>NC_137783.1:151240952-152440952 GCF_963455305.1 Plecotus auritus | reverse complement strand
GAGTATAATTTTGCATCATTAGGGGTAAGTTTTTCTTCTGGAGGCTCAGTCCTGTCACCATCTCCCAACCCCAAACAGACCTTCAGGAGGAAGAGGGAGCACCCCAGAGAGGGCCTTACCTGCCGGCTGCGGGCCTTGCCATATCTCAGATCGGTGACAAAGTGCTCACTGTTCCTGCTCAGATCACTACACTCCATCTCCTTACCAACCATCTCCTCCGCGGACCGGAGCATCTCCTTTATGGGCCGTGGTTTGTACAGGTGGTCCAAGTGGTTGTTGACCTGATAGGAGCAGTTTTCTACCACTGCCAGGAGGAGCTCCCTTTTCACCACCCCTAAACCAGTGGGGGCGCCAGCCTCAGACTTCTCCCCTGGAATCAGACACAGTAGTATCAGGAACTGCAGGGGAGGCCAGGGAGGGAGAGAGGAGACACAAGACAGGGAGGAAGGGCCAGGGGATCACACTATTGAGCTCTGGTGTCTGTCCCTTCTCCTTTGTGATTGGAGGATTCCTGGATTTTACTCTTTTTACTTAATGAGCTGTGAATACTGTGATGGTCAGTGGCTGCTATTGTGCATCCAGTTGACCAATCCACCATTGTTGGTCCTTCTCCTTTAAGGACTGTGAACACATAGGCATGTGGCTGGTTTCATGAAATCTGTCTGCACGCACAGCTACAGGGCCCGAGCTGGAGAGCTCTGAATGCTCTCTTTCCCTGCTGTGTCAGGATCTGTGGGACCACTAAGATGCCTCCAAGGGACACAGATGTCGGGTGACCTCAGGCACAGCTCAGGGAGAAACCAACGCAGGGTTCCCAGGGTGGCATTTGGCTTTAAATTGTTCTCGTCATGTTAACAAATCTTTGGTGAATTATACTTTCAACCCCCTCACCTGGGGGAGCCAGGTGGATCACATAATCGTCTCCCACATAGAGGGCCCAGTGGGAGGAGCCGATTCGGGAAATCTCAATCAGGTCCCCAGGCCTGGGCTCTTCATGAAACTGCAAGAGAACAGCCAGGAAGGTGAGAGGTTTCAGGGAGCTGCAGAGGGCCGGCTAGGAGCTGCAGCTAGGCCTGTGGACCCCATGGTTATGTTCATCACCTGGCGAGTGTGTGTGAGGGGGGCGGGGCACACGGAGGGGGGCTGGAGGGTATTTGGTCCCTTGAGCTCCTTAGCCTGCTGTAGCTTCTAGAGGTGCCCCGTGGGGGAGTGGAGGCCTGGCAGGCCTTGTTTTGTGTGCATACGTATCTTGTGCTTGTTGCCTACACACACACTTGCATGCAGACACGCACATGCAGGTGTATTGTGCATGTGGAGGGTGCTGACACAGCAGTGGTGTATCAAACCTCTTCCTGAGGCTGGGGGACCCGGCCCCGCCCAGGCCACGTCAGACAGGGGACTTGCATCCTGTTGGAGACGACAGGGGCAGCCTCACGAGGGACCTGAGATTGCAGCGTGCTCCTAGAGCGGCTGCCCGTTTCCTGCGGGGACGGGGCAAGGGGGCCTGACACAGTCACCCAGCAGGCTCTGCCGGCACATTTCCCCCCATGACTGCCACCCGCCCGCAGCCCAGGGGAAGGAGGCAGCACCCCTTGCTCAGCTGGGGAAACTGAGGATCAGAGACATAGAGGGACTTGCCCGGGGACACTCAGCTGGCAGTGGCTGCACAGATTATTCTCTGCCCCGACCCTTCCTGGTCCCCCTTCCTCCTTCCCTTTGCACACTCCCACCTGCTCCTCAGTGGCCCCACCCAGCACACCATGGTTTCATGTTTGATAACTTTTCAGTTTTCTTCCTCTCTGTGCCTGACCTCAGGGAATGACAAACCTTCTGCCTCCCTCACCCGAGGCAGCCCATGCTGAGACCAGGAATCAGCTTGTCTTAGCCCCATTCCATGCCAATATTCAACACCCATGGTGACCCTGAAAGTTCTCCTCAATTCACTTCCTCCTTCATCTCCCACCCATGACTTGGCTAAGGGAAGCCCAGTTATAATTATGTGGCCCCACGTTTTCCCGACCAGCCCCTAGACTTCTGTCCCTACCATTACATATCCAGTGTGAGCCTCCATGGTGGGCCATTTGGTGGTGATGGGGGTGGATAGGGGAGGGGGCTTCCTGCCTGGGCTCCTGGGGCCAGAGCTCTGGGGTGAAAGTGGGAATGGCTCTGTGGTTGGGGCTCTCCCTGGGCTCCAGCTCTGCAGAGGGAGGTGGTGGCAGAGCTGAGGGGGACGATGGGAAACCATGGCCTCAGGGATCACTGTGCTCTGTGTACTTTTCCCAAGTGCTCCTGGAAACTTCTATTTCCACCCCCACCTCAGCCTGAACTCTAGACTCACACGTCCAACTTCTACTCAAATAGCTCTACCTGGATGTCTAATGGTCACCTCAACACCCCTCATGAGCATGAAATCCTTAATTTCCCTCCCAAAGCTGCTCCTCCTCCCCTCATTCTCCTCCATCCAGGCTGCCCATCACCCAGTCACAGGGGCTGTGAGCCCTGGAGGTGCTGAGGTTCAGCAGAAAGAGCCGGGACCACTGGGGATTGAATCCTGCTTCTCCCTCTTACTAGCTGTGTTTTGGGACAAAGAACTCAAAACAGGCAAAGGGGATGGGTTACAGTAGTTGAAAATCTTACATAACATGTTCTTGAGCTCTTAATTAGGCTAGAGACCTTGAGCATCTCTTGCCCGCGGGCTCTCTGGGGCCTTAGGACACCTGTCATGGTCCAGGGCTGGCCCAGACTTTCCCTGACAGCACACAGGGCATCAAGAGCTGTCTTTAGGGTGGGCCTTAGAGGCGAAAAATCCCAAAGGGATAGAGGTGGCCAAGGTCCCCCAAACATCCCCTCCTTCTGCACATGGGGAAACTGAGGCCAGAGAGGAAGTGACCTGTTCAAAGACCCTGGGTGGATCAGGAACTGACCTGAGATATGATCTCACACATCCTAACTCCCAGCCAGCAGGAGGCAGAGAGCATAATTTTGTATCATTTGGGGTAATTTTTTCTTTTGCATACAAAGCCCTGTCACCTCCACCCCAAGCAGATCCCCAGAAGGGAGAGGGAGCCCCCCAGAGAAGGCCTTACCTGCCGGAAATGGGCCTTGCCATATCTCAGATTGGTGACGAAGAGTTTACGGTTCCTGCTCAGAACACTGTTCTCCATCTCCTTCCCAGATCTGAGCACCTCCTTTATGGGCCGAGGTTTGTACAGGTGGTCCAAGTGGCTGTTCACCTCATAGGAACAGTTTCCCACTGCTTCCCGCAGGAGCTGCCTTTTCACAACCTATAAACCGGTGGGGCCGCAGGCCACAGACTTCTCCCCTGGAATCAGACACACTAGTATCAGCAACTGCAGGGAGGCCAGGGAGGGAGAGAGGAGACAGAAGCCAAGAAAGAAGGGCGAAGGGAATTCAATACTGAGCTCTGGTGTCTGTCCCTTCACCAATGTGATTGGAGATTCCATCATTTTGCTCTTTTCCTTAACGAGCTGCGAATACTTTTCATGTTAATCAATGTTGTGATGGTCAGTGGCTGCCACTGTGTTCCATTATATGAATGGACATCATCTAGTTGACCAAGTCCCTATTATTGGCTGGTCCATAGCTTATCCATTGAAAACAATGGCAGTAAATAGTATTTGTTCATGTTTGCACTTGTGTGTTTCAGAAAGAGATCACAGTTGTTTTAGTCCCACTGGGTTTCAGACTCTGCTGTGTAAATTTCATACATTCCCTCATTATTCTCCTTTTGAGTTTCATGGTGTGGGGTGCAGCTACAATGTTTGGACAGGTTCAAGCCTCTGACTGATGAGAGGGCACAGTCCTCATGGCCACGTGCAAGTCCCAGCTTGCAGAGCAGAACCTCCCAGCACCATGATAGCCAACAGCTAGAGTTGTAAGCTTGAACCTATGGTCTGAACACGTGGCCCCACATGCCTGAGTGATAGAGGATGCAAGGAAACAAAGCTTGATCAGGTGCATGTCATTGAGCAGGATCGAAACCCACGAGAATGTTTTACTTTGCCTCGTGGAATCTGCTATAAAATAAAGACACGGCTTGTGGTCCGTGGCGCTGTGTCTCAGAAAGCAGTGTCTTACCGAGACCCAGCTTTCATTCTCTTGTCTGTCTTTTCTAAGCCTTTCAGCCCCCACTCAGGGTCACTGAACCTGGCGGAGCTGGCGCGGCACATAAGGCGCCTGGGGGCTGAGTATGCCATGGCCGTGCCAGCACGCCACATCATGGTAAAAATCTCATCTCCGGACACACCCGATATTGGACCTGAGGCATCATCGGCCTTTTCTGGTCCAGCTCTGGCCACATGGAGAGGTCACACAGGGCTTCCAGCTGGTGGCGTCCAATCCATTGAGCCTGGGGCCCGGGATTTGCTCTCTAAGAGGAGGGAACTAGAGAGCACGCTAACCAGCAGGCTCCTTTATGTGTGAGTCTCGAGGCTGATGCTGCACTTAGCACCGCCCTGGAGGAAGCACTACCTGCACACTCACACACAAGCAGGACCCGCTGCTCACACTCACGCTCCCTGTTCCAAGCCTCCTAAGTGTCATCTGGATTAGGGGGTTTCGCTTACTATTTGCCATCAATGCTGACAGTTTTCAGCTCTGTCAGTGTAGGTGACAGCGCATAGAATCCTGCTCAGTGACAAGGAGATTTTTGTGATCATGAGAAGTTTCTGTCCAGCGAGGACGCAAACGCTTGCTGTCCGAGGTGTGGGTGCCACTGCTCTGCAGGGCACCAGCCCTTGTGCCTCCCAGTCCGCGGTCTCCTCCCAGCACCTTCCTTTCATGGACGACACACACGTCTGGGCCCTGCCTTCTCCTCTGCCTGCCTGTCATCCTGCTTCTGCTCTCCCTGCGTTACATCAAGGGTCCAGGCGCTCGTGTGCGTGTGTGTGAGACTCTCTGGGAGGTGTGACCTGGGAGAGCTGCTCCATGGAGGGTGTTCAGGAAGCCCTCTCAGGACGCCCTGTTCTGTGACATCCTCTGAGCACAGGACACAGCCTGAGAGGCAGTCCCTCCATGAGACCGGGACACCCAGACACGCTGCTGGTTTAGAGAAATCTGTCTGCTCGCCCAGCTAATGGGCCCGAGCTGGAGAGCATCCAATGCGGGCGCAGCCTCGCTTCCCTGGGGCCCACGGACCTCTTTCCCTGCTGAGTCAGGACCTGAGGGACCACTGAGATGCACCCAAGGGACATACATGTACAGTGAGCACACGCACTGCCCAGGGAGAAACCAACACGGGTTTCCCAGGGTGGCATTTGGCTTTAATTGGTTCTCATTATGTTAATAAATCTCTGGAAAGTTACACTTTCAATAACCTTACCTGGGGGAGCCAGGTGGATCACATCACCATCGCCCACATAGAGGGCCCAGTGCGCGGAGCCGATGCGGGAAATCTCAATCAGGTCTCCAGCTCCAGATCTTCAACCAACTGCAAGAGAACAGCCAGGAAGGTGCTGACAAAATTGCAGGCAACCTCCAGGGCCCCGTGTGGCGCTGCTGCTTGGTTGGGGACACCCTTACGGATGTTCTTCCCTGGGTAAGCGTGTGGTGGGGACTCCTGTCCCCTGTGAGGTCTTCAGCCTCCTGCAGCTTCTAGAGGTTGCCCTGGGGTACACGGAAGTCTGGAGTCTTTTCCCACAGGGTGGAGCTTGGAAATACGACCTTGAGTATTAGGAGAGTGACTATTTGTCCAGTGTGTGTATTGTAACGGAGCGCGTCCCCCCGAGATAGACCACCAAGACCAATTGGATCAAACAGGGAAAAGTTTATTGCAGATTCGAATCTGGGCCCTGCCGTAGCTGACGCAGCAGCAGGCAAGTGCCCTGGCGAGAGCGCCGTTGAAGGGGCAGTCCCTTCCTTTATACCCCTTCCCTCTACCCGCGACGATCTGGCATTCCCTGATTGGTCCCTTTGAATTTGCCCGCGAATTGGGGACCCCTTTGTCTCAGGCCCTTCCTAATATGGCCTGCTGGTGCAGTGAGGAAATCCTATACCGGATCTTTCCCTATGTGGGTGGTCTGTGGTAGGGACAGCTCTGTCATGCCTCTGGCATGCAGGGGGCGGGGCTTAGTGGCCAGGTAGAAACTATTTCCTTTGTTGATGGGATTCAGTGTCTGTGAGGGGTGACCTTTCCAAATGGCTGTTCAAAAAATTTTTCTACTCTGACTCCAGACCCTAAGGCCTAGTCCCTTCCTGCCCTCCACATGTATGTCATGCATGTGGGGCTGTGTGCTGTCTGTCGGTGTGTATAGTGCATATGTATGTTGTGTTGCGTGTACACGTACACAACTAGGATACAGATGCATGTGCAGGTGTGTTGTGCACGTGTCCAAAGGGTGATGACATTACAACCTGTATGTAAACCCCCTTCTATGAGGCTGGTGCCCAGGCCAAACCCCTGCAACATTGTCCAGGGGAGTCCTGAGGTTCTCTGCTCTCACACTGACCCTCACGTGTCCATCAGGCCTTTCCCACAGGGTGTCTATGACGGCATCACGGCCTCCTCACCCTCTGCCCCTGCAGCCCGGCCGCCCCCACTGTCAGATGCCGACCTGAGGGACAGAACTGACAGCCTAATAAGGGGACTGAGCTTTGAGGAGGCCCTAGTGGGGCTGCCCCTCTTCCAGAGCTGGGGGGGGCGGGGCAGACGGGGCTCACACACTCAGGCAGCAGGCTCTGCTGGCACTCTCCCCACCATGACTGCCACCCTCCAAGCCCAGGGGAGGAAGCAGCACCCCTTGCTCAGCTGGGGAAACTGAGGATCAGAGAGGCAGAGGGACTTGCCCGGGACACTCAGCTGGCAGTGGCTGCCCTGGGTCTTCTCTGTCCCATCTCCTCCTGTCCCTTTCCTCCCTCCCTCCCTGCCTTACCACCTCCTCCCTCTCCTCAGTGCCCCGCCCAGGGCACCACAGCTTCCTGATCAGAGAATTTTTCAGCTTTTCTTTGTCTCTGTGTCTGACCTCAGCGAATGAGAAACCTCCTGCAGCCTCACCCCAGGCGGCCCAACCTGAGGCCAGGGCTCAGCTTCCCTTTGGCCCATTCCATGCCGGTACCCAGCAGCCCACGCTCACCCCGAACACGTCTCCTGATTCACCTCCTCGTCCATCTCCCGCCCATGACTCGGTTCAGGGTCCCAGGTCCCTATTTTGTGACCCCACAGTTTCCTGACAAGGTTCCCTGCCTCCTGTCCCTTCACCTCCACAGCCAGTCCCCCAGGACCCCTCATTGTCCTTCCCAAATGTCCTATTTGTCCATGACCCTCCTCTGGCCTCAGGGCACAAGCATGCCCCTGGGCAGCCACAGCCCCTCCTGACCCTTCCCTCCCGCTCCTCACCCTCCCTGCCCTTGGCCCCTTGAGCTGGCTGAAGGCCTTGTCTTTCCCTCCCCACAGCTCCCTCCGGCCTCTGCTCCTCTGCACCCCAGCTTCTCTCTGCCCCCACCCCCTGCCCCACGTCCACTCCTCTCCTCCCCCCAGACCAGTGGTTGGCAAACTACGGCTCGCGAGCCACATGCACCTCTTTGGCCCGTTGAGTGTGGCTCTTCCACAAAATACCACGGTCTGGGCGAGTCTATTTTGAAGACGTGGCGATAGAAGAAGTTTAAGTTTAAAAAATGTGGCTCTCAAAAGAAATTTCAATCGTTGTACTGTTGATATTTGGCTCTGTTGACTAATGAGTTTGCCGACCACTGGCCCAGACAGACACCTCCTCTGAGGAGCTGCCCTGAAGGCCCAGCCTGGCTCAGCTGCCACGCTCAGGGTCCCCAGCCCCCGGGTCCACACCTCTCCCCACGGGATCTTGCTCTGCTGCGGACCCTGTTCCTGTCCCACCCCCACTGGGCTTTGAGCTCCATCAGGGGGATGCTGTGTGCTCCGCCCTCCCTCCCTGCATCTCCGGGGTCCTGAGAGGGGCCTGGTGTGGAACAGGAGGGAAGGACCTGTGGGAGCAGGAGGGCTGGAGGGCCCGGGGCCAGGGCTCAGGCCAGGCAGGCCCAGAGTTGGTGTCCATCTGGGGGAGAACAAGGGCATTTCTCACTCCGAAATGAAATGGTGACTTAAGGGGAGGCCTGGGCACTGTCCCAGGAGCAGGGCAGTGAGCTGGGGCCTGGTCTGGGCAGGCAGCGGTGTCCAGGAGCAGTGAAGCAGGTGCACTGAGCTCTGGAATGTGCAGGCGCCTTCCCGGAATTGCCCCACTTCCTGTAAGAGCCCCGTCCAGCTGCTGCTTTTCTGCTGCACACCACGTGCTGGGCCCGCCCCTCCCGGATCCTGTGTAAGTCTGGACTCCAGGGCTAATGGGGGCAGCTGTCTGTGTTGGACGCTGAGAACCAAATGCACGCTGAGAACCAGGCAGACACATGCCTGGGAGGAAGGGGGGCCAGAGCAGAGGGGCTGAGGAGGCACCGAACCCCAGCAGCAGCTGAGCCCCACAGCCCGGGATCCACTGCTCCCCAAGTCCTGGGTCCCCCATCAACCCACACTCCACCTCCTTCCCCAGCTCAGGCGGGCACAGCCCAGACACCACACATCCTCCCACATGGCCCCCCAACTCCATACAGTGCCAGACCCAGAGCGGGGCTCCCTCTGCCCCAAGACCTCCCAGTCCTGCAGCAAAAGAGACTCAAACAACATTCCGGTCTCCATGGCAGCCTTAGAGGCAGCGCTGTTCCCAGCAGGAACACAGCCCAGGCCTTCATTTATAACAGGGAGCTGCCCTCCCCTGTAGAGCTGGTTCTAGAAAGGTCTGAGGACTTACCGAAGCCATTGCTAGCCAGGGTGGGTCTGGCTTCTGCTCCTGGTGCAACAGGTTTTATACCCAAGTGGATGCTTTCGCTTTCGCTTTCCCTTGTTGTTGAGAAGGACTGAACCCTCAGTGTTAGAGGGCCTCTCAGCATTGCTCTCCATGCACAGGCCATGATTTCCCCCCAAGGCCTGGCATGGCTGGGCCTGGAAGCCGCCGGGAAGCAGTCGGAGTCGGAGGGAAGCCTTATGCCTGCCCTGCCCGGGACACGTGCTCCCACTGCGGACGGGGCGCATGAGGCCCAGCTGTCAGCCCCCGGCCCCGTTGGCCCTTATCTTATACCCACCCCACGGAGGACAGGAGCCCCGGGCAGCCTTCAGGGCGGGACCCCCCGGGAAGGCCTCAGCAGGCGGGTGTCTGGACCTCGGGGATCCCAGGGCTCATTGGCATGGGGTGCATGTGGGTGGGAGAGCAGAGCTTCCCTGAGAGCGGCCTCCCCAGCCTGGCCGTCCGCTGTCCCTGTAACAGGAGGCGGAGGCAGGGCGCAGGCTCAGTCCCGCAGCTCCCCAGGCACCAGGGCCCAGGCTCTTCCATCCTGCTGGTCCCGCGTCTGCTGGATGGTCGCTGTGGTCGCACAGCCTCCAGGGGCACAGCCGCACCTGGCCCTGTCCAAGGGCAGTAAGAGGTGCTTTTCATTCCCTGGTCTCCTCTGAGCAGGGAAAGCCCCTCCCACAGCCTCCTGCGGCCTTGTCCCCCCTTCCCTGTCCAGGGCTGCATTCTGTTTCCATGCAAACCCATTGTGGGCAACGGGGCAGGGGCTCCCCTGGGGGGCTCAGCCACTGGGGCCTCAGCCGGGTCTGTGGAGGGGCCGGTGCTGCCCAATGAAGGGCAGGGCTGTGCGCGCCCCGGAGAAGGTGTGTGCGTGTGTGTGTGGAGGTGGAGCGGGCAGGGGAGGTGGCTATTGGCCAGGTAACCAGCACCTAAGCTGCACTCACCCCTCCCTCCTGCTGTCAGGCACAGCTTTGCTGGAGGCCACAGGGAGGCCTGCCCAGCTCTCAGGCCTCAGGGGAGCAGGAGGGGGAGCCGCCCTGCAGGCTGGAGGGGAGCACAGCCAGTGTGAGGACCTGGCAGAGCCCCTCCCTCCCTCCTTCAGGAAGCACTGTGTGCAGGGGCGCGGGAAGGCTCCCCTTCTACCAGCATGACCCCATGACCCCGGCTCCCGCTTCCCTGGGCCACACAGGCTCCGGACTCGCAGGTCCAATGGCCATGGCTCCTCCGGCCAGGAAGGAGAATGGGTTCCGGGCTGCGTCCTCCCTGTTTCCAAGTGAGTTTCACCCCTAAAGGCGTCTGAGCAGCACAGACCGCCACCTGCCCGCATGCAGGTCATGCTCTTTCACGGTGTCGCTCTGGGCCACGGCCTGCCCTCCCCTCCTCTCACGCCCTCCTGCTCAGGGTGAGGGCCTCACGGTGCCAGCCCAGAGGCCGTGAGTGTGGCCCGAGCGGCCCACGGGGTGGTGCCTGCCCCTCGCAGGCCCGGCTGCAGCTGCTGGGTATGGACTCTGCCTCTGAGGCCCGTGTCCAGGTTTCACAACCTCAGGTTGAGTCCTGCAGCCATGGTCTCGCCTCTCCCACAGCTGCCCCCCTAGTGGCCTGGCTGTGGGTGTGGCACTCGCACACCTTCCTGACTTAGTGTTGGAAGCTGCCCATTGCCTTCACTAGCAGAGAGGTGTGGACAAGGAGCCTGGAACGCTGGTGAACCTTGAGCCCTGGCAAAGGTCAGAGCTATGCACCAATGTCGCTGGAGCAATTTCGCGACCAGATAGTCATGTAAATCCTTACCGATAAGATAGTCCTTCTGTTATTGGAATTGCCTGCCTAAGGGCTATAGGTGGATCCCAGACTGAATAAGAGCATGGCAAGGCCTGAGCACCAGTGGAGTTCTTCCTCTTGCATTGGGCTCCAGCCTGGCCCCCCAATTTCCAAATTATTTCTTGTCTTGTTTTTGTCATTTGCATGTGGCCCTTCTCCAGAGCCCGAACCCTGAACCATGCGGGACGTGGGTCATCACAACTTAGTCCCCCTCAAGGCCTCTGCTGTGGGTTTGACCAGCACGTGAGCAGTTCTTTGCACTGAAACACCCCGAAGAGAGGTGAGGTTTCCGTTTCTTATGGAGGTATGTTGTGCTTTTTCAAGAAATTGGTCCATTTCATCCAGAATGTCACGTGTGTAACGCCACGCCCAGGAGTCCCTGTGCGCCATCCAGTGCCCGCAGGTTCCCAATCTATAGTAACAGCCCCGCTCCCCAATCCTGGTAATTTGTGTCTTCTCTCTTTTCCTTTGTAATCTTTTAAAGCGTTTGTTGACATAATCGATCTTTTCAAAGATCCAACTTTTTGTGTGTTTGATTTTCTATTTTTGTGTTCTCAGTTTCACTGGTTTCTGTGCTCTATCATTTCCTTCCTTGCACTTGCCTTGGTTCTATTTTCATCTTCTCTTTCCTGCTCTTGAGATGGGAGCTGGATTGTTAATTGGAGACTTCCTCTTCTCCAACGTGAGCATTTACGTTACACATTTCTCTTTCACTGCTGCTGTCCCCGCATCCCATGGATCTTTATCTATTGTATATTTATTTGTGTAGTATTTATTTGTATTCACCTCAATGGAATACTTACTTTTTAAATATATATATTTCTTCATTGCTTTCAGAGAGGAAGGGAGAAGGAGAGAGAGATAGAAACATCAATAATGAAAGGAATCATTGATCGGCTGCCTCCTGCACGCCCTCTACTGGGGATTGAACCGCAACCTGAGCATGTGTCCTTGGCCAGAATTAAACCTGGGACCCTTCCGTCTGCAGGCCAACACTCTATCCACTGAGCCAAACCGGCTAGGGCTGAACACTTACTTTTTAGAGCTTCCTTCTGACCCAGGGGTTATTTAGAAATACTAGAGGCCCAGGGCATGAAATTCATGCACTCAGGGGGTCCCTCAGCACGGACCAGGCCCTCTTGCAGTCTGAGATGCCTCAGGGGATGTCCGACTGATGCCAGAGCGGACGTAAACCGGCAGTCGGACATCCTTAGTGCTACCGCGGAGGGAGGAGAGGCTCCCGCCACCGCCGCTGTGATTACCAGCCATGAGCCCGGCTTCTGGCTGAGCAGCCCTGCCCCCCGTGGAAGTGCACTGACCTCCAGGGGGCAGCTCCTGCGTTGAAATCTGTCCCCTGGTGGTCAGTGTGCATCATAGTGACCAGTCATTCTGCCACTCAGTCAGTTTGCATATTAGCCTTTTATTATATAGGATATATATATATCAGAGTGGGAGGAAGAAATAGAAACATCAATGATGAGAATCATCGATCAGCTGCCTCATGCCCACAACCCAGGCACGTGCCCTTGCCCTTGATGGGAACCTAACCTGGGACCCTCAGTCCGCAGGCAGATGCTCTATGCAGAGCCAAACCGGCCAGGGCGGGTACGTGTCTTTAAGGTCAATGAGATCAAGGTGGTTGATGGTGTGTTCAGGTCTCCCACACCCTTGCTGAGGTGACTAGTAGCTTCATTACTGGTGTGGAGATGTGATGTCAAAGTCGCCAGTTCCGTGTGAATTTGCTCCTTCTCCTCTCCCCTCTCAGTGTTCACTTCTCCTGCTTCCTGTATTTTGCAGCTTTGGTTCTTGTTGCACATGCACTCGGGGTGGTTACGTTTCCATGGGAGACTGACCTTCGTGTCCTTACGGAATGTCCCTCGCTCTCCTTACCATTTTCTTTCCTCTGAGGTTTGACATGATCTTCTATTCATATTGTCACCTGCTTTTCTTACGGGTCGTGTTTGTGTGGGGCATTTTAAAAGTCCTTTTATTTCCCACTTCCATGTATCATTACTTGTGAGTGAATTTCTAGTAGACAGTCACGTTTCTCTCTCTGTCGTTCTCTTTTTAAAATTGGTTTAGTTTGCCCTTGTGTTTTGTGTGTATGTTTGCTCTGAAGTTTGCCCTTTTTGTTTGCCTTTTCTGTGGGTTTTCTCTGCTCTCTCTGCCCCCCTCGTCCCACCCCGCCCGCCACCTTCTGCGTCATTTTTCCTGCCCTTCTGTGGGTACCCTGACATGTAAAATTTTCTGTTTGATTTATACAGAGTGCTTGGAATGTTTCTGTTTGTGTCGGTGGTTGCTCTAGTATTGCATTATGCAAATACAACATTATGATTTCCTGCTGTCAGCAGTTTCCCAGTTTGAGTGAAACACTGAAACCTCACTTCTCTTTATATCCCATTAGCCCCACCCCCACATTGATTACATAACTGTCTGAAATACTTCCTTCATATACACTGGGAAACACTTCGAATGATGGTACAATTTTTACTTCAATCATCAAACAGAATCTGGAACTGTCAAGAGGGGAGAATATTCTAGTATATTTACGCATATTTTTACCTAATGGATTTTCTTTCTCATTTTCTAAATTTCCAAGTTGTCTTTTTTTTTTTTTTAACATTTCCTTTCTTTGGGAATTACTTCCTTTGACAATTTTTGGGGCAGTTGTGATGGTGACAGATGTTCTTAGTGTTCATTCATTGGAGGAGGTCTAATTTCCCCGTTATTCCCGAGGATCACTTCACTTGATACAGAATTCTGGGTTGATAATCTTTTCTTTCAGCACGTGAAAAGTGTGGTGTCATTACCTTCTGGCCTCTACAATCTCTGGTGGCAACGCCATCATCAATAATGTTATTGACCCCCTGAGGGTAATGCCTCATTTCTCCCTAGCTACTTACAAGGTGTATGTTTGTTTTCCATTTTCAAAAGTTGGCCCGAGATGTGTCTGGCGTGGATTTGTTTGGGTTCATCCTGTTTGGAGTGTGCTCAGCTTCTTCAGTCTGTGACCGGTTTATGTTTGTCACCGGATTTCAGAAAATTTCAGCCACTATTTTTACAAAATCTTGTCAGGCCTCCTGATGTCTTCAGAAGGCCTTTGCTCATGCCCTGGCTGTTGGGAAATGAGGTTGGGCCACCTCTTTGATCATCAGGTGGAGATGGAATTATGGCTCTTCACTCAGTCTCCACTGATTCCCCCTGGGGGCAGGCACCTGACTCATTGCCACTAGGAAGTCCAGGCTGCCCATCAGGGCTCTGCTGACATCATCCTGAGAGACATGGGGAGAGGTCCTTATTTCTCCCCGGATTAGGGTGAACGTCAAGTTATAACGCATAGCCTTGGCTGATGGAGATGATGTGGAGATACAGCTCTTTTGTGGTGTGTCACTGGGGTAGGGAAAAGAAAGTTATCATCTAAGATTTCTGTCTTATTATGCCCCGTTCTTGGTCTTTTGCAAAGAAATCAAACATCTCTTGGGGCTCTCTTTGTCTGCATCTGTGTGTGTTTCTAAGATGTAGGTCTACAGAACCCAATCTGGAATCTATGAGCAAGAAAGATAGTAAAGGAACTCACCTCCATGTTGTTCTTTAAATCCCTGGCCCCTAGCTTGTATTCCGGCCTCTCTCCATCTTCAAAGTCTTTGGGAGTCTACTTATGGTTGTTTCACATGTAAATACCCAAGGTCTCTAGCTGTGTTTAGCGGAGGGGTAGGTAGAAATGTGTCTATGCCGTAATGTACAGGCCCAGACGTTTTCTGATGACATGATTTTTGTTCACCAGAGGACACAATGGGAAAATAAATGGGAGATGTTCCCTGTAGGATCTGAAACAAGAAGGGAGCAGAGAGCTAGGATAGTCATTGAATTCTTTCAAAAGAACAGAAAAGAGACAGACTCCCCAAATGAGAAAGTAATCGGGAAGTATAAACAGGCAGTTTATGTAAAGCATCCTGATTGGGGAGCCAGTAGAGGGCAGCAGGTGCCTATTCCCAGGCTCGTCATCAGCCACTGCTGAGCAGGCAGAACAGTGACCACACAGGAGCTGCCCCAGAGCCTGGCTCCTTAGACTGGCATTCCCAACACGAAATGTGCTTCTCCTTCACTTCCACTTTGCAATTCCCATGCAGCTTCTCGTGCAGCCAACGCCATCTGGGAACCAGACCCTGAGGCGAGTTCTTGGACAGAGAGCTTAGCAAGTGGACAGAGCCAACCACAAATTACTATCAGGGACTAAATAGACCACATGACCAGATGAAAAGAGAAAGTTCCTATGATCATCTCAGTAGAAGTAAGATATACACTCACTGTCATTAAAAACTCATTCATGGTTTTAACATAGAACTTAGCCTACAGATAAGAGAAGAGATTCTCCTTATACTATGAAGAGACCATTCAAACACTTAGAGAAAATACATGTACTAGTAAAATATGGAAAGCACAACTATAAAAATGAGGATGTTTCCATTCCGTGAGCTATACATAATAACTATGAGATTGAATTTCAGAGTTTAGTGAGATTGTTGTACACACGATCAAGTATTATAAATTATAACATTCATGATGTGCATTAAAAATGACAGTGATACCAACAACAATCAAGACTGAACTACAACAAGGCTGTACATACAGTCCACAAAGCGGTGCACCAAGAGTGTCCACCTCAGGTTAACTGGGGAGGCCAACCCACTGGGCCATATAGGAAACCTAGCACACAAAGCTACCCTACCAACTCAGGGAAGCAGTGAAAAATGGGGAGATGAAGAACCAAATCACAAACAAAAGAAATGGAGGAAAACAAACGACTGGATATAGAATTCAAAACCATGGTTATAAGGCTTTTCAAGAATATTCTAGAAAAGGCTGATAAATATAACGAGACCCTTGAAGATATGAAAAAGGACCAACTAGAAATTAAACATACACTGACTGAAATAAAAAATATTATACAGAGACCCAATAGCAGACTAGAGGAACGCAAGAATCAAGTCAAAGGTTTGAAATACAAAGAAGCAAAAAACACTCAACCAAAAAAGCAAAAAGAAAAAAAGAATCCAAAAAGTTGAAGTTAGTGTAAGAAGCCTCTGGGACAACTTCAAGCATACCAACATCAGCATTTTGGGGGTGCCAGAAGAAGAGAGAGAGTAAGATACTGAAAACCTATTGGAAGAAATAATGACAGAAAATTTCCCCGACCTGGTGAAAGAAATAGACTTACAAGTCCAGGAAGCGCACAGAACCCCAAACAAAAGGAATCCAAAGAGGACCACACCAAGACACATCATAATTAAAATGCCAAGAGCAAAAGACAAAAAGAGAATATTAAAAGCAGCAAGAGAAAAACAGTTAATTACCTACAAGGGAGCACCCATACGATTGTCAGCTGATTTCTCAAGAGAAACTATGCAGGCCAGGCAGGAGTGGCAAGAAATATTCAAAGTGATGAATAGCAAGAACCTACAACCAAGACTACTCTACCCAGCAAAGCTATTATTCAGAATGTAAGGTCAGATAAAGAGTTTCGCAGATAAGAAAAAGCTAAAGGAGTTAATCACCAGCACACCAGTATTATATGAAATGCTGAAAGGTATTGTTTAATAAGAGGATGAAGAAAAAAGTAAAGATAAAAATTATGAAGAACAAATACATATCTATCAACAAGTGAATCTAAAAATCAAGTGAATTAAAAATCTGAGGAACAGAATAAACTGGTGAATATAATAGAATCAGGGGCATAGAAAGAGAGTGGACTGATAATTCTCAGGGGGAAAGTGGTATGGGGGTGCAGGAAGAGACTGGACAAAAATCGTACACCTATGGATGAGGACAGTGGAGGGAGGTAAGGGCAAAGGTTGGGGTGGGAACCGGGTGGAGGGGAGCTTTGGGGGGAAAAAGGAGAAACAATTGTAATAATCTGAACAATAAAAAAACAGAAAAAAATGCAATAGAAAATTGGATTGATTTAAAATAGAAAATATATATCCCTCAAAATAACTCTATTAAATCTGCCCTGGATGGTGTGGTTCAGTTGATTGGACATCGTCTGGTGCATCAGGAAGTTGCCGGTTTGAATCCTTGTCAAGGGCACATGCCAGGGCTGGGGGCTTGATTCCCGGTAGGGGGGCATGTAGGAAGCAGCCGATCCATGTTGTGCTCTCACATTGATGTTTCTCTCTGTCTCTCTCTCCCTTCCTCTCTCTCTAAAAATCAAACTATTTTGTAAATATATTTTTATTTCAGAGAGGAAGGGAGAGAGATAAAGAAAGAAACATCAATGAGGAGAGAGAATCATTGATTGGCTGCCTCCTGCACACCCCCTACTGGGGCACGAGCCCGCAACCCAGGCATGTGCCCTGACCAGAATGGAACCTAGGACTCTTCAGGCCGATGCTCTATCCACTGAGCAAAACTGGCTAGGGCTAAAACTAATTTTTTTAAATATTTTTATTTCAGAGAGGAAGGGAGAGGGAGAGGAAGAGAGAGAAACATTCATGATGAAAGAGAATCATGGATCGACTACCTCCTGCACACCCCACACTGGGGATGGAGCCCGCAACCCGGGCATGTGCCCTGACCGAGAATCGAACCCTGACCTCCTGGGTCATAGGTCGACGCTCAACCACTGAGCCACGCTGGCCGGGCTCAAACTATTTTTTAAAAATTCCATTAAAACCTGTAGAGGAAACTGTTAAAAACTACCCTGCTTTTGGAGCCAAAGCAACTGGTTCACACTCTGAAGTGTGCACGTAGCTCTGGGGCCTTGGGCTGGTTAAGTGCTTGGTCCCTGGGTGTTCGTGTAAGAGATGTCAGGGGGGCGCCTCTGATATTTACCAAGAGCTGCCCCCGTCCTCCTGGGAAGGGAACTCCACGCGGACTCACCCCGTAGGGCTCTCACCTGTTGCCTGCAGGGCGGCCATTTCTCAGTTTAGCGACACAGTACTCACAGTTGGGAAACAAAGGTTGTCATTCCAGGTTGCACCAACTTTCTTCCTCGCCAAACTGACAATGTCATGCGCAGGCCGGGGTCTGTACTGGTTATCCAAGTAGTTGTTGACCTTGTCCTTGTCATTCCCTGCCACAGCGTTCAGAGGTTCCCATTTCACCATGGCTTGTACATAGTCATGTACATTGTTGGAAGCGCTAGGCCCCGAGGACACACCTGGGATCACAGAGACTCTAAGATGCTGCCATGCTCAGCAGTGCCATGGTGGACAAGGAGGGGAAGAAGAAAGGGAGTCGCTATATTGACATCTGAGGTCGTGGTCCCTTCCTTCTACCATCACTCCCTCCTGTTGGAAGTTAAATTTAGCAGAAGGGCAATTGTTGGATCCACACTTCTGTACCTGAAATACTTCAGGCTCTGTTGCCAACAGGTCCCAGAGCAATCACTGACAATGGCTGCCGTGGTATTCCACTGATGGCAGACTTTGATGCACTTAGCAAACCTCCAGGTGTTGGGTATGTCAGTTCTTTAAACTTGTCTTTGACGATACACAGTGATATCATAAAAATGCTTGCAGATGGTGCATCTCTGGGCATGGGTCTGACTCAGACACATTTTTGCGTTTTTCAGAAGCTCCCTGGAAGAAGCCAGTCTCAACTGATTCGCTTACCACCTCTCCCAGGTGGTAACTTGTCTCCATTTCACAGAACCAATTTGGAGGCAGAGAACTTAAGCGACAAAAGCTGTAGAGCAAGGATCTGAAAGAACTCCAAAGGCCTAGCGGTTCCTACTGCTGTGTGGAAGCTGTGTGGCTCCATGGCCAGAGGGACCTTCTCATGGTTTCCTTATGTCCCGTCACCTGGCTTAGTTCTGGACACTTCAGAGACAGTCACAGCAGAATTGTCAGCTGATGGAGTCCACAGTGCATTCCTTAGTGTAAAGATCTGACATGTTGTTATTAAAAGGGAAACATGCTAATACCACAGCAATGAGGTGTCTTTTATTCCCTCTTCTCAACATAAAGCTGATGTTTAAACAAACAATTACTCTTTACCTGAACTTGTTGCATGAAGCACAAAACCACCTCCCACATCGATTGCCCAGTGCTTAGAAACACCTCGAAAGATTTCAATCAGGTCTTCGGGTATCGGGTCCTCATTGACCACAACAGAAAAGGCAGAGAGTGCCAAGCATGTCAAACTCGCGGCCGGCAGGCTGCATGCAGCCACAATGAATATTTTTGTGGCCCAGCCCATATAACGGTATGTAAGAAACATTTTAATAAAAATTTCATAACTCAATTTTGACAACATCCTGTTATACATAATTGTTAATAACGAACTACAACATTCGCTAACGACTGCCGACTATAATCCTGTTGCATTCATTTCCCTTATGCGCCTTACATGCAGGCACACCATTTCTCTCCACTAACACTAGCAGCGAATATTTTAGCAGCCAATTGCCACATCATTAGTCTGATACTGACTTGTGTGGTGTGCGCCACAGGAAGTAATTCGCCTTCAGAGAACAAGAAAAATAGGTTTATTTGCAGTTATTAAATTGTGCAGTTATTCAGTGTCTGCTAAGTGAATGTTCAAGAAAAAATATTAATTTTTATTAAAATGTTCTATTATTTTATGTTAACGATGACTCATTTATTTCAACCCTTTGTATTCAGCACGTCTCTATCGAAATTAACCTATGTTTCTATGAAAATTGAAGCTTTTGGGGTGTTTGCGGCCCACATACACTTAAACATTGTTTATTTGGCCCGTTTAGCCCTTGAGTTTGACATGCTCGGTGTAGACAGATGGTAGGAAGCAGCAGAGGCCTGGCTGGAGAGCTGCAGACTGCTCCCTGCCACACAACACCTAGTAGTCACCCCGGGAGAGGAGCCTCCGGGACTGCTGGGGTCCCCAGCTTTGCTGTCACTCAGAGAAGCCCGGTTGGGGTCAGGAGGGACAGGAAGCCTGGACAAAGTCGGGCTGAAGCCTTTCCTCTCAGGGCCGCAGCACATTTGTCCCGCCCCATTGCTCCCGCCCCATTGCTGGGCATTAGCCTGGTTTTCATCTTCTGCTCTGACACTTCCACCTCCGGAGCCTGACTGCAGCTGAGGCTGCCCTGCCAGGGCTAGCCGGTTCCTGAAGACAGCTCACAACAGCCCCTTCAGGGGTCTTTTCCATGCAAACGAGCCAACCCAGAGCTCACTGCAGGCCACTGTCCACCTACCCCAATGCCCCCGTCCAGGTGCAAGCCAACTAGAGACGGCGCCTCCCCCAGAGCCTGCAGAGTTATTCTCCCAGGAAGTCCTCAGCCTGCTCGCCGCCCCCGTCACTCTTCCCACGGAAACAACAGGCAAGGCTCTGGCCCACGCTTCTCCCC
Organism: Plecotus auritus; assembly: GCF_963455305.1. Taxonomy (NCBI): domain Eukaryota; kingdom Metazoa; phylum Chordata; class Mammalia; order Chiroptera; family Vespertilionidae; genus Plecotus; species Plecotus auritus. The sequence goes on along the minus strand of NC_137783.1, from coordinate 152,420,999 downwards.
ACTCTCTCGGCCTCCTCCCCAGCCCAGTGCTCCCTCATGAGGCCCTGAGTGGCGGGCCGTGCCCCCTCCTCTTGGGAACTGGGAGTCACAAGCTGTCTTCCCCTCTGCAGGCGCCTCCTGACCTGTTGTCCTTGCTTAAGAAATAAGGCGAGCCCCCAAATTCAGGGGTCCTGGTTGAACACAAAGCACACCCCGGAACCAGGCAGCCAGGCAAACATCTTTCTCCTGCACGAGGGTGCGCACCACGTGGTCGGGGAGCACGCACACTGAGCAGGCGGTCCACTCGGGTTTAATCCCATGCAAGTGACCTGTCCCTCACTTCTGATTGGAGCTCAGGCGCACACTCTTCCACGATTGGCTAATTCAAAGGGAAGGGTTGGCCTTTGCCGTTTCAAGATGGTGGACCTCAGGGGAGCTGCAAGCCATGCGGCCAAAATGGCGGCTGCTAAGTCACGTGGTCCCAAATGGAGACTGCCTAACCTATTCTTTGACAGGAAAGATGACTTGTTTCTTCTCACCTTGCTCTACCTCAGTGAGCCTATTAATACGCAGCTGTTAAAGCAAGTTGTCCACAGAGGTGCTGAGTAGCCTCCTCCTCAGATTCAGTCCCAACCTCTAGGCCAGCCATGGGCAAACTACGGCCCGCGGGCCGGATCCGGCCCGTTCGGCTGTTCTATCCGGCCCGCGGAGCCGAAAGAGCAGAGGGTTCTCTTGCTCTCCCCTCCGCTCCTTTACATTGAATTTATATTAGTTCACACAAACACTCCATCCATGCTTTTGTTCCGGCCCTCCGGTCCAGTTTAAGAACCCATTGTGGCCCTCGAGTCAAAAAGTTTGCCCACCCCTGCTCTAGGCACTCATTCATGTGAGACACAAACTGAAGACTCCTCAGGGCCGCACAATGGGTAGGTGGGCCAGGCATCCGCCCAGGTGGCGGCCACACAGCTGCCAGTCCTTCTTCACCTTTGTCCCTCTCACCCTCATCCCTCTTCACCCTCATTCCTCTCATTCTCATCCCTCTCACCCTCATCCCTCTCACACTCATCCCTCTCACCCTCGTCCCTCTCACCCTCATCCCTCTCACCCTCATTCCTCTCACTCTCATCCCTCTCACCCTCATTCCTCTCACCCTCATCACTCTCACCCTCATCCCTCTTCACCTTCCTTTGTTCTGCTCTTCTTGAGATACTTGTGTTCCCCACCTCAGTCTCTCTCTCTCCTGCTCCTTTGACGTCATGTTCTCTCTACCTCCCTATACCCTCTGTGCCCTTAACGTGTGACACACACTCTCCTCCTAGCAGACAGTCTCTCCTCTGGGCACCTCCCTGCCTCAGGCTGGACCAGCTGCCCCTCCTCTCTGTGCCCAGATGGCTTTTGATACAACTTTCTGTGCCTCTCTACCAGCGCCTCTGGTTTGGGATCCACTGGGGTTGGCAAGAACAGGACAGGAGGACCAGCCCGCCCAGCACCTCTTCGTTTAGGACAAGGCCCGATCTCTGGGCGGACATGTTTTGGTGAAGGGCCTTGGAGAAGGTCTCCCAGCTGGGCAGCCACAGGTGAGACTTTACTGGCTGACGGTGACTTTCAGAGCACTGGGTGCCCACAGCCACTGTCCTAGAATGAGGATCCCTTGGAATGTGCTTCCATACTGAAAGGTGCACTTCAATTCCAGAGGCTAAGACCAACAGTAGTTAGTATTAATGCAAAAGACCCATTGGAAGGCCAATGGACTTGGATATTCAGCAGGGCTGAAAATCCGCATAATATTGCCCTGCTGTGGGATCAATGGCTGAAGGCAATTCCCTAACATGATAGTCCTTTTACTGTTTACCAAACTTTACCTTTGATATGCCTATATGGGTTCCAAAAGGGCAAATGTGTATTTAAGTGAATAAAATCTGGCAAGGCCAGGGTTTCAGTGAACTTCTCCTCTAGAGAGAGGTTTCCACCCTACGCCATCTAAATTCATATTTCTTGTCTAGTGTTTTCATTTGTGCGTGGCCCCTTCTTCACATCCCGAACACTAGCCATGAAAGGTTGTGGCACCTGGTGCCCAAATAGGAATCTGGAAAAGAAGATTTGCCTGAGTGAAAAATGAAGTGAAAAAGGCAAAGTGGAAATTCACTGGAAAGGTGGGGAAGTTCACCAAAAATGTGGGGAAGTTCACCAGTGCACAAAGCCTGTGCCAGCTTCGGAGTCGCAACCGTAAGTGGACAAGGAATGTCTTTTATTTCAGCCAAGTTATAATGGGGAAGAATTTGAGTGAAAGGCAAAAACATCATTGTAAATTTTTAGCTTACATGCTCAAGGATAAAGGAATTAAGGTGTCAAATGGTACTCTCTTAACTCAGGCTGAAGGAAAATGAGTGCCCTTGTCATCTTTAACTATGTGGGCTCTTGGTCGAACTGCAGTATGCCCACATTGTATTGGGGATCAAAAGTCTGTAACACCTACGGCCACGGATCCTCCGCCTCTAGTGTGGTAAGGCTCAACAGCTAGAGAAAATGGGGCTAACAGTCCTTTTACGAAAGGACTCCTTAATGCTTTGTCTGCAAATTACCATATAACACCTTGGGACAGGCAGATTTTGGCTAAAATGACTTTAGACACCAGTCAATGCTATGGAGAGCAGAATAGGATAAAATCAGTGAACAACAGGCTGAGATCTAGGCTACATTCTGGCTGTAAATCCCAGGCAATGTAAAACATCTGAAAGATTCATGAAAAAAATTGTGATTTATTAAGTCTTGTCTGTGTGTTATGAACGCTTGTCTGTTGATTGTTGTTTTATCTATCTTTGTTGTTTGGTTTAATTTGTTTATTGTTAGTCTATTAAGCATGGCTTTAATTTAATTTAATTTAATTTAATTTAATTTAATTTAATTTAATTTAATTTAATAGAAAAGAAACAGTAGGTGGCCAGGCCATTACTAAATTTCCACAGAGCAAACAGTATCTGGGGATGGGGAGAGAGAATATGAGTAGTACATGTGGCCATTAAAACAAGTCCTAGGAAGATTCCCCTAGACAAAAGAAGTAGAGGGAACTAAAAAAGGCCCCAGCCCAGTGATTGGCAAACCGTGGCTCGGGAGCCACATGTGGCTCTTTGGCCCCTTCAGTGTGGCTCTTCCACTTCTTCAAAATAGACTCGCCCAGGCCGAAAACTGACCTCTGCGCATGGGCCACGAAGTTTCAATTGCACTGTACGTGCACGCCCGCACGTGGTATTTTGTGGAAGAGCCACACTCAAGGGGCCAAAGAGCAGCATGTGGCTCGTGAGCCGCAGATTACTGACCACAGCCCCAGCCCATTAATTACTAGGTCTTTTGGTGAGCCTGTAAAATGGATGCCCATGCTCGGGAGCATTATTACAAGTCTCATTTTCGCCATTTTCCCAGTCCGTCATTTGAAATTTGGATAGATGAGACATGTCTAACAATTTAGGGATGTGTCTGAGATTTCTATATCTGTGAAGAGAAAAGGGCTAGCTTAAGAGAAGGCACGCCCTGCCCGATTGTGGGTGGCCTCTTGGCCTAAGCCCCATCTCTTCATAGATGCTGTAGAATAGGCCCCGGACTGTTTTTCTATAAAAGATGGCAAATATGGCACAAGGAAAACATAAAGGCTACAAGATTCGTGTTTCCATAATAATGGATGGTTCTTGAATAATAATGGATCGCATTCCAAGGTTAACGTTAAAGCAACTGAAAGTCAGTAAGTTATCTCTGTTAGAGAATTTGCCAAAGAAAATGCCTTGGATAATAATAATTGGCTTTAAAATCTCCAAGTTGTTAAGGCAAAATATACATAACTAAAATGCAAGGTATATGGTAAATCTTTTCCAGTGGTAATTATATATGGCTAAACATAGTTTTCCAAAGTCTTTGGTAATTTAAAACGTTGGAGTGTGCTGAATTAAATAATAAAAATTATTAAATATCTAGGTATTTTGAAATGACAAAATACTGAAATATTAACCTGAGTTTGCCTCATAGTATGAAAAACCTAGAGGATAGATTTGAATTTATTAAATATGTCTTGTATTTTATTTGAAATATATCCTTAAAAATATAAATATATTACTAATCTGAGAAATGCTAAGCATTTAACTTGCCACCTAAAATTTGAGGCTTCTAAGAGTTTCAAGTTCAAATGAAGTTGTGAGAAATTATATGGTTGTGCTAACTAAATGCATAAAGTATAGAAATTCATTTTTGAGAAAAACAATTTTTGTATTTTCTCTGGAGAAATTAATAGTTCAAAATATATTGTAGTCCTTATGTGTAATATGTGTGGTAAAATTTCAACCTAGGATATAATGTTTTATTGGCCTGATTTAAAAAAGGATTAATTCTATGATCCAAACCAAATTTTTAATACAAAAACCAGTTTAAATTTAATTGATGTCTTTTGGAATAATCACAAAAAGTGTGTTCATAAATGTTGATCTAAGAAATGCTGGCTGTTTACTTTTAATTATCATTGGAAAATTAAGGTTTCAATATTGTATGGTTTTAGTAATGGAAGGAAGACACCTATGGAATTACACTGGTGTCTGAATAAGCCAAAGGAAATGGTCTGGTTAAATGGAAAGAGCCCGAGTCTCGTTTATGGAAGGTTCCTGACCCTAGTTAACCTTTGGTCGAGGATATGCTTGTGTATTTTCAGGAAACTCCTCCAAGCCTGTATGCGTTCCAAAAGGGCAAATGTGTATTTAAGTGAATAAAATCTGACAAGGCCAGGGTTTCAGTGAGCTTGTCCTCTAGAGAGAGGTTTCCACCCTATGCCTTCTAAATTCATATTTCTTGTCTAGTGTTTTCATTTGTGATCCCCAATACAATGTGGGCATACTGCAGTTGGACCAAGAGCCCACCTAGTTAAAGATGACAAGGGCACTCATTTTCCTTGAGCCCGAGTTAAGAAAGTACTTTTTGACACCTTAATTCCTTTATCCTAGCCCCAAGCAACACGCTGAAGATAAGAAACAGGAGGAGAACGAGACAGGGCAGAAGCAGTCCAGAGATGACCTGGGGAACGGTGAGGAAGCCTTGCCAGGCTAGCAGTCATCAGTTGTGCGAGGGTGCAGGTGGCCCTGGACAAAGCCAAAGGAGGTTGGACCTGGATTGTCACTGCCCACTGTTTGTCTACCATCCAGAACTCGAATATCATTGCTGTCATGTCACAGGGGTAGTGACTGGGAAGGGGACCCATAAAGAACTGGTGGACCAGAAAGAAGCCTACTACAAACTAATTCCTTAGATGCCTGGCAGCAATGCAAAAAGAACATGAAAGAATTCAGTCCTTCTCATTGGATCTCCCTACATTTGACTCTTAGCGTAACCACTACTAGCTGTCTCATTCTTGTTCTTTTATGTTTCTTTCTAGTCTGCAGGTATGGAATGAAAAATCTTAAAAGGACTCAAGCCCTGCAGACGGCATACACCTTTCTAGATTTATTAAGAAAACAAAAAGGGGGAAATGCCGGGGGGCAAAAACCAACAGTAGTTAGCATTAATGCAAAAAGACCCATTGGAAGGCCAATGGACTTGGATATTCAGCAGGGATGAAAATAAGCATAATATTGCCCTGCTGTGGGCTCAATGGCTGAAGGCAATTCCCTAACATGATAGTCCTTTTACTGTTTACCAAACCTTACCTTTGATATGCCTGTATGCATTTCTAAAGGGCAAATATGTATTTAAGGCAATAAAAGCTGACAAGGCCAGGGTTGCAGTGAGCTTCTCCTCTAGAGAGAGGTTTCCACCTGGCCCCCTATGCCTTTTAAATTCACATTTCTTCTCTAGTGTTTTCATTTGTGCGTGGCCCCTTCTTCAGATCCTGAACCCTAGCCGTGAAAGGTTGAGGCACTTCAAGGACATGATACACCCGGGTTCACTCCTCATCTCATGTCGGACACATTGGAGAAGTTTCCTGAACTCTGTGTACCCCAGCGCTTGTTCACAGGACTTAGTGAGCTAAGAGCTCTCACATGCTGGGCACTCTGGCATTATTGTGATAATCAATATGCAGCATTACTGTGAGAATTAATACTGCATTACTGTGAGAACCAATATCGCAGCATTACTGTGAGAATTAATACTCTATCATTACTGTGAGAACCAATACTGCAGCATTACTGTGAGAACCAATATCGCAGCATTACTGTGAGAATTGATACTGCATTGCTGTGAGAACCAATACTGCAGCATTACTGTAAGAATTAATACTGTAGCATTACTGTGGGAAACAATACTCTAGAATTACTGTGAGAACCAATACTGCAGCATTACTGTGAGAACCAATACTTTGGCATTACTGTGAGAATTAATACCGCAACATTACTGTGAGAACCAATACTGTAGTATTACTGTGAGAATTAATACCCTAGGGCCGTGGTCGGCAAACTGCGGCTCCCGAGCCACATGCGGCTCTTTGGCCCCTTGAGTGTGGCTCTTCCACAAAATACCACGGCCTGGGCAAGTCTATTTTGAAGAAGTGGCGTTAGAAGAAGTTTAAGTTTTAAAAATTTGGCTCTGAAACGAAATGTCAATCGTTGTACTGTTGATATTTGGCTCTGTTGACTAATGAGTTTGCCAACCACTGCCTTAGGGTTACTGTGAGAATTAATACTGTAGCATCAAAATGAGAATGGATGCTGCAGCATTATTGTGTGAATTAATTGCCGAGAACCAATTCCAGCATGTGATAACTACAAGAGTTCCGTCAAAAGGGTGATGGGACTCTGGGGGCTCAACAAGGGTGAGCCACATATGTAGTTTACCTGTTGGGAATGGCTAAAGGGCACTTCCCCCAAACCTGAATAGGATTGTTAACTGCCAGACAGCTCAGGGCATTTTATTGCCTCCTGCTGGCCAAACACCTGAACAGCTGTAGGCTATTCCCCAAATTTATAATGCTTCTTTACCCTTTGATACCTTAACCTTTGAAGTGTATATTTCCACCTTGCCTTAGGACAGTGGTCGGCAAACTCATTAGTCAACAGAGCCAAATACCAACAGTACAACGATTGAAGTTTCTTTTGAGAGCCAAATTTTTAAAACTTAAACTTCTTCTAACGCCACTTCTTCAAAACAGACTCGCCCAGGCCATGGTATTTTGTGGAAGAGCCACACTCAAGGGGCCAAAGAGCCGCATGTGGCTCGCAGGCCTCAGTTTGCCGACCACTGCCTTAGGATAAATCGTGTGAATAAAAACACGGGTCCTTGGTCAAGGTAGGAGTCTTCAGTTCCCTTTGGCTGAAGCTCCTCTGACCCCCAATGCCTCTCAAAAATATATTTCGTCCTTGGACTCTTTAATCATCTCCTCGCAGCCCCCTTCTCCAGAATGCTGAATCCTTTGTAAGGCTGGGAAAAGAACCCCGGCTTTATGGCGCCCTAACGAGGGACACCAACAATTAATGCTGTATTTATTGTTAATATAACAATTGTTAATATAATAAATACCATGCAGGCTTCACTGGGGGTTTCCCAAAATCCAACCCATCATCGCACTCTAGGGAGAACTGCAGAGAGTAAAGGGTCACCCCACGAGGGGCACTCACCTGGCAGTGGCTGCGCTGGGTCTTCTCTGTCCCATCCCTTCCTGGTTCTGTTCCCTCCCTCCCTGCATTATCACCAGTGTTTGGACAGGTTCAAGTGTTGGACTAATGAGAGGGCACAGTCCTCTCACGGCCATGTGCAAATCCCAGCTTGGAGGGCAGAGCCTCCCAGCACAATGATAGCCAACAGCTAGAGTTGTAAGCTTGAGCCTGTGGTCTGAACACGTGGTCCCACGTGCCTGAGTGATGTGGGGTTGATAGAGCTCAGGTGCATGTAATTGAGTAGATATGAAACTCAAAGAACATTGTAATTAGCCTCATGGAATCTGGCTATAAAATAAGGAGACGGCATACAGGCTGTGGTGCTGCCTGTCCATCAGAGAGGGCAGCGTCCCGCCCAGCCCCAGCTTTCTTCTCTTGTCTGTCTTTTCTAAATCCTTCACTGACCCCACTCAGGTTCACCCTTGGCTATGCTGGCAAGGCACACTCACCTCCTCCTCTCTGCTCCTCAGTGCCCCCTGCCCCCCCAGGGCACCACAGCTTCCTGATCAGAGAATTTTTCAGCTTTTCTTTGTCTCTGTGTCTGACCTCAGCGAATGAGAAACCCTGCAGCCCTCACCCCGGGCGGCCCAACCTGAGGCCAGGGCTCAGCTTCCCTTTGGCCCATTCCATGCCGGTACCCAACAGCCCACGCTCACCCTGAACACGTCTCCTGATTCACCTCCTCGTCCATCTCCCGCCCGTGACTCAGCTCAGGGCCCCAGGTCCCTATTTTGTGACCCCACAGTTACCTGACAAGATTCCCTGCCTCCTGTCCCTTCACCTCCACAGCCAGTCCCCCAGGACCTCTCATTGTCCTTCCCAAATGTCCCATCTGTCCATGACCCTCCTCTGGCCTCAAGGCACAGGCATGCCCCTGGGCAGCCACAGCCCCTCCTGACCCTTCCCCACCCTCCTGACCCCTGCTGTCCTCGCCGCCCCTCCCCCCTCCCCCACCCTGGGCTGGCTGAAGGCCTTGCCTTTCCCTCCCCACAGATCCCTCTGGCCTCTGCTCCTCTGCACCCCAGCTTCTCTCTGCCCCCAGCCCCTGCCCCACGCCCACCCCTCCTCTCCTCCCCCCAGACAGACACCTCCTCTGAGGAGTTGCCCTGAAGGCCCAGCCTGGCTCAGCTGCCACGCTCAGGGTCCCCAGCCCCCGGGACCGCCACCTCTCCCCACGGGATCTTGCTCTGCTGCGGACCCTGTGCCTGTCTCACCCCCACTGGGCTTTGAGCTCCATCAGGGGGATCCTGTGTGCTCGGCCCTCCCTCCCTGCATCTCCTGGGTCCTGAGAGGGGCCTGGTGTGGAACAGGAGGGAAGGACCTGTGGGAGCAGGAGGGCTGGAGGGCCCGGGGCCAGGGCTCAGGCCAGGCCGGCCCAGAGTTGGTGTCCATCTGGGGGAGAACAAGGGCATTTCTCACTCCGAAATGAAATGGTGACTTAAGGGGAGGCCTGGGCACTGTCCCAGGAGCAGGGCAGTGAGCTGGGGCCGGGTCTGGGCAGGCAGCGGTTCCCAGGAGCAGTGAAGCAGGTGGACTGAGCTCTGGAATGTGCAGGCGCCTTCCCGGAATCACCCTAATTCCCCTAAGAGCCATGCCCAGCTGGCTGCTTTTCTGCTGCACACCACGTTTTGGGCGGGCCCCTCCCGGATCCTGTGTGAGTCAGGACCCCAGAGCTAATGGGGGCGGGGGAGCTGTCCCCGTCTGACACTAAGAATCGAATGTGACTCATCCAGCAGAATCAAGCCTGGGAGGAAGGAGGAGCGAGAACAGAGGGGCTGAGGAGGCACCGAACCCCAGCAGCAGCTGGGGCCCACGGCTAAGTGTCCTACAAGGCACAGGCCCCCTCAGCTAAGATTTATCTGGATCAAGACGTCATTGGTGCTGAGGCGGAGATTCTGTGCTAAGCTCTCATTAAAAACACAGAAGAGGAGACCAAGTTAATGAGTCCATAACTGGGGTGAAACCAAAAATACCCAATTAAGATAAAAAGCAGAAATAGAAAAAGAAGTGAAAAGAGCAGTGGCTGTCAACCTTCCTAATGCCGCGACCCTTTAATACAGTTCCTCATGTTGTGGTGACCCCCAACCATGAAATTATTTTCGTTTCTACTTCATAACTGTAATTTTGCTACTGTTATGTATCGTAATGTAAATAGGTGATATGCAGGATGTCTTAGGCGACCCCTGTGAAAGGGTCGTTCGACCCCCAAAGGGGTCGCGACCCACCGGTTGAGAACCGCTGGAATAGAGGAATCATGGGACAAGTAGAAAGCAACATATTTCTAAATAACCCCTGTGAGCACCAATCCTGAAGCCCTGAAAAAAGTGTTCAGTTGGGGTGAGTAAATGAATATACACAATAAACACACACCGGTAAACATCCACGGGACGCAGTCCAGCCGCAGTGAAAGGGAAATGTGAATGCTCACGTTGGAGACGAGGAAGTCTCCAGTCAGTACTCCAGCTCCCGTCTCAGCAAACAGGAACGGGGAGGACACAGCCATGGGAAGCGCAAGGAAGGCAGGAACAGGGCGCAGAAACCAGGGAAACGGAAAACACAGAAGGAGTAGAGAAAATCGAACACACAAAAGCTGGATCTTTGAAAACATCCATTATGTCCACAAACGTTTTGAAAGATTACAAAGGAAGAGAGAGAAGATACGGATGACCAGGATTGGAACAGAAGCGGGGCTGTTCCTTCAGGACCTGCGGGCATCGGAGGCGCACAGGGAATCCTGGGCAGAGCGTTACACCCTTGACATTCTGGTGAAATGGACCAATTTCTGAAAAAGCCAACGTACACTCTCAACCAGACACGGAAACCTCACCTCTCTTCACGGTGTTTCAGTGCAAAGAAGTGCTCACGTGCTGGCCAGACCCACAGCGGAGGCCGTGAGGGGGACCAGGCGGGGAGGTGGGCGAGCGCTAGGCCCACAGCCAGGCCACCAGGCGGGCAGCTGCGGGAGAGGCGAGACCGCGGCTGCAGAACCACCTGAGCACGTGGAAGCTGGACACGGGCCTCAGAGGCGGAGTCCATGCCCAGCAGCTGCAGCCGGGCCTGCGAGGGGCAGGCACCACCCGTGGGGCACTCGGCCCACACTCACGGCCTCTGGGCTGGCACCGTGAGGCCCTCACCCTGAGCAGGAGGGCGTGAGCGGAGGGGAGGGCAGGCCGTGGCCCAGAGCGACACCTTGAAAGAGCATGAGCTGCATGCGGGCAGGTGGCGCTCTGTGCCGCTCAGACGCCTTTAGGGGTGAAACTCACTGGGAAACAGGGAGGACGCTGCCCAGAGCCCATTCTCCTTCCTGGCCGGAGGAGCCATGGCCGTTGGACCCGCGAGTCCGGAGCCTGTGTGGCCCAGGGAAGCGGGAGCCGGGGTCATAAGGTCATGCTGGGAGAGGGGGGCCTTCCCGCGCCCCTGCACACAATGCTTCCTGATGGAGGGAGGGAGGGGCTCTGCCAGGTCCTCAAGCTGGCTGTGCTCCCCTCCCGCCTGCAGGGCGGCTCCCCCTCCCGCTCCCCTGAGGCCTGAGAGCTGGGAAGGCCTCCCTGTGGCCTCCAGCAAAGCTGTGCGTGACAGCGGGAGGGAGGGGTGAGTGCAGCTTAGGTGCTGGTTGCCTGGCCAATAGCCACCTCTCCTGCCCGCTCCAGCTCCACACGCACATGCACACGCACACACCTCCGGGGCGCGCACAGCCCTGCCCTTCATTGGGGAGCACCGGCCCCTCCACAGACCTGGTTGAGGCCCCAGTGGCTGAGCCCCCCAGGGGAGCCCCTGCCCCATTGCCCACGATGGGTTTGCATGGAAACGGGATGCAGCCCTGGACAGGGAAGCGGGGGACAAGGCCGCAGGAGGAGTGGGCATGGGCAGGGAGGGGCTTTCCCTGCTCAGAGGAGACCAGGGAATGAAAAGCACCTCTTACTGCCCTTGGACAGGGCCAGGTGCGGTTGTGCCCCTGGAGGCTGTGCGACCACAGCGACCATCCAGCAGACGCGGGACCAGCACGATGGAAGAGCCTGGGCCCTGGAGCCTGGGGAGCTGCGGGACTGAGCCTGCGCTCTGCCTCCGCCTCCTGCTCCAGGGACAGCGGACGGCCAGGCTGGGGAGGCCGCTCTCAGGGAAGCTCTGCTCTCCCACCCACAAGCACCCCATGCCAATGAGCTCTGGGATCCCCGAGGTCCAGACTCCCACCTGCTGAGCCCGTCCCGGGGTTCCGCCCTGAAGGCTGCCCGGGGCTCCTGTCCTTCGTGGGGTGGGTATAAGATAAGGGCCCACGTGGGCCGGGGGCTGACAGCTGGGCCTCATGCACCCCGTCCGCAGTGGGAGCACGTGTCCCGGGCAGGGCAGGCATAAGGCTTCCCTCCGACTCCGACTGCTTCCGGCGGCTTCCAGGCCCAGCCATGCCAGGCCTTGGGGGGGGGGGGGGGGAATCATGGCCTGTGCACGGAGAGCAATGCTGAGAGGCCCTCTAACCACTGAGGGTTCAGTCCTTCTCAACAACAAGGTAAAGCGAAAGCGAAAGCGTCCACTTGGGTATAAAACCTGTTGCACCAGGAGCAAAAGCCAGACCTACCCTGGCTAGCAATGGCTTCGGTAAGTCCTCAGACCTTTCTAGAACCTGCTCTACAGGGGAGGGCAGCTCCCTGTTCTAAATGAAGGCCTGGGCTGTGTTCCTGCTGGGAACAGCGCTGCCTCTAAGGCTGCCATGGAGACCGGAATGTTGTTTGAGTCTCTTTTGCTGCAGGACTGGGAGGTCTTGGGGCAGAGGGAGCCCCGCTCTGGGTCTGGCACTGTATGGAGTTGGGGGGCCATGTGGGAGGTTGTGTGGTGTCTGGGCTGTGCCCTCCTGAGCTGGGGAAGGAGGTGGAGTGTGGGCTGATGGGGGACCCGTGACTTGGGGAGCAGTGGATCCCGGGCTGTGGGGCTCAGCTGCTGCAGAGTTCGGTGCCTCCTCAGCCCCTCTTTCTGGCCCCCCTTCCTCCCAGGCATGTGTCTGCCTGATGGGGTGCATTCGGTTCTCAGCGTCCAACGCGGACAGCTGCCCCCCATTAGCCCTGGAGTCCAGACTCACACAGGATCCAGGAGGGGCCAGCCTGGTGCGAGGTGGGCAGCAGAAAGCAGCCAGCTGGACGGGGCTCTTACAGGAAGTGGGGCGATTCCGGGAAGGCGCCTCACATTCCAGAGCTCAGTCCACCTGCTTCACTGCTCCTGGGAACCGCTGCCTGCCCAGACCAGGCCCCAGCTCACTGCCCTGCTCCTGGGACAGTGCCCAGGCCTCCCCTTAAGTCACCATTTCATTTCGGAGTGAGAAATGCCCTTGTTCTCCCCCAGATGGACACCAACTCTGGGCCGGCCTGGCCTGAGCCCTGGCCCCGCGCCCTCCAGCCCTCCTGCACCCACAGGTCCTTCCCTCCTGTTCCACACCAGGCCCCTCTCAGGACCCAGGAGATGCAGGGAGGGAGGGCCGAGCACACAGGATCCCCCTGATGGAGCTCAAAGCCCAGTGGGGGTGAGACAGGCACAGGGTCCACAGCAGAGCAAGATCCCGTGGGGAGAGGTGGCGGTCCCGGGGGCTGGGGACCCTGAGCGTGGCAGCAGAGCCAGGCTGGGCCTTCAGGGCAGCTCCTCAGAGGAGGTGTCTGTCTGGGGGGAGTAGAGGAGGGGTGGGCGTGGGGCAGGGGCTGGGGGCATAGAGAAGGTGGGGTGCAGAGGAGCAGAGGCCAGAGGGAGCTGTGGGGAGGGGAAGGCAAGGCCTTCAGCCAGCCCAGGGTGGGGGGGGGGGGGGGTGGCGAGGACAGCAGGGGCCAGGAGGGTGGGGAAGGGTCAGGAGGGGCTGTGGCTGCCCAGGGGCATGCCTGTGCCTTGAGGCCAGAGGAGGGTCATGGACAGATGGGACATTTGGGAAGGACACCGCGTGTTCTGGGGGACTGGCTGTGGAGGTGAAGGGACAAAAGGCAGGGAATCTTGTCAGGTAACTGTGGGGTCACAAAATAGGCACCTGGGGCCTGAGCTGAGTCAAGGGCGGGAGATGGACGAGGAGGTGAATCAGGAGACGAGTTCGGGGTGAGTGTGGGCTGCTGGGTACCGGCATGGAATGGGCCAAAGGAGAGCTGAGCCCTGGCCTCAGGTTGGGCCGCCCGGGGTGAGGGCTGCAGGAGGTTTCTCATTCGCTGAGGTCAGACACAGAGACAAGAAAAGCTGAAAAATTCTCTGATCAGGTGCTGTGGTGCCCTGGGGGGGCACTGAGGAGAGGGAGGAGGTGGTGAGGCAGGGAGGGAGGGAGGAAAGGGACTGGAGGAGACGGGACAGAGAAGACCCAGCGCAGCCACCGCCAGCTGAGTGTCCCGGGCAAGTCCCTCTCCCTCTCTGATCCTCAGTTTCCCCAGCTGAGCAAGGGGTGCTGCTTCCTCCCCTGGGCTTGGAGGGTGGCAGTCATGGTGGGGAGAGTGCCAGCAGAGCCTGCTGCCTGAGTGTGTGAGCCCCTTCTGCCCCCTCCACCCCCCCAGCTCTGGAAGCTGGACAGCCCCACTAGGGCCTCCTCAACGCTCAGTCCCCTCACTAGGCTGTCAGTTCTGTCCCTCAGGTGGGCACCTCTGAGGGCGGGTGCACCGGGGCTGGAGGGGCAGAGTGTGAGGAGGAGCCTGTGGGGGCCATGCTCAGCCAGGGCAAGAGGCATGTGAGCACCTGCGGGCAGTGTGTGAGGCAGAAGCTCAGACTCACCTGCCCCATGTGGCTGGGGATGAGCCTGGGTCCCAGCCTCCACGAAGGGGCTTTGCACACAGCAATTGTGTCATCACCCTCCGGACAGGTGCACAATACACCCACATATGCTCATCGGCAACCTCATGTGTGTGCATGTACACGCACCACATACAACACACATGTGCACAAAGCACAGACACGCATGCATTACACTCTCTTTGGACAATTCTTCACTCTCCCAAAGCACAAGGTTATGTTTCCAGGCTTCCCTCCCTCGGGGCAACCAGATTCCAGGCTTCCAGTTCCCCAAGGGCACGCTCTGAAATCGCCAGAGGCTGAGGGCCTCACAGGGGCCAGAGTGCCCTCCACACGCTCACCAGGCGATGAACATCCGCGTGGACTCCCCTGCCCAGCTCCTCCCAGCCGGCCCTCTGCAGCTCCCTGAAATCTCTCCCCTTCCTGGCTCTTCTCTTGCAGTTTCCTGAAGAGCCCAAGCCTGGAGACCTGATTGAGATTTCCCGCATCGGCTACTCCCACTGGGCCCTCTATGTAGGCGATGGTTATGTGATCCACCTGGCTCCCCCAGGTAAGGGGATTGAAAATAGGATTTATCAAAGATTTATTAGCCTAATGCAGTGGTCGGCAAACTCATTAGTCAACAGAGCCAAATATCAACAGTACAACGACTGAAATTTCTTTTGAAAGACAAATTTTTTAAACTTAAACTTCTTCTGACGCCACTTCTTCAAAATAGACTCGCCCAGGCCGTGGTATTCTGTGGAAGAGCCACACTCAAGGGGCCCAAGAGCCGCATGTGGCTCGCGAGCTGCATTTGCCCAACACGAGCCTCATGAGAACAATTAAAGCCAAGAGCCACCCTGGAACCCTTGCTGGGTTCTCCCTGGGCAGTGCGTGGGCTCACTGTACATCCGTGTCCCTTGGGGGCATCTCAGTGGTCCCTCGGGTCCTGACTCAGCAGGGAAAGAGGTCCGTGGGCCCCAGGGAAGCCAGGCTGCACCCGCATTGGATGCTCTCCAGCTCGGGCCCGTTAGCTGGGCGAGCAGACAGATTTCTCTAAACCAGCAGCGTGTCTGGGTGTCCCGGTCACATGGAGGGACTGCCTCTCAGGCTGTGTCCTGTGCTCAGAGGATGTCACAGAACAGGGCGTCCTGAGAGGGCTTCCTGAACACCCTCCACGGAGCAGCTCTCCCAGGTCACACCTCACAGAGAGTCTCACACACACGCACACGAGCGCCTGGACCCTTGATGTAATGCAGGGAGAGCAGAAGCAGGATGACAGGCAGGCAGAGGAGAAGGCAGGGCCCAGACGTGTGTGTCGTCCATGAAAGGAAGGTGCTGGGAGGAGACCGCGGACTTGGAGGCACAGGGGCTGGTGCCCTGCAGAGCAGTGGCACCCACACCTTGGACAGCAAGTGTTTGCGTTCTCGCTGGACAGAAACTTCTCATGATCACAAGAATCTCCTTGTGACTGAGCAGGTTTCTATGCGCTGTCACCTACACTGACAGAGCTGAAAACTGTCAGCATTGATGGCAAATAGTAAGCGAAACCCCCTAATCCAGACGACACTTAGGAGGCTTGGAACAGGGAGCGTGAGTGTGAGCAGCGGGTCCTGCTTGTGTGTGAGTGTGCAGGTAGTGCTTCCTCCAGGGCGGTGCTAAGTGCAGCATCAGCCTCGAGACTCACACATAAAGGAGCCTGCTGGTTAGCGTGCTCTCTAGTTCCCTCCTCTTAGAGAGCAAATCCCGGGCTCCAGGCTCAATGGATTGGACACAACCAGCTGGAAGTGCTGTGTGGCTTCTCCAGGTGGCCAGAGCTGGGCCAGAAAAGGCCCATGATGCCTCAGGTCCAATATCGGTTGTTGAACGGACATGAGAGTGTTTACCATGAAGTTCAAAAGGAGAATAATGAGAGAATGTATGAAAATTGCACAGCAGAGTCTGAAACCCAGTGGGACCACAACTACTTTGATCTCTTTCTGAAACACACACGTGCAAAGATGAACAAATACAGTTTACTACCGTAAATTCATATAATGTCCATTCATGTAATGGAACACAGTGGCAGCCACTGACTATCACAACATTGATTAACATGAAAAGTATTCACAGCTCGTTAAGGAAAAGAGCACAATGATGGAATCCTCCAATCACATTGGTGAAGGGACAGACACCAGAGCTCAATAGTGTGACCCCCTGGCCCTTCCTCCCTGCCTTGTGACCTCTCCCCTCCCTGGCCTCCCCTGCAGTTGCTGATACTCTTGTGTCTGATTCCAGATGAGTACCCCGGGGCTGGCTCCTCCAGCCTCTTCTCTGTGCTGAGCAGCAGAGGTGTGGTGAAAAGGGAGCTCCTGAGTGATGTGGTGGGGGGCTGCCGCTATCGGGTCAACAACCACTTGGACCACGAGTACTCACCACTGCCCGTGAACAAGATTATCCGGTCTGCGGAGGAGATGGTTGGTAAGGAGTTGCCGTACAGTGTTCTGAACAGGAACTGTGAGCACTTTGTCACCGATCTGAGATACGGCAAGGCCCGCAGCCGGCAGGTAAGGCCCTCTCTTCAGGGGCTCCCTCTCCCTTCTGGAGGTCTACTTGGAGTGGGGGTGACAAGAATTACCTTGAATAAATCAAAAGGGAGCTCTCAGGGTCTTGTTGGCTGGGAGTCAGGATGTTTGAGAACTAATCTCACATCTGCTTTTAATCCACTCAGGGTCTTTGGACAGGGCACTTCCTCTCTGGCCTCAGTTTCCCCATGTGCAAGAGGAGGGGATGTTTGGGGGACCTCTAGGGCTCTGGGCTCCTCTATCCCTTTGGGATCCTTTGCCTCTAAGACCCACCCTAAAGGCAGCTCCTGATGCCCTGTGTGCTGTCAGGCAAAGTCTGGGTCAGCCCTGCACCATGACAGGTGTCCTAAGGCCCCAGAGAGCCTTCGGGCAAGAGATGCTCAGGTCTGTGGCCGGTGTAAGAGCTCAAGAACATGTTATGGAAGATCTGGGCAGAGCTTTAACCCATCCCCTTTGCCCTCTTCTGAGTTCCTTGTCACAAACACACAGTAAGGGGCAGAAGCGGGATTCAACCCCCAGTGGTCCCGGCTCTTTCTGCTGAACCACAGCACCTCCAGGGCTCACAGCCCCTGTGACTGGGTGCTGGGCAGCCTGGATGGAGGAGAATGAGGAGGAGTTTTGGAAGGGATATTAAGGATTTGATGCTCATGTGGGGTTGAGGTGACCAGTTAGACATCTGTTTGGACCTTTGAGTAGCAGTTTTACGTGTGAGTCTGGGGTTCAGGCTGAGGTGGTGGTGGAGATAGAAGTTTCCAGGCTGCACTTAGTAACAGTACACAGAGCACAGTGATCCCTGAGGCCATGGTTTCCCATCGTCCCCCTCAGCTCTGCCACCACCTCCCTCTGCAGAGCTGGAGCCCAGGGAGAGTCCTGACCACAGAGCCATTCCCACTTTCACCCCCAGAGCTCTAGCCCCAGGAGCCCAGGCAGGAAGGCCCCTCCCCTACCACCTCCATCAGGACCAAGTGGCCCACCCCGGAGGCTCACACAGAAGGATTCCATCCGTCCACCCTGCCAGTTGTCAGGACACATCCAGACAAGCCCAGCACTGACAAGTGGTCACACCTTCGGCTTCCCAGGGAAGGGTTGTTGG
Source organism: Plecotus auritus (assembly GCF_963455305.1). Taxonomy (NCBI): domain Eukaryota; kingdom Metazoa; phylum Chordata; class Mammalia; order Chiroptera; family Vespertilionidae; genus Plecotus; species Plecotus auritus. The sequence continues at coordinate 152,403,021 of NC_137783.1, read as the reverse complement.
GACAAGGCCAGCATCTCCGAGAGGCCAGGCCTGGGGAAGGGCGGGAGCATGAGTGTGGCCTCCAGCCCCTTTGGCGGGAGGGAGAACCTGCCTGGTCTTGCTGTGGACTGTGAACCTGGGCTGCTCTCTTTCAGGCAGAAAAGTTCAAGACCGGAGTAACTGCGGGCGCTGGGGCCTTAGCTGCGATTGGTGCCACCATTGCTTTCGCGAGCAAGCGATCCCAACGCCAGTGACAGCCTGATGGGGCACAAAACCCCGAGTTAGAAGCCGCGGTAGAGAAGACCTCGCACAGTCCTTTCCACCTTACCCTAGCTCTTGGGCAACCTGTCCTTCTGTCTCTCACTGTCCCTCTCTTCCTGGCTGAAGGATGGACCAATTGTGCCAATACTGAAGAATTCATACGTGAACCTATGTCCCCTTCAAGGAGGAATTCTGCTGCCTCTGTGGCACCTAAACCAGAACAGAAGCACCGGGGCACCTGTGGGGGAAGCCAGCCTTTTCTGTCCGTGTGACTTTGGGAAAGCTCTGGACTCTCAGAGCCTCAGTCCCTTCCTCTCTGAGCTGGGGCCCGGGATCCACTCTAAGAAGATCAGAGAAGGTGGTGGGTGGAGGATCCCAGCCCCTGGCCGGCCTGGAGTAGGTGCTCAATGGACTGTCTACTTGTTCTCTGTAGTTGACCACTGTGGTCAGCAGACATCACTCATTTACTCTCATGGTGCAAAAAGGAACACACAATTACCTCCCGTGCAGTCCCACCTCTGGTCCTTGAATCCCCCGATGAGGCATAAACATCTCCCAGCATCTTTCCCGTACCTCCTACCTCCTTCAGTCAGCCCACCTTTTAGAAGTTGTGTTTTTCTTTCACATTTTTTTTTCAGAGAGGAAGGGAGAAGGACAGATAGAAACATCACTGATGAGAGAGGATCATTGATCAACTGCCTCCTGCACCTCCCACACCAGGATTGAGCCGCAACCCGGGCATATGTGCCGATCGGGAATCAAACGGTGACCTCCTGTTCGACCCTCAACCACTGAGCCACCGGGCTTCTTTTTCTTTTTTAACTCAAAGGTGAAGTCCTCACCCATCAGTGACTCCCACATGGAATTAAATCATCCTCCTGAGCCCAACTTGCCATGGCTCAAGCTGCCCCTGGTTGAATATTGAAATGAGTGAAACTGCTGTGTGACCAGTTAGACATCTGTTTGGACCTTTGACACTGTAATGATGGACACATGTCATTCTAATGTGTCCAGATGCATAGAATGCACCATACCAAGAGTGACTCTTGGGCTACACTAAGGTCTGTGGGTTGTAATGATGTGCCGATGTGGGTTCCTCACGTACAACAAAAATACAGGCTGGGGAGAGGGAAGTTGATAATGGGGGAGGCTCTGCTTGTGTGGGGGGAGGGGTCATATGGGAAATCTCTGTACCTTCCTCTCAATTTCTCTCTAAACCTAAAATTTCTCTAAAAATAAAATTCTTTTATGAAACTTAACCTCCTCAGAGTATTCCTCCGCTAGTACCTAGTGTGCCCTGGGTGTGGTCCCAAAAGGGGCGGGGCCTCATGCCCTCTACTTCCTCTCCCAGCCTCTGCCACCAGTGGCCCTACTGAATGGCCACTCTCCATGGTGGGCAGCACAGCCCCTAACACCCTGACTGGAGATCTGGGGGCGTCCCCTCCCCTGGGCTGTACCTTCCCAGGCATGAGAAAGTGGGGGGTGGGGGGGCCCTCGATCCCCTCGGTGCACAGACACCAGGCTGGGACGAAGCTCGGTGCCATCAGGAGGTTGAAGAACAAAGAGAATGACTTCTACTTGCTGCCAAAGAGCGCCTTGCTCAGATCCCCAGGCTCAAATGTCAGCCTCCATGCGGGGGTTCCGGAAGGATCCATGCTGGCCTTGCGCCCAGGCTACCTCTGGGTCAAAGGGCACAGCTGCTCTGTGAGCCCAATAACCAGCGGGTGAGAGACGGGAGAAGGCTTCTCGCTTCTTGGTCTAAAGCTCACCCATTAGCAGTGGGAGACGGGGAATTCGGGGACTGGGGTCTTATGGGAGATGTGAGCTTCCAGCTCTAATTCTAGGCGGTAAATCTCCTCCGGCACCAGACCCAGGCTCCCAGCAGCTCTGGAGGGACCCAAGGGTGGTGCCAGCTCCGTCCCCTCCCCTGGTTGCCCTGGGCCAGGGGTGCCAATCCGTGCAGTTTGACTCACCCTGAGTCCCCTCCAAGTGAAACTGCCTCTGCCTCCAGGGTCAGGTTCAAACCATGTGACTGGCCCCATCAGTCAGAACTGATTGGCTCAGTGTGCTTACCTGACCCAACAGCAGCCAATCAGAAGGCTGAGCTAGGATGCGGTGAGCTGAGCCAGATTCTCTCTTGGCAACTTGAACAGGGAACCCGAGAGCTGCGGGCCTGGAGGAGAGATGCTGCTGAGCTGACGCCGAAGGAAAAGCCGTGGAGTGAGGTGTCGGGGACCAGCAATGGTGGGGACATCACGACACTAATTCTTCTGGAGCCGAGAGGCCTGGAGAGCAGCAGCAGGAAAGGAGCCTCGGCCGCTGGGGATGGGAGTGTTAGCGGTGCCCACTCGTGCGCTGTCTGACCCAGGGCCTGGCATGGTGGGCACTCCGTGTCATTGGCTGCATGATGTTCCCTGCTAGGTCTGGCAGCCGCTCCTCTTCCTTAGCAGCGAGCTCGTGGAGAGACAGGGCTGCTGGCCTTTATTCCAGGCGATACTGGGGTTCACTTCCAGCCCACACCCCGTCCCAGGGAAGCGCCCCTTTCTGTGTGCTCGGTGCTCTGGGGGCACATGAGGAGGACACAGCGCACAGCTGGCTGCAGCGGCCCGGGAGGAGCGCGGGCCTCCCACCTCGCAGCCCCTTTTGGACCCGGGGGCCTCCGCTTGCCGACCTGTGACTTGCCCATGTGACTGGAGCCCTAAGTTCAGCTGCACCCTCTGTAGAGTAGATGAGAACCCCACCGCCCGGTCGTGCAGGGGTGGGATGGACAGCAGAGGGGAGGTATGGAGGGAGGGGGGGCCTGACGGGGGCTGGGCCAACCTCCCATCCCTCCCAGAGCATCGTGGCATTAAAGTAAATGCCTGAAGCTTGGGAACCACCCGCAGCAGGGAACTGGCCAAATAAAACCGATGCCTGCGTTTCATGGCTGACGGTGCCACCGTTACCAGCAGCTGTCCAGCAGGTGTGTGCTTACACCTGTGAATTTTAAAGCCAAACGCAGGCTTTACAAATTTAGGCTTATTGAGGAATAACTTACTGTTTTATTTTTTTGTTAATCCTCATCTGAGGATATTTTTTCCATTGATTTTTAGAGAAGGAGGGGGAGAGAGTGAAACATCGATGTGAGATGTTTCTCTCTCTCGCCCTCTCTGTGTACAGGACGATGCTCCAACCAACGGAGCCACACTGGCCAGGGTCAAATGCCCTTTTAAAAAGGGAATAAGAACTGGTGAACTAATGTGTACACACACACACACACACACACACACACACACACAGCCAGTGAATATAGAAGCTGCTCATTGGATGAACTGGCTGTTCAGAGACTGACATTATACCAACAGGCTTTCTGTGAGCCCAGCTCCATCGGGCATGGGAGTGGGGAGATGGCCCCTCCCTGAGGGTTCCAGGGCCCATCACTCTGCCTTCTCGCTTCAGCTTTCCCAGAAGCCTGGGTGAGGCGGGAGGCTGCCGTCCTGTTAGGGACAAACCCGAGGATTTAGAGCTGGGAGATTGTGGCCACCACCTGACCCAGGCCTTCAGTCTGTAGTGATGAGAGCCCCTGAGAAGAGAAGGGACTTGCCTGAGGCCACACGGTGAGTGGGGCTCTGGGTTTGCAGGTCAGGCCTGGCTTGCTCAGCAGCTTCCTTTCCTGCTATTGAAAAAATGTCCCCCTGGCCTGCTGAGGTCCCCACCCCGCTCTGGCGGGCTAGCACCTGGTGTCCTTGTCCTGTACCACTCTGCCCATCCTGCATCCTTCAGGGACATCTGCGCTCACATGGGCCTTTAGGAGAATTCACATCCTTTGCTTTAGAATCGAGGAAGCCAGAGTCAGGGGCATCTGTGACTTCTCCGAGGCCGCCCAGGCGGGGGTCGGCCATGTTTGAGTTTGAAGCCAGGCAGGGGGGCCGGCCTTTCCACAGCCCATCCTCCCTGATGGTGCCAGGGCAGTGGGGCTGCCTGCTTGCCTGCTCTCAGCCCCGACCATGGCCCTCTTTCCTCTTCGGGAACCACAGGTGGAATCGCGGGACCGGGGGCGGACAGCTTCATATTAGTCTGGTCTGACAAGGCCATGGTGAAGAAGGAGAAGCTGTCCGCGGTGGCCGGCAAAGACAAGTACCATGTCAATAACAAGCATGACCGGAAGTACTCCCCGTTGCCACCCAGCCAGATCGTGCGCGGGGCGGAGGAGCTGGTGGGGCGGGAGATGCCCTACAAGCTGACCAGCGCCAACTCTGAGAACTTCGTGAACGAGCTGCGATACGGAGTCCCCCTCTGGGACCAGGTGCGTCCTCAGCCTGTGTCCCTGTCCCCAGGAACCTGAGCATTCCCCCTGCTGCCAGTGGCTGGGCATCCGTGTGGGCTGCCAGGGCGGAGGCAGAGGCACGAACAAGACAAAACAGCAGGGACAGAATCCCTGCCCTCGAGGGAGTGACAGTCGGGGTAGGGATGAGAGTGGGGAGATGAGCCAGTCGCTGTGCAGACCAGTGAGGTTAGGGGCTGATGTCGCAGCCAGGACACTCACCCTGGCCCCTCCCATAGATCTAGAGGAGGGTTGTTTTAAGCCCACTTTACAGATGGGGAAACTGAGGCTCACGGTGCTTTACTAGCTTACCCAAACCCATCCAACCACTAGGCATTGAGGCTCCAGCACCTGACAGCCATGTGCAGAGGTGGGATTTGAACCCCGGTGCCTGATCCAGGAGGGCATCACGGAAGAGGCGACGCCCGAGCTGAATCTGATTTAAATCTTTTGAGTAAATTGAAGCTGGAAAATGACCTGGAGATGACCAGGGAGCAGGGTGACAAGGACTACAGGCCGAGGGAGGAGGAAAAGTGGGAGCCAGGAGGGGAAGAGCCAGACACAGGTTTCTGCGATGGGCCGGGGGTACACCGTTTGGGCTCTGGCCCACGTGGTCTCTGTCTCTCCACTCGACACCGCAGCTTTGTCGCAGAAACACAGTCATGGACAATCCCAAATGGCGTGGGTAAGGCCATTCCTAAAGAAGTGCTTTATGAAAACAGTGGTGGGTGTTAGAATCGCCGAAGGAGGAACACACTGGCCAAAAGGGGTAAAGAATTATGAGTTTATTAGTCACCTGGAGACCAGATGGGCTGAACCCCAAATGGGGCCAGCACCTAGAGATGAAGGGTCAGGGTTTTAAAGGACTCCAGGCAGGCTTTTTCTGGACGGAGAATTCTCAAGACGGGGAATGAAGGGAAGGATAATGGTCTTAGCAACTGGAATGTGGTCTTAGCAAGTGGAATGTGATCTAAGCAAGAGGAATGTGGTCTTAGGAAGTGGACTGTGGTCTTAGCAAGTGGAATTTGGTCTAAGTACGGGGAATCTGGTCTTAGGAAGTGGAATGTGGTCTTAGGAAGTGGAATGTGGTCTTAGGAAGTGGAACGTGGTCTTAGCAAGGGGAATGTGGTCTTGCCAAGTGGAATGTGGTCTTAGAATTGGAATGTGGTCTTAGGAAGTGGAAAGCGGTCTTTGGAATTGGAATGTGGTCTTAGCAAGTGGAATGTGGTCTTAGCAAGTGGAATGTGGTCTTAGCAAGTGGAATGTGGTCTTAGGAAGTGGAATGTGGTCTTAGGAGGTGGAATGTGGCCATAGGAAGTGGAATGTGGTCTTAGCAAGGGCACTGTGGTCTAAGCAAAGGGAATGTAGTCTTAGCAAGTGGAACGTGGTCTTAGCAAGGGGAATGTGATCTTGGCAAGTGGAATGTGGTATTAGCAAGTGGAATGTGGTCTTAGCAAGGGGAATGTGGTCTTAAGAGGTGGAATGTGGTCTTAGGAATTGGAATGAGGTCCTAGCAAGTGGTATGTGGTCTTAGGAACTGGAATGTGGTCTTAGGAAGTGGAATGAATCTAAGCAAGGGGAATCTGGTCTTAGGAGGTGAAATGTGGCCTTAGCAAGGAGAATATGGTCTAAGCAAGTGGAATTTGGTCTATGTAAGGAGAATCTGGTCTTAGTAAGTGGAATGTGGTCTAAGCAAGTGGAATGTGGGCTTAGCAAGAGGAATATGATCTTAGGAATAGGAATGTGGTCTGAGGAATTGGAATATGATCTTAGGAAGTGAAATGTGGTCTTAGCATGTGGAATGTGGTCTAAGCAAGGGGAATGTGGTCTTAGGAAGTGGAATGTGGTCTTCCCAAGTGGATATTGGTCTAAGTAAGGGGAATCTCATCTTAGGAAGTGGAATGTGTTCTTAGGAACTGGAATGTGGTCTTAGCAAGTGGATTGTGGTCTAATCAAGGGGAATGTATTCTTAGGAAGTGGAATGTGGTCTTAGCAAGGGGAATGTGGTCTAAGCAAGTGGATTGTGGTCTTTGTAAGTTGAATATGGTCTTAGGAAGTGGAATGTGGTCTTATCAAGTGGAATTTGGTCTTAGCAAGCAGAATGTGATATAAGCAAGGGGAATATGGTCTTAGGGAAGTGGGATGTGGTCTAAGCCAGGGGAATGTCCATTGGTAAGTCACCTAAATGTCAGTGCCCAGGGGTGGGGGTACCGACTCAATCATATGATCAGACCTGGCAGTGGGCTCGCTTGGGCCCTTGTGCCACAGTTTGCTGACTCTTGGTCTCAGATAATTTGAATCTTAAGTGAAGTATGACTGTTTCTTCTGGGCATGTTGGGTCAAGATTGGTAGATTTCCTCATGGCCTGTGTGAGGGGAGACAGGAAGATTGCCGGATTTGCAGGACTTTCCTGGGTGACCTCTGCTAATTTGTGATAGTCTACTGCTTGGTGGGCTGCGCTCCCAGTCCTTCTAGGCAGAGAGCAGTGTGGTCTTGAGGCCTGCGACCTGCCTGCCCTTTCTGATAGGTTTACAGTGGGTCCCTGTCAGGGACAGCACCCACTCTGACTGGGTGGGCAGGGGCCTGCCAGCAGAGGGTATCTGCATAGCCCTGGGCATGAAGCCACATTTGGCACCAGCAATTTCCCGAAGGGGTCCTTTAGGCTAGTGCAGGAGTGGGGGCAGGAAGAGAGCGAAACCTGCTCGGAGCAGGTGTGAGATGGGGTGGTGGCGGTAGGATCCCCTGCATAGGGTGGTGGGCTCTGAGGCTGCTGACACAGAGGAGTCCTAGGCTCGGGGACCGGACGATGGTCGGCGAGATCAAAAATGGTGAGGGCGGAAGGGCATTTGAGATCCTCTGGGGGCGCAGAGTGAAGAAGGAAAATCTGTGAGGGAGAGCAGCTGTTCCAGAGAGAAGGATATGTCCTTGAGTGTAAAGAAGCCTGGATATACAGGTCCTCAGACCACTTGCCCTGCCTGCGGCAGAATTGTCAAGGTCAGTTAGAATTTGGAAATCAACACTGCCATTTTACTTAGGCCAGACTTCCTGCGCAAATTCTAGGTCTGAAGGCTTTAAGTAGACAGCCCAGGGGTGTGGTGTGGGGAATGGCCGCCTGCGAACTCCCAATGGTGACAGGCAGTGGTTTAAGGTCTGCTTTCCGTGAGGTTAAGGCCGAGAAAGGCATCCCCGTCTCCCCCTAACGTTTACCAGAAACAAATGGAGCCCTCCATCCGTGACAGGTGTCCTGTCAGGAGAGGGGGTGAGGGAACCTGGTTCCGGGAGGACTTGTCCCCACCAGCGCTGGAGTTCCGTGGCGCCATCGAACAGTATCAACCCGGAGCCTAGCTACAAACCCAAAGGACAGGACAGTCCGTCGAGGAGAATAGACTAAAGCCCCTGACCTTTGACTCTGTGCCCAGTGTTGATGCAGGAGGAGGCATGGAAGGAGAGGTCAGCTATCCAGTCAGGAGCACGACCCAGTCTCTCTCTGCCCTGTATTCCCTCTAACCCTTTCACTCCCACTGCAAACATCTAGGTCTTGGTTTCACTTCAAGCCTCTGCCAACTTATTCTTCCAGGATGTAGGTTTGCACCGTGCAGCAGTGAGGGCTACACTGATTATAGATCAGCAGCCTCCTGTCACTGCGGGGGGGGGGGGGGGGGGTTGGGGGTGGCTTAAGCTGTCTTCACACTGTTCCTATAATCACGCATGCTGTCCTTATCCCTTACCATGCAGTTTCAGGAGGGCCGGGCCTCTGCCTCCACTCCCGCGGGCGCCTAGGAGCCTGGCTTCCATGCGTCCAGCTGGCGGACACCAGGTCCCCCCGCACTGATGCTGACTGGCCCTTTTCAAATGTACGTTTCAGGGTCTCCTGAGCCCCCGTGTCCCCTCCTTTGCGCACCCTTTAAAATACCAGTCACCTCTGTGCCAGTCAGAGTGGAGCTGAGGGAAGTCGGCTTAGCGCTGACACGTGGGAGCGTGTCTGAGTCTGAATGAAGGGGCAGTGCGGGCTTCTCCTTTCCCAGCCAAGTCAGCATTCTCCCCAGACACCTGCCACGAGGTCTGTCTGAGGACTTTTCTGTCGGCGGTGGAGGCCTAGGTGGCTTGTTAGGACACCAGGCGTCCTGGTCCCTGTCCCTTGGCGTGGGGGCTTAGCGGGAGTTCTCCCCACTGTCCTCCTCAGCCTTCTCCTCTGCACAGGGGGCTCTAACATGGTTAGGAGGGGGCGGGCAGACTGAGACAACCGAGTGCCTGCGAGGTCCTGCCCAGTGTTGACGCCTGGAAAGCAGCAGTTCTCGGGGTCTTGGCCCGCTTCCGCCAGCACAGCCTGTGGGCAGGGGTGGCTCACAGGGCGGCGCTGCCGAGTGCACGACCCTCAGGGACCATCCTGGTGACTCCTCCGCCTCATCCCTATTTTCCCAGTATCCGCTTCCCTGTCCAGATCCTCCCGGTCAGCGCGGTGCGAGGTGATCTCACTCCATAAGCCGCTGCCCAGTCACCACATGGCATCAGCAACTCCTCCGTCAGCGGCCAAGCCGGGCCTGGGCCGGGCTCAGCTCCTGGGCCACCCAGAACCATCCCGGGCCAGGCTCAGCTCCTGGGCCACCCAGAACCATCCCGGGCAGGGCTCAGCTCCTGAGCCACCCAGAACCATCCCGGGCCTGGCTCAGCTCCTGGGCCACCCAGAACCATCCCGGGCCAGGCTCAGCTCCTGGGCCACCCAGAACCATCCCGGGCCGCCCTCAGCTCCAGGGCCACCAGAACCATCCCGGGACGGGCTCAGCTCCTGGGCCACCCAGAGCCATCCCGGCCCAGCCCTGGGTCGTGAGAGCTCACAGGGTAGTTCCCCAACTCTGAACTTGCTTCAGGCTCCCAGTGGCCAGCCCTAACCTAGACCCTCCGGGCACTGCCTGTGTCCTTCCCCGGCCACCCTGCGGCTCTCTGAGCCTCTCAGGACCTACAGGGCCGCTGTCTCCCTCACACCCTCAGCTCCTTCCCCCTCGCTCCTTCCCCGCCTCCTCTCCACTCTCCTGGGGGCCTGTTGCCCTGCAAACACCCGCTGCTCTGTGGTTCCGTTGGAGGGGAACTGAGTGGCTCCTGAGTGCAGATTCTTGGTGGGTGTGTCCGTGGCCAGCTCCTGATGTGGAGTGTGACACCGTCTCTTGTGCTGCAGGTCAAAAGAGGGATCACGGCAGGCGCCATGGGCATTGCAAACCTGATGGAGTTCATGTGGAACGTAAGCAAGCAGAAAGAGCGGTAAGGTCGAGGATTCATCCCAGCAATAGCCACTTAGTATGGAGAGGACTTGCTGTGCCAGAAGGACTGGGGTTGGGTTTATTGATTTCACTATTTTATACTCATTTAGGCTAATGTTTTTAAAAATATGTCTTTATTGACTTTATGTATTTTTTTTATTTTTATTTTTTTAGAAAGAGAGATAGGGGCAGGGAATAGAGAGAAACATCGATGGGAGAAATTCATCAGTGGCTGCCTCCTGCATGTTTCCTACTGGAGATGGAGACCCCGGGAATAGAACCGGAGACCTCTTGGTTCATGGATCAACACTCAACCATTGAGCAACACCAGCCAGGCCACTGAGGCTGATTTCAATGGAGCTGTAAAAGCACAGGAAGATTTTAATTGGGGAAACACGGCCCAGCATGAATGCTATTAAAGACACAGTTGGGCTCTGTCATGGACTCAATGCTTGTGTCTCCCTCCGTCCCCCATTCACGCTGAAGCCCTAACCCCCAAAGGGATGGTATTTGGAGCTGGGCCTCTGGGAGGGCATTAGGTTCAGAGGAGGTCATGAGGTGGTGGCGAGGGTGCGGGTGGGCATGATGGGATCCGAGCCCTTACAAGCAGACCGGAGCTCTCTCCCATGTGAGGACACAGCGAGAAGGTCGCCATTGGCAAGGCAGGAAGAGGGTCCCTCCAGGAACTGCCTCTGCCAGCACCTTCGCCTTGAACGTGTCCGCTTCCAGGCCTGTGAGAAATAAGTGTCTGTGCCGAAGCCCCGCCGGTGGTGTGTTCCCATGGCAGCCCGAGCTCACGGACAGGGCTCTTCCCCGGAGCCTGAGGGGCGTCCTGGCCATTCTCTGCTTTCCTCGGGGCTCCTCTTGGAGGGCGAGGATGCGTGGGGCAGGGAGACACCCCTGTGAGGGCGGGAGCAGGACCCAGGGGCCTGCCAGGGCCGGGGCTCCGCGGCGGGAATTGTGCTGAGGATTCTGGGCCATGAATGTGACGCAGCCCCAGCGGCCGAGGCTCCTTTCCTGCTGCTGCTCTCCACGCCTCTCGGCTCCGGAAGAATTAGTGTCGTGATGTCCCCACCGTCGCTGGTCCCCGACACCCCACTCCATGGCTTTTCCTTCGGCGTCAGCTCAGCAGCGTCTCTCCTCCAGGCCCGCAGCTCTTGGGTTCCTGTTCAAGTTCGCGAGAGAGAATCTGATTGGCTCAGCTCACCGCATCCTAGCTCAGCCTCCTGATTGGCTGCGGTTGGGTCAGGTGAGCACACTGAGCCAATCAGTTCTGACTGATGGGGCCAGTCACATGGTTTGAACCTGGCCCTGGAGGCAGAGGCAGTTTCACTTGGAAGGGACTGAGGGAGAGTCAAACTGCACGGATTGGCACCCCTGGTCCAGGGCACCCAGGGGAGGGGACGGAGCTGGCACCACCCTTGGGTCCCTCCAGAGCTGCTGGGAGCCTGGGTCTGGTGCCAGGGGAGATTTACCGCCAGAATTAGAGCCCGGAGCTCACATCTCCCATAAGACCCGAGTCCCCGGATTCCCCGTCTCCCTCTGCTATTGGGTGAGCTTTAGACCAAGAAGCGAGAAGCCTTCTCCCGTCTATCACCCGCTGGTTATTGGGCTCACAGAGCAGCTGTGCCCTCTGACCCAGAGGTAGCCTGGGCGCAAGGCCAGCATGGATCCTTCCAGAACTCCACATGGAGGCTGATATTTGAGCCTGGGTGTCTGAGCAAGGCGCTCTTTGGCAGCAAGTACAAGTCATTCTCTTTGTTCTTCAACCTCCTGATGGCACCGAGCTTCGTCCCAGCCTGGTGTCTGTGCATCCAGGGGATCGAGGCCCCCCCCCTCCCCCCCCAGGTTTCTCATGCCTGGGAAGGTACAGCCCAGGGGAGGGGACGCCCTCAGTTCTCCAGTCTGGGTGTTAGGGGCTGTGCTGCCCACCATGGAGAGTGGCCATTCAGTAGGGCCACTGGTGGCAGAGGCCTGGAGAGGAAGTAGAGGGCATGGGGCCCCGCCCCTTTTGGGACCACACCCAGGGCACACTAAGTACTAGCGGAGGGATACTCTGAGGAGGTTAAGTTTCATAAAAAATTTTTATTTTTAGAGAAATTTTAGGTTTAGAAGGGAAATTGAGAGGAAGGTACAGAGATTTCCCATATGCCCCCTCCCCACAACTCACCCAGAGCCTCCCCATTATCAACTTCCCTCTCCCCAGCTTGTATTTTTGTTGTACGTGATGAACCCACATCGGCACATCATTACAACCCTCAGACCTTAGTGTAGTCCAAGAGTCACTCTTGGTGTGGTGCATTCTATGCATCTGGACACATTAGAATGACATGTGTCCATCATACAGTGTCACACAGCAGTTTCACTCATTTCAATATTCAACCAGGGGCAGCTTGAGCCATGGCAAGTTGGGCTCGGGAAGTTGATTTAATTCCATGTGGGAGTCACTGACGGGTGAGGACTTCACCTTTGAGTTAAAAAAGAAAAAGAAGCCCGGTGGCTCAGTGGTTGAGGGTCAAACAGGAGGTCACTGTTTGATTCCCGATCGGCACATATGCCCGGGTTGCGGCTCAATCCTGGTGTGGGAGGTGCAGGAGGCAGCTGATCAATGACCCTCTCTCATCACTGATGTTTCTATCTCTCCTTCTCCCTTCCTCTCTGAAAAAAAAATGTGAAAGAAAAACACAACTTCTAAAAGGTGGGCTAACTGAAGGAGGTAGGAGGTACGGGAAAGATGCTGGGAGATGTTTATGCCTCATCAGGGGATTCAAGGACCAGAGGTGGGACTGCACGGGAGGTAATTGTGTGTTCCTTTTTGCACCATGAGAGTAAATGAGTGATGTTTGCTGACCACAGCGGTCAACTACAGAGAACAAGTAGACAGTCCATTGAGCACCTACTCCAGGCCGGCCAGGGGCTGGGATCCTCCACCCACCACCTTTTCTGATATTACTAGAGTGGATCCCGGCCCCCAGCTCAGAGAGGAAGGGACTGAGGCTCTGAGAGTCCAGAGCTTTCCCAAAGTCACACGGACAGAAAACGTTGGCTTCCCCCACAGGTGCCCCGGTGCTTCTGTTCTGGTTTAGGTGCTACAGAGGCAGCAGATTTCCTCCCTGGAGGAAACATAGGTTTATGTATGACTTCTTCAGTCTTGGAACAGTTGGTCCATCCTTCAGCCAGGAAGAGAGGGACAGTGAGAGACAGAAGGACAGGTTTCCCGAGAGCTCGGGTCAGGGGGACAGGACTGTGCGATGTCTTCTCTACCGCGGCTTCTAACTCAGGGTTTTGTGCCCCTTCAGGCTGTCACTGGCGTTGGGATCGGTTGCTTGCTAAAGCAATGGTGGCACCAATCGCAGCTATGGCTCCAGCGCCCGCAGTTACTCCGGTCCGGATGTTTTCTACCTGAAAGGGAGCAGCCCAGGTTCACAGTCCACAGCCAGTCCAGGCAGGTTCTCCCTCCGCCAAAGGGGCTGGAGGCCACACTCATGCTCCCACCTTCCCTGGGGGCCTGGCCTCTCGGAGATGCTGGCCTTGTCCCAACAACCCTTCCCTGGGAAGCCGAAGGTGTGACCACTTGTCAGTGCTGGGCTTGACTGGATGTGTCCTGACAACTGGCAGGGTGGACGGATGGAATCCTTCTGTGTGAGCCTCCGGGGTGGGCCACTTGGTCCTGATGGAGGTGGTAGGGGAGGGGCCTTCCTGCCTGGGCTCCTGGGGCCAGAGCTCTGGGGGTGAAAGTGGGAATGGCTCTGTGGTCGGGGCTCTCCCTGGGCTCCAGCTCTGCAGAGGGAGGTGGTGGCAGAGCTGAGGGGGACGATGGGAAACCATGGCCTCAGGGATCACTGAGCTCTGTGTACTGTTCCCAAGTGCAGCCTGGAAAGTTCTGTCTCCACCCCCACCTCAGCCTGAACTCCAGACTCCCAGATTCACCTCTTACTGAACAGGTCTATGTGGATGTCTAATGGTCACCTCCAAACATCCCCTCCTTCTGCACATGGGGAAACTGAGGCCAGAGAGGAAGTGACCTGTTCAAAGACCCTGGGTGGATTAGGAGCAGACCCAAGATTTGATTGCAGACATCCTAAGTGTCTGCCAGCAGGAGGCAGGGAGCATAATTTTACATCATTCCTGGTAAGTTTTTCTTCTGGCTGAACAGGCCTCTCACCGGGATGCACCCCCAAAGCAAGCAGACCTCCAGGAGGAAGAGGAAGCCCCCAGAGAGGGCCTTACCCGGCGGTTATGGGCCTTGCCATATTTCAGATCGGTGACCAAGTGCTCACAGTTCCTGCTCAGATCACTGTACTCCATCTCCTTACCAACCATCGCCTTCCCAGACCTGAGCATCTCCTTTATGGGCCGTGGTTTGTACAGGTGGTCCAAGTGGTTGTTGACCGCATAGGAGCTGTTTTCCACCACTTTCTCAAGGAGCTCCCTTTTCACCACCCCTAGACCAATGGGGGCGCCAGCCCCAGAGTTCTCCCCTGAAATCAGACACACTAGTATCAGGAACTGCAGGGGAGGCCAGGGAGGGAGAGAGAAGACACAAGATAAGTTAGAAGGGACAGGCATCACACTATTGAGCTCTGGTGTCCGTTCCTTCACCAATGTGATGGGAGGATTCCTGAATTTTACGCTTTTTATTTCATGAGCTGTGAATACTGTGATGGTCAGTGGCTGCTATTGTGCATCCAGTTGACCAATCCACCATCATTGATCCTTCTCCTTTAAGAGACCGGGACACCCAGAGACTCTGCTGGTTTAGAGAAATCTGTCTGTACGCCCAGCTACTGGGCCCAAGCTGGAGAGTGTCCAATACGGACCCATCCCAGCTTCCCTGGGGCCCACAGACCTCAGTCCCTGGTGAATCAGGACCAGAGGGACCACTGAGATGCCCCCAAGGGACACGGATGTACTGTGTGCACAAGCACAGCTCAGGGAGAAACGACGCGGGTTCCCAGGGTGGCATTTGGCTTTGAATTGTCCTCGTCATGTTAACAAAACTCTGGAAAGTTACACTTTCAGCCCCCTTACCTGGGGGAGCCAGGTGGATCACATACCCATCGCCCACATAGAGGGCCCAGTGCGAGGAGCGGATGCGGGAAATCTCAATCAGGTCTCCAGGCTTGGGCTCTTCAGGAAACTGCAAGAGAACAGCGGGAAGGGGAGAGATTTCAGGGACCTGCAGAGGGCCGGCTGGGAGGAGCTGGGCAGGGGAGTCCACGCGGATGTTCATCGCCTGGTGAGCGTGTGGAGGGCACTCTGGCCCCTGTGAGGCCCTCAGCCTCTGGCGCTTTCAGAGCGTGCCCTTGGGGAACTGGAAGCCTGGAATCTGGTTGCCCCGAGGGAGGGAAGCCTGGAAACATGACCTTGTGCTTTGGGAGAGTGAAGAATTGTCCAAAGAGAGTGTAATGCATGCGTGTCTCTGTTTTTTGCACATGTATGTTGTATGAGGTGCGTGTACATGCACACACATGAGGATGCCGACGAGCATATGGGGGTGTATTGTGCACCTGTCCGGAGGGTGATGACACGATTGCTGTGTGCAAAGCCCCTTCGTGGAGGCTGGGACCCAGGCTCATCCCCAGCCACATGGGGCAGGTGAGTCTGAGCTTCTGCCTCACACACTGCCCGCAGGTGCTCACATGCCTCTTGCCCTGGCTGAGCATGGCCCCCACAGGCTCCCCCTCACACTCTGCCCCTGCAGCCCCGGTGCACCCGCCCTCAGAGGTGCCCACCTGAGGGACAGAACTGACAGCCTAGTGAGGGGACTGAGCGTTGAGGATGCCCTAGTGTGGCGGCCCCTCTTCCAGAGCTGGGGGGGGGAGGGGGCAGACAGGGCTCACACACTCAGGCAGCAGGCTCTGCTGGCACTCTCCCCACCATGACGGCCACCCTCCAAGCCCAGGGGAGGAAGCAGCACCCCTTGCTCAGCTGGGGAAACTGAGGATCAGAGAGGGAGAGGGACTTGCCCGGGACACTCAGCTGGCGGTGGCTGCCCTGGGTCTTCTCTGTCCCATCTCCTCCTGTCCCTTTCCTCCCTCCCTCCCTGCCTCACCACCTCCTCCCTCTCCTCAGTGCCCCGCCCAGGGCACCACAGCTTCCTGATCAGAGAATTTTTCAGCTTTTCTTTGTCTCTGTGTCTGACCTCAGCGAATGGGAAACCTCCTGCAGCCCTCACCCCGGGCGGCCCAACCTGAGGCCAGGGCTCAGCTTCCCTTTGGCCCATTCCATGCCGGTACCCAGCAGCCCACACTCACCCCGAACACGTCTCCTGATTCACCTCCTCGTCCATCTCCCGCCCGTGACTCAGCTCAGGCCTCAGGTCCCTATTTTGTGACCCCACAGTTACCTGACAAGGTTCCCTGCCTTTTGTCCCTTCACCTCCACAGCCAGTCCCCCAGAACACCGGGTGTCCTTCCCAAATGTCCCAACTGTCCATGACCCTCCTCTGGCCTCAAGGCACAGGCATGCCCCTGGGCAGCCACAGCCCCTCCTGACCCTTCCCCACCCTCCTGGCCCCTGCTGTCCTCGCCCCCCCTCCCCCACCCTGGGCTGGCTGAAGGCCTTGCCTTCCCCTCCCCACAGCTCCCTCTGGCCTCTGCTCCTCTGCACCCCAGCTTCTCTCTGCCCCCAGCCCCTGCCCCATGCCCACCCCTCCTCTACTCCCCCCAGACAGACACCTCCTCTGAGGAGCTGCCCTGATGGCCCAGCCTGGCTCTGCTGCCACGCTCAGGGTCCCCAGCCCCCGGGACCGCCACCTCTCCCCACGGGATCTTGCTCTGCTGCGGACCCTGTGCCTGTCCCACCTCCTCTGGGCTTTGAGCTCCATCAGGGGGATCCTGTGTGCTCGGCCCTCCCTCCCTGCATCTCCTGGGTCCTGAGAGGGGCCTGGTTTGGAACAGGAGGGAAGGACCTGTGGGAGCAGGAGGGCTGGAGGGCCCGGGGCCAGGGCTCAGGCCAGGCAGGCCCAGAGTTGGTGTCCATCTGGGGGAGAACAAGGGCATTTCTCACTCCGAAATGAAATGGTGACTTAAGGGAAGGCCTGGGCACTGTCCCAGGAGCAGGGCAGTGAGCTGGGGCCTGGTCTGGGCAGGCAGCGGTTCCCAGGAGCAGTGAAGTAGGTGGGCTGAGCTCTGGAACGTGCAGGTGCCTTCCCGGAATCGCCCCACTTCCTGTAAGAGCCCCGTCCAGCTGGCTGCTTTCTGCTGCACACCTCGCACCGGGCTGGCCCCTCCTGGATCCTGTGTGAGTCTGGACTCCAGGGCTAATGGGGGCAGCTGTCCGCGTTGGACGCTGAGAACCGAATGCACCCCATGAGGCAGACACATGCCTGGGAGGAAGGGGGGCCACAACAGAGGGGCTGAGGAGGCACCAAACACCAGTAGCAGCTGAGCCCCACATCCCGGGATCCACTGCTCCCCAAGTCCCGGGTCCCCCATCAGCCCACACTCCACCTCCTTCCCCAGCTCAGGAGGGCACAGCCCAGACACCACACATCCTCCCACATGGCCCCCCAACTCCATACAGTGCCAGACCCAGAGCGGGGCTCCCTCTGCCCCAAGACCTCCCAGTCCTGCAGCAAAAGAGACTCAAACAACATTCCGGTCTCCATGGCAGCCTTAGAGGCAGCGCTGTTCCCAGCAGGAACACAGCCCAGGCCTTCATTTATAACAGGGAGCTGCCCTCCCTGTAGAGCTGGTTCTAGAAAGTTCTGAGGACTTACCGAAGCCATTGCTAGCCAGGGTGGGTCTGGCTTCTGCTCCTGGTGCAACAGGTTTTATACCCAAGTGGACGCTTTCGCTTTCGCTTCTCCTTGTTGTTTTGAAGGACTGAACCCTCAGTGGTTAGAGGGCCTCTCAGCATTGCTCTCCGTGCACAGGCCATGATTTCCCCCCAAGGCCTGGCATGGCTGGGCCTGGAAGCCGCCGGGAAGCAGTCGGAGTCGGAGGGAAGCCTTATGCCTGCCCTGCCCGGGACACGTGCTCCCACTGCGGACGGGGTGCATGAGGCCCAGCTGTCAGCCCCCGGCCCCGGTGGGCCCTTATCTTATACCCACCCCACGAAGGACAGGAGCCCCGGGCAGCCTTCAGGGCGGGACCCCCGGGAAGGGCTCAGCAGGCGGGTGTCTGGACCTTGGGGATCCCAGGGCTCATTGGCATGGGGTGCATGTGGGTGGGAGAGCAGAGCTTCCCTGAGAGCGGCCTCCCCAGCCTGGCTGTCCGCTGTCCCTGGAGCAGGAGGCGGAGGCAGGGCGCAGGCTCAGTCCCGCAGCTCCCCAGGCACCTGGGCCCAGGCTCTTCCATCCTGCTGGTCCCGCATCTGCTGGATGGTCGCTGTGGTCGCACAGCCTCCAGGGGCACAGCCGCACCTGGCCCTGTCCAAGGGCAGTAAGAGGAGCTTTTCATTCCCTGCTCTCCTCTGAGCAGGGAAAGCCCCTCCCACAGCCTCCTGTGGCCTTGTCCCCCCTTCCCTGTCCAGGGCTGCATCCCGTTTCCATGCAAACCCATCGTGGGCAATGGGGCAGGGGCTCCCCTGGGGGGCTCAGCCACTGGGGCCTCAGCCAGGTCTGTGGAGGGGCCGGTGCTGCCCAATGAAGGGCAGGGCTGTGCGCGCCCCGGAGAAGGTGTGTGTGTTGTGCATGTGCGTGCGGTGCGTGTGCGTGTGCGTGTGCGTGTGCGTGTAGAGCTGGAGCGGGCAGGGGAGGTGGCTATTGGCCAGGCAACCAGCACCTAAGCTGCACTCACCCCTCCTTCCTGCTGTCACTGTCACACACAGCTTTGCTGGAGGCCACAGGGAGGCCTGCCCAGCTCTCAGGCCTCAGGGGAGCAGGAGGGGGAGCAGCCCTGCAGGTGGGAGGGAAGCGCAGCCAGAGTGAGGACCTGGCAGAGCCCCTCCCTCCCTCCATCAGGAAGCACTGTGTGCAGGGGCGCAGGAAGGCCCCCCTTTCCCAGCATGACCCCATGACCCCGGCTCCCGCTTCCCTGGGCCACACAGCCTCCGGACTCGCGGGTCGAACGGCCATGGCTCCTCCGGCCAGGAAGGAGAATGGGTTCCCGGCTGCGTCCTCCCTGTTTCCAAGTGAGTTTCACCCCTAAAGGCGTCTGAGCAGCACAGAGCGCCATGGCCTGCCCTCCCCTCCGCTCACGCCCTCCTGCTCAGGGTGAGGGCCTCACGGTGCCAGCCCAGAGGCCATGAGTGTGGGCAGAGCGCCCCATGGGGTGGTGCCTGCCCCTCGCAGGCCCGGCTGCAGCTGCTGGGCATGGACTCCGCCTCTGAGGCCCGTGTCCAGCTTCCACGTGCTCAGGGGGTCCTGCAGCCGCGGTCTCGCCTCTCCTGCCGCTGCCCCCCTGGTGGCCTGGCTGTGGGCCTGGCGCTCGCCCACCTCCCTGCCTGGTCCCCCTCACGGCCTCCGCTGTGGGTCTGGCCAGCACGTGAGCACTTCTTTGCACTGAAAGACCGTGAAGAGAGGTGAGGTTTCCGTGTCTGGTTGAGAGTGTACGTTGTGCTTTTTCAGAAATTGGTCCATTTCACCAGAATGTCAAGTGTGTGACGCTCTGCCCAGGATTCCCTGTGCGCCTCCGATGCCCGCAGGTTCTGAAGGAACAGCCCCGCTTCTGTTCCAATCCTGGTCATCCGTATCTTCTCTCTTCCTTTGTAATCTTTCAAAACGTTTGTGGACATAATCGATGTTTTCAAAGATCCAGCTTTTGTGTGTTCGATTTTCTCTACTCTTTCTGTGTTTTCCATTTCCCTGGTTTCTGCGCCCTGTTCCTTCCTTCCTTGCTCTTGCCATTGTTGTAGCCTTCCCGTTCCTGTTTGCTGAGACGGGAGCTGGAGTACTGACCGGAGACAACCTCGTCTCCAACGTGAGCATTCACATTTCCCTTTCACTGCGGCTGGACTGCGTCCCGTGGGTGTTTACCGGTGTGTGTTTATTGTGTATATTCATTTACTCACCCCAACTGAACACTTTTTTCAGGCCTTCAGGATTGGTGCTCACAGGGGTTATTTAGAAATATGTTGCTTTCTACTTGTCCCATGATTCCTCTATTCCCTTCTTTTTCTTCTTCTGCTTTTTACCTTAATTGAGTATTTTTTTAATTCCATTTCACTCCAGTTGTGGACTCATCAGCTTGGCCTCCTCTTCTGTGTTTTTAATGAGAGCTTAGCACAGAATCTCCGCCTCAGCACCAATGACATCTTGATCCAGATAAATCTTAGCTGTGGGGCCTGTGCCTTGTAGGACATTTAGCCGTGGGCCGCAGCTGCTGCTGGGGTTCGGTGCCACCTCAGCCCCTCTGTTCTCGGTCCTCCTTCCTCCCAGGCATGTGTCTGCTGGATGCCACGCATTCGGTTCTCAGCGTCCAACGAGGACAGCTCCCCCATCCCCATTAGCCCTGGAGTCCAGACTCACACAGGATCCGGGAGGGGCGGGCCCAGCACGTAGTGTGCAGCAGAAAAGCAGGCAGCTGGGCTGGGCTCTTACGGGAATTAGGGTGATTCCGGGAAGGTTCCTGCACAATCCAGAGCTCAGTCCACCTGCTTCACTGCTCCAGGGAACCGCTGCCTCCCCAGACCAGGCGCCAGCTCACTGCCCTGCTCCTGGGACAGTGCCCAGGCCTCCCCTTAAGTCACCATTTCATTTTGGAGTGAGAAATGCCCTTGTTCTCCCTCAGATGGACACCAACTCTGGGCCGGCCTGGCCTGAGCCCTGGTCCTGGGCCCTCCAGCCCTCCTGCTCCCACAGGTCCTTCCCTCCTGTCCCACACCAGGCCCCTCTCAGGACCCAGGAGATGCAGGGAGGGAGGGCCGAGCACACAGGATCCCCCTGATGGAGCTCAAAGCCCAGTGGGGGTGGGACAGGCACAGGGACCGCAGCAGAGCAAGATCCCGTGGGGAGAGGTGGAAGTCCCGGGGGCTGGGGACCCTGAGCGTGGCACCTGAGCCAGGCTGGGCCTTCAGGGCAGCTCCTCAGAGTAGATGTCTGTCTGGGGGGAGGAGAGGAGGAGTGGGCATGGAGCAGAGGCTGGGGGCAGAGAAAAGCTGGGTGCAGAGGAGCACAGGCCAGAGGGAGCTGTTGGGAGGGGAAGGCAAGGCCTTCAGCCAGCCCAGGGGGGCGAGGACAGGTGGGGCCAGGAGGGTGGGGAAGGGTCAGGAGGAGCTGTGGCTGCCCAGGGGCATGCCTGTGCCCTGAGGCCAGAGGAGGGTCATGGACAGTTGGGACATTTGGGAAGGACAATGAGGGGCCCTGGGGGACTGGCTGTGGAGGTGAAGGGACAGGAGGCAGGGAACCTTGTCAGGAAACTGTGGGGTCACAAAATCGGGACCTGGTGCCCTGAGCTGAGTCACGGGCGGGAGATGGACGAGGAGGTGAATCAGGAGACGTGTTCGGGGTGAGCGTGGGCTGCTGGGTACCGGCATGGAATGGGCCAAAGGGAAGCTGAGCCCTGGCCTCAGGTTGGGCCGCCTGGGGTGAGGCTGCAGGAGGTTTCTCATTCGCTGAGGTCAGACACAGAGACAAAGAAAAGCTGAAAAATTCTCTGATCAGGTGCTGTGGTGCCCTGGGGGGGCACTGAGGAGAGGGAGGAGGTGGTGAGGCAGGGAGGGAGGGAGGAAAGGGACAGGAGGAGATGGGACAGAGAAGACCCAGGGCAGCCACCGCCAGCTGAGTGTCCCGGGCAAGTCCCTCTCCCTCTCTGATCCTCAGTTTCCCCAGCTGAGCAAGGGGTGCTGCTTCCTCCCCTGGGCTTGGAGGGTGGCCGTCATGGTGGGGAGAGTGCCAGCAGAGCCTGCTGCCTGAGTGTGTGAGCCCCGTCTGCCCCCTCCACCCCCCCAGCTCTGGAAGAGGGGCCGCCACACTAGGGCCTCCTCAACGCTCAGTCCCCTCACTAGGCTGTCAGTTCTGTCCCTCAGGTCGGCATGTCTGAGGGCGGGTGCACCGGGGCTGGAGGGGCAGAGTGTGAGGGGGAGCCTGTGGGGGCCATGCTCAGCCAGGGCAAGAGGCATGTGAGCACCTGCGGGCAGTGTGTGAGGCAGAAGCTCAGACTCACCTGCCCCATGTGGCTGGGGATGAGCCTGGGTCCCAGCCTCCACGAAGGGGCTTTGCACACAGCAATCGTGTCATCACCCTCCGGACAGGTGCACAATACACCCACATATGCTCGTCGGCATCCTCATGTGTGGGCATATACACGCACCACATACAACATACATGTGCAAAAAACACAGACACGCATGCATTACACTCTCTGGACAATTCTTCACTCTCCCAAAGCACAAGGTCATGTTTCCAGGCTTCCCTCCCTCGGGGCAACCAGATTCCAGGCTTCCAGTTCCCCAAGGGCACGCTCTGAAAGCGCCAGAGGCTGAGGGCCTCACAGGGGCCAGAGTGCCCTCCACACGCTCACCAGGCGATGAACATCCGCGTGGACTCCCCTGCCCAGCTCCTCCCAGCCGGCCCTCTGCAGCTCCCTGAAATCTCTCCCCTTCCTGGCTCTTCTCTTGCAGTTTCGTGAAGAGCCCAAGCCTGGAGACCTGATTGAGATTTCCCGCATCGGCTACTCCCACTGGGCCCTCTATGTGGGCGATGGATATGTGATCCACCTGGCTCCCCCAGGTAAGGGGGTTGAAAGTAGGATTTACCAAAGATTTATTAGCCTAATGCAGTGGTCGGCAAACTCATTAGTCAACAGAGCCAAATATCAACAGTACAACTATTAAAATTTCTTTTGAGAGACAAATTTTTTAAACTTAAACTTCTTCTGACGCCACTTCTTCAAAATAGACTCGCCCAGGCCGTGGTATTCTGTGGAAGAGCCACACTCAAGGGGCCAAAGAGCCGCATGTGGCTCGCGAGCTGCATTTGCCCAACACGAGCCTCATGAGAACAATTAAAAGCCAAGTGCCACCCTGGAACCCTCGCTGGGTTCTCCCTGGGCAGTGCGTGGGCTCACTGTACATCCGTGTCCCTTGGGGGCATCTCAGTGGTCCCTCGGGTCCTGACTCAGCAGGGAAAGAGGTTCGTGGGCCCCTGGGAAGCCAGGCTGCACCCACATTGGATGCTCTCCAGCTCGGACCGGTTAGCTGGGCGAGCAGACAGATTTCTCTAAACCAGCAGCGTGTCTGGGTGTCCCGCTCTCATGGAGGGACTGCCTCTCAGGCTGTGTCCTGTGCCCAGAGGATGTCACAGAACAGGGCGTCCTGAGAGGGCTTCCTGAACACCCTCCACGGAGCAGCTCTCCCAGGTCACACCTCACAGAGAGTCTCACACACACGCACACGAGCTCCTGGACCCTTGAAGTAATGCAGGGAGAGCAGAAGCAGGATGACAGGCAGGCAGAGGAGAAGGCAGGGCCCAGACGTGTGAGTCGTCCATGAAAGGAAGGTGCTGGGAGGAGACCGCGGACTGGGAGGCACAGGGGCTGGTGCCCTGCAGAGCAGTGGCACCCACACCTTGGACAGCAAGCGTTTGCATTCTCGCTGGACAGAAACTTCTCATGATCACAAGAATCTCCTTGTGACTGAGCAGGTTTCTATTTGCTGTCACCTACACTGACAGAGCTGAAAACTGTCAGCATTGATGGCAAATAGTAAGCGAAACCCCCTAATCCAGTCGACACTTAGGAGGCTTGGAACAGGGATTGTGAGTGTGAGGAGCGGGTCCTGCTTGTGTGTGAGTGTGCAAGTAGTGCTTCCTCCAGGGCGGTGCTAAGGGCAGCATCAGCCTCAAGACTCACACATAAAGGAGCCTACTGGTTAGCGTGCTCTCTAGTTCCCTCCTCTTAGAGAGCAAATCCCGGGCTCCAGGCTCAATGGATTGGACGCCACCAGCTGGAAGTGCTGTGTGGCCTCTCCATGTGGCCAGAGCTGGGCCAGAAAAGGCCCATGATGCCTCAGGTCCAATATCGGTTGTTGAACGGACATGAGAGTGTTTACCATGAAGTTCAAAAGGAGAATAATGAGAGAATGTATGAAAATTGCACAGCAGAGTCTGAAACCCAGTGGGACCACAACTACTTTGATCTCTTTCTGAAACACACAAGTGCAAACATGAAAATATAGTTTACTACCGTAAATTCATATAATGTCCATTCATGTAATGGAACACAGTGGCAGCTATTGACCATCACAACATTGATTAACATGAAAAGTATTCACAGCTCGTTAAGGAAAAGAGCAAAATGATGGAATCCTCCAATCACATTGGTGAAGGGACAGACACCAGAGCTCAATAGTGTGACCCCCTGGCCCTTCCTCCCTGCCTTGTGACCTCTCCCCTCCCAGGCCTCCCCTGCAGTTGCTGATACTCTTGTGTCTGATTCCAGATGAGTACCCCGGGGCTGGGTCCTGCAGCCTCTTCTCTGTGCTGAGCAGCAGAGGTGTGGTGAAAAGGGAGCTCCTGAGTGATGTGGTGGGGGGCTGCCGCTATTGGGTCAACAACCACTTGGACCATGAGTACTCACCACTGCCCGTGAACAAGATTATCCGTTCTGCGGAGGAGATGGTCGGTAAGGAGTTGGAGTACAGTGTTAAGAACAGGAACTGTGAGCACTTTGTCACCGATCTGAGATACGGCAAGGCCCGCAGCCGGCAGGTAAGGCCCTCTCTTCAGGGGCTCTCTCCCTTCTGGAGGTCTACTTGGAGTGGGGGTGACAAGAATTACCTTGAATAATTCAAAAGGGAGCTCTCAGGGTCTTGTTGGCTGGGAGTCAGGATGTTTGAGAACAAATCTCACATCTGCTTTTAATCCACTCAGGGTCTTTGGACAGGGCACTTCCTCTCTGGCCTCAGTTTCCCCATGTGCAAGAGGAGGGGATGTTTGGGGGACCTCTAGGGCTCTGGGCTCCTCTATCCCTTTGGGATCCTTTGCCTCTAAGACCCACCCTAAAGGCAGCTCCTGATGCCCTGTGTGCTGTCAGGCAAAGTCTGGGTCAGCCCTGCACCATGACAGGTGTCCTAAGGCCCCAGAGAGTCTTCGGGCAAGAGATGCTCAGGTCTGTGGCCGGTGTAAGAGCTCAAGAACATGTTATGGAAGATCTGGGCAGAGCTTTAACCCATCCCCTTTGCCCTCTTCTGAGTTCATTGTCACAAACACACAGTAAGGGGCAGAAGCGGGATTCAACCCCCAGTGGTCCTGGCTCTTTCTGCTGAACCACAGCACCTCCAGGGCTCACAGCCCCTGTGACTGGGTGCTGGGCAGCCTGGATGGAGGAGAATGAGGAGGAGTTTTGGGAGAGATATTAAGGATTTGATGCTCATGTGGGGAGTTGAGGTGACCAGTTAGACATCTGTTTGGACCTTTGAGTAGCAGTTTTACGTGTGAGTCTGGGGTTCAGGCTGAGGTGGGGGTGGAGATAGAAGTTTCCAGGCTGCACTTGGGAACAGTACACAGAGCACAGTGATCCCTGAGGCCATGGTTTCCCATCGTCCCCCTCAGCTCTGCCACCACCTCCCTCTGCAGAGCTGGAGCCCAGGGAGAGCCCTGACCACAGAGCCATTCCCACTTTCACCCCCAGAGCTCTGGCCCCAGGAGCCCAGGCAGGAAGGCCCCTCCCCTACCACCTCCATCAGGACCAAGTGGCCCACCCAGGAGGCTCACACAGGATTCCATCCGTCCACCCTGCCAGTTGTCAGGACACATCCAGACAAGCCCAGCACTGACAAGTGGTCACACCTTCGGCTTCCCAGGGAAGGGTTGTTGGGACAAGGCCAGCATCTCCGAGAGGCCAGGCCTGGGGAAGGTGGGAGCATGAGTGTGGCCTCCAGCCCCTTTGGCGGAGGGAGGACCTGCCTGGTCTTGCTGTGGACTGTGAACCTGGGCTGCTCTCTTTCAGGCAGAAAAGTTCAAGACCGGAGTAACTGCGGGCGCTGGAGCCTTAGCTGCGATTGGTGCCACCATTGGTTTCGCGAGCAAGCGATCCCAACGCCAGTGACAGCCTGATGGGGCACAAAACCCCGAGTTAGAAGCCACGGTAGAGAAGACCTCGCACAGTCCTGTCCCCTTGACCCGAGCTCTTGGGCAACCTGTCCTTCTGTCTCTCACTGTCCCTCTCTTCCTGGCTGAAGGATGGACCAATTGTGCCAATACTGAAGAATTCATACGTGAACCTATGTCCCCTTCAAGGAGGAATTCTGCTGCCTCTGTGGCACCTAAACCAGAACAGAAGCACCGGGGCACCTGTGGGGGAAGCCAGCCTTTTCTGTCCGTGTGACTTTGGGAAAGCTCTGGACTCTCAGAGCCTCAGTCCCTTCCTCTCCGAGCTGGGGCCCAGGATCCACTCTAAGAAGATCAGAGAAGGTGGTGGGTGGAGGATCCCAGCCCCTGGCCGGCCTGGAGTAGGTGCTCAATGGACTGTCTACTTGTTCTCTGTAGTTGACCACTGTGGTCAGCAGACATCACTCATTTACTCTCATGGTGCAAAAAGAAACACACAATTACCTCCCCGTGCAGTCCCACCTCTGGTCCTTGAATCCCCCGATGAGGCATAAACATCTCCCAACATCTTTCCTGTACCTCCTACCTCCTTCAGTCAGCCCACCTTTTAGAAGTTGTGTTTTTCTTTCACATTTTTTTTTCCAGAGAGGAAGGGAGAAGGACAGATAGAAACATCAGTGATGAGAGAGGATCATTGATCGACTGCCTCCTGCACCTCCCACACCAGGATTGAGCCGCAACCCGGGCATATGTGCCGATCGGGAATCAAACGGTGACCTCCTGTTCGACCCTCAACCACTGAGCCACCGGGCTTCTTTTTTTTTTTTAACTCAAAGGTGAAGTCCTCACCCATCAGTGACTCCCACATGGAATTAAATCATCCTCCTGAGCCCTACTTGCCATGGCTCAAGCTGCCCCTGGTTGAATATTGAAATGAGTGAAACTGCTGTGTGACACTGTAATGATGGACACATGTCATTCTAATGTGTCCAGATGCATAGAATGCACCACACCAAGAGTGACTCTTGGGCTAAACTAAGGTCTGTGGGTTGTAATGATGTGCTGATGTGGGTTCCTCACGTACAACAAAAATACAGGCTGGGGAGAGGGAAGTTGATAATGGGGGAGGCTCTGCTTGTGTGGGGGGAGGGGTCATATGGGAAATCTCTGTACCTTCCTCTCAATTTCTCTCTAAACCTAAAATTTCTCTAAAAATAAAATTATTTTATGAAACTTAACCTCCTCAGAGTATCCCTCCGCTAGTACCTAGTGTGCCCTGGGTGTGGTCCCAAAAGGGGCGGGGCCTCATGCCCTCTACTTCCTCTCCCAGCCTCTGCCACCAGTGGCCCTACTGAATGGCCACTCTCCATGGTGGGCAGCACAGCCCCTAACACCCTGACTAGAGATCTGGGGGCGTCCCCTCACCTGGGCTGTACCTTCCCAGGCATGAGAAAGTGGGGGGCGGGGGGGCCCCTCGATCCCCTCGGTGCACAGACACCAGGCTGGGACGAAGCTCGGTGCCATCAGGAGGTTGAAGAACAAAGAGAATGACTTCTACTTGCTGCCAAAGAGCGCCTTGCTCAGATCCCCAGGCTCAAATGTCAGCCTCCATGCGGGGGTTCCGGAAGGATCCATGCTGGCCTTGCGCCCAGGCTACCTCTGGGTCAGAGGGCACAGCTGCTCTGTGAGCCCAATAACCAGCGGGTGAGCGACGGGAGAAGGCTTCTCGCTTCTTGGTCTAAAGCTCACCCAATAGCAGTGGGAGACGGGAATCCGGGGACTCGGGTCTTATGGGAGAGGTGAGCTCCGGGCTCTAATTCTAGGCGGTAAATCTCCTCTGGCACCAGACCCAGGCTCCCAGCAGCTCTGGAGGGACCCAAGGGTGGTGCCAGCTCCGTCCCCTCCCCTGGGTGCCCTGGGCCAGGGGTGCCAATCCGTGCAGTTTGATTCACCATGAGTCCCCTCCAAGTGAAACTGCCTCTGCCTCCAGGGTCAGGTTCAAACCATGTGACTGGCCCCATCAGTCAGAACTGATTGTCTCAGTGTGCTTACCTGACCCAACAGCAGCCAATCAGAAGGCTGAGCTAGGATGCGGTGAGCTGAGCCAGATTCTCTCTCGGCAACTTGAACAGGAACCCCAGAGCTGCGGGCCTGGAGGAGAGATGCTGCTGAGCTGACGCCGAAGGAAAAGCCGTGGAGTGAGGTGTTGGGGACCCGCAATGGTGGGGACATCACGACACTAATTCTTCTGGAGCCGAGAGGCCTGGAGAGCAGCAGCAGGAAAGGAGCCTCGGCCGCTGGGGATGGGAGTGTTAGCGGTGCCCACTCGTGCGCTGTCTGACCCAGGGCCTGGCATGGTGGGCACTCCGTGTCATTGGCTGCATGATGTTCCCTGCTCGGTCTGGCAGCCGCTCCTCTTCCTTAGCAGCGAGCTCGTGGAGAGACGGGCTGCTGGCCTTTACTCCAGGCGATACTGGGGTTCACTTCCAGCCCACACACAGTCCCAGGGAAGCGCCCCTTTCTGTGTGCTCGGTGCTCTGGGGGCACATGAGGAGGACACAGCGCACAGCTGGCTGCAGCGGCCCGGGAGGAGCGTGGGCCTCCCACCTGGCCGACCCATTTGGACCCGGGGGCCTCCGTTGCCGACCTGTGACTTGCCCGTGTGACTGGAGCCCTACGTTCAGCTGCACCCTCTGTAGAGCAGATGAGAACCCCACCGCCCGGTCGTGCAGGGGTGGGATGGACAGCAGAGGGGAGGTATGGAGGGAGGGGTGGCCTGACGGGGGTGGGCCAACCTCCGATCCCTCCCAGAGCATCATGGCATTAAAGCAAATGCCGAAAGCTTGGGAACCACCCGCAGCAGGGAACTGGCCAAATAAAACCGATGCCTGCATGTCATGGCTGACGGTGCCACCGTTACCAGCAGCTGTCCAGCAGGTGTGTGCCTACACCTGTGAATTTTAAAGCCAAACGCAGGCTTTACAAATTTAGGCTTATTGAGGAATAACTTACTGTTTTATTTTTTTGTTAATCTTCATCTGAGGATATTTTTTCCATTGATTTTTAGAGAAGGAGGGGGAGAGAGTGAAACATCGATGTGAGATGTTTCTCTCTCTCGCCCTCTCTGTGTACAGGACGATGCTCCAACCAACGGAGCCACACTGGCCAGGGTCAAATGCCCTTTTAAAAAGGGAATAAGAACTGGTGAACTAATGTGTACACACACACACACACACACACACACACACAGCCAGTGAATATAGAAGCTGCTCATTGGATGAACTGGCTGTTCAGAGACTGACATTATACCAACAGGCTTTCTGTGTGCCCAGCTCCATCGGGCATGGGAGTGGGGAGATGGCCCCTCCCTGAGGGTTCCCGGGCCCATCACTCTGCCTTCTCGCTTCAGCTTTCCCAGAAGCCTGGGTGAGGCGGGAGGCTGCTGTCCTGTTAGGGACAAACCCGAGGATTTAGAACTGGGAGAGTGTGGCTACCACCTGACCCAGGCCTTCAATCTGTATTGAAGAGACCCCTGAGAAGAGAAGGGACTTGCCTGAGGCCACACGGTGGGTGGGGCTCTGGGTTTGCAGGTCAGGCCTGGCTTGCTCAGCAGCTTCCTTTCCTGCTATTGAAAAAATGTGCCCCTGGCCTGCTGAGGTCCCCACCCCGCTCTGGCGGGCTAGCACCTGGTGTCCTTGTCCTGTACCACTCTGCCCATCCTGCATCCTTCAGGGACATCGGCGCTCACATGGGCCTTTAGGAGAATTCACATCCTTTGCTTTAGAATCGATGAAGCCAGAGTCAGGGGCATCTGTGACTTCTCCGATGCCACCCAGGTGGGGGTCGGCCGTGTTTGAGTTTGAAGCCAGGCAGGGGGGCCGGCCTTTCCACAGCCCATCCTCCCTGATGGTGCCCAGGGCAGTGGGGCTGCCTGCTTGCCCGCTCTCAGCCCTGACCATGGCCCTCTTTCCTCTTTGGGAACCACAGGTGGAATCGCGGGACCGGGGGCGGACAGCTTCATATTAGTCTGGTCTGACAAGGCCATGGTGAAGAAGGAGAAGCTGTCCGTGGTGGCCGGCAAAGACAAGTACCATGTCAATAACAAGCATGACCGGAAGTACTCCCCGTTGCCACCCAGCCAGATCGTGCGCCGGGCGGAGGAGTTGGTGTGGCGGGAGATGCCCTACAAGCTGACCAGCGCCAACTCTGAGAACTTCGTGAACGAGCTGCGATACGGAGTCCCTCTCTGGGACCAGGTGCGTCCTCAGCCTATGTCCCTGTCCCCAGGAACCTGAGCATTCCCCCTGCTGCCAGTGGCTGGGCATCCGTGTGGGCTGCCAGGGCGGAGGCAGAGGCACGAACAAGACAAAACAGCAGGGACAGAATCCCTGCCCTCGAGGGAGTGACAGTCGGGGTAGGGATGAGAGTGGGGAGATGAGCCAGTCGCTGTGCAGACCAGTGAGGTTAGGGGCTGATATCGCAGCCAGGACACTCACCCTGGCCCCTCCCATAGATCCAGAGGAGGGTTGTTTTAACCCCACTTTACAGATGGGGAAACTGAGGCTCACGGTGCTTTACTAGCTTACCCAAACCCATCCAACCACTAGGCATTGAGGCTCCAGCACCTGACAGCCATGTGCAGAGGTGGGATTTGAACCCAGGTGCCTGATCCAGGAAGGCATCACAGAAGAGGCGACGCCCGAGCTGAATCTGATTTCAATCTTTTGAGTAACTTGAAGCTGGAAAATGAGCTGGAGATGACCAGGGAGCAGGGTGACAAGGACTACAGGCCGAGGGAGGAGGAAAAGTGGGAGCCAGGAGGGGAAGAGCCAGACAGAGGTTTCTGCGATGGGCCCGGGGTACACCGTTTGGGCTCTGGCCCACGTGGTCTCTGTCTCCCCATTCGACACCGCAGCTTAGTTGCAGAAACACAGTCATGGACAATCCCAAATGGCGTGGGTAAGGCCATTCCTAAAGAAGTGCTTTATGAAAACAGTGGTGGGTGTTAGAATCGCCGAAGGAGGAACACACGGGCCAAAGGGGTAAAGAATTGTGAGTTTATTAGTCACCTGGAGACCAGATGGGCTGAACCCCAAATGGGGCCAGCACCTAGAGATGAAGGGTCAGGGTTCTAAAGGACTCAGGCAGAGAGAAACCAAGATGGCGGCATAGGTAAACACCTAAACTGCTGCCTCGCACAACAATTTCAAAACTACAACTAAAAGACAGAACGGACACCATCCAGAACCACAGGAAAGCTGGCTGAGTGAAAATTCTACAACTAGAAGGAAAAAGAAAAGCTCACAGAGAATTGGAGGTACGGCAAAGGGTCTTTGTGCACGCAGAGAGGAAGGGCGGCTGAGAGCCTGGCTGACTTTCTCTGGCGCAAGGGGGAAGGAAGCCTCCGACCGCACTGAACCCCAGTTCTGACTGCACTGAACCCCAGTTCCGGGCGAACCCCTGGGGACCCACGCTCTTATGGGGGGAGTCTGGACTCTCGGGCGGAGACTCGAGCTGGGAAAGGCAGAAGTCTGAAGGCGCACGCGGGCCAGTGCGCACAAAGGCTGCGGAAGTTGCCACAGGCTTTCCCTAGTGGAAGGGAGTCAGAGGATCCTGACTGCACTGAGCCCCAGTTCTGACTGCAGTGAACCCCAGTTCCAGGCGAGCCCCTGGGGACCCACGCTCTTGTGGGGGGAGTCTGGACTCTCGGGCGGAGACTTGGGAGCCGGGGAAGGCGGAGGACTGAAAGTGCGCACGCGCGCGCGCACGCCAGTGCGCACAAAGGCTGCGGAGGTTGCCACAGGCTTTCCCTAGTGGAAGGGAGTCAGAGGCTCCTGACGGCACTGAGCCCCAGTTCTGACTGCAGTGAACCCCAGTTCCAGGCGAGCCCCTGGGGACCCACACTCTTACGGGGGGAGTCTGGACTCTCAGGCGGAGACTCGAGCTGGGGAAGGCGGAGGACTGAAAGCGCACATGCGCGCAACGGCAAGGCTGACAGGAAGCCAAGACTGAGACTCCACCCCATCCAAGCTGAGCACAGAGGCTATTGCAATTTGGCAAGTCTAATCCTATAAGGCTGTCTCCAGCACCGAACTTCTCCCAGCATAGACACAGCTGATCCTTACAGCCAACTGGCCCGGAGGTCAATTCTTCCCAGTGATACCAACAACAATAAAGACTTAATTACAACAAGGCTGTACACACAGTCCACAAAGGGGTGCACCAAGAGTGTCCACCTCAGGTTAACTGGGGAAGCAGACCCACTGGGCCATATTGGAAACCTAGCACAAATATCTACCTTACCAACTCAGGGAATCAGTGAAAATGCGGGGTCAAAGAATCAGATCACAAACGAAAGAAATGGAGGAAAACAAACGACTGGATATAGAATTCAAAACCACGGTGATAAGACTTTTTAAGAATATCCTAGAAAAGGCCGATAAATATAACGAGACCCTCGAAGATATGAAAAAGGACCAACTAGAAATTAAACATACACTGACTGAAATAAAAAATATTATACAGAGACCCAGAAACAGAATAGAGGAACACAAGAATCAAGTCAAAGAATTGAAATACAAAGAAGCAAAAAACACTCAACCGAAAAAGCAAAACGCAAAAAAAAAAAAAATCCAAAAAGTTGAAGATAATGTAAGAAGACTCTGGGACAACTTCAAGCGTACCAACATCAGAATTATGGGGGTGCCAGAAGAAGAGAGAGAGCAAGATACTGAAAACCTATTGGAAGAAATAATGACAGAAAATTTCCCCGACCTGGTGAAAGAAATAGACTTACAAGTCCAGGAAGCACACAGAACCCCAAACAAAAGGAATCCAAAGAGGACCACACCAAGACACATCATAATTAAAATGCCAAGAGCAAAAGACAAAGAGAGAATATTAAAAGCAGCAAGAGAAAAACAGTTAATTACCTACAAGGGAGCACCCATACGACTGTCAGCTGACTTCTCAACAGAAACTATGCAGGCCAGACGGGAGTGGCAAGAAATTTTCAATGTGATGAATAGCAAGAACCTACAACCAAGATTACTCTACCCAGCAAAGCTATCATTCAGAATTGAAGGGCAGATAAAGAGCTTCACAGATAAGAAAAAGCTGAAGGAGTTCATCACCACCAAACCAGTATTATATGAAATGATGAAAGGTATTCTTAAAGAAGAGGAAGAAGAAAAATTAAAGAGAAAAATTATGAACAACAAATACATATCTATCAACAAGCGAACCTAAAAATCAAGTGAATTAAAAACCTGAGGAACAGAATAATCTGGTGAATATAATAGAATCAGGGGCATAGAAAGGGAGTGGACTGATAATTCTCAGGGGGAAAGGGGTATGGGGGGTTCATGAAGAGAATGGACAAAAATCATACACCTATGGATGAGGACAGTGGGGGGGAGGTAAGGGCAGAAGATGGGGTGGGAAATGGGTGGAGGGGAGCTATGGGGGGAAAAAGGAGAAGTAATTGTAATAATCTGAATAAAGATTTATTTTAAATAAATAAATAAATAAATAAATAAATAAAATAAAATAAAATAAAATAAAATAAAAATAAAAATAAATAAAAATAAAAAAAATAAAAAATAAAGGACTCAGGCAGGCTTTTTCTGGGAGGAGAATTCTCTAGGCGGGGAATGAAGGGAAGGATAATGGTCTTGGCAAGTGGAATGTGGTCTTAGCCAGTGGAATGTGGTCTAAGCAAGAGGAATGTAGTCTTAGCAAGTGGAATGTGGTCTTAGCAAGTGGAATATGGTATAAGCAAGATGAATGATGTCTTAGCAAGGGGAATGTGGTCTTAGCAAGTGGAATGTGGTCTAAGTAAGGGGAATCTGGACTTAGGAAGTGGAATGTGGTCTTAGGAACTGGAATGTGTTCTTAGCAAGTGGAATGTGGTCTACTCAAGGGGAATGTATTCTCAGGAAGTGGAATGTGGTCTTAGCAAGGGGAATGTGGTTTCAGCAAGTGGAATGTGGTCTTAGCAAGTAGAATATGGTCTTAGGAAGTGGAATGTGGTCTTAGGAACTGGAAAGTGGTCTTAGCAAGCTGAATGTGGTCTAAGCAAGGAAAATGTGGTCTTAGGAAGTGGAATGTGGTCTTAGCTAGTGGAATGTGGTCTTAGGAACTGGAATGTGGTATTAGGAAGTGGAATGTGGTCTACGCAATAGGCATGTGGACTTAGCAAGTGGAATGTGGTCTAATAAATGGGAATGTGGTCTTAGCAAGTGGAATGTGGACGAAGCAAGAGGAACGTGGTCTTAGGAAGTGGAATGTGGTCTTAGCAAGGGGAATGTCATCGTAGGAAGTGGAATGTGGTCTTAGCAAGGGGAATGTGGTCTAAGCAAGGGGAAACTCATCTTGGGAAGTGGCATGTCATCTTAGCAAGTGGATATTGGTATATGTAAGGGGAATCTGGTCTTAGAAAGTGGAATGTGGTCTTAGAAAGTGGAATGTGGTCTTAGCTAGTGAATTGTGGTCTTAGGAACTACAATGTGGTGTTAGGAAGTGGAATGTGGTCTAAGCAAGGGAATCTGGTCTTAGGAAGTGGAATGTGGTCTTAGCAAGTGGAATGTGGTCTAACAAAGGGGTATGTGCTCTAAGCAAGGAGAATGTGGTCTTAGCAAGTGGAATGTGGTCTAAGCAAGGGGAATGTGGTCTTAGGAAGTGGAATGTGGTCTTAGCAAGGGGAATATGGTCTAAGCAAGTAGAATGTGGTCTTAGCAAGTAGAATATGGTTTTAAAAAGTGGAATGTGGTCTTAGGAGGTGGAATGTGGTCGTAGCAAGGGGAATGTGGTCTAAGCAAAGAGAATGTGGTCTTAGCTAGTGGAACGTGGTCTTAGCAAGGGGAACGTCATCTTGGCAAGTGGAATGTGGTCTTAGCAGGTAGAATGTGGTCTTAGAAACTGGAATGTGGTCTTAGGAAGTAGAATGTATCTAAGCAAGGGGAATCTGGTCATAGGAAGTGGAATGTGGTCTTAGCAAGTGGAATGTGGTCTAAGCAAAAGGAATGTGGTCTAAACAAGTGGAATGTGGTCTTAGGTGGTGAAATGTGGTCTTAGCAAGGGGAATGTGGTCTTAGCAAGTAGAATGTGGTCTAAGCAAGTGGAATTGGGTCTAAATAAGGGGAATCTGGTCTTAAGAAGTGGAATGTGGTCTTAGAAAGTGGATTGTGGTCTAAGCAAGGGGAATTTGGTCTAAGCAAAGGGAATGTGGTCTTAGCTAGTGGAACGTGGTCTTAGCAAGGGGAATGTCGTCTTGGCAAGTGGAATGTGGTCTTAGCAGGTAGAATGTGGTCTTGGGAACTGGAATGTGGTCTTAGGAAGTGGAATGTATCTAAGCAAGGGGAATCTGGACTTAGGAAGTGGAATGTGGTCTTAGAAAGTGGAATGTGGTCTAAGCAAAAGTAATGTGGTCTAAGCAAGTGGAATGTGGTCTTAGGTGGTGAAATGTGGTCTTAGCAAGGGGAATGTGGTCTTAGCAAGGAGAATGTGGTATTCACAAGGGGAATGTGGTCTAAGCAAGTGGAATTGGGTCTAAATAAGGGGAATCTGGTCTTAGGAAGTAAAATGTGGTCTTAGAAAGTGTAATGTGGTGTAAGCAAGGAAAATTTGGTCTAAGCAACTGGAATGTGGGCTTAGCAAGTGGAATATAATCTTAGGAAATGGAATGTGTTCTGAGGAAGTGGAATATGATTTTAGGAAGTGGAATGTAGTCTTAGGAAGTGTAATGTGGTCTTAGCAAGGGGGATATCATCGTAGGAAGTGGAATGTGGTCTTAGCAAGTGGAATGTGGTCTAAGCAAGGGGAAACTCGTCTTGGGAAGTGGCATGTCATCTTAGCAAGTGGATATTGGTCTATGTAAGGGGAATCTGGTCTTAGGAACTGGAATGTGGTCTTAGGAAGTGGATGTGGTCTTAGCAAGTGGAATGTGGTCTTAGGAGGTGGAATGTGGTCTTAGGAAGTGGAATGTGGTCTTATGAGGTGGAATGTGGTGTTAGCAAGGGGAATGTGGTGTTAGCAAGGGGAATGTGGTCTTAGCTAGTGAAATGTGGTCTTAGCAAGTGGAATGTGGTCTTAGGAGGTGGAATATGGTCTTAGGAAGTGGAATGTGGTCTTAGGAGGTGGAATGTGGTCTAAGCAAAGGGAATCTGGTCTTATGAAGTGGAATGTGCTCTTAGCAAGTGGAATGTGGGCTTAGCAAGGGGAATGTGGTCTTAGCAAGTGGAATATGGTCTTAGGAGGTGTAATATGGTCTTAGGAAGTAGATTGTGGTCTTAGCAGGTGGAATGTGGTCGTAGCAAGAAGAATGTGGTCTAAGAATGGGGAATGTGGTCTTAGCAAGTGGAATGTGGTCTTAGCAAGTGGAATGTGGTCTTAGCAAGTGGAATATGGCCTTAGGAAGTGGAATGTGGTCTTAGGAAGTGGAAAGTGGTCTTAGCCAGTGGAATGTGCTTTAAACAAGGAAAATCTCATCTTAGGAAGTGGAATGTGGTCTTAGCAAGTGGAATTTGGTCTAAGTAAGGAGAATCTGGTCTTAGGAAGTAGATTGTGGTCTTAGGAACTGGAATGTGTTCTTAGCAAGTGGAATGTGATCTAATTAAGGGGAATGTATTCTTAGGAAGTGGAATGTGGTCTAAGCAATGGGAATGTGGTCTTAGCAAATGGAATGTGGTCTAAGCAAGGGGTATGTGGTCTAAGCAAAGGGAATTTGTTCTTAGCAAGGGGAATGTGGTCTTGGCAAGTGGAATGTGGTCTTAGCAGGTAGAATGTGGTCTTAGGAACTGGAATCTGGTCTTAGAAAGTTGAATATGGTCTTAGCAAGTGGAATGTGGTCTAAGCAAAAGGAATGTGGTCTAAGCAAGTGGAATGTGGTCTTAGGAGGTGAAATGCGGTCTTAGCAATGGTAATGTGGTCTTAGCAAGTAGAATGTGGTCGTAGCAAGGGGAATGTGGTCTAAGCACGTGGAATTGGGTCTAAATAAGGGGAATCTGGTCTTAGGAAGTGGAATGTGGTCTTAGAAAGTGGAATGTGGGCTTAGCAAGGGGAATATGATCTTAGGAAATGGAATGTTGTCTGAGGAATTGGAATATGATATTAGGAAGTGGAATGTGGTCTTAGGAATTGGAATGTGGTCTTAGCAGGTGGAATGTGGTCTTAGGAATTGGAATGTGGTCTTAGCAAGTGGAATGTTGTTTTAGGAGGTGGAATATGGTCTTAGGAAGTGGAATTTGGTCTTAGGAAGTGGAAAGTGGTCTTAGCAAGTGGAATGTGCTTTAAGCAAGGGAAATCTCGTCTTAGGAAGTGGAATGTGGTCTTAGCAAGTGGAATTTGGTCTAAGTAAGGGGAATCTGGTCTTAGGAAGTGGATTTTGATCTTAGGAACTGGAATGTGTTCTTAGCAAGTGGAAAGTGATCTAATTAAGGGGAATGTATTCTTAGAAAGTGGAATGTGGTCTTAGCAAGGGGAATGTGGTCTAAGCAAGTGGAATGTGGTCTTAGCAAGTAGAATATGGTCTTAGAAAGTGTAATGTGGTCTTAGGAGGTGGAATGTGGTCTAAGCAACGGGAATGTGGTCTAAGCAAGGGGAATGTGATCTAAGCAAGGGGAATGTGGTCTAAGAAAGGGAATGTGGTCTTAGCAAGGGGAATGTGGTCTTGGCAAGTGGAATGTGGTCTTAGCAGGTAGAATGTGGTCCTAGGAACTGGAATCTGGTCTTAGGAAGTGGAATGTGGTCTTAGCAAGGGGAATGTGGTCTAAGCAAAAGGAATGTGGTCTTAGCAAGAGGAATGTGGTCTAAGCAAGTGAAATGTGGTCTTAGCAAGTAGAATATGGTCTTAGAAAGTGTAATGTGGTCTTAGGAGGTGGAATGTGGTCTAAGCAAGGGGAATGTGGTCTAAGCAAGGGGAATGTGGTCTGGGCAAGGGGAATGTGGTCTAAGCAAAGGGAATGTGGTCTTAGCAAGGGGAATGTGGTCTTGGCAAGTGGAATGTGGTCTTAGGAGGTAGAATGTGGTCTTAGGAAGTGGAATGTGGCCTAAGCAAGGGCAATGTGTTCTAAGCAAGTGGAATGTGGTCTTAGGAGGTGGAATGTGGTCTTAGAAAGTGGAATGTAGTCTTAGGAAGTGGAATGTTGACTTAGGAGGTGAAATGTGGTCTAAGCAAGGGGAATTTGGTGTAAGCAATTGGAATGTGGGCTTAGCAAGTGGAATATGATCTTAGGAAATGGAATGTGGTCTGAGGAAGTGGAATATGATCTTAGGAAGTTGAATGTGGTCTTAAGTAGTGGAATGTGGTCTTAGCAAGTGGAATGTAGTCTTAGGAAGTGGTATGTGGACTTAGGAGGTGAAATGTGGTCTAAGCAAGGGCAATGTGTTCTAAGCAAGTGGAATGTGGTCTTAGGAGGTGGAATGTGGTCTTCAGAAGTGGAATGTGGTCTTATGAGGTGGAATGCGGTGTTAGCAAGTGGAATGTGTTCTGAGCAAGGGTAATGTGGTCTTAGAAAGTGGAATGTGGTCTAAGAAAGTGGAATGTGGGCTTAGCAAGTGGAATGTGGTCTTAGGAAATGGAATGTGGTCTTAGGAAGTGGAATATGGTCTTAGGAAATGGATTGTGGTCTTAGGAGGTGGAATGTGGTCGTAGCAAGGGGAATGTGGTCTAAGCACGGGGAATGTGGTCTTAGGAGGTGCAATATGGTCTTAGTTAGTGGAATGTGGTCTTAGAAAGTGGAATGTGGTCTTAGCAAGTGGAATGTAGTCTTAGGAAGTGGAATGTGGACTTAGGAGGTGAACTGTGGTCTAAGCAATGGGAATGTGGTCTAAGCAAGGGGAATGTGGTCTTAGCAAGTGGAATGTGGTCTTAGGAGGTGTAATGTCGTCTTCAGAAGTGGAATGTGGTCTTATGAGTTGGAATGTGGTGTTAGCAAGGGGAATGTGGTCTAAGCAAGGGGAATGTGGTCTAAGCAAGTGGAATGTGGGCTTAGCAAGTGGAATATGATCTTAGGAAATGGAATGTGGTCTGAGGAAGTGGAATATGATCTTAGGAAGTGGAATGTGGTCTTAGGAAGTGGAATGTGGTCTTAGCAAGGGGAATGTCATTGTAGGAAGTGGAATGTGGTCTTAGCAAGTGGAATGTGGTCTAAGCAAGGGGAAACTCGTCTTGGGAAGTGGCATGTCATCTTAGCAAGTGGATATTGGTCGATGTAAGGGGAATGTGGTCTTAGCAAGTGGAATGTGGTCTTAGGAGGTGTAATGTGGTCTTCAGAAGTGGAATGTGGTCTTATGAGGTGGAATGCGGTGTTAGCAAGTGGAATGTGTTCTGAGCAAGGGTAATGTGGTCTTAGAAAGTGGAATGTGGTCTAAGAAAGTGGAATGTGGGCTTAGCAAGTGGAATGTGGTCTTAGGAAATGGAATGTGGTCTTAGGAAGTGGAATATGGTCTTAGGAAATGGATTGTGGTCTTAGGAGGTGGAATGTGGTCGTAGCAAGGGGAATGTGGTCTAAGCACGGGGAATGTGGTCTTAGGAGGTGCAATATGGTCTTAGTTAGTGGAATGTGGTCTTAGAAAGTGGAATGTGGTCTTAGCAAGTGGAATGTAGTCTTAGGAAGTGGAATGTGGACTTAGGAGGTGAACTGTGGTCTAAGCAATGGGAATGTGGTCTAAGCAAGGGGAATGTGGTCTTAGCAAGTGGAATGTGGTCTTAGGAGGTGTAATGTCGTCTTCAGAAGTGGAATGTGGTCTTATGAGTTGGAATGTGGTGTTAGCAAGGGGAATGTGGTCTAAGCAAGGGGAATGTGGTCTAAGCAAGTGGAATGTGGGCTTAGCAAGTGGAATATGATCTTAGGAAATGGAATGTGGTCTGAGGAAGTGGAATATGATCTTAGGAAGTGGAATGTGGTCTTAGGAAGTGGAATGTGGTCTTAGCAAGGGGAATGTCATTGTAGGAAGTGGAATGTGGTCTTAGCAAGTGGAATGTGGTCTAAGCAAGGGGAAACTCGTCTTGGGAAGTGGCATGTCATCTTAGCAAGTGGATATTGGTCGATGTAAGGGGAATGTGGTCTTAGCAAGTGGAATGTGGTCTTAGGAGGTGTAATGTGGTCTTCAGAAGTGGAATGTGGTCTTATGAGTTGGAATGTGGTGTTAGCAAGGGGAATGTGGTCTAAGCAAGGGGAAACTCGTCTTGGGAAGTGGCATGTCATCTTAGCAAGTGGATATTGATCTATGTAAGGGGAATCTGGTCTTAGAAAGTGGAATGTGGTCTTAGAGAGTGAATTGTGATCTTAGGAACTACAATGTGGTCTTAGGAAGTGTAATTTGGTTTTAGCAAGGGGAATGTCATCAGAGGAAGTGGATGTGGTCTTAGCAAGTGGAATGTGGTCTTAGGAGGTGGAATGTGGTCTTAGGAAGTGGAATGTGGTCTTATGAGGTGGAATGTGGTGTTAGCAAGGGGAATGTGGTCTTAGCAAGGGGAATGTGGTCTTAGCTAGTGGAATGTGGTCTTAGCACGTGGAATGTGGTCTTAGGAGGTGGAATATGGTCTTAGGAAGTGGAATGTGGTCTTAGGAGGTGGAATGTGGTCTAAGCAATGGGAATGTGATCTTAGCAAGGGGAATGTGGTCTAAGCATGGGGAATGTGGTCTTAGGAAGTGGAATGTGGTCTTAGCAAGTGGAATGTGGTCTTAGCAAAGGGAATGTCGTCTTAGGAAGTGGAATGTGGTCTTAGCAAGTGGAATGTGGTCTAAGCAAGGGGAATGTGGTCTAAGCAAGTGGAATGTGGGCTTAGCAAGTGGAATGTGGTCTTAGGAAATGGAATGTGGTCTTAGGAAGTGGAATATGGTCTTAGGAAGTGGATTGTGGTCTTAGCAACGGGAATGTGATCTTAGCAAGTGGAATGTGGTCTTAGCAAAGGGAATGTCGTCTTAGGAAGTGGAATGTGGTCTTAGCAAGTGGAATGTGGTCTAAGCAAAGGGAATCTGGTCTTAGGAAGTAGAATGTGCTCTTAGCAAGTGGAATGTGGGCTTTGCAAGGGGAATGTGGTCTTAGCAAGTGGAATGTGGTCTTAGGAGGTGTAATATGGTCTTAGGAAGTAGATTGTGGTCTTAGCAGGTGGATTGTGGTCGTAGCAAGAAGAATGTGGTCTAAGCAAGTGGAATTGGGTCTAAATAAGGGGAATCTGGTCTTAGGAAGTGGAATGTGGTCTTAGAAAGTGGAATGTGGGCTTAGCAAGGGGAATATGATCTTAGGAAATGGAATGTTGTCTGAGGAATTGGAATATGATATTAGGAAGTGGAATGTGGTCTTAGGAATTGGAATGTGGTCTTAGCAAGTGGAATGTGGTCTTAGGAGGTGGTATATGGTCTTAGGAAGTGGAATGTGGTCTTAGCAAGTGGAATGTTGTCTTAGGAGGTGGAATATGGTCTTAGGAAGTGGAATTTCGTCTTAGCAAGTAGAATGTGCTTTAAGCAAGGGAAATCTCGTCATAGGAAGTGGAATGTGTTCTTAGCAAGTGGAATTTGGTCTAAGTAAGGGGAATCTGGTCTTAGGAAGTAAATTGTGGTCTTAGGAACTGGAATGTGTTCTTAGCAAGTGGAAAGTGATCTAATTAAGGGGAATGTATTCTTAGGAAGTGGAATGTGGTCTTAGCAAGGGGAATGTGGTCTAAGCAAGTGGAATGTGGTCTTAGCAAGTAGAATATGGTCTTAGAAAGTGTAATGTGGTCTTAGGAGGTGGAATGTGGTCTAAGCAAGGGGAATGTGGTCTAAGCAAGGGGAATGTGGTCTGGGCAAGGGGAATGTGGTCTAAGCAAAGGGAATGTGGTCTTAGCAAGGGGAATGTGGTCTTGGCAAGTGGAATGTGGTCTTAGGAGGTAGAATGTGGTCTTAGGAAGTGGAATGTGGTCTTAGCAAGTGGAATGGGTCTAAGCAAAAGGAATGTGTTCTAAGCAAGTGGTATGTGGTCTTAGGAGATGAAATGTGGTCGTAGCAAGGGGAATGTGGTCTAAGCAAGTGGAATTGGGTCTAAATAAGGGGAATCTGGTCTTAGGAAGTGGAATGTGGTCTTAGAAAGTGGAATGTAGTCTTAGGAAGTGGAATGTGGACTTAGGAGGTGAAATGTGGTCTAAGCAAGGGCAATGTGTTCTAAGCAAGTGGAATGTGGTCTTAGGAGGTGGAATGTGGTCTTAGAAAGTGGAATGTAGTCTTAGGAAGTGGAATGTTGACTTAGGAGGTGAAATGTGGTCTAAGCAAGGGGAATTTGGTGTAAGCAATTGGAATGTGGGCTTAGCAAGTGGAATATGATCTTAGGAAATGGAATGTGGTCTGAGGAAGTGGAATATGATCTTAGGAAGTTGAATGTGGTCTTAAGTAGTGGAATGTGGTCTTAGCAAGTGGAATGTAGTCTTAGGAAGTGGTATGTGGACTTAGGAGGTGAAATGTGGTCTAAGCAAGGGCAATGTGTTCTAAGCAAGTGGAATGTGGTCTTAGGAGGTGGAATGTGGTCTTCAGAAGTGGAATGTGGTCTTATGAGGTGGAATGCGGTGTTAGCAAGTGGAATGTGTTCTGAGCAAGGGTAATGTGGTCTTAGAAAGTGGAATGTGGTCTTAGAAAGTGGAATGTGGTCTTAGCAAGTGGAATGTAGTCTTAGGAAGTGGAATGTGGACTTAGGAGGTGAACTGTGGTCTAAGCAAGGGGAATGTGGTCTAAGCAAGGGGAATGTGGTCTTAGCAAGTGGAATGTGGTCTTAGGAGGTGTAATGTGGTCTTCAGAAGTGGAATGTGGTCTTATGAGTTGGAATGTGGTGTTAGCAAGGGGAATGTGGTCTAAGCAAGGGGAATGTGGTCTTAGAAAGTGGAATGTGGTCTAAGCAAGGGGAATTTGGTCTAAGCAAGTGGAATGTGGGCTTAGCAAGTGGAATATGATCTTAGGAAATGGAATGTGGCCTGAGGAAGTGGAATATGATCTTAGGAAGTGGAATGTGGTCTTAGGAAGTGGAATGTGGTCTTAGGAGGTGGAATGTGGTCTTAGGAAGTGGAATGTGGTCTTATGAGGTGGAATGTGGTGTTAGCA
This sequence comes from Plecotus auritus, assembly GCF_963455305.1. Lineage (NCBI taxonomy): Eukaryota > Metazoa > Chordata > Mammalia > Chiroptera > Vespertilionidae > Plecotus > Plecotus auritus. Next base: position 152,360,217 of record NC_137783.1, on the reverse strand, counting down.
AGGGGGATGTGGTGTTAGCAAGGGGAATGTGGTCTTAGCAAGTGGAATGTGGTCTTAGCAAGTAGAATATGGTCTTAGGAAGTGGAATGTGGTCTTAGGAACTGGAAACGGTCTTAGGAAGCGGAATGTGGTCTTAGCAAGTGGAATGTGGTATCAGGAGGTGGAATATGGTCTTAGGAAGTGGAATGTGGTCTTAGGAGGTGGAATGTGGTCTAAGCAATGGGAATGTGATCTTAGCAAGTGGAATGTGGTCTAAGCATGGGGAATGTAGTCTTAGGAAGTGGAATGTGGTCTTAACAAGTGAAATGTGGTCTTAGCAAAGGGAATGTTGTCTTAGGAAGTGGAATGTGGTCTTAGCAAGTGGAATGTGTTCTAAGCAAGGGGAATCTGGTCTTAGGAAGTGGAATGTGGTCTTAGCAAGTGGAATGTGGTCTAAGCAAGGGGAATGTGGTCTAAGCAAGTAGAATGTGGGCTTAGCAAGTGGAATGTGGGCTTAGCAAGTGGAATGTGGTCTTAGGAAATGGAATGTGGTCTTAGGAAGTGGAATATGGTCTTAGGAAGTGGATTGTGGTCTTAGGAGGTGGAATGTGGTCGTAGCAAGGGGAATGTGGTCTAAGCACGGGGAATGTGGTCTTAGGAGGTGCAATATGGTCTTAGTTAGTGGAATGTGGTCTTAGAAAGTGGAATGTGGTCTTAGCAAGTGGAATGTAGTCTTAGGAAGTGGAATGTGGACTTAGGAGGTGAACTGTGGTCTAAGCAATGGGAATGTGGTCTAAGCAAGGGGAATGTGGTCTTAGCAAGTGGAATGTGGTCTTAGGAGGTGTAATGTCGTCTTCAGAAGTGGAATGTGGTCTTATGAGTTGGAATGTGGTGTTAGCAAGGGGAATGTGGTCTAAGCAAGGGGAATGTGGTCTTAGAAAGTGGAATGTGGTCTAAGCAAGGGGAATTTGGTCTAAGCAAGTGGAATGTGGGCTTAGCAAGTGGAATATGATCTTAGGAAATGGAATGTGGTGTGTGGAAGTGGAATATGATCATAGGAAGTGGAATGTGGTCTTAGGATGTGGAATGTGGTCTTAGCAAGGGGAATGTCATTGTAGGAAGTGGAATGTGGTCTTAGCAAGTGGAATATGGTCTAAGCAAGGGGAAACTCGTCTTGGGAAGTGGCATGTCATCTTAGCAAGTGGATATTGGTCGATGTAAGGGGAATGTGGTCTTAGCAAGTGGAATGTGGTCTTAGGAGGTGTAATGTGGTCTTCAGAAGTGGAATGTGGTCTTATGAGTTGGAATGTGGTGTTAGCAAGGGGAATGTGGTCTAAGCAAGGGGAAACTCGTCTTGGGAAGTGGCATGTCATCTTAGCAAGTGGATATTGATCTATGTAAGGGGAATCTGGTCTTAGAAAGTGGAATGTGGTCTTAGAGAGTGAATTGTGATCTTAGGAACTACAATGTGGTCTTAGGAAGTGTAATTTGGTCTTAGCAAGGGGAATGTCATCATAGGAAGTGGATGTGGTCTTAGCAAGTGGAATGTGGTCTTAGGAGGTGGAATGTGGTCTTAGGAAGTGGAATGTGGTCTTATGAGGTGGAATGTGGTGTTAGCAAGGGGAATGTGGTGTTAGCAAGGGGAATGTGGTCTTAGCTAGTGGAATGTGGTCTTAGCAAGTGGAATGTGGTCTTAGGAGGTGGAATATGGTCTTAGGAAGTGGAATGTGGTCTTAGGAGGTGGAATGTGGTCTAAGCAATGGGAATGTGATCTTAGCAAGGGGAATGTGGTCTAAGCATGGGGAATGTGGTCTTAGGAAGTGGAATGTGGTCTTAGCAAGTGGAATGTGGTCTTAGCAAAGGGAATGTCGTCTTAGGAAGTGGAATGTGGTCTTAGCAAGTGGAATGTGGTCTAAGCAAGGGGAATGTGGTCTAAGCAAGTGGAATGTGGGCTTAGCAAGTGGAATGTGGTCTTAGGAAATGGAATGTGGTCTTAGGAAGTGGAATATGGTCTTAGGAAGTGGATTGTGGTCTTAGCAACGGGAATGTGATCTTAGCAAGTGGAATGTGGTCTTAGCAAAGGGAATGTCGTCTTAGGAAGTGGAATGTGGTCTTAGCAAGTGGAATGTGGTCTAAGCAAAGGGAATCTGGTCTTAGGAAGTAGAATGTGCTCTTAGCAAGTGGAATGTGGTCTTAGCAAGGGAAATGTGGTCTTAGCAAGTGGAATGTGGTCTTAGGAGGTGTAATATGGTCTTAGGAAGTAGATTGTGGTCTTAGCAGGTGGAATGTGGTCGTAGCAAGAAGAATGTGGTCTAAGCAAGTGGAATTGGGTCTAAATAAGGGGAATCTGGTCTTAGGAAGTGGAATGTGGTCTTAGAAAGTGGAATGTGGGCTTAGCAAGGGGAATATGATCTTAGGAAATGGAATGTTGTCTGAGGAATTGGAATATGATATTAGGAAGTGGAATGTGGTCTTAGGAATTGGAATGTGGTCTTAGCAAGTGGAATGTGGTCTTAGGAGGTGGTATATGGTCTTAGGAAGTGGAATGTGGTCTTAGCAAGTGGAATGTTGTCTTAGGAGGTGGAATATGGTCTTAGGAAGTGGAATTTCGTCTTAGCAAGTGGAATGTGCTTTAAGCAAGGGAAATCTCGTCATAGGAAGTGGAATGTGTTCTTAGCAAGTGGAATTTGGTCTAAGTAAGGGGAATCTGGTCTTAGGAAGTAAATTGTGGTCTTAGGAACTGGAATGTGTTCTTAGCAAGTGGAAAGTGATCTAATTAAGGGGAATGTATTCTTAGGAAGTGGAATGTGGTCTTAGCAAGAGGAATGTGGTCTAAGCAAGTGAAATGTGGTCTTAGCAAGTAGAATATGGTCTTAGAAAGTGTAATGTGGTCTTAGGAGGTGGAATGTGGTCTAAGCAAGGGGAATGTGGTCTAAGCAAGGGGAATGTGGTCTGGGCAAGGGGAATGTGGTCTAAGCAAAGGGAATGTGGTCTTAGCAAGGGGAATGTGGTCTTGGCAAGTGGAATGTGGTCTTAGGAGGTAGAATGTGGTCTTAGGAAGTGGAATGTGGTCTTAGCAAGTGGAATGGGTCTAAGCAAAAGGAATGTGTTCTAAGCAAGTGGTATGTGGTCTTAGGAGATGAAATGTGGTCGTAGCAAGGGGAATGTGGTCTAAGCAAGTGGAATTGGGTCTAAATAAGGGGAATCTGGTCTTAGGAAGTGGAATGTGGTCTTAGAAAGTGGAATGTAGTCTTAGGAAGTGGAATGTGGACTTAGGAGGTGAACTGTGGTCTAAGCAATGGGAATGTGGTCTAAGCAAGGGGAATGTGGTCTTAGCAAGTGGAATGTGGTCTTAGGAGGTGTAATGTGGTCTTCAGAAGTGGAATGTGGTCTTATGAGTTGGAATGTGGTGTTAGCAAGGGGAATGTGGTCTAAGCAAGGGGAATGTGGTCTTAGAAAGTGGAATGTGGTCTAAGCAAGGGGAATTTGGTCTAAGCAAGTGGAATGTGGGCTTAGCAAGTGGAATATGATCTTAGGAAATGGAATGTGGCCTGAGGAAGTGGAATATGATCTTAAGAAGTGGAATGTGGTCTTAGGAAGTGGAATGTGGTCTTAGCAAGGGGAATGTCATTGTAGGAAGTGGAATGTGGTCTTAGCAAGTGGAATGTGGTCTAAGCAAGGGGAAACTCGTCTTGGGAAGTGGCATGTCATCTTAGCAAGTGGATATTGGTCTATGTAAGGGGAATCTGGTCTTAGGAAGTGGAATGTGGTCTTAGGAAGTGGAATGTGGTCTTAGGAGGTGGAATGTGGTCTTAGGAAGTGGAATGTGGTCTTATGAGGTGGAATGTGGTGTTAGCAAGGGGGATGTGGTGTTAGCAAGTAGAATATGGTCTTAGGAAGTGGAATGTGGTCTTAGGAACTGGAAACGGTCTTAGGAAGCGGAATGCGGTCTTAGCAAGTGGAATGTGGTATCAGGAGGTGGAATATGGTCTTAGGAAGTGGAATGTGGTCTTAGGAGGTGGAATGTGGTCTAAGCAATGGGAATGTGATCTTAGCAAGTGGAATGTGGTCTAAGCATGGGGAATGTAGTCTTAGGAAGTGGAATGTGGTCTTAACAAGTGAAATGTGGTCTTAGCAAAGGGAATGTTGTCTTAGGAAGTGGAATGTGGTCTTAGCAAGTGGAATGTGTTCTAAGCAAGGGGAATCTGGTCTTAGGAAGTGGAATGTGGTCTTAGCAAGTGGAATGTGGTCTAAGCAAGGGGAATGTGGTCTAAGCAAGTAGAATGTGGGCTTAGCAAGTGGAATGTGGGCTTAGCAAGTGGAATGTGGTCTTAGGAAATGGAATGTGGTCTTAAGAAGTGGAATATGGTCTTAGGAAGTGGATTGTGGTCTTAGCAACGGGAATGTGGTCGTAGCAAGTGGAATGTGGTCTTAGCAAAGGGAATGTCATCTTAGGAAGTGGAATGTGGTCTGAGCAAGTAGAATGTGGTCTAAACAAGGGGAATCTAGTCTTAGCAAGTGGAATGTGGTCTTAGGAAGTAGAATGTGTTCTTAGCAAGTGGATATTGGTTTAAGTAAGGGGAATCTAATCTTAGGAAGTGGAATGTCGTCTTAGGAACTGGAATGTGGTCTTAACAAGTGGAATGTTGTCTAATCAAGGGGAATATATTCTTAGGAAGTGGAATGTGGTCTTAGCAAGGGGAATGTGGTCTTAACAAGTGGAATGTGGTCTTAGCTAGTAGAATATGGTCTTAGGAAGTGGAATGTGGTCTTAGGAACTGGAATGTGGTCTTAGCAAGCAGAATGTGGTGTAAGCAAGGGGAATGTTGTCTTAGGAAGTAGAATGTGGTCTAAGCAAGGGGAATGTCCATTGGTAAGTCACCTAAATGTCAGTGCCCAGGGGTGGGGGTACCGACTCAATCATATGATCAGACCTGGCAGTGGGCTCGCTTGGGCCCCTGTGCCACAGTTTGCTGACTCCTGGTCTCAGATAATTTGAATCTTAAGTGAAGTATGACTGTTTCTTCCGGGCATGTTGCGTCAAGATTGGTAGATTTTTTCATGGCCTGTGTGAGGCGACACAGGAAGAGTGCCGTAGTTGCAGGACTTTCCTGGTTGACCTCTGCTAATTTGTGATAGTCTACTGCTTGGTGGTCTGCACTCCCAGTCCTTCTAGGCAGAGAACAGTGTGGTCTTGAGGTCTGCGACCTGCCTGCCCTTTCTGATAGGTTTACAGTGGGTCCCTGTCAGGGACAGCACCCACTCTAATTGAGAGGGCAGGGGCCTGCCAGAAGAGGGTATCTGCGTAGCCCTGGGCATGAAGCCACATTTGGCACCAGCAATTTCCCGAAGGGGTCTTTTAGGCTAGTGCAGGAGTGGGGGCAGGAAGAGAGCGAAACCTGCTCGGAGCAGGTGTGAGATGGGGTGGTGGCGGTAGGATCCCCTGCGTAGGGTGGTGGGCTCTGAGGCTGCTGACACAGAGGAGCCCTAGGCTCGGGGACCGGACGATGGTTGGCGAGATCAAAAATGGTGAGGGCAGAAGAGGATTTGAGATCCTCTGTGGGCACAGAGTGAAGAAGGAAAATCTGTGAGGGAGAGCAGCTGTTCCAGAGAGAAGGATATGTCCTTGAGTGTAAAGAAGCCTGGATATACAGGTCCTCAGACCAATTGCCCTGCCTGCGGCAGAATTGTCAAGGTCAGTTAGAATTTGGAAATCAACACTGCCATTTTACTTAGGCCAGACTTCCTGCGCAAATTCTAGGTCTGAAGGCTTTAAGTAGACAGCCCAGGAGTGTGGTGTGGGGAATGGTCGCCTGCGAATTCCCAATGGTGACAGGCAGTGGTTTAAGTTCTGCTTTTCGTGAGGTTAAGGCCGAGAAAGGCATCCCCGTCTCCACCTAATGTTTACCAGAAACGAACGGAGCCCTCCATCCGTGACAGGTGTCCGGTCAGGAGAGGGGGCGAGGAACCTGGTTTCCGGAGGACTTGTCCCCACCAGCACTGGAGTTCCGTGGGACCATCGAACAGTATCAACCCGGAGCCTGGCTCCAAACCCAAAGGACAGGACAGTCCGTCGGAGGAGAATAGACTAAAGCCCCTGACCTTTGACTGTGTGCCCGGTGTTGATGCAGGAGGAGGCAAGGCAAGGAGAGGTCCGCTATCCAGTCAGGAGCACGATCGAGTCTCTCTCTGCCCCTGTATTCCCTCTAACCCTTTCACTCCCACTGCAAACATCTAGGTCTTGGTTTCACTTCAAGCCTCTGCCAACTTATTCTTCCAGGATGTGGGTTTGCACCGTGCAGCAGTGAGGGCTACACTGATTATAGATCAGCAGCCTCCTGTCACTGCGGGGTGGGGGGGTGACTTAAGCTACCTTCACACTGTTCCAATAATCACGCATGCTGTCCTCATCCCTTACCATGCAGTGTCAGGAGTGCCGGGCCTCTGCCTCCACTCCCGCGGGCGCCTGGGAGCCTGGCTTCCATGGGTCCAGCTGGCGGACACCAGGCCCACCGCACTGATGCTCACCAGCCCTTTTCAAATGTACGTTTCAGGGTCTCCTGAGCCCCCGTGTCCCCTCCCTTGTGCACCCTTTAAAACACCAGTCACCTCTGTGCGAGTCAGAGTGGAGCTGAGGGAAGTCCGCTTAGCGCTGGGAGCGTGTCTGAGTCTGAATGAAGCGGGCAGTGCGGGCTTCTCCTTTCCCAGGTCTCACGTGGCACCAAGTCACCATTCTCCCCAGACACCTGCCACGAGGTCTGAGTACTTTTCTGTTGGCGGTGGAGGCCTAGGTGGCTTGTTAGGACACCAGGCGTCCTGGTCCCTGTCCCTTGGCGTGGGGGCTTAGCGGGAGTTCTCCCCACTGTCCTCCTCAGCCTTCTCCTCTGCACAGGGGGCTCTAACACGGTTAGGAGTGGGGCGGGGGGGACAGACTGAGACAACGGGGTGCCTGCGAGGCCCCGCCCAGTGTTGACGCCTGGAAAGCAGCCGTTCTCAGGTTCTTGGCCCGCTTCCGCCAGCACAGCCTGTGGGCAGGGGTGGCTCACAAGGCGGCGCTGCCGAGTGCATGACCCTCAGGGACCATCCTGGCATCTCCTCCGCCTCATCCCTATTTTCCGAGTATCCGCTTCCCTGTCCAGAACCTCCCGATCAGCGCAGTGCGAGGCGATCTCACTCCATAAGCCTCTGCCCAGTCACGACATGGCATCAGCTGCTCCTCCACCGGCGGCCAAGCCGGGCCCGGGCCGGGCTCAGCTCCTGGGCCACCCAGAACCATCCCGGGCCGGGCTCAGCTCCTGGGCCGCCCAGAACCATCCCGGGCCAGGCTCAGCTCCTGGGCCACCCAGGACCATCCCGGGCCAGGCTCAGCTCCTGGGCCGCCCAGAACCATCCCGGGCCAGGCTCAGCTCCTGGGCCACCCAGAACCATCCCGGGCTGGCCTCAGCTCCTGGGCCACCCAGAACCATCCCGGGCCGGGCTCAGCTCCTGGGCCACCCAGAACCATACCGGGCCGGGCTCAGCTCCTGGGCCGCCCAGAACCATCCCGGGCCAGGCTCAGCTCCTGGGCCGCCCAGAACCATCCCGGGCCAGGCTCAGCTCCTGGGCCGCCCAGAACCATCCCGGGCCAGGCTCAGCTCCTGGGCCACCCAGAACCATCCCGGGCTGGCCTCAGCTCCTGGGCCACCCAGAACCATACCGGGCCGGGCTCAGCTCCAGGGCCACCAGAACCATCTCGGGCCGGGCTCAGCTCCTGGGCCACCCAGAGCCATCCCGGCCCAGCCCTGGGTCGTGAGAGCTCACAAGGTGGTTCCCCAACTCTGAACTTGCTTCAGGCTCCCAGTGGCCAGCCCTAAACTAGACTGTCCGGGCACTGCCTGTGTCCTTCCCCCGGCCACCCTGCGGCTCTCTGAGCCTCTCAGGACCTACAGGGCCGCTGTCTCCCTCACGCCCACAGCTCCTTCCCCCTCGCTCCTTCCCCGCCTCCTCTTCGCTCTCTCCTGGGGGCCTGTTGCCCTGCAAACCCCTGCTGCTCTGTGGTTCCGTTGGAGGGGAACTGAGTGGCTCCTGAGTGCAGATTCTTGGTGGGTGTGTCCGTGGCCAGCTCCTGATGTGGAGTGTGACACCGTCTCTTTTGCTGCAGGTCAAAAGAGGGATCACGGCAGGCGCCATGGGCATGGCGAACCTGATCGAGTTCATGTGGAACGTAAGCAAGCAGAAATAGCGGTAAGGTCCAGGATTCATCCCAGCAATAGCCACTTAGTATGGAGAGGACTTGCTGTGCCAGAAGGAGTGGGGTTGGGTTTATTGATTTCACTGTTTTATACTCATTTAGGCTAATGTTTTTAAAAATATGTCTTTATTGACTTTATATATATATATATATATATATATTTTTTTTTTTTTTTATTTTTTTAGAAAGAGAGATAGGGGCAGGGAATAGAGAGAAACATCGATGGGAGAAATTCATCAGTGGCTGCCTCCTGCATGCTTACTACTGGAGATGGAGACTCCGGGAATAGAACCAGAGACCTCTTGCTTCATGGATCAACACTCAACCACTGAGCAACACCAGCCAGGCCACTGAGGCTGATTTCAATGGAGCTGTAAAAGCACAGGAAGATTTTAATTGGGGAAACACGGCCCAGCATGAATGCTATTAAAGACACAGTTGGGCTCTGTCATGGACTCAATGCTTGTGTCTCCCTCCGTCCCCCATTCACGCTGAAGCCCTAACCCCAAAGTGATGATATTTGGAGCTGGGCCTCTGGGAGGGCATTAGGTTCAGAGGAGGTCATGAGGTGGTGACGAGGGTGCGGGTGGGCATGATGGGATCCGAGCCCTTACAAGCAGACAGGAGCTCTCTCCCATGTGAGGACACAGCGAGAAGGTCGCCATTGGCAAGGCAGGAAGAGGGTCCCTCCAGGAACTGCCTCTGCCAGCACCTTCGCCTTGAACATGTCCGCTTCCAGGCCTGTGAGAAATAAGTGTCTGTGCCGAAGCCCCGCCGGTGGTGTGTTGCCATGGCAGCCCGAGCTCAAGGACGGTGCTCTTCCCCGGAGCCTGAGGGGCGTCCTGGCCATTCTCTGTTTTCCTCGGGGCTCCTCTTGGAGGGCGAGGATGCGTGGGGCAGGGAGACACCCCTGTGAGGGCGGGAGCAGGACCCAGGGGCCTGCCAGGGCCGGGGCTCCGCGGCGGGAATTGTGCTGAGGATTCTGGGCCATGAATGTGACGCAGCCCCAGCGGCCGAGGCTCCTTTCCTGCTGCTGCTCTCCACGCCTCTCGGCTCCGGAAGAATTAGTGTCGTGATGTCCCCATCATCGCTGGTCCCCGACACCCCACTCCATGGCTTTTCCTTCGGCGTCAGCTCAGCAGCGTCTCTCCTCCAGGCCCACAGCTCTTGGGTTCCTGTTCAAGTTCCCGAGACAGAATCTGATTGGCTCAGCTCACCGCATCCTAGCTCAGCCTCCTGATTGGCTGCGGTTGGGTCAGGTGAGCACACTGAGCCAATCAGTTCTGACTGATGGGGCCAGTCACATGGTTTGAACCTGACCCTGGAGGCAGAGGCAGTTTCACTTGGAAGGGACTGAGGGAGAGTCAAACTGCACGGATTGGCACCCCTGGTCCAGGGCACCCAGGGGAGGGGATGGAGATGGCACCACCCTTGGGTCCCTCCAGAGCTGCTGGGAGCCTGGGTCTGGTGCCAGGGGAGATTTACCGCCTAGAATTAGAGCCCGGAGCTCACATCTCCCATAAGACCCGAGTCCCCGGATTCCCCGTCTCCCTCTGCTATTGGGTGAGCTTTAGACCAAGAAGCGAGAAACCTTCTCCCGTCTATCACCCGCTGGTTATTGGGCTCACAGAGCAGCTGTGCCCTCTGACTCAGAGGTAGCCTGGGCGCAAGGCCAGCATGGATCCTTCCGGAACCCTCGCATGGAGGCTGACATTTGAGCCTGGGAATCTGAGCAAGGCGCTCTTTGGCAGCAAGTAGAAGTCATTCTCTTTGTTCTTCAACCTTCTGATGGCACCAAGCTTCCTCCCAGCCTGGTGTCTGTGCACCGAGGGGATCGAGGGCCCCCCGCCCCACTTTCTCATGCCTGGGAAGGTACAGTCCAGGGGAGGGGACGCCCCCAGTTCTCCAGTCTGGGTGTTAGGGGCTGTGCTGCCCACCATGGAGAGTGGCCATTCAGTAGGGCCACTGGTGGCAGAGGCCTGGAGAGGAAGTAGAGGGCATGTGGCCCCGCCCCTTTTGGGACCGCACCCAGGGCACACTAGGTACTAGCGGAGGGATACTCTGAGGAGGATAAGTTTCATGAAATAATTTTATTTTTAGAGAAATTTTAGGTTTAGAGAGAAATTGAGAGGAAGGTACAGAGATTTCCCATATGCCCCCTGCCCCCCACTCACCCAGAGCCTCCCCCATTATCAACTTCCCTCTCCCCAGCCTGTATTTTTGTTGTACGTGAGGAACCCATATCGGCACATCATTACAACCCACAGACCTTAGTGTAGCCCAAGAGTCACTCTTGGTGTGGTGCATTCTATGCATCTGGACACATTAGAATGACATGTGTCCATCATTACAGTGTCACACAGCAGTTTCACTCATTTCAATATTCAACCAGGGGCAGCTTGAGCCATGGCAAGTTGGGCTCGGGAAGATGATTTAATTCCATGTGGGAGTCACTGATGGGTGAGGACTTCACCTTTGAGTTAAAAAAGAAAAAGAAGCCCGGTGGCTCAGTGGTTGAGGGTCGAACAGGAGGTCACAGTTTGATTCCCGATCGGCACATATGCCCGGGTTGCGGCTCAATCCTGGTATGGGAGGTGCAGGAGGCAGTCGATCAATGATCCTCTCTCATCACTGATGTTTCTATCTCTCCTTCTCCCTTCCTCTCTGAAAAAAAAATGTGAAAGAAAAACACAACGTCTAAAAGGTGGGCTGACTGAAGGAGGTAGGAGGTACGGGAAAGATGCTGGGAGATGTTTATGCCTCATCAGGGGATTCAAGGACCAGAGGTGGGACTGCACGGGAGGTAATTGTGTGTTCCTTTTTGCACCATGACAGTAAATGAGTGATGTCTGCTGACCACAGCGGTCAACTACAGAGAACAAGTAGACAGTCCATTGAGCACCTACTCCAGGCCGGCCAGGGGCTGGGATCCTCCACCCACCACCTTCTCTGATCTTCTTAGAGTGGATCCCGGGCCCCAGCTCGGAGAGGAAGGGACTGAGGCTCTGAGAGTCCAGAGCTTTCCCAAAGTCACACGGACAGAAAAGGCTGGCTTCCCCCACAGGTGCCCCGGTGCTTCTGTTCTGGTTTACGTGCCACAGAGGCAGCAGAATTCCTCCCTGGAGGGGACATAGGTTTACGTATGAATTCTTCAGTCTTGGCACAGTCGGTCCATCCTTTAGCCAGGAAGAGAGGGACCGTGAGAGACAGAAGGACAGGTTTCCCGAGAGCTTGGGTCAGGGAACAGGACTGCGCGAGGTCTTCTCTACCGCGGCTCCTGATGCGGGGTTTTGTGCCCCTTCAGGCTGTCACTGGCGTTGGGATCGGTTGCTTGACAAAGCAATGGTGGCACCAATCGCAGCTATGGCTCCAGCGCCCGCAGTTACTCCGGTCCGGATGTTTTCTACCTGAAAGGGAGCAGCCGAGGTTCACAGTCCACAGCCAGTCCAGGCAGGTTCTCCCTCCGCCAAAGGGGCTGGAGGCCACACTCATGCTCCCACCTTCCCTGGGGGCCTGGCCTCTCGGAGATGCTGGCCTTGTCCCAACAACCCTTCCCTGGGAAGCCGAAGGTGTGACCACTTGTCAGTGCTGCGCTTGACTGGATGTGTCCTGACAACTGGCAGGGTGGACGGATGGAATCCTGTGTGAGCCTCCTGGGTGGGCCACTTGGTCCTGATGGAGGTGGTAGGGGAGGGGCCTTCCTGCCTGGGCTCCTGGGGCCAGAGCTCTGGGGTGAAAGTGGGAATGGCTCTGTGTTCAGGGATCTCCCTGGGCTCCAGCTCTGCAGAGGGAGGTGGTGGCAGAGCTGAGGGGGACGATGGGAAACCATGGCCTCAGGGATCACTGTGCTCTGTGTACTGTTCCCAAGTGCAGCCTGGAAACTTCTATCTCCACCCCCACCTCGGCCTGAACTCCAGACTCACACGTCCACTGCTACTGAGCAGGTCCACACAGATGTCTAACCGGTCACCTCAACTCCCCACATGAGCATCAAATCCTTAATATCTCTCCCAAAACTCCTCCTCATTCCCCTCCATCCAGGCTGCCCAGCACCCACACACAGGGGCTGTGAGCCCTGGAGGTGCTGTGGTTTGGCAGAAAGAGCCGGGACCACTGGGGATGGAATCCTGTTTGTGCCTCTTACTGTGTGTTTGTGACAATGAACTCAGAAGAGGGCAAGGGGATGGGTTAAAGCTCTGCCCAGAACTTCCATAACATGTTCTTGAGCTCTTACACCGGCCACAGACCTGAGCATCTCTTGCCCGAAGGTTCTCTAGGGCCTTAGGACACCTGTCATGGTGCAGGGCTGACCCAGAATTTCCCTGACAGCACACAGGGCATTAGGAGCTGCCTTTAGGGTGGGTTTTAGAGGCAAAAAATCCCAAAGGGATAGAGGAGCCCAGAGCCCTAGAGGTCCCCCAAACATCCCCTCCTCTTGCACATGGGGAAACTGAGGCCAGAGAGGAAGTGCCCTGTCCAAAGACCCTGAGTGGATTAAAAGCAGATGTGAGATTAGTTCTCAAACATCCTGACTCCCAGCCAACAAGACCCTGAGAGCTCCCTTTTGAATTATTCAGGGTAATTCTTGTCACCCCCACTGCAAGTAGACCTCCAGAAGGGAGAGAGCCCCTGAAGAGAGGGCCTTACCTGCCGGCTGCGGGCCTTGCCGTATCTCAGATCGGTGACAAAGTGCTCACAGTTCCTGTTCATAACACTGTACTCCAACTCCTTACCGACCATCTCCTCCGCAGACCTGATAATCTTGTTCACGGGCAGTGGTGAGTGCTCATGGTCTAAGTGGTTGTTGACCCAATAGCGGCAGCCCCCCACCACATCACTCAGGAGCTCCCTTTTCACCACACCTCTGCTGCTCAGCACAGAGAAGAGGCTGGAGGAGCCAGCCCCGGGGTACTCATCTGGAATCAGACACAAGAGTATCAGCAACTGCAGGGGAGGCCTGGGAGGGGAGAGGTCACAAGGCAGGGAGGAAGGGCCAGGGGGTCACACTATTGAGCTCTGGTGTCTGTCCCTTCACCAATGTGATTGGAGGATTCCATCATTTTGCTCTTTTCCTTAACGAGCTGTGAATAATCAATGTTAATCAATGTTGTGATGGTCAGTGGCTGCCACTGTGTTCCATTACATGAATGGACATTATATGAATTTACGGTAGTAAACTGTATTTCTTCATCTTTGCACTTGCGTGTTTCAGAAAGAGATCAAAGTAGTTGTGGTCCCACTGGGTTTCAGACTCTGCTGTGCAAATTTCATACATTCCCTCATTATTCTCCTTTTGAACTTCATGGTAAACACTCTCATGTCCGTTCAACAACCGATATTGGACCTGAGGCATCATGGGCCTTTTCTGGCCCAGCTCTGGCCACATGGAGAGGCCACACAGCGCTTCCAGCTGGTGGCGTCCGATCCATTGAGCCTGGAGCCCGGGATTTGCTCTCTAAGAGGAGGGAACTAGAGAGCACGCTAACCAGCAGGCTCCTTTATGTGTGAGTCTCGAGGCTGATGCTGCACTTAGCACCGCCCTGGAGGAAGCACTACCTGCACACTCACACACAAGCAGGACCCGCTGCTCACACTCACGCTCCCTGTTCCAAGCCTCCTAAGTGTCGTCTGGATTAGGGGGTTTCGCTTACTATTTGCCATCAATGCTGACAGTTTTCAGCTCTGTCAGTGTAGGTGACAGCGCATAGAAACCTGCTCAGTCACAAGGAGATTCTTGTGATCATGAGAAGTTTCTGTCCAGCGAGAACGCAAACGCTTGCTGTCCGAGGTGTGGGTGCCACTGCTCTGCAGGGCACCAGCCCCTGTGCCTCCCAGTCCGCGGTCTCCTCCCAGCACCTTCCTTTCATGGACGAAACACACGTCTGGGCCCTGCCTTCTCCTCTGACTGCCTGTCATCCTGCTTCTGCTCTCCCTGCGTTACATCAAGGGTCCAGGCGCTCGTGTGCGTGTGTGTGAGACTCTCTGGGAGGTGTGACCTGGGAGAGCTGCTCCGTGGAGGGTGTTCAGAAAGCCCTCTCAGGTTGCCCTGTTCTGTGACATCCTCTGAGCACAGGACACAGCCTGAGAGGCAGTCCCTCCATGAGAGCGGGACACCCAGACACGCTGCTGGTTTAGAGAAATCTGTCTGCTCGCCTAGCTAACGGGTCTGAGCTGGAGAGCATTTAATGCGGGTGCAGCCGGGCTTCCCTGGGGCCCACGGACCTCTTTTCCTGCTGAGTCAGGACCCAAGGGACCACTGAGATGCCCCCAAGGGACACGGATGTACAGTGAGCACACGCACCGCCCAGGGAGAACCCAGCGAGGGTTCCAGGTGGCATTTGGCTTTGAATTGTTCTCATGAGGCCCATGTTCGGCAAATGCAGCTCACGAGCCACATGCGGCTCTTTGGCTCTTCCACAGAATACCACGGCCTGGGCGAGTCTATTTTGAAGAAGTGGCGTCAGAAGAAGTTTAAGTTTAAAAAATTTGTCTCTCAAAAGAAATTTCAATAGTTGTACTGTTGATATTTGGCTCTGTTGACTAATGAGTTTGCCGACCATTGCATTAGGCTAATAAATCTTTGGTAAATCCTACTTTCAACCCCCTTACCTGGGGGAGCCAGGTGGATCACATAACCTTTTCCCACATAGAGGGCCCAGTGGGAGTAGCCGATGTGGGAAATCTCAATCAGGTCTCCAGGCTTGGGCACTTCACGAAACTGCAAGAGAACAGCGGGAAGGGGAGAGATTTCAGGGAGCTGCAGAGGGCCGGCTGGGAGGAGCTGGGCAGGGGAGTCCACGCGGATGTTCATCGCCTGGTGAGCGTGTGGAGGGCACTCTGGCCCCTGTGAGGCCCTCAGCCTCTGGCGCTTTCAGAGCATGCCCTTGGGGAACTGGAAGCCTGGAATCTGGTTGCCCCGAGGGAGGGAAGCCTGGAAACATGACCTTGTGCTTTGGGAGAGTGAAGAATTGTCCAGAGAGTGTAATGCATGTGTGTCTGTGTTTTTTGCACATGTATGTTGTATGTGGTGCGTGTATATGCCCACACATGAGGATGCCGACGAGCATATGTGGGTGTATTGTGCACCTGTCCGGAGTGTGATGACATGATTGCTTGTGTGCAAAGCCCCTTCGTGGAGGCTGGGACCCAGGCTCATCCCCAGCCACATGGGGCAGGTGAGTCTGAGCCTCTGCCTCACACACTGCCCGCAGGTGTTCACATGCCTCTTGCCTAGGCTGAGCATGGCCCCCACAGGCTCCCCCTCACACTCTGCCCCTGCAGCCCCGGTGCACCCGCCCTCAGAGGTGCCGACCTGAGGGACAGAACTGACAGCCTAGTGAGGGGACTGAGCTTTGAGGAGGCCCTAGTGGGGCTGCCCCTCTTCCAGAGCTGGGAGGGGGGCGGGGGGCAGACGGGGCTCACACACTCAGGCAGCAGGCTCTGCTGGCACTCTCCCCACCATGACGGCCACCCTCCAAGCCCACGGGAGGAAGCAGCACCCCTTGCTCAGCTGGGGAAACTGAGGATCAGAGAGGGAGAGGGACTTGCCCGGGGACACTCAGCTGGCAGTGGCTGCGCTGGGTCTTCTCTGTCCCGTCTCCTCCTGTCCCTTTCCTCCCTCCCTCCCTGCCTCACCACCTCCTCCCTCTCCTCAGTGCCCCCCCAGGGCACCACAGCACCTGATCAGAGAATTTTTCAGCTTTTCTTTGTCTCTGTGTCTGACCTCAGCGAATGAGAAACCTCCTGCAGCCTCACCCCGGGCGGCCCAACCTGAGGCCAGGGCTCAGCTTCCCTTTTGCCCATTCCATGCCGGTACCCAGCAGCCCACGCTCACCCAGAACACGTCTCCTGATTCACCTCCTCGTCCATCTCCCGCCCGTGACTCAGCTCAGGGCACCAGGTCCCGATTTTGTGACCCCACAGTTTCCTGACAAGGTTCCCTGCCTCCTGTCCCTTCACCTCCACAGCCAGTCCCCCAGGGCCCCTCATTGTCCTTCCCAAATGTCCCATCTGTCCATGACCCTCCTCTGGCCTCAAGGCACAGGCATGCCCCTGGGCAGCCACAGCCCCTCCTGACCCTTCCCCACCCTCCTGGCCCCTGCTGTCCTCGCCCCCCCCCCCCACCCTGGGCTGGCTGAAGGCCTTGCCTTCCCCTCCCCACAGCTCCCTCTGGCCTCTGCTCCTCTGCACCCAGCTTTTCTCTGCCCCCAGCCTCTGCTCCATGCCCACTCCTCCTCTCCTCCCCCCAGACAGACATCTACTCTGAGGAGCTGCCCTGAAGGCCCAGCCTGGCTCAGCTGCCATACTCAGGGTCCCCAGCCCCCGGGACTTCCACCTCTCCCCACGGGATCTTGCTCTGCTGCGGACCCTGTGCCTGTCCCACCCCCACTGGGCTTTGAGCTCCATCAGGGGGATCCTGTGTGCTCGGCCCTCCCTCCCTGCATCTCCTGGGTCGTGAGAGGGGGCTGGTTTGGAACAGGAGGGAAGGACCTGTGGGAGCAGGAGGGCTGGAGGGCCCGGGACCAGGGCTCAGGCCTGGCAGGCCCAGAGGTGGTGTCCATCTGGGGGAGAACAAGGGCATTTCTCACTCTGAAGCAAAATGATGACTTAAGGGGAGGCCTGGGCACTGTCCCAGGAGCAGGGCAGTGAGCTGGCGCCTGGTCTGGGGAGGCAGCGGTTCCCAGGAGCAGTGAAGCAGGTGGGCTGAGCTCTGGAATGTGCAGGAACCTTCCCGGAATCACCCTAATTCCCGTAAGAGCCCAGCCCAGCTGCCTGCTTTTCTGCTGCACACCACGTGCTGGGCCCGCCCCTCCCGGATCCTGTGTGAGTCTGGATACCAGGGCTAATGGGGATGGGGGAGCTGTCCTCGTTGGACGCTGAGAACCGAATGCGTGGCATCCAGCAGAGGAATCATGGGACAAGTAGAAAGCAACATATTTCTAAATAACCCCTGTGAGCACCAATCCTGAAGCCCTGAAAAAAGTGTTCAGTTGGGGTAAGTAAATGAATATACACAATAAACACACACCGGTAAACACCCACGGCACGCAGTCCAGCCGCAGTGAAAGGGAAATGTGAATGCTCACGTTGGAGACGAGGAAATCTCCAGTTAATACTCCAGCTCCCGTCTCAGCAAACAGGAACGGGAAGGCTACAACAATGGCAAGAGCAAGGAAGGAAGGAACAGGGCGCAGAAACCAGGGAAATGGAAAACACAGAAAGAGTAGAGAAAATCGAACACACAAAAGCTGGATCTTTGAAAACATCGATTATGTCCACAAACGTTTTGAAAGATTACAAAGGAAGAGAGAAGATACGGATGACCAGGATTGGAACAGAAGCGGGGCTGTTCCTTCAGGACCTGCGGGCATCGGAGGCGCACAGGGAATCCTGGGCAGAGCGTCACACACTTAACATTCTGGTGAAATGGACCAATTTCTGAAAAAGCACAACGTACACTCTCAACCAGACACGGAAACCTCACCTCTCTTCACGGTCTTTCAGTGCAAAGAAGTGCTCACGTGCTGGCCAGACCCACAGCGGAGGCCGTGAGGGGGACCAGGCAGGGAGGTGGGCGAGCGCCAGGCCCACAGCCAGGCCACCAGGGGGGCAGCGGCAGGAGAGGCGAGACCGCGGCTGCAGGACCCCCTGAGCACGTGGAAGCTGGACACGGGCCTCAGAGGCGGAGTCCATGCCCAGCAGCTGCAGCCGGGCCTGCGAGGGGCAGGCACCACCCCATGGGGCGCTCTGCCCACACTCATGGCCTCTGGGCTGGCACCATGAGGCCCTCACCCTGAGCAGGAGGGCGTGAGCGGAGGGGAGGGCAGGCCATGGCGCTCTGTGCTGCTCAGACGCCTTTAGGGGTGAAACTCACTTGGAAACAGGGAGGACGCAGCCCGGAACCCATTCTCCTTCCTGGCCGGAGGAGCCATGGCCGTTGGACCCGCGAGTCCGGAGGCTGTGTGGCCCAGGGAAGCGGGAGCCGGGGTCATGGGGTCATGCTGGGAAAGGGGGGCCTTCCTGCGCCCCTGCACACAGTGCTTCCTGATGGAGGGAGGGAGGGAGGGGCTCTGCCAGGTCCTCACTCTGGCTGCGCTTCCCTCCCACCTGCAGGGCTGCTCCCCCTCCTGCTCCCCTGAGGCCTGAGAGCTGGGCAGGCCTCCCTGTGGCCTCCAGCAAAGCTGTGCGTGACAGTGACAGCAGGAAGGAGGGGTGAGTGCAGCTTAGGTGCTGGTTGCCTGGCCAATAGCCACCTCCCCTGCCCGCTCCAGCTCTACACGCACACGCACACGCACACGCACACGCGCACACGCACACGCACCGCACGCACATGCACAACACACACACCTTCTCCGGGGCGCGCACAGCCCTGCCCTTCATTGGGCAGCACCGGCCCCTCCACAGACCTGGCTGAGGCCCCAGTGGCTGAGCCCCCCAGGGGAGCCCCTGCCCCGTTGCCCACGATGGGTTTGCATGGAAACGGGACGCAGCCCTGGACAGGGAAGGGGAGACAAGGCCGCAGGAGGCTGTGGGAGGGGCTTTCCCTGCTCAGAGGAGACCAGGGAATGAAAAGCACCTCTTACTGCCCTTGGACAGGGCCAGGTGTGGCTGTGCCCAGGAGGCTGTGCGACCATAGCGACCATCCAGCAGACGCGGGACCAGCAGGATGGAAGAGCCTGGGCCCAGGTGCCTGGGGAGCTGCGGGACTGAGCCTGTGCCCTGCCTCCGCCTCCTGCTCCAGGGACAGCGGACAGCCAGGCTGGGGAGGCCGCTCTCAGGGAAGCTCTGCTCTCCCACCCACATGCACCCCATGCCAATGAGCCCTGGGATCCCAAGGTCCAGGCACCCGCCTGCTGAGGCCTTCCCGGGGGGTCCCGCCCTGAAGGCTGCCCGGGGCTCCTGTCCTCCGTGGGGTGGGTATAAGATAAGGGCCCACCGGGGCCGGGGGCTGACAGCTGGGCCTCATGCACCCCGTCCTCAGTGGGAGCACGTGTCCCGGGCAGGGCAGGCATGAGGCTTCCCTCCGACTCCGACTGCTTCCCGGCGGCTTCCAGGCCCAGCCATGCCAGGCCTTGGGGGGAAATCATGGCCTGTGCACGGAGAGCAATGCTGAGAGGCCCTCTAACCACTGAGGGTTCAGTCCTTCTGAACAAGGGAAAGCGAAAGCGAAAGCGAAAGCGTCCACTTGGGTATAAAACCTGTTGCACCAGGAGCAGAAGCCAGACCCACCCTGGCTAGCAATGGCTTCGGTAAGTCCTCAGAACTTTCTAGAACCAGCTCTACAGGGGAGGGCAGCTCCCTGTTCTAAATGAAGGCCTGGGCTGTGTTCCTGCTGGGAACAGCGCTGCCTCTAAGGCTGCCATGGAGACCGGAATGTTGTTTGAGTCTCTTTTGCTGCAGGACTGGGAGGTCTTGGGGCAGAGGGAGCCCCCGCTCTGGGTCTGGCACTGTATGGAGTTGGGGGGTCATGTGGGAGGATGTGTGGTGTCTGGGCTGTGCCCTCCTGAGCTGGGGAACGAGGTGGAGTGTGGGCTGATGGGGGACCCGGGACTTGGGGAGCAGTGGATCCCGGGATGTGGGACTCAGCTGCTACTGGTGTTTGGTGCCTCCTCAGCCCCTCTGTTCTGGCCCACCTTCCTCCCAGGCATGTGTCTGCCTGATGGGGTGCATTCGGTTCTCAGCGTCCAACGCGGACAGCTGCCCCCATTAGCCCTGGAGTCCAGACTCACACAGGATCCAGGAGGGGCCAGCCTGGTGCGAGGTGGGCAGCAGAAAGCAGCCAGCTGGACGGAGCTCTTACAGGAAGTGAGGCGATTCCGGGAAGGCGCCTGCATATTCCAGAGCTCAGTCCACCTGCTTCACTGCTCCTGGGAACCGCTGCCTGCCCAGACCAGGCCCCAGCTCACTGCCCTGCTCCTGGGACAGTGCCCAGGCCTCCCCTTAAGTCACCATTTCATTTCGGAGTGAGAAATGCCCTTGTTCTCCCCCAGATGGACACCACCTCTGGGCCTGCCTGGCCTGAGCCCTGGCCCCGGGCCCTCCAGCCCTCCTGCTCCCATAGTTCCTTGCCTCCTGTTCCAAACCAGGCCCCTCTCAGGACCTAGGAGATGCAGGGAGGGAGGGCGGAGCACACAGGATCCCCCTGATGGAGCTCAAAGCCCAGTGGGGGTGAGACAGGCACAGGGTCCGCAGCAGAGCAAGATCCCGTGGGGAGAGGTGGCGGTCCCGGGGGCTGGGGACCCTGAGCGTGGCAGCAGAGCCAGGCTGGGCCATCAGGGCAGCTCCTCAGAGGAGGTGTCTGTCTGGGGGGAGTAGAGGAGGGGTGGGCGTGGGGCAGGGGCTGGGGGCATAGAGAAGGTGGGGTGCAGAGGAGCAGAGGCCAGAGGGAGCTGTGGGGAGGGGAAGGCAAGGCCTTCAGCCAGCCCAGGGTGGGGGGGGGGGGGGTGGCGAGGACAGCAGGGGCCAGGAGGGTGGCGAAGGGTCAGGAGGGGCTGTGGCTGCCCAGGGGCATGCCTGTGCCTTGAGGCCAGAGGAGGGTCATGGACAGATGGGACATTTGGGAAGGACACCGGGTGTTCTGGGGGACTGGCTGTGGAGGTGAAGGGACAAAAGGCAGGGAATCTTGTCAGGTAACTGTGGGGTCACAAAATAGGCACCTGGGGCCTGAGCTGAGTCAAGGGCGGGAGATGGACGAGGAGGTGAATCAGGAGACGTGTTCGGGGTGAGTGTGGGCTGCTGGGTACCGGCATGGAATGGGCCAAAGGAGAGCTGAGCCCTGGCCTCAGGTTGGGCCGCCCGGGGTGAGGGCTGCAGGAGGTTTCTCATTCGCTGAGGTCAGACACAGAGACAAGAAAAGCTGAAAAATTCTCTGATCAGGTGCTGTGGTGCCCTGGGGGGGCACTGAGGAGAGGGAGGAGGTGGTGAGGCAGGGAGGGAGGGAGGAAAGGGACTGGAGGAGACGGGACAGAGAAGACCCAGGGCAGCCACCGCCAGCTGAGTGTCCCGGGCAAGTCCCTCTCCCTCTCTGATCCTCAGTTTCCCCAGCTGAGCAAGGGGTGCTGCTTCCTCCCCTGGGCTTGGAGGGTGGCAGTCATGGTGGGGAGAGTGCCAGCAGAGCCTGCTGCCTGAGTGTGTGAGCCCCTTCTGCCCCCTCCACCCCCCCAGCTCTGGAAGCTGGACAGCCCCACTAGGGCCTCCTCAACGCTCAGTCCCCTCACTAGGCTGTCAGTTCTGTCCCTCAGGTCGGCATGTCTGAGGGCGGGTGCACCGGGGCTGGAGGGGCAGAGTGTGAGGAGGAGCCTGTGGGGGCCATGCTCAGCCAGGGCAAGAGGCATGTGAGCACCTGCGGGCAGTGTGTGAGGCAGAAGCTCAGACTCACCTGCCCCATGTGGCTGGGGATGAGCCTGGGTCCCAGCCTCCACGAAGGGGCTTTGCACACAGCAATTGTGTCATCACCCTCCGGACAGGTGCACAATACACCCACATATGCTCATCGGCAACCTCATGTGTGTGCATGTACACGCACCACATACAACACACATGTGCACAAAGCACAGACACGCATGCATTACACTCTCTTTGGACAATTCTTCACTCTCCCAAAGCACAAGGTTATGTTTCCAGGCTTCCCTCCCTCGGGGCAACCAGATTCCAGGCTTCCAGTTCCCCAAGGGCACGCTCTGAAATCGCCAGAGGCTGAGGGCCTCACAGGGGCCAGAGTGCCCTCCACACGCTCACCAGGCGATGAACATCCGCGTGGACTCCCCTGCCCAGCTCCTCCCAGCCGGCCCTCTGCAGCTCCCTGAAATCTCTCCCCTTCCTGGCTCTTCTCTTGCAGTTTCCTGAAGAGCCCAAGCCTGGAGACCTGATTGAGATTTCCCGCATCGGCTACTCCCACTGGGCCCTCTATGTAGGCGATGGTTATGTGATCCACCTGGCTCCCCCAGGTAAGGGGATTGAAAATAGGATTTATCAAAGATTTATTAGCCTAATGCAGTGGTCGGCAAACTCATTAGTCAACAGAGCCAAATATCAACAGTACAACGACTGAAATTTCTTTTGAAAGACAAATTTTTTAAACTTAAACTTCTTCTGACGCCACTTCTTCAAAATAGACTCGCCCAGGCCGTGGTATTCTGTGGAAGAGCCACACTCAAGGGGCCCAAGAGCCGCATGTGGCTCGCGAGCTGCATTTGCCCAACACGAGCCTCATGAGAACAATTAAAGCCAAGAGCCACCCTGGAACCCTTGCTGGGTTCTCCCTGGGCAGTGCGTGGGCTCACTGTACATCCGTGTCCCTTGGGGGCATCTCAGTGGTCCCTCGGGTCCTGACTCAGCAGGGAAAGAGGTCCGTGGGCCCCAGGGAAGCCAGGCTGCACCCGCATTGGATGCTCTCCAGCTCGGGCCCGTTAGCTGGGCGAGCAGACAGATTTCTCTAAACCAGCAGCGTGTCTGGGTGTCCCGGTCACATGGAGGGACTGCCTCTCAGGCTGTGTCCTGTGCTCAGAGGATGTCACAGAACAGGGCGTCCTGAGAGGGCTTCCTGAACACCCTCCACGGAGCAGCTCTCCCAGGTCACACCTCACAGAGAGTCTCACACACACGCACACGAGCGCCTGGACCCTTGATGTAATGCAGGGAGAGCAGAAGCAGGATGACAGGCAGGCAGAGGAGAAGGCAGGGCCCAGACGTGTGTGTCGTCCATGAAAGGAAGGTGCTGGGAGGAGACCGCGGACTTGGAGGCACAGGGGCTGGTGCCCTGCAGAGCAGTGGCACCCACACCTCGGACAGCAAGCGTTTGCGTCCTCGCTAGACAGAAACTTCTCATGATCACAAGAATCTCCTTGTGACTGAGCAGGTTTCTATGCGCTGTCACCTACACTGACAGAGCTGAAAACTGTCAGCATTGATGGCAAATAGTAAGCGAAACCCCCTAATCCAGACGACACTTAGGAGGCTTGGAACAGGGAGCGTGAGTGTGAGCAGCGGGTCCTGCTTGTGTGTGAGTGTGCAGGTAGTGCTTCCTCCAGGGCGGTGCTAAGTGCAGCATCAGCCTCGAGACTCACACATAAAGGAGCCTGCTGGTTAGCGTGCTCTCTAGTTCCCTCCTCTTAGAGAGCAAATCCCGGGCTCCAGGCTCAATGGATTGGACACAACCAGCTGGAAGTGCTGTGTGGCTTCTCCAGGTGGCCAGAGCTGGGCCAGAAAAGGCCCATGATGCCTCAGGTCCAATATCGGTTGTTGAACGGACATGAGAGTGTTTACCATGAAGTTCAAAAGGAGAATAATGAGAGAATGTATGAAAATTGCACAGCAGAGTCTGAAACCCAGTGGGACCACAACTACTTTGATCTCTTTCTGAAACACACACGTGCAAAGATGAACAAATACAGTTTACTACCGTAAATTCATATAATGTCCATTCATGTAATGGAACACAGTGGCAGCCACTGACTATCACAACATTGATTAACATGAAAAGTATTCACAGCTCGTTAAGGAAAAGAGCACAATGATGGAATCCTCCAATCACATTGGTGAAGGGACAGACACCAGAGCTCAATAGTGTGACCCCCTGGCCCTTCCTCCCTGCCTTGTGACCTCTCCCCTCCCTGGCCTCCCCTGCAGTTGCTGATACTCTTGTGTCTGATTCCAGATGAGTACCCCGGGGCTGGCTCCTCCAGCCTCTTCTCTGTGCTGAGCAGCAGAGGTGTGGTGAAAAGGGAGCTCCTGAGTGATGTGGTGGGGGGCTGCCGCTATCGGGTCAACAACCACTTGGACCACGAGTACTCACCACTGCCCGTGAACAAGATTATCCGGTCTGCGGAGGAGATGGTTGGTAAGGAGTTGCCGTACAGTGTTCTGAACAGGAACTGTGAGCACTTTGTCACCGATCTGAGATACGGCAAGGCCCGCAGCCGGCAGGTAAGGCCCTCTCTTCAGGGGCTCCCTCTCCCTTCTGGAGGTCTACTTGGAGTGGGGGTGACAAGAATTACCTTGAATAAATCAAAAGGGAGCTCTCAGGGTCTTGTTGGCTGGGAGTCAGGATGTTTGAGAACTAATCTCACATCTGCTTTTAATCCACTCAGGGTCTTTGGACAGGGCACTTCCTCTCTGGCCTCAGTTTCCCCATGTGCAAGAGGAGGGGATGTTTGGGGGACCTCTAGGGCTCTGGGCTCCTCTATCCCTTTGGGATCCTTTGCCTCTAAGACCCACCCTAAAGGCAGCTCCTGATGCCCTGTGTGCTGTCAGGCAAAGTCTGGGTCAGCCCTGCACCATGACAGGTGTCCTAAGGCCCCAGAGAGCCTTCGGGCAAGAGATGCTCAGGTCTGTGGCCGGTGTAAGAGCTCAAGAACATGTTATGGAAGATCTGGGCAGAGCTTTAACCCATCCCCTTTGCCCTCTTCTGAGTTCCTTGTCACAAACACACAGTAAGGGGCAGAAGCGGGATTCAACCCCCAGTGGTCCCGGCTCTTTCTGCTGAACCACAGCACCTCCAGGGCTCACAGCCCCTGTGACTGGGTGCTGGGCAGCCTGGATGGAGGAGAATGAGGAGGAGTTTTGGGAGAGATATTAAGGATTTGATGCTCATGTGGGGAGTTGAGGTGACCAGTTAGACATCTGTGTGGACCTGCTCAGTAGCAGTGGACGTGTGAGTCTGGAGTTCAGGGCTGAGGTGGTGGTGGAGATAGAAGTTTCCAGGCTGCACTTGGGAACAGTACACAGAGCACAGTGATCCCTGAGGCCATGGTTTCCCATCGTCCCCCTCAGCTCTGCCACCACCTCCCTCTGCAGAGCTGGAGCCCAGGGAGAGCCCTGACCACAGAGCCATTCCCACTTTCACCCCCAGAGCTCTAGCCCCAGGAGCCCAGGCAGGAAGGCCCCTCCCCTACCACCTCCATCAGGACCAAGTGGCCCACCCAGGAGGCTCACACAGGATTCCATCCGTCCACCCTGCCAGTTGTCAGGACACATCCAGACAAGCCCAGCACTGACAAGTGGTCACACCTTCGGCTTCCCAGGGAAGGGTTGTTGGGACAAGGCCAGCATCTCCGAGAGGCCAGGCCTGGGGAAGGGCGGGAGCATGAGTGTGGCCTCCAGCCCCTTTGGCGGAGGGAGAACCTGCCTGGTCTTGCTGTGGACTGTGAACCTGGGCTGCTCTCTTTCAGGCAGAAAAGTTCAAGACCGGAGTAACTGCGGGCGCTGGAGCCTTAGCTGCGATTGGTGCCACCATTGCTTTAGCAAGCAACCGATCCCAACGCCAGTGACAGCCTGATGGGGCACAAAACCCCGAGTTAGAAGCCGCGGTAGAGAAGACCTCGCACAGTCCTGTCCCCCTGACCCGAGCTCTTGGGCAACCTGTCCTTCTGTCTCTCACTGTCCCTATCTTCCTGGCTGAAGGATGGACCAATTGTGCCAATACTGAAGAATTCATACGTAAACCTATGTCCTCTCCAAGGAGGAATTCTGCTGCCTCTGTGGCACCTAAACCAGAACAGAAGAACCAGGGCACCTGTGGGGGAAGCCAGCCTTTTCTGTCCGTGTGACTTTGGGAAAGCTCTGGACTCTCAGAGCCTCAGTCCCTTCCTCTCCGAGCTGGGGCCCGGGATCCACTCTAAGAAGATCAGAGAAGGTGGTGGGTGGAGGATCCCAGCCCCTGGCCGGCCTGGAGTAGGTGCTCAATGGACTGTCTACTTGTTCTCTGTAGTTGACCACTGTGGTCAGCAGACATCACTCATTTACTCTCATGGTGCAAAAAGAAACACACAATTACCTCCTGTGCAGTCCCACCTCTGGTCCTTGAATCCCCCGATGAGGCATAAACATCTCCCAGCATCTTTCCCGTACCTCCTACCTCCTTCAGTCAGCCCACCTTTTAGAAGTTGTGTTTTTCTTTCACACTTTTTTTTTTTCAGAGAGGAAGGGAGAAGGAGAGATAGAAACATCAGTGATGAGAGAGGATCATTGATCGACTGCCTCCTGCACCTCCCACACCAGGATTGAGCCGCAACCCGGGCATATGTGCCGATCGGGAATCAAACGGTGACCTCCTGTTCGACCCTCAACCACTGAGCCACCGGGCTTCTTTTTCTTTTTTAACTCAAAGGTGAAGTCCTCACCCATCAGTGACTCCCACATGGAATTAAATCATCCTCCTGAGCCCAACTTGCCATGGCTCAAGCTGCCCCTGGTTGAATATTGAAATGAGTGAAACTGCTGTGTGACACTGTAATGATGGACACATGTCATTCTAATGTGTCCAGATGCATAGAATGCACCACACCAAGAGTGACTCTTGGGCTAAACTAAAGTCTGTGGGTTGTAATGATGTGCCGATGTGGGTTCATCAGGTACAACAAAAATACAGGCTGGGGAGAGGGAAGTTGATAATGGGGGAGGCTCTGCTTGTGTGGGGTGAGGGGTCATATGGGAAATCTCTGTACCTTCCTCTCAATTTCTCTCTAAACCTAAAATTTCTCTAAAAATAAAATTCTTTTATGAAACTTAACCTCCTCAGAGTATCCCTCCGCTAGTACCTAGTGTGCCCTGGGTGCGGTCCCAAAAGGGGCGGGGCCCCATGCCCTCTACTTCCTCTCCAGGCCTCTGCCACCAGTGGCCCTACTGAATGGCCACTCTCCATGGTGGGCAGCACAGCCCCTAACACCCTGACTGGAGATCTGGGGGCGTCCCCTCCCCTGGGCTGTCCCTTCCCAGGCATGAGAAAGTGGGGGGGGGGGCCTCGATCCCCTCGGTGCACAGACACCAGGCTGGGACGAAGCTCGGTGCCATCAGGAGGTTGAAGAATAAAGAGAATGACTTGTACTTGCTGCCAAAGAGCGCCTTGCTCAGATCCCCAGGCTCAAATGTCAGCCTCCATGCGGGGGTTCCGGAAGGATCCATGCTGGCCTTGCGCCCAGGCTACCTCTGGGTCAGAGGGCACAGCTGCTCTGTGAGCCCAATAACCAGCGGGTGAGCGACGGGAGAAGGCTTCTCGCTTCTTGGTCTAAAGCACACCCATTAGCAGTGGGAGACGGGGAATCCGGGGACTGAGGTCTTATGGGAGATGTGAGCTTCCAGCTCTAATTCTAGGCGGTAAATCTCCTCTGGCACCAGACCCAGGCTCCCAGCAGCTCTGGAGGGACCCAGTTGGTGCCAGCTCCGTCCCCTCCCCTGGGTGCCCTGGGCCAGGGGTGCCAATCCGTGCAGTTTGACTCACCCTGAGTCCCCTCCAAGTGAAACTGCCTCTGCCTCCAGGGCCAGGTTCAAACCATATGACTGGCCCCATCAATCAGAACTGATTGGCTCAGTGTGCTTACCTGACCCAACAGCAGCCAATCAGGAGGCTGAGCTAGGATGCGGTGAGCTGAGCCAGATTCTCTCTTGGCAACTTGAACAGGGAACCCGAGAGCTGCGGGCCTGGAGGAGAGATGCTGCTGAGCTGACGCCGAAGGAAAAGCCGTGGAGTGAGGTGTTGGGGACCAGCAATGGTGGGGACATCACGACACTAATTCTTCTGGAGCCGAGAGGCCTGGAGAGCAGCAGCAGGAAAGGAGCCTCGGCCGCTGGGGATGGGAGTGTGAGCGGTGCCCACTCGTGCGCTGTCTGACCCAGGGCCTGGCATGGTGGGCACTCCGTGTCATTGGCTGCATGATGTTCCCTGCTCGGTCTGGCAGCCGCTCCTCTTCCTTAGCAGTGAGCTCGTGGAGAGACGGACTGCTGGCCTTTATTCCAGGCGATACTGGGGTTCACTTCCAGCCCACACACCGTCCCAGGGAAGCGCCCCTTTCTGTGTGCTCGGTGCTCTGGGGGCACATGAGGAGGACACAGCGCACAGCTGGCTGCCGCGGCCCGGGAGGAGCGTGGGCCTCCCACCTGGCAGACCCGTTTGGACCCGGGGGCCTCCGCTTGCCGACCTGTGACTTGCCCGTGTGACTGGAGCCCTAAGTTCAGCTGCACCCTCTGTAGAGCAGATGAGAACCCCACCGCCCGGTCGTGCAGGGGTAGGATGGACAGCAGAGGGGAGGTATGGAGGGAGGGGGGGCCTGACGGGGGCTGGGCCAACCTCCCATCCCTCCCAGAGCATCGTGGCATTCAAGTAAATGCCTGAAGCTTGGGAACCACCCGCAGCAGGGAACTGGCCAAATAAAACCGATGCCTGCGTTTCATGGCTGACGGTGCCACCGTTACCAGCAGCTGTCCAGCAGGTGTGTTCCTACACCTGTGAATTTTAAAGCCAAACGCAGGCTTTACAAATTTAGGCTTATTGAGGAATAACTTACTGTTTTATTTTTTTGTTAATCCTCATCTGAGGATATTTTTTCCATTGATTTTTAGAGAAGGAGGGGGAGAGAGTGAAACATCGATGTGAGATGTTTCTCTCTCTCGCCCTCTCTGTGTACAGGACGATGCTCCAACCAACTGAGCCACACTGGCCAGGGTCAAATGCCCTTTTAAAAAGGGAATAAGAACTGGTGAACTAATGTGTACACACACACACACACACACACACACAGCCAGTGAATATAGAAGCTGCTCATTGGATGAACTGGCTGTTCAGAGACTGACGTTATACCAACAGGCTTTCTGTGAGCCCAGCATGGGAGTGGGGAGATGGCCCCTCCCTGAGAGTTCCCGGGCCCATCACTCTGCCTTCTCGCTTCAGCTTTCCCAGAAGTCTGGGTGAGGCGGGAGGCTGCTGTCCTGTTAGGGACAAACCCGAGGATTTAGAGCTGGGAGAGTGTGGCCACCACCTGACCCAGGCCTTCAATCTGTATTGAAGAGACCCCTGAGAAGAGAAGGGACTTGCCTGAGGCCACACGGTGGGTGGGGCTCTGGGTTTGCAGGTCAGGCCTGGCTTGCTCAGCAGCTTCCTTTCCTGCTATTGAAAAAATGTCCCCCCGGCCTGCTGAGGTCCCCACCCCGCTCTGGCGGGCTAGCACCTGGTGTCCTTGTCCTGTACCACTCTGCCCATCCTGCATCCTTCAGGGACATCTGCGCTCACATGGGCCTTTAGGAGAATTCACATCCTTTGCTTTAGAATCGAG
Organism: Plecotus auritus; assembly: GCF_963455305.1. NCBI lineage: Eukaryota > Metazoa > Chordata > Mammalia > Chiroptera > Vespertilionidae > Plecotus > Plecotus auritus. The sequence goes on along the minus strand of NC_137783.1, from coordinate 152,330,964 downwards.
GAAGCCAGAGTCAGGGGCATCTGTGACTTCTCCGAGGCCGCCCAGGCAGGGGTCGGCCGTGTTTGAGTTTGAAGCCAGGCATGGGGGCCGGCCTTTCCACAGCCCATCCTCCCTGATGGTGCCAGGGCAGTGGGGCTGCCTGCTTGCCCGCTCTCAGCCCCGACCATGGCCCTCTTTCCTCTTCGGGAACCACAGGTGGAATCGCGGGACCGGGGGCGGACAGCTTCATATTAGTCTGGTCTGACAAGGCCATGGTGAAGAAGGAGAAGCTGTCCGTGGTGGCCGGCAAAGACAAGTACCATGTCAATAACAAGCATGTCCGGAAGTACTCCCCGTTGCCACCCAGCCAGATCGTGCGCGGGGCGGAGGAGCTGGTGGGGCGGGAGATGCCCTACAAGCTGACCAGCGCCAACTCTGAGAACTTCGTGAACGAGCTGCGATACGGAGTCCCCCTCTGGGACCAATGCGTCCTCAGCCTGTGTCCCTGTCCCCAGGAACCTGAGCATTCCCCCTGCTGCCAGTGGCTGGGCATCCGTGTGGGCTGCCAGGGCGGAGGCAGAGGCACGAACAAGACAAAACAGCAGGGACAGAATCCCTGCCCTCGAGGGAGTGACAGTCGGGGTAGGGATGAGAGTGGGGAGATGAGCCAGTCGCTGTGCAGACCAGTGAGGTTAGGGGCTGATGTCGCAGCCAGGACACTCACCCTGGCCCCTCCCATAGATCCAGAGAAGGGTTGTTTTAAGCCCACTTTACAGATGGGGAAACTGAGGCTCACGGTGCTTTACCAGCTTACCCAAACCCATCCAACCACTAGGCATTGAGGCTCCAGCACCTGACAGCCATGTGCAGAGGTGGGATTTGAACCCCGGTGCCTGATCCAGGAGGGCATCATAGAAGAGGCGACGCCTGAGCTGAATCTGATTTAAATCTTTTGAGTAAATTGAAGCTGGAAAATGACCTGGAGATGACCAGGGAGCAGGGTGACAAGGACTACAGGCCGAGGGAGGAGGAAAAGTGGGAGCCAGGAGGGGAAGAGCCAGACACAGGTTTCTGCGATGGGCTGGGGGTACACCGTTTGGGCTCTGGCCCACGTGGTCTCTGTCTCTCCACTCGACACCGCAGCTTTGTCGCAGAAACACAGTCATGGACAATCCCAAATGGCGTGGGTAAGGCCATTCCTAAAGAAGTGCTTTATGAAAACAGTGGTGGGTGTTAGAATCGCCGAAGGAGGAACACACGGGCCAAAAGGGGTAAAGAATTATGAGTTTATTAGTCACCTGGAGAACAGATGGGCTGAACCCCAAATGGGGCCAGCACCTAGAGATGAAGGGTCAGGGTTTTAAAGGATTCCAGGCGGGCTTTTTCTGGACGGAGAATTCTCAAGGCGGGGAATGAAGGGAAGGATAATGGTCTTAGCAACTGGAATGTGGCCTAAGCAAGAGGAATGTGGTCTTAGCAAGTGGAATGTGGTCTTAGCAAGTGGAATGTGGTCTAAGCAAGAGGAATGTGGTCTTAGCAAGTGGAATATGGTCTTAGGAAGAGGAACGTGGTCTTAGCAAGTGGAATGTGGTCTTAGCAAGTGGAATGTGGTCTTAGCAAGTGGAATGTAGTGTTAGCAAGGGGAATGTGGTCTTAGCAAGGGGAATGTGGTCTTAGCAAGTGGAATGTGGTCTTAGGAAGTGGACTGTGGTCTTAGCAAGTGGAATTTGGTCTAAGCAAGGGGAATCTGGTCATAGGAAGTGGAATGTGGTCTAAGCAAGGGGAATGTGGTCTAAGCAAGGGGAATGTGGTCTAAGCAAGGGGAATGTGGTGTAAGTAAGTGGAATGTGGTCTTAGCAAATGGAATAAGGTCTTAGGAAATGGAATGTGGTCTTAGGAAGTGGAATGTGGTCTTAGCAAGTGGAATGTGATCTTAGGAAGTGGAATGTGGTCTTAGCAAGTGGAATGTGATCTTAGGAAGTGGAATGTGGTCTTAGCCAGTGGAATGTGGTCTAAGCAAGGGGAATCTGGTCTTAGGAAGTGGAATGTAGTCTTACCAAGTGGAATGTGGTCTTAGCAAGGGGAATGTGCTTTAAGCAAGTGGAATGTGGTCTTAGGAAGTGGAATGTGGTCTTAGCTAGTGGAATGTGGTGTTAGGAACTGGAATGTGGTCTTAGGAAGTGGAATGTGGTCTTAGCTAGTGGAATGTGGTCTTAGCAAGTGGAATGTGGTCTTAGGAAGTGGAATGTGGTCTTAGGAAGTGGAATGTGGTCTAAGCAATGGGAATGTGGTCTTAGCAAGTGGAAAGTGGTCTAAGTAAGGGGAATATCGTCTTAGGAAGTGGAATGTCATCTTAGCAAGTGGATATTGGTCTAAGTAAGGGGAATCTGGTCGTAGGAAGTGGAATGTGGTCATAGGAACTGGAATGTGTTCTTAGCAAGTGGAATGTGGTTTAATCAAGGGGAATGTATTCTTAGGAAGTAGAATGTGGTCTTAGCAAGGGGAATGTGGTTTCAGCAAGTGGAATGCAGTCTTAGCAAGTAGAATATGGTCTTAGGAACTGGAATGTGGTCTTAGGAACTGGAATGTGGTCTTAGCAAGCGGAATGTGGTCTAAGCAAGGGGAATGTGGTCTTAGGAAGTGGAATGTGGTCTTAGCTAGTGGAATGTGGTCTTAGGAACTGGAATGTGGTCTTAGGAAGTGTAATGTGTTCTAAGCAATTAGAATGTGGACTTAGCAAGTGAAATGTGGTCTAATAAAGAGGAATGTGGTCTTAGCAAGTGGAATGTGGTCTTAGGACATGGAATGTGGTCTTAGGAGGTGGAATGTGGTCTTAGGAAGTGCAATGTGGTCTTAGGAGGTGGAATGTGGTCGTAGGAAGGGGAGTGTGGTCTAAGCAAGGGGAATGTGGTCTAAGCAAAGGGAATGTGGTCTTTGCAGTGGAACGTGGTCTTAGCAAGGGGAATGTGGTCTTGGCAAGTGGAATGTGGTCTTAGCAAGTGAATGTGGTCTTAGGAAGGGCAATGTGGTCTTAGGAGGCGGAATGTGCTCTTAGGAAGTGGATTGTGGTCTTAGGAGGTGGAATGTGGTCGTAGGAAGGGAAATGTGGTCTAAGCAAGGGGAATGTGGTCTAAGCAAAGGGAATGTAGTGTTAGCAAGGGGAATGTGTTCTTAGCAAGGGGAATGTGGTCTTAGGAAGTGGAATGTGGTCTAAGCAAGTAGAATGTGGTCTTAGGAAGTGGAATGTGGTCTAAGCAATGGAAATGTGGTCTTAGAAAGTGGAATGTGGTCTTAGCTAGTGGAATGTGGTCTAAGCAAGGGGAATCTCGTCTTAGGAAGTGGAATGTGGTCTAATAAAAAGGAATGTGGTCTTAGCAAGTGGAATGTGGTCTTAGGAAGTGGAATGTGGTCTAAGCAATGGGAATGTGGTCTTAGAAACTGGAATGTGGTCTTAGCCAGTAGAATATGGTCTTAGGAAGTGGAATGTGGTCTTAGCTAGTGGAATGTGGTCTTAGCTAGTGGAATGTGGTCTAAGCCATTAGAATGTGGACTTAGCAAGTGAAATGTGGTCTAATAAAGGGGAATGTGGTCTTAGCAAGTGGAATGTGGTCTAAGTAAGGGGAATCTGGTCTTAGGAAGTGGAATGTGATCTTAGGAAGTGGAATGTGGTCTTAGCTAGTGGATTGTGGTCTTAGGAACTGCATTGTGGTCTTAGGAAGTGGAATGTGGTCTTAGCAAGGGGAATGTGGTCTAAGCAAGGGGAATGTGGTCTTAGGAAGTGGAATGTGGTCTTCGCAAGTGGATATTGGTCTAAGTAAGGGGAATCTGGTCTTAGGAACTGGAATGTGGTCTTAGCAAGTGGAATGTGGTCTAATCAAGGGGAATGTGGTCTAATCAAGGGGAATGTATTCTTAGGAAGTGGAATGTGGTCTTAGCAAGGGGAATGTGGTCTAAGCAAGTGGATTGTGGTCTTAGTAAGTAGAATATGGTCTTAGGAAGTGGAATGTGGTCTTAGGAACTGGAATGTGGTCTTAGCAAGCAGAATGTGGTATAAGCAAGGGGAATGTGGTCTTAGGAAGTGGAATGTGGTCTAAGCAAGGGGAATGTCCATTGGTAAGTCACCTAAATGTCAGTGCCCAGGTGTGGGGGTACCGAATCAATCATATGATCAGACCTGGCAGTGGGCTCGCTTGGGCCCTTGTGCCACAGTTTGCTGACTCCTGGTCTCAGATAATTTGAATCTTAAGTGAAGTATGACTGTTTCTTCTGGGCATGTTGGGTCAAGACTGGTAGATTTCCTCATGGCCTGTGTGAGGCGAGACAGGAAGATTGCCGGATTTGCATGACTTTCCTGGGTGACCTCTGCTAATTTGTGATAGTCTACTGCTTGGTGGGCTGCGCTCCCAGTCCTTCTAGGCAGAGAACAGTGTGGTCTTGAGGCCTGCGACCTGCCTGCCCTTTCTGATAGGTTTACAGTGGGTCCCTGTCAGGGACAGCACCCACTCTGACTGGGAGGGCAGGGGCCTGCCAGCAGAGGGTATCTGCATGGCCCTGGGCATGAAGCCACATTTGGCACCAGCAATTTCCCGAAGGGGTCCTTTAGGCTAGTGCAGGAGTGGGGGCAGGAAGAGAGCGAAACCTGCTCAAAGCAGGTGTGAGATGGGGTGGTGGCGGTAGGATCCCCCGCATAGGTTGGTGGGCTCTGAGGCTGCTGACACAGAGGAGCCCTAGGCTCCGGGACCGGACGATGGTTGGCGAGATCAAAAATGGTGAGGGCGGAAGGGCATTTGAGATCCTCTGGGGGCGCAGAGTGAAGAAGGAAAATCTGTGAGGGAGAGCAGCTGTTCCAGAGAGAAGGATATGTCCTTGAGTGTAAAGAAGCCTGGATATACAGGTCCTCAGACCACTTGCCCTGCCTGCGGCAGAATTGTCAAGGTCAGTTAGAATTTGGAAATCAACACTGCCATTTTATTTAGGCCAGACTTCCTGCACAAATTCTAGGTCTGAAGGCTTTAAGTAGACAGCCCAGGGGTGTGGTGTGGGGAATGGTTGCCTGCGAACTCCCAATAGTGACAGGCAGTGGTTTAAGGTCTGCTTTCCATGAGGTTAAGGCCGAGAAAGGCATCCCCGTCTCCCCCTAACGTTTACCAGAAACGAACGGAGCCCTCGATCCGTGACAGGTGTCCGGTCAGGAGAGGGCGCGAGGGAACCTGGTTCCGGGAGGACTTGTCCCCACCAGCGCTGGAGTTCCGTGGGGCCATCGAACAGTATCAACCCGGAGCCTAGCTACAAACCCAAAGGACAGGACAGTCCGTCGAGGAGAATAGACTAAAGCCCCTGACCTTTGACTCTGTGCCCGGTGTTGATGCAGGAGGAGGCAAGGAAGGAGAGGTCCGCTATCCAGTCAGGAGCACGACCCAGTCTCTCTCTGACCTGTATTCCCTCTAACCCTTTCACTCCCACTGCAAACATCTAGGACTTGGTTTCAGTTCAAGCCTCTGCCAACTTATTCTTCCAGGATGTAGGTTTGCACCATGGAGCAGTGAGGGCTACACTGATTATAGATCAGCAGCCTCCTGTCACTACGGGGGGGGGGGGAGGAATGGGGGTGGCTTAAGCTGTCTTCACACTGTTCCTATAATCACGCATGCTGTCCTTATCCCTTACCATGCAGTGTCAGGAGCGCCTGGCCTCTGCCTCCACTCCCGCGGGCGCCTGGGAGCCTGGCTTCCATGCGTCCAGCTGGCAGACACCGGGCCCACCCGCACTGATGCTGACTGGCCCTTTTCAAATGTACGTTTCAGGGTCTCCTGAGCCCCCGTGTCCCCTCCTTTGTGCACCCTTTAAAACACCAGTCACTTCTGTGCCAGTCAGAGTGGAGCTGAGGGAAGTCGGCTTAGCGCTGACACGTGGGAGTGTGTCTGAGTCTGAATGAAGGGGGCAGTGCGGGCTTCTCCTTTCCCAGCCGCTCACGTGGCGCCAAGTCACCATCCTCCCCAGACACGTGCCACGAGGTCTGTCTGAGGACTTTTCTGTCGGCGGTGGAGGCCTAGGTGGCTTGTTAGGACACCAGGCGTCCTGGTCCCTGTCCATTGGTGTGGGGGCTTAGCGGGAGTTCTCCCCACTGTCCTCCTCAGCCTTCTCCTCTGCACAGGGGGCTCTAACACGGTTAGGAGTGGGGGCGGGGGGGCAGACTGAGACAACTGAGTGCCTGCGAGGTCCCGCCCAGTGTTGACGCCTGGAAAGCAGCCGTTCTCAGGGTCTTGGCCTGCTTCTGCCAGCACAGCCTGTGGGCCGGGGTGGCTCACAGGGCGGCGCTGCCGAGTGCACGACCCTCAGGGACCATCCTGGTGACTCCTCCGCCTCATCCCTATTTTCCCAGTATCCGCTTCCCTGTCCAGATCCTCCCGGTCAGTGCGGTGCGAGGTGTTCTCACTCCATAAGCCGCTGCCCAGTCACGACATGGCATCAGCAACTCCTCCGTCAGCGGCCACGCCGGGCCTGGGCCGGGCTCAGCTCCTGGGCCACCCAGAACCATCCCGGGCAGGGCTCAGCTCCTGGGCCACCCAGAACCATCCCGGGCCGGGCTCAGCTCCTGGGCCACCCAGAGCCATCCCGGCCCAGCCCTGGGTCGTGAGAGCTCACAGGGTGGTTCCCCAACTCTGAACTTGCTTCAGGCTCCCAGTGGCCAGCCCTAAACTAGACTGTCCGGGCACTGCCTGTGTCCTTCCCCCGGCCACCCTGCGGCTCTCTGAGCCTCTCAGGACCTACAGGGCCGCTGTCTCCCTCACGCCCACAGCTCCTTCCCCCTCGCTCCTTCCCCGCCTCCTCTTCGCTCTCCTGGGGGCCTGTTGCCCTGCAAACCCCTGCTGCTCTGTGGTTCCGTTGGAGGGGAACTGAGTGGCTCCTGAGTGCAGATTCTTGGTGGGTGTGTCCGTGGCCAGCTCCTGATGTGGAGTGTGACACCGTCTCTTGTGCTGCAGGTCAAAAGAGGGATCACGGCAGGCGCCATGGGCATTGCGAACCTGATCGAGTTCATGTGGAACGTAAGCAAGCAGAAATAGCGGTAAGGTCCAGGATTCATCCCAGCAATAGCCACTTAGTATGGAGAGGACTTGCTGTGCCAGAAGGACTGGGGTTGGGTTTATTGATTTCACTGTTTTATACTCATTTAGGCTAATGTTTTTAAAAATATGTCTTTATTGACTTTATATATATATATATATATATATATATATATATATATATATATATTTTTTTTTTTTTTTTTTTTTTTTAGAAAGAGAGATAGGGGCAGGGAATAGAGAGAAACATCGATGGGAGAAATTCATCAGTGGCTGCCTCCTGCATGCTTCCTACTGGAGATGGAGACTCCGGGAATAGAACCAGAGACCTCTTGCTTCATGGATCAACACTCAACCACTGAGCAACACCAGCCAGGCCACTGAGGCTGATTTCAATGGAGCTGTAAAAGCACAGGAAGATTTTATTTGGGGAAACACGGCCCAGCATGAATGCTATTAAAGACACAGTTGGGCTCTGTCATGGACTCAATGCTTGTGTCTCCCTCCGTCCCCCATTCACGCTGAAGCCCTAACCCCCAAAGGGATGGTATTTGGAGCTGGGCCTCTGGGAGGGCATTAGGTTCAGAGGAGGTCATGAGGTGGTGGCGAGGGTGCGGGTGGGCATGATGGGATCCGAGCCCTTACAAGCAGACAGGAGCTCTCTCCCATGTGAGGACACAGCGAGAAGGTCGCCATTGGCAAGGCAGGAAGAGGGTCCCTCCAGGAACTGCCTCTGCCAGCACCTTCGCCTTGAACGTGTCCGCTTCCAGGCCTGTGAGAAATAAGTGTCTGTGCCGAAGCCCCGCCGGTGGTGTGTTGCCATGGCAGCCCGAGCTCACGGACGGGGCTCTTCCCCGGAGCCTGAGGGGCGTCCTGGCCATTCTCTGCTTTCCTCGGGGCTCCTCTTGGAGGGCGAGGATGCGTGGGGCAGGGAGACACCCCTGTGAGGGCGGGAGCAGGACCCAGGGGCCTGCCAGGGCCGGGGCTCCGCTGCGGGAATTGTGCTGAGGATTCTGGGCCATGAATGTGACGCAGCCCCAGCGGCCGAGGCTCCTTTCCTGCTGCTGCTCTCCACGCCTCTCGGCTCCGGAAGAATTAGTGTCGTGATGTCCCCACCGTCGCTAGTCCCCGACACCCCACTCCATGGCTTTTCCTTCGGCGTCAGCTCAGCAGCATCTCTCCTCCAGGCCCGCAGCTCTTGGGTTCCTGTTCAAGTTCCCGAGAGAGAATCTGATTGGCTCAGCTCACCGCATCCTAGCTCAGCCTCCTGATTGGCTGCTGTTGGGTCAGGTGAGCACACTGAGCCAATCAGTTCTGACTGATGGGGCCAGTCACATGGTTTGAACCTGGCCCTGGAGGCAGAGGCAGTTTCACTTGGAGGGCACTGAGGGAGAGTCAAACTGCACGGATTGGCACCCCTGGTCCAGGGCAACCAGGGGAGGGGACGGAGCTGGCACCACCCTTGGGTCCCTCCAGAGCTGCTGGGAGCCTGGGTCTGGTGCCAGAGGAGATTTACCGCCAGAATTAGAGCCCGGAGCTCACATCTCCCATAAGACCTGAGTCCCCGGATTCCCCGTCTCCCACTGCTATTGGGTGAGCTTTAGACCAAGAAGCGAGAAGCCTTCTCCCGTCTATCACCCGCTGGTTATTGGGCTCACAGAGCAGCTGTGCCCTCTGACCCAGAGGTAGCCTGGGCGCAAGGCCAGCATGGATCCTTCTGGAACCCCCGCATGGAGGCTATTTGAGCCTGGGAATCTGAGCAAGGCGCGCTTTGGCAGCAAGTACAAGTCATTCTCTTTGTTCTTCAACCTTCTGATGGCACCGAGCTTCGTCCCAGCCTGGTGTCTGTGCACCGAGGGGATCGAGGGCAACCCCCCCCCCCCAACTTTCTCATGCCTGGGAAGGTACAGCACAGGGGAGGGGACGCCCCCAGATCTCCAGTCAGGGTGTTAGGGGCTGTGCTGCCCACCATGGAGAGTGGCCATTCAGTAGGGCCACTGGTGGCAGAGGCCTGGAGAGGAAGTAGAGGGCATGGGGCCCCGCCCCTTTTGGGACCACACCCAGGGCACACTAGGTACTAGCGGAGGGATACTCTGAGGAGGTTAAGTTTCATAAAAGACTTAATTTTATTTTTAGAGAAATTTTAGGTTTAGAGAGAAATTGAGAGGAAGGTACAGAGATTTCCCATATGCCCCCTGCCCCCCACTCACCCAGAGCCTCCCCCATTATCAACTCCCCTCTTCCCAGCCTGTATTTTTGTTGTATGTGATGAACCCACATCGGCACATCATTACAACCCACAGACCTTAGTGTAGCCCAAGAGTCACTCTTGGTGTGGTGCATTCTATGCATCTGGACACATTAGAATGACATGAGTCCATCATTACAGTGTCACACAGCAGTTTCACTGCCCTCACAGTGGAGGCGACTCATTTCCATATTCTACCAGGGGCAGCTTGAGCCATGGCAAGTTGGGCTCCGGAAGATGATTTAATTCCATGTGGGAGTCACTGATGGGTGCGGACTTCACCTTTGAGTTAAAACAGAAAAGAAAGCCCGGTGGCTCAGTGTTTGAGGGTGGACCAGGAGGTCACAGTTTGATTCCCGATCGGCACATATGCCCGGGTTTCGGCTCAATCCTGGTGTGGGAGGTACAGGAGGCAGCTGATCAATGATCCACTCTCATCACTGATGTTTCTATCTGTCCTTCTCCCTTCCTCTCTGAAAATAAAAATGTGAAAGAAAAACACAACTTCTAAAAGGTGGGCTGACTGAAAGAGGTAGGGGGTACGGGAAAGATGCTGGGAGATGTTTATGCCTCATCAGGGGATTCAAGGACCAGAGGTGGGACTGCACAGGAGGTAATTGTGTGTTCCTTTTTGCACCATGAGAGTAAATGAGTGATGTCTGCTGACCACAGCGGTCAACTACAGAGAACAAGTAGACAGTCCATTGAGCACCTACTCCAGGCCGGCCAGGGGCTGGGATCCTCCACCCACCACCTTTTCTGATATTACTAGAGTGGATCCCGGCCCCCAGCTCGGAGAGGAAGGGACTGAGGCTCTGAGAGTCCAGAGCTTTCCCAAAGTCACACGGACAGAAAACGCTGGCTTCCCCCACAGGTGCCCCGGTGCTTCTGTTCTGGTTTAGGTGCCACAGAGGCAGCAGAATTCCTCCCTGGAGGGGACATAGGTTTACGTATGACTTCTTCAGTCTTGGCACAGTCGGTCCATCCTTTAGCCAGGAAGAGAGGGACAGTGAGAGACAGAAGGACAGGTTTCCCGAGAGCTCGGGCAGGGGACAGGACTGTGCGAGGTTGTCTCTACAGCGGCTTCTAATGGGGGGTTTTGTGCCCCTTCAGGCTGTTACTGGTGTAGGGATGGATTCTTCCTGACAGAACAGGTGATAGCTGTCAAAGCTGCATTTCCAAGGTACATCTGTGGACTGGTCATGAATGTTTCTACCTGAAAGGGAGCAGCCCAGGTTCACAGTCCACAGCAAGTCCAGGCAGGTTCTCCCTCCCACCAAAGGGGCTGGAGGCCACACTCATGCTCCCACCTTCCCCAGGCCTGGCCTCTCGGAGATGCTGGCCTTGTCCCAACAACCCTTCCCTGGGAAGCCGAAGGTGTGACCACTTGTCAGTGCTGGGCTTGACTGGATGTGTCCTGACAACTGGCAGGGTGGACGGATGGAATCCTGTGTGAGCCTCCGGGGTGGGCCACTTGGTCCTGATGGAGGTGGTAGGGGAGGGGCCTTCCTGCCTGGGCTCCTGGGGCCAGAGCTCTGGGGTGAAAGTGGGAAAGGCTCTGTGGTCGGGGCTCTCCCTGGGCTCCAGCTCTGCAGAGGGAGGTGGTGGCAGAGCTGAGGTGTACGATGGGAAACCATGGCCTCAGGGATCACTGTGCTCTGTGTACTGTTCCCAAGTGCAGCCTGGAAACTTCTATCTCCACCCCCACCTCAGCCTGAACTCCAGATTCACACGTCCACTGCTACTGAGCAGGTCCACACAGATGTCTAACTGGTCACCTCAACTCCCCACATGAGCATCAAATCCTTAATATCCCTCCCAAAACTCCTCCTCATTCCCCTCCATCCAGGCTGCCCAGGGCTGTGAGCCCTGGAGGTGCTGTGGTTCAGCAGAAAGAGCCGGGACCACTGGGGATTGAATCTTGTTTGTGCCTCTTACTGTGTGTTTGTGACAATGAACTCAGAAGAGGGCAAGGGGATGGGTTAAAGCTCTGCCCAGAACTTCCATAACATGTTCTTGAGCTCTTACACCGGCCACAGACCTGAGCATCTCTTGCCCGAAGGTTCTCTGGGGCCTTAGGAAACCTGTCACGGTGCAGGGCTGACCCAGACTTCCCTGACAGCACACAGGGCATCAGGAGCTGCCTTTAGGGTGGGTTTTAGAGGCAAAAAATCCCAAAGGGTTAGAGGAGCCCAGAGCCCTAGACGCCCCCCAAACATCCCCTCCTCTTGCACATGGGGAAACTGAGGCCAGAGAGGAAGTGCCCTGTCCAAAGACCCTGAGTGGATTAAAAGCAGATGTGAGATTAGTTCTCAAACATCCTGACTCCCAGCCAACAAGACCCTGAGAGCTCCCTTTTGAATTATTCAGGGTAATTCTTGTCACCCCCACTCCAAGTAGACCTCCAGAAGGGAGAGGGAGCCCCTGAAGAGAGGGCCTTACCTGCCGGCTGCGGGCCTTGCCGTATCTCAGATCGGTGACAAAGTGCTCACAGTTCCTGTTCATAACACTGTACTCCAACTCCTTACCAACCAACTCCTCTGCAGACCTGATAATCTTGTTCACGGGCAGTGGTGAGTGCTCATGGTCCAAGTGGTTGTTGACCCGATAGCAGCAGCCCCCCACCACATCACGCAGGAGCTCCCTTTTCACCACACCTCTGCTGCTCAGCACAGAGAAGAGGCTGCAGGAGCCAGCCCCGGGGTACTCATCTGGAATCAGACACAAGAGTATCAGCAACTGCAGGGGAGGCCAGGGAGGGGAGAGGTCACAAGGCAGGGAGGAAGGGCCAGGGGGTCACACTATTGAGCTCTGGTGTCTGTCCCTTCACCAATGTGATTGGAGGGTTCCATCATTTTGCTCTTTTCCTTAACGAGCTGTGAATAATCAATGTTAATCAATGTTGTGATGGTCAGTGGCTGCCACTGTGTTCCATTACATGAATGGACATTATATGAATTTACGGTAGTAAACTGTATTTGTTCATCTTTGCACGTGTGTGTTTCAGAAAGAGATCAAAGTAGTTGTGGTCCCACTGGGTTTCAGACTCTGCTGTGCAAATTTCATACATTCCCTCATTATTCTCCTTTCAAATTTCATGGTAAAACTCTCAACTCCATTCAACAACCGATATTGGACCTGAGGCATCATGGGCCTTTTCTGGCCCAGCTCTGGCCACATGGAGAGGCCACACAGCGCTTCCAGCTGGTGGCGTCCAATCCATTGAGCCTGGAGCCCGGGATTTGCTCTCTAAGAGGAGGGATCTAGAGAGCCCGCTAACCAGCAGGCTCCTTTATGTGTGAGTCTCGAGGCTGATGCTGCACTTAGCACCGCCCTGGAGGAAGCACTACCTGCACACTCACACACAAGCAGGACCCGCTGCTCACACTCACGCTCCCTGTTCCAAGCCTCCTAAGTGTCGTCTGGATTAGGGGGTTTCGCTTACTATTTGCCATCAATGCTGACAGTTTTCAGCTCTGTCAGTGTAGGTGACAGCGCATAGAATCCTGCTCAGTCACAAGGAGATTCTTGTGATCATGAGAAGTTTCTGTCCATCGAGAACGCAAACGCTTGCTGTCCGAGGTGTGGGTGCCACTGCTCTGCAGGGCACCAGCCCCTGTGCCTCCCAGTCCGCGGTCTCCTCCCAGCACCTTCTTTTCATGGACGACACACACGTCTGGGCCCTGCCTTCTCCTCTGACTGCCTGTCATCCTGCTTCTGCTCTCCCTGCATTACTTCAAGGGTCCAGGTGCTCGTGTGCGTGTGGGTGAGACTCTCTGTGAGGTGTGACCTGGGAGAGCTGCTCCATGGAGGGTGTTCAGGAAGCCCTCTCAGGTTGCCCTGTTCTGTGACATTCTCAGGACACAGCCTGAGAGGCAGTCCCTCCATGAGAGCGGGACACCCAGACACGCTGCTGGTTTAGAGAAATCTGTCTGCTCGCCCAGCTAACGGGCCCGAGCTGGAGAGCATCCAATGCGGGCGCAGTGCGGCTTCCCTGGGGCCCACGGACCTCTTTTCCTGCTGAGTCAGGACCCGAGGGACCACTGAGATGCCCCCAAGGGACACGATGTACAGTGAGCACACGCCCCGCCCAGGGAGAACCCAGCGAGGGTTCCTGGTGGCATTTGGCTTTGAATTGTTCTCATGAGACCCGTGTTTGGCAAATGCAGCTCACGAGCCACATGCGGCTCTTTGGCTCTTCCACAGAATACCACGGCCTGGGCGAGTCTATTTTGAAGAAGTGGCGTCAGAAGAAGTTTAAGTTTAAAAAATTTGTCTCTCAAAAGAAATTTCAATAGTTGTACTGTTGATATTTGGCTCTGTTGACTAATGAGTTTTGCCGACCACTGCACTAGGCTAATACATCTTTGGTAAATCCTACTTTCAACCCCCTTACCTGGGGGAGCCAGGTGGATCACATAACCATCGCCCACAGAGAGGGCCCAGTGGGAGTAGCCGATGCGGGAAATCTCAATCAGGTCTCCAGGCTTGGGCTCTTCACGAAACTGCAAGAAAACAGCCAGGAAGGGGAGAGATTTCAGGGACCTGCAGAGGGCCGGCTGGGAGGAGCTGGGCAGGGGAGTCCATGCAGATGTTCATCGCCTGGTGAGCGTGTGGAGGGCACTCTGGCCCCTGTGAGGCCCTCAGCCTCTGGCGCTTTCAGAGCGTGCCCTTGGGGAACTGGAAGCCTGGAATCTGGTTGCCCCGAGGGAGGGAAGCCTGGAAACATGACCTTGTGCTTTGGGAGAGTGAAGAATTGTCCAAAGAGAGTGTAATGCATGCGTGTCTGTGCTTTGTGCACATGTATGTTGTGTGTGGTGCGTGTACATGCACACACAGGATGCCGACGAGCATATGTGGGTGTATTGTGCACCTGTCCGGAGGGTGATGACACGATTGCTGTGTGCAAAGCCCCTTCGTGGAGGCTGGGACCCAGGCTCATCCCCAGCCACATGGGGCAGGTGAGTCTGAGCTTCTGCCTCACACACTGCCCGCAGGTGCTCACATGCCTCTTGCCCTGGCTGAGCATGGCCCCCTCAGGCTCCCCCTCACACTCTGCCCCTGCAGCCCCGGTGCACCCGCCCTCAGAGGTTCCCACCTGAGGGACAGAACTGACAGCCTAGTGAGGGGACTGAGCGTTGAGGAGGCCCTAGTGGGGCTGCCCCTCTTCCAGAGCTGGGTGGGGGAGGGGGCAGACGGGGCTCACACACTCAGGCAGCAGGCTCTGCTGGCACTCTCCCCACCATGACTGCCACCCTCCAAGCCCAGGGGAGGAAGCAGCACCCCTTGCTCAGCTGGGGAAACTGAGGATCAGAGAGGGAGAGGGACTTGCCCGGGGACACTCAGCTGGCAGTGGCTGCGCTGGGTCTTCTCTGTCCCGTTTCATCCTGTCCCTTTCCTCCCTCCCTCCCTGCCTTACCACCTCCTCCCTCTCCTCAGTGCCCCGCCCAGGGCACCACAGCTTCCTGATCAGATAATTTTTCAGCTTTTCTTTGTCTCTGTGTCTGACCTCAGCGAATGAGAAACCTCCTGCAGCCCTCACCCCAGGCGGCCCAACCTGAGGCCAGGGCTCAGCTCTCCTTTGGCCCATTCCATACCGGTACCCAGCAGCCCACACTCACCCCGAACACGTCTCCTGATTCACCTCCTCGTCCATCTCCCGCCCGTGACTCGGTTCCGGGCACCACGTCCCTATTTTGTGACCCCACAGTTTCCTGACAAGATTCCCTGACTCCTGTCCATTCACCTCCATAGCCAGTCCCTCAGGACCCCCGGTGTCCTTCCCAAATGTCCTATTTGTCCATGACCCTCCTCTGGCCTCAGAGCACAGGCATGCCCCTGGGCAGCCATAGCTCCTCCTGACCCTTCCCCACCCTCCTGGCCCCACCTGTCCTCGCCCCCCTGGGCTGGCTGAAGGCCTTGCCTTCCCCTCCCAACAGCTCCCTCTGGCCTGTGCTCCTCTGCACCCAGCTTTTCTCTGCTCCCAGCCTCTGCTCCATGCCCACCCCTCCTCTCCTCCCCCCAGACAGACACCTCCTCTGAGGAGCTGCCCTGAAGGCCCAGCCTGGCTCAGCTGCCACGCTCAGGGTCCCCAGCCCCCGGGACCGCCACCTCTCCCCACGGGATCTTGCTCTGCTGTGGACCCTGTGCCTGTCCCACCCCCTCTGGGCTTTGAGCTCCATCAGGGGGATCCTGTGTGCTCGGCCCTCCCTCCCTGCATCTCCTGGGTCCTGAGAGGGGCCTGGTTTGGAACAGGAGGGAAGGACCTGTGGGAGCAGGAGGGCTGGAGGGCCCGGGACCAGGGCTCAGGCCAGGCAGGCCCAGAGGTGGTGTCCATCTGGGGGAGAACAAGGGCATTTCTCACTCTGAAGCAAAATGATGACTTAAGGGGAGGCCTGGGCACTGTCCCAGGAGCAGGGCAGTGAGCTGGCGCCTGGTCTGGGGAGGCAGCGGTTCCCAGGAGCAGTGATGCAGGTGGGCTGAGCTCTGGAATGTGCAGGAACCTTCCCGGAATCACCCTAATTCCCGTAAGAGCCCAGCCCAGCTGCCTGCTTTTCTGCTGCACACCACGTGCTGGGCCCGCCCCTCCCGGATCCTGTGTGAGTCTGGATACCAGGGCTAATGGGGATGGGGGAGCTGTCCTCGTTGGACGCTGAGAACCGAATGCGTGGCATCCAGCAGACACATGCCTGGGAGGAAGGAGGACCGAGAACAGAGGGGCTGAGGTGGCACCGAACCCCAGCAGCAGCTGCGGCCCACGGCTAAATGTCCTACAAGGCACAGGCTCCACAGCTAAGATTTATCTGGATCAAGATGTCATTGGTGCTGAGGCGGAGATTTTGTGCTAAGCTCTCATTAAAAACACAGAAGAGGAGGCCAAGCTGATGAGTCCACAACTGGAGTGAAATGGAATTAAAAAAATACTCAATTAAGGTAAAAAGCAGAAGAAGAAAAAGAAGGGAATAGAGGAATCATGGGACAAGTAGAAAGCAACATATTTCTAAATAACCCCTGTGAGCACCAATCCTGAAGCCCTGAAAAAAGTGTTCAGTTGGGGTGAGTAAATGAATATACACAATAAACACACACCGGTAAACACCCACGGGACGCAGTCCAGCCGCAGTGAAAGGGAAATGTGAATGCTCACGTTGGAGACGAGGAAGTCTCCAGTCAGTACTCCAGCTCCCCTCTCAGCAAACAGGAACGGGAAGGCTACAACAATGGCAAGAGCAAGGAAGGAAGGAACAGGGCGCAGAAACCAGGGAAATGGAAAACACAGAAAGAGTAGAGAAAATCGAACACACAAAAGCTGGATCTTTGAAAACATCCATTATGTTCACAAACGTTTTGAAAGATTACAAAGGAAGAGAGAGAAGATACGGATGACCAGGACTGGAACAGAAGCGGGGCTGTTCCTTCAGAACCTGCGGGCATCGGAGGCGCACAGGGAATCCTGGGCAGAGCGTCACACACTTGACATTCTGGTGAAATGGACCAATTTCTGAAAAAGCCAACGTACACTCTCAACCAGACACGGAAACCTCACCTCTCTTCACGGTGTTTCAGTGCAAAGAGGTGCTCACGTGCTGGCCAGACCCACAGCGGAGGCCGTGAGGCGGACCAGGCGGGGAGGTGGGTGAGCGCCAGGCCCACAGCCAGGCCACCAGGGGGGCAGCGGCAGGAGAGGCGAGACCGCGGCTGCAGGACCCCCTGAGCACGTGGAAGCTGGACACGGGCCTCAGAGGCGGAGTCCGTGCCCAGCAGCTGCAGCCGGGCCTGCGAGGGGCAGGCACCACCCCATGGGGCGCTCGGCCCACACTCATGGCCTCTGGGCTGGCACCGTGAGGCCCTCACCCTGAGCAGGAGGGCGTGAGCGGAGGGGAGGGCAGGCCATGGCGCTCTGTGCCGCTCAGACGCCTTTAGGGGTGAAACTCACTTGGAAACAGGGAGGACGCAGCCCGGAACCCATTCTCCTTCCTGGCCGGAGGAGCCATGGCCGTTGGACCCGCGAGTCCGGAGGCTGTGTGGCCCAGGGAAGCGGGAGCCGGGGTCATGGGGTCATGCTGGGAAAGGGGTGCCTTCCTGCGCCCCTGCACACAGTGCTTCCTGATGGAGGGAGGGAGGGGCTCTGCCAGGTCCTCACTCTGGCTGCGCTTCCCTCCCACCTGCAGGGCTGCTCCCCCTCCTGCTCCCCTGAGGCCTGAGAGCTGGGCAGGCCTCCCTGTGGCCTCCAGCAAAGCTGTGCGTGACAGTGACAGCAGGAAGGAGGGGTGAGTGCAGCTTAGGTGCTGGTTGCCTGGACAATAGCCACCTCCCCTGCCCGCTCCAGGTCTACACGCACACGCACACGCACACGCGCACACGCACACGCACCGCACGCACATGCACCACACACACACCTTCTCCGGGGCGCGCACAGCCCTGCCCTTCACTGGGCAGCACCAGCCCCTCCACAGACCTGGCTGAGGCCCCAGTGGCTGAGCCCCCCAGGGGAGCCCCTGCCCCGTTGCCCACGATGGGTTTGCATGGAAACGGGAGGCAGCCCTGGACAGGGAAGGGGGGACAAGGCCGCAGGAGGCTGTGGGAGGGGCTTTCCCTGCTCAGAGGAGACCAGGGAATGAAAAGCACCTCTTACTGCCCTTGGACAGGGCCAGGTGCGGCTGTGTCCCTGGAGGCTGTGCGACCACAGCGACCATCCAGGAGACACGGGACCAGCAGGATGGAAGAGCCTGGGCCCTGGTGCCTGGGGAGCTGCGGGACTGAGCCTGTGCCCTGCCTCCGCCTCCTGCTCCAGGGACAGCGGACGGCCAGGCTGGGGAGGCCGCTCTCAGGGAAGCTCTGCTCTCCCACCCACATGCACCCCATGCCAATGAGCCCTGGGATCCCGAGGTCCAGGCACCCGCCTGCTGAGGCCTTCCCGGGGGGTCCCGCCTGAAGGCTGCCCGGGGCTCCTGTCCTTCGTGGGGTGGGTATAAGATAAGGGCCCACCGGGGCCGGGGGCTGACAGCTGGGCCTCATGCACCCCGTCCTCAGTGGGAGCACGTGTCCCGGGCAGGGCAGGCATGAGGCTTCCCTCCGACTCCGACTGCTTCCCGGCGGCTTCCAGGCCCAGCCATGCCAGGCCTTGGCGGAGAAATCATGGCCTGTGCACGGAGAGCAATGCTGAGAGGCCCTCTAACCACTGAGGGTTCAGTCCTTCTGAACAACAAGGGAAAGCGAAAGCGAAAGCATCCACTTGGGTATAAAACCTGTTGCACCAGGAGCAGAAGCCAGACCCACCCTGGCTAGCAATGGCTTCGGTAAGTCCTCAGAACTTTCTAGAACCAGCTCTACAGGGGAGGGCAGCTCCCTGTTATAAATGAAGGCCTGGGCTGTGTTCCTGCTGGGAACAGCGCTGCCTCTAAGGTTGCCATGGAGACCGGAATGTTGTTTGAGTCTCTTTTGCTGCAGGACTGGGAGGTCTTGGGGCAGAGGGAGCCCCCGCTCTGGGTCTGGCACTGTATGGAGTTGGGGGGCCATGTGGGAGGATGTGTGGTGTCTGGGCTGTGCCCTTCTGAGCTGGGGAAGGAGGTGGAGTGTGGGCTGATGGGGGACCCGGGACTTGGGGAGCAGTGGATCCCGGGATGTGGGACTCAGCTGCTACTGGGGTTTGGTGCCTCCTCAGCCCCTCTGTTCTGGCCTCCCCTTACTCCCAGGCATGTGTCTGCTTGATGGGGTGCATTCGGTTCTCAGCGTCCAACGCGGACAGCTGCCCCCATTAGCCCTGGAGTCCAGACTCACACAGGATCCAGGAGGGGCCAGCCCGGTGTGAGGTGGGCAGCAGAAAGCAGCCAGCTGGACGGAGCTCTTACAGGAAGTGAGGCGATTCCGGGAAGGCGCCTGCACATTCCAGAGCTCAGTCCACCTGCTTCACTGCTCCTGGGAACCGCTGCCTGCCCAGACCAGGCCCCAGCTCACTGCCCTGCTCCTGGGACAGTGCCCAGGCCTCCCCTTAAGTCACCATTTCATTTCGGAGTGAGAAATGCCCTTGTTCTCCCCCAGATGGACACCACCTCTGGGCCTGCCTGGCCTGAGCCCTGGCCCCGGGCCCTCCAGCCCTCCTGCTCCCACAGGTCCTTCCCTCCTGTTCCAAACCAGGCCCCTCTCAGGACCCAGGAGATGCAGGGAGGGAGGGCGGAGCACACAGGATCCCCCTGATGGAGCTCAAAGCCCAGTGGGGGTGGGACAGGCACAGGGTCCACAGCAGAGCAAGATCCCGTGGGGAGAGGTGGCGGTCCCGGGGGCTGGGGACCCTGAGCGTGGCAGCTGAGCCAGGCTGGGCCTTCAGGGCAGCTCCTCAGAGGAGGTGTCTGTCTGGGGGGAGTAGAGGAGGGGTGGGCGAGGGGCAGGGGCTGGGGGCAGAGAGAAGCTGGGGTGCAGAGGAGCAGAGGCCAGAGGGAGCTGTGGGGAGGGGAAGGCAAGGCCTTCAGCCAGCCCAGGGTGGGGGGGGGGGGTGGCGAGGACAGCAGGGGCCAGGAGGGTGGGGAAGGGTCAGGAGGGGCTGTGGCTGCCCAGGGGCATTCCTGTGCCTTGAGGCCAGAGGAGGGTCATGGACAGATGGGGCATTTGGGAAGGACACCGGGTGTTCTGGGGGACTGGCTGTGGAGGTGAAGGGACAAAAGGCAGGGAATCTTGTCAGGTAACTGTGGGGTCACAAAATAGGCACCTGGGGCCTGAGCTGAGTCAAGGGCGGGAGATGGACGAGGAGGTGAATCAGGAGACGTGTTCGGGGTGAGTGTGGGCTGCTGGGTACCGGCATGGAATGGGCCAAAGGAGAGCTGAGCCCTGGCCTCAGGTTGGGCCGCCCGGGGTGAGGGCTGCAGGAGGTTTCTCATTCGCTGAGGTCAGACACCGAGACAAAGAAAAGCTGAAAAATTCTCTGATCAGGAAGCTGTGGTGCCCTGGGGGGGCACTGAGGAGAGGGAGGAGGTGGTGAGGCAGAGAGGGAGGGAAGAAAGGAACAGGAGGAGACGGGACAGAGAAGACCCAGCGCAGCCACCGCCAGCTGAGTGTCCCCGGGCAAGTCCCTCTCCCTCTCTGATCCTCAGTTTCCCCAGCTGAGCAAGGGGTGCTGCTTCCTCCCCTGGGCTTGGAGGGTGGCTGTCATGGTGGGGAGAGTGCCAGCAGAGCCTGCTGCCTGAGTGTGTGAGCCCCGTCCGCCCCCTCCCCCACCCAGCTCTGGAAGAGGGGCCGCCCCACTAGGGCCTCCTCAAAGCTCAGTCCCCTCACTAGGCTGTCAGTTCTGTCCCTCAGGTCGGCACCTCTGAGGGCGGGTGCACCGGGGCTGGAGGGGCAGAGTGTGAGGGGGAGCCTGTGGGGGCCATGCTCAGCCAGGGCAAGAGGCATGTGAGCACCTGCGGGCAGTGTGTGAGGCAGAGGCTCAGACTCACCTGCCCCATGTGGCTGGGGATGAGCCTGGGTCCCAGCCTCCACGAAGGTGCTTTGCACACAGCAATCGTGTCATCACCCTCCGGACAGGTGCACAATACACCCCCATATGCTCGTCGGCATCCTCATGTGTGTGCATGTACACGCACCTCATACAACACACATGTGCAAAAAACAGAGACACGCATGCATTATACTCTCTTTGGATAATTCTTCACTCTCCCAAAGCACAAGGTCTTGTTTCCAGGCTTCCCTCCCTCGGGGCAACCAGATTCCAGGCTTCCAGTTCCCCAAGGGCACGCTCTGAAAGCGCCAGAGGCTGAGGGCCTCACAGGGGCCAGAGTGCCCTCCACACTCTCACCAGGCGATGAACATCCGCGTGGACTCCCCTGCCCAGCTCCTCCCAGCCGGCCCTCTGCAGCTCCCTGAAATCTCTCCCCTTCCCGCTGTTCTCTTGCAGTTTCGCAAGGAGCCCAGGCCTGGAGACCTGATTGAGATTTCCCGCATCCGCTCCTCGCACTGGGCCCTCTATGTGGGCGATGGTTATGTGATCCACCTGGCTCCCCCAGGTAAGGGGGCTGAAAGTGTAACTTTCCAGAGATTTGTTAACATGACGAGGACAATTCAAAGCCAAATGCCACCCTGGGAACCCGCGTCGTTTCTCCCTGAGCTGTGCTTGTGCTCACAGTACATCCGTGTCCCTTGGGGGCATCTCAGTGGTCCCTCTGGTCCTGATTCACCAGGG
Organism: Plecotus auritus; assembly: GCF_963455305.1. Taxonomy (NCBI): domain Eukaryota; kingdom Metazoa; phylum Chordata; class Mammalia; order Chiroptera; family Vespertilionidae; genus Plecotus; species Plecotus auritus. The sequence goes on along the minus strand of NC_137783.1, from coordinate 152,309,501 downwards.
ACTGAGGTCTGTGGGCCCCAGGGAAGCTGGGATGGGTCCGTATTGGACACTCTCCAGCTTGGGCCCAGTAGCTGGTTGTGCAGACAGATTTCTCTAAACCAGCAGAGTCTCTGGGTGTCCGGGTCTCTTAAAGGAGAAGGATCAATGATTGTGGATTGGTCAACTGGATGCACAATAGCAGCCACTGACCATCACAGTATTCACAGCTCATGAAATAAAAAGAGTAAAATTCAGGAATCCTCCCATCACATTGGTGAAGGAACGGACACCAGAGCTCAATAGTGTGATGCCTGTCCCTTCTAACTTATCTTGTGTCTTCTCTCTCCATCCCTGGCCTCCCCTGCAGTTCCTGATACTAGTGTGTCTGATTTCAGGGGAGAAGTCTGAGGCTGGCGCCCCCACTGGTCTAGGGGTGGTGAAAAGGGAGCTCCTTAAGGAAGTGGTGGAAAACAGCTCCTATGCGGTCAACAACCACTTGGACCACCTGTACAAACCACGGCCCATAAAGGAGATGCTCAGGTCTGGGAAGGAGATGGTTGGTAAGGAGATGGAGTACAGTGATCTGAGCAGGAACTGTGAGCACTTGGTCACCGATCTGAAATATGGCAAGGCCCATAACCGCCAGGTAAGGCCCTCTCTGGGGGCTTCCTCTTCCTCCTGGAGGTCTGCTTGCTTTGGGGGTGCATCCCGGTGAGAGGCCTGTTCAGCCAGAAGAAAAACTTACCAGGAATGATGTAAAATTATGCTCCCTGCCTCCTGCTGGCAGACACTTAGGATGTCTGCAATCAAATCTTGGGTCTGCTCCTAATCCACCCAGGGTCTTTGAACAGGTCACTTCCTCTCTGGCCTCAGTTTCCCCATGTGCAGAAGGAGGGGATGTTTGGAGGTGACCATTAGACATCCACATAGACCTGTTCAGTAAGAGGTGAATCTGGGAGTCTGGAGTTCAGGCTGAGGTGGGGGTGGAGACAGAACTTTCCAGGCTGCACTTGGGAACAGTACACAGAGCTCAGTGATCCCTGAGGCCATGGTTTCCCATCGTCCCCCTCAGCTCTGCCACCACCTCCCTCTGCAGAGCTGGAGCCCAGGGAGAGCCCCGACCACAGAGCCATTCCCACTTTCACCCCCAAGCTCTGGCCCCAGGAGCCCAGGCAGGAAGGGCCCTCCCCTACCACCTCCATCAGGAACAAATGGCCCACCATGGAGGCTCACACAGGCCCTGGAGTGGGTGGGACAGAAGTCTGGGGGTTGGTCAGGAAAACGTGGGGTCACATAATCGGGAACTGGATGACCCTGAATAAAGTCATGGGGGAGAGATGAACAAAGAAGTGGATTCCAGAGAAGCTTCCAGGCTCAGTGACCATTGTAGGATATGGGCATGGAATGAGGCAAAGGGAAGCTGGCCCCTGGTCTCAGATTGGGCTTCTGGGGTGAGCGCTGCAGGAGGTTTGCTGAGGTCAGACACAAACATAAGAAAGGGTAAAAATTCTCTATTCAAGAAGCTGTGGTCCCCTGTGCAGGGACCCTGAGGAGCAGGGAGAAGGTCATAAGCAGAGAGGGAGGAATGGGGACCAGGAAGGGACGGGGCAGAGAAGACCCAGCACAGCCACTGCCAGCTGAGTGTCCCTGGGCAAATCCCTCCGCCTCTCTGATCCTCAGTTTCCCCAGCTGAGCACGTGGGTGCTGCTTCCTTCCCCTGGGCTTGGGAGGGTGGCAGTTATGGGGGGAAATGTGCCGGCAGAGCCTGCCGTGTGACTGTGAGCCCTGTCCCCAGGGCAGGAAGCTGGGCAACAACAGTAGGGCCTTCTCCAATGCTCAGGTGCCCTTGGGATGCTGTCACCTGCTGTCTGTCAGTTCAGCATCTTCAAGGGCCCGTGTGCCGGAGCTGGGGAGGGCAGAGTGTGAGGGGGTGGGTATTGGGGCCATGCACAGCAAGGGTAAACACATGATAGAGACATGAGGGTCAGTGTGAGAGAGCAGAGAAGCTCAGACTCACCTGGACAATGTTGTGGGGGATGGGCCTGGGCCCCATCCTCAGGAAAGGGGGTTTATATACAGGCTGTTGTGTTTTCATCCACCTGACACATACACAGTACACTTGCATATGTGTGTCTGTATCCTAGTATGTGTGTATATACAGGAAATACACTATATATCCATGTGCAACACACAGACACACATTTGTTACACACACATTCCGGACAAATCTTCACCCTCCCAATGCTCAAGGTCTTTTTTCCAGGCTTCCAGTTACTCCGAGGGCAACTTCTAGAAGATACAGCAGGCTGAGGACCTCACAGGGGACAAGAGTTTCCCAAACCTCCCCACGCTCCTCCACTTACACACACATTCTTCCCATGGGGCTAGCATCAGTAAGCAAATCCCCGGGTGGAGTTGCAGCTCCCAGCCGGCCCTCTGCAGCTCCCAGAACTCTCTCCCCTTCCTGGCTGTTCTCTTGCAGTTTCGTGAAGAGCCCAGGCCTGGAGACCTGATTGAGATTTCCCGCATCGGCTACTCCCACTGGGCCCTCTATGTGGGCGATGGTTATGCGATCCACCTGGCTCCCCCAGGTAAGGGGGTTGAAAGTAGGATTTACCAAAGATTTATTAGCCTAATGCAGTGGTCGGCAAACTCGTTACTCAACAGAGCCAAATATCAACAGTACAAAGATTGAAATTTCTTTTGAGAGCCAAATTTTTTAAACTTAAACTTCTTCTGACGCCACTTCTTCAAAATAGACTCGCCCAGGCCGTGGTATTCTGTGGAAGAGCCACACTCAAGGGGCCAAAGAGCCGCATGTGGCTCGTGAGCTGCATTTGCCGAAGACGGGCCTCATGAGAACAATTGAAAGGCAAATGCCACCCAGGAACCCTCGCTGGGTTCTCCCTGGGCAGTGCGTGTGCTCACTGTACATACATGTCACTTGGGGGCATCTCAGTGGTCGCTAAGCTCCTGACTCAGCAGGAAAAGAGGTCCGTGGGCCCCAGGGAAGCCGCACTGCGCCCGCATTGGATGCTCTCCAGCTCGGACCGGTTAGCTGGGCGAGCAGACAGATTTCTCTAAACCAGCAGCGTGTCTGGGTGTCCCGCTCTCATGGAGGGACTGCCTCTCAGGCTGTGTCCTGTGTGCTCAGAGGATGTCACAGAACAGGGCGTCCTGAGAGGGCTTCCTGAACACCCTCCACGGAGCAGCTCTCCCAGGTCACACCTCCCAGAGAGTCTCACCCACACGCACACGAGCGCCTGGACCCTTGATGTAACGCAGGGAGAGCAGAAGCAGGATGACAGGCAGGCAGAGGAGAAGGCAGGGCCCAGACGTGTGTGTCCTCCATGAAAGGAAGGTGCTGGGATGAGACCGCGGACTGGGAGGCACAGGGGCTGGTGCCCTGCAGAGCTGTGGCACCCACACCTCGCACAGCAAGCGTTTGCGTTCTCGCTGGACAGAAACTTCTCATGATCACAAGAATCTCCTTGTCACTGAGCAGGTTTCTATGCGCTGTCACCTACACTGACAGAGCTGAAAACTGTCAGCATTGATGGCAAATAGTAAGCGAAACCCCCTAATCCAGACGACTCTTAGGAGGCTTGGAAAAGGGAGCGTGAGTGTGAGCAGCGGGTCCTGCTTGTGTGTGAGTGTGCAGGTAGTGCTTCCTCCAGGGCGGTGCTAAGTGCAGCATCAGCCTCGAGACTCACACATAAAGGAGGCTGCTGGTTAGCGTGCTCTCTAGTTCCCTCCTCTTAGAGAGCAAATCCCGGGCTCCAGGCTCAATGGATTGGACGCCACCTGCTGGAAGCGCTGTGTGGCCTCTCCATGTGGCCAGAGCTGGGCCAGAAAAGGCCGATGAGGCCACAGGTCCAATATCGGTTGTTGAATGGAGATGAGAGTATTTACCATGAAATTCAAAAGGAGAATAATGAGGGAATGTATGAAATTTGCACAGCAGAGTCTGAAACCCAGTGGGACTATAACAACTGTGATCTCTTTCTGAAACTCACAAGTGCAAGATGAACCAATACAATTTACTGCCGTTGTTTACAATGGATAAGCTATGGACCAGCCATTGTAGGGACTTGTCAACTAGATGATGTCCTTTCATATAATGGAACACAGTGGCAGCCACTGACCATCACAACATTGATCAACATGAAAAGTATTCACAGCTCGTTAAGGAAAAGAGCAAAATGATGGAATCTCCAATCACATTGGTTAAGGGACAGAACCAAAGCTCAATTGTGTGATCCCCTGGCCCTTCTTCCCTGCCTTGCATCTCTCTCCCTCCCTGGCCTCCCCTGCAGTTGCTGATACTCTTGTGTCTGATTCCAGATGAGTACCCTGGGGCTGGCTCCTCCAACACGTCCTCCGTCCTGAGCCCCAGAGGGATGGTGAAAAGGGAGCTCCTGAATGATGTGGTGGGGGGCTGCCGCTATGGGGTCAACAACCACTTGGACCTCAAATACGCACCACTGCCCGTGAACAAGATTGTCAGTTCTGCGGAGGAGATGGTTGGTAAAGAGATGGCATATGGTATTCTGAGCAGGAACTGTGAGCACTTTGTCACCGATCTGAGATACGGAAAGGACAGCAGCCGGCAGGTAAGGCCCTCTCTACAGGGGCTCCCTCTCCCTTCTGGAGGTCTACTTGGAGTGGGGGTGAGAAGAATTACCCTGAATAAATCTTAAGGGAGCTCTCAGGGTCTTGTTGGCTGGGAGTCAGGGCGTCTGAGAACAAATTTCACATCTGCACTCAGGGTATTTGAACAGGGCACTTCCACTCTGGCCTCAGTTTCCCCATGTGCAAGAGGAGGGGATGTTTGGGAGACCTCTGGGGCTCTGGCCACCTCTATGCCTTTAGGATCCTTTGCCTCTAAGACCAACCCTAAAGGCAGCTCCTGATGCCCTGTGTGCTGTCAGGGAAAGTCTGGGCCAACCCTGATCCATGACAGGTGTCCTAAGGCCCCAGAGAGCCCGCGGACAAGAGATGCTCAGGTCTGTGGCCTATGTGAGAGCTCAAGAACATGTTATGTAAGATCTGGGCACAGCCTTACCCTCTCCTCTTTCCCTATTACCAACACACAGCTAGTTAAGAGGCAGAAGCAGGATTCAATCCCCAGTGGTCCCGGCTCTTTCTGCTGAACCACAGCACCTCCAGGGCTCACAGCCCCTGTGACTGGGTGATGGGCATCCTGGATGGAGGAGAATGAGGGGAGGAGGAACAGGTTTGGGAGTGAAATTAAGGATTTGATACTCATGAGGGGTGTTGAGGTGACCAGTTAGACATCCAGGTGGACCAGTTGAGTAGCAGTTGGATGTGTGAGTTTAGAGTTCAGGCTGAGGTCGGGGTGGAGACAGAAGTTTCCAGGCTGCACTTGGGAACAGTACACAGAGCACAGTGATCCCTGAGGCCATGGTTTCCCATCGTCTCCCCTCAGCTCTGCCACCACCAACCTCTGCAGAGCTGGAGCCCAGGGAGAGCCCCGACCACAGAGCCATTCCCACTTTCACCCCCAGAGCTCTGGCCCCAGGAGATCAGACAGGAAGCCCCCACCCCGTCAGGACTTAGTGGTCCCACTATGAAGGCTCACATGGGCCCTGGAGTGGGTGGGACAGAAGTCTGGGGGTTGGTCAGGAAAATGTGGGGTCACATTATCGGGAACAGGATGGCCCTGAATAAAGTCATGGGGGAAAGATGAACAAAGAAGTGGATTCCAGAGAAGCTTCCAGGCTCAGTGACCATTATTGGATATGGGCATGGAATGAGGCAAAGGGAAGCTGGTCCCTGGTCTCAGATTGCGCTCCTGGGGTGAGTGCTGCAGGAGGTTAGCCGAGGTCACGCACAAACAGAAGATAACCTGAAAAATTCTCAGACAGGAAGCTGCAGTGCCTATGGCAGGTACACTGAGGAGCAGGGAGGAGGTAAGCAAGGCAGAGAGGGAGTAAAGGGGACCAGGAAGGGATGGGGCAGAGAAGACTCAGTGTAGCCACTGCCAGCTGAGTGTCCCTGGGCAAGTCCCTCTGCCTCTCTGATCCTCAGTTTCCCCAGCTGATGACATGGGTGCTGCCTCCTTCCGCTGGGCTTGGGAGGTGGCAGTTATGGGGGAAATGTGCCGGCAGAGCCTACCGTGTGACTGTGAGCCCTGTCCCCAGGGCAGGAAGCTGGGCAACAACAGTAGGGCCTTCTCCAAAGCTCAGGTGCCCTTGGGATTCTGTCACCTGCTGTCTGTCAGTTCAGCATCTTCAAGGGTCCTTGTGCCAGGACTAGGGAGGGCAGAGTGTGAGGGGGTGGGTGTTGGGCCCATGCACAGCCAGGGCAAACGCATGATGAAGACATGAGGGTCAGTGTGTGAGAGCAGAGAAGCTCAGACTCACCTTGACAATGTTGTGGGGGATGGGTCTGGGCCCCATCCTCAGGGAAGGGGGTTTACATACAGGCTGTTGTGTTATAACCACCCAGACACACACACAATACACCTGCATATGCGTGTCTGCATTCTAGTGTGTGTGCATGTACATGCAACACACAACACATCCATGCACAATACACACAGACACACATGCATTACAAACACATTTTGGACAAATCTTCACTCTCCCAATGCACAAGGTCATTTTTCCAGGCTTCCAGTTACTCAAAGGGAAACTTCTAGAAGCTACAGCAGGCTGAGGACCTCACAGGGGACATGAGTTCCTCCCGTCCCCCGTCCCCCTCCAAACACACACACACATTCTTCCCATGGGGTGAGCATCAGTAAGCAAATCCCCAGGTGGAGCATAGCTCCCAGACAGGGCTTTGCAGGTCCCTGAACTCTGTCTCCCCTTCCTGGCTGTTCTCTTGCAGTTTCGTGAAGAGCCCAAGCCTGGAGACCTGATTGAGATTCCCCGCATCGGTTACTCCCACTGGGCCCTCTATGTGGGCGATGGTTATGTGATCCACCTGGCTCCCCCAGGTAAGGGGGTTGAAAGTGCAACTTTCCAGAGATTTGTTAACATGACGAAAACAATTCAAAGCCAAATGCCCCGCTGGAACCCGCGTTGGTTCTCCCTGGGCAGTGCCTGTGCTCACTGTACATCCGTGTCCCTTGGGGGCATCTCAGTGGTCCCTCAGGTCCTGAATCAGCAGGGAAAGAGGTCCGTGGGCCCCAGGGAAGCCGGGCTGCACCCGCATTGGATGCTCTCCAGCTCGGGCCTGTTAGCTGGGCGAGCAGACAGATTTCTCTAAACCAGCAGCGTGTCTGGGTGTCCCGCTCTCATGGAGGGACTGCCTCTCAGGCTGTGTCCTGTGCTCAGAGGATGTCACAGACAGGGCGTCCTGAGAGGGCTTCCTGAACACCCTCCACGGAGCAGCTCTCCCAGGTCACACCTCCCAGAGAGTCTCACACACACGCACACGAGCACCTGGACCCTTGATGTAACGCAGAGAGAGCAGAAGCAGGATGACAGGCAGGCAGAGGAGAAGGCAGGGCCCAGACGTGTGTGTCGTCCATGAAAGGAAGGTGCTGGGAGGAGACCGCGGACTGGGAGGCACAGGGGCTGGTGCCCTGCAGAGCAGTGGCACCCACACCTCGGACAGCAAGCGTTTGCGTTCTCGCTGGACAGAAACTTCTCATGATCACAAGAATCTCCTTGTCACTGAGCAGGATTCTATGTGCTGTCACCTACACTGACAGAGCTGAAAACTGTCAGCATTGATGGCAAATAGTAAGCGAAACCCCCTAATCCAGACGACACTTAGGAGGCTTGGAACAGGGAGCGTGAGTGTGAGCAGCGGGTCCTGCTTGTGTGTGAGTGTGCAGGTAGTGCTTCCTCCAGGGCGGTGCTAAGTGCAGCATCAGCCTCGAGACTCACACATAAAGGAGCCTGCTGGTTAGCGTGCTCTCTAGATCCCTCCTCTTAGAGAGCAAATCCCGGGCTCCAGGCTCAATGGATTGGACGCCACCAGCTGGAAGCGCTGTGTGGCCTCTACATGTGGCCAGAGCTGGGCCAGAAAAGGCCGATGAGGCCTCAGGTCCAGTATCGGTTGTTGAATGGAGATGGGAGTATTTGCCATGAAATTCAAAAGGAGAATAATGAAGGAATGTATGAAATTTGCACAGCAGAGTCTGGACCCCAATGGGACTAGATTAACTTTCATCTCTTTTTGAAACACAGAAGTGCAAACATGAATAAATACAATTTACTGCCGTTGTTTACAATGGCTAAGCTATGGACCAGCCAATAATAGGGACTTGGTCAACTAGATGATGTCCATTCATAATGGAACACAGTGGCAGCCACTGACCATCACAACATGGATTAACATGAAAAGTATTCGTAGCTCGTTAAGGAAAAGAGCAAAATGATTGAATCCTACAATCACATTGGAGAAGGGACAGAACTCATGCTCAATAGTGTGATCCCCTGGCCCTTCTTCCCTGCCTGGCGTCTCTCTCCCTCCCAGGCCTCCCCTGCAGTTGCTGATACTCTTGTGTCTGATTCCAGATGAGTACCCTGGGGCTGGCTCCGCCAGCATCTTATCTGTGGTGAGCCCCAGCGGGATGGTGAAAAGGGAGCTCCTGAGTGATGTGGTGGGGATCTGTGGCTATCAGGTCAACAACCACTTGGACTGTGAATACGCACCACTGCCCGTGAACAAGATTATCAGATCTGCGGAGGAGAAGGTTGGTAAGGAGTTGGCGTACAGTATTCTGACGGGGAACTGTGAACACTTTGTCACCGATCTCAGATATGGAAAGGCCCGCAGCCAGCAGGTAAGGCCCTATCTTCAGGGAATTCCTCTCACTTTTGGAGGTCTACTTGGAGTGGGTGTGAGAAGAATTACCCTGAATAAATCTTAAGGGAGCTCTCAGGGTCTTGTTGGCTGGGAGTCAAGGCGTCTGAGAACAAATCTCACATCTGCACTCAGGGTCTTTGAACAAGGCACTTCCTCTCTGGCCTCAGTTTCCCCATGTGCAGAAGGAGGGGATGTTTGGGGGACCTCTGGGGCTCTGGCCACCTCTATCCCTTTGGGATCCTTTGCCTGTAAGACCCACCCTAAAGGCAGCTCCTGATGCCCTGTGTGCTGTCAGGGAAAGTCTGGGCCAGCTGTGCACCATGACAGGTGTCCTAAGGCCCCAAAGAGCCCGAGGGCAATAGATGCTCAGGTCTGTGGCCTATGTAAGAGCTCAAGAACATGTTATGTAAGATCTGGGCACAGCCTTACCCTCTCCTCTTTCCCTCTTACCAACACACAGCTAGTTAAGAGGCAGAAGCAGGATTCAATCCCCAGTGGTCCCTGCTCTTTCTGCTGAACCACAGCACCTCCAGGGCTCACAGCCCCTGTGACTGGGTGATGGGCAGCCTGGGTGGAGGAGAATGAGGGGAGGAGGAACAGGTTTGGGAGGGAAATTAAGGATTTGATGCTCATGAGGGGTGTTGAGGTGACCAGTTAGACATCCAGGTGGACCAGTTGAGTAGCAGTTGGACGTGTGAGTCTGGAGTTCAGGCTGAGGTGGGGGTGGAGATAGAAGTTTCCAGGCTGCACTTGGGAACAGTACACAGAGCACAGTGATCCCTGAGGCCATGGTTTCCCATCGTCCCCCTCAGCTCTGCCACCACCTCCCTCTGCAGAGCTAGAGCCCAGGGAGAGCCCAGACCACAGAGCCTTTCCCACTTTCACCCCCAGAGCTCTGGCCCCAGGAGCCCAGGCAGGAAGGCCCCTCCGCTACTCACCCCCATCAGGACCAAGTGGCCCACCCAGGAGGCTCACACAGGATTCCATCCGTCCACCCTGCCAGTTGTCAGGACACATCCAGTCAAGCCCAGCACTGACAAGTGGTCACACCTTCGGCTTCCCAGGGAAGGGTTGTTGGGACAAGGCCAGCATCTCCGAGAGGCCAGGCCTGGGGAAGGTGGGAGCATGAGTGTGGCCTCCAGCCCCTTTGGTGGGAGGGAGAACCTGCCTGGACTGGCTGTGGACTGTGAACCTGGGCTGCTCCCTTTCAGGTAGAAACATTCATGACCAGTCCACAGATGTACCTTGGAAATGCAGCTTTGACAGCTATCACCTGTTCTGTCAGGAAGAATCCATCCCTACACCAGTAACAGCCTGAAGGGGCACAAAACCCCCCATTAGAAGCCGCTGTAGAGACAACCTCGCACAGTCCTGTCCCCTGCCCGAGCTCTCGGGAAACCTGTCCTTCTGTCTCTCACTGTCCCTCTCTCCCTGGCTGAAGGATGGACCAATTGTGCCAATACTGTAGAATTCATACGTGAACCTATGTCCCCTCCAATGAGGAATTCCGCTACTTCTGTGGCACCTAAACCAGAAAGGAAGAACCGGGGCACCTGTGGGGGAAGCCAGCGTTTTCTGTCCGTGTGACTTTGGGAAAGCTCTGGACTCTCAGAGCCTCAGTCCCTTCCTCTCCGAGCTGGGGCCCGGGATCCACTCTAAGAAGATCAGAGAAGGTGGTGGGTGGAGGATCCCAGCCCCTGGCCGGCCTGGAGTAGGTGCTCAATGGACTGTCTACTTGTTCTCTGTAGTCTGACCACTGTGGTCAGCAGACATCACTCATTTACTCTCATGGTGCAAAAAGAAACACACAATTACCTCCCGTGCAGTCCCACCTCTGGTGCTTGAATCCCCTGATGAGGCATAAACATCTCCCAGCATCTTTCCCGTACCTCCTACCTCCTTCAGTCAGCCCACCTTTTAGAAGTTGTGTTTTTCTTTCACATTTTTTTTTTCAGAGAGGAAGGGAGAAGGACAGATAGAAACATCAGTGATGGGAGAGGATCATTGATCAGCTGCCTCCTGCACCTCCCACACCAGGATTGAGCCGCAACCCGGACATATGTACCGATCGGGAATCAAACTGTGACCTCCTGGTCGACCCTCAACCACTGAGCCACCGGGCTTCTTTTTCTTTTTTAACTCAAAGGTGAAGTCCTCACCCATCAGTGAATCCCACATGGAATTAAATCATCTTCCCGAGCCCAACTTGCCATGGCTCAAGCTTCCCCTGGTTGAATATTGAAATGAGTGAAACTGCTGTGTGACACTGCATGATGGACACATGTCAATCTAATGTGTCCAGATGCATAGAATGCACCACACCAAGAGTGACTCTTGGGCTAAACTAAGGTCTGTGGGTTGTAATGATGTGCCGATGTGGGTTCATCACGAACAACAAAAATACAGGCTGGGGAGAGGGAAGTTGATAATGGGGGAGGCCCTGCTTGTGTGGGGGGCAGGGGGCATATGGGAAATCTCTGTACCTTCCTCTCAATTTCTCTCTAAACCTAAAATTTCTCTAAAAATAAAATTCTTTTATGAAACTTAACCTCCTCAGAGTATCCCTCCGCAAGTACCTAGTGTGCCCTGGGTGTGGTCCCAAAAGGGGCGGGGCCCCATGCCCTCTACTTCCTCTCCAGGCCTCTGCCACCAGTGGCCCTACTGAACGGCCACTCTCCATGGTGGGCAGCACAGCCCCTAACACCCTGACTGGAGATCTGGGGGCTTCTCCTCCCCTGTGCTTTACCTTCCCAGGCATGAGAAAGTTGGGGGGGGGGTGGCCCTCGATCTCCTGGGTGCACAGACACCAGGCTGGGACGAAGCTCGGTGCCATCAGGAGGTTGAAGAACAAAGAGAATGACTTGTACTTGCTGCCAAAGAGCGCCTTGCTCAGATTCCCAGGCTCAAATGTCAGCCTCCATGCGGGGGTTCCGGAAGGATCCATGCTGGCCTTGCGCCCAGGCTACCTCTGGGTCAGAGGGCACAGCTGCTCTGTGAGCCCAATAACCAGCGGGTGATAGACGGGAGAAGGCTTCTCGCTTCTTGGTCTAAAGCTCACCCAATAGTAGTGGGAGACGGGAATCCGGGGACTCGGGTCTTATGGGAGAGGTGAGCTCCGGGCTCTAATTCTGGCGGTAAATCTCCTCTGGCACCAGACCCAGGCTCCCAGCATCTCTGGAGGGACCCAAGGGTGGTGCCAGCTCCGTCCCCTCCCCTGTGTGCCCTGGACCAGGGGTGCCAATCCGTGCAGTTTGACTCACCCTTAGTCCCCTCCAAGTGAAACTGCCTCTGCCTCCAGGGCCAGGTTCAAACCATGTGACTGGCCCCATCAGTCAGAACTGATTGGCTCAGTGTGCTCACCTGACCCAACAGCAGCCAATCAGGAGGCTGAGCTAGGATGCGGTGAGCTGAGCCAATCAGATTCTCTCTCGCGAACTTGAACAGGAACCCCAGAGCTGCGGGCCTGGAGGAGAGATACTGCTGAGCTGACGCCGAAGGAAAAGCCGTGGAGTGAGGTGTCGGAGACCAGCGACGGTGGGGACATCACGTCACTAATTCTTCCGGAGCCGAGAGGCGTGGAGAGCAGCAGCAGGAAAGGAGCCTCGGCCGCTGGGGCTGCATCACATTCATGGCCCAGATCCTCAGCACAATTCCCGCCGCGGAGCCCCGGCCCTGGCAGGCCCCTGGGTCCTGCTCCGGCCCTCCCAGGGGTGTCTCCCTGCCCCACGCATCCTCGCCCTCCAAGAGGAGCCCCGAGGAAAACAGAGAATGGCCAGGACGCCCCTCAGGCTCCAGGGAAGAGCACCGTCCTTGAGCTCGGGCTGCCATGGCAACACACCACCGGCGGGGCTTCGGCACAGACACTTATTTCTCACAGGCCTGGAAGCAGACACGTTCAAGGCAAAGGTGCTGGCAGAGGCAGTTCCTGGAGGGACCCTCTTCCTGCCTTGCCAATGGCGACCTTCTCGCTGTGTCCTCACATGGGAGAGAGCTCCGGTCTGCCTGTAAGGGCACGGATCCCATCATGCCCACCCGCACCCTCGCCACCACCTCATGACCTCCTCTGAACCTAATGCCCTCCCAGAGGCCCAGCTCCAAATACCATCACTTTGGGGTTAGGGCTTCAACGTAAATGGGGGACGGAGGGGGACACAAGCATTGAGTCCATGACAGAGCCCAACTGTGTCTTTAATAGCATTCACGCTGGGCCGTGTTTCCCCAAATAAAATCTTCCTGTGCTTTTATAGCTCCATTGAAATCAGCCTCAGTGGCCTGGCTGGTGTGGCTCAGTGGTTGAGTGTTGATCCATGAACCAAGAGGTCTCTGGTTCAATTCCCGGAGTCTCCATCTCCAGTAGGAAGCATGCAGGAGGAAGCCACTGATGTCTCTCTCCCGTCAATGTTTCTCTCTATTCCCTGCCCCTTCCTCTGTGTCTAAAAATAAATAAATAAAGGTCAAGAAATATGTATTTTTTAAAAATTAGCCTAAATGAGTATAAAACAGAGTGAAATCAATAAACCCAACCCCACTCCCGCTGGCTAAGCGAGTCCTCTCCAGACTACCTGGCTGCCGCTGGGATGAGTCCCTGACCTCACTGCCCTTCCTGCTCGCGTCTGTCCATAAGGCACCCGATGAGGGCCGCGAAGGCCAGGCCCACGCCTAGGAGGCCTGCTGCCACGCCAACTGCCAGGACTGCCTCAGTGACCTGCAGCACAAGAGATGGTGTCACACTCCACATCCGGGGCAGGCCACAGACACACCCACCAAGAATCTTCACTCGGGAGCCACCCGGGTCCCCTCCAACGGAACCACAGAGCAGTGGGTGTTTGCAGGCCAACAGGCCCCCAGGAGAGCGGAGAGGAGGCGGGGAAAGAGCGAGGGGGAAGGAGCAGTGGGTGTGAGGGAGACAGCCGCCCTGTAGGTCCTGAGAGGCTCAGAGAGCCGCAGGGTGGCCGGGAGAAGGACACAGGCAGTGCCCGGACGGTCTAGGTTAGGGCTGGCCACTGGGAGCCTGAAGCAAGTTCGGAGTTAGGGAACCACCCTGTGAGCTCTCACGACCCAGGGCTGGTCCGGGATGGTTCTGGGTGGCCCAGGAGCTGAGCCCGGCCTGGGATGGTTCTGGGTGGCCCAGGAGCTGAGCCCGGCCCAGGATGGTTCTGGGTGGCCCAGGAGCTGAGCCCGGCCCGGGCCCAGCTTGGCCGCCGGTGGAGGAGCTGCTGATGCCATGTTGTGACTGGGCAGCGGCTTATGGAGTGAGATCACCTCGCACTGCGCTGACCGGGAGGTTCTGGACAGGGAAGCGGATACTCGGAAAACAGGGATGAGGCGGAGAAGACGCCAGGATGGTCCCTGAGGGTCGTGCACTCGGCAGCGCCGCCCTGTGAGCCACCCCTGCCCACAGGCTGTGCTGGCGGAAGCGGGCCAAGACCCCGAGAACGGCTGCTTTCCAGGCGTCAACACTGGGCGGGACCTCGCAGGCACTCAGTTGTCTCAGTCTGCCCCCCCCCACTCCTAACCGTGTTAGAGCCCTCTGTGCAGAGGAGAAGGGTGAGGAGGACAGTGGGGAGAACTCCCGCTAAGCCCCCACGCCAAGGGACAGGGACCAGAATGCCTGGTGTCCTAACAAGCCACCTAGGCCTCCACCGCCAACAGAGAAGTCCTCAGACAGACCTCGGGGCAGGTGTCTGGGGAGGATGGTGACTTGGCGCCACGGGAGCGGCTGGGAAAGGAGAAGCCCGCACTGCCCCCTTCTTTCAGACTCAGACACGCTCCCACGTGTCAGCGCTGAGCCGACCTTCCCGCAGCTCCACTCTGACTGGCACAGAGGTGACTGGTGTTTTATTTATTTTTTATTTTTATTTTTATATTTTTTATGTTTCTTTTTTTCTAAATAAATGTTTATTGTTCAGATTATTACAATTGTTCCTCTTTTTCCCCCCAAACATCCCCTCCACCCTGTTCCCACCCCAGCCTCTGCCCTTATCCCTCCCCCCGCTGTCCTCATCCATAGGTGTATGATTTTTGTCCAGTCTCTTCCTGCACCCCCACACTCCTTTCCCCCTGAGAATTGTCAGTCCATTCCCTTTCTATGCCCCTGATTCTATTATAACCACCAGTTTATCCTGTCATCAGATTTTTTATTCACTTGATTTTTAGATTCACTTGTTGATAGATATGTATTTGTTGTTCATAATTTTTATCTTTACCTTTTTATTCTCCTTCCTCTTCTTAAAGAATACCTTTCAGCATTTCATATAATACTGGTTTGGCAGTGATGAACTCCTTTAGCTTTTTCTTATCTGTGAAGCTCTTTATCTGAACTTCAATTCTGAATGATAGCTTTGCTGGGTAGTGTAATCTTGGTTGTAGGTTCTTGCTATTCATTACTTTGAATATTTCTTGCCACTCCCGTCTGGCCTGCATAATTTCTATTGAGAAATCAGCTGACAATCGTATGGGTGCTCCCTTGTAGGTAACTGTTTTTCTCTTGCTGCTTTTAATATTCTCTCTTTGTGTTTTGCTCTTGGCATTTTAATTATGATGTGTCTTGGTGTGGTCCTCTTTGGATTCCTTTTGTTTGGGGTTCTGTGCGCTTCCTGGACTTGTAAGTCTATTTCTTTCACCAGGTGGGGGAAGTTTTCAGTCATTATTTCTTCAAATAGGTTTTCAGTATCTTGCTCTCTCTCTTCTTCTGGCACCACCATAATTCGGATGTTGGTACACTTGACATTGTCCCAGAGGCTCCTTACACAATCTTCATATTTTTGGATTCTTTTTTCTTTTTGCTTTTCCAGTTGGGTGTTTTTTGCTTCTTTGTATTTCAAATATTTGACTTGATTCTTGCAATCCTCTAGTCTGCTGTTGGATCTCTGTATATTATTTTTCATTTCAGTCAGTGTATGCTTAATTTATAGTTGGTCCTTTTTGATATCCTCAAGGGTCTCACTAAATTTATTGGCCTTTTCTAGAAAATTCTTGAAAAACCTTATAACCATGGTCTTGAACTCTATATCCAGTCGTTTGCTTTCCTCTATTTCTTTCATTTGTGAGCTGTTTCTTTGAATCCACATTTTGGCTATTTCCCTGAGTTGATACAGTGGCTTTTTGTGCTAGATGTCCTATAGGGCCCAGTGGCTCAGCCTCCCCAGTTACCTGAGGTGGACACTCTTGGTGCACCCCTTTGTGGGCTATGTGCACAGTGTTGTTGTAGTCAAGCCTTGATTGTTGTTGGTATCACTGGGAGGAATTGACCTCCAGGCCAATTGGCTGTGAGGATCAGTTGTGTCTATGCTGGGAGAACTTCTGTGCTGGAGACACCCTTATGAGACAAGACTTGCTTCAGTGGGGCTTTGGTGCTCACTGAGTCTGCCCCCTGAATGTATCCCTTATGGATCTGAGGAGTTGTAATCTGGATGGTCCCACTCTGACCCCTGGGTACACTGGCTCTTGGATCTTCAAGGAGGTGCTAATTTAGCCTCTGACTGAGGTCATTCAGCAGGAGCTGTGGAGAGATCTGCAGATTTCTCTTCTTTGTTTGGGTTTTGGAGGTGCCCAGATGAGGCCCAGCTGTGAGGCAATGCAAGCTGCTGCAGGGCCTTGGGCCTTCTTTTGGATGTTCTGGGTCTCACTGACTCAGCTGCAGTTTGTTAGGTAAGTTTATGTAACTATTTTCTCTCTTTTCCGCATCCAGCATGGCTAGAGAGCGGGTCCAAATCCCGAGTAGAGGCAGCTGGGGATTGAGAAATAAAAGAAAGAGACAAGACACAGAAATAGAAAGAAAAGTTGGGGCCAGTGGACCGCTGCCCTCTTCTGATGGAGAGACAGTGACCCAGAGCCAATGCAGCGTGTTTATTTTATACCCTCAAATACCAGGAAGTTTCACCAAAAGGTCAAGACAAAGGAGATTATTTGCATTCTTGAGTAGGCCCTGAGCATTCCTGGTGCTAGTTGGATTTAGATATCAAAACCCACTTCCCCACACCATGGTCTGAAGTGAAGATCAAGCTGACAACACACTTGCCCTTTTGGCAAGGCATGTTCCCAGGGTGTGGCTTTGCCGACGCCACTGGGTTCAGCTGACAATAATTAAAGAATGCCCATGTGCCTTCCCAGGGGGCCCTCTACAAGTTTAGAATTCAAAGGACCAGACCATTCATATGCAAAAGCCTCTGTGCTCAGCTTGGATGGGGTGGAGTCTCAGGGCTGAGCAAACAGCTATGGCTTCATGGGGCGGTATCTCAGGGCAGAACATACAGCAATGGTTTCCCGTCAGCCCTGCTCTAAGAGGCCCCTGGGTCTCAGTGTCGCGTGGTAATCGCTGCAAGCACCTCTGAGAGAAAGCCGCCCTCGAGTTTTGCCCGCTGCCAGACAGTCCAGTTTCTCCTCCTATGAGTCTGGGTCCCCAGAGTCTCGCCTGGAGTTGGAGTTCAGAGCAGTTGGGATTGAGAAAGCCAGCTGTGTACTCAGTTGCCAGCCCTCTCCGTGTGCGCGCCTCCGTACCTCTGCCTTCCGCAGCTCCTGTGAGTCTCAGTGTGCTTTTCTCTTTCCCTCAAGTTGTAGAATTTCCACTCAACCAGCCTTCCTGTGGTTCTGGATGATGTCTGTTTTGTCCTTTAGTTGTAGTTTTGAAATTGTTGTGCGAGGCAGCAGTTTAGGTGTTTACCTATGCCGCCATCTTGCTTTCTCCCCTGAATTCTATTTTTTAACAACTGCAAAGGGCAATGTGGTAGGGTTCTCCAGAGAAAAAGAACCAATAGGATATAGATATACATACAGATATGGATATATGAGATTTATTATACAAATTAGGTCACATGGGTATGGAGGCTGAGAAGTCTTACAATCTGTCATCTGCAAGCAGTGAACCAGAAAAACAGAAAAGGCAGTGGTGTAATTTGTTGAGAGGCTAAAGGACTGAAAATAAGGTGTTAAGGCCATTGGTGTAAACTCTGGAATTCAAAGCCTTGAGAAACAGGAACTATGATGTCCAAGGGCATCATAGATGGACATCCCGGCTCAAGAAGAGAGAGTTAGTCTTTTTCCACCCTTTTGTTCATTTTGGACCTCCAATGGATTGGATGATGCCTGGACACATTGGCCGGTAACCTCATTTACTCAGTCTACTAATTTAAATGCTAATTTCTTCTGGAAACACCCTCAGAGCTCACGGGAGTAAATACAAATGACCAATAAACATAGATATGTGAACAAGATCCCATGCTATTACTACCATGCTGACAAATATTTTAAAAGATGTTGAGCAATTGTGACTCTGGTGTACTGCCCATGGAAACTTAATTTTGCATTCTTTCTCTAATAAAGTTGAAGAACATCATACTGTTACCAGAGAGCTGCCTGAGTTGGAGGGGGTTCTCCTCCCCTTGGCTCTTATCACGCTTTGGAGAAAGAATTCAGGTGACTGACAAAAAGCAGTGCTGAAGCAAAGCAAGAACATTTATTAAAAATACACTTGGCATAAAGCACAAGCGAGCAACTCAGCTAGTCTCCGCGCCCCACCTGGTGGGGATTCTAGGGTTTTGTATTCCTCCCCCCACTTATAGGTTTCAAGATTCCCCTGCTGGATATCTTGGGCAACAGACTAGATTTCCAGGTCCCCCTTTTACATTGTTGTGGCTTTCCCCCAAATTTCTGAGAACATCCGGCAATTTTATCTCGGCAAGTTCCAAGATTGCTGACTTTTTTATTCAGTGGGTAAGAAAACTTCCCTCTTTTCCTCCCCCCTTCCCTCTGCCCTAGCTGCTATCTATCCTGCCTCACAAGGCCATACAACTCAACAGCTCTGCTTTGTGACCCTTTACTCAGTGATAACTTCAATTTAGTTTGTCACAGTCAGTATGTTAGAAAAAATAAAGAGCAGAATTTATCAGAGTGTATCTCATCTAGATTTTGGTAAGACTTTTATTTAGTCTATAGATCCTGGTACCTTATAAAATGTATTTCTTACCGTGGGTCTTGGTTCAAAAGGTTTAACAGCCTCTGCTTAGAGAAGACTCCAGGTGCACTAGGAGGCTTGTGTGAGGGTGCTCATGGCAACCTTGTCTGTAATGGCAACCCACTGGGAACACCCCAATGTCCACTGACAGGAGAGGATGATTAAACTGTGCTACATTCCGCATGGAATGGATGAACACGAATCAACAAGCAACCTAATATCGGGCAAACATCATCAAGCTGTGCAATGTAAGACACTTGATTCTGATTTTACCACATTCAAAACATGCAAACTAAATATGTTTATATTGCTTAAGGGATACATTTATATGTAGAAAAAAATTTTTAAAGCAAGACAATCATAGACTCAAAATTCAGGAAATTGGCTACAACTCCATTAGGAGGGAGAGGAACATGGGGCTAATTTTTTAAATAATATCTTTATTGAGATATAATTCACATACCATATGTTTACCCATTTAAAGTGTAAAAATCAGTGGTGGTTAGTAGATTCACAGAGTTGTGAAACCATCACCACAATCAATTTTAGGACATTTTTTATCATCTCAAAAAGAAACTCTATCCCCCTTAGCTACCACTCCCCACTCCCCTCCAGTCCTAAACAACCCCTAATCTACTTTTTGTCTCTCTATATATTTGCTCATTCTGAACATTACTTACAAATAGAATTTTATAATATGAAACTTTTGAACTTGTTTCCTTCAGTAGCATGCTTTCAAGTTTCCTCCATGTTGAAGCATGTATCAATTCTTCCTTTTTATGGCTGAATAATAGTCCATTTTATGAATTTACTCCATTTTTGTCCATTCATCAGTTGATGGTGTTCACCTTTTAGCCTCATGAATAATGCTGCTATAAACATGTGTGTACAGACATTTTGGGTCATGAAGCTTGTTTAAGTTATTGGTTGTTTTCTATTTCTTCAGTTAGGTTGTTGATGCATGGGTATTTTATTGTTATTGCTCTTCTCCCCATCCACAGCAAATAGATGTTTTTATTTGCATTAAATTATTATTCCATTTACTCATTCAGCAAACAGTTTTTGAGACTCTGCTCTGTGTTAGTCACTGCCCTGGACCTGATAAATGCAATTACACATTTTAATTTCTTTCTCTTTTTAAAAGTATTTTATTTTAAAAATATTTTTTTATTGATTTGAGAGAGGAAGGGAGAGGGAGAGAGAGATAGAAAAATCAATGACGAGAGAGACTCATTGATTAGCTGCCTCCTGCACACCCCCTACTGGGGATTGAGTGCAAAACCAAAGCATGTATGCTGACAGAATCACATAATGTGACCTCCTGGTTTATAGGTTGATGCTCAACCACTAAGCCACACCGTCTGGGCTAAAAGACCTTTAAATTTTATTTTTCAATTACAGTTTGCATTCAATATTGTTTTGTATTAGTTTCAGGTGTACAACATAGTGGTAAAATGATAATATATTTCATAAAGTGTCCCCCCCATAATTTCCACTACCCACCTGGCACCGTTTTGTTATTTCTTACACCTCACACTTATGCATATTCTTCTACATAGACATAAGATTTAATAAAAATCATTAAAAAGTATATGTAGCCTACAATATTCCTGGGAGGATACCAAGAAACTGATAGGGCTGCCTCCATGGAGGGGAACTAGGTGGCTAAGAGCTGGGGGAGGGGAAGATGGATGCTGATCTTGCTTCTCTAGGCCTTCATATAATTAAAAAGTACATATACACGCACACCTGTAGGACCAACGATGTTTGCACTCTGGGCTGTGGTCCTAGATTCCCAGCAGGCCGGGTGTGTGTCCGCTCGTCCTACTGTCTGTCCACTTAGGAGCATTTGGGCCGTTCCCGCCCAGCAGCTGCTGGGACAAACAGAACCCCCAAGCCCCCGGCCTTGAGGACTCTCTTCATGTGGCTCCTTGGGCCCCATTTTCTGATCCCGGAACAGACTGGATTCGGTGAAAAGCTACCAGCCCCAGAATGGGGACTGGGCGGTTCTTTTCAATCTTTATTACATATGTCCTCTTTTTCTCCCCATTGGCCCCTTCTAGCCCACCCCCACCCCAGGCCCTCAGCACCCTACTGTCTGTGTCCATGGGTTATGCATATATGCAGGCAAGTTCTTTGTTTGAAATCCCGCCCCTCCCGCCTTTCCTGAGCCACTCCCATCACTGTGCCCACCCTACCTGAGGTCTCTGCCAGCGCCCAGCCAAGTCCTCCTGCTCAGGGAAGCAGAGCTGTGATGTCCCAAGGGGATGGCACTGATTGGACAACGGAGATCACCTGACTCTAGGCCAGCTACTCCAAAGCTGTCCAGCATCCAGTGGGGGGCGGCTCAAAGGGCTCTGACCAATGAAACAGCAAGGAATTAGCTAAGCCAACCCTTCATTCTCCCTCCAGAATCCAGGGTGGGAAATACTGCCAAGATGGTCCTGCTGACACCAGAGGAGAATGGAGTGGAGATGCTGAGAGAAAGCGAATCTCCGCCGGAGCAGGACCGCGTGTGCTGTGAGGTCGCTGGTCCGCAGATGTCCATCCTGGAGAGCTGTCCAGCCTCAGCTCCTGCCCACCTGCCTCCTCACAGTACCGCTCTTTATGCTAAGAGCCTGAAGATGGTAAGTTATTGACCCTTGCTGCCCGCCCACGTGCCCACAGCAATGATGCTGAGGGCCCTCCCCACTCAACCCAAGCCTTCCTGTCCAGTTAGCCCAGGATGTCACAGTCCACAGGGGGTGTCCGATGAGAGAATCTTATCTGGGTGGGGTAGCAAGCCAACTCGCCACACCCAGGCAGGGGTGGATTTGGTTTCCACTTGGTCTGGGGTGTGTTTCTGAACTGTGTGTGGAGGGGGGGGCCCTGTTATCAGTGTGGGGCATGTGCCTCTGACGACACGTTCGGTCTGGTTCCATCTGCTCAGAGGTTGCTGGAATTGTCGGTGTGTTCTGGTCATGGTCAGTCCCCGGGTTCGGGTCTCCTTGGAGCTCCTCCCTCCTTCTGTCTCCCCATCCCTCCCCGCTCCCACACCCACCTGACCCTGCTGTTCCTCTCTCCTCTTCTCTGGGTCCTGAGACTTGGTGACTTATGACCGGGGCGCTGACCGCAGCCACCACCGAATCCTACTGACTCCGTGTGTGGACTTTGATGTCTCCCTGGCGGGTCTCCAGGCCTACGTGTCAACCTGGCCTGGACCTGGCGCTGCTTTGAACCAAGAGCAGATTTTCTGTGATCTTCGATTTGCTTTTCTATTTTAGAAATGTATGTATTTATTACTAGCATAAGGTAATACATGCTAAATCCAAATGTGGAGAACATGACCCTCCTCTTACTGAGTCATACCTCGCAGGTCTCCTGGACACATGTCTTACAGAGGAGCACGTCACGTGATGCCTGGCTTTCAGCACAGGTGTTTGTCTTCCTGGGCAGGGTCAGAGGGAGAAGGAAAGTCTTGATCACAGAAGGCTGGGCCCGAGGCAGCAGCACGCAGACACACCTGCAGGGAAGGATGGCTCCGGTAAGTCCCCAGAAAGCTTTCATTTCAAACCCGCAGTCCTGTTAGTGGTGATGATGTGGGTCTCCTTGCCGGTCCACAGCTCTGGCACAGAGGGGCACGGGTGCCTGCCGAGCCTGAGGGTCCGCTACCCGGGGTGGGAGGGCTCCCCAGAGCCTTCCTGAGGAGGCGGGAATGGTGGGCTCAGGGGGGGCAGCCTCTGCCCACTGCCCTGTCCCACCTCCTCAGTCACACTGTCCTGCGTGGCTGGGATGAGCTGGGAAGGGAGGGACCAGGAGAATGGCTCCGACGGGTTGGGGCCGAGGCGGGGCTGCAGGCAGGCGTTCTTGTCCACCCTCATCTCCAAGCAGCTTACCTGTCCCTCTGCTTCTCTTTCCACCCCTCTCTTCCGCTCCCATACGTAGCTCCTTCCTTCTGGCTCCAGGACAGTCACCTTTCCGAATGCTCGCCGCAGCCCGACCCCATGCAAAAGGCTTTTATGTAATCTCTGCTTCAAATACGGGAGCACGTTTTCCTTGTCAGCCCCCCAAACCCAAGTGGAAACCTAACATTGAGGTACAGGCCCCGGCTGCGCCCCCGCCCCAGCCCGTCCTCTGTGTGGCTCGGTCCGGGTCCTGCCGGGCGTGTTCTGTCCGTGGCGCACAGAAGTGCAGCCGCCTTGTCAGTGTTGATCTGTGGCTTTGGGTTTTGCTGTCATTCTGAACTCGGGTGTCTGAGTACAGTTCACTTCAGAAATGCTTGAATCGTTTCCTTTATTTACCAGCTTTTGAAATAATCCGGTGATGCTTTCGCATCCTCCAAAGGTGACTGCGTTCATTTATAAAGTGCCATCACAAGCACCTTGGTATCAGTATTCACATATCTGCTGTGTTTCTGTTTGATGCTCAAATTGTTCCTTGTCCGGCCAGGTGGACGCATGACGCCTGTAGTCAAGAGCTTTTCTCTCAGCCACGTCTCCCCAGCAGACTTCTGGTTGGCAGCCATCCTCACTTCACCCAGCAACAGCCCTGTGACCCGCTCAGCTGAGTCGGGGGGGAGAGGAGCTGGCTGGGCTCGGAGCCATCCTAAAATAGAACTTGTGTGACAAGGGCGTGTCTCCCATTCCCAGTGGGATGAGGGCAACATACTTCTGCTCATGCAAACTCCAGAAGGGCATGGCCCTGCCACCAACTCCAGTCCCACCCTGGGTCCCCGCTGGGCGTTGGCCTGGAGCCCGGACTCCAGCTGCCCCGGCCGGCCTGGGATGCTCTGGGCTTGGTGACACGCAGACCTCGGTTTCAGTCTTTCTCTTCTGTTCACTAGGGAAGGGTCTTTGCGTGCTCCCTAACCGTCCTGAGACTCGGTGTTCCCATCGGTCAAATGGGGTGATGATGGTTTGTAGTCAGAGAAGTGATGGGTATGAAATGGGCGCCCTGTTGAGCACCGGGTCTGGCTGCGCTAGTCGGGGCTCTCTCACTCAGAATCACTCAGGCCGGCGAAGCTGGGCGGCATTTATGAGGCATTGGAGACTTCCCGGGAGGCACATACTCTCTCTGACACCAACATGCTCTGGCATAACCTGTGCTCATGCCCGTGTCTGCACACCTCTCGGCCACACCCCGTGCTGCACACCTGCCCACACCGCCCCTCCGGACACGCTGTCCATCTCTTCTTTGTCCCCCGAAGAGCTCAGCTCCAGCTCAGCAGCCCCAGTAAAGGAGGCCTTTCCATCTGTGAGAGGAGCGCGCCCTCTCCCGTTTCCTGCGGGAGCTGATCAGAGGGAGCTCGCAGGCTGGGCTGGGCTCCTTCCGGGTCAGGTTCTAGAATGTTCCCTGTGAGGACTAACCTCAGCCTGTCTCTGGTTTTTCAGTCACAGGCCGAACCGAAACCTGGAGACCTGATTGAGATTTTCCGCTTTGGCTACGAGCACTGGGCCCTCTACGTGGGGGATGGCTACGTGGTGCACCTGGCTCCTCCAGGTAAGGCTGGTTCTCCCCAAGCCCAGGGCAGAGGTGGGAGTGTGAGCGGTGCCCA
The DNA here is from genome assembly GCF_963455305.1 of Plecotus auritus. Taxonomy (NCBI): domain Eukaryota; kingdom Metazoa; phylum Chordata; class Mammalia; order Chiroptera; family Vespertilionidae; genus Plecotus; species Plecotus auritus. The sequence continues at coordinate 152,285,250 of NC_137783.1, read as the reverse complement.
CTCGTGCGCTGTCTGACCCAGGGCCTGGCCTGGTGGGCACTCCGTGGCATTGGCTGCTTGGTGTTCCCTGCTCGGTCTGGCAGCCGCTCCTCTTCCTTAGCAGCGAGCTCGTGGAGAGACGGACTGCTGGCCTTTATTCCAGGCGATACTGGGGTTCACTTCCAGCCCACACACCGTCCCAGGGAAGCGCCCCTTTCTGTGTGCTCGGTGCTCTGGGGGCACATGAGGAGGACACAGCGCACAGCTGGCTGCAGCGGCCCGGGAGGAGCGTGGGCCTCCCACCTGGCAGACCCGTTTGGACCCGGGGGCCTCCGCTTGCCGACCTGTGACTTGCCCGTGTGACTGGAGCCCTAGGTTCAGCTGCACCCTCTGTAGAGCAGATGAGAACCCCACCGCCCGGTCCTGCAGGGGTGGGATGGACAGCAGAGGGGAGGTATGGAGGAAGGGGGGGCCTGACGGGGGCTGCGCCAACCTGCCATCCCTCCCAGAGCATAGTGGCATTAAAGTAAATGCCTGAAGCTTGGGAAACACCCGCAGCAGGGAACTGGCCAGGGTCAAATGCCCTTTTAAAAAGGGAATAAGAACTGGTGAACTAATGTGTACACACACACACACACACACACACACACAGCCAGTGAATATAGAAGCTGCTCATTGGATGAACTGGCTGTTCAGAGACTGACGTTATACCAACAGGCTTTCTGTGAGCCCAGCTCCATCGGGCATGGGAGTGGGGAGATGGCCCCTCCCTGAGGGTTCCAGGGCCCATCACTCTGCCTTCTCGCTTCAGCTTTCCCAGAAGCCTGGGTGAGGCGGGAGGCTGCCGTCCTGTTAGGGACAAACCCGAGGATTTAGAGCTGGGAGCGTGTGGCCACCACCTGACCCAGGCCTTCAATCTGTATTGAAGAGACCCCTGAGAAGAGAAGGGACTTGCCTGAGGCCACACGGTGGGTGGGGCTCTGGGTTTGCAGGTCAGGCCTGGCTTGCTCAGCAGCTTTCTTTCCTGCTATTGAAAAAATGTCCCCCCGGCCTGCTGAGGTCCCCACCCCGCTCTGGCGGGCTAGCACCTGGTGTCCATGCCCTGTACCACTCTGCCCATCCTGCATCCTTCAGGGACATCGGCGCTCACATGGGCCTTTAGGAGAATTCACATCCTTTGCTTTAGAATCGAGGAAGCCAGAGTCAGGGGGGCCGGGGCATCTGTGACTTCTCCGAGGCCACCCAGGCAGGGGTCGGCCGTGTTTGAGTTTGAAGCCAGGCAGGGGGGCCGGCCTTTCCACAGCCCATCCTCCCTGATGGTGCCCAGGGCAGTGGGGCTGCCTGCTTGCCCGCTCTCAGCCCTGACCATGGCCCTCTTTCCTCTTCGGGAACCACAGGTGGAATCGCGGGACCGGGGGCGGACAGCTTCATATTAGTCTGGTCTGACAAGGCCATGGTGAAGAAGGAGAAGCTGTCCGTGGTGGCCGGCAAAGACAAGTACCATGTCAATAACAAGCATGACCGGAAGTACTCCCCGTTGCCACCCAGCCAGATCGTTCGCCGGGCGGAGGAGCTGGTGGGGCGGGAGATGCCCTACAAGCTGACCAGCGCCAACTCTGAGAACTTCGTGAACGAGCTGCGATACGGACTCCCCCTCTGGGACCAGGTGCGTCCTCAGCCTGTGTCCCTGTCCCCAGGAACCTGAGCATTCCCCCTGCTGCCAGTGGCTGGGCATCCGTGTGGGCTGCAAGAGCGGAGGCGGAGGCACGAACAAGACAAAACAGCAGGGACAGAATCCCTGCCCTCGAGGGAGTGACAGTCGGGGTAGGGATGAGGGTGAGGAGATGAGCCATCGCTGTGCAGACCAGTGAGGTTAGGGGCTGATGTCCCAGCCAGGACACTCACCCTGGCCCCTCCCATAGATCCAGAGGAGGGTTGTTTTAACCCCACTTTACAGATGGGGAAACTGAGGCTCACGGTGCTTTACTAGCTTACCCAGACCCATCCAACCACTAGGCATTGAGGCTCCAGCACCTGACAGCCATGTGCAGAGGTGGGATTTGAACCCAGGTGCCTGATCCAGGAAGGCATCACAGAGAGGTGACGCCTGAGCTGAATCTGATTTAAATCTTTTGAGTAACTTGAAGCTGGAAAATGACCTGGAGATGACCAGGGAGCAGGGTGACAAGGACTACAGGCCGAGGGAGGAGGAAAAGTGGGAGCCAGGAGGGGAAGAGCCAGACAGAGGTTTCTGCGATGGGCCGGGGGTACACCGTTTGGGCTCTGGCCCACGTGGTCTCTGTCTCTCCACTCGACACCGCAGCTTTGTCGCAGAAACACAGTCATGGACAATCCCAAATGGCGTGGGTAAGGCCATTCCTAAAGAAGTGCTTTATGAAAACAGTGGTGGGTGTTAGAATCGCCGAAGGAGGAACACACAGGCCAAAAGGGGTAAAGAATTATGAGTTTATTAGTCACCTGGAGACCAGATGGGCTGAACCCCAAATGGGGCCAGCACCTAGAGATGAAGGGTCAGGGTTTTAAAGGACTCCAGGCGGGCTTTTTCTGGACGGAGAATTCTCAAGGCGGGGAATGAAGGGAAGGATAATGGTCTTAGAAACTGGAATATGGCCTAAGCAAGAGGAATGTGGTCTTAGCAAGTGGAATGTGGTCTTAGCAAGTGGAATGTAGTGTTAGCAAGGGGAATGTGGTCTTAGCAAGGGGAATGTGGTCTTAGGAAGTGGAATGTGGTCTTAGTAAGTGGAATGTAGTGTTAGCAAGGGGAATGTGGTCTTAGGAAGTGGAATGTGGTCTTAGGAAGTGGAATGTGGTCTTAGGAAGTGGAATGTGGTCTTAGGAAGTGGAATGTGATCTAAGCAAGTAGAATGTGGTCTTAGGAAGTGGAATGTGGTCTGAGGAAGTGGAATGTGGTCTTAGGAAGTGGAATGTGGTCTAAGCAAGTAGAATGTGGTCTTAGGAAGTGGAATGTGGTCTTAGGAAGTGGAATGTGGTCTAAGCAAGGGGAATATGGTATAAGTAAGTGGAATGTGGTCTAAGCAAGTAGAATGTGGTCTTAGGAAGTGGACTGTGGTCTTAGCAAGTGGAATTTGGTCTAAGCAAGGGGAATATGGTATAAGTAAGTGGAATGTGGTCTTAGCAAGTGAAATAAGGTCTTAGGAAATGGAATGTGGTCTTAGGAAGTGGAATGTGGTCTTAGGAAGTGGAATGTGGTCTTAGCAAGTGGAATGTGGTCTAAGCAAGGGGAATCTGGTCTTAGGAAGTGGAATGTGGTCTTAGCCAGTGGAATGTGGTCTTAGCAAGGGGAATGTGCTTTAAGCAAGTGGAATGTGGTCTTAGGAAGTGGAATATGGTCTTAGCTAGTGGAATGTGGTGTTAGGAACTGGAATGTGGTCTTAGGAAGTGGAATGTGGTCTTAGCAAGTGGAATGTGGTCTTAGGAACTGGAATGTGTTCTTAGCAAGTGGAATGTGGTCTAATCAAGGGGAATGTATTCTTAGGAAGTAGAATGTGGTCTTAGCAAGGGGAATGTGGTTTCAGCAAGTGGAATGCAGTCTTAGCAAGTAGAATATGGTCTTAGGAACTGGAATGTGGTCTTAGGAACTGGAATATGGTCTTAGCAAGTGGAATGTGGTCTAAGCAAGGGGAATCTCGTCTTAGGAAGTGGAATGTGGTCTTAGCTAGTGGATTGTGGTCTTAGGAACTGCATTGTGGTCTTAGGAAGTGGAATGTGGTCTAAGCAAGAAAATCTGGTCTTAGGAAGTGGAATGTGGTCTTAGCAAGGGGAATGTGGTCTAAGCAAGTGGAATGTGGGCTTAGCAAGTGGGATGTGGTCTTAGGAAATGGAATGTGGTCTTAGGAAGTGGAATATGGTCTTAGGAAGTGGAATGTGGGCTTAGCAAGTGGAATGTGGTCTTAGCAAGTGGATTGTGCTCTTAGGAAGTGGAATGTGGTCTAAGCAAGTAGAATGTGGTCCTAGCGAGGGGAATATGGTCTAAGCAAAGGGAATGTGGTCTAAGCAAGTAGAATGTGGTCTTAGCAAGGGTAATGTGGTCTTAGCAAGTGGAATGTGCTCTAAACAAGGCTAATGTGGTCTAAGAGAGGGGAATGTGGTCTTAGCAAGTGGAATGTGGTCTTAGCAAGTGGAATGTGCTCTAAACAAGGCTAATGTGGTCTAAGAGAGGGGAATGTGGTCTTAGCAAGTGGAATGTGGTCTTAGAAAGTGGAATGTGGTCTTAGGAAGTGGAATGTGGTCTTACAAGTGGAATGTGGTCTTAGAAAGTGGAATGTGGTCTAATCAAGGGGAATGTGCTCTAAGCAAGGGGAATATGGTCTTAGCAAGAGGAATGTGGTCTCAGGAAGTGGAATGTGGTATTAGCAAGTGGAATGTAGTGTTAGCAAGGGGAATGTGGTCTTAGCAAGGGGAATGTGGTCTTAGGTAGTGGAATGTGGTCTTAGTAAGTGGAATGTAGTGTTAGCAAGGGGAATGTGGTCTTAGGAAGTGGAATGTGGTCTTAGGAAGTGGAATGTGGTCTTAGGAAGTGGAATGTGGTCTAAGCAATTGGAATGTGGGCTTAGGAATTGGAATATGGTCTTAGGTAGTGGAATGTGGTCTTAGCAAGGGGAATGTGGTCTTAGCAAGGAGAATGTGGTCTTAGGAGGTGGAATGTGGTCTTAGGAAGTGCAATGTGGTCTTAGGAGGTGGAATGTGGTCGTAGGAACGTGAATGTGGTCTAAGCAAGGGGAATGTGGTCTAAGCAAAGGGAATGTGGTCTTAGCAGTGGAACGTGGTCTTAGCAAGGGGAATGTGGTCTTGGCAAGTGGAATGTGGTCTTAGCAAGTGGAATGTGGTCTTAGGAAGTGGAATGTGGTCTTAGGAATTGGAATGTGGTCTTAGCAAGGGGAATGTGGTCTTAGGAGGTGGAATGTGGTCTTAGGAAGTGGAATGTGATCTAAGCAAGTAGAATGTGGTCTTAGGAAGTGGAATGTGGTCTAAGCAAGGGGAATCTCGTCTTAGGAAGTGGAATGTGGTCTAATAAAAAGGAATGTGGTCTTAGCACTTGGAATGTGGTCTTAGGAAGTGGAATGTGGTCTTAGGAAGTGGAATGTGGTCTAAGCAATGGGAATGTGGTCTTAGGAACTGGAATGTGGTCTTAGCCAGTAGAATATGGTCTTAGGAAGTGGAATGTGGTCTTAGGAACTGGAATGTGGTCTTAGCAAGCGGAATGTGTCTAAGCAAGGGGAATGTGGTCTTAGGAAGTGGAATGTGGTCTTAGCTAGTGGAATGTGGTCTTAGCTAGTGGAATGTGGTCTAAGCCATTAGAATGTGGACTTAGCAAGTGAAATGTGGTCTAATAAAGGGGAATGTGGTCTTAGCAAGTGGAATGTGGTCTAAGCAAGGGGAATCTCGTCTTAGGAAGTGGAATGTCATCTTAGCAAGTGGATATTGGTCTAAGTAAAGGGAATCTGGTCTTAGGAAGTGGAATGTGATCTTAGGAAGTGGAATGTGGTCTTAGCTAGTGGATTGTGGTCTTAGGAACGGCATTGTGGTCTTAGGAAGTGGAATGTGGTCTAAGCATGAAAATCTGGTCTTAGTAAGTGGAATGTGGTCTTAGCAAGGGGAATGTGGTCTTAGCAAGGGGAATGTTGTCTAAGCAAGGGGAATGTGGTCTTAGGAAGTGGAATGTGGTCTTCGCAAGTGGATATTGGTCTAAGTAAGGGGAATCTGGTCTTAGGAAGTGGAATGTGTTCTTAGGAACTGGAATGTGGTCTTAGCAAGCGGAATGTGGTCTAATCAAGGGGAATGTATTCTTAGGAAGTGGAATGTGGTCTTAGCAAGGGGAATGTGGTCTAAGCAAGTGGATTGTGGTCTTAGTAAGTAGAATATGGTCTTAGGAAGTGGAATGTGGTCTTAGGAACTGGAATGTGGTGTTAGCAAGCAGAATGTGGTATAAGCAAGGGGAATGTGGTCTTAGGAAGTGGAATGTGGTCTAAGCAAGGGGAATGTCCATTAGTAAGTCACCTAAATGTCAGTGCCCAGGGGTGGGGGTACCGACTCAATCATATGATCAGACCTGGCAATGGGCTCGCTTGGGCCCTTGTGCCACAGTTTGCTGACTCCTGGTCTCAGATAATTTGAATCTTAAGTGACGTATGACTGTTTCTTCTGGGCATGTTGGGTCAAGATTGGTAGATTTCCTCATGGCCTGTGTGAGGCGAGACAGGAAGATTGCCGGATTTGCATGACTTTCCTGGGTGACCTCTGCTAATTTGTGATAGTCTACCGCTTGGTGGGCTGCGCTTCCAGTCCTTCTAGGCAGAGAACAGTGTGGTCTTGAGGCCTGCGACCTGCCTGCCCTTTCTGATAGGTTTACAGTGGGTCCCTGTCAGGGACAGCACCCACTCTGACTGGGAGGGCAGGGGCCTGCCAGCAGAGGGTATCTGCATGGCCCTGGGCATGAAGCCACATTTGGCACCAGCAATTTCCCGAAGGGGTCCTTTAGGCTAGTGCAGGAGTGGGGGCAGGAAGAGAGCGAAACCTGCTCGGAGCAGGTGTGAGATGGGGTGGTGGCGGTAGGATCCCCCGCATAGGGTGGTGGGCTCTGAGTCTGCTGACACAGAGGAGCCCTAGGCTCGGGGACCGGACGATGGTCGGCGAGATCAAAAATGGTGAGGGCGGAAGGGCATTTGAGATCCTCTGGGGGCGCAGAGTGAAGAAGGAAAATCTGTGAGGGAGAGCGGCTGTTCCAGAGAGAAGGATATGTCCTTGAGTGTAAAGAAGCCTGGATATACAGGTCCTCAGACCACTTGCCCTGCCTGCGGCAGAATTGTCAAGGTCAGTTAGAATTTGGAAATCAACACTGCCATTTTATTTAGGCCAGACTTCCTGCACAAATTCTAGGTCTGAAGGCTTTAAGTAGACAGCCCAGGGGTGTGGTGTGGGGAATGGTTGCCTGCGAACTCCCAATAGTGACAGGCAGTGGTTTAAGGTCTGCTTTCCATGAGGTTAAGGCCGAGAAAGGCATCCCCATCTCCCCCTAACGTTTACCGGAAACGAACGGAGCCCTCGATCCGTGACAGGTGTCCGGTCAGGAGAGGGGGCGAGGGAACCTGGTTCCGGGAGGACTTGTCCCCACCAGCGCTGGAGTTCCGTGGGGCCATCGAACAGTATCAACCCGGAGCCTAGCTACAAACCCAAAGGACAGGACAGTCCGTCGAGGAGAATAGACTAAAGCCCCTGACCTTTGACTCTGTGCCCGGTGTTGATGCAGGAGGAGGCAAGGAAGGAGAGGTCCGCTATCCAGTCAGGAGCACGACCCAGTCTCTCTCTGCCCTGTATTCCCTCTAACCCTTTCACTCCCACTGCAAACATCTAGGTCTTGGTTTCAATTCAAGCCTCTGCCAACTTATTCTTCCAGGATGTAGGTTTGCACCATGGAGCAGTGAGGGCTACACTGATTATAGATCAGCAGCCTCCTGTCACTACGAGGGGGGGGGGGGAATGGGGATGGCTTAAGCTGTCTTCACACTGTTCCTATAATCACGCATGCTGTCCTTATCCCTTACCATGCAGTGTCAGGAGCGCCTGGCCTCTGCCTCCACTCCCGCGGGCGCCTGGGAGCCTGGTTTCCATGCGTCCAGCTGGCAGACACCGGGCCCACCCCCACTGATGCTGACTGGCCCTTTTCAAATGTACGTTTCAGGGTCTCCTGAGCCCCCGTGTCCCCTCCTTTGTGCACCCTTTAAAACACCAGTCACTTCTGTGCCAGTCAGAGTGGAGCTGAGGGAAGTCGGCTTAGCGCTGACACGTGGGAGTGTGTCTGAGTCTGAATGAAGGGGGCAGTGCGGGCTTCTCCTTTCCCAGCCGCTCACGTGGCGCCAAGTCACCATCCTCCCCAGACACGTGCCACGAGGTCTGTCTGAGGACTTTTCTGTCTGCGGTGGAGGCCTAGGTGGCTTGTTAGGACACCAGGCGTCCTGGTCCCTGTCCATTGGTGTGGGGGCTTAGCGGGAGTTCTCCCCACTGTCCTCCTCAGCCTTCCCCTCTGCACAGGGGGCTCTAACACGGTTAGGAGTGGGGGCGGGGGGGGCAGACTGAGACAACTGAGTGCCTGCGAGGTCCTGCCCAGTGTTGACGCCTGGAAAGCAGCCGTTCTCAGGGTCTTGGCCCGCTTCCGCCAGCACAGCCTGTGGGCCGGGGTGGCTCACAGGGCGGCGCTGCCGAGTGCACGACCCTCAGGGACCATCCTGGCGTCTCCTCCGCCTCATCCCTATTTTCCCAGTATCCGCTTCCCTGTCCAGATCCTCCCGGTCAGCGCGGTGCGAGGTGATGTCACTCCATAAGCCGCTGCCCAGTCACGACATGGCATCAGCAACTCCTCCGTCAGCGGCCAAGCCGGGCCTGGGCCGGGCTCAGCTCCTGGGCCGCCCAGAACCATCCCGGGCCGGATGTCACTCCATAAGCCGCTGCCCAGTCACGACATGGCATCAGCAACTCCTCCGTCAGCGGCCAAGCCGGGCCTGGGCCGGGCTCAGCTCCTGGGCCGCCCAGAACCATCCCGGGCCGGGCTCAGCTCCTGGGCCGCCCAGAACCATCCCGGGCCGGGCTCAGCTCCTGGGCCACCCAGAACCATCCCGGGCCGGGCTCAGCTCCTGGGCCGCCCAGAACCATCCCAGGCCGGGCTCAGCTCCTGGGCCACCCAGAGCCATCCCGGCCCAGCCCTGGGTCGTGAGAGCTCACAGGGTGGTTCCCCAACTCTGAACTTGCTTCAGGCTCCCAGTGGCCAGCCCTAAACTAGACTGTCCGGGCACTGCCTGTGTCCTTCCCCCGGCCACCCTGCGGCTCTCTGAGCCTCTCAGGACCTACAGGGCCGCTGTCTCCCTCACGCCCACAGCTCCTTCCCCCTCGCTCCTTCCCCGCCTCCTCTTCGCTCTCCTGGGGGCCTGTTGCCCTGCAAACCCCTGCTGCTCTGTGGTTCCGTTGGAGGGGAACTGAGTGGCTCCTGAGTGCAGATTCTTGGTGGGTGTGTCCGTGGCCAGCTCCTGATGTGGAGTGTGACACCGTCTCTTGTGCTGCAGGTAAAAGAGGGATCACGGCAGGCGCCATGGGCATTGCGAACCTGATCGAGTTCATGTGGAACGTAAGCAAGCAGAAATAGCGGTAAGGTCCAGGATTCATCCCAGCAATAGCCACTTAGTATGGAGAGGACTTGCTGTGCCAGAAGGACTGGGGTTGGGTTTATTGATTTCACTGTTTTATACTCATTTAGGCTAATGTTTTTAAAAATATGTCTTTATTGACTTTATATATATATATATATATATATATATATATATATATATATATATATTTTTTTAGAAAGAGAGATAGGGGCAGGGAATAGAGAGAAACATCGATGGGAGAAATTCATCAGTGGCTGCCTCCTGCATGCTTCCTACTGGAGATGGAGACTCCGGGAATAGAACCAGAGACCTCTTGCTTCATGGATCAACACTCAACCACTGAGCAACACCAGCCAGGCCACTGAGGCTGATTTCAATGGAGCTGTAAAAGCACAGGAAGATTTTAATTGGGGAAACACGGCCCAGCATGAATGCTATTAAAGACACAGTTGGGCTCTGTCATGGACTCAATGCTTGTGTCTCCCTCCGTCCCCCATTCACGCTGAAGCCCTAACCCCCAAAGGGATGGTATTTGGAGCTGGGCCTCTGGGAGGGCATTAGGTTCAGAGGAGGTCATGAGGTGGTGGCGAGGGTGCGGGTGGGCATGATGGGATCCGTGCCCTTACAGGCAGACCGGTGCTCTCTCCCATGTGAGGACACAGCGAGAAGGTCGCCATTGGCAAGGCAGGAAGAGGGTCCCTCCAGGAACTGCCTCTGCCAGCACCTTGGCCTTGAACGTGTCCGCTTCCAGGCCTGTGAGAAATAAGTGTCTGTGCCAAAGCCCCGCCGGTGGTGTATTGCCATGGCAGCCCGAGCTCAAGGACGGTGCTCTTCCCCGGAGCCTGAGGGGCGTCCTGGCCATTCTCTGTTTTCCTCGGGGCTCCTCTTGGAGGGCGAGGATGCGTGGGGCAGGGAGACACCCCTGTGAGGGCGGGAGCAGGACCCAGGGGCCTGCCAGGGCCGGGGCTCCGCGGCGGGAATTGTGCTGAGGACTCTGGGCCATGAATGTGACGCAGCCCCAGCGGCCGAGGCTCCTTTCCTGCTGCTGCTCTCCACGCCTCTCGGCTCTGGAAGAATTAGTGTCGTGATGTCCCCACCATCGCTGGTCCCCGACACCCCACTCCACGGCTTTTCCTTCGGCGTCAGCTCAGCAGCATCTCTCCTCCAGGCCCACAGCTCTTGGGTTCCTGTTCAAGTTCCCGAGACAGAATCTGATTGGCTCAGCTCACCGCATCCTAGCTCATCCTCCTGATTGGATGCTGTTGGGTCAGGTGAGCACACTGAGCCAATCAGTTCTGACTGATGGGGCCAGTCACATGGTTTGAACCTGGCCCTAGAGGCAGAGGCAGTTTCACTTGGAAGGGACTGAGGGAGAGTCAAACTGCACGGATTGGCACCCCTGGTCCAGGGCACCCAGGGGAGGGGATGGAGCTGGCACCACGCTTGGGTCCCTCCAGAGCTGCTGGGAGCCTGGGTCTGGTGCCAGGGGAGATTTACCGCCAGAATTAGAGCCCGGAGCTCACATCTCCCATAAGACCCGAGTCCCCGGATTCCCCGTCTCCCTCTGCTATTGAGTGAGCTTTAGACCAAGAAGCGAGAAACCTTCTCCCGTCTATCACCCACTGGTTATTGGGCTCACAGAGCAGCTGTGCCCTCTGACCCAGAGGTAGCCTGGGCGCAAGGCCAGCATGGATCCTTCCAGAACCCCCGCATGGAGGCTGACATTTGAGCCTGGGAATCTGAGCAAGGCGCGCTTTGGCAGCAAGTACAAGTCATTCTCTTTGTTCTTCAACCTTCTGATGGCACCGAGCTTCGTCCCAGCCTGGTGTCTGTGCACCGAGGGGATCGAGGGCCCCCCGCCCCCCACTTTCTCATGCCTGGGAAGGTACAGCCCAGGGAAGGGGACGCCCCCAGTTCTCCAGTCTGGGTGTTAGGGGCTGTGCTGCCCACCATGGAGAGTGGCCATTCAGTAGGGCCACTGGTGGCAGAGGCCTGGAGAGGAAGTAGAGGGCATGGGGCCCCGCCCCTTTTGGGACCGCACCCAGGGCACACTAGGTACTAGCGGAGGGATACTCTGAGGAGGATAAGTTTCATGAAAGAATTTTATTTTTAGAGAAATTTTAGGTTTAGAGAGAAATTGAGAGGAAGGTACAGAGATTTCCCATATGCCCCCTGCCCCCCACTCACCCAGAGCCTCCCCCATTATCAACTTCCCTCTCCCCAGCCTGTATTTTTGTTGTACGTGAGGAACCCACATCGGCACATCATTACAACCCACAGACCTTAGTGTAGCCCAAGAGTCACTCTTGGTGTGGTGCATTCTATGCATCTGGACACATTAGAATGACATGTGTCCATCATACAGTGTCACACAGCAGTTTCACTCATTTCAATATTCAACCAGGGGCAGCTTGAGCCATGGCAAGTTGGGCTCGGGAAGATGATTTAATTCCATGTGGGAGTCACTGATGGGTGAGGACTTGACCTTTGAGTTAAAAAAGAAAAAGAAGCCCGGTGGCTCAGTGGTTGAGGGTCGAACAGGAGGTCACCGTTTGATTCCCGATCGGCACATATGCCCGGGTTGCGGCTCAATCCTGGTGTGGGAGGTGCAGGAGGCAGCTGATCAATGATCCTCTCTCATCAGTGATGTTTCTATCTGTCCTTCTCCCTTCCTCTCTGAAAAAAAAAATGTGAAAGAAAAACACAACGTCTAAAAGGTGGGCTGACTGAAGGAGGTAGGAGGTACGGGAAAGATGCTGGGAGATGTTTATGCCTCATCGGGGGATTCAAGGACCAGAGGTGGGACTGCACGGGAGGTAATTGTGTGTTCCTTTTTGCACCATGACAGTAAATGAGTGATGTCTGCTGACCACAGCGGTCAACTACAGAGAACAAGTAGACAGTCCATTGAGCAACTACTCCATGCCGGCCAGGGGCTGGGATCCTCCACCCACCACCTTCTCTGATCTTCTTAGAGTGGATCCCGGGCCCCAGCTCGGAGAGGAAGGGACTGAGGCTCTGAGAGTCCAGAGCTTTCCCAAAGTCACACGGACAGAAAACGCTGGCTTCCTCCACAGGTGCCCCAGTGCTTCTGTTCTGGTTTACGTGCCACAGAGGCAGAATTCCTCCCTGGAGGGGACATAGGTTTACGTATGACTTCTTCAGTCTTGGCACAGTCGGTCCATCCTTTAGCCAGGAAGAGAGGGACAGTGAGAGACAGAAGGACAGGTTTCCCGAGAGCTTGGGTCAGGGAACAGGACTGCGCGAGGTCTTCTCTACCGCGGCTTCTGACGCGGGGTTTTGTGCCCCTTCAGGCTGTCACTGGCGTTGGGATCGGTTGCTTGACAAAGCAATGGTGGCACCAATCGCAGCTATGGCTCCAGCGCCCGCAGTTACTCCGGTCCGGATGTTTTCTACCTGAAAGGGAGCAGCCCAGGTTCACAGTCCACAGCAAGACCAGGCCGGTTCTCCCTCCGCCAAAGGGGCTGGAGGCCACACTCATGCTCCCACCTTCCCTGGGGGCCTGGCCTCTCGAAGATGCTGGCCTTGTCCCAACAACCCTTCCCTGGGAAGCCGAAGGTGTGACCACTTGTCAGTGCTGCGCTTGACTGGATGTGTCCTGACAACTGGCAGGGTGGACGGATGGAATCCTGTGTGAGCCTCCTGGGTGGGCCACTTGGTCCTGATGGAGGTGGTAGGGGAGGGGCCTTCCTGCCTGGGCTCCTGGGGCCAGAGCTCTGGGGTGAAAGTGGGAATGGCTCTGTGTTCAGGGATCTCCCTGGGCTCCAGCTCTGCAGAGGGAGGTGGTGGCAGAGCTGAGGGGGACGATGGGAAACCATGGCCTCAGGGATCACTGTGCTCTGTGTACTGTTCCCAAGTGCAGCCTGGAAACTTCTATCTCCACCCCCACCTCGGCCTGAACTCCAGACTCACACGTCCACTGCTACTGAGCAGGTCCACACAGATGTCTAACCGGTCACCTCAACTCCCCACATGAGCATCAAATCCTTAATATCTCTCCCAAAATTCCTCCTCATTCCCCTCCATCCAGGCTGCCCAGCACCCAGTCACAGGGGCTGTGAGCCCTGGAGGTGCTGTGGTTTGGCAGAAAGAGCCGGGACCACTGGGGATTGAATCCTGTTTGTGCCTCTTACTGTGTGTTTGTGACAATGAACTCAGAAGAGGGCAAGGGGATGGGTTAAAGCTCTGCCCAGAACTTCCATAACATGTTCTTGAGCTCTTACACCGGCCACAGACCTGAGCATCTCTTGCCCGAAGGCTCTCTGGGGCCTTAGGACACCTGTCATGGTGCAGGGCTGACCCAGAATTTCCCTGACAGCACACAGGGCATCAGGAGCTGCCTTTAGGGTGGGTTTTAGAGGCAAAAAATCCCAAAGGGATAGAGGAGCCCAGAGCCCTAGAGGTCCCCCAAACATCCCCTCCTCTTGCACATGGGGAAACTGAGGCCAGAGAGGAAGTGCCCTGTCCAAAGACCCTGAGTGGATTAAAAGCAGATGTGAGATTAGTTCTCAAACATCCTGACTCCCAGCCAACAAGACCCTGAGAGCTCCCTTTTGAATTATTCAGGGTAATTCTTGTCACCCCCACTGCAAGTAGACCTCCAGAAGGGAGAGAGCCCCTGAAGAGAGGGCCTTACCTGCCGGCTGCGGGCCTTGCCGTATCTCAGATCGGTGACAAAGTGCTCACAGTTCCTGTTCAGAACACTGTACGGCAACTCCTTACCGACCATCTCCTCCGCAGAACGGATAATCTTGTTCACGGGCAGTGGTGAGTACTCGTGGTCCAAGTGGTTGTTGACCCAATAGCGGCAGCCCCCCACCACATCACTCAGGAGCTCCCTTTTCACCACACCTCTGCTGCTCAGCACAGAGAAGAGGCTGCAGGACCCAGCCCCGGGGTACTCATCTGGAATCAGACACAAGAGTATCAGCAACTGCAGGGGAGGCCTGGGAGGGGAGAGGTCACAAGGCAGGGAGGAAGGGCCAGGGGGTCACACTATTGAGCTCTGGTGTCTGTCCCTTCACCAATGTGATTGGAGGATTCCATCATTGTGCTCTTTTCCTTAACGAGCTGTGAATAATCAATGTTAATCAATGTTGTGATGGTCAGTGGCTGCCACTGTGTTCCATTACATGAATGGACATTATATGAATTTACGGTAGTAAACTGTATTTCTTCATCTTTGCACTTGCGTGTTTCAGAAAGAGATCAAAGTAGTTGTGGTCCCACTGGGTTTCAGACTCTGCTGTGCAAATTTCATACATTCCCTCATTATTCTCCTTTTGAACTTCATGGTAAACACTCTCATGTCCGTTCAACAACCGATATTGGACCTGAGGCATCATGGGCCTTTTCTGGCCCAGCTCTGGCCACATGGAGAGGCCACACAGCGCTTCCAGCTGGTGGCGTCCGATCCATTGAGCCTGGAGCCCGGGATTTGCTCTCTAAGAGGAGGGAACTAGAGAGCACGCTAACCAGCAGGCTCCTTTATGTGTGAGTCTCGAGGCTGATGCTGCACTTAGCACCGCCCTGGAGGAAGCACTACCTGCACACTCACACACAAGCAGGACCCGCTGCTCACACTCACGCTCCCTGTTCCAAGCCTCCTAAGTGTCGTCTGGATTAGGGGGTTTCGCTTACTATTTGCCATCAATGCTGACAGTTTTCAGCTCTGTCAGTGTAGGTGACAGCGCATAGAAACCTGCTCAGTCACAAGGAGATTCTTGTGATCATGAGAAGTTTCTGTCCAGCGAGAACGCAAACGCTTGCTGTCCGAGGTGTGGGTGCCACTGCTCTGCAGGGCACCAGCCCCTGTGCCTCCCAGTCCGCGGTCTCCTCCCAGCACCTTCCTTTCATGGACGACACACACGTCTGGGCCCTGCCTTCTCCTCTGACTGCCTGTCATCCTGCTTCTGCTCTCCCTGCGTTACATCAAGGGTCCAGGCGCTCGTGTGCGTGTGTGTGAGACTCTCTGGGAGGTGTGACCTGGGAGAGCTGCTCCGTGGAGGGTGTTCAGAAAGCCCTCTCAGGTTGCCCTGTTCTGTGACATCCTCTGAGCACAGGACACAGCCTGAGAGGCAGTCCCTCCATGAGAGCGGGACACCCAGACACGCTGCTGGTTTAGAGAAATCTGTCTGCTCGCCTAGCTAACGGGTCTGAGCTGGAGAGCATCCAATGCGGGTGCAGCCCGGCTTCCCTGGGGCCCACGGACCTCTTTTCCTGCTGAGTCAGGACCCGAGGGACCACTGAGATGCCCCCAAGGGACACGGATGTACAGTGAGCCCACGCACCGCCCAGGGAGAACCCAGCGAGGGTTCCAGGTGGCATTTGGCTTTGAATTGTTCTCATGAGGCCCATGTTCGGCAAATGCAGCTCACGAGCCACATGCGGCTCTTTGGCTCTTCCACAGAATACCACGGCCTGGGCGAGTCTATTTTGAAGAAGTGGCGTCAGAAGAAGTTTAAGTTTTAAAAATTTGTCTCTCAAAAGAAATTTCAATAGTTGTACTGTTGATATTTGGCTCTGTTGACTAATGAGTTTGCCGACCATTGCATTAGGCTAATAAATCTTTGGTAAATCCTACTTTCAACCCCCTTACCTGGGGGAGCCAGGTGGATCACATAACCTTTTCCCACATAGAGGGCCCAGTGGGAGTAGCCGATGTGGGAAATCTCAATCAGGTCTCCAGGCTTGGGCACTTCACGAAACTGCAAGAGAACAGCGGGAAGGGGAGAGATTTCAGGGAGCTGCAGAGGGCCGGCTGGGAGGAGCTGGGCAGGGGAGTCCACGCGGATGTTCATCGCCTGGTGAGCGTGTGGAGGGCACTCTGGCCCCTGTGAGGCCCTCAGCCTCTGGCGCTTTCAGAGCATGCCCTTGGGGAACTGGAAGCCTGGAATCTGGTTGCCCCGAGGGAGGGAAGCCTGGAAACATGACCTTGTGCTTTGGGAGAGTGAAGAATTGTCCAGAGAGTGTAATGCATGTGTGTCTGTGTTTTTTGCACATGTATGTTGTATGTGGTGCGTGTATATGCCCACACATGAGGATGCCGACGAGCATATGTGGGTGTATTGTGCACCTGTCCGGAGGGTGATGACACAATTGCTTGTGTGCAAAGCCCCTTCGTGGAGGCTGGGACCCAGGCTCATCCCCAGCCACATGGGGCAGGTGAGTCTGAGCCTCTGCCTCACACACTGCCCGCAGGTGTTCACATGCCTCTTGCCTAGGCTGAGCATGGCCCCCACAGGCTCCCCCTCACACTCTGCCCCTGCAGCCCCGGTGCACCCGCCCTCAGAGGTGCCGACCTGAGGGACAGAACTGACAGCCTAGTGAGGGGACTGAGCTTTGAGGAGGCCCTAGTGGGGCTGCCCCTCTTCCAGAGCTGGGAGGGGGGCGGGGGGCAGACGGGGCTCACACACTCAGGCAGCAGGCTCTGCTGGCACTCTCCCCACCATGACGGCCACCCTCCAAGCCCAGGGGAGGAAGCAGCACCCCTTGCTCAGCTGGGGAAACTGAGGATCAGAGAGGGAGAGGGACTTGCCCGGGGACACTCAGCTGGCAGTGGCTGCGCTGGGTCTTCTCTGTCCCGTCTCCTCCTGTCCCTTTCCTCCCTCCCTCCCTGCCTCACCACCTCCTCCCTCTCCTCAGTGCCCCCCCAGGGCACCACAGCACCTGATCAGAGAATTTTTCAGCTTTTCTTTGTCTCGGTGTCTGACCTCAGCGAATGAGAAACCTCCTGCAGCCTCACCCCAGGCGGCCCAACCTGAGGCCAGGGCTCAGCTTCCCTTTGGCCCATTCCATGCCGGTACCCAGCAGCCCACGCTCACCCAGAACACGTCTCCTGATTCACCTCCTCGTCCATCTCCCGCCCGTGACTCAGCTCAGGGCACCAGGTCCCGATTTTGTGACCCCACAGTTTCCTGACAAGGTTCCCTGCCTCCTGTCCCTTCACCTCCACAGCCAGTCCCCCAGGGCCCCTCATTGTCCTTCCCAAATGTCCCATCTGTCCATGACCCTCCTCTGGCCTCAAGGCACAGGCATGCCCCTGGGCAGCCACAGCCCCTCCTGACCCTTCCCCACCCTCCTGGCCCCTGCTGTCCTCGCCCCCCCCCCCCCCACCCTGGGCTGGCTGAAGGCCTTGCCTTCCCCTCCCCACAGCTCCCTCTGGCCTCTGCTCCTCTGCACCCAGCTTTTCTCTGCCCCCAGCCTCTGCTCCATGCCCACTCCTCCTCTCCTCCCCCCAGACAGACATCTACTCTGAGGAGCTGCCCTGAAGGCCCAGCCTGGCTCAGCTGCCATACTCAGGGTCCCCAGCCCCCGGGACCGCCACCTCTCCCCACGGGATCTTGCTCTGCTGCGGACCCTGTGCCTGTCCCACCCCCACTGGGCTTTGAGCTCCATCAGGGGGATCCTGTGTGCTCGGCCCTCCCTCCCTGCATCTCCTGGGTCGTGAGAGGGGCCTGGTTTGGAACAGGAGGGAAGGACCTGTGGGAGCAGGAGGGCTGGAGGGCCCGGGACCAGGGCTCAGGCCTGGCAGGCCCAGAGGTGGTGTCCATCTGGGGGAGAACAAGGGCATTTCTCACTCTGAAGCAAAATGATGACTTAAGGGGAGGCCTGGGCACTGTCCCAGGAGCAGGGCAGTGAGCTGGCGCCTGGTCTGGGGAGGCAGCGGTTCCCAGGAGCAGTGAAGCAGGTGGGCTGAGCTCTGGAATGTGCAGGAACCTTCCCGGAATCACCCTAATTCCCGTAAGAGCCCAGCCCAGCTGCCTGCTTTTCTGCTGCACACCACGTGCTGGGCCCGCCCCTCCCGGATCCTGTGTGAGTCTGGATACCAGGGCTAATGGGGATGGGGGAGCTGTCCTCGTTGGACGCTGAGAACCGAATGCGTGGCATCCAGCAGAGGAATCATGGGACAAGTAGAAAGCAACATATTTCTAAATAACCCCTGTGAGCACCAATCCTGAAGCCCTGAAAAAAGTGTTCAGTTGGGGTAAGTAAATGAATATACACAATAAACACACACCGGTAAACACCCACGGCACGCAGTCCAGCCGCATGAAAGGGAAATGTGAATGCTCACGTTGGAGACGAGGAAATCTCCAGTTAATACTCCAGCTCCCGTCTCAGCAAACAGGAACGGGAAGGCTACAACAATGGCAAGAGCAAGGAAGGAAGGAACAGGGCGCAGAAACCAGGGAAATGGAAAACACAGAAAGAGTAGAGAAAATCGAACACACAAAAGCTGGATCTTTGAAAACATCGATTATGTCCACAAACGTTTTGAAAGATTACAAAGGAAGAGAGAAGATACGGATGACCAGGATTGGAACAGAAGCGGGGCTGTTCCTTCAGGACCTGCGGGCATCGGAGGCGCACAGGGAATCCTGGGCAGAGCGTCACACACTTAACATTCTGGTGAAATGGACCAATTTCTGAAAAAGCACAACGTACACTCTCAACCAGACACGGAAACCTCACCTCTCTTCACGGTCTTTCAGTGCAAAGAAGTGCTCACGTGCTGGCCAGACCCACAGCGGAGGCCGTGAGGGGGACCAGGCAGGGAGGTGGGCGAGCGCCAGGCCCACAGCCAGGCCACCAGGGGGGCAGCGGCAGGAGAGGCGAGACCGCGGCTGCAGGACCCCCTGAGCACGTGGAAGCTGGACACGGGCCTCAGAGGCGGAGTCCATGCCCAGCAGCTGCAGCCGGGCCTGCGAGGGGCAGGCACCACCCCATGGGGCGCTCTGCCCACACTCATGGCCTCTGGGCTGGCACCATGAGGCCCTCACCCTGAGCAGGAGGGCGTGAGCGGAGGGGAGGGCAGGCCATGGCGCTCTGTGCTGCTCAGACGCCTTTAGGGGTGAAACTCACTTGGAAACAGGGAGGACGCAGCCCGGAACCCATTCTCCTTCCTGGCCGGAGGAGCCATGGCCGTTGGACCCGCGAGTCCGGAGGCTGTGTGGCCCAGGGAAGCGGGAGCCGGGGTCATGGGGTCATGCTGGGAAAGGGGTGCCTTCCTGCGCCCCTGCACACAGTGCTTCCTGATGGAGGGAGGGAGGGGCTCTGCCAGGTCCTCACTCTGGCTGCGCTTCCCTCCCACCTGCAGGGCTGCTCCCCCTCCTGCTCCCCTGAGGCCTGAGAGCTGGGCAGGCCTCCCTGTGGCCTCCAGCAAAGCTATGCGTGACAGTGACAGCAGGAAGGAGGGGTGAGTGCAGCTTAGGTGCTGGTTGCCTGGCCAATAGCCACCTCCCCTGCCCGCTCCAGCTCTACACGCACACGCACACGCACACGCGCACACGCACACGCACCGCACGCACATGCACCACACACACACCTTCTCCGGGGCGCGCACAGCCCTGCCCTTCATTGGGCAGCACCGGCCCCTCCACAGACCTGGCTGAGGCCCCAGTGGCTGAGCCCCCCAGGGGAGCCCCTGCCCCGTTGCCCACGATGGGTTTGCATGGAAACGGGACGCAGCCCTGGACAGGGAAGGGGGGACAAGGCCGCAGGAGGCTGTGGGAGGGGCTTTCCCTGCTCAGAGGAGACCAGGGAATGAAAAGCACCTCTTACTGCCCTTGGACAGGGCCAGGTGTGGCTGTGCCCAGGAGGCTGTGCGACCACAGCGACCATCCAGCAGACGCGGGACCAGCAGGATGGAAGAGCCTGGGCCCAGGTGCCTGGGGAGCTGCGGGACTGAGCCTGTGCCCTGCCTCCGCCTCCTGCTCCAGGGACAGCGGACAGCCAGGCTGGGGAGGCCGCTCTCAGGGAAGCTCTGCTCTCCCACCCACATGCACCCCATGCCAATGAGCCCTGGGATCCCGAGGTCCAGACACCCGCCTGCTGAGGCCTTCCCGGGGGGACCCGCCTGAAGGCTGCCCGGGGCTCCTGTCCTTCGTGGGGTGGGTATAAGATAAGGGCCCACCGGGGCCGGGGGCTGACAGCTGGGCCTCATGCACCCCGTCCTCAGTGGGAGCACGTGTCCCGGGCAGGGCAGGCATGAGGCTTCCCTCCGACTCCGACTGCTTCCCGGCGGCTTCCAGGCCCAGCCATGCCAGGCCTTGGCGGAGAAATCATGGCCTGTGCACGGAGAGCAATGCTCAGAGGCCCTCTAACCACTGAGGGTTCAGTCCTTCTCAACAACAAGGGAAAGCGAAAGCGAAAGCGAAAGCGTCCACTTGGGTATAAAACCTGTTGCACCAGGAGCAGAAGCCAGACCCACCCTGGCTAGCAATGGCTTCGGTAAGTCCTCAGACCTTTCTAGAACCAGCACTACAGGGGAGGGCAGCTCCCTGTTCTAAATGAAGGCCTGGGCTGTGTTCCTGCTGGGAACAGCGCTGCCTCTAAGGCTGCCATGGAGACCGGAATGTTGTTTGAGTCTCTTTTGCTGCAGGACTGGGAGGTCTTGGGGCAGAGGGAGCCCCCGCTCTGTGTCTGGCACTGTATGGAGTTGGGGGGTCATGTGGGAGGATGTGTGGTGTCTGGGCTGTGCCCTCCTGAGCTGGGGAACGAGGTGGAGTGTGGGCTGATGGGGGACCCGGGACTTGGGGAGCAGTGGATCCCGGGATGTGGGACTCAGCTGCTACTGGTGTTTGGTGCCTCCTCAGCCCCTCTGTTCTGGCCCACCTTCCTCCCAGGCATGTGTCTGCCTGATGGGGTGCATTCGGTTCTCAGCGTCCAACGCGGACAGCTGCCCCCATTAGCCCTGGAGTCCAGACTCACACTGGATCCAGGAGGGGCCAGCCTGGTGCGAGGTGGGCAGCAGAAAGCAGCCAGCTGGACGGAGCTCTTACAGGAAGTGAGGCGATTCCGGGAAGGCGCCTGCATATTCCAGAGCTCAGTCCACCTGCTTCACTGCTCCTGGGAACCGCTGCCTGCCCAGACCAGGCCCCAGCTCACTGCCCTGCTCCTGGGACAGTGCCCAGGCCTCCCCTTAAGTCACCATTTCATTTCGGAGTGAGAAATGCCCTTGTTCTCCCCCAGATGGACACCACCTCTGGGCCTGCCTGGCCTGAGCCCTGGCCCCGGGCCCTCCAGCCCTCCTGCTCCCATAGTTCCTTGCCTCCTGTTCCAAACCAGGCCCCTCTCAGGACCTAGGAGATGCAGGGAGGGAGGGCGGAGCACACAGGATCCCCCTGATGGAGCTCAAAGCCCAGTGGGGGTGAGACAGGCACAGGGTCCGCAGCAGAGCAAGATCCCGTGGGGAGAGGTGGCGGTCCCGGGGGCTGGGGACCCTGAGCGTGGCAGCAGAGCCAGGCTGGGCCATCAGGGCAGCTCCTCAGAGGAGGTGTCTGTCTGGGGGGAGTAGAGGAGGGGTGGGCGTGGGGCAGGGGCTGGGGGCATAGAGAAGTTGGGGTGCAGAGGAGCAGAGGCCAGAGGGAGCTGTGGGGAGGGGAAGGCAAGGCCTTCAGCCAGCCCAGGGTGGGGGGGGGGTGGCGAGGACAGCAGGGGCCAGGAGGTTGGCGAAGGGTCAGGAGGGGCTGTGGCTGCCCAGGGGCATGCCTGTGCCTTGAGGCCAGAGGAGGGTCATGGACAGATGGGACATTTGGGAAGGACACCGGGTGTTCTGGGGGACTGGCTGTGGAGGTGAAGGGACAAAAGGCAGGGAATCTTGTCAGGTAACTGTGGGGTCACAAAATAGGCACCTGGGGCCTGAGCTGAGTCAAGGGCGGGAGATGGACGAGGAGGTGAATCAGGAGACGTGTTCTGGGTGAGTGTGGGCTGCTGGGTACCGGCATGGAATGGGCCAAAGGGAAGCTGAGCCCTGGCCTCAGGTTGGGCCGCCCGGGGTGAGGGCTGCAGGAGGTTTCTCATTCGCTGAGGTCAGACACAGAGACAAGAAAAGCTGAAAAATTCTCTGATCAGGTGCTGTGGTGCCCTGGGGGGGCACTGAGGAGAGGGAGGAGGTGGTGAGGCAGGGAGGGAGGGAGGAAAGGGACTGGAGGAGACGGGACAGAGAAGACCCAGGGCAGCCACCGCCAGCTGAGTGTCCCGGGCAAGTCCCTCTCCCTCTCTGATCCTCAGTTTCCCCAGCTGAGCAAGGGGTGCTGCTTCCTCCCCTGGGCTTGGAGGGTGGCAGTCATGGTGGGGAGAGTGCCAGCAGAGCCTGCTGCCTGAGTGTGTGAGCCCCTTCTGCCCCCTCCACCCCCCCAGCTCTGGAAGCTGGACAGCCCCACTAGGGCCTCCTCAACGCTCAGTCCCCTCACTAGGCTGTCAGTTCTGTCCCTCAGGTGGGCACCTCTGAGGGCGGGTGCACCGGGGCTGGAGGGGCAGAGTGTGAGGAGGAGCCTGTGGGGGCCATGCTCAGCCAGGGCAAGAGGCATGTGAGCACCTGCGGGCAGTGTGTGAGGCAGAAGCTCAGACTCACCTGCCCCATGTGGCTGGGGATGAGCCTGGGTCCCAGCCTCCACGAAGGGGCTTTGCACACAGCAATTGTGTCATCACCCTCCGGACAGGTGCACAATACACCCACATATGCTCATCGGCAACCTCATGTGTGTGCATGTACACGCACCACATACAACACACATGTGCACAAAGCACAGACACGCATGCATTACACTCTCTTTGGACAATTCTTCACTCTCCCAAAGCACAAGGTTATGTTTCCAGGCTTCCCTCCCTCGGGGCAACCAGATTCCAGGCTTCCAGTTCCCCAAGGGCACGCTCTGAAATCGCCAGAGGCTGAGGGCCTCACAGGGGCCAGAGTGCCCTCCACACGCTCACCAGGCGATGAACATCCGCGTGGACTCCCCTGCCCAGCTCCTCCCAGCCGGCCCTCTGCAGCTCCCTGAAATCTCTCCCCTTCCTGGCTCTTCTCTTGCAGTTTCCTGAAGAGCCCAAGCCTGGAGACCTGATTGAGATTTCCCGCATCGGCTACTCCCACTGGGCCCTCTATGTAGGCGATGGTTATGTGATCCACCTGGCTCCCCCAGGTAAGGGGATTGAAAATAGGATTTATCAAAGATTTATTAGCCTAATGCAGTGGTCGGCAAACTCATTAGTCAACAGAGCCAAATATCAACAGTACAACGACTGAAATTTCTTTTGAAAGACAAATTTTTTAAACTTAAACTTCTTCTGACGCCACTTCTTCAAAATAGACTCGCCCAGGCCGTGGTATTCTGTGGAAGAGCCACACTCAAGGGGCCCAAGAGCCGCATGTGGCTCGCGAGCTGCATTTGCCCAACACGAGCCTCATGAGAACAATTAAAGCCAAGAGCCACCCTGGAACCCTTGCTGGGTTCTCCCTGGGCAGTGCGTGGGCTCACTGTACATCCGTGTCCCTTGGGGGCATCTCAGTGGTCCCTCGGGTCCTGACTCAGCAGGGAAAGAGGTCCGTGGGCCCCAGGGAAGCCAGGCTGCACCCGCATTGGATGCTCTCCAGCTCGGGCCCGTTAGCTGGGCGAGCAGACAGATTTCTCTAAACCAGCAGCGTGTCTGGGTGTCCCGGTCACATGGAGGGACTGCCTCTCAGGCTGTGTCCTGTGCTCAGAGGATGTCACAGAACAGGGCGTCCTGAGAGGGCTTCCTGAACACCCTCCACGGAGCAGCTCTCCCAGGTCACACCTCACAGAGAGTCTCACACACACGCACACGAGCGCCTGGACCCTTGATGTAATGCAGGGAGAGCAGAAGCAGGATGACAGGCAGGCAGAGGAGAAGGCAGGGCCCAGACGTGTGTGTCGTCCATGAAAGGAAGGTGCTGGGAGGAGACCGCGGACTTGGAGGCACAGGGGCTGGTGCCCTGCAGAGCAGTGGCACCCACACCTTGGACAGCAAGTGTTTGCGTTCTCGCTGGACAGAAACTTCTCATGATCACAAGAATCTCCTTGTGACTGAGCAGGTTTCTATGCGCTGTCACCTACACTGACAGAGCTGAAAACTGTCAGCATTGATGGCAAATAGTAAGCGAAACCCCCTAATCCAGACGACACTTAGGAGGCTTGGAACAGGGAGCGTGAGTGTGAGCAGCGGGTCCTGCTTGTGTGTGAGTGTGCAGGTAGTGCTTCCTCCAGGGCGGTGCTAAGTGCAGCATCAGCCTCGAGACTCACACATAAAGGAGCCTGCTGGTTAGCGTGCTCTCTAGTTCCCTCCTCTTAGAGAGCAAATCCCGGGCTCCAGGCTCAATGGATTGGACACAACCAGCTGGAAGTGCTGTGTGGCTTCTCCAGGTGGCCAGAGCTGGGCCAGAAAAGGCCCATGATGCCTCAGGTCCAATATCGGTTGTTGAACGGACATGAGAGTGTTTACCATGAAGTTCAAAAGGAGAATAATGAGAGAATGTATGAAAATTGCACAGCAGAGTCTGAAACCCAGTGGGACCACAACTACTTTGATCTCTTTCTGAAACACACACGTGCAAAGATGAACAAATACAGTTTACTACCGTAAATTCATATAATGTCCATTCATGTAATGGAACACAGTGGCAGCCACTGACTTTCACAACATTGATTAACATGAAAAGTATTCACAGCTCGTTAAGGAAAAGAGCACAATGATGGAATCCTCCAATCACATTGGTGAAGGGACAGACACCAGAGCTCAATAGTGTGACCCCCTGGCCCTTCCTCCCTGCCTTGTGACCTCTCCCCTCCCTGGCCTCCCCTGCAGTTGCTGATACTCTTGTGTCTGATTCCAGATGAGTACCCCGGGGCTGGCTCCTCCAGCCTCTTCTCTGTGCTGAGCAGCAGAGGTGTGGTGAAAAGGGAGCTCCTGAGTGATGTGGTGGGGGGCTGCCGCTATCGGGTCAACAACCACTTGGACCACGAGTACTCACCACTGCCCGTGAACAAGATTATCCGGTCTGCGGAGGAGATGGTTGGTAAGGAGTTGCCGTACAGTGTTCTGAACAGGAACTGTGAGCACTTTGTCACCGATCTGAGATACGGCAAGGCCCGCAGCCGGCAGGTAAGGCCCTCTCTTCAGGGGCTCCCTCTCCCTTCTGGAGGTCTACTTGGAGTGGGGGTGACAAGAATTACCTTGAATAAATCAAAAGGGAGCTCTCAGGGTCTTGTTGGCTGGGAGTCAGGATGTTTGAGAACTAATCTCACATCTGCTTTTAATCCACTCAGGGTCTTTGGACAGGGCACTTCCTCTCTGGCCTCAGTTTCCCCATGTGCAAGAGGAGGGGATGTTTGGGGGACCTCTAGGGCTCTGGGCTCCTCTATCCCTTTGGGATCCTTTGCCTCTAAGACCCACCCTAAAGGCAGCTCCTGATGCCCTGTGTGCTGTCAGGCAAAGTCTGGGTCAGCCCTGCACCATGACAGGTGTCCTAAGGCCCCAGAGAGCCTTCGGGCAAGAGATGCTCAGGTCTGTGGCCGGTGTAAGAGCTCAAGAACATGTTATGGAAGATCTGGGCAGAGCTTTAACCCATCCCCTTTGCCCTCTTCTGAGTTCCTTGTCACAAACACACAGTAAGGGGCAGAAGCGGGATTCAACCCCCAGTGGTCCCGGCTCTTTCTGCTGAACCACAGCACCTCCAGGGCTCACAGCCCCTGTGACTGGGTGCTGGGCAGCCTGGATGGAGGAGAATGAGGAGGAGTTTTGGAAGGGATATTAAGGATTTGATGCTCATGTGGGGTTGAGGTGACCAGTTAGACATCTGTTTGGACCTTTGAGTAGCAGTTTTACGTGTGAGTCTGGGGTTCAGGCTGAGGTGGTGGTGGAGATAGAAGTTTCCAGGCTGCACTTAGTAACAGTACACAGAGCACAGTGATCCCTGAGGCCATGGTTTCCCATCGTCCCCCTCAGCTCTGCCACCACCTCCCTCTGCAGAGCTGGAGCCCAGGGAGAGTCCTGACCACAGAGCCATTCCCACTTTCACCCCCAGAGCTCTAGCCCCAGGAGCCCAGGCAGGAAGGCCCCTCCCCTACCACCTCCATCAGGACCAAGTGGCCCACCCAGGAGGCTCACACAGGATTCCATCCGTCCACCCTGCCAGTTGTCAGGACACATCCAGACAAGCCCAGCACTGACAAGTGGTCACACCTTCGGCTTCCCAGGGAAGGGTTGTTGGGACAAGGCCAGCATCTCCGAGAGGCCAGGCCTGGGGAAGGGCGGGAGCATGAGTGTGGCCTCCAGCCCCTTTGGCGGAGGGAGGACCTGCCTGGTCTTGCTGTGGACTGTGAACCTGGGCTGCTCTCTTTCAGGCAGAAAAGTTCAAGACCGGAGTAACTGCGGGCGCTGGAGCCTTAGCTGCGATTGGTGCCACCATTGCTTTAGCAAGCAACCGATCCCAACGCCAGTGACAGCCTGATGGGGCACAAAACCCCGAGTTAGAAGCCGCGGTAGAGAAGACCTCGCACAGTCCTGTCCCCCTGAACCGAGCTCTTGGGCAACCTGTCCTTCTGTCTCTCACTGTCCCTATCTTCCTGGCTGAAGGATGGACCAATTGTGCCAATACTGAAGAATTCATACGTAAACCTATGTCCTCTCCAAGGAGGAATTCTGCTGCCTCTGTGGCACCTAAACCAGAACAGAAGCACCAGGGCACCTGTGGGGGAAGCCAGCCTTTTCTGTCCGTGTGACTTTGGGAAAGCTCTGGACTCTCAGAGCCTCAGTCCCTTCCTCTCCGAGCTGGGGCCCGGGATCCACTCTAAGAAGATCAGAGAAGGTGGTGGGTGGAGGATCCCAGCCCCTGGCCGGCCTGGAGTAGGTGCTCAATGGACTGTCTACTTGTTCTCTGTAGTTGACCACTGTGGTCAGCAGACATCACTCATTTACTCTCATGGTGCAAAAAGAAACACACAATTACCTCCTGTGCAGTCCCACCTCTGGTCCTTGAATCCCCCGATGAGGCATAAACATCTCCCAGCATCTTTCCCGTACCTCCTACCTCCTTCAGTCAGCCCACCTTTTAGAAGTTGTGTTTTTCTTTCACACTTTTTTTTTTTCAGAGAGGAAGGGAGAAGGAGAGATAGAAACATCAGTGATGAGAGAGGATCATTGATCGACTGCCTCCTGCACCTCCCACACCAGGATTGAGCCGCAACCCGGGCATATGTGCCGATCGGGAATCAAACGGTGACCTCCTGTTCGACCCTCAACCACTGAGCCACCGGGCTTCTTTTTCTTTTTTAACTCAAAGGTGAAGTCCTCACCCATCAGTGACTCCCACATGGAATTAAATCATCCTCCTGAGCCCAACTTGCCATGGCTCAAGCTGCCCCTGGTTGAATATTGAAATGAGTGAAACTGCTGTGTGACACTGTAATGATGGACACATGTCATTCTAATGTGTCCAGATGCATAGAATGCACCACACCAAGAGTGACTCTTGGGCTAAACTAAAGTCTGTGGGTTGTAATGATGTGCCGATGTGGGTTCATCAGGTACAACAAAAATACAGGCTGGGGAGAGGGAAGTTGATAATGGGGGAGGCTCTGCTTGTGTGGGGTGAGGGGTCATATGGGAAATCTCTGTACCTTCCTCTCAATTTCTCTCTAAACCTAAAATTTCTCTAAAAATAAAATTCTTTTATGAAACTTAACCTCCTCAGAGTATTCCTCCGCTAGTACCTAGTGTGCCCTGGGTGCGGTCCCAAAAGGGGCGGGGCCCCATGCCCTCTACTTCCTCTCCCAGCCTCTGCCACCAGTGGCCCTACTGAATGGCCACTCTCCATGGTGGGCAGCACAGCCCCTAACACCCTGACTGGAGATCTGGGGGCGTCCCCTCCCCTGGGCTGTCCCTTCCCAGGCATGAGAAAGTGGGGGGGGGGGGGCCCTCGATCCCCTCGGTGCACAGACACCAGGCTGGGACGAAGCTCGGTGCCATCAGGAGGTTGAAGAATAAAGAGAATGACTTGTACTTGCTGCCAAAGAGCGCCTTGCTCAGATCCCCAGGCTCAAATGTCAGCCTCCATGCGGGGGTTCCGGAAGGATCCATGCTGGCCTTGCGCCCAGGCTACCTCTGGGTCAGAGGGCACAGCTGCTCTGTGAGCCCAATAACCAGCGGGTGAGCGACGGGAGAAGGCTTCTCGCTTCTTGGTCTAAAGCACACCCATTAGCAGTGGGAGACGGGGAATCCGGGGACTGAGGTCTTATGGGAGATGTGAGCTTCCAGCTCTAATTCTAGGCGGTAAATCTCCTCTGGCACCAGACCCAGGCTCCCAGCAGCTCTGGAGGGACCCAGTTGGTGCCAGCTCCGTCCCCTCCCCTGGGTGCCCTGGGCCAGGGGTGCCAATCCGTGCAGTTTGACTCACCCTGAGTCCCCTCCAAGTGAAACTGCCTCTGCCTCCAGGGCCAGGTTCAAACCATATGACTGGCCCCATCAATCAGAACTGATTGGCTCAGTGTGCTTACCTGACCCAACAGCAGCCAATCAGGAGGCTGAGCTAGGATGCGGTGAGCTGAGCCAGATTCTCTCTTGGCAACTTGAACAGGGAACCCGAGAGCTGCGGGCCTGGAGGAGAGATGCTGCTGAGCTGACGCCGAAGGAAAAGCCGTGGAGTGAGGTGTTGGGGACCAGCAATGGTGGGGACATCACGACACTAATTCTTCTGGAGCCGAGAGGCCTGGAGAGCAGCAGCAGGAAAGGAGCCTCGGCCGCTGGGGATGGGAGTGTGAGCGGTGCCCACTCGTGCGCTGTCTGACCCAGGGCCTGGCATGGTGGGCACTCCGTGTCATTGGCTGCATGATGTTCCCTGCTCGGTCTGGCAGCCGCTCCTCTTCCTTAGCAGTGAGCTCGTGGAGAGACGGACTGCTGGCCTTTATTCCAGGCGATACTGGGGTTCACTTCCAGCCCACACACCGTCCCAGGGAAGCGCCCCTTTCTGTGTGCTCGGTGCTCTGGGGGCACATGAGGAGGACACAGCGCACAGCTGGCTGCCGCGGCCCGGGAGGAGCGTGGGCCTCCCACCTGGCAGACCCGTTTGGACCCGGGGGCCTCCGCTTGCCGACCTGTGACTTGCCCGTGTGACTGGAGCCCTAGGTTCAGCTGCACCCTCTGTAGAGCAGATGAGAACCCCACCGCCCGGTCATGCAGGGGTGGGATGGACAGCAGAGGGGAGGTATGGAGGGAGGGGGGGCCTGACGGGGGCTGGGCCAACCTCCCATCCCTCCCAGAGCATCGTGGCATTCAAGTAAATGCCTGAAGCTTGGGAACCACCCGCAGCAGGGAACTGGCCAAATAAAACCGATGCCTGCGTTTCATGGCTGACGGTGCCACCGTTACCAGCAGCTGTCCAGCAGGTGTGTGCCTACACCTGTGAATTTTAAAGCCAAACGCAGGCTTTACAAATTTAGGCTTATTGAGGAATAACTTACTGTTTTATTTTTTTGTTAATCCTCATCTGAGGATATTTTTTCCATTGATTTTTAGAGAAGGAGGGGGAGAGAGTGAAACATCGATGTGAGATGTTTCTCTCTCTCGCCCTCTCTGTGTACAGGACGATGCTCCAACCAACTGAGCCACACTGGCCAGGGTCAAATGCCCTTTTAAAAAGGGAATAAGAACTGGTGAACTAATGTGTACACACACACACACACACACACACACAGCCAGTGAATATAGAAGCTGCTCATTGGATGAACTGGCTGTTCAGAGACTGACGTTATACCAACAGGCTTTCTGTGAGCCCAGCATGGGAGTGGGGAGATGGCCCCTCCCTGAGAGTTCCCGGGCCCATCACTCTGCCTTCTCGCTTCAGCTTTCCCAGAAGTCTGGGTGAGGCGGGAGGCTGCTGTCCTGTTAGGGACAAACCCGAGGATTTAGAGCTGGGAGAGTGTGGCCACCACCTGACCCAGGCCTTCAATCTGTATTGAAGAGACCCCTGAGAAGAGAAGGGACTTGCCTGAGGCCACACGGTGGGTGGGGCTCTGGGTTTGCAGGTCAGGCCTGGCTTGCTCAGCAGCTTCCTTTCCTGCTATTGAAAAAATGTCCCCCCGGCCTGCTGAGGTCCCCACCCCGCTCTGGCGGGCTAGCACCTGGTGTCCTTGTCCTGTACCACTCTGCCCATCCTGCATCCTTCAGGGACATCTGCGCTCACATGGGCCTTTAGGAGAATTCACATCCTTTGCTTTAGAATCGAGGAAGCCAGAGTCAGGGGCATCTGTGACTTCTCCGAGGCCGCCCAGGCAGGGGTCGGCCGTGTTTGAGTTTGAAGCCAGGCAGGGGGGCCGGCCTTTCCACAGCCCATCCTCCCTGATGGTGCCAGGGCAGTGGGGCTGCCTGCTTGCCCGCTCTCAGCCCCGACCATGGCCCTCTTTCCTCTTCGGGAACCACAGGTGGAATCGCGGGACCGGGGGCGGACAGCTTCATATTAGTCTGGTCTGACAAGGCCATGGTGAAGAAGGAGAAGCTGTCCGTGGTGGCCGGCAAAGACAAGTACCATGTCAATAACAAGCATGACCGGAAGTACTCCCCGTTGCCACCCAGCCAGATCGTGCGCGGGGCGGAGGAGCTGGTGGGGCGGGAGATGCCCTACAAGCTGACCAGCGCCAACTCTGAGAACTTCGTGAACGAGCTGCGATACGGAGTCCCCCTCTGGGACCAATGCGTCCTCAGCCTGTGTCCCTGTCCCCAGGAACCTGAGCATTCCCCCTGCTGCCAGTGGCTGGGCATCCATGTGGGCTGCCAGGGCGGAGGCAGAGGCACGAACAAGACAAAACAGCAGGGACAGAATCCCTGCCCTCGAGGGAGTGACAGTCGGGGTAGGGATGAGAGTGGGGAGATGAGCCAGTCGCTGTGCAGACCAGTGAGGTTAGGGGCTGATGTCGCAGCCAGGACACTCACCCTGGCCCCTCCCATAGATCCAGAGGAGGGTTGTTTTAAGCCCACTTTACAAATGGGGAAACTGAGGCTCACGGTGCTTTACCAGCTTACCCAAACCCATCCAACCACTAGGCATTGAGGCTCCAGCACCTGACAGCCATGTGCAGAGGTGGGATTTGAACCCCGGTGCCTGATCCAGGAGGGCATCATAGAAGAGGCGACGCCTGAGCTGAATCTGATTTAAATCTTTTGAGTAAATTGAAGCTGGAAAATGACCTGGAGATGACCAGGGAGCAGGGTGACAAGGACTACAGGCCGAGGGAGGAGGAAAAGTGGGAGCCAGGAGGGGAAGAGCCAGACACAGGTTTCTGCGATGGGCTGGGGGTACACCGTTTGGGCTCTGGCCCACGTGGTCTCTGTCTCTCCACTCGACACCGCAGCTTTGTCGCAGAAACACAGTCATGGACAATCCCAAATGGCGTGGGTAAGGCCATTCCTAAAGAAGTGCTTTATGAAAACAGTGGTGGGTGTTAGAATCGCCGAAGGAGGAACACACGGGCCAAAAGGGGTAAAGAATTATGAGTTTATTAGTCACCTGGAGAACAGATGGGCTGAACCCCAAATGGGGCCAGCACCTAGAGATGAAGGGTCAGGGTTTTAAAGGATTCCAGGCGGGCTTTTTCTGGACGGAGAATTCTCAAGGCGGGGAATGAAGGGAAGGATAATGGTCTTAGCAACTGGAATGTGGCCTAAGCAAGAGGAATGTGGTCTTAGCAAGTGGAATGTGGTCTTAGCAAGTGGAATGTGGTCTAAGCAAGAGGAATGTGGTCTTAGCAAGTGGAATATGGTCTTAGGAAGAGGAACGTGGTCTTAGCAAGTGGAATGTGGTCTTAGCAAGTGGAATGTGGTCTTAGCAAGTGGAATGTAGTGTTAGCAAGGGGAATGTGGTCTTAGCAAGGGGAATGTGGTCTTAGCAAGTGGAATGTGGTCTTAGGAAGTGGACTGTGGTCTTAGCAAGTGGAATTTGGTCTAAGCAAGGGGAATCTGGTCATAGGAAGTGGAATGTGGTCTAAGCAAGGGGAATGTGGTCTAAGCAAGGGGAATGTGGTCTAAGCAAGGGGAATGTGGTGTAAGTAAGTGGAATGTGGTCTTAGCAAATGGAATAAGGTCTTAGGAAATGGAATGTGGTCTTAGGAAGTGGAATGTGGTCTTAGCAAGTGGAATGTGATCTTAGGAAGTGGAATGTGGTCT
Organism: Plecotus auritus; assembly: GCF_963455305.1. Lineage (NCBI taxonomy): Eukaryota > Metazoa > Chordata > Mammalia > Chiroptera > Vespertilionidae > Plecotus > Plecotus auritus. The sequence continues at coordinate 152,253,115 of NC_137783.1, read as the reverse complement.
TAGCAAGTGGAATGTGATCTTAGGAAGTGGAATGTGGTCTTAGCCAGTGGAATGTGGTCTAAGCAAGGGGAATCTGGTCTTAGGAAGTGGAATGTAGTCTTACCAAGTGGAATGTGGTCTTAGCAAGGGGAATGTGCTTTAAGCAAGTGGAATGTGGTCTTAGGAAGTGGAATGTGGTCTTAGCTAGTGGAATGTGGTGTTAGGAACTGGAATGTGGTCTTAGGAAGTGGAATGTGGTCTTAGCTAGTGGAATGTGGTCTTAGCAAGTGGAATGTGGTCTTAGGAAGTGGAATGTGGTCTTAGGAAGTGGAATGTGGTCTAAGCAATGGGAATGTGGTCTTAGCAAGTGGAAAGTGGTCTAAGTAAGGGGAATATCGTCTTAGGAAGTGGAATGTCATCTTAGCAAGTGGATATTGGTCTAAGTAAGGGGAATCTGGTCGTAGGAAGTGGAATGTGGTCATAGGAACTGGAATGTGTTCTTAGCAAGTGGAATGTGGTTTAATCAAGGGGAATGTATTCTTAGGAAGTAGAATGTGGTCTTAGCAAGGGGAATGTGGTTTCAGCAAGTGGAATGCAGTCTTAGCAAGTAGAATATGGTCTTAGGAACTGGAATGTGGTCTTAGGAACTGGAATGTGGTCTTAGCAAGCGGAATGTGGTCTAAGCAAGGGGAATGTGGTCTTAGGAAGTGGAATGTGGTCTTAGCTAGTGGAATGTGGTCTTAGGAACTGGAATGTGGTCTTAGGAAGTGTAATGTGGTCTAAGCAATTAGAATGTGGACTTAGCAAGTGAAATGTGGTCTAATAAAGAGGAATGTGGTCTTAGCAAGTGGAATGTGGTCTTAGGACATGGAATGTGGTCTTAGGAGGTGGAATGTGGTCTTAGGAAGTGCAATGTGGTCTTAGGAGGTGGAATGTGGTCGTAGGAAGGGGAGTGTGGTCTAAGCAAGGGGAATGTGGTCTAAGCAAAGGGAATGTGGTCTTTGCAGTGGAACGTGGTCTTAGCAAGGGGAATGTGGTCTTGGCAAGTGGAATGTGGTCTTAGCAAGTGAATGTGGTCTTAGGAAGGGCAATGTGGTCTTAGGAGGCGGAATGTGCTCTTAGGAAGTGGATTGTGGTCTTAGGAGGTGGAATGTGGTCGTAGGAAGGGAAATGTGGTCTAAGCAAGGGGAATGTGGTCTAAGCAAAGGGAATGTAGTGTTAGCAAGGGGAATGTGTTCTTAGCAAGGGGAATGTGGTCTTAGGAAGTGGAATGTGGTCTAAGCAAGTAGAATGTGGTCTTAGGAAGTGGAATGTGGTCTAAGCAATGGAAATGTGGTCTTAGAAAGTGGAATGTGGTCTTAGCTAGTGGAATGTGGTCTAAGCAAGGGGAATCTCGTCTTAGGAAGTGGAATGTGGTCTAATAAAAAGGAATGTGGTCTTAGCAAGTGGAATGTGGTCTTAGGAAGTGGAATGTGGTCTAAGCAATGGGAATGTGGTCTTAGGAACTGGAATGTGGTCTTAGCCAGTAGAATATGGTCTTAGGAAGTGGAATGTGGTCTTAGCTAGTGGAATGTGGTCTTAGCTAGTGGAATGTGGTCTAAGCCATTAGAATGTGGACTTAGCAAGTGAAATGTGGTCTAATAAAGGGGAATGTGGTCTTAGCAAGTGGAATGTGGTCTAAGTAAGGGGAATCTGGTCTTAGGAAGTGGAATGTGATCTTAGGAAGTGGAATGTGGTCTTAGCTAGTGGATTGTGGTCTTAGGAACTGCATTGTGGTCTTAGGAAGTGGAATGTGGTCTTAGCAAGGGGAATGTGGTCTAAGCAAGGGGAATGTGGTCTTAGGAAGTGGAATGTGGTCTTCGCAAGTGGATATTGGTCTAAGTAAGGGGAATCTGGTCTTAGGAACTGGAATGTGGTCTTAGCAAGTGGAATGTGGTCTAATCAAGGGGAATGTGGTCTAATCAAGGGGAATGTATTCTTAGGAAGTGGAATGTGGTCTTAGCAAGGGGAATGTGGTCTAAGCAAGTGGATTGTGGTCTTAGTAAGTAGAATATGGTCTTAGGAAGTGGAATGTGGTCTTAGGAACTGGAATGTGGTCTTAGCAAGCAGAATGTGGTATAAGCAAGGGGAATGTGGTCTTAGGAAGTGGAATGTGGTCTAAGCAAGGGGAATGTCCATTGGTAAGTCACCTAAATGTCAGTGCCCAGGTGTGGGGGTACCGAATCAATCATATGATCAGACCTGGCAGTGGGCTCGCTTGGGCCCTTGTGCCACAGTTTGCTGACTCCTGGTCTCAGATAATTTGAATCTTAAGTGAAGTATGACTGTTTCTTCTGGGCATGTTGGGTCAAGACTGGTAGATTTCCTCATGGCCTGTGTGAGGCGAGACAGGAAGATTGCCGGATTTGCATGACTTTCCTGGGTGACCTCTGCTAATTTGTGATAGTCTACTGCTTGGTGGGCTGCGCTCCCAGTCCTTCTAGGCAGAGAACAGTGTGGTCTTGAGGCCTGCGACCTGCCTGCCCTTTCTGATAGGTTTACAGTGGGTCCCTGTCAGGGACAGCACCCACTCTGACTGGGAGGGCAGGGGCCTGCCAGCAGAGGGTATCTGCATGGCCCTGGGCATGAAGCCACATTTGGCACCAGCAATTTCCCGAAGGGGTCCTTTAGGCTAGTGCAGGAGTGGGGGCAGGAAGAGAGCGAAACCTGCTCAAAGCAGGTGTGAGATGGGGTGGTGGCGGTAGGATCCCCCGCATAGGTTGGTGGGCTCTGAGGCTGCTGACACAGAGGAGCCCTAGGCTCCGGGACCGGACGATGGTTGGCGAGATCAAAAATGGTGAGGGCGGAAGGGCATTTGAGATCCTCTGGGGGCGCAGAGTGAAGAAGGAAAATCTGTGAGGGAGAGCAGCTGTTCCAGAGAGAAGGATATGTCCTTGAGTGTAAAGAAGCCTGGATATACAGGTCCTCAGACCACTTGCCCTGCCTGCGGCAGAATTGTCAAGGTCAGTTAGAATTTGGAAATCAACACTGCCATTTTATTTAGGCCAGACTTCCTGCACAAATTCTAGGTCTGAAGGCTTTAAGTAGACAGCCCAGGGGTGTGGTGTGGGGAATGGTTGCCTGCGAACTCCCAATAGTGACAGGCAGTGGTTTAAGGTCTGCTTTCCATGAGGTTAAGGCCGAGAAAGGCATCCCCGTCTCCCCCTAACGTTTACCAGAAACGAACGGAGCCCTCGATCCGTGACAGGTGTCCGGTCAGGAGAGGGCGCGAGGGAACCTGGTTCCGGGAGGACTTGTCCCCACCAGCGCTGGAGTTCCGTGGGGCCATCGAACAGTATCAACCCGGAGCCTAGCTACAAACCCAAAGGACAGGACAGTCCGTCGAGGAGAATAGACTAAAGCCCCTGACCTTTGACTCTGTGCCCGGTGTTGATGCAGGAGGAGGCAAGGAAGGAGAGGTCCGCTATCCAGTCAGGAGCACGACCCAGTCTCTCTCTGACCTGTATTCCCTCTAACCCTTTCACTCCCACTGCAAACATCTAGGACTTGGTTTCAGTTCAAGCCTCTGCCAACTTATTCTTCCAGGATGTAGGTTTGCACCATGGAGCAGTGAGGGCTACACTGATTATAGATCAGCAGCCTCCTGTCACTACGGGGGGGGGGGGAGGAATGGGGGTGGCTTAAGCTGTCTTCACACTGTTCCTATAATCACGCATGCTGTCCTTATCCCTTACCATGCAGTGTCAGGAGCGCCTGGCCTCTGCCTCCACTCCCGCGGGCGCCTGGGAGCCTGGCTTCCATGCGTCCAGCTGGCAGACACCGGGCCCACCCGCACTGATGCTGACTGGCCCTTTTCAAATGTACGTTTCAGGGTCTCCTGAGCCCCCGTGTCCCCTCCTTTGTGCACCCTTTAAAACACCAGTCACTTCTGTGCCAGTCAGAGTGGAGCTGAGGGAAGTCGGCTTAGCGCTGACACGTGGGAGTGTGTCTGAGTCTGAATGAAGGGGGCAGTGCGGGCTTCTCCTTTCCCAGCCGCTCACGTGGCGCCAAGTCACCATCCTCCCCAGACACGTGCCACGAGGTCTGTCTGAGGACTTTTCTGTCGGCGGTGGAGGCCTAGGTGGCTTGTTAGGACACCAGGCGTCCTGGTCCCTGTCCATTGGTGTGGGGGCTTAGCGGGAGTTCTCCCCACTGTCCTCCTCAGCCTTCCCCTCTGCACAGGGGGCTCTAACACGGTTAGGAGTGGGGGCGGGGGGGCAGACTGAGACAACTGAGTGCCTGCGAGGTCCCGCCCAGTGTTGACGCCTGGAAAGCAGCCGTTCTCAGGGTCTTGGCCTGCTTCTGCCAGCACAGCCTGTGGGCCGGGGTGGCTCACAGGGCGGCGCTGCCGAGTGCACGACCCTCAGGGACCATCCTGGTGACTCCTCCGCCTCATCCCTATTTTCCCAGTATCCGCTTCCCTGTCCAGATCCTCCCGGTCAGTGCGGTGCGAGGTGTTCTCACTCCATAAGCCGCTGCCCAGTCACGACATGGCATCAGCAACTCCTCCGTCAGCGGCCACGCCGGGCCTGGGCCGGGCTCAGCTCCTGGGCCACCCAGAACCATCCCGGGCAGGGCTCAGCTCCTGGGCCACCCAGAACCATCCCGGGCCGGGCTCAGCTCCTGGGCCACCCAGAGCCATCCCGGCCCAGCCCTGGGTCGTGAGAGCTCACAGGGTGGTTCCCCAACTCTGAACTTGCTTCAGGCTCCCAGTGGCCAGCCCTAAACTAGACTGTCCGGGCACTGCCTGTGTCCTTCCCCCGGCCACCCTGCGGCTCTCTGAGCCTCTCAGGACCTACAGGGCCGCTGTCTCCCTCACGCCCACAGCTCCTTCCCCCTCGCTCCTTCCCCGCCTCCTCTTCGCTCTCCTGGGGGCCTGTTGCCCTGCAAACCCCTGCTGCTCTGTGGTTCCGTTGGAGGGGAACTGAGTGGCTCCTGAGTGCAGATTCTTGGTGGGTGTGTCCGTGGCCAGCTCCTGATGTGGAGTGTGACACCGTCTCTTTTGCTGCAGGTCAAAAGAGGGATCACGGCAGGCGCCATGGGCATTGCGAACCTGATCGAGTTCATGTGGAACGTAAGCAAGCAGAAATAGCGGTAAGGTCCAGGATTCATCCCAGCAATAGCCACTTAGTATGGAGAGGACTTGCTGTGCCAGAAGGACTGGGGTTGGGTTTATTGATTTCACTGTTTTATACTCATTTAGGCTAATGTTTTTAAAAATATGTCTTTATTGACTTTATATATATATATATATATATATATATATATATATATATATATATTTTTTTTTTTTTTTTTTTTTTTTTTTTAGAAAGAGAGATAGGGGCAGGGAATAGAGAGAAACATCGATGGGAGAAATTCATCAGTGGCTGCCTCCTGCATGCTTCCTACTGGAGATGGAGACTCCGGGAATAGAACCAGAGACCTCTTGCTTCATGGATCAACACTCAACCACTGAGCAACACCAGCCAGGCCACTGAGGCTGATTTCAATGGAGCTGTAAAAGCACAGGAAGATTTTATTTGGGGAAACACGGCCCAGCATGAATGCTATTAAAGACACAGTTGGGCTCTGTCATGGACTCAATGCTTGTGTCTCCCTCCGTCCCCCATTCACGCTGAAGCCCTAACCCCCAAAGGGATGGTATTTGGAGCTGGGCCTCTGGGAGGGCATTAGGTTCAGAGGAGGTCATGAGGTGGTGGCGAGGGTGCGGGTGGGCATGATGGGATCCGAGCCCTTACAAGCAGACAGGAGCTCTCTCCCATGTGAGGACACAGCGAGAAGGTCGCCATTGGCAAGGCAGGAAGAGGGTCCCTCCAGGAACTGCCTCTGCCAGCACCTTCGCCTTGAACGTGTCCGCTTCCAGGCCTGTGAGAAATAAGTGTCTGTGCCGAAGCCCCGCCGGTGGTGTGTTGCCATGGCAGCCCGAGCTCACGGACGGGGCTCTTCCCCGGAGCCTGAGGGGCGTCCTGGCCATTCTCTGCTTTCCTCGGGGCTCCTCTTGGAGGGCGAGGATGCGTGGGGCAGGGAGACACCCCTGTGAGGGCGGGAGCAGGACCCAGGGGCCTGCCAGGGCCGGGGCTCCGCTGCGGGAATTGTGCTGAGGATTCTGGGCCATGAATGTGACGCAGCCCCAGCGGCCGAGGCTCCTTTCCTGCTGCTGCTCTCCACGCCTCTCGGCTCCGGAAGAATTAGTGTCATGATGTCCCCACCGTCGCTAGTCCCCGACACCCCACTCCATGGCTTTTCCTTCGGCGTCAGCTCAGCAGCATCTCTCCTCCAGGCCCGCAGCTCTTGGGTTCCTGTTCAAGTTCCCGAGAGAGAATCTGATTGGCTCAGCTCACCGCATCCTAGCTCAGCCTCCTGATTGGCTGCTGTTGGGTCAGGTGAGCACACTGAGCCAATCAGTTCTGACTGATGGGGCCAGTCACATGGTTTGAACCTGGCCCTGGAGGCAGAGGCAGTTTCACTTGGAGGGCACTGAGGGAGAGTCAAACTGCACGGATTGGCACCCCTGGTCCAGGGCAACCAGGGGAGGGGACGGAGCTGGCACCACCCTTGGGTCCCTCCAGAGCTGCTGGGAGCCTGGGTCTGGTGCCAGAGGAGATTTACCGCCAGAATTAGAGCCCGGAGCTCACATCTCCCATAAGACCTGAGTCCCCGGATTCCCCGTCTCCCACTGCTATTGGGTGAGCTTTAGACCAAGAAGCGAGAAGCCTTCTCCCGTCTATCACCCGCTGGTTATTGGGCTCACAGAGCAGCTGTGCCCTCTGACCCAGAGGTAGCCTGGGCGCAAGGCCAGCATGGATCCTTCTGGAACCCCCGCATGGAGGCTATTTGAGCCTGGGAATCTGAGCAAGGCGCGCTTTGGCAGCAAGTACAAGTCATTCTCTTTGTTCTTCAACCTTCTGATGGCACCGAGCTTCGTCCCAGCCTGGTGTCTGTGCACCGAGGGGATCGAGGGCAACCCCCCCCCCCAACTTTCTCATGCCTGGGAAGGTACAGCACAGGGGAGGGGACGCCCCCAGATCTCCAGTCAGGGTGTTAGGGGCTGTGCTGCCCACCATGGAGAGTGGCCATTCAGTAGGGCCACTGGTGGCAGAGGCTGGGAGAGGAAGTAGAGGGCATGGGGCCCCGCCCCTTTTGGGACCACACCCAGGGCACACTAGGTACTAGCGGAGGGATACTCTGAGGAGGTTAAGTTTCATAAAAGACTTAATTTTATTTTTAGAGAAATTTTAGGTTTAGAGAGAAATTGAGAGGAAGGTACAGAGATTTCCCATATGCCCCCTGCCCCCCACTCACCCAGAGCCTCCCCCATTATCAACTCCCCTCTTCCCAGCCTGTATTTTTGTTGTATGTGATGAACCCACATCGGCACATCATTACAACCCACAGACCTTAGTGTAGCCCAAGAGTCACTCTTGGTGTGGTGCATTCTATGCATCTGGACACATTAGAATGACATGAGTCCATCATTACAGTGTCACACAGCAGTTTCACTGCCCTCACAGTGGAGGCGACTCATTTCCATATTCAACCAGGGGCAGCTTGAGCCATGGCAAGTTGGGCTCCGGAAGATGATTTAATTCCATGTGGGAGTCACTGATGGGTGCGGACTTCACCTTTGAGTTAAAACAGAAAAGAAAGCCCGGTGGCTCAGTGTTTGAGGGTGGACCAGGAGGTCACAGTTTGATTCCCGATCGGCACATATGCCCGGGTTTCGGCTCAATCCTGGTGTGGGAGGTACAGGAGGCAGCTGATCAATGATCCACTCTCATCACTGATGTTTCTATCTGTCCTTCTCCCTTCCTCTCTGAAAATAAAAATGTGAAAGAAAAACACAACTTCTAAAAGGTGGGCTGACTGAAAGAGGTAGGGGGTACGGGAAAGATGCTGGGAGATGTTTATGCCTCATCAGGGGATTCAAGGACCAGAGGTGGGACTGCACAGGAGGTAATTGTGTGTTCCTTTTTGCACCATGAGAGTAAATGAGTGATGTCTGCTGACCACAGCGGTCAACTACAGAGAACAAGTAGACAGTCCATTGAGCACCTACTCCAGGCCGGCCAGGGGCTGGGATCCTCCACCCACCACCTTTTCTGATATTACTAGAGTGGATCCCGGCCCCCAGCTCGGAGAGGAAGGGACTGAGGCTCTGAGAGTCCAGAGCTTTCCCAAAGTCACACGGACAGAAAACGCTGGCTTCCCCCACAGGTGCCCCGGTGCTTCTGTTCTGGTTTAGGTGCCACAGAGGCAGCAGAATTCCTCCCTGGAGGGGACATAGGTTTACGTATGACTTCTTCAGTCTTGGCACAGTCGGTCCATCCTTTAGCCAGGAAGAGAGGGACAGTGAGAGACAGAAGGACAGGTTTCCCGAGAGCTCGGGCAGGGGACAGGACTGTGCGAGGTTGTCTCTACAGCGGCTTCTAATGGGGGGTTTTGTGCCCCTTCAGGCTGTTACTGGTGTAGGGATGGATTCTTCCTGACAGAACAGGTGATAGCTGTCAAAGCTGCATTTCCAAGGTACATCTGTGGACTGGTCATGAATGTTTCTACCTGAAAGGGAGCAGCCCAGGTTCACAGTCCACAGCAAGTCCAGGCAGGTTCTCCCTCCCACCAAAGGGGCTGGAGGCCACACTCATGCTCCCACCTTCCCCAGGCCTGGCCTCTCGGAGATGCTGGCCTTGTCCCAACAACCCTTCCCTGGGAAGCCGAAGGTGTGACCACTTGTCAGTGCTGGGCTTGACTGGATGTGTCCTGACAACTGGCAGGGTGGACGGATGGAATCCTGTGTGAGCCTCCGGGGTGGGCCACTTGGTCCTGATGGAGGTGGTAGGGGAGGGGCCTTCCTGCCTGGGCTCCTGGGGCCAGAGCTCTGGGGTGAAAGTGGGAATGGCTCTGTGGTCGGGGCTCTCCCTGGGCTCCAGCTCTGCAGAGGGAGGTGGTGGCAGAGCTGAGGTGTACGATGGGAAACCATGGCCTCAGGGATCACTGTGCTCTGTGTACTGTTCCCAAGTGCAGCCTGGAAACTTCTATCTCCACCCCCACCTCAGCCTGAACTCCAGATTCACACGTCCACTGCTACTGAGCAGGTCCACACAGATGTCTAACTGGTCACCTCAACTCCCCACATGAGCATCAAATCCTTAATATCCCTCCCAAAACTCCTCCTCATTCCCCTCCATCCAGGCTGCCCAGGGCTGTGAGCCCTGGAGGTGCTGTGGTTCAGCAGAAAGAGCCGGGACCACTGGGGATTGAATCTTGTTTGTGCCTCTTACTGTGTGTTTGTGACAATGAACTCAGAAGAGGGCAAGGGGATGGGTTAAAGCTCTGCCCAGAACTTCCATAACATGTTCTTGAGCTCTTACACCGGCCACAGACCTGAGCATCTCTTGCCCGAAGGTTCTCTGGGGCCTTAGGAAACCTGTCACGGTGCAGGGCTGACCCAGACTTCCCTGACAGCACACAGGGCATCAGGAGCTGCCTTTAGGGTGGGTTTTAGAGGCAAAAAATCCCAAAGGGTTAGAGGAGCCCAGAGCCCTAGACGCCCCCCAAACATCCCCTCCTCTTGCACATGGGGAAACTGAGGCCAGAGAGGAAGTGCCCTGTCCAAAGACCCTGAGTGGATTAAAAGCAGATGTGAGATTAGTTCTCAAACATCCTGACTCCCAGCCAACAAGACCCTGAGAGCTCCCTTTTGAATTATTCAGGGTAATTCTTGTCACCCCCACTCCAAGTAGACCTCCAGAAGGGAGAGGGAGCCCCTGAAGAGAGGGCCTTACCTGCCGGCTGCGGGCCTTGCCGTATCTCAGATCGGTGACAAAGTGCTCACAGTTCCTGTTCATAACACTGTACTCCAACTCCTTACCAACCAACTCCTCTGCAGACCTGATAATCTTGTTCACGGGCAGTGGTGAGTGCTCATGGTCCAAGTGGTTGTTGACCCGATAGCAGCAGCCCCCCACCACATCACGCAGGAGCTCCCTTTTCACCACACCTCTGCTGCTCAGCACAGAGAAGAGGCTGCAGGAGCCAGCCCCGGGGTACTCATCTGGAATCAGACACAAGAGTATCAGCAACTGCAGGGGAGGCCAGGGAGGGGAGAGGTCACAAGGCAGGGAGGAAGGGCCAGGGGGTCACACTATTGAGCTCTGGTGTCTGTCCCTTCACCAATGTGATTGGAGGGTTCCATCATTTTGCTCTTTTCCTTAACGAGCTGTGAATAATCAATGTTAATCAATGTTGTGATGGTCAGTGGCTGCCACTGTGTTCCATTACATGAATGGACATTATATGAATTTACGGTAGTAAACTGTATTTGTTCATCTTTGCACGTGTGTGTTTCAGAAAGAGATCAAAGTAGTTGTGGTCCCACTGGGTTTCAGACTCTGCTGTGCAAATTTCATACATTCCCTCATTATTCTCCTTTCAAATTTCATGGTAAAACTCTCAACTCCATTCAACAACCGATATTGGACCTGAGGCATCATGGGCCTTTTCTGGCCCAGCTCTGGCCACATGGAGAGGCCACACAGCGCTTCCAGCTGGTGGCGTCCAATCCATTGAGCCTGGAGCCCGGGATTTGCTCTCTAAGAGGAGGGATCTAGAGAGCCCGCTAACCAGCAGGCTCCTTTATGTGTGAGTCTCGAGGCTGATGCTGCACTTAGCACCGCCCTGGAGGAAGCACTACCTGCACACTCACACACAAGCAGGACCCGCTGCTCACACTCACGCTCCCTGTTCCAAGCCTCCTAAGTGTCGTCTGGATTAGGGGGTTTCGCTTACTATTTGCCATCAATGCTGACAGTTTTCAGCTCTGTCAGTGTAGGTGACAGCGCATAGAATCCTGCTCAGTCACAAGGAGATTCTTGTGATCATGAGAAGTTTCTGTCCAGCGAGAACGCAAACGCTTGCTGTCCGAGGTGTGGGTGCCACTGCTCTGCAGGGCACCAGCCCCTGTGCCTCCCAGTCCGCGGTCTCCTCCCAGCACCTTCTTTTCATGGACGACACACACGTCTGGGCCCTGCCTTCTCCTCTGACTGCCTGTCATCCTGCTTCTGCTCTCCCTGCATTACTTCAAGGGTCCAGGTGCTCGTGTGCGTGTGGGTGAGACTCTCTGTGAGGTGTGACCTGGGAGAGCTGCTCCATGGAGGGTGTTCAGGAAGCCCTCTCAGGTTGCCCTGTTCTGTGACATTCTCAGGACACAGCCTGAGAGGCAGTCCCTCCATGAGAGCGGGACACCCAGACACGCTGCTGGTTTAGAGAAATCTGTCTGCTCGCCCAGCTAACGGGCCCGAGCTGGAGAGCATCCAATGCGGGCGCAGTGCGGCTTCCCTGGGGCCCACGGACCTCTTTTCCTGCTGAGTCAGGACCCGAGGGACCACTGAGATGCCCCCAAGGGACACGATGTACAGTGAGCACACGCCCCGCCCAGGGAGAACCCAGCGAGGGTTCCTGGTGGCATTTGGCTTTGAATTGTTCTCATGAGACCCGTGTTTGGCAAATGCAGCTCACGAGCCACATGCGGCTCTTTGGCTCTTCCACAGAATACCACGGCCTGGGCGAGTCTATTTTGAAGAAGTGGCGTCAGAAGAAGTTTAAGTTTAAAAAATTTGTCTCTCAAAAGAAATTTCAATAGTTGTACTGTTGATATTTGGCTCTGTTGACTAATGAGTTTTGCCGACCACTGCACTAGGCTAATACATCTTTGGTAAATCCTACTTTCAACCCCCTTACCTGGGGGAGCCAGGTGGATCACATAACCATCGCCCACAGAGAGGGCCCAGTGGGAGTAGCCGATGCGGGAAATCTCAATCAGGTCTCCAGGCTTGGGCTCTTCACGAAACTGCAAGAAAACAGCCAGGAAGGGGAGAGATTTCAGGGACCTGCAGAGGGCCGGCTGGGAGGAGCTGGGCAGGGGAGTCCATGCAGATGTTCATCGCCTGGTGAGCGTGTGGAGGGCACTCTGGCCCCTGTGAGGCCCTCAGCCTCTGGCGCTTTCAGAGCGTGCCCTTGGGGAACTGGAAGCCTGGAATCTGGTTGCCCCGAGGGAGGGAAGCCTGGAAACATGACCTTGTGCTTTGGGAGAGTGAAGAATTGTCCAAAGAGAGTGTAATGCATGCGTGTCTGTGCTTTGTGCACATGTATGTTGTGTGTGGTGCGTGTACATGCACACACAGGATGCCGACGAGCATATGTGGGTGTATTGTGCACCTGTCCGGAGGGTGATGACACGATTGCTGTGTGCAAAGCCCCTTCGTGGAGGCTGGGACCCAGGCTCATCCCCAGCCACATGGGGCAGGTGAGTCTGAGCTTCTGCCTCACACACTGCCCGCAGGTGCTCACATGCCTCTTGCCCTGGCTGAGCATGGCCCCCTCAGGCTCCCCCTCACACTCTGCCCCTGCAGCCCCGGTGCACCCGCCCTCAGAGGTTCCCACCTGAGGGACAGAACTGACAGCCTAGTGAGGGGACTGAGCGTTGAGGAGGCCCTAGTGGGGCTGCCCCTCTTCCAGAGCTGGGTGGGGGAGGGGGCAGACGGGGCTCACACACTCAGGCAGCAGGCTCTGCTGGCACTCTCCCCACCATGACTGCCACCCTCCAAGCCCAGGGGAGGAAGCAGCACCCCTTGCTCAGCTGGGGAAACTGAGGATCAGAGAGGGAGAGGGACTTGCCCGGGGACACTCAGCTGGCAGTGGCTGCGCTGGGTCTTCTCTGTCCCGTTTCATCCTGTCCCTTTCCTCCCTCCCTCCCTGCCTTACCACCTCCTCCCTCTCCTCAGTGCCCCGCCCAGGGCACCACAGCTTCCTGATCAGATAATTTTTCAGCTTTTCTTTGTCTCTGTGTCTGACCTCAGCGAATGAGAAACCTCCTGCAGCCCTCACCCCAGGCGGCCCAACCTGAGGCCAGGGCTCAGCTCTCCTTTGGCCCATTCCATGCCGGTACCCAGCAGCCCACACTCACCCCGAACACGTCTCCTGATTCACCTCCTCGTCCATCTCCCGCCCGTGACTCGGTTCCGGGCACCACGTCCCTATTTTGTGACCCCACAGTTTCCTGACAAGATTCCCTGACTCCTGTCCATTCACCTCCATAGCCAGTCCCTCAGGACCCCCGGTGTCCTTCCCAAATGTCCTATTTGTCCATGACCCTCCTCTGGCCTCAGAGCACAGGCATGCCCCTGGGCAGCCATAGCTCCTCCTGACCCTTCCCCACCCTCCTGGCCCCACCTGTCCTCGCCCCCCTGGGCTGGCTGAAGGCCTTGCCTTCCCCTCCCAACAGCTCCCTCTGGCCTGTGCTCCTCTGCACCCAGCTTTTCTCTGCTCCCAGCCTCTGCTCCATGCCCACCCCTCCTCTCCTCCCCCCAGACAGACACCTCCTCTGAGGAGCTGCCCTGAAGGCCCAGCCTGGCTCAGCTGCCACGCTCAGGGTCCCCAGCCCCCGGGACCGCCACCTCTCCCCACGGGATCTTGCTCTGCTGTGGACCCTGTGCCTGTCCCACCCCCTCTGGGCTTTGAGCTCCATCAGGGGGATCCTGTGTGCTCGGCCCTCCCTCCCTGCATCTCCTGGGTCCTGAGAGGGGCCTGGTTTGGAACAGGAGGGAAGGACCTGTGGGAGCAGGAGGGCTGGAGGGCCCGGGACCAGGGCTCAGGCCAGGCAGGCCCAGAGGTGGTGTCCATCTGGGGGAGAACAAGGGCATTTCTCACTCTGAAGCAAAATGATGACTTAAGGGGAGGCCTGGGCACTGTCCCAGGAGCAGGGCAGTGAGCTGGCGCCTGGTCTGGGGAGGCAGCGGTTCCCAGGAGCAGTGATGCAGGTGGGCTGAGCTCTGGAATGTGCAGGAACCTTCCCGGAATCACCCTAATTCCCGTAAGAGCCCAGCCCAGCTGCCTGCTTTTCTGCTGCACACCACGTGCTGGGCCCGCCCCTCCCGGATCCTGTGTGAGTCTGGATACCAGGGCTAATGGGGATGGGGGAGCTGTCCTCGTTGGACGCTGAGAACCGAATGCGTGGCATCCAGCAGACACATGCCTGGGAGGAAGGAGGACCGAGAACAGAGGGGCTGAGGTGGCACCGAACCCCAGCAGCAGCTGCGGCCCACGGCTAAATGTCCTACAAGGCACAGGCTCCACAGCTAAGATTTATCTGGATCAAGATGTCATTGGTGCTGAGGCGGAGATTTTGTGCTAAGCTCTCATTAAAAACACAGAAGAGGAGGCCAAGCTGATGAGTCCACAACTGGAGTGAAATGGAATTAAAAAAATACTCAATTAAGGTAAAAAGCAGAAGAAGAAAAAGAAGGGAATAGAGGAATCATGGGACAAGTAGAAAGCAACATATTTCTAAATAACCCCTGTGAGCACCAATCCTGAAGCCCTGAAAAAAGTGTTCAGTTGGGGTGAGTAAATGAATATACACAATAAACACACACCGGTAAACACCCACGGGACGCAGTCCAGCCGCAGTGAAAGGGAAATGTGAATGCTCACGTTGGAGACGAGGAAGTCTCCAGTCAGTACTCCAGCTCCCCTCTCAGCAAACAGGAACGGGAAGGCTACAACAATGGCAAGAGCAAGGAAGGAAGGAACAGGGCGCAGAAACCAGGGAAATGGAAAACACAGAAAGAGTAGAGAAAATCGAACACACAAAAGCTGGATCTTTGAAAACATCCATTATGTCCACAAACGTTTTGAAAGATTACAAAGGAAGAGAGAGAAGATACGGATGACCAGGACTGGAACAGAAGCGGGGCTGTTCCTTCAGAACCTGCGGGCATCGGAGGCGCACAGGGAATCCTGGGCAGAGCGTCACACACTTGACATTCTGGTGAAATGGACCAATTTCTGAAAAAGCCAACGTACACTCTCAACCAGACACGGAAACCTCACCTCTCTTCACGGTGTTTCAGTGCAAAGAGGTGCTCACGTGCTGGCCAGACCCACAGCGGAGGCCGTGAGGCGGACCAGGCGGGGAGGTGGGTGAGCGCCAGGCCCACAGCCAGGCCACCAGGGGGGCAGCGGCAGGAGAGGCGAGACCGCGGCTGCAGGACCCCCTGAGCACGTGGAAGCTGGACACGGGCCTCAGAGGCGGAGTCCGTGCCCAGCAGCTGCAGCCGGGCCTGCGAGGGGCAGGCACCACCCCATGGGGCGCTCGGCCCACACTCATGGCCTCTGGGCTGGCACCGTGAGGCCCTCACCCTGAGCAGGAGGGCGTGAGCGGAGGGGAGGGCAGGCCATGGCGCTCTGTGCCGCTCAGACGCCTTTAGGGGTGAAACTCACTTGGAAACAGGGAGGACGCAGCCCGGAACCCATTCTCCTTCCTGGCCGGAGGAACCATGGCCGTTGGACCCGCGAGTCCGGAGGCTGTGTGGCCCAGGGAAGCGGGAGCCGGGGTCATGGGGTCATGCTGGGAAAGGGGTGCCTTCCTGCGCCCCTGCACACAGTGCTTCCTGATGGAGGGAGGGAGGGGCTCTGCCAGGTCCTCACTCTGGCTGCGCTTCCCTCCCACCTGCAGGGCTGCTCCCCCTCCTGCTCCCCTGAGGCCTGAGAGCTGGGCAGGCCTCCCTGTGGCCTCCAGCAAAGCTGTGCGTGACAGTGACAGCAGGAAGGAGGGGTGAGTGCAGCTTAGGTGCTGGTTGCCTGGACAATAGCCACCTCCCCTGCCCGCTCCAGGTCTACACGCACACGCACACGCACACGCACACGCGCACACGCACACGCACCGCACGCACATGCACCACACACACACCTTCTCCGGGGCGCGCACAGCCCTGCCCTTCACTGGGCAGCACCAGCCCCTCCACAGACCTGGCTGAGGCCCCAGTGGCTGAGCCCCCCAGGGGAGCCCCTGCCCCGTTGCCCACGATGGGTTTGCATGGAAACGGGAGGCAGCCCTGGACAGGGAAGGGGGGACAAGGCCGCAGGAGGCTGTGGGAGGGGCTTTCCCTGCTCAGAGGAGACCAGGGAATGAAAAGCACCTCTTACTGCCCTTGGACAGGGCCAGGTGCGGCTGTGCCCCTGGAGGCTGTGCGACCACAGCGACCATCCAGGAGACACGGGACCAGCAGGATGGAAGAGCCTGGGCCCTGGTGCCTGGGGAGCTGCGGGACTGAGCCTGTGCCCTGCCTCCGCCTCCTGCTCCAGGGACAGCGGACGGCCAGGCTGGGGAGGCCGCTCTCAGGGAAGCTCTGCTCTCCCACCCACATGCACCCCATGCCAATGAGCCCTGGGATCCCGAGGTCCAGGCACCCGCCTGCTGAGGCCTTCCCGGGGGGTCCCGCCTGAAGGCTGCCCGGGGCTCCTGTCCTTCGTGGGGTGGGTATAAGATAAGGGCCCACCGGGGCCGGGGGCTGACAGCTGGGCCTCATGCACCCCGTCCTGCAGTGGGAGCACGTGTCCCGGGCAGGGCAGGCATGAGGCTTCCCTCCGACTCCGACTGCTTCCGGCGGCTTCCAGGCCCAGCCATGCCAGGCCTTGGCGGAGAAATCATGGCCTGTGCACGGAGAGCAATGCTGAGAGGCCCTCTAACCACTGAGGGTTCAGTCCTTCTGAACAACAAGGGAAAGCGAAAGCGAAAGCATCCACTTGGGTATAAAACCTGTTGCACCAGGAGCAGAAGCCAGACCCACCCTGGCTAGCAATGGCTTCGGTAAGTCCTCAGAACTTTCTAGAACCAGCTCTACAGGGGAGGGCAGCTCCCTGTT
The DNA here is from genome assembly GCF_963455305.1 of Plecotus auritus. Classification (NCBI taxonomy): domain Eukaryota; kingdom Metazoa; phylum Chordata; class Mammalia; order Chiroptera; family Vespertilionidae; genus Plecotus; species Plecotus auritus. The sequence goes on along the minus strand of NC_137783.1, from coordinate 152,236,394 downwards.
ATAAATGAAGGCCTGGGCTGTGTTCCTGCTGGGAACAGCGCTGCCTCTAAGGTTGCCATGGAGACCGGAATGTTGTTTGAGTCTCTTTTGCTGCAGGACTGGGAGGTCTTGGGGCAGAGGGAGCCCCCGCTCTGGGTCTGGCACTGTATGGAGTTGGGGGGCCATGTGGGAGGATGTGTGGTGTCTGGGCTGTGCCCTTCTGAGCTGGGGAAGGAGGTGGAGTGTGGGCTGATGGGGGACCCGGGACTTGGGGAGCAGTGGATCCCGGGATGTGGGACTCAGCTGCTACTGGGGTTTGGTGCCTCCTCAGCCCCTCTGTTCTGGCCTCCCCTTACTCCCAGGCATGTGTCTGCTTGATGGGGTGCATTCGGTTCTCAGCGTCCAACGCGGACAGCTGCCCCCATTAGCCCTGGAGTCCAGACTCACACAGGATCCAGGAGGGGCCAGCCCGGTGTGAGGTGGGCAGCAGAAAGCAGCCAGCTGGACGGGGCTCTTACAGGAAGTGAGGCGATTCCGGGAAGGCGCCTGCACATTCCAGAGCTCAGTCCACCTGCTTCACTGCTCCTGGGAACCGCTGCCTGCCCAGACCAGGCCCCAGCTCACTGCCCTGCTCCTGGGACAGTGCCCAGGCCTCCCCTTAAGTCACCATTTCATTTCGGAGTGAGAAATGCCCTTGTTCTCCCCCAGATGGACACCACCTCTGGGCCTGCCTGGCCTGAGCCCTGGCCCCGGGCCCTCCAGCCCTCCTGCTCCCACAGGTCCTTCCCTCCTGTTCCACACCAGGCCCCTCTCAGGACCCAGGAGATGCAGGGAGGGAGGGCCGAGCACACAGGATCCCCCTGATGGAGCTCAAAGCCCAGAGGGGGTGGGACAGGCACAGGGTCCGCAGCAGAGCAAGATCCCGTGGGGAGAGGTGGCGGTCCCGGGGGCTGGGGACCCTGAGCGTGGCAGCTGAGCCAGGCTGGGCCTTCAGGGCAGCTCCTCAGAGGAGGTGTCTGTCTGGGGGGAGTAGAGGAGGGGTGGGCGTGGGGCAGGGGCTGGGGGCAGAGAGAAGCTGGGGTGCAGAGGAGCAGAGGCCAGAGGGAGCTGTGGGGAGGGGAAGGCAAGGCCTTCAGCCAGCCCAGGGTGGGGGGGGGGGGGGTGGCGAGGACAGCAGGGGCCAGGAGGGTGGGGAAGGGTCAGGAGGGGCTGTGGCTGCCCAGGGGCATTCCTGTGCCTTGAGGCCAGAGGAGGGTCATGGACAGATGGGGCATTTGGGAAGGACACCGGGTGTACTGGGGGACTGGCTGTGGAGGTGAAGGGACAAAAGGCAGGGAATCTTGTCAGGTAACTGTGGGGTCACAAAATAGGGACCTGGGGCCTGAGCTGAGTCAAGGGCGGGAGATGGACGAGGAGGTGAATCAGGAGACGTGTTCGGGGTGAGTGTGGGCTGCTGGGTACCGGCATGGAATGGGCCAAAGGAGAGCTGAGCCCTGGCCTCAGGTTGGGCCGCCCGGGGTGAGGGCTGCAGGAGGTTTCTCATTCGCTGAGGTCAGACACCGAGACAAAGAAAAGCTGAAAAATTCTCTGATCAGGAAGCTGTGGTGCCCTGGGGGGGCACTGAGGAGAGGGAGGAGGTGGTGAGGCAGAGAGGGAGGGAAGAAAGGAACAGGAGGAGACGGGACAGAGAAGACCCAGCGCAGCCACCGCCAGCTGAGTGTCCCCGGGCAAGTCCCTCTCCCTCTCTGATCCTCAGTTTCCCCAGCTGAGCAAGGGGTGCTGCTTCCTCCCCTGGGCTTGGAGGGTGGCTGTCATGGTGGGGAGAGTGCCAGCAGAGCCTGCTGCCTGAGTGTGTGAGCCCCGTCCGCCCCCTCCCCCACCCAGCTCTGGAAGAGGGGCCGCCCCACTAGGGCCTCCTCAAAGCTCAGTCCCCTCACTAGGCTGTCAGTTCTGTCCCTCAGGTCGGCACCTCTGAGGGCGGGTGCACCGGGGCTGGAGGGGCAGAGTGTGAGGGGGAGCCTGTGGGGGCCATGCTCAGCCAGGGCAAGAGGCATGTGAGCACCTGCGGGCAGTGTGTGAGGCAGAGGCTCAGACTCACCTGCCCCATGTGGCTGGGGATGAGCCTGGGTCCCAGCCTCCACGAAGGTGCTTTGCACACAGCAATCGTGTCATCACCCTCCGGACAGGTGCACAATACACCCCCATATGCTCGTCGGCATCCTCATGTGTGTGCATGTACACGCACCTCATACAACACACATGTGCAAAAAACAGAGACACGCATGCATTATACTCTCTTTGGATAATTCTTCACTCTCCCAAAGCACAAGGTCTTGTTTCCAGGCTTCCCTCCCTCGGGGCAACCAGATTCCAGGCTTCCAGTTCCCCAAGGGCACGCTCTGAAAGCGCCAGAGGCTGAGGGCCTCACAGGGGCCAGAGTGCCCTCCACACTCTCACCAGGCGATGAACATCCGCGTGGACTCCCCTGCCCAGCTCCTCCCAGCCGGCCCTCTGCAGCTCCCTGAAATCTCTCCCCTTCCCGCTGTTCTCTTGCAGTTTCGCAAGGAGCCCAGGCCTGGAGACCTGATTGAGATTTCCCGCATCCGCTCCTCGCACTGGGCCCTCTATGTGGGCGATGGTTATGTGATCCACCTGGCTCCCCCAGGTAAGGGGGCTGAAAGTGTAACTTTCCAGAGATTTGTTAACATGACGAGGACAATTCAAAGCCAAATGCCACCCTGGGAACCCGCGTCGTTTCTCCCTGAGCTGTGCTTGTGCTCACAGTACATCCGTGTCCCTTGGGGGCATCTCAGTGGTCCCTCTGGTCCTGATTCACCAGGGACTGAGGTCTGTGGGCCCCAGGGAAGCTGGGATGGGTCCGTATTGGACACTCTCCAGCTTGGGCCCAGTAGCTGGTTGTGCAGACAGATTTCTCTAAACCAGCAGAGTCTCTGGGTGTCCGGGTCTCTTAAAGGAGAAGGATCAATGATTGTGGATTGGTCAACTGGATGCACAATAGCAGCCACTGACCATCACAGTATTCACAGCTCATGAAATAAAAAGAGTAAAATTCAGGAATCCTCCCATCACATTGGTGAAGGAACGGACACCAGAGCTCAATAGTGTGATGCCTGTCCCTTCTAACTTATCTTGTGTCTTCTCTCTCCATCCCTGGCCTCCCCTGCAGTTCCTGATACTAGTGTGTCTGATTTCAGGGGAGAAGTCTGAGGCTGGCGCCCCCACTGGTCTAGGGGTGGTGAAAAGGGAGCTCCTTAAGGAAGTGGTGGAAAACAGCTCCTATGCGGTCAACAACCACTTGGACCACCTGTACAAACCACGGCCCATAAAGGAGATGCTCAGGTCTGGGAAGGAGATGGTTGGTAAGGAGATGGAGTACAGTGATCTGAGCAGGAACTGTGAGCACTTGGTCACCGATCTGAAATATGGCAAGGCCCATAACCGCCAGGTAAGGCCCTCTCTGGGGGCTTCCTCTTCCTCCTGGAGGTCTGCTTGCTTTGGGGGTGCATCCCGGTGAGAGGCCTGTTCAGCCAGAAGAAAAACTTACCAGGAATGATGTAAAATTATGCTCCCTGCCTCCTGCTGGCAGACACTTAGGATGTCTGCAATCAAATCTTGGGTCTGCTCCTAATCCACCCAGGGTCTTTGAACAGGTCACTTCCTCTCTGGCCTCAGTTTCCCCATGTGCAGAAGGAGGGGATGTTTGGAGGTGACCATTAGACATCCACATAGACCTGTTCAGTAAGAGGTGAATCTGGGAGTCTGGAGTTCAGGCTGAGGTGGGGGTGGAGACAGAACTTTCCAGGCTGCACTTGGGAACAGTACACAGAGCTCAGTGATCCCTGAGGCCATGGTTTCCCATCGTCCCCCTCAGCTCTGCCACCACCTCCCTCTGCAGAGCTGGAGCCCAGGGAGAGCCCCGACCACAGAGCCATTCCCACTTTCACCCCCAAGCTCTGGCCCCAGGAGCCCAGGCAGGAAGGGCCCTCCCCTACCACCTCCATCAGGAACAAATGGCCCACCATGGAGGCTCACACAGGCCCTGGAGTGGGTGGGACAGAAGTCTGGGGGTTGGTCAGGAAAACGTGGGGTCACATAATCGGGAACTGGATGACCCTGAATAAAGTCATGGGGGAGAGATGAACAAAGAAGTGGATTCCAGAGAAGCTTCCAGGCTCAGTGACCATTGTAGGATATGGGCATGGAATGAGGCAAAGGGAAGCTGGCCCCTGGTCTCAGATTGGGCTTCTGGGGTGAGCGCTGCAGGAGGTTTGCTGAGGTCAGACACAAACATAAGAAAGGGTAAAAATTCTCTATTCAAGAAGCTGTGGTCCCCTGTGCAGGGACCCTGAGGAGCAGGGAGAAGGTCATAAGCAGAGAGGGAGGAATGGGGACCAGGAAGGGACGGGGCAGAGAAGACCCAGCACAGCCACTGCCAGCTGAGTGTCCCTGGGCAAATCCCTCCGCCTCTCTGATCCTCAGTTTCCCCAGCTGAGCACGTGGGTGCTGCTTCCTTCCCCTGGGCTTGGGAGGGTGGCAGTTATGGGGGGAAATGTGCCGGCAGAGCCTGCCGTGTGACTGTGAGCCCTGTCCCCAGGGCAGGAAGCTGGGCAACAACAGTAGGGCCTTCTCCAATGCTCAGGTGCCCTTGGGATGCTGTCACCTGCTGTCTGTCAGTTCAGCATCTTCAAGGGCCCGTGTGCCGGAGCTGGGGAGGGCAGAGTGTGAGGGGGTGGGTATTGGGGCCATGCACAGCAAGGGTAAACACATGATAGAGACATGAGGGTCAGTGTGAGAGAGCAGAGAAGCTCAGACTCACCTGGACAATGTTGTGGGGGATGGGCCTGGGCCCCATCCTCAGGAAAGGGGGTTTATATACAGGCTGTTGTGTTTTCATCCACCTGACACATACACAGTACACTTGCATATGTGTGTCTGTATCCTAGTATGTGTGTATATACAGGAAATACACTATATATCCATGTGCAACACACAGACACACATTTGTTACACACACATTCCGGACAAATCTTCACCCTCCCAATGCTCAAGGTCTTTTTTCCAGGCTTCCAGTTACTCCGAGGGCAACTTCTAGAAGATACAGCAGGCTGAGGACCTCACAGGGGACAAGAGTTTCCCAAACCTCCCCACGCTCCTCCACTTACACACACATTCTTCCCATGGGGCTAGCATCAGTAAGCAAATCCCCGGGTGGAGTTGCAGCTCCCAGCCGGCCCTCTGCAGCTCCCAGAACTCTCTCCCCTTCCTGGCTGTTCTCTTGCAGTTTCGTGAAGAGCCCAGGCCTGGAGACCTGATTGAGATTTCCCGCATCGGCTACTCCCACTGGGCCCTCTATGTGGGCGATGGTTATGCGATCCACCTGGCTCCCCCAGGTAAGGGGGTTGAAAGTAGGATTTACCAAAGATTTATTAGCCTAATGCAGTGGTCGGCAAACTCGTTACTCAACAGAGCCAAATATCAACAGTACAAAGATTGAAATTTCTTTTGAGAGCCAAATTTTTTAAACTTAAACTTCTTCTGACGCCACTTCTTCAAAATAGACTCGCCCAGGCCGTGGTATTCTGTGGAAGAGCCACACTCAAGGGGCCAAAGAGCCGCATGTGGCTCGTGAGCTGCATTTGCCGAAGACGGGCCTCATGAGAACAATTGAAAGGCAAATGCCACCCAGGAACCCTCGCTGGGTTCTCCCTGGGCAGTGCGTGTGCTCACTGTACATACATGTCACTTGGGGGCATCTCAGTGGTCGCTAAGCTCCTGACTCAGCAGGAAAAGAGGTCCGTGGGCCCCAGGGAAGCCGCACTGCGCCCGCATTGGATGCTCTCCAGCTCGGACCGGTTAGCTGGGCGAGCAGACAGATTTCTCTAAACCAGCAGCGTGTCTGGGTGTCCCGCTCTCATGGAGGGACTGCCTCTCAGGCTGTGTCCTGTGTGCTCAGAGGATGTCACAGAACAGGGCGTCCTGAGAGGGCTTCCTGAACACCCTCCACGGAGCAGCTCTCCCAGGTCACACCTCCCAGAGAGTCTCACCCACACGCACACGAGCGCCTGGACCCTTGATGTAACGCAGGGAGAGCAGAAGCAGGATGACAGGCAGGCAGAGGAGAAGGCAGGGCCCAGACGTGTGTGTCCTCCATGAAAGGAAGGTGCTGGGATGAGACCGCGGACTGGGAGGCACAGGGGCTGGTGCCCTGCAGAGCTGTGGCACCCACACCTCGCACAGCAAGCGTTTGCGTTCTCGCTGGACAGAAACTTCTCATGATCACAAGAATCTCCTTGTCACTGAGCAGGTTTCTATGCGCTGTCACCTACACTGACAGAGCTGAAAACTGTCAGCATTGATGGCAAATAGTAAGCGAAACCCCCTAATCCAGACGACTCTTAGGAGGCTTGGAAAAGGGAGCGTGAGTGTGAGCAGCGGGTCCTGCTTGTGTGTGAGTGTGCAGGTAGTGCTTCCTCCAGGGCGGTGCTAAGGGCAGCATCAGCCTCGAGACTCACACATAAAGGAGGCTGCTGGTTAGCGTGCTCTCTAGTTCCCTCCTCTTAGAGAGCAAATCCCGGGCTCCAGGCTCAATGGATTGGACGCCACCTGCTGGAAGCGCTGTGTGGCCTCTCCATGTGGCCAGAGCTGGGCCAGAAAAGGCCGATGAGGCCACAGGTCCAATATCGGTTGTTGAATGGAGATGAGAGTATTTACCATGAAATTCAAAAGGAGAATAATGAGGGAATGTATGAAATTTGCACAGCAGAGTCTGAAACCCAGTGGGACTATAACAACTGTGATCTCTTTCTGAAACTCACAAGTGCAAGATGAACCAATACAATTTACTGCCGTTGTTTACAATGGATAAGCTATGGACCAGCCATTGTAGGGACTTGTCAACTAGATGATGTCCTTTCATATAATGGAACACAGTGGCAGCCACTGACCATCACAACATTGATCAACATGAAAAGTATTCACAGCTCGTTAAGGAAAAGAGCAAAATGATGGAATCTCCAATCACATTGGTTAAGGGACAGAACCAAAGCTCAATTGTGTGATCCCCTGGCCCTTCTTCCCTGCCTTGCATCTCTCTCCCTCCCTGGCCTCCCCTGCAGTTGCTGATACTCTTGTGTCTGATTCCAGATGAGTACCCTGGGGCTGGCTCCTCCAACACGTCCTCCGTCCTGAGCCCCAGAGGGATGGTGAAAAGGGAGCTCCTGAATGATGTGGTGGGGGGCTGCCGCTATGGGGTCAACAACCACTTGGACCTCAAATACGCACCACTGCCCGTGAACAAGATTGTCAGTTCTGCGGAGGAGATGGTTGGTAAGGAGATGGCATATGGTATTCTGAGCAGGAACTGTGAGCACTTTGTCACCGATCTGAGATACGGAAAGGACAGCAGCCGGCAGGTAAGGCCCTCTCTACAGGGGCTCCCTCTCCCTTCTGGAGGTCTACTTGGAGTGGGGGTGAGAAGAATTACCCTGAATAAATCTTAAGGGAGCTCTCAGGGTCTTGTTGGCTGGGAGTCAGGGCGTCTGAGAACAAATTTCACATCTGCACTCAGGGTATTTGAACAGGGCACTTCCACTCTGGCCTCAGTTTCCCCATGTGCAAGAGGAGGGGATGTTTGGGAGACCTCTGGGGCTCTGGCCACCTCTATGCCTTTAGGATCCTTTGCCTCTAAGACCAACCCTAAAGGCAGCTCCTGATGCCCTGTGTGCTGTCAGGGAAAGTCTGGGCCAACCCTGATCCATGACAGGTGTCCTAAGGCCCCAGAGAGCCCGCGGACAAGAGATGCTCAGGTCTGTGGCCTATGTGAGAGCTCAAGAACATGTTATGTAAGATCTGGGCACAGCCTTACCCTCTCCTCTTTCCCTATTACCAACACACAGCTAGTTAAGAGGCAGAAGCAGGATTCAATCCCCAGTGGTCCCGGCTCTTTCTGCTGAACCACAGCACCTCCAGGGCTCACAGCCCCTGTGACTGGGTGATGGGCATCCTGGATGGAGGAGAATGAGGGGAGGAGGAACAGGTTTGGGAGTGAAATTAAGGATTTGATACTCATGAGGGGTGTTGAGGTGACCAGTTAGACATCCAGGTGGACCAGTTGAGTAGCAGTTGGATGTGTGAGTTTAGAGTTCAGGCTGAGGTCGGGGTGGAGACAGAAGTTTCCAGGCTGCACTTGGGAACAGTACACAGAGCACAGTGATCCCTGAGGCCATGGTTTCCCATCGTCTCCCCTCAGCTCTGCCACCACCAACCTCTGCAGAGCTGGAGCCCAGGGAGAGCCCCGACCACAGAGCCATTCCCACTTTCACCCCCAGAGCTCTGGCCCCAGGAGATCAGACAGGAAGCCCCCACCCCGTCAGGACTTAGTGGTCCCACTATGAAGGCTCACATGGGCCCTGGAGTGGGTGGGACAGAAGTCTGGGGGTTGGTCAGGAAAATGTGGGGTCACATTATCGGGAACAGGATGGCCCTGAATAAAGTCATGGGGGAAAGATGAACAAAGAAGTGGATTCCAGAGAAGCTTCCAGGCTCAGTGACCATTATTGGATATGGGCATGGAATGAGGCAAAGGGAAGCTGGTCCCTGGTCTCAGATTGCGCTCCTGGGGTGAGTGCTGCAGGAGGTTAGCCGAGGTCACGCACAAACAGAAGATAACCTGAAAAATTCTCAGACAGGAAGCTGCAGTGCCTATGGCAGGTACACTGAGGAGCAGGGAGGAGGTAAGCAAGGCAGAGAGGGAGTAAAGGGGACCAGGAAGGGATGGGGCAGAGAAGACTCAGTGTAGCCACTGCCAGCTGAGTGTCCCTGGGCAAGTCCCTCTGCCTCTCTGATCCTCAGTTTCCCCAGCTGAGGACATGGGTGCTGCCTCCTTCCGCTGGGCTTGGGAGGTGGCAGTTATGGGGGAAATGTGCCGGCAGAGCCTACCGTGTGACTGTGAGCCCTGTCCCCAGGGCAGGAAGCTGGGCAACAACAGTAGGGCCTTCTCCAAAGCTCAGGTGCCCTTGGGATTCTGTCACCTGCTGTCTGTCAGTTCAGCATCTTCAAGGGTCCTTGTGCCAGGACTAGGGAGGGCAGAGTGTGAGGGGGTGGGTGTTGGGCCCATGCACAGCCAGGGCAAACGCATGATGAAGACATGAGGGTCAGTGTGTGAGAGCAGAGAAGCTCAGACTCACCTTGACAATGTTGTGGGGGATGGGTCTGGGCCCCATCCTCAGGGAAGGGGGTTTACATACAGGCTGTTGTGTTATAACCACCCAGACACACACACAATACACCTGCATATGCGTGTCTGCATTCTAGTGTGTGTGCATGTACATGCAACACACAACACATCCATGCACAATACACACAGACACACATGCATTACAAACACATTTTGGACAAATCTTCACTCTCCCAATGCACAAGGTCATTTTTCCAGGCTTCCAGTTACTCAAAGGGAAACTTCTAGAAGCTACAGCAGGCTGAGGACCTCACAGGGGACATGAGTTCCTCCCGTCCCCCGTCCCCCTCCAAACACACACACACATTCTTCCCATGGGGTGAGCATCAGTAAGCAAATCCCCAGGTGGAGCATAGCTCCCAGACAGGGCTTTGCAGGTCCCTGAACTCTGTCTCCCCTTCCTGGCTGTTCTCTTGCAGTTTCGTGAAGAGCCCAAGCCTGGAGACCTGATTGAGATTCCCCGCATCGGTTACTCCCACTGGGCCCTCTATGTGGGCGATGGTTATGTGATCCACCTGGCTCCCCCAGGTAAGGGGGTTGAAAGTGCAACTTTCCAGAGATTTGTTAACATGACGAAAACAATTCAAAGCCAAATGCCCCGCTGGAACCCGCGTTGGTTCTCCCTGGGCAGTGCCTGTGCTCACTGTACATCCGTGTCCCTTGGGGGCATCTCAGTGGTCCCTCAGGTCCTGAATCAGCAGGGAAAGAGGTCCGTGGGCCCCAGGGAAGCCGGGCTGCACCCGCATTGGATGCTCTCCAGCTCGGGCCTGTTAGCTGGGCGAGCAGACAGATTTCTCTAAACCAGCAGCGTGTCTGGGTGTCCCGCTCTCATGGAGGGACTGCCTCTCAGGCTGTGTCCTGTGCTCAGAGGATGTCACAGACAGGGCGTCCTGAGAGGGCTTCCTGAACACCCTCCACGGAGCAGCTCTCCCAGGTCACACCTCCCAGAGAGTCTCACACACACGCACACGAGCACCTGGACCCTTGATGTAACGCAGAGAGAGCAGAAGCAGGATGACAGGCAGGCAGAGGAGAAGGCAGGGCCCAGACGTGTGTGTCGTCCATGAAAGGAAGGTGCTGGGAGGAGACCGCGGACTGGGAGGCACAGGGGCTGGTGCCCTGCAGAGCAGTGGCACCCACACCTCGGACAGCAAGCGTTTGCGTTCTCGCTGGACAGAAACTTCTCATGATCACAAGAATCTCCTTGTCACTGAGCAGGATTCTATGTGCTGTCACCTACACTGACAGAGCTGAAAACTGTCAGCATTGATGGCAAATAGTAAGCGAACCCCCCTAATCCAGACGACACTTAGGAGGCTTGGAACAGGGAGCGTGAGTGTGAGCAGCGGGTCCTGCTTGTGTGTGAGTGTGCAGGTAGTGCTTCCTCCAGGGCGGTGCTAAGTGCAGCATCAGCCTCGAGACTCACACATAAAGGAGCCTGCTGGTTAGCGTGCTCTCTAGATCCCTCCTCTTAGAGAGCAAATCCCGGGCTCCAGGCTCAATGGATTGGACGCCACCAGCTGGAAGCGCTGTGTGGCCTCTACATGTGGCCAGAGCTGGGCCAGAAAAGGCCGATGAGGCCTCAGGTCCAGTATCGGTTGTTGAATGGAGATGGGAGTATTTGCCATGAAATTCAAAAGGAGAATAATGAAGGAATGTATGAAATTTGCACAGCAGAGTCTGGACCCCAATGGGACTAGATTAACTTTCATCTCTTTTTGAAACACAGAAGTGCAAACATGAATAAATACAATTTACTGCCGTTGTTTACAATGGCTAAGCTATGGACCAGCCAATAATAGGGACTTGGTCAACTAGATGATGTCCATTCATAATGGAACACAGTGGCAGCCACTGACCATCACAACATGGATTAACATGAAAAGTATTCGTAGCTCGTTAAGGAAAAGAGCAAAATGATTGAATCCTACAATCACATTGGAGAAGGGACAGAACTCATGCTCAATAGTGTGATCCCCTGGCCCTTCTTCCCTGCCTGGCGTCTCTCTCCCTCCCAGGCCTCCCCTGCAGTTGCTGATACTCTTGTGTCTGATTCCAGATGAGTACCCTGGGGCTGGCTCCGCCAGCATCTTATCTGTGGTGAGCCCCAGCGGGATGGTGAAAAGGGAGCTCCTGAGTGATGTGGTGGGGATCTGTGGCTATCAGGTCAACAACCACTTGGACTGTGAATACGCACCACTGCCCGTGAACAAGATTATCAGATCTGCGGAGGAGAAGGTTGGTAAGGAGTTGGCGTACAGTATTCTGACGGGGAACTGTGAACACTTTGTCACCGATCTCAGATATGGAAAGGCCCGCAGCCAGCAGGTAAGGCCCTATCTTCAGGGAATTCCTCTCACTTTTGGAGGTCTACTTGGAGTGGGTGTGAGAAGAATTACCCTGAATAAATCTTAAGGGAGCTCTCAGGGTCTTGTTGGCTGGGAGTCAAGGCGTCTGAGAACAAATCTCACATCTGCACTCAGGGTCTTTGAACAAGGCACTTCCTCTCTGGCCTCAGTTTCCCCATGTGCAGAAGGAGGGGATGTTTGGGGGACCTCTGGGGCTCTGGCCACCTCTATCCCTTTGGGATCCTTTGCCTGTAAGACCCACCCTAAAGGCAGCTCCTGATGCCCTGTGTGCTGTCAGGGAAAGTCTGGGCCAGCTGTGCACCATGACAGGTGTCCTAAGGCCCCAAAGAGCCCGAGGGCAATAGATGCTCAGGTCTGTGGCCTATGTAAGAGCTCAAGAACATGTTATGTAAGATCTGGGCACAGCCTTACCCTCTCCTCTTTCCCTCTTACCAACACACAGCTAGTTAAGAGGCAGAAGCAGGATTCAATCCCCAGTGGTCCCTGCTCTTTCTGCTGAACCACAGCACCTCCAGGGCTCACAGCCCCTGTGACTGGGTGATGGGCAGCCTGGGTGGAGGAGAATGAGGGGAGGAGGAACAGGTTTGGGAGGGAAATTAAGGATTTGATGCTCATGAGGGGTGTTGAGGTGACCAGTTAGACATCCAGGTGGACCAGTTGAGTAGCAGTTGGACGTGTGAGTCTGGAGTTCAGGCTGAGGTGGGGGTGGAGATAGAAGTTTCCAGGCTGCACTTGGGAACAGTACACAGAGCACAGTGATCCCTGAGGCCATGGTTTCCCATCGTCCCCCTCAGCTCTGCCACCACCTCCCTCTGCAGAGCTAGAGCCCAGAGAGAGCCCAGACCACAGAGCCTTTCCCACTTTCACCCCCAGAGCTCTGGCCCCAGGAGCCCAGGCAGGAAGGCCCCTCCGCTACTCACCCCCATCAGGACCAAGTGGCCCACCCAGGAGGGTCACACAGAATTCCATCCGTCCACCCTGCCAGTTGTCAGGACACATCCAGTCAAGCCCAGCACTGACAAGTGGTCACACCTTCGGCTTCCCAGGGAAGGGTTGTTGGGACAAGGCCAGCATCTCCGAGAGGCCAGGCCCCCAGGGAGGGTGGGAGCATGAGTGTGGCCTCCAGCCCCTTTGGTGGGAGGGAGAACCTGCCTGGACTTGCTGTGGACTGTGAACCTGGGCTGCTCCCTTTCAGGTAGAAACATTCATGACCAGTCCACAGATGTACCTTGGAAATGCAGCTTTGACAGCTATCACCTGTTCTGTCAGGAAGAATCCATCCCTACACCAGTAACAGCCTGAAGGGGCACAAAACCCCCCATTAGAAGCCGCTGTAGAGACAACCTCGCACAGTCCTGTCCCCTGCCCGAGCTCTCGGGAAACCTGTCCTTCTGTCTCTCACTGTCCCTCTCTCCCTGGCTGAAGGATGGACCAATTGTGCCAATACTGTAGAATTCATACGTGAACCTATGTCCCCTCCAATGAGGAATTCCGCTACTTCTGTGGCACCTAAACCAGAAAGGAAGAACCGGGGCACCTGTGGGGGAAGCCAGCGTTTTCTGTCCGTGTGACTTTGGGAAAGCTCTGGACTCTCAGAGCCTCAGTCCCTTCCTCTCCGAGCTGGGGCCCGGGATCCACTCTAAGAGGATCAGAGAAGGTGGTGGGTGGAGGATCCCAGCCCCTGGCCGGCCTGGAGTAGGTGCTCAATGGACTGTCTACTTGTTCTCTGTAGTCTGACCACTGTGGTCAGCAGACATCACTCATTTACTCTCATGGTGCAAAAAGAAACACACAATTACCTCCCGTGCAGTCCCACTTCTGGTCCTTGAATTCCCTGATGAGGCATAAACATCTCCCAGCATCTTTCCCGTACATCCTACCTCCTTCAGTCAGCCCACCTTTTAGAAGTTGTGTTTTTCTTTCACATTTTTTTTTTCAGAGAGGAAGGGAGAAGGACAGATAGAAACATCAGTGATGGGAGAGGATCATTGATCAGCTGCCTCCTGCACCTCCCACACCAGGATTGAGCCGCAACCCGGGCATATGTACCGATCGGGAATCAAACTGTGACCTCCTGGTCGACCCTCAACCACTGAGCCACCGGGCTTCTTTTTCTTTTTTAACTCAAAGGTGAAGTCCTCACCCATCAGTGAATCCCACATGGAATTAAATCATCTTCCCCAGCCCAACTTGCCATGGCTCAAGCTTCCCCTGGTTGAATATTGAAATGAGTGAAACTGCTGTGTGACACTGCATGATGGACACATGTCAATCTAATGTGTCCAGATGCATAGAATGCACCACACCAAGAGTGACTCTTGGGCTAAACTAAGGTCTGTGGGTTGTAATGATGTGCCGATGTGGGTTCATCACGAACAACAAAAATACAGGCTGGGGAGAGGGAAGTTGATAATGGGGGAGGCCCTGCTTGTGTGGGGGGCAGGGGGCATATGGGAAATCTCTGTACCTTCCTCTCAATTTCTCTCTAAACCTAAAATTTCTCTAAAAATAAAATTCTTTTATGAAACTTAACCTCCTCAGAGTATCCCTCCGCAAGTACCTAGTGTGCCCTGGGTGTGGTCCCAAAAGGGGCGGGGCCCCATGCCCTCTACTTCCTCTCCAGGCCTCTGCCACCAGTGGCCCTACTGAATGGCCACTCTCCATGGTGGGCAGCACAGCCCCTAACACCCTGACTGGAGATCTGGGGGCTTCTCCTTCCCTGTGCTTTACCTTCCCAGGCATGAGAATGTTGGGGGGTGGGGGATGGCCCTCGATCTCCTGGGTGCACAGACACCAGGCTGGGACGAAGCTCGGTGCCATCAGGAGGTTGAAGAACAAAGAGAATGACTTGTACTTGCTGCCAAAGAGCGCCTTGCTCAGATTCCCAGGCTCAAATGTCAGCCTCCATGCGGGGGTTCCGGAAGGATCCATGCTGGCCTTGCGCCCAGGCTACCTCTGGGTCAGAGGGCACAGCTGCTCTGTGAGCCCAATAACCAGCGGGTGATAGACGGGAGAAGGCTTCTCGCTTCTTGGTCTAAAGCTCACCCAATAGCAGTGGGAGACGGGGAATCCGGGGACTTGGGTCTTATGGGAGAGGTGAGCTCCGGGCTCTAATTCTAGGTGGTAAATCTCCTCCGGCACCCGACCCGGGCTCCCAGCATCTCTGGAGGGACCCAAGGGTGGTGCCAGCTCCGTCCCCTCCCCTGGGTGCCCTGGACCAGGGGTGCCAATCCGTGCAGTTTGACTCACCCTTAGTCCCCTCCAAGTGAAACTGCCTCTGCCTCCAGGGTCAGGTTCAAACCATGTGACTGGCCCCATCAGTCAGAGCTGATTGGCTCAGTGTGCTCACCTGACCCAACAGCAGCCAATCAGGAGGCTGAGCTAGGATGCGGTGAGCTGAGCCAATCAGATTCTCTCTCGGGAACTTGAACAGGAACCTGAGAGCAGCCGGCCTGGAGGAGAGATGCTGCTGAGCTGACGCCGAAGGAAAAGCCGTGGAGTGAGGTGTCGGGGACCAGCGACGGTGGGGACATCACGTCACTAATTCTTCCGGAGCCGAGAGGCGTGGAGAGCAGCAGCAGGAAAGGAGCCTCGGCCGCTGGGGCTGCGTCACATTCATGGCCCAGAATCCTCAGCACAATTCCCGCCGCGGAGCCCCGGCCCTGGCAGGCCCCTGGGTCCTGCTCCCGCCCTCACAGGGGTGTCTCCCTGCCCCACGCATCCTCGCCCTCCAAGAGGAGCCCCGAGGAAAGCAGAGAATGGCCAGGACGCCCCTCAGGCTCCGGGGAAGAGCCCCGTCCGTGAGCTCGGGCTGCCATGGCAACACACCACCGGCTGGGCTTCGGCACAGACACTTATTTCTCACAGGCCTGGAAGCGGACACGTTCAAGGCGAAGGTGCTGGCAGAGGCAGTTCCTGGAGGGACCCTCTTCCTGCCTTGCCAATGGCGACCTTCTCGCTGTGTCCTCACATGGCAGAGAGCTCCGGTCTGCTTGTAAGGGCACGGATCCCATCATGCCCACCCGCACCCTCGCCACCACCTCATGACCTCCTCTGAACCTAATGCCCTCCCAGAGGCCCAGCTCCAAATACCATCACTTTGGGGTTAGGGCTTCAACGTGAATGGGGGACGGAGGGGGACACAAGCATTGAGTCCATGACAGAGCCCAACTGTGTCTTTAATAGCATTCACGCTGGGCCGTGTTTCCCCAAATAAAATCTTCCTGAGCTTTTATAGCTCCATTGAAATCAGCCTCAGTGGCCTGGCTGGTGTGGCTCAGTGGTTGACTGTTGATCCATGAAGCAAGAGGTCTCTGGTTCTATTCCCGGAGTCTCCATCTCCAGTAGGAAGCATGCAGGAGGCAGCCACTGATGTCTCTCTCCCGTCAATGTTTCTCTCTATTCCCTGCCCCTTCCTCTGTGTCTAAAAATAAATAAATAAAGGTCAAGAAATATGTATTTTTTAAAAATTAGCCTAAATGAGTATAAAACAGAGTGAAATCAATAAACCCAACCCCACTCCCGCTGGCTAAGCGAGTCCTCTCCAGACTACCTGGCTGCCCCCGGGATAATTCCCTGACCTCACTGCCCTTCCTGCTCGCGTCTGTCCATAAGGCACCCGATGAGGGCCGCGAAGGCCAGGCCCACGCCTAGGAGGCCTGCTGCCACGCCGACTGCCAGGACTGCCTCAGTGACCTGCAGCACAAGAGATGGTGTCACACTCCACATCCGGGGCAGGCCACAGACACACCCACCAAGAATCTTCACTCGGGAGCCACCCGGGTCCCCTCCAACGGAACCACAGAGCAGCGGGTGTTTGCAGGCCAACAGGCCCCCAGAAGAGCGGAGAGGAGGCGGGGAAAGAGCGAGGGGGAAGGAGCAGTAGGTGTGAGGGAGACAGCCGCCCTGTAGGT
Organism: Plecotus auritus; assembly: GCF_963455305.1. Taxonomy (NCBI): domain Eukaryota; kingdom Metazoa; phylum Chordata; class Mammalia; order Chiroptera; family Vespertilionidae; genus Plecotus; species Plecotus auritus. The sequence goes on along the minus strand of NC_137783.1, from coordinate 152,219,877 downwards.
CCTGAGAGGCTCAGAGAGCCGCAGGGGTGGCCGGGGGAAGGACACAGGCAGTGCCCGGAGGGTCTAGGTTAGGGCTGGTCACTGGGAGCCTGAAGCAAGTTCAGAGTTGGGGAACCACCCTGTGAGCTCTCACGACCCAGGGCTGGTCCAGGATGGTTCTGGGTGGCCCAGTACCTGAGCCCGGCCCAGGATGGTTCTGGGTGGCCCAGGAGCTGAGCCCGGCCCGGGATGGTTCTGGGTGGCCCAGGAGCTGAGCCCGGCCCGGGATGGTTCTGGGTGGCCCAGTACCTGAGCCCGGCCCGGGATGGTTCTGGGTGGCCCAGTACCTGAGCCCGGCCCGGGATGGTTCTGGGTGGCCCAGGAGCTGAGCCCGGCCCGGGATGGTTCTGGGTGGCCCAGGAGCTGAGCCCGGCCCGGGATGGTTCTGGGTGGGCCAGGAGCTGAGCCAGGCCCGGGATGGCTCTGGGTGGCCCAGGAGCTGAGCCCGGCCTGGGATGGTTCTGGGTGGGCCAGGAGCTGAGCCAGGCCCGGGATGGCTCTGGGTGGCCCAGGAGCTGAGCCCAGCCTGGGCCCGGCTTGGCCGCTGGTGGAGGAGTTGCTGATGCCATGTCGTGACTGGGCAGAGGCTTATGGAGTGAGATCACCTCGCACTGCGCTGACCGGGAGGATCTGGACAGGGAAGCGGATACTCGGAAAACAGGGATGAGGCGGAGGAGACGCCAGGATGGTCCCTGAGGGTCGTGCACTCGGCAACGCCGCCCTGTGAGCCACCCCTGCCCACAGGCTGTGCTGGCGGAAGCGGGCCAAGACCCTGAGAACGGCTGCTTTCCAGGCGTCAACACTGGGCGGGACCTCGCAGGCACCCCGTTGTCTCAGTCTGTTCCCCCCGCCCCCACTCCTAACCGTGTTAGAGCCCCCTGTGCAGAGGAGAAGGCTGAGGAGGACAGTGGGGAGAACTCCCGCTAAGCCCCCACACCAATGGACAGGGACCAGGACGCCTGGTGTCCTAACAAGCCACCTAGGCCTCCACCGCAGACAGAAAAGTCCTCAGACAGACCTCGTGGCAGGTGTCTGGGGAGGATGGTGACTTGGCGCCACGTGAGCGGCTGGAAAAGGAGAAGCCCGCACTGCCCCCTTCATTCAGACTCAGACACGCTCCCTCGTATCAGCTCTGAGCCCACTTCCCGCAGCTCCACTCTGACTGGCACAGAGGTGACTGGTGTTTTATTTATTTTTTATTTTTATTTTTATATTTTTTATGGTTCTTTTTTTCTAAATAAATGTTTATTGTTCAGATTATTACAATTGTTCCTCTTTTTCCCCCCAAACATCCCCTCCACCCTGTTCCCACCCCAGCCTCTGCCCTTATCCCTCCCCCCGCTGTCCTCATCCATACATGTACGATTTTTGTCCAGTCTCTTCCTGCACCCCCACAATCCTTTCACCCTGTGAATTGTCAGTCCATTCCCTTTCTATGCCCCTGATTCTATTATAACCACCAGTTTATCCTGTCATTAGATTTTTTATTCACTTGATTTTTAGATTCACTTGTTGATAGATATGTATTTGTTGTTCATAATTTTTATCTTTACCTTTTTATTCTCCTTCCTCTTCTTAAAGAATACCTTTCAGCATTTAATATAATACTGGTTGGGCGGTGATGAACTCCTTTAGCTTTTTCTTATCTGTGAAGCTCTTTATCTGAACTTCAATTCTGAATGATAGCTTTGCTGGGTAGAGTAATCTTGGTTGTAGGTTCTTGCTATTCATTACTTTGAATATTTCTTGCCACTCTCGTCTGGCCTGCATAATTTCTATTGAGAAATCAGCTGAAAATCATATGGGTGCTCCCTTGTAGGTAACTGTTTTTCTCTTGCTGCTTTTAATATTCTCTCTTTGTCTTTTGCTCTTGGCATTTTAATTATGATGTGTCTTGGTGTGGTCCTCTTTGGATTCCTTTTGTTTGGGGTTCTGTGCGCTTCCTGGACTTGTAAGTCTATTTCTTTCACCAGGTGGGGGAAGTTTTCAGTCATTATTTCTTCAAATAGGTTTTCAGTATCTTGCTCTCTCTCTTCTTCTGGCACCACCATAATTCGGATGTTGGTACGCTTGAAATTGTCCCAGAAGCTCCTTACACAATCTTCATATTTTTGGATTCTTTTTTCTTTTTGCTTTTCCAGTTGGGTGTTTTTTGCTTCTTTGTATTTCAAATATTTGACTTGATTCTTGCAATCCTCTAGTCTGCTGTTGGATCTCTGTATATTATTTTTCATTTCAGTCAGTGTATGCCTAATTTCTAGTTGGTCCTTTTTGATATCCTCAAGGGTCTCACTAAATTTATTGGCCTTTTCTAGAAAATTCTTGAAAAACCTTATAACCATGGTCTTGAACTCTATATCCAGTCGTTTGCTTTCCTCTATTTCTTTCATTTGTGAGCTGTGTCTTTGAATCCACATTTTGGCTGTTTCCCTGAGTTGATAAAGTGGCTTTTTGTGCTAGGTGTCCTATAGGGCCCAGTGGCTCATCATCCCCAGTTACCTGAGGTGGACACTCTTAGTGCACCCCTTTGTGGGCTATGTGCACAGTGTTATTGTAGTCAAGTCTTGATTGTTGTTGGTATCACTGGGAGGAATTGACCTCCAGGCCAATTGGCTGTGAGGATCAGTTGTGTCTATGCTGGGAGAACTCCTGTGCTGGAGACACCCTTATGAGACAAGACTTGCTTCAGTGGGGCTTTGGTGCTCACTGAGTCTGCCCCCTGAGTGTGTCCCTTATGGATCTGAGGAGTTGTAATCTGGATGGTCCCACTCTGACCCCTGGGTACACTGGCTCTTGGATCTCCAAGGAGGTGCTAATTTAGCCTCTGACTGAGGCCATTCAGCAGGAGCTATGGAGAGATCTGCAGATTTCTCTTGTTTGGGTTTTGGAGGTGCCCAGATGAGGCCCAGCTGTGAGGCAATGCAAGCTGCTGTGGGGCCTTGGGCCTTCTTTTGGATGTTCTGGGTCTCACTGACTCAGCTGCATTTTGATAGGTAAGTTTAAGTAACTATTTTCTCTCTTTTCCGCATCCATCATGGCTAGAGAGCGGGTCCAAATCCTGAGTAGAGGCGGCTGGGGATTGAGAAATAAAAGAAAGAGACAAGACACAGAAATAGAAAGAAAAGCTGTGGCCAGTGGACCGCTGCCCTCTTCTGATGGAGAGACAGTGACCCAGAGCCAATGCAGCGTGTTTATTTTATACCCTCAAATACCAGGAAGTTTCACCAAAAGGTCAAGACAAAGGAGATTATTTGCATTCTTGAGTAGGCCCTGAGCATTCCTGGTGCTAGCTGGATTTAGATATCAAAACCCACTTCCCCACACCATGGGCTGAATTGAAGATCAAGCTGACAACACACTTGCCCTTTTGGAAAGGCGTGTTCCCAGGGTGTGGCTTTGCCGACGCCACTGGGTTCAGCTGATAATAATTAAAGAATGCCCATGTGCCTTCCCAGGGGGCCCTCTACAAGTTTAGAATTCAAAGGACCAGGCCATTCATATGCAAAAGCCTCTGTGCTCAGCTTGGATGGGGCGGAGTCTCAGGGCTGAGCAAACAGCTATGGCTTCGTGGGGCGGTATCTCAGGGCAGAGCATACAGCAATGGTTTCCCGTCAGCCCTGCCCAAAGAGGCCCCTGGGTCTCAGTGTCATGTGGTAATCGCTGCAAGCACCTCTGAGAGAAAGCTGCCCTTGAGTTTCGCCCGCTGCCAAACAGTCCAGTTTCTCCCCGTATGAGTCTGGGTCCCCAGAGTCTTGCCTGGAGCTGGAGTTCAGAGCAGTTGGAATTGAGAAAGCCAGCCGTGTACTCAGTTGCCAGCCCTCTCCGTGCGCGCGCCTCCGTACCTCTGCCTTCCGCAGCTCCTGTGAGTCACAGTGTGCTTTTCTCTTTCCCTCAAGTTGTAGAATTTCCACTCAACCAGCCTTCCTGTGGTTCTGGATGATGTCTGTTTTGTCCTTTAGTTGTAGTTTTGAAATTGTTGTGCGAAGCAGCAGTTTAGGTGTTTACCTATGCCGCCATCTTGGTTTCTCCCCTGAATTCTATGTTTTAACACATGCAAAGGGCAATGTGTTAGGGTTCTCCAGAGAAAAAGAACCAATAGGATATAGATATACATACAGATATGGATATATGAGATTTATTATACAAATTAGCTCACATGGGTATGGTATGGAGGCTGAGAAGTCTTACAATCTGTCATCTGCAAGCAGTGAAGCAGAAAAGCAGAAAAGGCAGTGGTGTAATTTGTTGAGAGGCTAAAGGACTGAAAATAAGGTGTTAAGGCCATTGGTGTAAACTCTGGACCTCAAAGCCTTGAGAAACAGGAACTATAATGTCCAAGGGCATCATAAATGGACATCCCAGCTCAAGAAGAGAGAGTTAGTCTTTTCTCCACCGTTTTGTTCATTTTGGACCTTCAATGGATTGGATGATGCCTGGACACATTGGCGGGTAACCTTATTTACTCAGTCTACTAATTTAAACGCTAATTTCTTCTGGAAACACCCTCAGAGCTCACGGGAGTAAATACAAATGACCAATAAACATAGATATGTGAACAAGATCCCATGCTATTACTACCATGCTGACAAATATTTTAAAAGATGTTGAGCAATTGTGACTCTGGTGTACTGCCCATGGAAACTTAATTTTGCATTCTTTCTCTAATAAAGTTGAAGAACATCATACTGTTACCAGAGAGCTACCTGAGTCAGAGGGGGTTCTCCTCCCCTGGGCTCTTATCACGCTTTGGAGAAAGAATTCAGATGAGTGACAAAAAGCAGTGCTGAAGCAAAGCAAGAACATTTATTAAAAATACACTTGGCATAAAGCACAAGCAAGCAACTCAGCTAGTCTCCGCACCCCACCTGGTGGGGATTCAAGGGTTTTATATTCCTCCCCCCACTTATAGATTTCAAGATTCCCCTGCTGGATATCTTGGGCAACAGACTAGATTTCCAGGTCCCCCGTTTACATCGTTGTGGCTTTCCCCCAAATTTCTGAGAACATCTGGCAATTTTATCTCGGCAAGTTCCAAGATTGCTGACTTTTTTATTCAGTGGGTAAGAAAACTTCCCTCTTTTCCTCCCCCTTCCCCCTGCCCTAGCTGCTCTCTATCCTGCCTCACAAGGCCATACAACTCAACAGCTCTGCTTTGTGACCCTTTAGTCAGTGATAACTTCAATTTAGTCGTTCACAGTCAGTATGTTAGAAAAAATAAAGAACAGAATTTATCAGAGTGTATCTCATCCATTTTGGTAAGACTTTTATTTAGTGTCTATAGATCCTGGTACCTTATAAAATGTATTTCTTACCGTGGATCTTGGTTGAAAAGGTTTAACAGCCTCTGCTTAGAGAAGACTCCAGGTGCACTAGGAGGCTTGTGTGAGGGTGCTCATGGCAACTTTGTCTGTAATGGCAACCCACTGGGAACACCCCAATGTCCACTGACAGGAGAGGATAATTAAACTGTGCTACATTCCGCATGGAATGGATGAACACGAATCAACAAGCAACCTAATATCTGGCAAACATCATCAAGCTGTGCAATGTAAGACACTTGATTCTGATTTTACCATGTTCAAAAAATGCAAACTAAATATGTTTATATTGCTTAAGGGATACATTTATATGTAGAAAAAAATTTTTTTAAGCAAGACAATCATAGACTCAAAATTCAGGAAATTGCCTACAACTCCATTAGGAGGGAGAGGAACATGGGGCTAATTTCTTTAATAATATCTTTATTGAGATATAATTCACATACCATATGTTTACCCATTTAAAGTGTAAAAAATCAGTGGTGTTTAGTCGATTCACAGAGTTGTGAAACCATCACCACAATCAATTTTAGAACATTTTTTATCATCTCAAAAAGAAACTCTATCCCCCTTAGCTACCACTCCCCACTCCCCTCCAGTCCTAAACAACCACTAATCTACTTTTTGTCTCTCTCTATATTTGCTCATTCTGAACATTACTTATAAATAGAATTTTATAATATGAAGCTTTTGAACTTGTTTCCTTCAGTAGCATGCTTTCAAGTTTCCTCCATGTTGAAGCATGTATCAATTCTTCCTTTCTATGGCTGAATAATAGTCCATTTCATGAATTTACTCCATTTTTGTCCATTCATCAGTTGATGGTGTCCACCTTTTAACCCCAAGAATAATGCTGCTATAAACATGTGTGTACAGACATTTTGGGTCATGAAGCTTGTTTAAGCTATTGGTTGTTTTCTATTTCTTCAGTTAGGTTGTTGATGCATGGGTATTTTATTGTTATTGCTCTTCTCCCCATCCACAGCAAATAGATGTTTTTATTAGCATTAAATTATTATTCCATTTACTCATTCAGCAAACAGTTTTTGAGACTCTGCTCTGTGTTAGTCACTGCCCTGGACCTTTTGTAATAAATTATTGTAATAAATGCAATTACACATTTTAATTTCTTTCTCTTTTTAAAAGAACTTTATTTTAAAAATATATTTTTATTGATTTGAGAGAGGAAGGGAGAGGAAGAGAGAGATAGAAAAATCAATGATGAGAGAGAATCATTGATTGGCTGCCTCCTGCACACCCCCTACTGGGGATTGAGCGCAAAATCCAAGCATGTACGCTGACAGAAACTCAAAATGTGACCTCCTAGTTTATAGCTTGATGCTCAACCACTAAGCCACACCGTTTGGGCTAAAAGAATTTTAAATTTTATTTTTCAATTACAGTTTGCATTCAATATTGTTTTGTATTAGTTTCAGGTGTACAACATGGTGGTAAAATGATAATATATTTTATAAAGTGTTCCCCCCATAATTTTCACTACCCACCTGGCACCGTTTTGTTATTTCTTACACCTCACACTTATGCATATTCTTCTACATAGACATAAGATTTAATAAAAATCATTAAAAAGTATATGTAGTTTGCAATGTTCCTGGGAGGATACCAAGAAACTGATAGGGCTGCCTCCATGGAGGGGAACTAGGTGGCTAAGAGCTGGGGGAGGGGAAGATGGATGCTGATCTTGCTTCTATAGGCCTTCATATAATTAAAAAGTACATATACACGCACACCTGTAGGACCAACGATGTTTGCACTCTGGGCTGTGGTCCTAGATTGCCAGCAGGCCGGGGGTGTGTCCGCCCGTCCCACTGTCTGTCCACTTAGGAGCACTTGGGTCGTTCCCGCCCAGCAGCTGCTGGGACAAACAGAACCCCCAAACCCCCGGCCTGGAGGACTCTCTTCATGTGGCTCCTGGGCCCCATTTTCTGATCCCGGAACAGACTGGATTCAGTGAAAAGCTACCAGCCCCAGAGTGGGGACAGTGCGGCTCTTTTCAATCTTTATTACATACGTCCTCTTTTTCTCCCCATTGGCCCCTTCTAGCCCACCCCCACCCCAGGCCCTCAGCACCCTACTGTCTGTGTCTATGGCTTATGCATATATGCAGGCAAGTTCTTTGTTTGAAATCCCGACCCTCTCGCCTTTCCTGAGCCACTCCCATCACTGTGCCCACCCTACCTGAGGTCTCTGCCAGCGCCCAGCCAAGTCCTCCTGCTCAGGGAAGCAGGGCTGTGATGTCCCAAGGGGATGGCACTGATTGGACAACGGAGATCACCTGACTCTAGGCCAGCCACTCCAAAGGTGTCCAGCATCCAGTGGGGGCCGGCTCAAAGGGCTCTGACCAATGAAACAGCAGGGAATTAGCTACACCAACCCTTCATTCTCCCTCCAGAATCCAGGGTGGGAAATAGTGCCAAGATGGTTCTGCTGACACCAGAGGAGAATGGAGTGGAGATGCTGAGAGAAAGCGAATCTCCGCCGGAGCAGGACCGCGTGTGCTGTGAGGTCGCTGGTCCGCAGATGTCCATCCTGGAGAGCTGTCCAGCCTCAGCTCCTGCCCACCTGCCTCCTCACAGTACCGCTCTTTATGCTAAGAGCCTGAAGATGGTAAGTTATTGACCCTTGCTGCCCGCCCACGTGCCCACAGCAATGATGCTGAGGGCCCTCCCCACTCAACCCACACCTTCCTGTCCAGTTAGCCCAGGATGTCACAGCCCACAGGGGGTGTCCGATGAGAGAATCTTATCTGGGTGGGGTAGCAAGCGGCCTCGCCACACCCAGGCAGGGGTGGATTAGGTTTCCACTTGGTCTGGGGTGTGTTTCTGAACTGTGTGGCGGGGGGGGGGGGGGCGGGGGGGGCCTGTTTCCAGTGTGGGGCATGCGCCTCTGACGACACGTTCGGTCTGGTTCCATCTGCTCAGAGGTTTCTGGAATTGTCGGTGTGTTCTGGTCATGGTCAGTCCCCGGGTTCGGGTCTCCTTGGAGCTCCTCCCTCCTTCTGTCTCTCCATCCCTCCCCGCCCCCACACCCACCTGACCCTGCTGTTCCTCTCTCCTCTTCTCTGGGTCCGGAGACTTGGCGACTTATGACCGGGGCGCTGACCGCGGCCACCACCGAATCCTACTGACTCTGCGTGTGGACTTTGATTTCTCTCTGGCGGGTTTCCAGGCCTACGTGTCTACCTGGCCTGGACCTGGCCCTGCTTTGAACCAAGAGCAGATTTTCTGTTTTCTTCGATTTGCTTTTCTATTTTAGAAATGTATGTATTTATTAGTAGCGTAAGGTAATACATGCTAAATCCAAATGTGGAGAACATGACCCTCTTACTGAGTCATACATCGCAGGTTACCTGGACACATGTCTTACAGAGGAGCACGTCACATGATGCATGGCTTTAAGTACAGGTGTTTGTCTTCCTGGGCAGGGTCAGAGGGAAAAGGAAAGTCTTGATCACAGAAGGCTGGGCCCAAGGCAGCAGCACGCAGACACACCTGCACGGAAGGATGGCTCCGGTAAGTCCCCAGAAAGCTTTCATTTCAAACCCGCAGTCCCGTTAGTGGTGATGATGTGGGTCTCCTTGCCGGTCCGCAGCTCTGGCACAGAGGGGCACGGGTGCCTGCCGAGCCTGAGGGTCCGCTACCCGGGGTGGGAGGGCTCCCCAGAGCCTTCCTGAGGAGGCGGGAATGGTGGGCTCAGGGGGGGCAGCCTCTGCGCACTGCCCAGTCCCACCTCCTCAGTCACACTGTCCTGCGTGGCTGGGACAAGCTGGGAAGGGAGGGACCAGGAGAATGGCTCCCAGGGGTGGGGCCGAGGCGGGGCTGCAGGCAGGCGTTCTTGTCCACCCTCATCTCCAAGCGGCTTACCTGTCCCTCTGCTTCTCTTTCCACCCCTCTCTTCCGCTCCCATACGTACCTCCCTCCTGCTGGCTCCAGGACAGTCACGTTTCCGAATGCTCGCCGCAGCCCGACCCCATGCAAAAGGCTTTTATGTAATCTCTTCTTCAAATATGTGAGCACGTTTTCCTTGTCAGCCCCCCAAACCCAAGTGGAAACCTAACATTGAGATACAGGCCCCGGCTGCGCCCCCGTCCCAGCCCGTCCTCTGTGTGGCTCGGTCCGGGTCCTGCCGGGCGTGTTCTGTCCGTGGCGCATAGAAGTGCAGCCGCCTTGTCAGTGGTGATTTGTGGTTTTGGGTTTTGCTGTCATTCTGAACTGGGGTGTCTGAGTACAGTTCACTTCGGAAATGCTTGCATCGTTTCCTTTATTTACCAGCTTTTGAAATAATCCGGTGATGCTTTCGCATCCTCCAAAGGTGACTAACGCATTTATAAAGTGCCATCACGCGCACCTTGGTATCAGTATTCACATATCTGCTGTGTTTCTGTTTGATGCTCAAATTGTTCCATGTCCGGCCAGGTGGACGCATGACGCCTGTAGTTAAGAGCTTTTCTCTCAGCCACGTCTCCCCAGCAGACTTCTGGTTGGCAGCCATCCTCACTTCACCCAGCAACAGCCCTGTGACCCGCTCAGCTGAGTCAGGGGGGAGAGGAGCTGGCTGGCCTGGGAGCCATCCTAAAATAGAACTTGTGTGACAAGGGCGTGTCTCCCATTCCCGGTGATATGAGGGCAACATACTTCCTGCTCATGCAAACTCCAGAAGGGCACGGCCCTGCCACCAACTCCAGTCACACCCTGGGTCCCCGCTGGGCGTTGGCCTGGAGCCCAGACTCCAGCTGCCCCGGCCTGCCTGGGATGCTCTGGGCTTGGTGACACGCAGACCTCGGTTTCAGTCTTTCTCTTCTGTTCACTAGGGAAGGGTCTTTGCGTGCTCCCTAACCGTCCTGAGACTCGGTGTTCCCATCGGTCAAATGGGGTGATGATGGTTTGTAGTCAGAGAAGTGATGGGTATGAAATGGGCGCCCTGTTGAGCACCGGGTCTGGCTGCGCTAGTCGGGGCTCTCTCACTCAGAATCACTCAGGCCGGCGAAGCTGGGCGGCATTTATGAGGCATTGGAGACTTCCCGGGAGGCACATACTCTCTCTGACACCAACATGCTCTGGCATAACCTGTGCTCATGCCCGTGTCTGCACACCTCTCGGCCACACCCCGTGCTGCACACCTGCCCACACCGCCCCTCCGGACACGCTGTCCATCTCTTCTTTGTCCCCCGAAGAGCTCAGCTCCAGCTCAGCAGCCCCAGTAAAGGAGGCCTTTCCATCTGTGCGAGGAGCGCGCCCTCTCCCGTTTCCTGCGGGAGCTGATCAGAGGGAGCTCGCAGGCTGGGCTGGGCTCCTTCCGGGTCAGGTTCTAGAATGTTCCCTGTGAGGACTAACCTCAGCCTGTCTCTGGTTTTTCAGTCACAGGCCGAACCGAAACCTGGAGACCTGATTGAGATTTTCCGCTTTGGCTACGAGCACTGGGCCCTCTACGTGGGGGATGGCTACGTGGTGCACCTGGCTCCTCCAGGTAAGGCTGGTTCTCCCCAAGCCCAGGGCAGAGGTGGGAGTGTGAGCGGTGCCCACTCGTGCGCTGTCTGACCCAGGGCCTGGCCTGGTGGGCACTCCGTGGCATTGGCTGCATGATGTTCCCTGCTCGGTCTGGCAGCCGCTCCTCTTCCTTAGCAGCGAGCTCGTGGAGAGACGGACTGCTGGCCTTTATTCCAGGCGATACTGGGGTTCACTTCCAGCCCACACACCGTCCCAGGGAAGCGCCCCTTTCTGTGTGCTCGGTGCTCTGGGGGCACATGAGGAGGACACAGCGCACAGCTGGCTGCAGCGGCCCGGGAGGAGCGTGGGCCTCCCACCTGGCAGACCCGTTTGGACCCGGGGGCCTCCGCTTGCCGACCTGTGACTTGCCCGTGTGACTGGAGCCCTAGGTTCAGCTGCACCCTCTGTAGAGCAGATGAGAACCGCACCGCCCGGTCCTGCAGGGGTGGGATGGACAGCAGAGGGGAGGTATGGAGGAAGGGGGGGCCTGACGGGGGCTGCGCCAACCTGCCATCCCTCCCAGAGCATAGTGGCATTAAAGTAAATGCCTGAAGCTTGGGAAACACCCGCAGCAGGGAACTGGCCAAATAAAACCGATGCCTGCGTTTCATGGCTGACGGTGCCACCGTTACCAGCAGCTGTCCAGCAGGTGTGTGCCTACACCTGTGAATTTTAAAGCCAAATGCAGGCTTTACAAATTTAGGCTTATTGAGGAATAACTTACTGTTTTATTTTTTTGTTAATCTTCATCTGAGGATATTTTTTCCATTGATTTTTAGAGAAGGAGGGGGAGAGAGTGAAACATCGATGTGAGATGTTTCTCTCTCTCGCCCTCTCTGTGTACAGGACAATGCTCCAACCAACTGAGCCACACTGGCCAGGGTCAAATGCCCTTTTAAAAAGGGAATAAGAACTGGTGAACTAATGTGTACACACACACACACACACACACACACAGCCAGTGAATATAGAAGCTGCTCATTGGATGAACTGGCTGTTCAGAGACTGACGATATACCAACAGGCTTTCTGTGAGCCCAGCTCCATCGGGCATGGGAGTGGGGAGATGGCCCCTCCCTGAGGGTTCCCGGGCCCATCACTCTGCCTTCTCGCTTCAGCTTTCCCAGAAGCCTGGGTGAGGCGGGAGGCTGCCGTCCTGTTAGGGACAAACCCGAGGATTTAGAGCTGGGAGCGTGTGGCCACCACCTGACCCAGGCCTTCAATCTGTATTGAAGAGACCCCTGAGAAGAGAAGGGACTTGCCTGAGGCCACACGGTGGGTGGGGCTCTGGGTTTGCAGGTCAGGCCTGGCTTGCTCAGCAGCTTTCTTTCCTGCTATTGAAAAAATGTCCCCCCGGCCTGCTGAGGTCCCCACCCCGCTCTGGCGGGCTAGCACCTGGTGTCCATGCCCTGTACCACTCTGCCCATCCTGCATCCTTCAGGGACATCGGCGCTCACATGGGCCTTTAGGAGAATTCACATCCTTTGCTTTAGAATCGATGAAGCCAGAGTCAGGGGCATCTGTGACTTCTCCGAGGCCACCCAGGTGGGGGTCGGCCGTGTTTGAGTTTGAAGCCAGGCAGGGGGGCCGGCCTTTCCACAGCCCATCCTCCCTGATGGTGCCCAGGGCAGTGGGGCTGCCTGCTTGCCCGCTCTCAGCCCTGACCATGGCCCTCTTTCCTCTTTGGGAACCACAGGTGGAATCGCGGGACCGGGGGCGGACAGCTTCATATTAGTCTGGTCTGACAAGGCCATGGTGAAGAAGGAGAAGCTGTCCGTGGTGGCCGGCAAAGACAAGTACCATGTCAATAACAAGCATGACCGGAAGTACTCCCCGTTGCCACCCAGCCAGATCGTGCGCCGGGCGGAGGAGTTGGTGTGGCGGGAGATGCCCTACAAGCTGACCAGCGCCAACTCTGAGAACTTCGTGAACGAGCTGCGATACGGAGTCCCTCTCTGGGACCAGGTGCGTCCTCAGCCTATGTCCCTGTCCCCAGGAACCTGAGCATTCCCCCTGCTGCCAGTGGCTGGGCATCCATGTGGGCTGCCAGGGCGGAGGCAGAGGCACGAACAAGACAAAACAGCAGGGACAGAATCCCTGCCCTCGAGGGAGTGACAGTCGGGGTAGGGATGAGAGTGGGGAGATGAGCCAGTCGCTGTGCAGACCAGTGAGGTTAGGGGCTGATATCGCAGCCAGGACACTCACCCTGGCCCCTCCCATAGATCCAGAGGAGGGTTGTTTTAACCCCACTTTACAGATGGGGAAACTGAGGCTCACGGTGCTTTACTAGCTTACCCAAACCCATCCAACCACTAGGCATTGAGGCTCCAGCACCTGACAGCCATGTGCAGAGGTGGGATTTGAACCCAGGTGCCTGATCCAGGAAGGCATCACAGAAGAGGCGACGCCCGAGCTGAATCTGATTTCAATCTTTTGAGTAACTTGAAGCTGGAAAATGAGCTGGAGATGACCAGGGAGCAGGGTGACAAGGACTACAGGCCGAGGGAGGAGGAAAAGTGGGAGCCAGGAGGGGAAGAGCCAGACAGAGGTTTCTGCGATGGGCCCGGGGTACACCGTTTGGGCTCTGGCCCACGTGGTCTCTGTCTCCCCATTCGACACCGCAGCTTAGTTGCAGAAACACAGTCATGGACAATCCCAAATGGCGTGGGTAAGGCCATTCCTAAAGAAGTGCTTTATGAAAACAGTGGTGGGTGTTAGAATCGCCGAAGGAGGAACACACGGGCCAAAGGGGTAAAGAATTGTGAGTTTATTAGTCACCTGGAGACCAGATGGGCTGAACCCCAAATGGGGCCAGCACCTAGAGATGAAGGGTCAGGGTTCTAAAGGACTCAGGCAGAGAGAAACCAAGATGGCGGCATAGGTAAACACCTAAACTGCTGCCTCGCACAACAATTTCAAAACTACAACTAAAAGACAGAACGGACACCATCCAGAACCACAGGAAAGCTGGCTGAGTGAAAATTCTACAACTAGAAGGAAAAAGAAAAGCTCACAGAGAATTGGAGGTACGGCAAAGGGTCTTTGTGCGCGCAGAGAGGAAGGGCGGCTGAGAGCCTGGCTGACTTTCTCTGGCGCAAGGGGGAAGGAAGCCTCCGACCGCACTGAACCCCAGTTCTGACTGCACTGAACCCCAGTTCCGGGCGAACCCCTGGGGACCCACGCTCTTATGGGGGGAGTCTGGACTCTCGGGCGGAGACTCGAGCTGGGAAAGGCAGAAGTCTGAAGGCGCACGCGGGCCAGTGCGCACAAAGGCTGCGGAAGTTGCCACAGGCTTTCCCTAGTGGAAGGGAGTCAGAGGATCCTGACTGCACTGAGCCCCAGTTCTGACTGCAGTGAACCCCAGTTCCAGGCGAGCCCCTGGGGACCCACGCTCTTGTGGGGGGAGTCTGGACTCTCGGGCGGAGACTTGGGAGCCGGGGAAGGCGGAGGACTGAAAGTGCGCACGCGCGCGCGCACGCCAGTGCGCACAAAGGCTGCGGAGGTTGCCACAGGCTTTCCCTAGTGGAAGGGAGTCAGAGGCTCCTGACGGCACTGAGCCCCAGTTCTGACTGCAGTGAACCCCAGTTCCAGGCGAGCCCCTGGGGACCCACACTCTTACGGGGGGAGTCTGGACTCTCAGGCGGAGACTCGAGCTGGGGAAGGCGGAGGACTGAAAGCGCACATGCGCGCAACGGCAAGGCTGACAGGAAGCCAAGACTGAGACTCCACCCCATCCAAGCTGAGCACAGAGGCTATTGCAATTTGGCAAGTCTAATCCTATAAGGCTGTCTCCAGCACCGAACTTCTCCCAGCATAGACACAGCTGATCCTTACAGCCAACTGGCCCGGAGGTCAATTCTTCCCAGTGATACCAACAACAATAAAGACTTAATTACAACAAGGCTGTACACACAGTCCACAAAGGGGTGCACCAAGAGTGTCCACCTCAGGTTAACTGGGGAAGCAGACCCACTGGGCCATATTGGAAACCTAGCACAAATATCTACCTTACCAACTCAGGGAATCAGTGAAAATGCGGGGTCAAAGAATCAGATCACAAACGAAAGAAATGGAGGAAAACAAACGACTGGATATAGAATTCAAAACCACGGTGATAAGACTTTTTAAGAATATCCTAGAAAAGGCCGATAAATATAACGAGACCCTCGAAGATATGAAAAAGGACCAACTAGAAATTAAACATACACTGACTGAAATAAAAAATATTATACAGAGACCCAGAAACAGAATAGAGGAACACAAGAATCAAGTCAAAGAATTGAAATACAAAGAAGCAAAAAACACTCAACCGAAAAAGCAAAACGCAAAAAAAAAAAAATCCAAAAAGTTGAAGATAATGTAAGAAGACTCTGGGACAACTTCAAGCGTACCAACATCAGAATTATGGGGGTGCCAGAAGAAGAGAGAGAGCAAGAAACTGAAAACCTATTGGAAGAAATAATGACAGAAAATTTCCCCGACCTGGTGAAAGAAATAGACTTACAAGTCCAGGAAGCACACAGAACCCCAAACAAAAGGAATCCAAAGAGGACCACACCAAGACACATCATAATTAAAATGCCAAGAGCAAAAGACAAAGAGAGAATATTAAAAGCAGCAAGAGAAAAACAGTTAATTACCTACAAGGGAGCACCCATACGACTGTCAGCTGACTTCTCAACAGAAACTATGCAGGCCAGACGGGAGTGGCAAGAAATTTTCAATGTGATGAATAGCAAGAACCTACAACCAAGATTACTCTACCCAGCAAAGCTATCATTCAGAATTGAAGGGCAGATAAAGAGCTTCACAGATAAGAAAAAGCTGAAGGAGTTCATCACCACCAAACCAGTATTATATGAAATGATGAAAGGTATTCTTAAAGAAGAGGAAGAAGAAAAATTAAAGAGAAAAATTATGAACAACAAATACATATCTATCAACAAGCGAACCTAAAAATCAAGTGAATTAAAAACCTGAGGAACAGAATAATCTGGTGAATATAATAGAATCAGGGGCATAGAAAGGGAGTGGACTGATAATTCTCAGGGGGAAAGGGGTATGGGGGGTTCATGAAGAGAATGGACAAAAATCATACACCTATGGATGAGGACAGTGGGGGGGAGGTAAGGGCAGAAGATGGGGTGGGAAATGGGTGGAGGGGAGCTATGGGGGGAAAAAGGAGAAGTAATTGTAATAATCTGAATAAAGATTTATTTTAAATAAATAAATAAATAAATAAATAAAATAAAATAAAATAAAATAAAAATAAAAATAAATAAAAATAAAAAAAATAAAAAATAAAGGACTCAGGCAGGCTTTTTCTGGGAGGAGAATTCTCTAGGCGGGGAATGAAGGGAAGGATAATGGTCTTGGCAAGTGGAATGTGGTCTTAGCCAGTGGAATGTGGTCTAAGCAAGAGGAATGTAGTCTTAGCAAGTGGAATGTGGTCTTAGCAAGTGGAATATGGTATAAGCAAGATGAATGATGTCTTAGCAAGGGGAATGTGGTCTTAGCAAGTGGAATGTGGTCTAAGTAAGGGGAATCTGGACTTAGGAAGTGGAATGTGGTCTTAGGAACTGGAATGTGTTCTTAGCAAGTGGAATGTGGTCTACTCAAGGGGAATGTATTCTCAGGAAGTGGAATGTGGTCTTAGCAAGGGGAATGTGGTTTCAGCAAGTGGAATGTGGTCTTAGCAAGTAGAATATGGTCTTAGGAAGTGGAATGTGGTCTTAGGAACTGGAAAGTGGTCTTAGCAAGCTGAATGTGGTCTAAGCAAGGAAAATGTGGTCTTAGGAAGTGGAATGTGGTCTTAGCTAGTGGAATGTGGTCTTAGGAACTGGAATGTGGTATTAGGAAGTGGAATGTGGTCTACGCAATAGGCATGTGGACTTAGCAAGTGGAATGTGGTCTAATAAATGGGAATGTGGTCTTAGCAAGTGGAATGTGGACGAAGCAAGAGGAACGTGGTCTTAGGAAGTGGAATGTGGTCTTAGCAAGGGGAATGTCATCGTAGGAAGTGGAATGTGGTCTTAGCAAGGGGAATGTGGTCTAAGCAAGGGGAAACTCATCTTGGGAAGTGGCATGTCATCTTAGCAAGTGGATATTGGTATATGTAAGGGGAATCTGGTCTTAGAAAGTGGAATGTGGTCTTAGAAAGTGGAACGTGGTCTTAGCTAGTGAATTGTGGTCTTAGGAACTACAATGTGGTGTTAGGAAGTGGAATGTGGTCTAAGCAAGGGAATCTGGTCTTAGGAAGTGGAATGTGGTCTTAGCAAGTGGAATGTGGTCTAACAAAGGGGTATGTGCTCTAAGCAAGGAGAATGTGGTCTTAGCAAGTGGAATGTGGTCTAAGCAAGGGGAATGTGGTCTTAGGAAGTGGAATGTGGTCTTAGCAAGGGGAATATGGTCTAAGCAAGTAGAATGTGGTCTTAGCAAGTAGAATATGGTTTTAAAAAGTGGAATGTGGTCTTAGGAGGTGGAATGTGGTCGTAGCAAGGGGAATGTGGTCTAAGCAAAGAGAATGTGGTCTTAGCTAGTGGAACGTGGTCTTAGCAAGGGGAACGTCATCTTGGCAAGTGGAATGTGGTCTTAGCAGGTAGAATGTGGTCTTAGAAACTGGAATGTGGTCTTAGGAAGTAGAATGTATCTAAGCAAGGGGAATCTGGTCATAGGAAGTGGAATGTGGTCTTAGCAAGTGGAATGTGGTCTAAGCAAAAGGAATGTGGTCTAAACAAGTGGAATGTGGTCTTAGGTGGTGAAATGTGGTCTTAGCAAGGGGAATGTGGTCTTAGCAAGTAGAATGTGGTCTAAGCAAGTGGAATTGGGTCTAAATAAGGGGAATCTGGTCTTAAGAAGTGGAATGTGGTCTTAGAAAGTGGATTGTGGTCTAAGCAAGGGGAATTTGGTCTAAGCAAAGGGAATGTGGTCTTAGCTAGTGGAACGTGGTCTTAGCAAGGGGAATGTCGTCTTGGCAAGTGGAATGTGGTCTTAGCAGGTAGAATGTGGTCTTGGGAACTGGAATGTGGTCTTAGGAAGTGGAATGTATCTAAGCAAGGGGAATCTGGACTTAGGAAGTGGAATGTGGTCTTAGAAAGTGGAATGTGGTCTAAGCAAAAGTAATGTGGTCTAAGCAAGTGGAATGTGGTCTTAGGTGGTGAAATGTGGTCTTAGCAAGGGGAATGTGGTCTTAGCAAGGAGAATGTGGTATTCACAAGGGGAATGTGGTCTAAGCAAGTGGAATTGGGTCTAAATAAGGGGAATCTGGTCTTAGGAAGTAAAATGTGGTCTTAGAAAGTGTAATGTGGTGTAAGCAAGGAAAATTTGGTCTAAGCAACTGGAATGTGGGCTTAGCAAGTGGAATATAATCTTAGGAAATGGAATGTGTTCTGAGGAAGTGGAATATGATTTTAGGAAGTGGAATGTAGTCTTAGGAAGTGTAATGTGGTCTTAGCAAGGGGGATATCATCGTAGGAAGTGGAATGTGGTCTTAGCAAGTGGAATGTGGTCTAAGCAAGGGGAAACTCGTCTTGGGAAGTGGCATGTCATCTTAGCAAGTGGATATTGGTCTATGTAAGGGGAATCTGGTCTTAGGAACTGGAATGTGGTCTTAGGAAGTGGATGTGGTCTTAGCAAGTGGAATGTGGTCTTAGGAGGTGGAATGTGGTCTTAGGAAGTGGAATGTGGTCTTATGAGGTGGAATGTGGTGTTAGCAAGGGGAATGTGGTGTTAGCAAGGGGAATGTGGTCTTAGCTAGTGAAATGTGGTCTTAGCACGTGGAATGTGGTCTTAGGAGGTGGAATATGGTCTTAGGAAGTGGAATGTGGTCTTAGGAGGTGGAATGTGGTCTAAGCAAAGGGAATCTGGTCTTATGAAGTGGAATGTGCTCTTAGCAAGTGGAATGTGGGCTTAGCAAGGGGAATGTGGTCTTAGCAAGTGGAATATGGTCTTAGGAGGTGTAATATGGTCTTAGGAAGTAGATTGTGGTCTTAGCAGGTGGAATGTGGTCGTAGCAAGAAGAATGTGGTCTAAGAATGGGGAATGTGGTCTTAGCAAGTGGAATGTGGTCTTAGCAAGTGGAATGTGGTCTTAGCAAGTGGAATATGGCCTTAGGAAGTGGAATGTGGTCTTAGGAAGTGGAAAGTGGTCTTAGCCAGTGGAATGTGCTTTAAGCAAGGAAAATCTCATCTTAGGAAGTGGAATGTGGTCTTAGCAAGTGGAATTTGGTCTAAGTAAGGAGAATCTGGTCTTAGGAAGTGGATTGTGGTCTTAGGAACTGGAATGTGTTCTTAGCAAGTGGAATGTGATCTAATTAAGGGGAATGTATTCTTAGGAAGTGGAATGTGGTCTAAGCAATGGGAATGTGGTCTTAGCAAATGGAATGTGGTCTAAGCAAGGGGTATGTGGTCTAAGCAAAGGGAATTTGTTCTTAGCAAGGGGAATGTGGTCTTGGCAAGTGGAATGTGGTCTTAGCAGGTAGAATGTGGTCTTAGGAACTGGAATCTGGTCTTAGAAAGTTGAATATGGTCTTAGCAAGTGGAATGTGGTCTAAGCAAAAGGAATGTGGTCTAAGCAAGTGGAATGTGGTCTTAGGAGGTGAAATGCGGTCTTAGCAATGGTAATGTGGTCTTAGCAAGTAGAATGTGGTCGTAGCAAGGGGAATGTGGTCTAAGCACGTGGAATTGGGTCTAAATAAGGGGAATCTGGTCTTAGGAAGTGGAATGTGGTCTTAGAAAGTGGAATGTGGGCTTAGCAAGGGGAATATGATCTTAGGAAATGGAATGTTGTCTGAGGAATTGGAATATGATATTAGGAAGTGGAATGTGGTCTTAGGAATTGGAATGTGGTCTTAGCAAGTGGAATGTTGTTTTAGGAGGTGGAATATGGTCTTAGGAAGTGGAATTTGGTCTTAGGAAGTGGAAAGTGGTCTTAGCAAGTGGAATGTGCTTTAAGCAAGGGAAATCTCGTCTTAGGAAGTGGAATGTGGTCTTAGCAAGTGGAATTTGGTCTAAGTAAGGGGAATCTGGTCTTAGGAAGTGGATTTTGGTCTTAGGAACTGGAATGTGTTCTTAGCAAGTGGAAAGTGATCTAATTAAGGGGAATGTATTCTTAGAAAGTGGAATGTGGTCTTAGCAAGGGGAATGTGGTCTAAGCAAGTGGAATGTGGTCTTAGCAAGTAGAATATGGTCTTAGAAAGTGTAATGTGGTCTTAGGAGGTGGAATGTGGTCTAAGCAACGGGAATGTGGTCTAAGCAAGGGGAATGTGATCTAAGCAAGGGGAATGTGGTCTAAGAAAGGGAATGTGGTCTTAGCAAGGGGAATGTGGTCTTGGCAAGTGGAATGTGGTCTTAGCAGGTAGAATGTGGTCCTAGGAACTGGAATCTGGTCTTAGGAAGTGGAATGTGGTCTTAGCAAGGGGAATGTGGTCTAAGCAAAAGGAATGTGGTCTTAGCAAGAGGAATGTGGTCTAAGCAAGTGAAATGTGGTCTTAGCAAGTAGAATATGGTCTTAGAAAGTGTAATGTGGTCTTAGGAGGTGGAATGTGGTCTAAGCAAGGGGAATGTGGTCTAAGCAAGGGGAATGTGGTCTGGGCAAGGGGAATGTGGTCTAAGCAAAGGGAATGTGGTCTTAGCAAGGGGAATGTGGTCTTGGCAAGTGGAATGTGGTCTTAGGAGGTAGAATGTGGTCTTAGGAAGTGGAATGTGGCCTAAGCAAGGGCAATGTGTTCTAAGCAAGTGGAATGTGGTCTTAGGAGGTGGAATGTGGTCTTAGAAAGTGGAATGTAGTCTTAGGAAGTGGAATGTTGACTTAGGAGGTGAAATGTGGTCTAAGCAAGGGGAATTTGGTGTAAGCAATTGGAATGTGGGCTTAGCAAGTGGAATATGATCTTAGGAAATGGAATGTGGTCTGAGGAAGTGGAATATGATCTTAGGAAGTTGAATGTGGTCTTAAGTAGTGGAATGTGGTCTTAGCAAGTGGAATGTAGTCTTAGGAAGTGGTATGTGGACTTAGGAGGTGAAATGTGGTCTAAGCAAGGGCAATGTGTTCTAAGCAAGTGGAATGTGGTCTTAGGAGGTGGAATGTGGTCTTCAGAAGTGGAATGTGGTCTTATGAGGTGGAATGCGGTGTTAGCAAGTGGAATGTGTTCTGAGCAAGGGTAATGTGGTCTTAGAAAGTGGAATGTGGTCTAAGAAAGTGGAATGTGGGCTTAGCAAGTGGAATGTGGTCTTAGGAAATGGAATGTGGTCTTAGGAAGTGGAATATGGTCTTAGGAAATGGATTGTGGTCTTAGGAGGTGGAATGTGGTCGTAGCAAGGGGAATGTGGTCTAAGCACGGGGAATGTGGTCTTAGGAGGTGCAATATGGTCTTAGTTAGTGGAATGTGGTCTTAGAAAGTGGAATGTGGTCTTAGCAAGTGGAATGTAGTCTTAGGAAGTGGAATGTGGACTTAGGAGGTGAACTGTAGTCTAAGCAATGGGAATGTGGTCTAAGCAAGGGGAATGTGGTCTTAGCAAGTGGAATGTGGTCTTAGGAGGTGTAATGTCGTCTTCAGAAGTGGAATGTGGTCTTATGAGTTGGAATGTGGTGTTAGCAAGGGGAATGTGGTCTAAGCAAGGGGAATGTGGTCTTAGAAAGTGGAATGTGGTCTAAGCAAGGGGAATTTGGTCTAAGCAAGTGGAATGTGGGCTTAGCAAGTGGAATATGATCTTAGGAAATGGAATGTGGTCTGAGGAAGTGGAATATGATCATAGGAAGTGGAATGTGGTCTTAGGAAGTGGAATGTGGTCTTAGCAAGGGGAATGTCATTGTAGGAAGTGGAATGTGGTCTTAGCAAGTGGAATGTGGTCTAAGCAAGGGGAAACTCGTCTTGGGAAGTGGCATGTCATCTTAGCAAATGGATATTGGTCGATGTAAGGGGAATGTGGTCTTAGCAAGTGGAATGTGGTCTTAGGAGGTGTAATGTGGTCTTCAGAAGTGGAATGTGGTCTTATCAGTTGGAATGTGGTGTTAGCAAGGGGAATGTGGTCTAAGCAAGGGGAAACTCGTCTTGGGAAGTGGCATGTCATCTTAGCAAGTGGATATTGATCTATGTAAGGGGAATCTGGTCTTAGAAAGTGGAATGTGGTCTTAGAGAGTGAATTGTGATCTTAGGAACTACAATGTGGTCTTAGGAAGTGTAATTTGGTCTTAGCAAGGGGAATGTCATCATAGGAAGTGGATGTGGTCTTAGCAAGTGGAATGTGGTCTTAGGAGGTGGAATGTGGTCTTAGGAAGTGGAATGTGGTCTTATGAGGTGGAATGTGGTGTTAGCAAGGGGAATGTGGTCTTAGCAAGGGGAATGTGGTCTTAGCTAGTGGAATGTGGTCTTAGCACGTGGAATGTGGTCTTAGGAGGTGGAATGTGGTCTAAGAAATGGGAATGTGATCTTAGCAAGGGGAATGTGGTCTAAGCATGGGGAATGTGGTCTTAGGAAGTGGAATGTGGTCTTAGCAAGTGGAATGTGGTCTTAGCAAAGGGAATGTCGTCTTAGGAAGTGGAATGTGGTCTTAGCAAGTGGAATGTGGTCTAAGCAAGGGGAATGTGGTCTAAGCAAGTGGAATGTGGTCTTAGGAAATGGAATGTGGTCTTAGGAAGTGGAATATGGTCTTAGGAAGTGGATTGTGGTCTTAGCAACGGGAATGTGATCTTAGCAAGTGGAATGTGGTCTTAGCAAAGGGAATGTCGTCTTAGGAAGTGGAATGTGGTCTTAGCAAGTGGAATGTGGTCTAAGCAAAGGGAATCTGGTCTTAGGAAGTAGAATGTGCTCTTAGCAAGTGGAATGTGGGCTTTGCAAGGGGAATGTGGTCTTAGCAAGTGGAATGTGGTCTTAGGAGGTGTAATATGGTCTTAGGAAGTAGATTGTGGTCTTAGCAGGTGGAATGTGGTCGTAGCAAGAAGAATGTGGTCTAAGCAAGTGGAATTGGGTCTAAATAAGGGGAATCTGGTCTTAGGAAGTGGAATGTGGTCTTAGAAAGTGGAATGTGGGCTTAGCAAGGGGAATATGATCTTAGGAAATGGAATGTTGTCTGAGGAATTGGAATATGATATTAGGAAGTGGAATGTGGTCTTAGGAATTAGAATGTGGTCTTAGCAAGTGGAATGTGGTCTTAGGAGGTGGTATATGGTCTTAGGAAGTGGAATGTGGTCTTAGCAAGTGGAATGTTGTCTTAGGAGGTGGAATATGGTCTTAGGAAGTGGAATTTCGTCTTAGCAAGTGGAATGTGCTTTAAGCAAGGGAAATCTCGTCATAGGAAGTGGAATGTGTTCTTAGCAAGTGGAATTTGGTCTAAGTAAGGGGAATCTGGTCTTAGGAAGTAAATTTTGGTCTTAGGAACTGGAATGTGTTCTTAGCAAGTGGAAAGTGATCTAATTAAGGGGAATGTATTCTTAGGAAGTGGAATGTGGTCTTAGCAAGAGGAATGTGGTCTAAGCAAGTGAAATGTGGTCTTAGCAAGTAGAATATGGTCTTAGAAAGTGTAATGTGGTCTTAGGAGGTGGAATGTGGTCTAAGCAAGGGGAATGTGGTCTAAGCAAGGGGAATGTGGTCTGGGCAAGGGGAATGTGGTCTAAGCAAAGGGAATGTGGTATTAGCAAGGGGAATGTGGTCTTGGCAAGTGGAATGTGGTCTTAGGAGGTAGAATGTGGTCTTAGGAAGTGGAATGTGGTCTTAGCAAGTGGAATGGGTCTAAGCAAAAGGAATGTGTTCTAAGCAAGTGGTATGTGGTCTTAGGAGATGAAATGTGGTCGTAGCAAGGGGAATGTGGTCTAAGCAAGTGGAATTGGGTCTAAATAAGGGGAATCTGGTCTTAGGAAGTGGAATGTGGTCTTAGAAAGTGGAATGTAGTCTTAGGAAGTGGAATGTGGACTTAGGAGGTGAAATGTGGTCTAAGCAAGGGCAATGTGTTCTAAGCAAGTGGAATGTGGTCTTAGGAGGTGGAATGTGGTCTTAGAAAGTGGAATGTAGTCTTAGGAAGTGGAATGTTGACTTAGGAGGTGAAATGTGGTCTAAGCAAGGGGAATTTGGTGTAAGCAATTGGAATGTGGGCTTAGCAAGTGGAATATGATCTTAGGAAATGGAATGTGGTCTGAGGAAGTGGAATATGATCTTAGGAAGTTGAATGTGGTCTTAAGTAGTGGAATGTGGTCTTAGCAAGTGGAATGTAGTCTTAGGAAGTGGTATGTGGACTTAGGAGGTGAAATGTGGTCTAAGCAAGGGCAATGTGTTCTAAGCAAGTGGAATGTGGTCTTAGGAGGTGGAATGTGGTCTTCAGAAGTGGAATGTGGTCTTATGAGGTGGAATGCGGTGTTAGCAAGTGGAATGTGTTCTGAGCAAGGGTAATGTGGTCTTAGAAAGTGGAATGTGGTCTTAGAAAGTGGAATGTGGTCTTAGCAAGTGGAATGTAGTCTTAGGAAGTGGAATGTGGACTTAGGAGGTGAACTGTGGTCTAAGCAAGGGGAATGTGGTCTAAGCAAGGGGAATGTGGTCTTAGCAAGTGGAATGTGGTCTTAGGAGGTGTAATGTGGTCTTCAGAAGTGGAATGTGGTCTTATGAGTTGGAATGTGGTGTTAGCAAGGGGAATGTGGTCTAAGCAAGGGGAATGTGGTCTTAGAAAGTGGAATGTGGTCTAAGCAAGGGGAATTTGGTCTAAGCAAGTGGAATGTGGGCTTAGCAAGTGGAATATGATCTTAGGAAATGGAATGTGGCCTGAGGAAGTGGAATATGATCTTAGGAAGTGGAATGTGGTCTTAGGAAGTGGAATGTGGTCTTAGGAGGTGGAATGTGGTCTTAGGAAGTGGAATGTGGTCTTATGAGGTGGAATGTGGTGTTAGCAAGGGGGATGTGGTGTTAGCAAGGGGAATGTGGTCTTAGCAAGTGGAATGTGGTCTTAGCAAGTAGAATATGGTCTTAGGAAGTGGAATGTGGTCTTAGTAACTGGAAACGGTCTTAGGAAGCGGAATGTGGTCTTAGCAAGTGGAATGTGGTATCAGGAGGTGGAATATGGTCTTAGGAAGTGGAATGTGGTCTTAGGAGGTGGAATGTGGTCTAAGCAATGGGAATGTGATCTTAGCAAGTGGAATGTGGTCTAAGCATGGGGAATGTAGTCTTAGGAAGTGGAATGTGGTCTTAACAAGTGAAATGTGGTCTTAGCAAAGGGAATGTTGTCTTAGGAAGTGGAATGTGGTCTTAGCAAGTGGAATGTGTTCTAAGCAAGGGGAATCTGGTCTTAGGAAGTGGAATGTGGTCTTAGCAAGTGGAATGTGGTCTAAGCAAGGGGAATGTGGTCTAAGCAAGTAGAATGTGGGCTTAGCAAGTGGAATGTGGGCTTAGCAAGTGGAATGTGGTCTTAGGAAATGGAATGTGGTCTTAAGAAGTGGAATATGGTCTTAGGAAGTGGATTGTGGTCTTAGGAGGTGGAATGTGGTCATAGCAAGGGGAATGTGGTCTAAGCACGGGGAATGTGGTCTTAGGAGGTGCAATATGGTCTTAGTTAGTGGAATGTGGTCTTAGAAAGTGGAATGTGGTCTTAGCAAGTGGAATGTAGTCTTAGGAAGTGGAATGTGGACTTAGGAGGTGAACTGTGGTCTAAGCAATGGGAATGTGGTCTAAGCAAGGGGAATGTGGTCTTAGCAAGTGGAATGTGGTCTTAGCAAGTGGAATGTGGTCTTAGGAGGTGTAATGTCGTCTTCAGAAGTGGAATGTGGTCTGAGGAAGTGGAATATGATCATAGGAAGTGGAATGTGGTCTTAGGAAGTGGAATGTGGTCTTAGCAAGGGGAATGTCATTGTAGGAAGTGGAATGTGGTCTTAGCAAGTGGAATGTGGTCTAAGCAAGGGGAAACTCGTCTTGGGAAGTGGCATGTCATCTTAGCAAGTGGATATTGGTCGATGTAAGGGGAATGTGGTCTTAGCAAGTGGAATGTGGTCTTAGGAGGTGTAATGTGGTCTTCAGAAGTGGAATGTGGTCTTATGAGTTGGAATGTGGTGTTAGCAAGGGGAATGTGGTCTAAGCAAGGGGAAACTCGTCTTGGGAA
This sequence comes from Plecotus auritus, assembly GCF_963455305.1. Taxonomy (NCBI): domain Eukaryota; kingdom Metazoa; phylum Chordata; class Mammalia; order Chiroptera; family Vespertilionidae; genus Plecotus; species Plecotus auritus. The sequence continues at coordinate 152,193,943 of NC_137783.1, read as the reverse complement.
GTGGCATGTCATCTTAGCAAGTGGATATTGATCTATGTAAGGGGAATCTGGTCTTAGAAAGTGGAATGTGGTCTTAGAGAGTGAATTGTGATCTTAGGAACTACAATGTGGTCTTAGGAAGTGTAATTTGGTCTTAGCAAGGGGAATGTCATCATAGGAAGTGGATGTGGTCTTAGCAAGTGGAATGTGGTCTTAGGAGGTGGAATGTGGTCTTAGGAAGTGGAATGTGGTCTTATGAGGTGGAATGTGGTGTTAGCAAGGGGAATGTGGTCTTAGCAAGGGGAATGTGGTCTTAGCTAGTGGAATGTGGTCTTAGCACGTGGAATGTGGTCTTAGGAGGTGGAATATGGTCTTAGGAAGTGGAATGTGGTCTTAGGAGGTGGAATGTGGTCTAAGCAATGGGAATGTGATCTTAGCAAGGGGAATGTGGTCTAAGCATGGGGAATGTGGTCTTAGGAAGTGGAATGTGGTCTTAGCAAGTGGAATGTGGTCTTAGCAAAGGGAATGTCGTCTTAGGAAGTGGAATGTGGTCTTAGCAAGTGGAATGTGGTCTAAGCAAGGGGAATGTGGTCTAAGCAAGTGGAATGTGGGCTTAGCAAGTGGAATGTGGTCTTAGGAAATGGAATGTGGTCTTAGGAAGTGGAATATGGTCTTAGGAAGTGGATTGTGGTCTTAGCAACGGGAATGTGATCTTAGCAAGTGGAATGTGGTCTTAGCAAAGGGAATGTCGTCTTAGGAAGTGGAATGTGGTCTTAGCAAGTGGAATGTGGTCTAAGCAAAGGGAATCTGGTCTTAGGAAGTAGAATGTGCTCTTAGCAAGTGGAATGTGGGCTTAGCAAGGGGAATGTGGTCTTAGCAAGTGGAATGTGGTCTTAGGAGGTGTAATATGGTCTTAGGAAGTAGATTGTGGTCTTAGCAGGTGGAATGTGGTCGTAGCAAGAAGAATGTGGTCTAAGCAAGTGGAATTGGGTCTAAATAAGGGGAATCTGGTCTTAGGAAGTGGAATGTGGTCTTAGAAAGTGGAATGTGGGCTTAGCAAGGGGAATATGATCTTAGGAAATGGAATGTTGTCTGAGGAATTGGAATATGATATTAGGAAGTGGAATGTGGTCTTAGGAATTGGAATGTGGTCTTAGCAAGTGGAATGTGGTCTTAGGAGGTGGTATATGGTCTTAGGAAGTGGAATGTGGTCTTAGCAAGTGGAATGTTGTCTTAGGAGGTGGAATATGGTCTTAGGAAGTGGAATTTCGTCTTAGCAAGTGGAATGTGCTTTAAGCAAGGGAAATCTCGTCATAGGAAGTGGAATGTGTTCTTAGCAAGTGGAATTTGGTCTAAGTAAGGGGAATCTGGTCTTAGGAAGTAAATTGTGGTCTTAGGAACTGGAATGTGTTCTTAGCAAGTGGAAAGTGATCTAATTAAGGGGAATGTATTCTTAGGAAGTGGAATGTGGTCTTAGCAAGAGGAATGTGGTCTAAGCAAGTGAAATGTGGTCTTAGCAAGTAGAATATGGTCTTAGAAAGTGTAATGTGGTCTTAGGAGGTGGAATGTGGTCTAAGCAAGGGGAATGTGGTCTAAGCAAGGGGAATGTGGTCTGGGCAAGGGGAATGTGGTCTAAGCAAAGGGAATGTGGTCTTAGCAAGGGGAATGTGGTCTTGGCAAGTGGAATGTGGTCTTAGGAGGTAGAATGTGGTCTTAGGAAGTGGAATGTGGTCTTAGCAAGTGGAATGGGTCTAAGCAAAAGGAATGTGTTCTAAGCAAGTGGTATGTGGTCTTAGGAGATGAAATGTGGTCGTAGCAAGGGGAATGTGGTCTAAGCAAGTGGAATTGGGTCTAAATAAGGGGAATCTGGTCTTAGGAAGTGGAATGTGGTCTTAGAAAGTGGAATGTAGTCTTAGGAAGTGGAATGTGGACTTAGGAGGTGAACTGTGGTCTAAGCAAGGGGAATGTGGTCTAAGCAAGGGGAATGTGGTCTTAGCAAGTGGAATGTGGTCTTAGGAGGTGTAATGTGGTCTTCAGAAGTGGAATGAGGTCTTATGAGTTGGAATGTGGTGTTAGCAAGGGGAATGTGGTCTAAGCAAGGGGAATGTGGTCTTAGAAAGTGGAATGTGGTCTAAGCAAGGGGAATTTGGTCTAAGCAAGTGGAATGTGGGCTTAGCAAGTGGAATATGATCTTAGGAAATGGAATGTGGCCTGAGGAAGTGGAATATGATCTTAAGAAGTGGAATGTGGTCTTAGGAAGTGGAATGTGGTCTTAGCAAGGGGAATGTCATTGTAGGAAGTGGAATGTGGTCTTAGCAAGTGGAATGTGGTCTAAGCAAGGGGAAACTCGTCTTGGGAAGTGGCATGTCATCTTAGCAAGTGGATATTGGTCTATGTAAGGGGAATCTGGTCTTAGGAAGTGGAATGTGGTCTTAGGAAGTGGAATGTGGTCTTAGGAGGTGGAATGTGGTCTTAGGAAGTGGAATGTGGTCTTATGAGGTGGAATGTGGTGTTAGCAAGGGGGATGTGGTGTTAGCAAGGGGAATGTGGTCTTAGCAAGTGGAATGTGGTCTTAGCAAGTAGAATATGGTCTTAGGAAGTGGAATGTGGTCTTAGGAACTGGAAACGGTCTTAGGAAGCGGAATGTGGTCTTAGCAAGTGGAATGTGGTATCAGGAGGTGGAATATGGTCTTAGGAAGTGGAATGTGGTCTTAGGAGGTGGAATGTGGTCTAAGCAATGGGAATGTGATCTTAGCAAGTGGAATGTGGTCTAAGCATGGGGAATGTAGTCTTAGGAAGTGGAATGTGGTCTTAACAAGTGAAATGTGGTCTTAGCAAAGGGAATGTTGTCTTAGGAAGTGGAATGTGGTCTTAGCAAGTGGAATGTGTTCTAAGCAAGGGGAATCTGGTCTTAGGAAGTGGAATGTGGTCTTAGCAAGTGGAATGTGGTCTAAGCAAGGGGAATGTGGTCTAAGCAAGTAGAATGTGGGCTTAGCAAGTGGAATGTGGGCTTAGCAAGTGGAATGTGGTCTTAGGAAATGGAATGTGGTCTTAAGAAGTGGAATATGGTCTTAGGAAGTGGATTGTGGTCTTAGCAACGGGAATGTGGTCGTAGCAAGTGGAATGTGGTCTTAGCAAAGGGAATGTCATCTTAGGAAGTGGAATGTGGTCTGAGCAAGTAGAATGTGGTCTAAACAAGGGGAATCTAGTCTTAGCAAGTGGAATGTGGTCTTAGGAAGTAGAATGTGTTCTTAGCAAGTGGATATTGGTCTAAGTAAGGGGAATCTAATCTTAGGAAGTGGAATGTCGTCTTAGGAACTGGAATGTGGTCTTAACAAGTGGAATGTGGTCTAATCAAGGGGAATATATTCTTAGGAAGTGGAATGTGGTCTTAGCAAGGGGAATGTGGTCTTAACAAGTGGAATGTGGTCTTAGCTAGTAGAATATGGTCTTAGGAAGTGGAATGTGGTCTTAGGAACTGGAATGTGGTCTTAGCAAGCAGAATGTGGTGTAAGCAAGGGGAATGTTGTCTTAGGAAGTAGAATGTGGTCTAAGCAAGGGGAATGTCCATTGGTAAGTCACCTAAATGTCAGTGCCCAGGGGTGGGGGTACCGACTCAATCATATGATCAGACCTGGCAGTGGGCTCGCTTGGGCCCCTGTGCCACAGTTTGCTGACTCCTGGTCTCAGATAATTTGAATCTTAAGTGAAGTATGACTGTTTCTTCTGGGCATGTTGCGTCAAGATTGGTAGATTTTTTCATGGCCTGTGTGAGGCGACACAGGAAGAGTGCCGTAGTTGCAGGACATTCCTGGTTGACCTCTGCTAATTTGTGATAGTCTACTGCTTGGTGGTCTGCACTCCCAGTCCTTCTAGGCAGAGAACAGTGTGGTCTTGAGGTCTGCGACTTGCCTGCCCTTTCTGATAGGTTTACAGTGGGTCCCTGTCAGGGACAGCACCCACTCTGATTGAGAGGGCAGGGGCCTGCCAGAAGAGGGTATCTGCGTAGCCCTGGGCATGAAGCCACATTTGGCACCAGCAATTTCCCGAAGGGGTCTTTTAGACTAGTGCAGGAGTGGGGGCAGGAAGAGAGCGAAACCTGCTCGGAGCAGGTGTGAGATGGGGTGGTGGCGGTAGGATCCCCTGCGTAGGGTGGTGGGCTCTGAGGCTGCTGACACAGAGGAGCCCTAGGCTCGGGGACCGGACGATGGTTGGCGAGATCAAAAATGGTGAGGGCAGAAGAGGATTTGAGATCCTCTGTGGGCACAGAGTGAAGAAGGAAAATCTGTGAGGGAGAGCAGCTGTTCCAGAGAGAAGGATATGTCCTTGAGTGTAAAGAAGCCTGGATATACAGGTCCTCAGACCAATTGCCCTGCCTGCGGCAGAATTGTCAAGGTCAGTTAGAATTTGGAAATCAACACTGCCATTTTACTTAGGCCAGACTTCCTGCGCAAATTCTAGGTCTGAAGGCTTTAAGTAGACAGCCCAGGAGTGTGGTGTGGGGAATGGTCGCCTGCGAATTCCCAATGGTGACAGGCAGTGGTTTAAGTTCTGCTTTTCGTGAGGTTAAGGCCGAGAAAGGCATCCCCGTCTCCACCTAATGTTTACCAGAAACGAACGGAGCCCTCCATCCGTGACAGGTGTCCGGTCAGGAGAGGGGGCGAGGAACCTGGTTTCCGGAGGACTTGTCCCCACCAGCACTGGAGTTCCGTGGGACCATCGAACAGTATCAACCCGGAGCCTGGCTCCAAACCCAAAGGACAGGACAGTCCGTCGGAGGAGAATAGACTAAAGCCCCTGACCTTTGACTGTGTGCCCGGTGTTGATGCAGGAGGAGGCAAGGCAAGGAGAGGTCCGCTATCCAGTCAGGAGCACGATCGAGTCTCTCTCTGCCCCTGTATTCCCTCTAACCCTTTCACTCCCACTGCAAACATCTAGGTCTTGGTTTCACTTCAAGCCTCTGCCAACTTATTCTTCCAGGATGTGGGTTTGCACCGTGCAGCAGTGAGGGCTACACTGATTATAGATCAGCAGCCTCCTGTCACTGCGGGGTGGGGGGGTGACTTAAGCTACCTTCACACTGTTCCAATAATCACGCATGCTGTCCTCATCCCTTACCATGCAGTGTCAGGAGTGCCGGGCCTCTGCCTCCACTCCCGCGGGCGCCTGGGAGCCTGGCTTCCATGGGTCCAGCTGGCGGACACCAGGCCCACCGCACTGATGCTCACCAGCCCTTTTCAAATGTACGTTTCAGGGTCTCCTGAGCCCCCGTGTCCCCTCCCTTGTGCACCCTTTAAAACACCAGTCACCTCTGTGCGAGTCAGAGTGGAGCTGAGGGAAGTCCGCTTAGCGCTGGGAGCGTGTCTGAGTCTGAATGAAGGGGGCAGTGCGGGCTTCTCCTTTCCCAGGTCTCACGTGGCACCAAGTCACCATTCTCCCCAGACACCTGCCACGAGGTCTGTCTGAGTACTTTTCTGTTGGCGGTGGAGGCCTAGGTGGCTTGTTAGGACACCAGGCGTCCTGGTCCCTGTCCCTTGGCGTGGGGGCTTAGCGGGAGTTCTCCCCACTGTCCTCCTCAGCCTTCTCCTCTGCACAGGGGGCTCTAACACGGTTAGGAGTGGGGCGGGGGGGACAGACTGAGACAACGGGGTGCCTGCGAGGCCCCGCCCAGTGTTGACGCCTGGAAAGCAGCCGTTCTCAGGTTCTTGGCCCGCTTCCGCCAGCACAGCCTGTGGGCAGGGGTGGCTCACAAGGCGGCGCTGCCGAGTGCATGACCCTCAGGGACCATCCTGGCATCTCCTCCGCCTCATCCCTATTTTCCGAGTATCCGCTTCCCTGTCCAGAACCTCCCGGTCAGCGCAGTGCGAGGCGATCTCACTCCATAAGCCTCTGCCCAGTCACGACATGGCATCAGCTGCTCCTCCACCGGCGGGCAAGCCGGGCCCGGGCCGGGCTCAGCTCCTGGGCCACCCAGAACCATCCCGGGCCGGGCTCAGCTCCTGGGCCACCCAGAACCATCCCGGGCCGGGCTCAGCTCCTGGGCCGCCCAGAACCATCCCGGGCCAGGCTCAGCTCCTGGGCCACCCAGAACCATCCCGGGCCAGGCTCAGCTCCTGGGCCGCCCAGAACCATCCCGGGCCAGGCTCAGCTCCTGGGCCACCCAGAACCATCCCGGGCTGGCCTCAGCTCCTGGGCCACCCAGAACCATCCCGGGCCGGGCTCAGCTCCAGGGCCACCAGAACCATCTCGGGCCGGGCTCAGCTCCTGGGCCACCCAGAGCCATCCCGGCCCAGCCCTGGGTCGTGAGAGCTCACAAGGTGGTTCCCCAACTCTGAATTTGCTTCAGGCTCCCAGTGGCCAGCCCTAAACTAGACTGTCCGGGCACTGCCTGTGTCCTTCCCCCGGCCACCCTGCGGCTCTCTGAGCCTCTCAGGACCTACAGGGCCGCTGTCTCCCTCACGCCCACAGCTCCTTCCCCCTCGCTCCTTCCCCGCCTCCTCTTCGCTCTCTCCTGGGGGCCTGTTGCCCTGCAAACCCCTGCTGCTCTGTGGTTCCGTTGGAGGGGAACTGAGTGGCTCCTGAGTGCAGATTCTTGGTGGGTGTGTCCGTGGCCAGCTCCTGATGTGGAGTGTGACACCGTCTCTTTTGCTGCAGCTCAAAAGAGGGATCACGGCAGGCGCCATGGGCATGGCGAACCTGATCGAATTCATGTGGAACGTAAGCAAGCAGAAATAGCGGTAAGGTCCAGGATTCATCCCAGCAATAGCCACTTAGTATGGAGAGGACTTGCTGTGCCAGAAGGAGTGGGGTTGGGTTTATTGATTTCACTGTTTTATACTCATTTAGGCTAATGTTTTTAAAAATATGTCTTTATTGACTTTATATATATATATATATATATATATATATATATATATATATATATTTATTTTTTTAGAAAGAGAGATAGGGGCAGGGAATAGAGAGAAACATCGATGGGAGAAATTCATCAGTGGCTGCCTCCTGCATGCTTACTACTGGAGATGGAGACTCCGGGAATAGAACCAGAGACCTCTTGCTTCATGGATCAACACTCAACCACTGAGCAACACCAGCCAGGCCACTGAGGCTGATTTCAATGGAGCTGTAAAAGCACAGGAAGATTTTAATTGGGGAAACACGGCCCAGCATGAATGCTATTAAAGACACAGTTGGGCTCTGTCATGGACTCAATGCTTGTGTCTCCCTCCGTCCCCCATTCACGCTGAAGCCCTAACCCCAAAGTGATGGTATTTGGAGCTGGGCCTCTGGGAGGGCATTAGGTTCAGAGGAGGTCATGAGGTGGTGGCGAGGGTGCGGGTGGGCATGATGGGATCCGAGCCCTTACAGGCAGACCGGAGCTCTCTCCCATGTGAGGACACAGCGAGAAGGTCGCCATTGGCAAGGCAGGAAGAGGGTCCCTCCAGGAACTGCCTCTGCCAGCACCTTCGCCTTGAACATGTCCGCTTCCAGGCCTGTGAGAAATAAGTGTCTGTGCCGAAGCCCCGCCGGTGGTGTGTTGCCATGGCAGCCCGAGCTCAAGGACGGTGCTCTTCCCCGGAGCCTGAGGGGCGTCCTGGCCATTCTCTGTTTTCCTCGGGGCTCCTCTTGGAGGGCGAGGATGCGTGGGGCAGGGAGACACCCCTGTGAGGGCGGGAGCAGGACCCAGGGGCCTGCCAGGGCCGGGGCTCCGCGGCGGGAATTGTGCTGAGGATTCTGGGCCATGAATGTTACGCAGCCCCAGCGGCCGAGGCTCCTTTCCTGCTGCTGCTCTCCACGCCTCTCGGCTCCGGAAGAATTAGTGTCGTGATGTCCCCATCATCGCTGGTCCCCGACACCCCACTCCATGGCTTTTCCTTCGGCGTCAGCTCAGCAGCGTCTCTCCTCCAGGCCCACAGCTCTTGGGTTCCTGTTCAAGTTCCCGAGACAGAATCTGATTGGCTCAGCTCACCGCATCCTAGCTCAGCCTCCTGATTGGCTGCTGTTGGGTCAGGTGAGCACACTGAGCCAATCAGTTCTGACTGATGGGGCCAGTCACATGGTTTGAACCTGACCCTGGAGGCAGAGGCAGTTTCACTTGGAAGGGACTGAGGGAGAGTCAAACTGCACGGATTGGCACCCCTGGTCCAGGGCACCCAGGGGAGGGGATGGAGCTGGCACCACCCTTGGGTCCCTCCAGAGCTGCTGGGAGCCTGGGTCTGGTGCCAGGGGAGATTTACCGCCAGAATTAGAGCCCGGAGCTCACATCTCCCATAAGACCCGAGTCCCCGGATTCCCCGTCTCCCTCTGCTATTGGGTGAGCTTTAGACCAAGAAGCGAGAAACCTTCTCCCGTCTATCACCCGCTGGTTATTGGGCTCACAGAGCAGCTGTGCCCTCTGACTCAGAGGTAGCCTGGGCGCAAGGCCAGCATGGATCCTTCCGGAACCCTCGCATGGAGGCTGACATTTGAGCCTGGGAATCTGAGCAAGGCGCTCTTTGGCAGCAAGTAGAAGTCATTCTCTTTGTTCTTCAACCTTCTGATGGCACCAAGCTTCCTCCCAGCCTGGTGTCTGTGCACCGAGGGGATCGAGGGCCCCCCGCCCCACTTTCTCATGCCTGGGAAGGTACAGCCCAGGGGAGGGGACGCCCCCAGTTCTCCAGTCTGGGTGTTAGGGGCTGTGCTGCCCACCATGGAGAGTGGCCATTCAGTAGGGCCACTGGTGGCAGAGGCCTGGAGAGGAAGTAGAGGGCATGTGGCCCCGCCCCTTTTGGGACCGCACCCAGGGCACACTAGGTACTAGCGGAGGGATACTCTGAGGAGGATAAGTTTCATGAAATAATTTTATTTTTAGAGAAATTTTAGGTTTAGAGAGAAATTGAGAGGAAGGTACAGAGATTTCCCATATGCCCCCTGCCCCCCACTCACCCAGAGCCTCCCCCATTATCAACTTCCCTCTCCCCAGCCTGTATTTTTGTTGTACGTGAGGAACCCACATCGGCACATCATTACAACCCACAGACCTTAGTGTAGCCCAAGAGTCACTCTTGGTGTGGTGCATTCTATGCATCTGGACACATTAGAATGACATGTGTCCATCATACAGTGTCACACAGCAGTTTCACTCATTTCAATATTCAACCAGGGGCAGCTTGAGCCATGGCAAGTTGGGCTCGGGAAGATGATTTAATTCCATGTGGGAGTCATTGATGGGTGAGGACTTCACCTTTGAGTTAGAAAAGAAAAAGAAGCCCGGTGGCTCAGTGGTTGAGGGTCGACCAGGAGGTCACAGTTTGATTCCCGATCGGCACATATGCCCGGGTTGCGGCTCAATCCTGGTGTGGGAGGTGCAGGAGGCAGTAGATCAATGATCCTCTCTCATCAGTGATGTTTCTATCTCTCCTTCTCCCTTCCTCTCTGAAAAAAAAATGTGAAAGAAAAACACAACATCTAAAAGGTGGGCTGACTGAAGGAGGTAGGAGGTACGGGAAAGATGCTGGGAGATGTTTATGCCTCATCAGGGGATTCAAGGACCAGAGGTGGGACTGCACGGGAGGTAATTGTGTGTTCCTTTTTGCACCATGACAGTAAATGAGTGATGTCTGCTGACCACAGCGGTCAACTACAGAGAACAAGTAGACAGTCCATTGAGCACCTACTCCAGGCCGGCCAGGGGCTGGGATCCTCCACCCACCACCTTCTCTGATCTTCTTAGAGTGGATCCCGGGCCCCAGCTCGGAGAGGAAGGGACTGAGGCTCTGAGAGTCCAGAGCTTTCCCAAAGTCACACGGACAGAAAAGGCTGGCTTCCCCCACAGGTGCCCCGGTGCTTCTGTTCTGGTTTACGTGCCACAGAGGCAGCAGAATTCCTCCCTGGAGGGGACATAGGTTTACGTATGACTTCTTCAGTCTTGGCACAGTCGGTCCATCCTTTAGCCAGGAAGAGAGGGACCGTGAGAGACAGAAGGACAGGTTTCCCGAGAGCTTGGGTCAGGGAACAGGACTGCGCGAGGTCTTCTCTACCGCGGCTTCTGATGCGGGGTTTTGTGCCCCTTCAGGCTGTCACTGGAGTTGGGATCGGTTGCTTGACAAAGCAATGGTGGCACCAATCGCAGCTATGGCTCCAGCGCCCACAGTGAGTCCCGTCTGGATCTCTTCTACCTGAAAGGGAGCAGCCCAGGTTCACAGTCCACAGCAAGTCCAGGCAGGTTCTCCCTCCGCCAAATGGGCTGGAGGCCACACTCATGCTCCCACCTTCCCTGGGGGCCTGGCCTCTCGGAGATGCTGGCCTTGTCCCAACAACCCTTCCCTGGGAAGCCGAAGGTGTGACCACTTGTCAGTGCTGCGCTTGACTGGATGTGTCCTGACAACTGGCAGGGTGGACGGATGGAATCCTGTGTGAGCCTCCTGGGTGGGCCACTTGGTCCTGATGGAGGTGGTAGGGGAGGGGCCTTCCTGCCTGGGCTCCTGGGGCCAGAGCTCTGGGGTGAAAGTGGGAATGGCTCTGTGTTCAGGGCTCTCCCTGGGCTCCAGCTCTGCAGAGGGAGGTGGTGGCAGAGCTGAGGGGGACGATGGGAAACCATGGCCTCAGGGATCACTGTGCTCTGTGTACTGTTCCCAAGTGCAGCCTGGAAACTTCTATCTCCACCCCCACCTCGGCCTGAACTCCAGACTCACACGTCCACTGCTACTGAGCAGGTCCACACAGATGTCTAACCGGTCACCTCAACTCCCCACATGAGCATCAAATCCTTAATATCTCTCCCAAAACTCCTCCTCATTCCCCTCCATCCAGGCTGCCCAGCACCCAGTCACAGGGGCTGTGAGCCCTGGAGGTGTCGTTGTTCAGCAGAAAGAGCAGGACCACTGGGGGTTGAATCCTGTTTGTGCCTCTTACTGTGTGTTTGTGACAATGAACTCAGAAGAGGGCAAGGGGATGGGTTAAAGCTCTGCCCAGAACTTCCATAACATGTTCTTGAGCTCTTACACCGGCCACAGACCTGAGCATCTCTTGCCCGAAGGTTCTCTGGGGCCTTAGGAAACCTGTCATGGTGCAGGGCTGACCCAGACTTTCCCTGACAGCACACAGGGCATCAGGAGCTGCCTTTAGGGTGGGTTTTAGAGGCAAAAAATCCCAAAGGGATAGAGGAGCCCAGAGCCCTAGAGGTCCCCCAAACATCCCCTCCTCTTGCACATGGGGAAACTGAGGCCAGAGAGGAAGTGCCCTGTCCAAAGACCCTGAGTGGATTAAAAGCAGATGTGAGATTAGTTCTCAAACATCCTGACTCCCAGCCAACAAGACCCTGAGAGCTCCCTTTTGAATTATTCAGGGTAATTCTTGTCACCCCCACTCCAAGTAGACCTCCAGAAGGGAGAGAGCCCCTGAAGAGAGGGCCTTACCTGCCGGCTGCGGGCCTTGCCGTATCTCAGATCGGTGACAAAGTGCTCACAGTTCCTGTTCATAACACTGTACGGCAACTCCTTACCGACCATCTCCTCCGCAGAACGGATAATCTTGTTCACGGGCAGTGGTGAGTACTCGTGGTCCAAGTGGTTGTTGACCCAATAGCGGCAGCCCCCCACCACATCACTCAGGAGCTCCCTTTTCACCACACCTCTGCTGCTCAGCACAGAGAAGAGGCTGGAGGAGCCAGCCCCGGGGTACTCATCTGGAATCAGACACAAGAGTATCAGCAACTGCAGGGGAGGCCTGGGAGGGGAGAGGTCCCAAGGCAGGGAGGAAGGGCCAGGGGGTCACACTATTGAGCTCTGGTGTCTGTCCCTTCACCAATGTGATTGGAGGGTTCCATCATTTTGCTCTTTTCCTTAACGAGCTGTGAATAATCAATGTTAATCAATGTTGTGATGGTCAGTGGCTGCCACTGTGTTCCATTACATGAATGGACATTATATGAATTTACGGTAGTAAACTGTATTTCTTCATCTTTGCACTTGCGTGTTTCAGAAAGAGATCAAAGTAGTTGTGGTCCCACTGGGTTTCAGACTCTGCTGTGCAAATTTCATACATTCCCTCATTATTCTCCTTTTGAACTTCATGGTAAACACTCTCATGTCCGTTCAACAACCGATATTGGACCTGAGGCATCATGGGCCTTTTCTGGCCCAGCTCTGGCCACATGGAGAGGCCACACAGCGCTTCCAGCTGGTGGCGTCCGATCCATTGAGCCTGGAGCCCGGGATTTGCTCTCTAAGAGGAGGGAACTAGAGAGCACGCTAACCAGCAGGCTCCTTTATGTGTGAGTCTCGAGGCTGATGCTGCACTTAGCACCGCCCTGGAGGAAGCACTACCTGCACACTCACACACAAGCAGGACCCGCTGCTCACACTCACGCTCCCTGTTCCAAGCCTCCTAAGTGTCCTCTGGATTAGGGGGTTTCGCTTACTATTTGCCATCAATGCTGACAGTTTTCAGCTCTGTCAGTGTAGGTGACAGCGCATAGAAACCTGCTCAGTCACAAGGAGATTCTTGTGATCATGAGAAGTTTCTGTCCAGCGAGAACGCAAACGCTTGCTGTCCGAGGTGTGGGTGCCACTGCTCTGCAGGGCACCAGCCCCTGTGCCTCCCAGTCCGCGGTCTCCTCCCAGCACCTTCCTTTCATGGACGACACACACGTCTGGGCCCTGCCTTCTCCTCTGACTGCCTGTCATCCTGCTTCTGCTCTCCCTGCGTTACATCAAGGGTCCAGGCGCTCGTGTGCGTGTGTGTGAGACTCTCTGGGAGGTGTGACCTGGGAGAGCTGCTCCGTGGAGGGTGTTCAGAAAGCCCTCTCAGGTTGCCCTGTTCTGTGACATCCTCTGAGCACAGGACACAGCCTGAGAGGCAGTCCCTCCATGAGAGCGGGACACCCAGACACGCTGCTGGTTTAGAGAAATCTGTCTGCTCGCCCAGCTAACGGGTCTGAGCTGGAGAGCATCCAATGCGGGTGCAGCCCGGCTTCCCTGGGGCCCACGGACCTCTTTTCCTGCTGAGTCAGGACCCGAGGGACCACTGAGATGCCCCCAAGGGACACGGATGTACAGTGAGCACACGCACCGCCCAGGGAGAACCCAGCGAGGGTTCCAGGTGGCATTTGGCTTTGAATTGTTCTCATGAGGCCCATGTTCGGCAAATGCAGCTCACGAGCCACATGCGGCTCTTTGGCTCTTCCACAGAATACCACGGCCTGGGCGAGTCTATTTTGAAGAAGTGGCGTCAGAAGAAGTTTAAGTTTAAAAAATTTGTCTCTCAAAAGAAATTTCAATAGTTGTACTGTTGATATTTGGCTCTGTTGACTAATGAGTTTGCCCACCATTGCATTAGGCTAATAAATCTTTGGTAAATCCTACTTTCAACCCCCTTACCTGGGGGAGCCAGGTGGATCACATAACCTTTTCCCACATAGAGGGCCCAGTGGGAGTAGCCGATGTGGGAAATCTCAATCAGGTCTCCAGGCTTGGGCACTTCACGAAACTGCAAGAGAACAGCGGGAAGGGGAGAGATTTCAGGGAGCTGCAGAGGGCCGGCTGGGAGGAGCTGGGCAGGGGAGTCCACGCGGATGTTCATCGCCTGGTGAGCGTGTGGAGGGCACTCTGGCCCCTGTGAGGCCCTCAGCCTCTGGCGCTTTCAGAGCATGCCCTTGGGGAACTGGAAGCCTGGAATCTGGTTGCCCCGAGGGAGGGAAGCCTGGAAACATGACCTTGTGCTTTGGGAGAGTGAAGAATTGTCCAGAGAGTGTAATGCATGCGTGTCTGTGTTTTTTGCACATGTATGTTGTATGTGGTGCGTGTATATGCCCACACATGAGGATGCCGACGAGCATATGTGGGTGTATTGTGCACCTGTCCGGAGTGTGATGACATGATTGCTTGTGTGCAAAGCCCCTTCGTGGAGGCTGGGACCCAGGCTCATCCCCAGCCACATGGGGCAGGTGAGTCTGAGCCTCTGCCTCACACACTGCCCGCAGGTGTTCACATGCCTCTTGCCTAGGCTGAGCATGGCCCCCACAGGCTCCCCCTCACACTCTGCTCCTGCAGCCCCGGTGCACCCGCCCTCAGAGGTGCCGACCTGAGGGACAGAACTGACAGCCTAGTGAGGGGACTGAGCTTTGAGGAGGCCCTAGTGGGGCTGCCCCTCTTCCAGAGCTGGGAGGGGGGCGGGGGGCAGACGGGGCTCACACACTCAGGCAGCAGGCTCTGCTGGCACTCTCCCCACCATGACGGCCACCCTCCAAGCCCAGGGGAGGAAGCAGCACCCCTTGCTCAGCTGGGGAAACTGAGGATCAGAGAGGGAGAGGGACTTGCCCGGGGACACTCAGCTGGCAGTGGCTGCGCTGGGTCTTCTCTGTCCCGTCTCCTCCTGTCCCTTTCCTCCCTCCCTCCCTGCCTCACCACCTCCTCCCTCTCCTCAGTGCCCCCCCAGGGCACCACAGCACCTGATCAGAGAATTTTTCAGCTTTTCTTTGTCTCTGTGTCTGACCTCAGCGAATGAGAAACCTCCTGCAGCCTCACCCCAGGCGGCCCAACCTGAGGCCAGGGCTCAGCTTCCCTTTGGCCCATTCCATGCCGGTACCCAGCAGCCCACGCTCACCCAGAACACGTCTCCTGATTCACCTCCTCGTCCATCTCCCGCCCGTGACTCAGCTCAGGGCACCAGGTCCCGATTTTGTGACCCCACAGTTTCCTGACAAAGTTCCTTGCCTCCTGTCCCTTCACCTCCACAGCCAGTCCCCCAGAACACCCGGTGTCCTTCCCAAATGTCCCATCTGTCCATGACCCTCCTCTGGCCTCAAGGCACAGGCATGCCCCTGGGCAGCCACAGCCCCTCCTGACCCTTCCCCACCCTCCTGGCCCCTGCTGTCCTCGCCACCCCCCCCCACCCTGGGCTGGCTGAAGGCCTTGCCTTCCCCTCCCCACAGCTCCCTCTGGCCTCTGCTCCTCTGCACCCAGCTTTTCTCTGCCCCCAGCCTCTGCTCCATGCCCACTCCTCCTCTCCTCCCCCCAGACAGACATCTACTCTGAGGAGCTGCCCTGAAGGCCCAGCCTGGCTCAGCTGCCATACTCAGGGTCCCCAGCCCCCGGGACCGCCACCTCTCCCCACGGGATCTTGCTCTGCTGCGGACCCTGTGCCTGTCCCACCCCCACTGGGCTTTGAGCTCCATCAGGGGGATCCTGTGTGCTCGGCCCTCCCTCCCTGCATCTCCTGGGTCGTGAGAGGGGCCTGGTTTGGAACAGGAGGGAAGGACCTGTGGGAGCAGGAGGGCTGGAGGGCCCGGGACCAGGGCTCAGGCCTGGCAGGCCCAGAGGTGGTGTCCATCTGGGGGAGAACAAGGGCATTTCTCACTCTGAAGCAAAATGATGACTTAAGGGGAGGCCTGGGCACTGTCCCAGGAGCAGGGCAGTGAGCTGGCGCCTGGTCTGGGGAGGCAGCGGTTCCCAGGAGCAGTGAAGCAGGTGGGCTGAGCTCTGGAATGTGCAGGAACCTTCCCGGAATCACCCTAATTCCCGTAAGAGCCCAGCCCAGCTGCCTGCTTTTCTGCTGCACACCACGTGCTGGGCCCGCCCCTCCCGGATCCTGTGTGAGTCTGGATACCAGGGCTAATGGGGATGGGGGAGCTGTCCTCGTTGGACGCTGAGAACCGAATGCGTGGCATCCAGCAGAGGAATCATGGGACAAGTAGAAAGCAACATATTTCTAAATAACCCCTGTGAGCACCAATCCTGAAGCCCTGAAAAAAGTGTTCAGTTGGGGTAAGTAAATGAATATACACAATAAACACACACCGGTAAACACCCACGGCACGCAGTCCAGCCGCAGTGAAAGGGAAATGTGAATGCTCACGTTGGAGACGAGGAAATCTCCAGTTAATACTCCAGCTCCCGTCTCAGCAAACAGGAACGGGAAGGCTACAACAATGGCAAGAGCAAGGAAGGAAGGAACAGGGCGCAGAAACCAGGGAAATGGAAAACACAGAAAGAGTAGAGAAAATCGAACACACAAAAGCTGGATCTTTGAAAACATCGATTATGTCCACAAACGTTTTGAAAGATTACAAAGGAAGAGAGAAGATACGGATGACCAGGATTGGAACAGAAGCGGGGCTGTTCCTTCAGAACCTGCGGGCATCGGAAGCGCACAGGGAATCCTGGGCAGAGCGTCACACACTTAACATTCTGGTGAAATGGACCAATTTCTGAAAAAGCACAACGTACACTCTCAACCAGACACGGAAACCTCACCTCTCTTCACGGTCTTTCAGTGCAAAGAAGTGCTCACGTGCTGGCCAGACCCACAGCGGAGGCCGTGAGGGGGACCAGGCAGGGAGGTGGGCGAGCGCCAGGCCCACAGCCAGGCCACCAGGGGGGCAGCGGCAGGAGAGGCGAGACCGCGGCTGCAGGACCCCCTGAGCACGTGGAAGCTGGACACGGGCCTCAGAGGCGGAGTCCATGCCCAGCAGCTGCAGCCGGGCCTGCGAGGGGCAGGCACCACCCCATGGGGCGCTCTGCCCACACTCATGGCCTCTGGGCTGGCACCATGAGGCCCTCACCCTGAGCAGGAGGGCGTGAGCGGAGGGGAGGGCAGGCCATGGCGCTCTGTGCTGCTCAGACGCCTTTAGGGGTGAAACTCACTTGGAAACAGGGAGGACGCAGCCCGGAACCCATTCTCCTTCCTGGCCGGAGGAGCCATGGCCGTTGGACCCGCGAGTCCGGAGGCTGTGTGGCCCAGGGAAGCGGGAGCCGGGGTCATGGGGTCATGCTGGGAAAGGGGTGCCTTCCTGCGCCCCTGCACACAGTGCTTCCTGATGGAGGGAGGGAGGGGCTCTGCCAGGTCCTCACTCTGGCTGCGCTTCCCTCCCACCTGCAGGGCTGCTCCCCCTCCTGCTCCCCTGAGGCCTGAGAGCTGGGCAGGCCTCCCTGTGGCCTCCAGCAAAGCTATGCGTGACAGTGACAGCAGGAAGGAGGGGTGAGTGCAGCTTAGGTGCTGGTTGCCTGGCCAATAGCCACCTCCCCTGCCCGCTCCAGCTCTACACGCACACGCACACGCACACGCGCACGCGCACACGCACACGCACCGCACGCACATGCACAACACACACACCTTCTCCGGGGCGCGCACAGCCCTGCCCTTCATTGGGCAGCACCGGCCCCTCCACAGACCTGGCTGAGGCCCCAGTGGCTGAGCCCCCCAGGGGAGCCCCTGCCCCGTTGCCCACGATGGGTTTGCATGGAAACGGGACGCAGCCCTGGACAGGGAAGGGGGGACAAGGCCGCAGGAGGCTGTGGGAGGGGCTTTCCCTGCTCAGAGGAGACCAGGGAATGAAAAGCACCTCTTACTGCCCTTGGACAGGGCCAGGTGTGGCTGTGCCCAGGAGGCTGTGCGACCACAGCGACCATCCAGCAGACGCGGGACCAGCAGGATGGAAGAGCCTGGGCCCAGGTGCCTGGGGAGCTGCGGGACTGAGCCTGTGCCCTGCCTCCGCCTCCTGCTCCAGGGACAGCGGACGGCCAGGCTGGGGAGGCCGCTCTCAGGGAAGCTCTGCTCTCCCACCCACATGCACCCCATGCCAATGAGCCCTGGGATCCCGAGGTCCAGACACCCGCCTGCTGAGGCCTTCCCGGGGGGACCCGCCTGAAGGCTGCCCGGGGCTCCTGTCCTTCGTGGGGTGGGTATAAGATAAGGGCCCACCGGGGCCGGGGGCTGACAGCTGGGCCTCATGCACCCCGTCCTCAGTGGGAGCACGTGTCCCGGGCAGGGCAGGCATGAGGCTTCCCTCGGACTCCGATTGCTTCCCGGCGGCTTCCAGGCCCAGCCATGCCAGGCCTTGGGGGGAAATCATGGCCTGTGCACGGAGAGCAATGCTGAGAGGCCCTCTAACCACTGAGGGTTCAGTTCTTCTGAACAAGGGAAAGCGAAAGCGAAAGCGAAAGCGTCCACTTGGGTATAAAACCTGTTGCACCAGGAGCAGAAGCCAGACCCACCCTGGCTAGCAATGGCTTCGGTAAGTCCTCAGACCTTTCTAGAACCAGCTCTACAGGGGAGGGCAGCTCCCTGTTCTAAATGAAGGCCTGGGCTGTGTTCCTGCTGGGAACAGCGCTGCCTCTAAGGCTGCCATGGAGACCGGAATGTTGTTTGAGTCTCTTTTGCTGCAGGACTGGGAGGTCTTGGGGCAGAGGGAGCCCCCGCTCTGGGTCTGGCACTGTATGGAGTTGGGGGGTCATGTGGGAGGATGTGTGGTGTCTGGGCTGTGCCCTCCTGAGCTGGGGAACGAGGTGGAGTGTGGGCTGATGGGGGACCCGGGACTTGGGGAGCAGTGGATCCCGGGATGTGGGACTCAGCTGCTACTGGTGTTTGGTGCCTCCTCAGCCCCTCTGTTCTGGCCCACCTTCCTCCCAGGCATGTGTCTGCCTGATGGGTGCATTCGGTTCTCAGCGTCCAACGCGGACAGCTGCCCCCATTAGCCCTGGAGTCCAGACTCACACAGGATCCAGGAGGGGCCAGCCTGGTGCGAGGTGGGCAGCAGAAAGCAGCCAGCTGGACGGAGCTCTTACAGGAAGTGAGGCGATTCCGGGAAGGCGCCTGCATATTCCAGAGCTCAGTCCACCTGCTTCACTGCTCCTGGGAACCGCTGCCTGCCCAGACCCGGCCCCAGCTCACTGCCCTGCTCCTGGGACAGTGCCCAGGCCTCCCCTTAAGTCACCATTTCATTTCGGAGTGACAAATGCCCTTGTTCTCCCCCAGATGGACACCACCTCTGGGCCTGCCTGGCCTGAGCCCTGGCCCCGGGCCCTCCAGCCCTCCTGCTCCCATAGTTCCTTGCCTCCTGTTCCAAACCAGGCCCCTCTCAGGACCTAGGAGATGCAGGGAGGGAGGGCGGAGCACACAGGATCCCCCTGATGGAGCTCAAAGCCCAGTGGGGGTGAGACAGGCACAGGGTCCGCAGCAGAGCAAGATCCCGTGGGGAGAGGTGGCGGTCCCGGGGGCTGGGGACCCTGAGCGTGGCAGCAGAGCCAGGCTGGGCCATCAGGGCAGCTCCTCAGAGGAGGTGTCTGTCTGGGGGGAGTAGAGGAGGGGTGGGCGTGGGGCAGGGGCTGGGGGCATAGAGAAGGTGGGGTGCAGAGGAGCAGAGGCCAGAGGGAGCTGTGGGGAGGGGAAGGCAAGGCCTTCAGCCAGCCCAGGGTGGGGGGGGGGGGGTGGCGAGGACAGCAGGGGCCAGGAGGGTGGGGAAGGGTCAGGAGGGGCTGTGGCTGCCCAGGGGCATGCCTGTGCCTTGAGGCCAGAGGAGGGTCATGGACAGATGGGACATTTGGGAAGGACACCGGGTGTTCTGGGGGACTGGCTGTGGAGGTGAAGGGACAAAAGGCAGGGAATCTTGTCAGGTAACTGTGGGGTCACAAAATAGGCACCTGGGTCCTGAGCTGAGTCAAGGGCGGGAGATGGACGAGGAGGTGAATCAGGAGACGTGTTCGGGGTGAGTGTGGGCTGCTGGGTACCGGCATGGAATGGGCCAAAGGAGAGCTGAGCCCTGGCCTCAGGTTGGGCCGCCCGGGGTGAGGGCTGCAGGAGGTTTCTCATTCGCTGAGGTCAGACACAGAGACAAGAAAAGCTGAAAAATTCTCTGATCAGGTGCTGTGGTGCCCTGGGGGGGCACTGAGGAGAGGGAGGAGGTGGTGAGGCAGGGAGGGAGGGAGGAAAGGGACTGGAGGAGACGGGACAGAGAAGACCCAGGGCAGCCACCGCCAGCTGAGTGTCCCGGGCAAGTCCCTCTCCCTCTCTGATCCTCAGTTTCCCCAGCTGAGCAAGGGGTGCTGCTTCCTCCCCTGGGCTTGGAGGGTGGCAGTCATGGTGGGGAGAGTGCCAGCAGAGCCTGCTGCCTGAGTGTGTGAGCCCCTTCTGCCCCCTCCACCCCCCCAGCTCTGGAAGCTGGACAGCCCCACTAGGGCCTCCTCAACGCTCAGTCCCCTCACTAGGCTGTCAGTTCTGTCCCTCAGGTCGGCACCTCTGAGGGCGGGTGCACCGGGGCTGGAGGGGCAGAGTGTGAGGAGGAGCCTGTGGGGGCCAAGCTCAGCCAGGGCAAGAGGCATGTGAGCACCTGCGGGCAGTGTGTGAGGCAGAAGCTCAGACTCACCTGCCCCATGTGGCTGGGGATGAGCCTGGGTCCCAGCCTCCACGAAGGGGCTTTGCACACAGCAATTGTGTCATCACCCTCCGGACAGGTGCACAATACACCCACATATGCTCATCGGCAACCTCATGTGTGTGCATGTACACGCACCACATACAACACACATGTGCACAAAGCACAGACACGCATGCATTACACTCTCTTTGGACAATTCTTCACTCTCCCAAAGCACAAGGTTATGTTTCCAGGCTTCCCTCCCTCGGGGCAACCAGATTCCAGGCTTCCAGTTCCCCAAGGGCACGCTCTGAAATCGCCAGAGGCTGAGGGCCTCACAGGGGCCAGAGTGCCCTCCACATGCTCACCAGGCGATGAACATCCGCGTGGACTCCCCTGCCCAGCTCCTCCCAGCCGGCCCTCTGCAGCTCCCTGAAATCTCTCCCCTTCCTGGCTCTTCTCTTGCAGTTTCCTGAAGAGCCCAAGCCTGGAGACCTGATTGAGATTTCCCGCATCGGCTACTCCCACTGGGCCCTCTATGTAGGCGATGGTTATGTGATCCACCTGGCTCCCCCAGGTAAGGGGATTGAAAATAGGATTTATCAAAGATTTATTAGCCTAATGCAGTGGTCAGCAAACTCATTAGTCAACAGAGCCAAATATCAACAGTACAACGACTGAAATTTCTTTTGAAAGACAAATTTTTTAAACTTAAACTTCTTCTGACGCCACTTCTTCAAAATAGACTCGCCCAGGCCGTGGTATTCTGTGGAAGAGCCACACTCAAGGGGCCCAAGAGCCGCATGTGGCTCGCGAGCTGCATTTGCCCAACACGAGCCTCATGAGAACAATTAAAGCCAAGAGCCACCCTGGAACCCTTGCTGGGTTCTCCCTGGGCAGTGCGTGGGCTCACTGTACATCCGTGTCCCTTGGGGGCATCTCAGTGGTCCCTCGGGTCCTGACTCAGCAGGGAAAGAGGTCCGTGGGCCCCAGGGAAGCCAGGCTGCACCCGCATTGGATGCTCTCCAGCTCGGGCCCGTTAGCTGGGCGAGCAGACAGATTTCTCTAAACCAGCAGCGTGTCTGGGTGTCCCGGTCACATGGAGGGAATGCCTCTCAGGCTGTGTCCTGTGCTCAGAGGATGTCACAGAACAGGGCGTCCTGAGAGGGCTTCCTGAACACCCTCCACGGAGCAGCTCTCCCAGGTCACACCTCACAGAGAGTCTCACACACACCCACACGAGCGCCTGGACCCTTGATGTAATGCAGGGAGAGCAGAAGCAGGATGACAGGCAGGCAGAGGAGAAGGCAGGGCCCAGACGTGTGTGTCGTCCATGAAAGGAAGGTGCTGGGAGGAGACCGCGGACTTGGAGGCACAGGGGCTGGTGCCCTGCAGAGCAGTGGCACCCACACCTTGGACAGCAAGTGTTTGCGTTCTCGCTGGACAGAAACTTCTCATGATCACAAGAATCTCCTTGTGACTGAGCAGGTTTCTATGCGCTGTCACCTACACTGACAGAGCTGAAAACTGTCAGCATTGATGGCAAATAGTAAGCGAAACCCCCTAATCCAGACGACACTTAGGAGGCTTGGAACAGGGAGCGTGAGTGTGAGCAGCGGGTCCTGCTTGTGTGTGAGTGTGCAGGTAGTGCTTCCTCCAGGGCGGTGCTAAGTGCAGCATCAGCCTCGAGACTCACACATAAAGGAGCCTGCTGGTTAGCGTGCTCTCTAGTTCCCTCCTCTTAGAGAGCAAATCCCGGGCTCCAGGCTCAATGGATTGGACACAACCAGCTGGAAGTGCTGTGTGGCTTCTCCAGGTGGCCAGAGCTGGGCCAGAAAAGGCCCATGATGCCTCAGGTCCAATATCGGTTGTTGAACGGACATGAGAGTGTTTACCATGAAGTTCAAAAGGAGAATAATGAGAGAATGTATGAAAATTGCACAGCAGAGTCTAAAACCCAGTGGGACCACAACTACTTTGATCTCTTTCTGAAACACACACGTGCAAAGATGAACAAATACAGTTTACTACCGTAAATTCATATAATGTCCATTCATGTAATGGAACACAGTGGCAGCCACTGACTATCACAACATTGATTAACATGAAAAGTATTCACAGCTCGTTAAGGAAAAGAGCACAATGATGGAACCCTCCAATCACATTGGTGAAGGGACAGACACCAGAGCTCAATAGTGTGACCCCCTGGCCCTTCCTCCCTGCCTTGGGACCTCTCCCCTCCCAGGCCTCCCCTGCAGTTGCTGATACTCTTGTGTCTGATTCCAGATGAGTACCCCGGGGCTGGCTCCTCCAGCCTCTTCTCTGTGCTGAGCAGCAGAGGTGTGGTGAAAAGGGAGCTCCTGAGTGATGTGGTGGGGGGCTGCCGCTATTGGGTCAACAACCACTTGGACCACGAGTACTCACCACTGCCCGTGAACAAGATTATCCGGTCTGCGGAGGAGATGGTTGGTAAGGAGTTGCCGTACAGTGTTCTGAACAGGAACTGTGAGCACTTTGTCACCGATCTGAGATACGGCAAGGCCCGCAGCCGGCAGGTAAGGCCCTCTCTTCAGGGGCTCCCTCTCCCTTCTGGAGGTCTACTTGGAGTGGGGGTGACAAGAATTACCTTGAATAAATCAAAAGGGAGCTCTCAGGGTCTTGTTGGCTGGGAGTCAGGATGTTTGAGAACAAATCTCACATCTGCTTTTAATCCACTCAGGGTCTTTGGACAGGGCACTTCCTCTCTGGCCTCAGTTTCCCCATGTGCAAGAGGAGGGGATGTTTGGGGGACCTCTAGGGCTCTGGGCTCCTCTATCCCTTTGGGATCCTTTGCCTCTAAGACCCACCCTAAAGGAAGCTCCTGATGCCCTGTGTGCTGTCAGGCAAAGTCTGGGTCAGCCCTGCACCATGACAGGTGTCCTAAGGCCCCAGAGAGCCTTCGGACAAGAGATGCTCAGGTCTGTGGCCGGTGTAAGAGCTCAAGAACATGTTATGGAAGATCTGGGCAGAGCTTTAACCCATCCCCTTGCCCTCTTCTGAGTTCATTGTCACAAACACACAGTAAGAGGCACAAACAAGATTCAACCCCCAGTGGTCCCTGCTCTTTCTGCTGAGCCACAGCACCTCCAGGGCTCACAGACCCTGTGACTGGGTGCTGGGCAGCCTGGATGGAGGAGAATGAGGAGGAGTTTTGGGAGGGATATTAAGGATTTGATGCTCATGTGGGGTTGAGGTGACCAGTTAGACATCTGTTTGGACCTTTGAGTAGCAGTTTTACGTGTGAGTCTGGAGTTCAGGCTGAGGTGGGGGTGGAGATAGAAGTTTCCAGGCTGCACTTGGGAACAGTACACAGAGCACAGTGATCCCTGAGGCCATGGTTTCCCATCGTCCCCCTCAGCTCTGCCACCACCTCCCTCTGCAGAGCTGGAGCCCAGGGAGAGCCCTGACCACAGAGCCATTCCCACTTTCACCCCCAGAGCTCTGGCCCCAGGAGCCCAGGCAGGAAGGCCCCTCCCCTACCACCTCCATCAGGACCAAGTGGCCCACCCAGGAGGCTCACACAGGATTCCATCCGTCCACCCTGCCAGTTGTCAGGACACATCCAGACAAGCCCAGCACTGACAAGTGGTCACACCTTCGGCTTCCCAGGGAAGGGTTGTTGGGACAAGGCCAGCATCTCCGAGAGGCCAGGCCCCCAGGGAAGGTGGGAGCATGAGTGTGGCCTCCAGCCCCTTTGGCGGAGGGAGAACCTGCCTGGTCTTGCTGTGGACTGTGAACCTGGGCTGCTCTCTTTCAGGCAGAAAAGTTCAAGACCGGAGTAACTGCGGGCGCTGGGGCCTTAGCTGCGATTGGTGCCACCATTGCTTTCGCAAGCAACCGATCCCAACGCCAGTGACAGCCTGATGGGGCACAAAACCCCGAGTTAGAAGCCGCGGTAGAGAAGACCTCGCACAGTCCTGTCCCCCTGACCCGAGCTCTTGGGCAACCTGTCCTTCTGTCTCTCACTGTCCCTATCTTCCTGGCTGAAGGATGGACCAATTGTGCCAATACTGAAGAATTCATACGTAAACCTATGTCCTCTCCAAGGAGGAATTCTGCTGCCTCTGTGGCACCTAAACCAGAACAGAAGCACCAGGGCACCTGTGGGGGAAGCCAGCCTTTTCTGTCCGTGTGACTTTGGGAAAGCTCTGGACTCTCAGAGCCTCAGTCCCTTCCTCTCCGAGCTGGGGCCCGGGATCCACTCTAAGAAGATCAGAGAAGGTGGTGGGTGGAGGATCCCAGCCCCTGGCCGGCCTGGAGCAGGTGCTCAATGGACTGTCTACTTGTTCTCTGTAGTCTGACCACTGTGGTCAGCAGACATCACTCATTTACTCTCATGGTGCAAAAAGAAACACACAATTACCTCCCCGTGCAGTCCCACCTCTGGTCCTTGAATCCCCCGATGAGGCATAAACATCTCCCAACATCTTTCCTGTACCTCCTACCTCCTTCAGTCAGCCCACCTTTTAGAAGTTGTGTTTTTCTTTCACATTTTTTTTTTCCAGAGAGGAAGGGAGAAGGACAGATAGAAACATCAGTGATGAGAGAGGATCATTGATCAGCTGCCTCCTGCACCTCCCACACCAGGATTGAGCCGCAACCCGGGCATATGTGCCGATCGGGAATCAAACTGTGACCTCCTGGTCGATGCTCAACCACTGAGCCACCGGGCTTCTTTTTCTTTTTTAACTCAAAGGTCAAGTCCTCACCCATCAGTGACTCCCACATGGAATTAAATCATCCTCCTGAGCCCAACTTGCCATGGCTCAAGCTGCCCCTGGTTGAATATTGAAATGAGTGAAACTGCTGTGTGACACTGTATGATAGACACATGTCATTCTAATGTGTCCAGATGCATAGAATGCACCACACCAAGAGTGACTCTTGGGCTACACTAAGGTCTGTGGGTTGTAATGATGTGCCAATGTGGGTTCCTCACGTACAACAAAAATACAGGCTGGGGAGAGGGAAGTTGATAATGGGGGAGGCTCTGCTTGTGTGGGGGGAGGGGTCATATGGGAAATCTCTGTACCTTCCTCTCAATTTCTCTCTAAACCTAAAATTTCTCTAAAAATAAAATTCTTTTATGAAACTTAACCTCCTCAGAGTATCCCTCCACTAGTACCTAGTGTGCCCTGGGTGCGGTCCCAATAGGGGCGGGGCCCCATGCCCTCTACTTCCTCTCCAGGCCTCTGCACCAGTGGCCCTACTGAATGGCCACTCTCCATGGTGGGCAGCACAGCCCCTAACACCCTGACTGGAGATCTGGGGGCGTCCCCTCCCCTGGGCTGTACCTTCCCAGGCATGAGAAAGTGGGTGGCGGGGGGGCCCTCGATCCCCTCGGTGCACAGACACCAGGCTGGGACGAAGCTCGGTGCCATCAGGAGGTTGAAGAACAAAGAGAATGACTTGTACTTGCTGCCAAAGAGCGCCTTGCTCAGATCCCCAGGCTCAAATGTCAGCCTCCATGCGGGGGTTCCGGAAGGATCCATGCTGGCCTTGCGCCCAGGCTACCTCTGGGTCAGAGGGCACAGCTGCTCTGTGAGCCCAATAACCAGCGGGTGAGCGACGGGAGAAGGCTTCTCCCTTCTTGGTCTAAAGCACACCCATTAGCAGTGGGAGACGGGGAATCCGGGGACTGGGGTCTTATGGGAGATGTGAGCTTCCAGCTCTAATTCTAGGCGGTAAATCTCCTCTGGCACCAGACCCAGGCTCCCAGCAGCTCTGGAGGGACCCAGTTGGTGCCAGCTCCGTCCCCTCCCCTGGGTGCCCTGAGCCAGGGGTGCCAATCCGTGCAGTTTGACTCACCCTGAGTCCCCTCCAAGTGAAACTGCCTCTGCCTCCAGGGTCAGGTTCAAACCATGTGACTGGCCCCATCAATCAGAACTGATTGGCTCAGTGTGCTTACCTGACCCAACAGCAGCCAATCAGGAGGCTGAGCTAGGATGCGGTGAGCTGAGCCAGATTCTCTCTTGGCAACTTGAACAGGGAACCCGAGAGCTGCGGGCCTGGAGGAGAGATGCTGCTGAGCTGACGCCGAAGGAAAAGCCGTGGAGTGAGGTGTTGGGGACCAGCAATGGTGGGGACATCACGACACTAATTCTTCTGGAGCCGAGAGGCCTGGAGAGCAGCAGCAGGAAAGGAGCCTCGGCCGCTGGGGATGGGAGTGTGAGCGGTGCACACTCGTGCGCTGTCTGACCCAGGGCCTGGCATGGTGGGCACTCCGTGGCATTGGCTGCATGATGTTCCCTGCTCGGTCTGGCAGCCGCTCCTCTTCCTTAGCAGCGAGCTCGTGGAGAGACGGACTGCTGGCCTTTATTCCAGGCGATACTGGGGTTCACTTCCAGCCCACACACCGTCCCAGGGAAGCGCCCCTTTCTGTGTGCTCGGTGCTCTGGGGGCACATGAGGAGGACACAGCGCACAGCTGGCTGCAGCGGCCCGGGAGGAGCGTGGGCCTCCCACCTGGCAGACCCGTTTGGACCCGGGGGCCTCCGCTTGCCGACCTGTGACTTGCCCGTGTGACTGGAGCCCTAAGTTCAGCTGCACCCTCTGTAGAGCAGATGAGAACCCCACCGCCCGGTCGTGCAGGGGTGGGATGGACAGCAGAGGGGAGGTATGGAGGGAGGGGGGGCCTGACGGGGGCTGGGCCAACCTCCCATCCCTCCCAGAGCATCGTGGCATTAAAGTAAATGCCTGAAGCTTGGGAACCACCCGCAGCAGGGAACTGGCCAAATAAAACCGATGCCTGCGTTTCATGGCTGACGATGCCACCGTTACCAGCAGCTGTCCAGCAGGTGTGTGCCTACACCTGTGAATTTTAAAGCCAAACGCAGGCTTTACAAATGTAGGCTTATTGAGGAATAACTTACTGTTTTATTTTTTTGTTAATCCTCATCTGAGGATATTTTTTCCATTGATTTTTAGAGAAGGAGGGGGAGAGAGTGAAACATCGATGTGAGATGTTTCTCTCTCTCGCCCTCTCTGTGTACAGGACGATGCTCCAACCAACGGAGCCACACTGGCCAGGGTCAAATGCCCTTTTAAAAAGGGAATAAGAACTGGTGAACTAATGTGTACACACACACACACACACACACACACACAGCCAGTGAATATAGAAGCTGCTCATTGGATGAACTGGCTGTTCAGAGACTGACGTTATACCAACAGGCTTTCTGTGAGCCCAGCTCCATCGGGCATGGGAGTGGGGAGATGGCCCCTCCCTGAGGGTTCCAGGGCCCATCACTCTGCCTTCTCGCTTCCGCTTTCCCAGAAGCCTGGGTGAGGCGGGAGGCTGCCGTCCTGTTAGGGACAAACCCGAGGATTTAGAGCTGGGAGAGTGTGGCCACCACCTGACCCAGGCCTTCAATCTGTATTGAAGAGACCCCTGAGAAGAGAAGGGACTTGCCTGAGGCCACACGGTGGGTGGGGCTCTGGGTTTGCAGGTCAGGCCTGGCTTGCTCAGCAGCTTCCTTTCCTGCTATTGAAAAAATGTCCCCCCGGCCTGCTGAGGTCCCCACCCCGCTCTGGCGGGCTAGCACCTGGTGTCCTTGTCCTGTACCACTCTGCCCATCCTGCATCCTTCAGGGACATCTGCGCTCACATGGGCCTTTAGGAGAATTCACATCCTTTGCTTTAGAATCGAGGAAGCCAGAGTCAGGGGCATCTGTGACTTCTCCGAGGCCGCCCAGGCAGGGGTCGGCCGTGTTTGAGTTTGAAGCCAGGCAGGGGGGCCGGCCTTTCCACAGCCCATCCTCCCTGATGGTGCCAGGGCAGTGGGGCTGCCTGCTTGCCCGCTCTCAGCCCCGACCATGGCCCTCTTTCCTCTTCGGGAACCACAGGTGGAATCGCGGGACCGGGGGCGGACAGCTTCATATTAGTCTGGTCTGACAAGGCCATGGTGAAGAAGGAGAAGCTGTCCGTGGTGGCCGGCAAAGACAAGTACCATGTCAATAACAAGCATGACCGGAAGTACTCCCCGTTGCCACCCAGCCAGATCGTGCGCGGGGCGGAGGAGCTGGTGGGGCGGGAGATGCCCTACAAGCTGACCAGCGCCAACTCTGAGAACTTCGTGAATGAGCTGCGCTACGGAGTCCCCCTCTGGGACCAGGTGCGTCCTCAGCCTGTGTCCCTGTCCCCAGGAACCTGAGCATTCCCCCTGCTGCCAGTGGCTGGGCATCCGTGTGGGCTGCCAGGGCGGAGGCAGAGGCACGAACAAGACAAAACAGCAGGGACAGAATCCCTGCCCTCGAGGGAGTGACAGTCGGGGTAGGGATGAGAGTGGGGAGATGAGCCAGTCGCTGTGCAGACCAGTGAGGTTAGGGGCTGATATCGCAGCCAGGACACTCACCCTGGCCCTTCCCATAGATCCAGAGGAGGGTTGTTTTAAGCCCACTTTACAGATGGGGAAACTGAGGCTCACGGTGCTTTACTAGCTTACCCAAACCCATCCAACCACTAGGCATTGAGGCTCCAGCACCTGACAGCCATGTGCAGAGGTGGGATTTGAACCCCGGTGCCTGATCCAGGAGGGCATCACAGAAGAGGCGACGCCCGAGCTGAATCTGATTTAAATCTTTTGAGTAACTTGAAGCTGGAAAATGACCTGGAGATGACCAGGGATCAGGGTGACAAGGACCACAGGCCGAGGGAGGAGGAAAAGTGGGATCCAGGAGGAGGAAGAGCCAGACAGAGGTTTCTGCGATGGGCCGGGGGTACACATTTTGGGCTCTGGCCCACATAATCTCTGTCTCTCCACTCGACACAGCAGCTTTGTCGCAGAAACACAGTCATGGACAATCCCAAATGGCGTGGGTAAGGCCATTCCTAAAGAAGTGCTTTATGAAAACAGTGGTGGGTGTTAGAATCGCCGAAGGAGGAACACACGGGCCAAAAGGGGTAAAGAATTATGAGTTTATTAGTCACCTGGAGACCAGATGGGCTGAACCCCAAATGGGGCCAGCACCTAGAGATGAAGGGTCAGGGTTTTAAAGGACTCCAGGCGGGCTTTTTCTGGGCGGAGAATTCTCAAGGCGGGGAATGAAGGGAAGGATAATGGTTTTAGCAAGTGGAATGTGGTCTTAGCAAGTGGAAAGTGGCCTAAGCAAGAGGAATGTGGTCTTAGCAAGTGGAATGTGGTCTTAGCTAGTGGAATGTGGTCTAAGCAAGAGGAATGATGTCTTAGCAAGGGAATGTGGTCTTAGCAAGTGGAATGTAGTCTTAGCAAGTGGAATGTGGTCTTAGCAAGTGGAATGTGGTGTTAGCAAGTGGAATGTGGTCTTAGGAAGTGGAATGTGGTCTTAGCAAGTGGAATTTGGTCTAAATATGGGGAATCTGGTCATAGGAAGTGGAATATGGTCTTAGCAAGTGGAATGTGGTCTAAGCAAGTGGAATGTGGTCTTAGCAAGTGGAATGTGGTCTTAGCAAGTGGAATGTGGTCTTAGGAAGTGGAATGTGGTCTTAGGAAGTGCAATGTGGTCTTAGGAGGTGGAATGTGGTCGTAGGAAGGGGAATGTGGTCTAAGCAAAGGGAATGTGGTCTTAGCAAGTGGAACATGGTCTTAGCAAGGGGAATGTGGTCTTAGCAAGTGGAATGTAGTCTTAGGAGGTGGAATGTGGTCTTAGGAATTAGAATGTGGTCTAAGCAAGGGGAATGTGGTTTTAGGAACTGGAATGTGGTCTTAGCTAGTGGAATGTGGTCTTAGGAACTGGAATGTGGTCGTAGGAAGTGTAATGTGGTCTAAGCAATTAGAATGTGGACTTAGCAAGTGGAATGTGGTCTAATAAAGGGGAATGTGGTCTTAGCAAGTGGATATTGGTCTAAGTAAGGGGAATCTGGTCTTAGGAAGTGGAATGTGATCTTAGGAAGTGGAATGTGGTCTTAGCTAGTGGATTGTGGTCTTAGGAACTGCATTGAGTCTTAGGAAGTGGAATGTGGTCTAAGCAAGAAAATCTGGTCTTAGGAAGTGGAATGTGGTCTTAGCAAGGGGAATGTGGTCTAAGCAAGTGGAATGTGGGCTTAGCAAGTGGAATGTGGTCTTAGGAAGTGGAATGTGGTCTTAGGAAGTGGAATATGGTCTTAGGAAGTGGAATGTGGGCTTAGCAAGTGGAATGTGGTCTTAGAAAGTGGAATGTGGTCTTAGGAAGTGGAATGTGATCTTAGCAAGTGGATTGTGCTCTTAGGAAGTGGAATGTGGTCTAAGCAAGTAGAATGTGGTCCTAGCGAGGGGAATATGGTCTAAGCAAAGGGAATGTGGTCTAAGCAAGGGGAATGTGGTCTTAGCAAGTGGAATGTGGACTTAGGAGGTGGAATGTGGTCTTAGGAAGGGGAATGTGGTCTAAGTAAGGGGAATGTGGTCTAAGCAAGGGGAATGTGGTCTTAGGAGGTGGAATGTGGCCATAGGAAGTGGAATGTGGTCTTAGCAAGGGCACTGTGGTCTAAGCAAAGGCAATGTAGTCTTAGCAAGTGGAACGTGGTCTTAGCAAGGGGAATGTGGTCTTGGCAAGTGGAATGTGGTCTTAGCAAGTGGAATGTGGTCTAAGAAAGTGGAATGTGGTCTTAGGAGGTGAAATGTGGCCTTAGCAAGGGGAATATGGTCTAAGCAAGTGGAATGTAGTTTTAAAAGTGGAATGTGGTCTTAGCAAGTGGAATGTGGTCGTAGCAAGGGGAATGTGGTCTAAGCAAGTGAAATTTGGTCTATGTAAGGAGAATCTGGTCTTAGTAAGTGGAATGTGGTCTTAGCAAGGGGAATGTGGTCTAAGCAAGTGGAATGTGGGCTTAGCAAGAGGAATATGATCTTAGGAATAGGAATGTGGTCTGAGGAATTGGAATATGATCTTAGGAAGTGAAATGTGGTCTTAGCATGTGGAATGTGGTCTAAGCAAGGGGAATGTGGTCTTAGGAAGTGGAATGTGGTCTTCCCACGTGGATATTGGTCTAAGTAAGGGGAATCTCGTCTTAGGAAGTGGAATGTGTTCTTAGGAACTGGAATGTGGTCTTAGCAAGTGGATTGTGGTCTAATCAAGGGGAATGTATTCTTAGGAAGTGGAATGTGGTCTTAGCAAGGGGAATGTGGTCTAATCAAGGGGAATGTATTCTTAGGAAGTGGAATGTGGTCTTAGCAAGGGGAATGTGGTCTAAGCAAGTGGATTGTGGTCTTAGTAAGTAGAATATGGTCTTAGGAAGTGGAATGTGGTCTTAGGAACTGGAATGTGGTCTTAGCAAGCAGAATGTGGTATAAGCAAGGGGAATATGGTCTTAGGAAGTGGGATGTGGTCTAAGCAAGGGGAATGTCCATTAGTAAGTCACCTAAATGTCAGTGCCCAGGGGTGGGGGTACTGAATCAATCATATGATCAGACCTGGCAGTGGGCTCGCTTGGGCCCTTGTGCCACAGTTTGCTGACTCTTGGTCTCAGATAATTTGAATCTTAAGTGAAGTATGACTGTTTCTTCTGGGTATGTTGGGTCAAGATTGGTAGATTTCCTCATGGCCTGTGTGAGGGGAGACAGGAAGATTGCCGGATTTGCAGGACTTTCCTGGGTGACCTCTGCTAATTTGTGATAGTCTACTGCTTGGTGGGCTGCGCTCCCAGTCCTTCTAGGCAGAGAGCAGTGTGGTCTTGAGGCCTGCGACCTGCCTGCCCTTTCTGATAGGTTTACAGTGGGTCCCTGTCAGGGACAGCACCCACTCTGACTGGGTGGGCAGGGGCCTGCCAGCAGAGGGTATCTGCATAGCCCTGGGCATGAAGCCACATTTGGCACCAGCAATTTCCCGAAGGGGTCCTTTAGGCTAGTGCAGGAGTGGGGGCAGGAAGAGAGCGAAACCTGCTCGGAGCAGGTGTGAGATGGGGTGGTGGCGGTAGGATCCCCTGCATAGGGTGGTGGGCTCTGAGGCTGCTGACACAGAGGAGTCCTAGGCTCGGGGACCGGACGATGGTCAGCGAGATCAAAAATGGTGAGGGCGGAAGGGCATTTGAGATCCTCTGGGGGCGCAGAGTGAAGAAAGAAAATCTGTGAGGGAGAGCAGCTGTTCCAGAGAGAAGGATATGTCCTTGAGTGTAAAGAAGCCTGGATATACAGGTCCTCAGACCAATTGCCCTGCCTGCGGCAGAATTGTCAAGGTCAGTTAGAATTTGGAAATCAACACTGCCATTTTACTTAGGCCAGACTTCCTGCGCAAATTCTAGGTCTGAAGGCTTTAAGTAGACAGCCCAGGGGTGTGGTGTGGGGAATGGTTGCCTGCGAACTCCCAATGGTGACAGGCAGTGGTTTAAGGTCTGCTTTCCGTGAGGTTAAGGCCGAGAAAGGCATCCCCGTCTCCCCCTAACGTTTACCAGAAACAAATGGAGCCCTCGATCCGTGACAGGTGTCCGGTCAGGAGAGGGGGTGAGGGAACCTGGTTCCGGGAGGACTTGTCCCCACCAGCGCTGGAGTTCCGTGGCGCCATCAAACAGTATCAACCCGGAGCCTAGCTACAAACCCAAAGGACAAGACAGTCCGTCGAGGAGAATAGACTAAAGCCCCTGACCTTTGACTCTGTGCCCGG
The DNA here is from genome assembly GCF_963455305.1 of Plecotus auritus. Taxonomy (NCBI): domain Eukaryota; kingdom Metazoa; phylum Chordata; class Mammalia; order Chiroptera; family Vespertilionidae; genus Plecotus; species Plecotus auritus. The sequence goes on along the minus strand of NC_137783.1, from coordinate 152,161,268 downwards.
TGTTGATGCAGGAGGAGGCATGGAAGGAGAGGTCCGCTATCCAGTCACGAGCACGACCCAGTCTCTCTCTGCCCTGTATTCCCTCTAACCCTTTCACTCCCACTGCAAACATCTAGGTCTTGGTTTCACTTCAAGCCTCTGCCAACTTATTCTTCCAGGATGTAGGTTTGTACCGTGCAGCAGTGAGGGCTACACTGATTATAGATCAGCAGCCTCCTGTCACTGCGGGGGGCGGGGGGGTTGGGGGTGGCTTAAGCTGTCTTCACACTGTTCCTATAATCACGCATGCTGTCCTTATCCCTTACCATGCAGTGTCAAAAGGGCCGGGCCTCTGCCTCCACTCCCGCGGGCGCCTAGGAGCCTGGCTTCCATGTGTCCAGCTGGCGGACACCAGGTCCCCCCGCACTGATGCTGACTGGCCCTTTTCAAATGTACGTTTCAGGGTCCTGAGCCCCCGTGTCCCCTCCTTTGCGCACCCTTGAAAACACCAGTCACCTCTGTGCCAGTCAGAGTGGAGCTGAGGGAAGTCAGCTTAGCGCTGACACGTGGGAGTGTGTCTGAGTCTGAATGAAGGGGCAGTGCGGGCTTCTCCTATCCCAGCCAAGTCAGCATTCTCCCCAGACACCTGCCACGAGGTCTGTCTGAGGACTTTTCTGTCGGCGGTGGAGGCCTAGGTGGCTTGTTAGGACACCAGGCGTCCTGGTCCCTGTCCCTTGGAGTGGGAGCTTAGCGGGAGTTCTATCCACTGTCCTCCTCAGCCTTCTCCTCTGCACAGGGGGCTCTAACATGGTTGGTGGGGGGGCAGACTGAGACAACCGAGTGCCTGCGAGGTCCTGCCCAGTGTTGACGCCTGGAAAGCAGCAGTTCTCGGGGTCTTGGACCGCTTCCGCCAACACAGCCTGTGGGGAGGGGTGGCTCACAGGGCTGCGCTGCCGAGTGCACGACCCTCAGGGACCATCCTGGTGACTCCTCCGCGTCATCCCTATTTTCCCAGTATCCGCTTCCCTGTCCAGAACCTCCCGGTCAGCGCAGTGCGAGGTGATGTCACTCCATAAGCCGCTGCCCAGTCACCACATGGCATCAGCAGCTCCTCCACTAGCGGCCAAGCCGGGCCTGGACCGGGCTCAGCTCCTGGGCCACCCAGAACCACCCCGGGCTGGGCTCAGCTCCTGGGCCACCCAGAACCATCCCGGGCCGGGCTCAGCTCCTGGGCCACCCAGAACCATCCCGGGCCGGGCTCAGCTCCTGGGCCACCCAGAACCATCCCGGACCAGCCCTGGGTCGTGAGAGCTCACAGGGTGGTTCCCCAACTCTGAACTTGCTTCAGGCTCCCAGTGGCCAGCCCTAAACTAGACTCTCCGGGCACTGCCTGTGTCCTTCCCCCGGCCACCCTGCGGCTCTCTGAGCCTCTCAGGACCTACAGGGCCGCTGTCTCCCTCACGCCCACAGCTCCTTCCCCCTCGCTCCTTCCCCGACTCCTCTTCACTCTCCTGGGGGCCTGTTGCCCTGCAAACCCCTGCTGCTCTGTGGTTCCTTTGGAGGGGAACTGAGTGGCTCCTGAGTGCAGATTCTTGGTGGGTGTGTCCGTGGCCAGCTCCTGATGTGGAGTGTGACACCGTCTCTTGTGCTGCAGGTCAAAAGAGGGATCACGGCAGGCGCCATGGGCATTGTGAACCTGATGGAGTTCATGTGGAACATAAGCAAGCAGAAATAGCGGTAAGGTCCAGGATTCATCCCAGCAATAGCCACTTAGTATGGAGAGGACTTGCTGTGCCAGAAGGAGTGGGGTTGGGTTTATTGATTTCACTGTTTTATACTCATTTAGGTGAATGTTTTTAAAAATATGTCTTTATTGACTTTATGTATTTTTTTTATTTTTATTTTTTTAGAAAGAGAGATAGGGGCAGGGAATAGAGAGAAACATCGATGGAAGAAATTCATCAGTGGCTGCCTCCTGCATGCTTCCTACTGGAGATGGAGACTCCGGGAATAGAACCAGAGACCTCTTGGTTCATGGATCAACCACTGAGCCACACCTGCCAGGCCACTGAGGCTGATTTCAATGGAGCTATAAAAGCACAGGAAGATTTTATTTGGGGAAACACCGCCCAGCGTGAATGCTATTAAAGACACAGTTGGGCTCTGTCATGGACTCAATGCTTGTGTCCCCCTCCGTCCCCCATTCACGTTGAAGCCCTAACCCCCAAAGGGATGGTATTTGGAGCTGGGCCTCTGGGAGGGCATTAGGTTCAGAGGAGGTCATGAGGTGGTGGCGAGGGTGCGGGTGGGCATGATGGGATCCGTGCCCTTACAAGCAGACCGGTGCTCTCTGCCATGTGAGGACACAGCGAGAAGGTCGCCATTGGCAAGGCAGGAAGAGGGTCCCTCCAGGAAATGCCTCTGCCAGCACCTTCGCCTTGAACGTGTCCTCTTCCAGGCCTGTGAGAAATAAGTGTCTGTGCTGAAGCCCCGCTGGTGGTGTGTTGCCATGGCAGCCCGAGCTCACGGACAGGGCTCTTCCCCGGAGCCTGAGGGGCGTCCTGGCCATTCTCTGCTTTCCTCGGGGCTCCTCTTGGAGGGCGAGGATGCGTGGGGCAGGGAGACACCCCTGTGAGGGCCAGAGCAGGACCCAGGGGCCTGCCAGGGCCGGGGCTCCGCGGCGGGAATTGTGCTGAGGATTCTGGGCCATGAATGTGACGCAGCCCCAGCGGCCGAGGCTCCTTTCCTGCTGCTGCTCTCCCTGCCTCTCGGCTCCGGAAGAATTAGTGACGTGATGTCCCCACCATCGCTGGTCTCCGACACCTCAGTCCACGGCTATTCCTTCGGCGTCAGCTCAGCAGCATCTCTCCTCCAGGACCGCAGCTCTCAGGTTCCTGTTCAAGTTCCCGAGAGAGAATCTGATTGGCTCAGCTCACCGCATCCTAGCTCAGCCTCCTGATTGGCTGCGGTTGGGTCAGGTGAGCACACTGAGCCAATCAGTTCTGACTGATGGGGCCAGTCACATGGTTTGAACCTGGCCCTGGAGGCAGAGGCAGTTTCACTTGGAGGGCACTGAGGGAGAGTCAAACTGCACGGATTGGCACCCCTGGTCCAGGGCACCCAGGGGAGGGGACGGAGCTGGCACCAACTGGGTCCCTCCAGAGCTGCTGGGAGCCTGGGTCTGGTGCCAGGGGAGATTTACCGCCTAGAATTAGAGCCCGGAGCTCACATCTCCCATAAGACCCGAGTCCCCGGATTCCTCGTCTCCCACTGCTATTGGTTGAGCTTTAGACCAAGAAGCGAGAAGCCTTCTCCCGTCTCTCACCCGCTGGTTATTGGGCTCACAGAGCAGCTGTGCCCTCTGACCCAGAGGTAGCCTGGGCGCAAGGCCAGCATGGATCCTTCTGGAACCCCTGCATGGAGGCTATTTGAGCCTGGGAATCTGAGCAAGGCGCTCTTTGGCAGCAAGTACAAGTCATTCTCTTTGTTCTTCAACCTCCTGATGGCACCGAGCTTCGTCCCAGCCTGGTGTCTGTGCACCGAGGGGATCGAGGGCCACCCCCCCCCCAACTTTCTCATGCCTGGGAAGGTACAGCACAGGGGAGGGGACGCCCCCAGATCTCCAGTCAGGGTGTTAGGGGCTGTGCTGCCCACCATGGAGAGTGGCCATTCAGTAGGGCCACAGGTGCCAGAGGCCGGGAGAGGAAGTAGAGGGCATGGGGCCCCGCACCTTTTGGGACCACACCGAGGGCACACTAGGTACTAGCGGAGGGATACTCTGAGGAGGTTAAGTTTCATAAAAAACTTAATTTTATTTTTAGAGAAATTTTAGGTTTAGAGAGAAATTGAGAGGAAGGTACAGAGATTTCCCATATGCCCCCTGCCCCTCACTCACCCAGAGCCTCCCCCATTATCAACTCCCCTCTTCCCAGCCTGTATTTTTGTTGTACGTGAGGAACCCACATCGGCACATCATTACAACCCACAGACCTTAGTGTAGCCCAAGAGTCACCCTTGGTGTGGTGCATTCTATGCATCTGGACACATTAGAATGACATGAGTCCATCATTACAGTGTCACACAGCAGTTTCACTGCCCTCACAGTGGAGGCGACTCATTTCCATATTCAACCAGGGGCAGCTTGAGCCATGGCAAGTTGGGCTCCGGAAGATGATTTAATTCCATGTGGGAGCCACTTATGGGTGCGGACTTCACCTTTGAGTTAAAACAGAAAAGAAAGCCCGGTGGCTCAGTGTTTGAGGGTGGACCAGGAGGTCACAGTTTGATTCCCGATCGGCACATATGCCCGGGTTTCGGCTCAATCCTGGTGTGGGAGGTGCAGGAGGCAGCTGATCAATGATCCACTCTCATCACTGATGTTTCTATCTGTCCTTCTCCCTTCCTCTCTGAAAATAAAAATGTGAAAGAAAAACACAACTTCTAAAAGGTGGGCTGACTGAAAGAGGTAGGAGGTACGGGAAAGATGCTGGGAGATGTTTATGCCTCATCAGGGGATTCAAGGACCAGAGGTGGGACTGCACGGGAGGTAATTGTGTGTTCCTTTTTGCACCATGAGAGTAAATGAGTGATGTCTGCTGACCACAGTGGTCAACTACAGAGAACAAGTAGACAGTCCATTGAGAACCTACTCCAGGCCAGCCAGGGGCTGGGATCCTCCACCCACCACCTTCTCTGATCTTCTTAGAGTGGATCCCGGGCCCCAGCTCGGAGAGGAAGGGACTGAGGCTCTGAGAGTCCAGAGCTTTCCCAAAGTCACACGGACAGAAAAGGCTGGCTTCCCCCACAGGTGCCCTGGTGCTTCTGTTCTGGTTTAGGTGCCACAGAGGCAGCAGAATTCCTCTCTGGAGGGGACATAGGTTTACGTATGACTTCTTCAGTCTTGGAACAGTCGATCCATCCTTCAGTCAGGAAGAGAGGGACAATGAGAGACAGAAGGAAAGGTTGCCCGAGAGCTCGGGTCAGCGGGACAGGACTGTGCGAGGTCTTCTCTACCGTGGCTTCTAACGCAGGGTTTTGTGCCCCTTCAGGCTGTCACTGGCGTTGGGATCGGTTGCTTGCTAAAGCAATGGTGGCACCAATCGCAGCTAAGGCTCCAGCGCCCGCAGTTACTCCGGTCCGGATGTTTTCTACCTGAAAGGGAGCAGCCCAGGTTCACAGTCCACAGCAAGACCAGGCAGGTTCTCCCTCCGCCAAAGGGGCTGGAGGCCACACTCATGCTCCCACCTTCCCTGGGGGCCTGGCCTCTCGGAGATGCTGGCCTTGTCCCAACAACCCTTCCCTGGGAAGCTGAAGGTGTGACCACTTGTTAGTGCTGGGCTTGTCTGGATGTGTCCTGACAACTGGCAGGGTGGACGGATGGAATCCTGTGTGAGCCTCCAGGGTGGGCCACTTGGTCCTGATGGAGGTGGTAGGGGAGGGGCCTTCCTGCCTGGGCTCCTGGGGCCAGAGCTCTGGGGTGAAAGTGGGAATGGCTCTGTGGTCAGGGCTCTCCCTGGGCTCCAGCTCTGCAGAGGGAGGTGGTGGCAGAGCTGAGGGGGACGATGGGAAACCATGGCCTCAGGGATCACTGTGCTCTGTGTACTGTTCCCAAGTGCAGCCTGGAAACTTCTATCTCCACCCCCACCTCAGCCCTGAACTCCAGACTCACACGTCCACTGCTACTGAGCAGGTCCACACAGATGTCTAACTGGTCACCTCAACTCCCCACATGAGCATCAAATCCTTAATATCTCTCCCAAAACTCCTCCTCATTCTCCTCCATCCAGGCTGCCCATCACCCAGTCACAGGGGCTGTGAGCCCTGGAGGTGCTGTGGTTCAGCAGAAAGAGCAGGGACCACTGCGGGTTGAATCTTGTTTGTGCCTCTTACTGTGTGTTTGTGACAATGAACTCAGAAGAGGGCAAAGGGGATGGGTTAAAGCTCTGCCCAGATCTTCCATAACATGTTCTTGAGCTCTTACACCGGCCACAGACCTGAGCATCTCTTGCCCGAAGGTTCTCTGGGGCCTTGGGAAAACTGTCACGGTGTAGGGCTGACCCAGAATTTCCCTGATAGCACACAGGGCATCAGGAGCTGCCTTTAGGGTGGGTCTTAGAGGCAAAGGATCCCAAAGGGATAGAGGAGCCCAGAGCCCTAGAGGTCCCCCAAACATCCCCTCCTCTTGCACATGGGGAAACTGAGGCCAGAGAGGAAGTGCCCTATCCAAAGACCCTGAGTGGATTAAAAGCAGATGTGAGATTAGTTCTCAAACATCCTGACTCCCAGCCAACAAGACCCTGAGAGCTCCCTTTTGAATTATTCAGGGTAATTCTTGTCACCCCCACTCCAAGCAGACCCCCAGAAGGGAGAGAGCCCCTGTAGAGAGGGCCTTACCTGCCGGCTGCGGGCCTTGCCGTATCTCAGATCGGTGACAAAGTGCTCACAGTTCCTGTTCATAACACTGTACGGCAACTCCTTACCGACCATCTCCTCCGCAGAACGGATAATCTTGTTCACGGGCAGTGGTGAGTACTCGTGGTCCAAGTGGTTGTTGACCCAATAGCGGCAGCCCCCCACCACATCACTCAGGAGCTCCCTTTTCACCACACCTCTGCTGCTCAGCACAGAGAAGAGGCTGGAGGAGCCAGCCCCGGGGTACTCATCTGGAATCAGACACAAGAGTATCAGCAACTGCAGGGGAGGCCTGGGAGGGGAGAGGTCACAAGGCAGGGAGGAAGGGCCAGGGGGTCACACTATTGAGCTCTGGTGTCTGTCCCTTCACCAATGTGATTGGAGGATTCCATCATTTTGCTCTTTTCCTTAACGAGCTGTGAATACTTTTCATGTTAATCAATGTTGTGATGGTCAATAGCTGCCACTGTGTTCCATTACATGAATGGACATTATATGAATTTACGGTAGTAAACTATATTTTCATGTTTGCACTTGTGTGTTTCAGAAAGAGATCAAAGTAGTTGTGGTCCCACTGGGTTTCAGACTCTGCTGTGCAAATTTCATACATTCCCTCATTATTCTCCTTTTGAACTTCATGGTAAATACTCTCATGTCCGTTCAACAACCGATATTGGACCTGAGGCATCATGGGCCTTTTCTGGCCCAGCTCTGGCCACATGGAGAGGCCACACAGCGCTTCCAGCTGGTGGCGTCCAATCCATTGAGCCTGGGGCCCGGGATTTGCTCTCTAAGAGGAGGGAACTAGAGAGCACGCTAACCAGCAGGCTCCTTTATGTGTGAGTCTCGAGGCTGATGCTGCTCTTAGCACCGCCCTGGAGGAAGCACTACCTGCACACTCACACACAAGCAGGACCCGCTGCTCACACTCACGCTCCCTGTTCCAAGCCTCCTAAGTGTCGTCTGGATTAGGGGGTTTCGCTTACTATTTGCCATCAATGCTGACAGTTTTCAGCTCTGTCAGTGTAGGTGACAGCGCATAGAAACCTGCTCAGTCACAAGGAGATTCTTGTGATCATGACAAGTTTCTGTCCAGCGAGAACGCAAACGCTTGCTGTCCGAGGTGTGGGTGCCACTGCTCTGCAGGGCACCAGCCCCGGTGCCTCCCAGTCCGCGGTCTCCTCCCAGCAGATTCTTTTCATGGACGACACACACACCTGGGCCCTGCCTTCTCCTCTGCCTGCCTGTCATCCTGCTTCTGCTCTCCCTGCGTTACATCAAGGGTCCAGGCGCTCGTGTGCGTGTGTGTGAGACTCTCTGGGAGGTGTGACCTGGGAGAGCTGCTCCGTGGAGGGTGTTCAGGAAGCCCTCTCAGGACGCCCTGTTCTGTGACATCCTCTGAGCACAGGACACAGCCTGAGAGGCAGTCCCTCCATGAGACCGGGACACCCAGACACGCTGCTGGTTTAGAGAAATCTGTCTGCTCGCCCAGCTAACAGGTCCGAGCTGGAGAGCATCCAATGCGGGCGCAGTGCGGCTTCCCTGGGGCCCACGGACCTCTTTCCCTGCTGAGTCAGGACCCGAGGGACCACTGAGATGCCCCCAAGGGACACGGATGTACAGTGAGCACACGCACCGCCCAGGGAGAACCCAGCGAGGGTTCCTGGTGGCATTTGGCTTTGAATTGTTCTCATGAGGCCCGTGTTCGGCAAATGCAGCTCATGAGCCACATGCGGCTCTTTGGCTCTTCCACAGAATACCACGGCCTGGGCGAGTCTATTTTGAAGAAGTGGCGTCAGAAGAAGTTTAAGTTTAAAAAATTTGTCTCTCAAAAGAAATTTCAATCTTTGTACTGTTGATATTTGGCTCTGTTGAGTAACGAGTTTGCCGACCACTGCATTAGGCTAATAAATCTTTGGTAAATCCTACTTTCAACCCCCTTACCTGGGGGAGCCAGGTGGATCACAGACCATCGCCCACATAGAGGGCCCAGTGCGAGGAGCGGATGCGGGAAATCTCAATCAGGTCTCCAGGCTTGGGCTCTTCACAAAACTGCAAGAGAACAGCGGGAAGGGGAGAGATTTCAGGGAGCTGCAGAGGGCAGGCTGGGGGGAGCTGGGCAGGGGAGTCCACGCGGATGTTCATCGCCTGGTGAGCGTGTGGAGGGCACTGTGGCCCCTGTGAGGCCCTCAGCCTCTGGCGCTTTCAGAGCGTGCCCTTGGGGAACTGGAAGCCTGGAATCTGGTTGCCCCGAGGGAGGGAAGCCTGGAAACATGACCTTGTGCTTTGGGAGAGTGAAGAATTGTCCAAAGAGAGTGTAATGCATGCGTGTCTCTGTTTTTTGCACATGTATGTTGTATGAGGTGCGTGTACATGCACACACATGAGGATGCCGACGAGCATATGTGGGTGTATTGTGCACCTGTCCGGAGGGTGATGACACGATTGCTGTGTGCAAAGCCCCTTCGTGGAGGCTGGGACCCAGGCTCATCCCCAGCCACATGGGGCAGGTGAGTCTGAGCCTCTGCCTCACACAATGCCCGCAGGTGCTCACATGCCTCTTGCCCTGGCTGAGCATGGCCCCCACAGGCTCCTCCTCACACTCTGCCCCTGCAGCCCCGGTGCAACCGCCCCCACAGGCTCCTCCTCACACTCTGCCCCTCCAGCCCCGGTGCAACCGCCCCCACAGGCTCCTCCTCACACTCTGCCCCTGGAGCCCCGGTGCACCCGCCCTCAGAGGTGCCCACCTGAGGGACAGAACTGACAGCCTAGTGAGGGGACTGAGCGTTGAGGAGGCCCTAGTGTGGCGGCCCCTCTTCCAGAGCTGGGGGCGGGGGGCAGACAGGGCTCACACACTCAGGCAGCAGGCTCTGCTGGCACTCTCCCCACCATGACGGCCACCCGCCAAGCCCAGGGGAGGAAGCAGCACCCCTTGCTCAGCTGGGGAAACTGAGGATCAGAGAGGGAGAGGGACTTGCCCGGGGACACTCAGCTGGCAGTGGCTGATGGGTCTTCTCTGTCCCGTCTCCTCCTGTCCCTTTCCTCCCTCCCTCCCTGCCTTACCACCTCCTCCCTCTCCTCAGTGCCCCCCCAGGGCACCACAGCTTCCTGATCAGAGAATTTTTCAGCTTTTCTTTGTCTCTGTGTCTGACCTCAGTGAATGAGAAACCTCCTGCAGCCCCCACCCCAGGCGGCCCAACCTGAGGCAAGGGCTCAGCTTCCCTTTGGCCCATTCCATGCCGGTACCCAGCAGCCCACACTCACCCCGAACACGTCTCCGGATTCACCTCCTCGTCCATCTCCCGCCCGTGACTCGGTTCAGGGCACCAGGTCCCTATTTTGTGACCCCACAGTTTCCTGACAAGATTCCCTGCCTTTTGTCCCTTCACCTCCACAGCCAGTCCCTCAGGACCCCCGGTGTCCTTCCCAAATGTCCCATCTATCCATGACCCTCCTCTGGCCTCAGGGCACAGGCATGCCCCTGGGCAGCCACAGCTCCTCCTGACCCTTCCCCACCCTCCTGGCCCCACCTGTCCTCGCCCCCCTGGGCTGGCTGAAGGCCTTGCCTTCCCCTCCCAACAGCTCCCTCTGGCCTGTGCTCCTCTGCACCCAGTTTTTCTCTGCCCCCAGCCTCTGCTCCATGCCCACTCCTCCTCTCCTCCCCCCAGACATCTACTCTGAGGAGCTGGCCTGAAGGCCCAGCCTGGCTCAGCTGCCACGCTCAGGGTCCCCAGCCCCCGGGACCGCCACCTCTCCCCACGGGATCTTGCTCTGCTGCGGTCCCTGTGCCTGTCCCACCCCCGCTGGGCTTTGAGCTCCATCAGGGGGATCCTGTGTGCTCGGCCCTCCCTCCCTGCATCTTCTGGGTCCTGAGAGGGGCCTGGTGTGGAACAGGAGGGAAGGACCTGTGGGAGCAGGAGGGCTGGAGGGCCCGGGGCCAGGGCTCAGGCCAGGCAGGCCCAGAGTTGGTGTCCATCTGAGGGAGAACAAGGGCATTTCTCACTCCAAAATGAAATGGTGACTTAAGGGGAGGCCTGGGCACTGTCCCAGGAGCAGGGCAGTGAGCTGGCGCCTGGTCTGGGGAGGCAGCGGTTCCCAGGAGCAGTGATGCAGGTGGGCTGAGCTCTGGATTGTGCAGGAACCTTCCCGGAATCACCCTAATTCCCGTAAGAGCCCAGCCCAGCTGCCTGCTTTTCTGCTGCACACTACGTGCTGGGCCCGCCCCTCCCGGATCCTGTGTGAGTCTGGATACCAGGGCTAATGGGGATGGGGGAGCTGTCCTCGTTGGACGCTGAGAACCGAATGCGTGGCATCCAGCAGACACATGCCTGGGAGGAAGGAGGACCGAGAACAGAGGGGCTGAGGTGGCACCGAACCCCAGCAGCAGCTGCGGCCCACGGCTAAATGTCCTACAAGGCACAGGCCCCACAGCTAAGATTTATCTGGATCAAGATGTCATTGGTGCTGAGGCGGAGATTCTGTGCTAAGCTCTCATTAAAAACACAGAAGAGGAGGCCAAACTGATGAGTCCACAACTGGAGTGAAATGGAATTAAAAAAATACTCAATTAAGGTAAAAAGCAGAAGAAGAAAAAGAAGGGAATAGAGGAATCATGGGACAAGTAGAAAGCAACATATTTCTAAATAACCCCTGTGAGCACCAATCCTGAAGGCCTGAAAAAAGTGTTCAGTTGGGGTGAGTAAATGAATATACACAATAAACACACACCGGTAAACACCCACGGGACGCAGTCCAGCCGCAGTGAAAGGGAAATGTGAATGCTCACGTTGGAGACGAGGAAATCTCCAGTTAATACTCCAGCTCCCGTCTCAGCAAACAGGAACGGGAAGGCTACAACAATGGCAAGAGCAAGGAAGGAAGGAACAGGGCGCAGAAACCAGGGAAATGGAAAACACAGAAAGAGTAGAGAAAATCGAACACACAAAAGCTGGATCTTTGAAAACATCGATTATGTCCACAAACGTTTTGAAAGATTACAAAGGAAGAGAGAAGATACGGATGACCAGGATTGGAACAGAAGCGGGGCTGTTCCTTCAGAACCTGCGGGCATCGGAAGCGCACAGGGAATCCTGGGCAGAGCGTCACACACTTAACATTCTGGTGAAATGGACCAATTTCTGAAAAAGCACAACGTACACTCTCAACCAGACACGGAAACCTCACCTCTCTTCACGGTGTTTCAGTGCAAAGAAGTGCTCACGTGCTGGCCAGACCCACAGCGGAGGCCGTGAGGGGGACCAGGCAGGGAGGTGGGCGAGTGCCAGGCCCACAGCCAGGCCACCAGGGGGGCAGCGGCAGGAGAGGCGAGACCGCGGCTGCAGGACCCCCTGAGCACGTGGAAGCTGGACACGGGCCTCAGAGGCGGAGTCCATGCCCAGCAGCTGCAGCCGGGCCTGCGAGGGGCAGGCACCACCCCATGGGGCGCTCGGCCCACACTCATGGCCTCTGGGCTGGCACCATGAGGCCCTCACCCTGAGCAGGAGGGCGTGAGCGGAGGGGAGGGCAGGCCATGGCGCTCTGTGCCGCTCAGACGCCTTTAGGGGTGAAACTCACTTGGAAACAGGGAGGACGCAGCCCGGAACCCATTCTCCTTCCTGGCCGGAGGAGCCATGGCCGTTGGACCCGCGAGTCCGGAGGCTGTGTGGCCCAGGGAAGCGGGAGCCGGGGTCATGGGGTCATGCTGGGAAAGGGGTGCCTTCCCGCGCCCCTGCACACAGTGCTTCCTGATGGAGGGAGGGAGGGGCTCTGCCAGGTCCTCACTCTGGCTGCGCTTCCCTCCCACCTGCAGGGCTGCTCCCCCTCCTGCTCCCCTGAGGCCTGAGAGCTGGGCAGGCCTCCCTGTGGCCTCCAGCAAAGCTGTGCCTGACAGTGACAGCAGGAAGGAGGGGTGAGTGCAGCTTAGGTGCTGGTTGCCTGGCCAATAGCCACCTCCCCTGCCCGCTCCAGCTCTACACGCACACGCACACGCACACGCGCACGCGCACACGCACACGCACACGCACCGCACGCACATGCACAACACACACACCTTCTCCGGGGCGCGCACAGCCCTGCCCTTCATTGGGCAGCACCGGCCCCTCCACAGACCTGGCTGAGGCCCCAGTGGCTGAGCCCCCCAGGGGAGCCCCTGCCCCGTTGCCCACGATGGGTTTGCATGGAAAAGGGACGCAGCCCTGGACAGGGAAGGGGGGACAAGGCCGCAGGAGGCTGTGGGAGGGGCTTTCCCTGCTCAGAGGAGACCAGGGAATGAAAAGCACCTCTTACTGCCCTTGGACAGGGCCAGGTGTGGCTGTGCCCAGGAGGCTGTGCGACCACAGCGACCATCCAGCAGACGCGGGACCAGCAGGATGGAAGAGCCTGGGCCCAGGTGCCTGGGGAGCTGCGGGACTGAGCCTGCACCCTGCCTCCGCCTCCTGCTCCAGGGACAGCGGACGGCCAGGCTGGGGAGGCCGCTCTCAGGGAAGCTCTGCTCTCCCACCCACAAGCACCCCATGCCAATGAGCCCTGGGATCCCGAGGTCCAGACACCCGCCTGCTGAGGCCTTCCCGGGGGGACCCGCCTGAAGGCTGCCCGGGGCTCCTGTCCTTCGTGGGGTGGGTATAAGATAAGGGCCCACCGGGGCCGGGGGCTGACAGCTGGGCCTCATGCACCCCGTCCTCAGTGGGAGCACGTGTCCCGGGCAGGGCAGGCATGAGGCTTCCCTCCGACTCCGACTGCTTCCCGGCGGCTTCCAGGCCCAGCCATGCCAGGCCTTGGGGGGAAATCATGGCCTGTGCACGGAGAGCAATGCTGAGAGGCCCTCTAACCACTGAGGGTTCAGTTCTTCTGAACAAGGGAAAGCGAAAGCGAAAGCGAAAGCGTCCACTTGGGTATAAAACCTGTTGCACCAGGAGCAGAAGCCAGACCCACCCTGGCTAGCAATGGCTTCGGTAAGTCCTCAGAACTTTCTAGAACCAGCTCTACAGGGGAGGGCAGCTCCCTGTTCTAAATGAAGGCCTGGGCTGTGTTCCTGCTGGGAACAGCGCTGCCTCTAAGGCTGCCATGGAGACCGGAATGTTGTTTGAGTCTCTTTTGCTGCAGGACTGGGAGGTCTTGGGGCAGAGGGAGCCCCCGCTCTGGGTCTGGCACTGTATGGAGTTGGGGGGCCATGTGGGAGGATGTGTGGTGTCTGGGCTGTGCCCTCCTGAGCTGGGGAACGAGGTGGAGTGTGGGCTGATGGGGGACCCGGGACTTGGGGAGCAGTGGATCCCGGGATGTGGGACTCAGCTGCTACTGGTGTTTGGTGCCTCCTCAGCCCCTCTGTTCTGGCCCCCCTTCCTCCCAGGCATGTGTCTGCCTGATGGGGTGCATTCGGTTCTCAGCGTCCAACGCGGACAGCTGCCCCCATTAGCCCTGGAGTCCAGACTCACACAGGATCCAGGAGGGGCCAGCCTGGTGCGAGGTGGGCAGCAGAAAGCAGCCAGCTGGACGGGGCTCTTACAGGAAGTGGGGCGATTCCAGGAAGGCGCCTGCATATTCCAGAGCTCAGTCCACCTGCTTCACTGCTCCTGGGAACCGCTGCCTGCCCAGACCAGGCCCCAGCTCACTGCCCTGCTCCTGGGACAGTGCCCAGGCCTCCCCTTAAGTCACCATTTCATTTCGGAGTGACAAATGCCCTTGTTCTCCCCCAGATGGACACCACCTCTGGGCCTGCCTGGCCTGAGCCCTGGCCCCGGGCCCTCCAGCCCTCCTGCTCCCATAGTTCCTTGCCTCCTGTTCCAAACCAGGCCCCTCTCAGGACCTAGGAGATGCAGGGAGGGAGGGCGGAGCACACAGGATCCCCCTGATGGAGCTCAAAGCCCAATGGGGGTGGGACAGGCACAGGGACCGCAGCAGAGCAAGATCCCGTGGGGAGAGGTGGCGGTCCCGGGGGCTGGGGACCCTGAGCGTGGCAGCTGAGCCAGGCTGGGCCATCAGGGCAGCTCCTCAGAGGAGGTGTCTGTCTGGGGGGAGGAGAGGAGGGGTGGGCGTGGGGCAGGGGCTGGGGGCATAGAGAAGGTGGGGTGCAGAGGAGCAGAGGCCAGAGGGAGCTGTGGGGAGGGGAAGGCAAGGCCTTCAGCCAGCCCAGGGTGGGGGGGGTGGCGAGGACAGCAGGGGCCAGGAGGGTGGGGAAGGGTCAGGAGGGGCTGTGGCTGCCCAGGGGCATGCCTGTGCCTTGAGGCCAGAGGAGGGTCATGGACAGATGGGACATTTGGGAAGGACACCGGGTGTTCTGGGGGACTGGCTGTGGAGGTGAAGGGACAAAAGGCAGGGAATCTTGTCAGGTAACTGTGGGGTCACAAAATAGGCACCTGGGGCCTGAGCTGAGTCAAGGGCGGGAGATGGACGAGGAGGTGAATCAGGAGACGTGTTCGGGGTGAGTGTGGGCTGCTGGGTACCGGCATGGAATGGGCCAAAGGAGAGCTGAGCCCTGGCCTCAGGTTGGGCCGCCCGGGGTGAGGGCTGCAGGAGGTTTCTCATTCGCTGAGGTCAGACACAGAGACAAGAAAAGCTGAAAAATTCTCTGATCAGGTGCTGTGGTGCCCTGGGGGGGCACTGAGGAGAGGGAGGAGG
The DNA here is from genome assembly GCF_963455305.1 of Plecotus auritus. Lineage (NCBI taxonomy): Eukaryota > Metazoa > Chordata > Mammalia > Chiroptera > Vespertilionidae > Plecotus > Plecotus auritus. Next base: position 152,146,265 of record NC_137783.1, on the reverse strand, counting down.
TGGTGAGGCAGGGAGGGAGGGAGGAAAGGGACTGGAGGAGACGGGACAGAGAAGACCCAGCGCAGCCACTGCCAGCTGAGTGTCCCGGGCAAGTCCCTCTCCCTCTCTGATCCTCAGTTTCCCCAGCTGAGCAAGGGGTGCTGCTTCCTCCCCTGGGCTTGGAGGGTGGCAGTCATGGTGGGGAGAGTGCCAGCAGAGCCTGCTGCCTGAGTGTGTGAGCCCCTTCTGCCCCCCGCCCCCCTCCCAGCTCTGGAAGAGGGGCAGCCCCACTAGGGCCTCCTCAACGCTCAGTCCCCTCACTAGGCTGTCAGTTCTGTCCCTCAGGTCGGCACCTCTGAGGGCGGGTGCACCGGGGCTGGAGGGGCAGAGTGTGAGGAGGAGCCTGTGGGGGCCATGCTCAGCCAGGGCAAGAGGCATGTGAGCACCTGCGGGCAGTGTGTGAGGCAGAAGCTCAGACTCACCTGCCCCATGTGGCTGGGGATGAGCCTGGGTCCCAGCCTCCACGAAGGGGCTTTGCACACAGCAATTGTGTCATCACCCTCCGGACAGGTGCACAATACACCCACATATGCTCATCGGCAACCTCATGTGTGTGCATGTACACGCACCACATACAACACACATGTGCACAAAGCACAGACACGCATGCATTACACTCTCTTTGGACAATTCTTCACTCTCCCAAAGCACAAGGTTATGTTTCCAGGCTTCCCTCCCTCGGGGCAACCAGATTCCAGGCTTCCAGTTCCCCAAGGGCACGCTCTGAAATCGCCAGAGGCTGAGGGCCTCACAGGGGCCAGAGTGCCCTCCACACGCTCACCAGGCGATGAACATCCGCGTGGACTCCCCTGCCCAGCTCCTCCCAGCCGGCCCTCTGCAGCTCCCTGAAATCTCTCCCCTTCCTGGCTCTTCTCTTGCAGTTTCCTGAAGAGCCCAAGCCTGGAGACCTGATTGAGATTTCCCGCATCGGCTACTCCCACTGGGCCCTCTATGTAGGCGATGGTTATGTGATCCACCTGGCTCCCCCAGGTAAGGGGATTGAAAATAGGATTTATCAAAGATTTATTAGCCTAATGCAGTGGTCGGCAAACTCATTAGTCAACAGAGCCAAATATCAACAGTACAACGACTGAAATTTCTTTTGAAAGACAAATTTTTTAAACTTAAACTTCTTCTGACGCCACTTCTTCAAAATAGACTCGCCCAGGCCGTGGTATTCTGTGGAAGAGCCACACTCAAGGGGCCCAAGAGCCGCATGTGGCTCCCGAGCTGCATTTGCCCAACACGAGCCTCATGAGAACAATTAAAGCCAAGAGCCACCCTGGAACCCTTGCTGGGTTCTCCCGTGGCAGTGCGTGGGCTCACTGTACATCCGTGTCCCTTGGGGGCATCTCAGTGGTCCCTCGGGTCCTGACTCAGCAGGGAAAGAGGTCCGTGGGCCCCAGGGAAGCCAGGCTGCACCCGCATTGGATGCTCTCCAGCTCGGGCCCGTTAGCTGGGCGAGCAGACAGATTTCTCTAAACCAGCAGCGTGTCTGGGTGTCCCGGTCACATGGAGGGACTGCCTCTCAGGCTGTGTCCTGTGCTCAGAGGATGTCACAGAACAGGGCGTCCTGAGAGGGCTTCCTGAACACCCTCCACGGAGCAGCTCTCCCAGGTCACACCTCACAGAGAGTCTCACACACACGCACACGAGCGCCTGGACCCTTGATGTAATGCAGGGAGAGCAGAAGCAGGATGACAGGCAGGCAGAGGAGAAGGCAGGGCCCAGACGTGTGTGTCGTCCATGAAAGGAAGGTGCTGGGAGGAGACCGCGGACTTGGAGGCACAGGGGCTGGTGCCCTGCAGAGCAGTGGCACCCACACCTTGGACAGCAAGCGTTTGCGTTCTCGCTGGACAGAAACTTCTCATGATCACAAGAATCTCCTTGTGACTGAGCAGGTTTCTATGCGCTGTCACCTACACTGACAGAGCTGAAAACTGTCAGCATTGATGGCAAATAGTAAGCGAAACCCCCTAATCCAGACGACACTTAGGAGGCTTGGAACAGGGAGCGTGAGTGTGAGCAGCGGGTCCTGCTTGTGTGTGAGTGTGCAGGTAGTGCTTCCTCCAGGGCGGTGCTAAGTGCAGCATCAGCCTCGAGACTCACACATAAAGGAGCCTGCTGGTTAGCGTGCTCTCTAGTTCCCTCCTCTTAGAGAGCAAATCCCGGGCTCCAGGCTCAATGGATTGGACACAACCAGCTGGAAGTGCTGTGTGGCTTCTCCAGGTGGCCAGAGCTGGGCCAGAAAAGGCCCATGATGCCTCAGGTCCAATATCGGTTGTTGAACGGACATGAGAGTGTTTACCATGAAGTTCAAAAGGAGAATAATGAGAGAATGTATGAAAATTGCACAGCAGAGTCTGAAACCCAGTGGGACCACAACTACTTTGATCTCTTTCTGAAACACACAGGTGCAAAGATGAACAAATACAGTTTACTACCGTAAATTCATATAATGTCCATTCATGTAATGGAACACAGTGGCAGCCACTGACTATCACAACATTGATTAACATGAAAAGTATTCACAGCTCGTTAAGGAAAAGAGCACAATGATGGAATCCTCCAATCACATTGGTGAAGGGACAGACACCAGAGCTCAATAGTGTGACCCCCTGGCCCTTCCTCCCTGCCTTGTGACCTCTCCCCTCCCTGGCCTCCCCTGCAGTTGCTGATACTCTTGTGTCTGATTCCAGATGAGTACCCCGGGGCTGGCTCCTCCAGCCTCTTCTCTGTGCTGAGCAGCAGAGGTGTGGTGAAAAGGGAGCTCCTGAGTGATGTGGTGGGGGGCTGCCGCTATTGGGTCAACAACCACTTGGACCACGAGTACTCACCACTGCCCGTGAACAAGATTATCCGGTCTGCGGAGGAGATGGTTGGTAAGGAGTTGCCGTACAGTGTTCTGAACAGGAACTGTGAGCACTTTGTCACCGATCTGAGATACGGCAAGGCCCGCAGCCGGCAGGTAAGGCCCTCTCTTCAGGGGCTCCCTCTCCCTTCTGGAGGTCTACTTGGAGTGGGGGTGACAAGAATTACCTTGAATAAATCAAAAGGGAGCTCTCAGGGTCTTGTTGGCTGGGAGTCAGGATGTTTGAGAACTAATCTCACATCTTCTTTTAATCCACTCAGGGTCTTTGGACAGGGCACTTCCTCTCTGGCCTCAGTTTCCCCATGTGCAAGAGGAGGGGATGTTTGGGGGACCTCTAGGGCTCTGGGCTCCTCTATCCCTTTGGGATCCTTTGCCTCTAAGACCCACCCTAAAGGCAGCTCCTGATGCCCTGTGTGCTGTCAGGCAAAGTCTGGGTCAGCCCTGCACCATGACAGGTGTCCTAAGGCCCCAGAGAGCCTTCGGGCAAGAGATGCTCAGGTCTGTGGCCGGTGTAAGAGCTCAAGAACATGTTATGGAAGATCTGGGCAGAGCTTTAACCCATCCCCTTTGCCCTCTTCTGAGTTCCTTGTCACAAACACACAGTAAGGGGCAGAAGCGGGATTCAACCCCCAGTGGTCCCGGCTCTTTCTGCTGAACCACAGCACCTCCAGGGCTCACAGCCCCTGTGACTGGGTGCTGGGCAGCCTGGATGGAGGAGAATGAGGAGGAGTTTTGGAAGGGATATTAAGGATTTGATGCTCATGTGGGGTTCAGGTGACCAGTTAGACATCTGTTTGGACCTTTGAGTAGCAGTTTTACGTGTGAGTCTGGGGTTCAGGCTGAGGTGGTGGTGGAGATAGAAGTTTCCAGGCTGCACTTAGTAACAGTACACAGAGCACAGTGATCCCTGAGGCCATGGTTTCCCATCGTCCCCCTCAGCTCTGCCACCACCTCCCTCTGCAGAGCTGGAGCCCAGGGAGAGTCCTGACCACAGAGCCATTCCCACTTTCACCCCCAGAGCTCTAGCCCCAGGAGCCCAGGCAGGAAGGCCCCTCCCCTACCACCTCCATCAGGACCAAGTGGCCCACCCAGGAGGCTCACACAGGATTCCATCCATCCACCCTGCCAGTTGTCAGGACACATCCAGACAAGCCCAGCACTGACAAGTGGTCACACCTTCGGCTTCCCAGGGAAGGGTTGTTGGGACAAGGCCAGCATCTCCGAGAGGCCAGGCCTGGGGAAGGGCGGGAGCATGAGTGTGGCCTCCAGCCCCTTTGGCGGAGGGAGAACCTGCCTGGTCTTGCTGTGGACTGTGAACCTGGGCTGCTCTCTTTCAGGCAGAAAAGTTCAAGACCGGAGTAACTGCGGGCGCTGGAGCCTTAGCTGCGATTGGTGCCACCATTGGTTTCGCGAGCAAGCGATCCCAACGCCAGTGACAGCCTGATGGGGCACAAAACCCCGAGTTAGAAGCCGCGGTAGAGAAGACCTCGCACAGTCCTTTCCACCTTACCCTAGCTCTTGGGCAACCTGTCCTTCTGTCTCTCACTGTCCCTCTCTTCCTGGCTGAAGGATGGACCAATTGTGCCAATACTGAAGAATTCATACGTGAACCTATGTCCCCTTCAAGGAGGAATTCTGCTGCCTCTGTGGCACCTAAACCAGAACAGAAGCACCGGGGCACCTGTGGGGGAAGCCAGCCTTTTCTGTCCGTGTGACTTTGGGAAAGCTCTGGACTCTCAGAGCCTCAGTCCCTTCCTCTCCGAGCTGGGGCCCGGGATCCACTCTAAGAAGATCAGAGAAGGTGGTGGGTGGAGGATCCCAGCCCCTGGCCGGCCTGGAGTAGGTGCTCAATGGACTGTCTACTTGTTCTCTGTAGTTGACCACTGTGGTCAGCAGACATCACTCATTTACTCTCATGGTGCAAAAAGGAACACACAATTACCTCCCGTGCAGTCCCACCTCTGGTCCTTGAATCCCCCGATGAGGCATAAACATCTCCCAGCATCTTTCCCGTACCTCCTACCTCCTTCAGTCAGCCCACCTTTTAGAAGTTGTGTTTTTCTTTCACATTTTTTTTTTCAGAGAGGAAGGGAGAAGGACAGATAGAAACATCACTGATGAGAGAGGATCATTGATCAACTGCCTCCTGCACCTCCCACACCAGGATTGAGCCGCAACCCGGGCATATGTGCCGATCGGGAATCAAACGGTGACCTCCTGTTCGACCCTCAACCACTGAGCCACCGGGCTTCTTTTTCTTTTTTAACTCAAAGGTGAAGTCCTCACCCATCAGTGACTCCCACATGGAATTAAATCATCCTCCTGAGCCCAACTTGCCATGGCTCAAGCTGCCCCTGGTTGAATATTGAAATGAGTGAAACTGCTGTGTGACCAGTTAGACATCTGTTTGGACCTTTGACACTGTAATGATGGACACATGTCATTCTAATGTGTCCAGATGCATAGAATGCACCATACCAAGAGTGACTCTTGGGCTACACTAAGGTCTGTGGGTTGTAATGATGTGCCGATGTGGGTTCCTCACGTACAACAAAAATACAGGCTGGGGAGAGGGAAGTTGATAATGGGGGAGGCTCTGCTTGTGTGGGGGGAGGGGTCATATGGGAAATCTCTGTACCTTCCTCTCAATTTCTCTCTAAACCTAAAATTTCTCTAAAAATAAAATTCTTTTATGAAACTTAACCTCCTCAGAGTATTCCTCCGCTAGTACCTAGTGTGCCCTGGGTGTGGTCCCAAAAGGGGCGGGGCCTCATGCCCTCTACTTCCTCTCCCAGCCTCTGCCACCAGTGGCCCTACTGAATGGCCACTCTCCATGGTGGGCAGCACAGCCCCTAACACCCTGACTGGAGATCTGGGGGCGTCCCCTCCCCTGGGCTGTACCTTCCCAGGCATGAGAAAGTGGGGGGTGGGGGGGCCCTCGATCCCCTCGGTGCACAGACACCAGGCTGGGACGAAGCTCGGTGCCATCAGGAGGTTGAAGAACAAAGAGAATGACTTCTACTTGCTGCCAAAGAGCGCCTTGCTCAGATCCCCAGCTCAAATGTCAGCCTCCATGCGGGGGTTCCGGAAGGATCCATGCTGGCCTTGCGCCCAGGCTACCTCTGGGTCAAAGGGCACAGCTGCTCTGTGAGCCCAATAACCAGCGGGTGAGAGACGGGAGAAGGCTTCTCGCTTCTTGGTCTAAAGCTCACCCATTAGCAGTGGGAGACGGGGAATTCGGGGACTGGGGTCTTATGGGAGATGTGAGCTTCCAGCTCTAATTCTAGGCGGTAAATCTCCTCCGGCACCAGACCCAGGCTCCCAGCAGCTCTGGAGGGACCCAAGGGTGGTGCCAGCTCCGTCCCCTCCCCTGGTTGCCCTGGGCCAGGGGTGCCAATCCGTGCAGTTTGACTCACCCTGAGTCCCCTCCAAGTGAAACTGCCTCTGCCTCCAGGGTCAGGTTCAAACCATGTGACTGGCCCCATCAGTCAGAACTGATTGGCTCAGTGTGCTTACCTGACCCAACAGCAGCCAATCAGAAGGCTGAGCTAGGATGCAGTGAGCTGAGCCAGATTCTCTCTCGGCAACTTGAACAGGAACCCCAGAGCTGCGGGCCTGGAGGAGAGATGCTGCTGAGCTGACGCCGAAGGAAAAGCCGTGGAGTGAGGTGTTGGGGACCCGCAATGGTGGGGACATCACGACACTAATTCTTCTGGAGCCGAGAGGCCTGGAGAGCAGCAGCAGGAAAGGAGCCTCGGCCGCTGGGGATGGGAGTGTTAGCGGTGCCCACTCGTGCGCTGTCTGACCCAGGGCCTGGCATGGTGGGCACTCCGTGTCATTGGCTGCATGATGTTCCCTGCTAGGTCTGGCAGCCGCTCCTCTTCCTTAGCAGCGAGCTCGTGGAGAGACAGGGCTGCTGGCCTTTATTCCAGGCGATACTGGGGTTCACTTCCAGCCCACACCCCGTCCCAGGGAAGCGCCCCTTTCTGTGTGCTCGGTGCTCGGGGGGCACATGAGGAGGACACAGCGCACAGCTGGCTGCAGCGGCCCGGGAGGAGCGCGGGCCTCCCACCTCGCAGCCCCTTTTGGACCCGGGGGCCTCCGCTTGCCGACCTGTGACTTGCCCATGTGACTGGAGCCCTAAGTTCAGCTGCACCCTCTGTAGAGTAGATGAGAACCCCACCGCCCGGTCGTGCAGGGGTGGGATGGACAGCAGAGGGGAGGTATGGAGGGAGGGGGGGCCTGACGGGGGCTGGGCCAACCTCCCATCCCTCCCAGAGCATCGTGGCATTAAAGTAAATGCCTGAAGCTTGGGAACCACCCGCAGCAGGGAACTGGCCAAATAAAACCGATGCCTGCGTTTCATGGCTGACGGTGCCACCGTTACCAGCAGCTGTGCAGCAGGTGTGTGCTTACACCTGTGAATTTTAAAGCCAAACGCAGGCTTTACAAATTTAGGCTTATTGAGGAATAACTTACTGTTTTATTTTTTTGTTAATCCTCATCTGAGGATATTTTTTCCATTGATTTTTAGAGAAGGAGGGGGAGAGAGTGAAACATCGATGTGAGATGTTTCTCTCTCTCGCCCTCTCTGTGTACAGGACGATGCTCCAACCAACGGAGCCACACTGGCCAGGGTCAAATGCCCTTTTAAAAAGGGAATAAGAACTGGTGAACTAATGTGTACACACACACACACACACACACACACACACACACACACAGCCAGTGAATATAGAAGCTGCTCATTGGATGAACTGGCTGTTCAGAGACTGACGATATACCAACAGGCTTTCTGTGAGCCCAGCTCCATCGGGCATGGGAGTGGGGAGATGGCCCCTCCCTGAGGGTTCCCGGGTCCATCACTCTGCCTTCTCGCTTCAGCTTTCCCAGAAGCCTGGGTGAGGCGGGAGGCTGCCGTCCTGTTAGGGACAAACCCGAGGATTTAGAGCTGGGAGAGTGTGGCCACCACCTGACCCAGGCCTTCAGTCTGTAGTGATGAGACCCCTGAGAAGAGAAGGGACTTGCCTGAGGCCACACGGTGGGTGGGGCTCTGGGTTTGCAGGTCAGGCCTGGCTTGCTCAGCAGCTTCCTTTCCTGCTATTGAAAAAATGTGCCCCTGGCCTGCTGAGGTCCCCACCCCGCTCTGGCGGGCTAGCACCTGGTGTCCTTGTCCTGTACCACTCTGCCCATCCTGCATCTTTCAGGGACATCGGCGCTCACATGGGCCTTTAGGAGAATTCACATCCTTTGCTTTAGAATCAAGGAAGCCAGAGTCAGGGGCATCTGTGACTTCTCCGAGGCCACCCAGGTGGGGGTCGGCCGTGTTTGAGTTTGAAGCCAGGCAGGGGGGCTGGCCTTTCCACAGCCCATCCTCCCTGATGGTGCCAGGGCAGTGGGGCTGCCTGCTTGCCCGCTCTCAGCCCCGACCATGGCCCTCTTTCCTCTTCGGGAACCACAGGTGGAATCGCGGGACCGGGGGCGGACAGCTTCATATTAGTCTGGTCTGACAAGGCCATGGTGAAGAAGGAGAAGTTGTCTGTGGTGGCCGGCAAAGACAAGTACCATGTCAATAACAAGCATGACTGGAAGTACTCCCCATTGCCACCCAGCCAGATCGTGCGCGGGGCGGAGGAGCTGGTGGGGCGGGAGATGCTCTACAAGTTCACCAGAGCCAACTCTGAGCACTTCGTGAACGAGCTGCGCTATGGAGTCCCCCTCTGGGACCAGGTGCGTCCTCAGCCTATGTCCCTGTCCCCAGGAACCTGAGCATTCCCCTCGCTGCCAGTGGCTGGGCATCCCTCTGGGTGGCCAGGGCAGAGGCGGAGGCACAAACAAGACAAAACAGCAGGGACAGAATCCCTGCCCTCGAGGGAGTGACAGTCGGGGTAGGGATGAGAGTGGGGAGATGAGCCAGTCGCTGTGCAGACCAGTGAGGTTAGGGGCTGATGTTGCAGCCAGGACACTCACCCTGGCCCCTCCCATAGATCCAGAGGAGGGTTGTTTTAACCCCACTTTACAGATGGGGAAACTGAGGCTCACGGTGCTTTACTAGCTTACCCAAACCCATCCAACCACTAGGCATTGAGGCTCCAGCACCTGACAGCCATGTGCAGAGGTGGGATTTGAACCCAGGTGCCTGATTCAGGAGGGCATCACAGAAGAGGCGACAGCTGAGCTGAATCTGATTTCAATCTTTTGAGTAAATTGAAGCTGGAAAATGACCTGGAGATGACCAGGGAGTAGGGTGACAGGGACTACAGGCCGAGGGAGGAGGAAAAGTGGGAGCCAGGAGGAGGAAGAGCCAGACAGAGGTTTCTGCGATGGGCCGGGGGTACACATTTTGGGCTCTGGCCCACGTGGTCTCTGTCTCTCCACTCGACACCGCAGCTTAGTCGCAGAAACACAGTCATGGACAATCCCAAATGGCGTGGGTAAGGCCATTCCTAAAGAAGTGCTTTATGAAAACAGTGGTGGGTGTTAGAATCGCCGAAAGAGGAACACACGGGCCAAAGGGGTAAAGAATTATGAGTTTATTAGTCACCTGGAGACCAGATGGGCTGAACCCCAAATGGGGCCAGCACCTAGAGATGAAGGGTCAGGGTTCTAAAGGACTCCAGGCAGGCTTTTTCTGGGAGGAGAATTCTCTAGGCGGGGAATGAAGGGAAGGATAATGGTCTTAGCAAGTGGAATGTGGTCTTAGCAAGTGGAAAGTGGCCTAAGCAAGAGGAATGTGGTCTTAGCAAGTGGAATATGGTATAAGCAAGAGGAATGATGTCTTACAAGTGGAATGTAGTCTTAGCAAGTGGAATGTGGTCTTAGGAGGTGGAATGTGGTCTTAGGAAGTGGAATGTGGTCTTATGAGGTGGAATGTGGTGTTATCAAGGGGAATGTGGTCTAAGCAAGGGGAATGTGGTCTTAACAAGGGAAATGTGGTTTCAGCAAGTGGAATGTGATCTCAGCAAGTGGAATGTGGTCTTAGCAAGTAGAATATGGTCTTAGGAAGTGGAATGTGGTCTTAGGAACTGGAATGTGGTCTTAGCAAGCGGAATGTGGTCTAAGCAAGGGAATGTGGTCTTAGCAAGTGGAATGTGGACTTAGCAAGTGGAATGTGGTCTTAGGAGGTGGAATATGGTCTTAGGAATTGGAATGTGGTCTTAGCAGGTGGAATGTGGTCTTAGGAATTAGAATGTGGTCTTAGGAAGTGGAATTTGGTCTTAGGAAGTGGAAAGTGGTCTTACCAAGTGGAGTGTGCTTTAAGCAAGGGAATTCTCGTCTTAGGAAGTGGAATGTGGTCTTAGCAAGTGGAATTTGGTCTAAGTAAGGGGAATCTGGTCTTAGGAAGTGGATTGGGTCTTAGGAACTGGAATGTGTTCTTAGCAAGAGGAATGTGATCTAATTAAGGGGAATGTATTCTTAGGAAGTGGAATGTGGTCTTAGCAAGGGGAATGTGGTCTAAGCAGGTGGAATGTGGTCTTAGCAAGCAGAATATGGTCTAAGCAAGGGGAATGTGGTCTTGGCAAGTGGAATGTGGTCTAAGCAAGTGGAATGTGGTCTTAGGAGGTGGAATGTGGTCTTAGCAATGGGAATGTGGTCTTAGCAAGTAGAATGTGGTCGTAGCAAGGGGAATGTGGTCTAAGCAAGTGGAATTGGGTCTAAATAAGGGGAATCTGGTCTTAGGAAGTGGAATGTGGTCTTAGAAAGTGGATTGTGGTCTAAGCAAGGGGAATTTTGTCTAAGCAAGTGGAATGTGGGCTTAGCAAGGGGAATATGATCTTAGGAAATGAAATGTGGTCTGAGGAAGTGGAATATGATCTTAGGAGATGGAATGTGGTCTTAGGAAGTGGAATGTGGATTTAGGAGGTGAAATGTGGTCTAAACAACGGGAATGTGGTCTAAGCAAGGAAAATGTGGTCTTAGCAAGTGGAATGTGGTCTTAGGAGGTGGAATGTGGTCTTCAGAAGTGGAATGTGGTCTAATGAGGTGAAATGTGGTGTTAGCAAGGGGAATGTGGTCTAAGCAAGGGGAATGTGGTCTTACCAAGGGAAATGTGGTTTCAGCAAGTGGAATGTGATCTCAGCAAGTGGAATTTGGTCTAAGCAAGGGGAATGTGGTCTTAGGAAGTGGAATGTGGTCTTAGCAAGTGCAATTTGGTCTAAGTAAGGGGAATCTGGTCTTAGGAAGTGGAATGTGGTCTTAGCAAGGAGAATGTGGTCTAAGCAAGTGGAAGGTGGTCTTAGGAAGTGGAATGTGGTCTTAGCTAGTGGAATGTGGTCATAGGAACTGGAATGTGGTCTTAGGAAGTGGAATGTGGTCTAAGCAATGGGAATGTGGTCTTAGCAAATGGAATGTGGTCTAAGCAAGGGGAACTTGGTCTTAGAAAGTGGAATGTGGTCTTAGCAAGTGGAATGTGGTCTTAGCAAGGCGAATGTCGTCTTAGAAAGTGGAATGTGGTCTGAGAAAGTCGAATGTGGTCTAAGCAAGGGGAATCTCGTCTTAGGAAGTAGAATGTGGTCTTAGCAAATGTAACGTGGTCTTAGCAAGGGGAATGCGGTCTTAGCAAGTGGAATGTGGTCTTAGGAGGTGCAATATGGTCTTAGGAATTGGAATGTGGTCTTAGCAGTTGGAATGTGGTCTTAGGAATTGGAATGTGGTCTTAGGAAGTGGAATGTGGTCTTAGAAAGTGGAATGTTGTCTTAGGAGGTGGAATATGGTCTTAGGAAGTGGAATTTGGTCTTAGGAAGTGGAAAGTGGTCTTACCAAGTGGAATGTGCTTTAAGCAAGGGAAATCTCGTCTTAGGAAGTGGAATGTGGTCTTAGCAAGTGGAATTTGGTCTAAGTAAGGGGAATCTGGTCTTAGGAAGTGGATTGTGGTCTTAGGAACTGGAATGTGTTCTTAGCAAGAGGAATGTGATCTAATTAAGGGGAATGTATTCTTAGGAAGTGGAATGTGGTCTTAGCAAGGGGAATGTGGTCTAAGCAGGTGGAATGTGGTCTTAGCAAGTAGAATATGGTCTTAGAAAGTGGAATGTGGTCTTAGGAGGTGGAATGTGGTCTAAGCAAGGGGAATGTGGTCTAAGCAAGGGGAATGTGGTCTAAGCAAGGGTAATGTGGGCTTAGCAAGGGGAATGTGGTCTTGGCAAGTGCAATGTGGTCTTAGCAGGTAGAATGTGGTCTTAGGAACTGGAATCTGGTCTTAGGAAGTGGAATGTGGTCTTAGCAAGTGGAATGTGGTCTAAGCAAAAGGAATGTGTTCTAAGCAAGTGGAATGTGGTCTTAGGAGGTGAAATGTGGTCTTAGCAATGGGAATGTGGTCTTAGCAAGTAGAATGTGGTCGTAGCAAGGGGAATGTGGTCTAAGCAAGTGGAATTGGGTCTAAATAAGGGGAATCTGGTCTTAGGAAGTGGAATGTGGTTTTAGAAAGTGGATTGTGGTCTAAGTAAGGGGAATTTTGTCTAAGCAAGTGGAATGTGGGCTTAGCAAGGGGAATATGATCTTAGGAAATGGAATGTGGTCTGAGGAAGTGGAATATGATCTTAGGAAGTGGAATGTGGTCTTAGGAAGTGGAATGTGGTCTAAGCAAGTGGAATGTAGTCTTAGGAAGTGGAATGTGGACTTAGGAGGTGGAATGTGGTCTTCAGAAGTGGAATGTGGTCTAATGAGGTGGAATGTGGTGTTAGCAAGGGGAATGTGGTCTAAGCAAGGGGAATGTGGTCTTACCAAGGGAAATGTGGTTTCAGCAAGTGGAATGTGATCTCAGCAAGTGGAATGTGGTCTAAGCAAGGGGAATGTGGTCTGAGGAAGTGGAATGTGGTCTTAGCAAGTGCAATTTGGTCTAAGTAAGGGGAATCTGGTCTTAGGAAGTGGAATGTAGTCTTACAGAGTGGAATGTGGTCTTAGCAAGGAGAATGTGGTCTTAGCAAGTGGAAGGTGGTCTTAGGAAGTGGAATGTGGTCGTAGGAACTGGAATGTGGTCTTAGGAAGTGGAATGTGGTCTAAGCAATGGGAATGTGGTCTTAGCAAATGGAATGTGGTCTAAGCAAGGGGAACTTGGTCTTAGGAAGTGGAATGTGGTCTTAGAAAGTGGAATGGGGTCTAAGCAAAGGGAATCTCGTCTTAGTAAGTAGAATGTGGTCTTAGCAAGTGGAATGTGGTCTTAGCAAGTGGAATGTGGTCTTAGCAAGTAGAATGTGGTCTAAACAAGGGGAATCTCGTCTTAGGAAGTAGAATGTGGTCCTAGCAAGTGGAATGTGATCTAATTAAGGGGAATGTATACTTAGGAAGTGGAATGTGGTCTTAGCAAGGGGAATGTGGTCTAAGCAAGTGGAATGTGGTCTTAGCAAGTAGAATATATCTTAGAAAGTGGAATGTGGTCTTAGGAGGTGGAATGTGGTCTAAGCAAGGGGAATGTGGTCTAAGCAAGGGGAATGTCGTCTAAGCAAAGGGAATGTGGTCTTAGCAAGAGTAATGTGTCTTGGCAAGTGGAATGTGGTCTTAGCAGGTAGAATGTGGTCTTAGGAACTGGAATCTGTTCTTAGGAAGTGGAATGTGGTCTTAGAAAGTGGAATGTGGTCTAAGCAAGGGGAATGTGGTCTTAGCAAAGGGAATGTCATCTTAGGAAGTGGAATGTCGTCTTAGAAAGTGGAATGTGGTCTAAGCAAGGGGAATCTCGTCTTAGGAAGTAGAATGTGGTCTTAGCAAGTGGAATGTGGTCTTAGCAAAGGGAATGTCATCTTAGGAAGTGGAATGTAGTCTTAGAAAGTGGAATGTGGTCTAAGCAAGGGGAATCTCGTCTTAGGAAGTAGAATGTGGTCTTAGCAAGTGGAATGTGGTCTAAGCAAGGGGAAGGTGGTCTTAGGAAGTAGAATGTGGTCTAGCAAATGGAATGTGGTCTAAGTAAAGGAATCTGGTCTTAGGAAGTGGAATGTGATCTTAGCAACTGGAATGTGTTCTTAGCAAGTGGAATGTGGTCTATCAAGGGGAATGTATTCTTAGGAAGTGGAATGTGGTCTTAGCAAGGGGAATGTGGTCTAAGCAAGGGGAATGTGGTCTAAGCAAGGGGAATGTGGCCTTAGCAAGGGGAATGTGGTCTAAGCAAAAGGAATGTGTTCTAAGCAAGTGGAATGTGGTCTTAGGAGGTGAAATGTGGTCTTAGCAATGGGAATGTGGACTTAGCAAGTAGAATGTGGTCGTAGCAAGGGGAATGTGGTCTAAGCAAGTGGAATTGGGTCTAAATAAGGGGAATCTGGTCTTAGGAAGTGGAATGTGGTCTTAGAAAGTGGATTGTGGTCTAAGCAAGGGGAATTTTGTCTAAGCAAGTGGAATGTGGGCTTAGCAAGGGGAATATAATCTTAGGAAATGGAATGTGGTCTCAGGAAGTGGAATATGATCTTAGGAAGTGGAATATGGTCTTAGGAAGTGGAATGTTGTCTAAGCAAGTGGAATGTAGTCTTAGGAAGTGGAATGTGGACTTAGGAGGTGAAATGTGGTCTAAGCAAGGGGAATGTGGTCTAAGCAAGGGGAATGTGGTCTTAGCAAGTGGAATGTGGACTTAGGAGGTGGAATGTGGTCTTCAGAAGTGGAATGTGGTCTAATGAGGTGAAATGTGGTGTTATCCAGGGGAATGTGGTCTAAGCAAGGGGAATGTGGTCTTACCATGGGAAATGTGCTTTCAGCAAGTGGAATGTGATCTCTGCAAGTGGAATGTGGTCTAAGCAAGGGGAACTTGGTCTTAGGAAGTGGAATATGGTCTTAGCAAGTGGAATGTGGTCTTAGCAAGGCGAATGTCGTCTTTGGAAGTGGAATGTGGTCTTAGAAAGTGGAATGTGGTCTAAGCAAGTGGAATGTGATCTAATTAAGGGGAATGTATTCTTAGGAAGTGGAATGTGGTCTTAGCAAGGGGAATGTGGTCTAAGCAAGTGGAATGTGGTCTTAGCAAGTAGAATATATCTTAGAAAGTGGAATGTGGTCTTAGGAGGTGGAATGTGGTCTAAGCAAGGGGAATGTGGTCTAAGCAAGGGGAATGTCGTCTAAGCAAAGGGAATGTGGTCTTAGCAAGAGTAATGTGTCTTGGCAAGTGGAATGTGGTCTTAGCAGGTAGAATGTGGTCTTAGGAACTGGAATCTGTTCTTAGTAAGTGGAATGTGGTCTTAGAAAGTGGAATGTGGTCTAAGCAAGGGGAATCTCGTCTTAGGAAGTAGAATGTGGTCTTAGCAAGTGGAATGTGGTCTTAGGAGGTGGAATATGGTCTTAGGAATTGGAATGTGGACTTAGCAGGTGAAATGTGGTCTTAGGAATTGGAATGTGGTCTTAGGAGGTGGAATATGGTCTTAGGAAGTGGAATTTGTTCTTAGGAAGTTGAATGTGGTCTTAGCTAGTGGAATGTGGTATTAGTAAGTAGAACGTGGTCTAAGCAATTGGAAAGTGGTCTTAGCAAGTGGAATGTGCTTTAAGCAAGGGAAATCTCGTCTTAGGAAGTGGAATATGGTCTTAGCAAGTGGAATTTGGTCTAAGTAAGGGGAATCTGGTCTTAGGAAGTGGAATGTGGTCTTAGCAACTGGAATGTGGTCTTAGCAAGGGGAATGTGGTCTAAGCAAGTGGAATGTGGTCTAGGAAGTGTAATGTGGTCTTAGCTACTGCAATGTCGTCTTATGAACTGGAATGTGGTCTTAGGAAGTGGAATGTGGTCTAAGCAATGGGAATGTAGTCTTAGCAAGTGGAATGTGGTATTAATAAGCAGAACGTGGTCTAAGCAATTGGAATGTGGTCTTAGCAAATGGAATGTGCTCTAAGCAAGGGGAACGTGGTCTTAGGAAGTGGAATGTGGTCTTAGCAAGTGGAATGTGGTCTTAGCAAGGGGAAAGTAGTCTTAGGAAGTGGAATGTGGTCTTAGAAGGTGGAATGTGATCTAAGCAAGGGGAATCTCGTCTTAGGAAATGGAATGTGGTCTTAGCAAGTGAAATGTGGTCTAAGCAAGGGGAAGGTGGTCTTAGGAAGTGGAATGTGGTCTAAGTAAGGGGAATCTGGTCTTAGGAAGTGGAATGTAGTCTTAGGAACTGGAATGTGTTCTTAGCAAGTGGAATGTGGTCTATCAAGGGGAATGTATTCTTAGGAAGTGGAATGTGGGCTTAGCAAGGGGAATGTGGTCTAAGCAAGTGGAATGTGGTCTTAGCAAGTAGAATATTGTCTTAGGAGATGGAATGTGGTCGTAGCAAGGGGAATGTCGTCTAAGCAAGGGGAATGTGGTCTTAGCAAGTGGAACGTGGTCTTAGGAAGTGGAATGTGGTCTTAGGAATTGGAATGTGGTCTTAGGAAGTGGAATGTATCTAAGCAACGGGAATCTGTTCTTAGGAATGTGGTCTTAGCAAGTGGAATGTGGTCCTAGGAGGTGAAATGTGGTCTTAGCAAGGGGAATATGATCTAAGTAAGGGGAATGTGGTCTAAGCAAGTGGAATTGGGTCTAAATAAGGGGAATCTGGTCTTAGGAAGTGGAATGTGGTCTTAGCAAGTGGAATTTGGTCTAAGTAAGGGGAATCTGGTCTTAGGAAGTGGAATGTGGTCTTAGGAACTGGAATGTGGTCTTAGCAAGTGGAATGTGGTCTAAGCAAGAGGAATCTAGTCTTAGGAAGTGGAATGTGATATTAGCAAGTGGAATGTGGTCTAAGCAAGGTTAATGTGGTCTAAGCAAGGGGAATGTGGTCTAAGCAAGGGGAATGTCGTCTAAGCAAAGGGAATGTGGTCTTAGCAAGAGGAATGTGTCTTGGCAAGTGGAATGTGGTCTTAGCAGGTAGAATGTGGTCTTAGGAACTGGAATCTGATCTTAGGAAGTGGAATGTGGTCTTAGGAAGTGGAATGTGGTCTTAGCAAGGGAATGTCATCATAGGAACTGGAATGTGGTCTTAGCAAGTGGAATGTGGTCTAATCAAGGGGAAACTCATCTTGGGAATGGGCATGTCATCTTAGCAAGTGGATATTGGTCTATGTAAGGGGAATCTGGTCTTAGGAAGTGGAATGTGGTCTTAGCAAGTGGAATGTGGTCTTAGGAGGTGGAATGTGGTCTTAGGAAGTGGAATGTGGTCTTATGAGGTGGAATGTGGTGTTAGCAAGGGGAATGTGGTCTAAGTAAGGGGAATGTGGTCTTACCAAGGGAAATGGGGTCTCAGCAAGTGGAATGTGGTCTTAGCAAGTAGAATATATATTAGGAAGTTGAATGTGGTCTTAGGAACTGGAATGTGGTCTTAGCAAGCGGAATGTGGTCTAAGCAAGGGAATGTTTTCTTAGGAGGTGGAATATGGTCTTAGGAAGTGGAATGTGGTCTTAAGAGGTGGAATGTGGTCTAAGCAATGGGAATGTGATCTTAGCAAGTGGAATGTGGTCTTAGCAAGTGGAATGTGGTCTAAGCAAGTGGAATGTGGTCTAAGC
Organism: Plecotus auritus; assembly: GCF_963455305.1. Taxonomy (NCBI): domain Eukaryota; kingdom Metazoa; phylum Chordata; class Mammalia; order Chiroptera; family Vespertilionidae; genus Plecotus; species Plecotus auritus. The sequence goes on along the minus strand of NC_137783.1, from coordinate 152,128,933 downwards.
AAGGGGAATCTGGTCTTAGGAAGTGGAATGTGGTCTTAGCAAGTGGAATGTGGTCTCGAAAGTGGAATGTGGTCTTAGGAAGTGGAATGTGGTCTAAGCGAAGTTAATGTGGTCTAAACCAGTGGAATGTGGTCTAAGCAAGTGGAATGTGGGCTTAGCAAGTGGAATGTGGTTTTAGGAAATGGAATGTGGTCTTAGGAAGTGGAATATGGTCTTAGGAAGTGGAATGTGGTCTTAGCAAGGGTAATGTGGTCTTAGCAAGGGGAATGTGGTCTTAGGAGGTGGAATGTGGTCTTAGCAAATGGAATGTGGTCTTAGAAGGTGGAATGTGTTCTTAGCAAGGGAAATGTGGTCTAAGGAAGGAGAATGTGGTCTAAGCAAGGGGAATGTGGTCTAAGCAAGGGGAATGTGGTCTAAGCAAGGGGAATGTGGTCTTAGCAAGGGTAATGTGGTCTTAGAAAGTGGAATGTGATCTTAGCAAGTGGAATGTGGTCTAAGTAAGGGGAATTTGGTCTAAGTAAGGGGAATCTGGTTTTAGGAAGTGGAATGTAGTCTTACCAAGTGGAATGTGGTCTTAGCAAGGGGAATCTGGTCTTAGGAAGTGGAATGTAGTCTTAGGAACTGGAATGTGTTCTTAGCAAGTGGAATGTGGTCTATCAAGGGGAATGTATTCTTTGGAAGTGGAATGTGGGCTTAGCAAGGGGAATGTGGTCTAAGCAAGTGGAATGTGGTCTTAGCAAGTAGAATATTGTCTTAGGAGGTGGAATGTGGTCGTAGCAAGGGGAATGTCGTCTAAGCAAGGGGAATGTGGTCTTAGCAAGTGGAACGTGGTCTTAGGAAGTGGAATGTGGTCTTAGGAATTGGAATGTGGTCTTAGGAAGTGGAATGTATCTAAGCAACGGGAATCTGTTCTTAGGAAGTGGAATGTGGTCTTAGCAAGTGGAATGTGGTCCTAGGAGGTGAAATGTGGTCTTAGCAAGGGGAATATGATCTAAGTAAGGGGAATATGGTCTAACCAAGTGGAATTGGGTCTAAATAAGGGGAATCTGGTCTTAGGAAGTGGAATGTGGTCTTAGCAATTGGAATGTGGTCTACGCAAGGGGAACGTGGTCTTCGGAAATTTAATGTTTTCTTAGCAAGTGGAATGTGGTCTTAGCAAGTGGAATGTGGTCTAAGCAAGGGGAATCTCGTCTTAGGAAGTGGAATGTGGTCTTAGCAAGTGGAATTTGGTCTAAGTAAGGGGAATCTGGTCTTAGGAAGTGGAATGTGGTCTTAGGAACTGGAATGTGGTCTTAGCAAGTGGAATGTGGTCTAAGCAAGAGGAATCTCGTCTTAGGAAGTGGATTGTGATATTAGCAAGTGGAATGTGGTCTAAGCAAGGTTAATGTGGTCTAAGCAAGTTGAATGTGGTCTAAGGAAGTGGAATGTGGTCTTAGCAAGTGGAATGTGGTCTTAGGAAATGGAATGTGGTATTAGGAAGTGGAATATGGTCTTAGGAAGTGGAATGTGGTCTTAGCAAGGGTAATGTGGTCTTAGGAAGTGGAATGTGGTCTTAGGAACTGGAATGTGGTCTTAGCAAGTGAAATGTGGTCTAATCAAGGGGAATATATTCTTAGGAAGTGGAATGTGGTCTTAGCAAGGGGATTGTGGTCTTAGCAAGCAGAATGTGTTGTAAGCAAGGGGAATATTGTCTTAGGAAGTAGAATGTGGTCTAAGCAAGCGGAATGTCCATTGGTAAGTCACCTACATGTCAGTGCCCAGGGGTCGGGGTACCGATTCAATCATATGATCAGACCTGGCAGTGGGCTCGCTTGGGCCCCTGTGCCACAGTTTGCTGACTCCTGGTCTCAGATAATTTGAATCTTAAGTGAAGTATGACTGTTTCTTCTGGGCATGTTGCGTCAAGATTGGTAGATTTTTTCATGGCCTGTGTGAGGCAAGACAGGAAGAGTGCTGGATTTGCAGGACTTTCCTGGGTGACCTCTGCTAATTTGTGATAGTCTACTGTTTGGTGGTCTGCACTCCCAGTCCTTCTAGGCAGAGAACAGTGTGGTCTTGAGGTCTGCGACCTGCCTGCCCTTTCTGATAGGTTTACAGTGGGTCCCTGTCAGGGACAGCACCCACTCTGAGTGGGAGGGCAGGGGCCTGCCAGAAGAGGGTATCTGCGTAGCCCTGGGCATGAAGCCACATTTGGCACCAGCAATTTCCCAAAGGGGTCCATTAGGCTAGTGCAGGAGTGGGGGCATGAAGAGAGCGAAACCTGCTTGGAACAGGTGTGAGATGGGGTGGTGGCGGTAGGATCCCCTGCGTAGGGTGGTGGGCTCGGAGGCTGCTGACACAGAGGAGCGCTAGGCTCGGGGACCGGACGATGGTCGGCAAAATCAAAAATGGTGAGGGCAGAAGAGGATTTGAGATCCTCTGTGGGCACAGAGTGAAGAAGGAAAATCTGTGAGGGAGAGCAGCTGTTCCAGAGAGAAGGATATGTCCTTGAGTGTAAAGAAGCCTGGATATACAGGTCCTCAGACCAATTGCCCTGCCTGCGGCAGAATTGTCAAGGTCAGTTAGAATTTGGAAATCAACACTGCCATTTTACTTAGGCCAGACTTCCTGTGCAAATTCTAGGTCTGAAGGCTTTAAGTAGACAGCCCAGGGGTGTGGTGTGGGGAATGGTCGCCTGTGAATTCCCAATGGTGACAGGCAGTGGTTTAAGGTCTGCTTTCCGTGAGGTTAAGGCCGAGAAAGGCATCCCCGTCTCCACCTAACGTTTACCAGAAACAAACGGAGCCCTCCATCCGTGACAGGTGTCCGGTCAGGAGAGGGGGCGAGGGAACCGGGTTCCCGGAGGACTTGTCCCCACCAGCGCTGGAGTTCCGTGGGACCATCGAACAGTATCAACCCGGAGCCTGGCTCCAAACCCAAAGGACAGGACAGTCCGTCGGAGGAGAATAGACTAAAGCCCCTGACCTTTGACTCTGTGCCCGGTGTTGATGCAGGAGGAGGCAAGGCAAGGAGAGGTCCGCTATCCAGTCAGGAGCACGATCGAGTCTCTCTCTGCCCCTGTATTCCCTCTAACCCTTTCACTCCCACTGCAAACATCTAGGTCTTGGTTTCACTTCAAGCCTCTGCCAACTTATTCTTCCAGGATGTGGGTTTGCACCGTGCAGCAGTGAGGGCTACACTGATTATAGATCAGCAGCCTCCTGTCACTGCGGGGTGGGGGGGTGACTTAAGCTGCCTTCACACTGTTCCAATAATCACACATGCTGTCCTCATCCCTTACCATGCAGTGTCAGGAGTGCCGGGCCTCTGCCTCCACTCCCGCGGGCGCCTGGGAGCCTGGCTTCCATGGGTCCAGCTGGCGGACACCGGGCCCACCGCACTGATGCTCACCGGCCCTTTTCAAATGTACGTTTCAGGGTCCCCTGAGCCTCCGTGTCCCCTCCTTTGTGCACCCTTTAAAACACCAGTCACCTCTGTGCGAGTCAGAGTGGAGCTGAGGGAAGTCGGCTTATCGCTGACACGTGGGAGCGTGTCTGAGTCTGAAAGAAGGGGGCAGTGCGGGCTTCTCCTTTCCCAGGTCTCACGTGGTGCCAAGTCACCATCATCCCCAGACACCTGCCACGAGGTCTGTCTGAGGACTTTTCTGTCGGCGGTGGAGGCCTAGGTGGCTTGTTAGGACACCAGGCGTCCTGGTCCCTGTCCCTTGGCGTGGGGGCTTAGCGGGAGTTCTCCCCACTGTCCTCCTCAGCCTTCCCCTCTGCACAGGGGGCTCTAACACGGTTAGGAGTGGCGGCGGGTGGGACAGACTGAGACAACCGAGTGCCTGCGAGGTCCCGCCCAGTGTTGACGCCTGGAAAGCAGCCGTTCTCAGGGTCTTGGCCCGCTTCCGCCAGCACAGCCTGTGGGCAGGGGTGGCTCACAGGGCGGCGCTGCCGAGTGCATGACCCTCAGGGACCATCCTGGCGTCTCCTCCGCCTCATCCCTATTTTCCGAGTATCCGCTTCCCTGTCCAGATCCTCCCGGTCAGCGCGGTGCGAGGTGATCTCACTCCATAAGCCTCTGCCCAGTCACGACATGGCATCAGCAGCTCCTCCACCGGCGGCCAAGCCGGGCCTGGGCCGGGCTCAGCTCCTGGGCCACCCAGAACCATCCCGGGCCAGGCTCAGCTCCTGGGCCACCCAGGACCATCCCGGGCCGGGCTCAGCTCCTGGGCCACCCAGAACCATCCCAGGCCGGGCTCAGCTCCTGGGCCACCCAGAACCATCGCCCAGAACCATCCCGGGCCGGGCTCAGCTCCTGGGCCACCCAGAACCATCCCAGGCCGGGCTCAGCTCCTGGGCCACCTAGAACCATCCCGGGCCGGCCTCAGCTCCTGGGCCACCTAGAACCATCCCAGGCCGGGCTCAGCTTCTGGGCCACCTAGAACCATCCCGGCCGGCCTCAGCTCCAGGGCCACCAGAACCATCCCGGGCCGGGCTCAGCTCCTGGGCCACCCAGAACCATCCCAGGCCGGGCTCAGCTCCTGGGCCACCCAGAACCATCCCAGGCCGGGCTCAGCTCCTGGGCCGCCCGGAACCATCCCGGGCCGGGCTCAGCTCCTGGGCCACCCAGAACCATCCTGGCCCAGCCCTGGGTCGTGAGAGCTCACAGGGTGGTTCCCCAACTCTGAACTTGCTTCAGGCTCCCAGTGGCCAGCCCTAAACTAGACTGTCCGGGCACTGCCTGTGTCCTTCCCCCGGCCACCCTGTGGCTCTCTGAGCCTCTCAGGACCTACAGGGCCGCTGTCTCCCTCACGCCCACAGCTCCTTCCCCCTCGCTCCTTCCCCGCCTCCTCTTCGCTCTCCTGGGGGCCTGTTGCCCTGCAAACCCCTGCTGCTCTGTGGTTCCGTTGGAGGGGAACTGAGTGGCTCCTGAGTGCAGATTCTTGGTGGGTGTGTCCGTGGCCAGCTCCTGATGTGGAGTGTGACACCGTCTCTTGTGCTGCAGGTCAAAAGAGGGATCACGGCAGGCACCATGGGCATTGTGAACCTGATGGAGTTCATGTGGAACATAAGCAAGCAGAAATAGCGGTAAGGTCGAGGATTCATCCCAGCAATAGCCACTTAGTATGGAGAGGACTTGCTGTGCCAGAAGGAGTGGGGTTGGGTTTATTGATTTCACTGTTTTATACTCATTTAGGCGAATGTTTTTAAAATATGTCTTTATTGACTTTATGTATTTTTTTTATTTTTATTTTTTTAGAAAGAGAGATAGGGGCAGGGAATAGAGAGAAACATCGATGGAAGAAATTCATCAGTGGCTGCCTCCTGCATGCTTCCTACTGGAGATGGAGCTCCGGGAATAGAACCAGAGACCTCTTGGTTCATGGATCAACCACTGAGCCACACCTGCCAGGCCACTGAGGCTGATTTCAATGGAGCTATAAAAGCACAGGAAGATTTTATTTGGGGAAACAGGCCCCAGCGTGAATGCTATTAAAGACACAGTTGGGCTCTGTCATGGACTCAATGCTTGTGTCCCCCTCTATCCCCCATTCACGTTGAAGCCCTAACCCCCAAAGTGATGGTATTTGGAGCTGGGCCTCTGGGAGGGCATTAGGTTCAGAGGAGGTCATGAGGTGGTGGCGAGGGTGCGGGTGGGCATGATGGGATCCGAGCCCTTACAAGCAGACCGGAGCTCTCTCCCATGTGAGGACACAGCGAGAAGGTCGCCATTGGCAAGGCAGGAAGAGGGTCCCTCCAGGAAATGCCTGTGCCAGCACCTTCGCCTTGAACGTGTCCGCTTCCAGGCCTGTGAGAAATAAGTGTCTGTGCCGAAGCCCAGCCGGTGGTGTGTTGCCATGGCAGCCCGAGCTCATAGACAGGGCTCTTCCCCGGAGCCTGAGGGGGCGTCCTGGCCATTCTCTGCTTTCCTCGGGGCTCCTCTTGGAGGGCGAGGATGCGTGGGGCAGGGAGACACCCCTGTGAGGGCCAGAGCAGGACCCAGGGGCCTGCCAGGGCCGGGGCTCCGCGGCGGGAATTGTGCTGAGGATTCTGGGCCATGAATGTGATGCAGCCCCAGCGGCCGAGGCTCCTTTCCTGCTGCTGCTCTCCACGCCTCTCGGCTCCGGAAGAATTAGTGACGTCATGTCCCCACCATCGCTGGTCTCCGACACCTCAGTCCACGGCTTTTCCTTCGGCGTCAGGTCAGCAGCGTCTCTCCTCCAGGCCCGCAGCTCTCAGGTTCCTGTTCAAGTTCCCGAGAGAGAATCTGATTGGCTCAGCTCACCACATCCTAGCTCAGCCTCCTGATTGGCTGCTGTTGGGTCAGGTGAGCACACTGAGACAATCAGTTCTGACTGATGGGGCCAGTCACATGGTTTGAACCTGGCCCTGGAGGCAGAGGCAGTTTCACTTGGAGGGCACTGAGGGAGAGTCAAACTGCACGGATTGGCACCCCTGGTCCAGGGCACCCAGGGGAGGGGACGGAGCTGGCACCACCCTTGGGTCCCTCCAGGGCTGCTGGGAGCCTGGGTCTGGTGCCAGAGGAGATTTACCGCCTAGAATTAGAGCCCGGAGCTCACATCTCCCTTAAGACCCGAGTCCCCGGATTCCCGTCTCCCTCTGCTATTGGGTGAGCTTTAGACCAAGAAGCGAGAAGCCTTCTCCCGTCTCTCACCCGCTGGTTATTGGGCTCACAGAGCAGCTGTGCCCTCTGACCCAGAGGTAGCCTGGGCGCAAGGTCAGCATGGATCCTTCTGGAACCCCCGCATGGAGGCTATTTGAGCCTGGGAATCTGAGCAAGGCGCGCTTTGGCAGCAAGTACAAGTCATTCTCTTTGTTCTTCAACCTTCTGATGGCACCGAGCTTCGTCCCAGCCTGGTGTCTGTGCACCGAGGGGATCGAGGGCAACCCCCCCCCCCCAACTTTCTCATGCGTGGGAAGGTACAGCACAGGGGAGGGGACGCCCCCAGATCTCCAGTCAGGGTGTTAGGGGCTGTGCTGCCCACCATGGAGAGTGGCCATTCAGTAGGGCCACAGGTGGCAGAGGCCGGGAGAGGAAGTAGAGGGCATGGGGCCCCGCCCCTTTTGGGACCACACCCAGGGCACACTAGGTACTAGCGGAGGGATACTCTGAGGAGGATAAGTTTCATAAAAGAATTTTATTTTTAGAGAAATTTTAGGTTTAGAGAGAAATTGAGAGGAAGGTACAGAGATTTCCCATATGCCCCCTGCCCCCCACTCACCCAGAGCCTCCCCCATTATCAACTCCCCTCTTCCCAGCCTGTATTTTTGTTGTATGTGATGAACCCACATCGGCACATCATTACAACCCACAGACCTTAGTGTAGCCCAAGAGTCACTCTTGGTGTGGTGCATTCTATGTATCTGGACACATTAGAATGACATGTGTCCATCATACAGTGTCACACAGCAGTTTCACTGCCCTCACAGTGGAGGCGACTCATTTCCATATTCAACCAGGGGCAGCTTGAGCCATGGCAAGTTGGGCTCCGGAAGATGATTTAATTCCATGTGGGAGTCACTGATGGGTGAGGACTTCACCTTTGAGTTAAAACAGAAAAGAAAGCCCGGTGGCTCAGTGTTTGAGGGTGGACCAGGAGGTCACAGTTTGATTCCCGATCGGCACATATGCCCGGGTTTCGGCTCAATCCTGGTGTGGGAGGTGCAGGAGGCAGCTGATCAATGATCCACTCTCATCACTGATGTTTCTATCTGTCCTTCTCCTTTCCTCTCTGAAAATAAAAATGTGAAAGAAAAACACAACTTCTAAAAGGTGGGCTGACTGAAGGAGGTAGGAGGTACGGGAAAGATGCTGGGAGATGTTTATGCCTCATCGGGGGATTCAAGGACCAGAGATGGGACTGCACGGGAGGTAATTGTGTGTTCCTTTTTGCACCATGAGAGTAAATGAGTGATGTCTGCTGACCACAGTGGTCAACTACAGAGAACAAGTAGACAGTCCATTGAGCAACTACTCCAGGCCGGCCAGGGGCTGGGATCCTCCACCCACCACCTTCTCTGATCTTCTTAGAGTGGATCCCGGCCCCCAGCTCAGAGAGGAAGGGACTGAGGCTCTGAGAGTCCAGAGCTTTGCCAAAGTCACATGGACAGAAAACGCTGGCTTCCCCCACAGGTGCCCCGGTGCTTCTGTTCTGGTTTAGGTGCCACAGAGGCAGCAGAATTCCTCCTTGAAGGGGACATAGGTTTACGTATGAATTCTTCAGTATTGGCACAATTGGTCCATCCTTCAGCCAGGAAGAGAGGGACAGTGAGAGACAGAAGGACAGGTTGCCCGAGAGCTCGGGTCAGGGGGACAGGACTGTGCGAGGTCTTCTCTACCGCCGCTTCTAACTCAGGGTTTTGTGCCCCTTCAGGCTGTCACTGGCGTTGGGATCGGTTGCTTGCTAAAGCAATGGTGGCACCAATCGCAGCTAAGGCTCCAGCGCCCGCAGTTACTCCGGTCCGGATGTTTTCTACCTGAAAGGGAGCAGCCCAGGTTCACAGTCCACAGCCAGTCCAGGCAGGTTCTCCCTCCGCCAAAGGGGCTGGAGGCCACACTCATGCTCCCGCCCTTCCCCAGGCCTGGCCTCTCGGAGATGCTGGCCTTGTCCCAACAACCCTTCCCTGGGAAGCCAAAGGTGTGACCACTTGTTAGTGCTGGGCTTGACTGGATGTGTCCTGACAACTGGCAGGGTGGACAGATGGAATCCTGTGTGAGCCTCCAGGGTGGGCCACTTGGTCCTGATGGAGGTGGTAGGGGAGGGGCCTTCCTGCCTGGGCTCCTGGGGCCAGAGCTCTGGGGGTGAAAGTGGGAATGGCTCTGTGGTCAGGGCTCTCCCTGGGGTCCAGCTCTGCAGAAGGAGGTGGTGGCAGAGCTGAGGGGGACGATGGGAAACCATGGCCTCAGGGATCACTGTGCTCTGTGTACTGTTCCCAAGTGCAGCCTGGAAACTTCTATCTCCACCCCCACCTCAGCCCTGAACTCCAGATTCACACATCCACTGCTACTGAGCAGGTCCACACGGATGTCTAACCGGTCACCTCAACTCCCCACATGAGCATCAAATCCTTAATTTCCCTCGCAAAACTCCTCCTCATTCCCCTCCATCAGGCTGCCCAGCACCCAGTCACAGGGGCTGTGAGCCCTGGAGGTGCCGTGGTTTGGCAGAAAGAGCCGGGACCACTGGGGGTTGAATCCTGTTTGTGCCTCTTACTGTGTGTTTGTGACAATGAACTCAGAAGAGGGCAAGGGGATGGGTTAAAGCTCTGCCCAGAACTTCCATAACATGTTCTTGAGCTCTTACACCGGCCACAGACCTGAGCATCTCTTGCCCGAAGGTTCTCTGGGGCCTTAGGACACCTGTCATGGTGCAGGGCTGACCCAGAATTTCCCTGACAGCACACAGGGCATCAGGAGCTGCCTTTAGGGTGGGTTTTAGAGGCAAAAAATCCCAAAGGGATAGAGGAGCCCAGAGCCCTAGAGGTCCCCCAAACATCCCCTCCTCTTGCACATGGGGAAACTGAGGCCAGAGAGGAAGTGCCCTGTCCAAAGACCCTGAGTGGATTAAAAGCAGATGTGAGATTAGTTCTCAAACATCCTGACTCCCAGCCAACAAGACCCTGAGAGCTCCCTTTTGAATTATTCAGGGTAATTCTTGTCACCCCCACTGCAAGTAGACCTCCAGAAGGGAGAGAGCCCCTGAAGAGAGGGCCTTACCTGCCGGCTGCGGGCCTTGCCGTATCTCAGATCGGTGACAAAGTGCTCACAGTTCCTGTTCATAACACTGTACTCCAACTCCTTACCAACCAACTCCTCCGCAGAACGGATAATCTTGTTCACGGGCAGTGGTGAGTACTCGTGGTCCAAGTGGTTGTTGACCCGATAGCAGCAGCCCCCCACCACATCACTCAGGAGCTCCCTTTTCACCACACCTCTGCTGCTCAGCACAGAGAAGAGGCTGGAGGAGCCAGCCCCGGGGTACTCATCTGGAATCAGACACAAGAGTATCAGCAACTGCAGGGGAGGCCTGGGAGGGGAGAGGTCACAAGGCAGGGAGGAAGGGCCAGGGGGTCACACTATTGAGCTCTGGTGTCTGTCCCTTCACCAATGTGATTGGAGGGTTCCATCATTTTGCTCTTTTCCTTAACGAGCTGTGAATAATCAATGTTAATCAATGTTGTGATGGTCAGTGGCTGCCACTGTGTTCCATTACATGAATGGACATTATATGAATTTACGGTAGTAAACTGTATTTCTTCATCTTTGCACTTGCGTGTTTCAGAAAGAGATCAAAGTAGTTGTGGTCCCACTGGGTTTCAGACTCTGCTGTGCAAATTTCATACATTCCCTCATTATTCTCCTTTTGAATTTCATGGCAAATACTCCCATCTCCATTCAACAACCGATATTGGACCTGAGGCATCATGGGCCTTTTCTGGCCCAGCTCTGGCCACATGGAGAGGCCACACAGCGCTTCCAGCTGGTGGCGTCCGATCCATTGAGCCTGGAGCCCGGGATTTGCTCTCTAAGAGGAGGGATCTAGAGAGCCCGCCAACCAGCAGGCTCCTTTATGTGTGAGTCTCGAGGCTGATGCTGCACTTAGCACCGCCCTGGAGGAAGCACTACCTGCACACTCACACACAAGCAGGACCCGCTGCTCACACTCACGCTCCCTGTTCCAAGCCTCCTAAGTGTCGTCTGGATTAGGGGGTTTCGCTTACTATTTGCCATCAATGCTGACAGTTTTCAGCTCTGTCAGTGTAGGTGACAGCGCATAGAAACCTGCTCAGTCACAAGGAGATTCTTGTGATCATGAGAAGTTTCTGTCCAGCGAGAACGCAAACGCTTGCTGTCCGAGGTGTGGGTCCCACTGCTCTGCAGGGCACCAGTCCCTGTGCCTCCCAGTCCGCGGTCTCCTCCCAGCACCTTCCTTTCATGGACGACACACACGTCTGGGCCCTGCCTTCTCCTCTGACCGCCTGTCATCCTGCTTCTGCTCTCCCTGCGTTACATCAAGGGTCCAGGCGCTCGTGTGCGTGTGTGTGAGACTCTCTGGGAGGTGTGACCTGGGAGAGCTGCTCCGTGGAGGGTGTTCAGGAAGCCCTCTCAGGACGCCCTGTTCTGTGACATCCTCTGGGCACAGGACACAGCCTGAGAGGCAGTCCCTCCATGAGAGCGGGACACCCAGACACGCTGCTGGTTTAGAGAAATCTGTCTGCTCGCCCAGCTAACGGGCCGGAGCTGGAGAGCATCCAATGCGGGTGCAGCCCGGCTTCCCTGGGGCCCACGGACCTCTTTTCCTGTTGAGTCAGGACCCGAGAGACCACTGAGATGCCCCCAAGGGACACGATGTACAGTGAGCACACGCACCGCCCAGGGAGAACCCAGTGAGGGTTCCTGGTGGCATTTGGCTTTGAATTGTTCTCATGAGGCCCATGTTCGGCAAATGCAGCTCATGAGCCACATGCGGCTCTTTGGCTCTTCCACAGAATACCACGGCCTGGGCGAGTCTATTTTGAAGAAGTGGCGTCAGAAGAAGTTTAAGTTTAAAAAATTTGTCTCTCAAAAGAAATTTCAATAGTTGTACTGTTGATATTTGGCTCTGTTGACTAATGAGTTTTGCCGACCACTGCATTAGGCTAATAAATCTTTGGTAAATCCTACTTTGAACCCCCTTACCTGGGGGAGCCAGGTGGATCACATAACCTTTTCCCACATAGAGGGCCCAGTGCGAGTAGCCGATGCGGGAAATCTCAATCAGGTCTCCAGGCTTGGGCACTTCACAAAACTGCAAGAGAACAGCGGGAAGGGGAGAGATTTCAGGGAGCTGCAGAGGGCCGGCTGGGAGGAGCTGGGCAGGGGAGTCCACGCGGATGTTCATCGCCTGGTGAGCGTGTGGAGGGCACTCTGGCCCCTGTGAGGCCCTCAGCCTCTGGCGCTTTCAGAGCGTGCCCTTGGGGAACTGGAAGCCTGGAATCTGGTTGCCCCGAGGGAGGGAAGCCTGGAAACATGACCTTGTGCTTTGGGAGAGTGAAGAATTGTCCAAAGAGAGTGTAATGCATGCGTGTCTGTGCTTTGTGCACATGTATGTTGTGTGTGGTGCGTGTACATGCACACACAGGATGCCAACGAGCATATGTGGGTGTATTGTGCACCTGTCTGGAGGGTGATGACACGATTGCTGTGTGCAAAGCCCCTTCGTGGAGGCTGGGACCCAGGCTCATCCCCAGCCACATGGGGCAGGTGAGTCTGAGCTTCTGCCTCACACACTGCCCGCAGGTGCTCACATGCCTCTTGCCCTGGCTGAGCATGGCCCCCACAGGCTCCTCCTCACACTCTGCCCCTCCAGCCCCGGTGCACCCGCCCTCAGAGGTGCCCACCTGAGGGACAGAACTGACAGCCTAGTGAGGGGACTGAGCTTTGAGGAGGCCCTAGTGGGGCTGCCCAGCTTCCAGAGCTGGGGGGGTGGAGGGGACAGACGGGGCTCACACACTCAGGCAGCAGGCTCTGCTGGCACTCTCCCCACCATGACGGCCACCCTCCAAGCCCAGGGGAGGAAGCAGCACCCCTTGCTCAGCGGGGGAAACTGAGGATCAGAGAGGGAGAGGGACTTGCCCGGGACACTCAGCTGGCGGTGTCTGATGGGTCTTCTCTGTCATGTCTCCTCCTGTCCCTTTCCTCCCTCCCTCCCTGCCTCACCACCTCCTCCCTCTCCTCAGTGCCCCGCCCAGGGCACCACAGCACCTGATCAGAGAATTTTTCAGCTTTTCTTTGTCTCTGTGTCTGACCTCAGCGAATGAGAAACCTCGTGCAGCCCTCACCCCGGGCGGCCCAACCTGAGGCCAGGGCTCAGCTTCCCTTTGGCCCATTCCATGCCGGTACCCAGCAGCCCACGCTCACCCCGAACACGTCTCCTGATTCACCTCCTCGTCCATCTCCCGCCCGTGACTCAGTTCAGGCCCCAGGTCCCTATTTTGTGACCCCACAGTTTCCTGACAAGATTCCCTGCCTCCTGTCCCTTCAGCTCCATATCCAGTCCCCCAGAACACCGGTGTCCTTCCCAAATGTCCCAACTGTCCATGACCCTCCTCTGGCCTCAGGGGACAGGCATGCCCCTGGGCAGCCATAGCCCCTCCTGACCCTTCCCCACCCCTCACCATCCCTGCCCACCCCCATCCTCGTGCCCCCCGCCCCCCGGGCTGGATGAAGGCCTTGCCTTTCCCTCCCCACAGCTCCCTCTGGCCTCTGCTCCTCTGCACCCCAGCTTCTCTCTGCCCCCAGCCCCTGCCCCACGCCCACCCCTCCTCTCCTCCCCCCAGACAGACACCTCCTCTGAGGAGCTGCCCTGAAGGCCCAGCCTGGCTCAGCTGCCATACTCAGGGTCCCCAGCCCCCGGGACCGCCACCTCTCCCCACGGGATCGTGCTCTGCTGCGGTCCCTGTGCCTGTCTCACCCCCTCTGGGCTTTGAGCTCCATCAGGGGGATCCTGTGTGCTCGGCCCGCCCTCCCTGCATCTCCTGGGTCCTGAGAGGGGCCTGGTGTGGAACAGGAGGGACGGACCTGTGGGAGCAGGAGGGCTGGAGGGCGCGGGGCCAGGGCTCAGGCCAGGCAGGCCCAGAGGTGGTGTCCATCTGGGGGAGAACAAGGGCATTTGTCACTCCGAAATGAAATGGTGACTTAAGGGGAGGCCTGGGCACTGTCCCAGGAGCAGGGCAGTGAGCTGGGGCCTGGTCTGGGCAGGCAGCGGTTCCCAGGAGCAGTGAAGCAGGTGGACTGAGCTCTGGAATGTACAGGCGCCTTCCCGGAATCGCCCCACTTCCTGTAAGAGCTCCGTCCAGCTGGCTGCTTTCTGCTGCACACCACGTGCTGGGCCCGCCCCTCCAGGATCCTGTGTGAGTCTGGACTCCAGGGCTAATGGGGGCAGCTGTCTGCGTTGGACGCTGAGAACCGAATGCACCCCATCAGGCAGACACATGCCTGGGAGGAAGGGGGGCCAGAAAGAGGGGCTGAGGAGGCATCGAACCCCAGCAGCAGCTGAATCCCACAGCCCAGGATCCACTGCTCCCCAAGTCACGGGGCCCCCATCAGCCCACTCTCCACCTCCTTCCCCAGCTCAGGCGGGCACAGCCCAGACACCACACATCCTCCCACATGGCCCCCCAACTCCATACAGTGCCAGACCCAGAGCGGGGCTCCCTCTGCCCCAAGACCTCCCAGTCCTGCAGCAAAAGAGACTCAAACAACATTCCGGTCTCCATGGCAGCCTTAGAGGCAGCGCTGTTCCCAGCAGGAACACAGCCCAGGCCTTCATTTAGAACAGGGAGCTGCCCTCCCCTGTAGAGCAGGTTCTAGAAAGGTCTGAGGACTTACCGAAGCCATTGCTTGCCAGGGTGGGTCTGGCTTCTGCTCCTGGTGCAACAGGTTTTATACCCAAGTGGACGCTTTCGCTTTCGCTTTCGATTTCCCTTGTTGTTCAGAAGGACTGAACCCTCAGTGGTTAGAGGTCCTCTCAGCATTGCTCTCCGTGCACAGGCCATGATTCCCCCCCCCCCGCCCCCCCCCAAGGCCTGGCATGGCTGGGCCTGGAAGCCGCCGGGAAGCAGTCGGAGTCGGAGGGAAGCCTCATGCCTGCCCTGCCCGGGACACGTGCTCCCACTGAGGACGGGGTGCATGAGGCCCAGCTGTCAGCCCCCGGCCCACGTGGGCCCTTATCTTATACCCACCCCACGGAGGACAGGAGCCCCGGGCAGCCTTCAGGGCGGGACCCCTGGGAAGGGCTCAGCAGGCGGGTGCCTGGACCTCGGGATCCCAGGGCTCATTGGCATGGGGTGCATGTGGGTGGGAGAGCAGAGCTTCCCTGAGAGCGGCCTCCCCAGCCTGGCCGTCCGCTGTCCCTGGAGCAGGAGGCGGAGGCAGGGCGCAGGCTCAGTCCCGCAGCTCCCCAGGCACCAGGGCCCAGGCTCTTCCATCCTGCTGGTCCCGCGTCTGCTGGATGGTCGCTGTGGTCGCACAGCCTCCAGGGGCACAGCCGCACCTGGCCCTGTCCAAGGGCAGTAAGAGGAGCTTTTCATTCCCTGGTCTCCTCTGAGCAGGGAAAGCCCCTCCCACAGCCTCCTGCGGCCTTGTCCCCCCTTCCCTGTCCAGGGCTGCGTCCCGTTTCCATGCAAACCCATCCTGGGCAATGGGGCAGGGGCTCCCCTGGGGGGCTCAGCCACTCGGGCCTCAGCCAGGTCTGTGGAGGGGCCGGTGCTGCCCAATCAAGGGCAGGGCTGTGCGTGCCCCTTGAAGGCGTGCACGTGCGCGTGCGCGTGCGCATGCGTGTGCGTGTGCGTGTGTGTGTGTGTGTGTGTGTGTGTGTGTGTGGTGCATGTGCGTGCGGTGCGTGTACGTGTGGAGCTGGAGCGGGCAGGGGAGGTGGCTATTGGCCAGGCAACCAGCACCTAAGCTGCACTCCCCCCTCCCACCCAGTGTCAGCCACAGCTTTGCTGGAGGCCACAGGGAGGCCAGCCCAGCTCTCAGGCCTCAGGGGAGCAGGAGGGGGAGCAGCCCTGCAGGCGGGAGGGGAGCACAGCCAGCTTGAGGACCTGGCTGAGCCCCTCCCTCCCTCCCTCCATCAGGAAGCACTGTGTGCAGGGGCTCGGGAAGGCCCCCCTTTCCCAGCATGACCCCATGACCGCGGCTCCCACTTCCTGGGCCACACAGGCTCCGGACTCGCGGGTCCAAAGCCATGGCTCCTCCGGCCAGGAAGGAGAATGGGCTCTGGGCAGCGTCCTCCCTGTTTCCCAGTGAGTTTCACCCCTAAAGGCGTCTGAGCGGCACAGAGCGCCACCTGCCCGCATGCAGCTCATGCTCTTTCACGGTGTCGCTCTGGGCCACGGCCTGCCCTCCCCTCCGCTCACGCCCTCCTGCTCAGGGTGAGGGCCTCACGGTGCCAGCCCAGAGGCCGTGAGTGTGGGCCGAGCGCCCCACGGGTGGTGCCTGCCCCTCGCAGGCCCGGCTGCAGCTGCTGGGCATGGACTCTGCCTCTGAGGCCCGTGTCCAGCTTCCACGTGCTCAGGTGGTCCTGCAGCCACGGTCTCGCCTCTCCCGCCGCTGCCCCCCTGGTGGCCTGGCTGTGGGCCTGGCGCTCACCCACCTCCCCGCCTGGTCCCCCTCACGGCCTCCGCTGTGGGTCTGGCCAGCACGTGAGCACCTCTTTGCACTGAAACTCCTTGAAGAGAGGTGAGGTTTCCGTGTCTGGTTGAGAGTGTACGTTGGCTTTTTCAGAAATTGGTCCATTTCACCAGAATGTCAAGTGTGTGACGCTCTGCCCAGGATTCCCTGTGCGCCTCCGATGCCCGCAGGTCCTGAAGGAACAGCCCCGCTTCTGTTCCAGTCCTGGTCATCCGTATCTTCTCTCTCTTCCTTTGTAATCTTTCAAAACGTTTGTGGACATAATGGATGTTTTCAAAGATCCAGCTTTTGTGTGTTCGATTTTCTCTACTCCTTCCATGTTTTCCGTTTCCCTGGTTTCTGCGCCCTGTTCCTGCCTTCCTTGCGCTTCCCATGGCTGTGTCCTCCCCGTTCCTGTTTGCTGAGACGGGAGCTGGAGTACTGACTGGAGACTTCCTCGTCTCCAACGTGAGCATTCACATTTCCCTTTCACTGCGGCTGGACTGCGTCCCGTGGATGTTTACCGGTGTGTGTTTATTGTGTATATTCATTTACTCACCCCAACTGAACACTTTTTTCAGGGCTTCAGGATTGGTGCTCACAGGGGTTATTTAGAAATATGTTGTTTTCTACTTGTCCCATGATTCCTCTATTCCAGCGGTTCTCAACCGGTGGGTCGCGACCCTTTTGGGGGTCGAACGACCCTTTCACGGGGGTCGCCTAAGACATCCTGCATATCAGATATTTACATTACGATTCATAACAGTAGCTAAATTACAGTTATGAAGTAGCAACGAAAATAATTTCATGGTTGGGGGTCACCACAACATGAGGAACTGTATTAAAGGGTCGCGGCATTAGGAAGGTTGACAACCACTGCTCTTTTCACTTCTTTTTCTATTTCTGCTTTTTATCTTAATTGGGTATTTTTGGTTTCACCCCAGTTATGGACTCATTAACTTGGTCTCCTCTTCTGTGTTTTTAATGAGAGCTTAGCACAGAATCTCTGTCTCAGCACCAATGACGTCTTGATCCAGATAAATCTTAGCTGAGGGGGCCTGTGCCTTGTAGGACACTTAGCCGTGGGCCGCAGCTGCTGCTGGGGTTCGGTGCCTCCTCAGCCCCTCTGTTCTCGCTCCTCCTTCCTCCCAGGCTTGATTCTGCTGGATGAGTCACATTCGATTCTTAGTGTCAGACGGGGACAGCTCCCCCGCCCCCATTAGCTCTGGGGTCCTGACTCACACAGGATCCGGGAGGGGCCCGCCCAAAACGTGGTGTGCAGCAGAAAGCAGCCAGCTGGGCTGGGCTCTTACGGGAATTAGGGTGATTCCAGGAAGGCACCTGCACGTTCCAGAGCTCAGCCCACCTGCTTCACTGCTCCTGGGAACCGCTGCCTGCCCAGACCAGGCCCCAGCTCACTGCCCTGCTCCGGGGACAGTGCCCAGGCCTCCCCTTAAGTCACCATTTCATTTCGGAGTGACAAATGCCCTTGTTCTCCCCCAGATGGACACCACCTCTGGGCCTGCCTGGCCTGAGCCCTGGCCCCGCGCCCTCCAGCCCTCCTGCTCCCACAGGTCCTTCCCTCCTGTTCCACACCAGGCCCCTCTCAGGACCCAGGAGATGCAGGGAGGGAGGGCCGTGCACACAGGATCCCCCTGATGGAGCTCAAAGCCCAGTGGGGGTGAGACAGGCACAGGGTCCGCAGCAGAGCAAGATCCCGTGGGGAGAGGTGGCGGTCCCGGGGGCTGGGGACCCTGAGCGTGGCAGCTGAGCCAGGCTGGGCCTTCAGGGCAGCTCCTCAGAGGAGGTGTCTGTCTGAGGAGAGGAGAGGAGGGGTGGGCGTGGGGCAGGGGCTGGGGGCAAAGAGAAGCTGGGGTGCAGAGGAGCAGAGGTCGGAGGGATCCGGGAGCTGTGGGGAGGGAAAGGCAAGGCCTTCAGCGAGCCCGGGTGCAGGGGGTTGGGGCTAGGGGAGGGGCGGCGAGGACAGGAGGGGACAGGAGGTTGGGAAAGGGTCAGGAGGGGCTGTGGCTGCCCTGGGGCATGTCTGTGCCCTGAGGCCAGAGGAGGGTCATGGACAGTTGGGACATTTGGGAAGGACACCGGGGGTCCTGGGGGACTGGATATGGAGGTGACGGGACAGGAGGCAGGGAATCTCATCAGGAAACTGTGGGGTCACAAAATAGGGACCTGGTGCCCTGAATTGAGTCACGGGCGGGTGATGGACGAGGAGGTGAATCAGGAGACGTGTTCGGGGTGAGCGTGGGCTGCTGGGTACCGGCATGGAATGGGCCAAAGGGAAGCTGAGCCCTGGCCTCAGGTTGGGCCGCCTGGGGTGAGGGCTGCAGGAGGTTTCTCATTCGCTGAGGTCAGACACAGAGACAAAGAAAAGCTGAAAAATTCTCTGATCAGGAAGCTGTGGTGCCCTTGGGGGGCGGGCACTGAGGAGCAGAGAGGAGGAGGTGAGTGTGCCTTGCCAGCATGGCCAAGGGTGACCCTGAGTGGGGGCGGTGGAGGATTTAGAAAAGACAGACAAGAGAAGAAAGCTGGGGCTGGGCGGGACGCTGCCCTCTCTGATGGACAGGCAGCACCACAGCCTGTAAGCCATCTCCTTATTTTAGAGCCAGATTCCATGAGGCTCATTACAATGTTCTTTGAGTTTCATATCTACTCAATTACATGCACCTGAACTCTATCAAGCCCACATCACTCAGGCACGTGGGACCACGTGTTCAGACCACAGGCTCAAGCTTACAACTCTAGCTGTTGGCTATCATTGTGCTGGGAGGCTCTGCCCTCCAAGCTGGGATTTGCACATGGCCGTGAGAGGACTGTGCCCTCTCATTAGTCCAACACTTGAACCTGTCCAAACACTGGTGATAATGCAGGGCGGGAGGGAACAGGACCAGGAAGGGATGGGACAGAGAAGACCCAGCGTGGCCACTGCCAGGTGAGTGCCCCTCGTGGGGTGACCCTTTACTCTCTACAGTTCTTCCTAGAGTGCGATGATGGGTTGGATTTTGGGAAACCCCCAGTGAAGCCTGCATGGTATTTATTATATTAACAGTTGTTAATAAATACAGCATTAATTGTTGGTGTCCCTCGTTAGGGCGTCATAAAGCCGGGGTTCTTTTCCCAGCCTTACAAAGGATTCAGCATTCTGGAGAAGGGGGCTGCGAGGAGATGATTAAAGAGTCCAAGGAGGAAATATATTTTTGAGAGGCATTGGGGGTCAGAGGAGCTTCAGCCAAAGGGAACTGAAGACTCCTACCTTGACCAAGGACCCGTGTTTTTATTCACACGATATATCCTAAGGCAGTGGTCGGCAAACTGCGGCTCTCGAGCCACATGCGGCTCTTTGGCCCCTTGAGCCTGGCTCTTCCACAAAATGCCACGGCCTGGGCGAGTCTATTTTGAAGAAGTGGCGTTAGAAGAAGTTTAAGTTTTAAAAATTTGGCTCTTCAAAGAAACTTCAATCGTTGTACTGTTGGTATTTGGCTCTGTTGACTAATGAGTTTGCCGACCACTGTCCTAAGGCAAGCTGGAAATATACACTTCAAAGGTTAAGGTATCAAAGGGTAAAGAAGCATTATCAATTTGGGGAATAGCCTACAGCTGTTCAGCCGTTTGGCCAACAGGAGGCAATAAAATGCCCTGAGCTGTCTGGCAGTTAACAATCCTATTCAGGTTTGGGGGAAGTGCCCTTTAGCCGTTTCCAACAGGTAAACTACATATGTGGCTCACCCTTGTTGAGCCCCCAGAGTCCCATCACCCTTTTAACAGAACTCTTGTAGTTATCACATGCTGGAATTGGTTCTCGGCAATTCATTCGCACAATAATGCTGCAGCATCTGTTCTCATTTTGATGCTACAGTATTAATTCTCACAGTAACCCCAGGGCAGTGGTCGGCAAACTCATTAGTCAACAGAGCCAAATATCAACAGTACAACCATTGAAATTTCTTTTGAGAGCCAAATATTTAAAACTTAAACTTCTCCTAACGCCACTTCTTCAAAATAGACTCACCCAGGCCGTGGTATTTTGTGGAAGAGCCACACTCAAGGGGCCAAAGAGCCGCATGTGGCTCACGAGCCGGGGTTTGCCGACCATGGCCCTAGGGTATTAATTCTCACAGTAATGCCAAAGTATTGGTTCTCACAGTAATGCTGCAGTATTGGTTCTCACAGTAATGCTAGAGTATTGTTTCCCACAGTAATACTACAGTATTAATTCTCACAGTAATGCTGCAGTATTGGTTCTCACAGTAATGCAGTATCAATTCTCACAGTAATGCTGTGATATTGGTTCTCACAGTAATGTTACAGTATTAATTCTCACAGCAATGCTGCGATATTGGTTATCACAATAATGCTAGAGTGCCCAGCATGTGAGAGCTCTTAGCTCATTAAGTCCTGTGAACAAGCCCTGGGGTACACAGAGTTCAGGAAACTTCTCCAATGTGTCCGACATGAGATGAGGAGTCAACCCGGGTGTATCATGTCCTTGAAGTGCCTCAACCTTTCACGGCTAGGGTTCAGGATCTGAAGAAGGGGCCACGCACAAATGAAAACACTAGAGAAGAAATGTGGATTTAGAAGGCATAGGGGGCCAGGTGGAAACCTCTCTCTAGAGGAGAAGCTCACTGAAACCCTGGCCTTGTCAGCTTTTATTGCCTTAAATACATATTTGCCCTTTTGAAATGCATACAGCCATATCAAAGGTAAGGTTTGGTAAACAGTAAAAGGACTATCATGTTAGGGAATTGCCTTCAGCCATTGAGCCCACAGCAGGGCAATATTATGCTGATTTTCATCCCTGCTGAATATCCAAGTCCATTGGCCTTCCAATGGGTCTTTTTGCATCAATGCCAAGTACTGTTGGTTTTAGCCCCCAGCATTTCCTCCTTTTTGTTTTCTTAATAAATCTAGAAAGGTGTATGCCGTCTGCAGGGCTTGAGTCCTTTTAAGATTTTTCATTCCATACCTGCAGACTAGAAAGAAACATAAAAGAACAAGAATGAGACAGCCAGTAGTGGTTACGCTAAGAGTCAAATGTAGGGAGATCCAATGAGAAGGACTGGATTCTTTCATGTTCTTTTTGCATTGCTGCCAGGCATCTAAGGAACTAGTTTGTAGTAGGCTTCTTTCTGGTCTGTCAGTTCTTTATGGGTCCCCTTCCCAATCACTACCCCCTGTGACATGGCAGCAATGATATTCGAGTTCTGGATGGTGGACAAACAGTGGGCAGTGACAATCCAGGTCCAACCTCCTTTGGCTTTGTCCAGGGCCACCTGCACCCTCGCTCAACTGACGACTGCTAGCCTGGCAAGGCTTCCTCACCATTCCCCAGGTCATCTCTGGTCTGCTTCTGCCCTGTCTCGTTCTCCTCCTGTTTCTTATCTTCAGCGTGTTGCTTGGGGCTTGGAGGAGTTTTCTGAAAATACACAAGCATATCCTCGACCAAAGGTTAACTAGTGTCAGGAACCTTCCATAAACCAGACTCGGGCTCTTTCCATTCAACCAGACCATTTCCTTTGGCTTACTCAGACACCAGTGTAATTCCATAGGTGTCTTCCTTCCATTACTAAAACCATACAATATTAAAACCTTAAGTTTCCAATGACAATTAAAAGTAAACAGCCAGCATTTCTTAGATTGACATTTATGAACACACTTTTTGTGATTTTTCCAAAAGACATCAATTAAATTTAAACCGGTTTTTGTATTAAAAATTTGGTTCTCACCATAGAATTAATCCTTTTTTTAAATCAGGCCAATAAAATATTATATCCTAGGTTGAAATTTTACCACACATAGTACACATAAGAATTACAATATATTTGAACTATTAATTTCTCCAGAGAAAATACAAGAATTGTTTTTCACAAAAATGAATTTCTATACTTTATGCATTTTGTTAGCACAACCATATAATTTCTCCCAACTTCATTTGAACTTGAAACTCTTAGAAGCCTCAAATTTTAGGTGGCAGCTTAAATGCTTAGCATTTCTCAGATTAGTAACATATTTATATTTTTAAGGATATATTTCAAATAAAATACAAGACATATTTAATAAATTCAAATCTATCCTCTAGGTTTTTCATACTATGAGGCAAACTCAGATTAATATTTCAGTATTTTGTCATTTTAAAATACCTAGATATTTAATAATTTTTATTATTTAATTCAGCAAACTCCAACGTTTTAAGTTACCAAAGACTTTGGAAAACTATGTTTAGTCATATATAATTACCACTGGAAAAGATTTACCATATACCTTGCATTTTAGTTATGTATATTTTGCCTTAACAACTTTGAGATTTTAAAGCCAATTGTTATTATCCAAGGCATTTTCTTTGGCAAATTCTCTAACAGAGATAACTTACTAACATTCAGTGGCTTTAACGTTAACGTTGGAATGCGATCCATTATTATTCAAGAACCATCCATTATTATGGAAACACGAATCTTGTAGCCTTTATGTTTTCCTTGTGCCATATTTGCCATCTTTTATAGAAAAACAGTCCGGGGCCTATTCTACAGCATCCATGAAGAGATGGGGCTTAGGCCAAGAGGCCACCCACAATCGGGCAGGGCGTGCCTTCTCTTAAGCTAGCCCTTTTCTCTGCACAGATATAGAAATCTCAGACACAACCCTAAATCGTGAGACATGTCTCATCTATCCAAATTTCAAATGACGGACTGGGAAAATGGCAAAAATGAGACTTGTAATAATGCTCCCGAGCGTGGGCATCCATTATACAGGCTCACCAAAAGACCTAGTAATTAATGGGCTGCATGTGGGTGGGAGAGCGGAGCTTCCCTGAGAGCGGCCTCCCCAACCTGGCCGTCCGCTGTCCCTGGAGCAGGAGGCGGAGGCAGGGTGCAGGCTCAGTCCCGCAGCTCCCCAGGCACCAGGGCCCAGGCTCTTCCATCCTGCTGGTCCCGCGTCTGCTGGATGGTCGCTGTGGTCGCACAGCCTCCAGGGGCACAGCCGCACCTGGCCCTGTCCAAGGGCAGTAAGAGGAGCTTTTCATTCCCTGGTCTCCTCTGAGCAGGCAAAGCCCCTCCCACAGCCTCCTGCGGCCTTGTCCCCCCTTCCCTGTCCAGGGCTGGGTCCCGTTTCCATGCAAACCCATCGGGGGCAACGGGGCAGGGGCTCCCCTGGGGGCTCAGCCACTGGGGCCTCAGCCAGGTCTGTGGAGGGGCCAGTGCTGCCCAATCAAGGGCAGGGCTGTGCGCACCCCGGAGAAGGTGTGTGCGTGTGCGTGTGCGTGCGTGTGTGTGTGTGCGTGTGCATGTGCGTGTGCGTGTGGTACATGTGCGTGCGGTGCGTGTACGTGTGGAGCTGGAGCGGGCAGGGGAGGTGGCTATTGGCCAGGCAACCAGCACCTAAGCTGCACTCCCCCCTCCCACCCAGTGTCAGGCACAGCTTTGCTGGAGGCCACAGGGAGGCAGGCCCAGCTCTCCGGCCTCAGGGGAGCAGGAGGGGGAGCCGCCCTGCAGGCAGGAGGGGAGCACATCCAGCGTGAGGACCTGGCTGAGCCCCTCCCTCCCTCCCTCCATCAGGAAGCACTGTGTGCAGGGGTGCGGGAAGGCCCCCCTTTCCCAGCATGACCCCATGACCGCGGCTCCCGCTTCCCTGGGCCACACAGGCTCCGGACTCGCGGGTCCAAGGCCATGGCTCCTCCGGCCAGGAAGGAGAATGGGCTCTGGGCAGCGTCCTCCCTGTTTCCCAGTGAGTTTCACCCCTAAAGGCGTCTGAGCGGCACAGAGCGCCACCTGCCCGCATGCAGCTCATGCTCTTTCACGGTGTCGCTCTGGGCCACGGCCTGCCCTCCCCTCCGCTCACGCCCTCCTGCTCAGGGTGAGGGCCTCACGGTGCCAGCCCAGAGGCCGTGAGTGTGGGCCGAGCGCCCCACGGGTGGTGCCTGCCCCTCGCAGGCCCGGCTGCAGCTGCTGGGCATGGACTCTGCCTCTGAGGCCCGTGTCCAGCTTCCACGTGCTCAGGTGGTCCTGCAGCCACGGTCTCGCCTCTCCCGCCGCTGCCCCCCTGGTGGCCTGGCTGTGGGCCTGGCGCTCACCCACCTCCCCGCCTGGTCCCCCTCACGGCCTCCGCTGTGGGTCTGGCCAGCACGTGAGCACCTCTTTGCACTGAAACTCCTTGAAGAGAGGTGAGGTTTCCGTGTCTGGTTGAGAGTGTACGTTGGCTTTTTCAGAAATTGGTCCATTTCACCAGAATGTCAAGTGTGTGACGCTCTGCCCAGGATTCCCTGTGCGCCTCCGATGCCCGCAGGTTCTGAAGGAACAGCCCCGCTTCTGTTCCAGTCCTGGTCATCCGTATCTTCTCTCTCTTCCTTTGTAATCTTTCAAAACGTTTGTGGACATAATCGATGTTTTCAAAGATCCAGCTTTTGTGTGTTCGATTTTCTCTACTCCTTCTGTGTGTTCCGTTTCCCTGGTTTCTGCGCCCTGTTCCTGCCTTCCTTGCGCTTCCCATGGCTGTGTCCTCCCCGTTCCTGTTTGCTGAGACGGGAGCTGGAGTACTGACTGGACACTTCCTCGTCTCCAACGTGAGCATTCACATTTCCCTTTCACTGCGGCTGGACTGCGTCCCGTGGGTGTTTACCGGTGTGTGTTTATTGTGTATATTCATTTACTCACCCCAACTGAACACTTTTTCCAGGGCTTCAGGATTGGTGCTCACAGGGGTTATTTAGAAATATGTTGTTTTCTACTTGTCCCATGATTCCTCTATTCCAGTGGTTCTCAACCGGTGGGTCGCGACCCTTTTGGGGGTCGAACGACCCTTTCACGGGGGTCGCCTAAGACATCCTGCATATCAGATATTTACATTACGATTCATAACAGTAGCTAAATTACAGTTATGAAGTAGCAACGAAAATAATTTCATGGTTGGGGGTCACCACAACATGAGGAACTGTATTAAAGGGTCGCGGCATTAGGAAGGTTGACAACCACTGCTCTTTTCACTTCTTTTTCTATTTCTGCTTTTTATCTTAATTGGGTATTTTGGGTTTCACCCCAGTTATGGACTCATTAACTTGGCCTCCTCTTCTGTGTTTTTAATGAGAGCTTAGCACAGACTCTCCGTCTCAGCACCAATGACGTCCTGATCCAGATAAATCTTAGCTGAGGGGGCCTGTGCCTTGTAGGACACTTAGCCGTGGGCCCCAGCTGCTGCTGGGGTTCGGTGCCTCCTCAGCCCCTCTGTTCTCGCTCCTCCTTCCTCCCAGGCATGATTCTGCTGAATGAGTCACATTCGATTCTTAGTGTCAGACGGGGACAGCTCCCCCGCCCCCATTAGCTCTGGGGTCCTGACTCACACAGGATCCGGGAGGGGCCCGCCCAAAACGTGGTGTGCAGCAGAAAGCAGCCAGCTGGGCATGGCTCTTAGGGGAATTAGGGTGATTCCAGGAAGGCGTCTGCACGTTCCAGAGGTCAGTGCAACTGCTTCACTGCTCCTGGGAACCGCTGCCTGCCCAGACCAGGCCCCAGCTCACTGCCCTGCTCCGGGGACAGTGCCCAGACCTCTCCTTAAGTCATCATTTTGCTTCAGAGTGAGAAATGCCCTTGTTCTCCCCCAGATGGACACCAACTCTGGGCCTGCCTGG
Source organism: Plecotus auritus (assembly GCF_963455305.1). Taxonomy (NCBI): domain Eukaryota; kingdom Metazoa; phylum Chordata; class Mammalia; order Chiroptera; family Vespertilionidae; genus Plecotus; species Plecotus auritus. The sequence continues at coordinate 152,103,144 of NC_137783.1, read as the reverse complement.
CCTGAGCCCTAGCCCCGGGCCCTCCAGCCCTCCTGCTCCCACAGGTCCGTCCCTCCTGTTCCAAACCAGGCCCCTCTCAGGACCCAGGAGATGCAGGGAGGGAGGGCCGAGCACACAGGATCCCCCTGATGGAGCTCAAAGCCCAGAGGAGGTGGGACAGGCACAGGGACCGCAGCAGAGCAAGATCCCGTGGGGAGAGGTGGCGGTCCCGGGGGCTGGGGACCCTGAGCGTGGCAGCTGAGCCAGGCTGGGCCTTCAGGGCAGCTCCTCAGAGGAGGTGTCTGTCTGAGGAGAGGAGAGGAGGGGTGGGCGTGGGGCAGGGGCTGGGGGCAAAGAGAAGCTGGGGTGCAGAGGAGCAGAGGTCAGAGGGAGCTGTGGGGAGGGAAAGGCAAGGCCTTCAGCCAGCCCAGGGTGGGGGAGGGGGGAGGGGCGGCGAGGACAGGAGGGGACAGGAGGTTGGGGAAGGGTCAGGAGGGGCTGTGGCTGCCCTGGGGCATGTCTGTGCCCTAAGGCCAGAGAAGGGTCATGGACAGATGGGATATTTGGGAAGGACACCGGGGGTCCTGGGACTGGATATGGAGGTGACGGGACAGGAGGCAGGGAATCTCATCAGGAAACTGTGGGGTCACAAAATAGGGACCTGGTACCCTGAATCGAGTCACGGGCGGGTGATGGACGAGGAGGTGAATCAGGAGACGTGTTCGGGGTGAGCGTGGGCTGCTGGGTACCCGCATGGAATGGGCCAAAGGGAAGCTGAGCCCTGGCCTCAGGTTGGGCCGCCTGGGGTGAGGGCTGCAGGAGGTTTCTCATTCACTGAGGTCAGACACAGAGACAAAGAAAAGCTGAAAAATTCTCTGATCAGGAAGCTGTGGTGCCCTGGGGGGGGCGGGCACTGAGGAGCAGAGAGGAGGAGGTGAGTGTGCCTTGCCAGCATGGCCAAGGGTGACCCTGAGTGGGGGCGGTGGAGGATTTAGAAAAGACAGACAAGAGAAGAAAGCTGGGGCTGGGCGGGACGCTGCCCTCTCTGGTGGACAGGCAGCACCACAGCCTGTAAGCTGTCTCCTTATTTTAGAGGCAGATTCCATGAGGCTCATTACAATGTTCTTTAAGTTTCAAATCTACTCAATTACATGCACCTGAACTCTATCAAGCCCACATCACTCAGGCACGTGGGACCACGTGTTCAGACCACAGGCTCAAGCTTACAACTCTAGCTGTTGGCTATCATTGTGCTGGGAGGCTCTGCCCTCCAAGCTGGGATTTGCACATGGCCGTGAGAGGACTGTGCCCTCTCATTAGTCCAACACTTGAACCTGTCCAAACACTGGTGATAATGCAGGGAGGGAGGGAACAGGACCAGGAAGGGATGGGACAGAGAAGACCCAGCGCCGCCACTGCCAGTTGAGCGCCCCTCGTGGGGTGACCCTTTACTCTCTGCAGTTCTTCCTAGAGTGCGGTGATGGGTTGGATTTTGGGAAACCCCCAGTGAAGCATGCATGGTATTTATTATATTAACAGTTGTTAATAAATACAGCATTAATTGTTGGTGTCCCTCGTTAGGGCGTCATAAAGCCGGGGTTCTTTTCCCAGCCTTACAAAGGATTCAGCATTCTGGAGAAGGGGGCTGCGAGTAGATGATTAAAGAGTCCAAGGAGGAAATATATTTTTGAGAGGCATTGGGGGTCAGAGGAGCTTCAGCCAAAGGGAACTGAAGACTCCTACCTTGACCAAGGACCCGTGTTTTTATTCACACGATATATCCTAAGGCAGTGGTTGGCAAACTGCGGCTTTCGAGCCACATGCGGCTCTTTGGCCCCTTGAGTGTGGCTCTTCCACAAAATGCCACGGCCTGGGCGAGTCTATTTTGAAGAAGTGGCGTTAGAAGAAGTTTAAGTTTTAAAAATTTGGCTCTTCAAAGAAACTTCAATCGTTGTACTGTTGGTATTTGGCTCTGTTGACTAATGAGTTTGCCGACCACTGTCCTAAGGCAAGCTGGAAATATACACTTCAAAGGTTAAGGTATCAAAGGGTAAAGAAGCATTATCAATTTGGGGAATAGCCTTCAGCTGTTCAGGTGTTTGGCCAACAGGAGGCAATAAAATGCCCTGAGCTGTCTGGCAGTTAACAATCCTATTCAGGTTTGGGGGAAGTGCCCTTTAGCCATTTCCAACAGGTAAACTACATATGTGGCTCACCCTTGTTGAGCCCCGAAGTCCCATCACCCTTTTGACGGAACTCTTGTAGTTATCACATGCTGGAATTGGTTCTCAGCAATTCATTCGCACAATAATGCTGCAGCATCTGTTCTCATTTTGATGCTACAGTATTAATTCTCACAGTAACCCTAGGGCAGTGGTTGGCAAACTCATTAGTCAACAGAGCCAAATATCAACAGTACAACAATTGAAATTTTTTTTTTTTAAATATATTTTATTGATATTTTACAGAGAGGAAGGGAGAGGGATAGAGAGTTAGAAACATCGATGAGAGAGAAACATCGATCAGCTGCCTCCTGCACACCTCATACTGGGGCTGTGCCCGCAACAAAGGTACGTGCCCTTGACCGGAATCGAACCTGGGACCTTTCAGTCCGCAGGCCGACGCTCTATCCACTGAGCCAAACCAGTTTCGGCTAAAATTTCTTTTGAGAGCCAAATATTTAAAACTAAAACTTCTCCTAATGCCACTTCTTCAAAATAGACTCACCCAGGCCATGGTATTTTGTGGAAGAGCCACACTCAAGGGGCCAAAGAGCCGCATGTGGCTCACGAGCCGCAGTTTGCCGACCACGGCCCTAGGGTATTAATTCTCACAGTAATACTACAGTATTGGCTCTCACAGTAATGCTGCAGTATTGGTTCTCACAGTAATGCTGCAGTATTGATTCTCACAGTAATTCTAGAGTATTGTTTCCCACAGTAATGCAGTATCAATTCTCACAGTAATGCTAGAGTATTGTTTCCCACAGTAATGCTACAGTATTAATTCTTACAGTAATGCTGCAGTATTGGTTCTCACAGTAATGTTACAGCATTAATTCTCACAGCAATGCTGCATATTGGTTATCACAATAATGCCAGAGTGCCCAGCATGTGAGAGCTCTTAGCTCACTAAGTCCTGTGAACAAGCCCTGGGGTACACAGAGTTCAGGAAACTTCTCCAATGTGTCCGACATGAGATGAGGAGTGAACCCGGGTGTATCATGTCCTTGAAGTGCCTCAACCTTTCACGGCTAGGGTTCAGGATCTGAAGAAGGGACCACACAGAAATGAAAACACTAGAGAAGAAATGTGAATTTGGAAGGCATAGGGGGCCAGGTGGAAACCTCTCTCTAGAGGAGAAGCTCACTGCAACCCTGGCCTTGTCAGCTTTTATTGCCTTAAATACATATTTGCCCTTTTGAAATGCATACAGGCATATCAAAGGTAAGGTTTGGTAAACAGTAAAAGGACTATCATGTTAGGGAATTGCCTTCAGCCATTGAGCCCACAGCAGGGCAATATTATGTGGATTTTCAGCCCTGCTGAATATCCAAGTCCATTGGCCTTCCCATGGGTCTTTTTGCATCAATGCTAAGTACTGTTGATTTTAGTTCCCGGCATTTCCCACTTTTTGTTTTCTTAATAAATCTAGAAAGGTGTATGCCGTCTGCAGGGCTTGAGTCCTTTTAAGATTTTTCATTCCATACCTGCAGACTAGAAAGAAACATAAAAGAACAAGAATGAGACAGCCAGTAGTGGTTACGCTAAGAGTCAAATGTAGGGAGATCCAATGAGAAGGACTGAATTCTTTCATGTTCTTTTTGCATTGCTGCCAGGCATCTAAGGAACTAGTTTGTAGTAGGCTTCTTTCTGGTCCATCAGTTCTTTATGGGTCCCCTTCCCAATCACTACCCCCTGTGACATGACAGCAATGATATTCAAGTTCTGGATGGTGGACTAACAGTGGGCAGTGACAATCCAGGTCCAACCTCCTTTGGCCTTGTCCAGGGCCACCTGCACCCTCGCACAACTGATGACTGCTAGCCTGGCAAGGCTTCCTCACCGTTCCCCAGGTCATCTCTGGTCTGCTTCTGCCCTGTCTTGTTCTCCTCCTGTTTCTTATCTTCAGCGTATTGCTTGGGGCTTGGAAGAGTTTTCTGAAAATACACAAGCATATCCTCGACCAAATGTTAACTAGTGTCAGGAACCTTCCATAAACCAGACTCGGGCTCTTTCCATTTAACCAGACCATTTCCTTTGGCTTATTCAGACACCAGTGTAATTCCATAGGTGTCTTGCCTTCCATTACTAAAACCATATAATATTAAAACCTTAAGTTTCCAATGATAATTAAAAGTAAACAGCCAGCATTTCTTAGATTGACATTTATGAACACACTTTTTGTGATTATTCCAAAAGACATCAATTAAATTTAAACCGGTTTTTGTATTAAAAATTTGGTTTGGACCATAGATTAATCCTTTTTTAAATCAGGCCAATAAAATATTATATCCTAGGTTGAAATTTTACCACACATAGTACACATAAGGACTACAATATATTTTGAACTATTAATTTCTCCAGAGAAGATACAAGAATTGTTTTTCACAAAAAAGAATTTCTATACTTTATGCATTTTGTTAGCACAACCATATAATTTCTCCCAACTTCATTTGAACTTGAAACTCTTAGATCCTCATATTTTAGGTGGCAACTTAAATGCTTAGCATTTCTCTGTTTAGTAATATATTTATATTTTTAAGGATATATTTCAAATAAAATACAAGACGTATTTAATAAATTCAAATCTATCCTCTAGGTGTTTCATACTATGAGGCAAACTCAGGTTAATATTTCAGTATTTTGTCATTTAAAAATACCTAGATATTTAATAATTTTTATTATTTAATTCAGCAAACTCCAACGTTTTAAGTTACCAAAGACTTTGGAAAACTATGTTTAGCCATTTATAATTACCACTGGAAAAGATTTACCATATACCTTTCATTTTAGTTATGTATATTTGCCTTAACAACTTTGAGATTTTAAAGCCAATTATTATTATCCAAGGCATATTCTTTGGCAAATTCTCTAACAGAGATAACTTACTGATGTTCAGTGGCTTTAACGTTAACCTTGGAATGCGATCCATTATTATTCAAGAACCATCCATTATTATGGAAACACGAATCTTGTAGCCTTTATGTTTTCCTTGTGCCATTTTTGCCATCTTTTAAAGAAAAACAGTCTGGGGCCTATTCTATAGCATCTATGAAGAGATGGGGCTTAGGCCAAGAGGCCACCCACAATCGGGCAGGGCGTGCCTTCTCTTAAGCTAGCCCTTTTCTCTGCACAGATATAGAAATCTCAGACACATCCCTAAATCGTGAGACATGTCTCATCTATCCAAATTTCAAATGACGGACTGGGAAAATGGCGAAAATGAGACTTGTAATAATGCTCCCGAGCGTGGGCATCCATTTTACAGGCTCACCAAAAGACCTAGTAATTAATGGGCTGGGGCAGTGGTCGGCAATCCGCGGCTCGCGAGCCACATGCTGCTCTTTGGCCCCTTGAGTGTGGCTCTTCCACAAAATACCACGTGCGGGCGTGCACATACAGTGCGATTGAAACTTCGTGGCCCATGTGCAGAAGTCAGTTTTCGGCCTGGGCGAGTCTATTTTGAAGAAGTGGAAGAGCCACACTGAAGGGGCCAAAGAGCCACATGTGGCTCGCGAGCCACGGTTTGCTGACCACTGGGCTGGGGCCTTTTTTAGTTCCCTCTACATCTTTTGTCTAGAGGAATCTTCCTAGGACTTGTTTTAATGGCCACATGTACTGCTCATATTCTCTCTCCCCATCCCCAGATCCTGTTTGCTCTGTGGAAATTTAGTAATGGCCTGGCCACCTACTGTTTCTTTTCTATTAAATTAAATTAAATTAAATTAAATTAAATTAAATTAAATTAAATTAAAGCCATGCTTAATAGACTAACAATAAACAAATTAAACCAAACAACAAAGATAGATAAAACAACAATCAACAGACAAGCGTTCATAACACTCAGACAAGACTTAATAAATCACAATTTTTTTCATGAATCTTTCAGATGTTTTACATTGCCTGGGATTTACAGCCAGAATGTAGCCTAGATCTCAGCCTGTTGTTCACTGATTTTATCCTATTCTGCTCTCCATAGCATTGACTGGTGTCTAAAGTCATTTTAGCCAAAATCTGCCTGTCCCAAGGTGTCATATGGTAATTTGCAGACAAAGCATTAGGAGTCCTTTCGTAAAAGGACTGTTAGCCCCATTTTCTCTAGCTATTGAGCCTTACCACACTAGAGGCAGAGGATCCGTGGCCGTAGGTGTTACAGACTTTTGATCCCCAATACAATGTGGGCATACTGCAGTTCGACCAAGAGCCCACATAGTTAAAGATGACAAGGGCACTCATTTTCCTTGAGCCTGAGTTAAGAGAGTACCATTTGACACCTTAATTCCTTTATCCTTGAGCATGTAAGCTAAAAATTTACAATGATGTTTTTGCCTTTCACTCAAATTCTTCCCCATTAGAACTTAGCTGAAATAAAAGACATTCCTTGTCCACTTACGGTTGCGACTCCGAAGCTGGCACAGGCTTTGTGCACTGGTGAACTTCCCCACATTTTTGGTGAACTTCCCCACCTTTCCAGTGAATTTCCACTTTGCCTTTTTCACTTCATTTTTCACTCAGGCGAATCTTCTTTTCCAGATTCCTATTTGGGCACCAGGTGCCACAACCTTTCATGGCTAGTGTTCAGGATCTGAAGAAGGGGCCACGCACAAATGAAAACACTAGACAAGAAATATGAATTTAGATGGCATAGGGTGGAAACCTCTCTCTAGAGGAGAAGTTCACTGAAACCCTGGCCTTGTCAGATTTTATTCACTTAAATACACATTTGCCCTTTTGGAACGCATACAGGCATATCAAAGGTAAAGTTTGATAAACAGTAAAAGGACTATAATGTTAGGGAATTGCCTTCAGCCATTGAGCCCACAGCAGGGCAATATTATGCGGATTTTCAGCCCTGCAGAATATCCAAGTCCATTGGCCTTCCAATGGGTCTTTCTGCATTAATGCTAACTACTGTTGTTCTTAGCCTCTGGAATTGAAGTGCACCTTTCAGTATGGAAGCACATTCCAAGGGATCCTCATTCTAGGACAGTGGCTGTGGGGACCCAGTGCTCTGAAAGTCACCGACAGCCAGTACAGTCTCACCTGCGGCTGTCCAGCTGGGAGACCTTCTCCAAGGCCCTTCACCAAAACGTGTCCGCCCAGAGATCGGGCCTTGGCCTAAACGAAGAGGTGCTGGGCGGGCTGGTCCTCCTGTCCTGTTCTTACCAACCCCAGTGGATCCCAAACCAGAGGCGCTGGCAGAGAGGCACAGAAAGTTGTATCAAAAGCCATCTGGGCACAGAAAGGAGGGGCAGCTGGTCCAGCCTGAGGCAGGGAGGTGCCCAGAGGAGAGACTGTCTGCTAGGAGGAGAGTGTGGGTCACACGTTAAGGGCACGGAGGGTGTAGGGAGGTAGAGAGAACATGGCGTCAAAGGAGCAGGAGAGAGAGAGACTGAGGTGGGGAACACAAGTATCTCAAGAAGAGCAGAACAAAGGAAGGTGAAGAGGGATGAGGGTGAGAGGGACAAGGGTGAGAGGGATGAGGGTGAGAGGAATGAGGGTGAGAGGGATGAGGGTGAGAGGGATGAGGGTGAGAGGGATGAGGGTGAGAGGGACGAGGGTGAGAGGGATGAGGATTAGAGGAATGAGGGTGAGAGGGACGAGGGTGAGAGGGACAAAGGCGAAGAAGGACTGGCAGCTGTGTGGCTGCCACCTGGGCGGATGCCTGGCCCACCTACCCATTGTGCGGCCCTGAGGAGTCTTCAGTTTCTGTATCACATGGATGAGTGCCTAGAGGTTGGGACTGAATCTGAGGAGGAGGCTACTCAGCACCTCTATGAACAACCTGCTTTAACAGCTGCGTATTAATAGGCTCACTGAGGTAGAGCAAGGTGAGAAGAAACAAGTCATGTTTTCTGTCAAAGAATAGGTTAGGCAGTCTCCATTTGGGACCACGTGACTTGGCAGCCGCCATTTTGGCCCCATGGCTTGCAGCTCCCCTGAGGTCCACCATCTTGAAACGGCAAAGGCCAACCCTTCCCTTTGAATTAGCCAATCGTGAAAGAGTGTGCGCCTGAGCTCCAATCAGAAGTAAGGGACAGGTCACTTGCATGGGATTAAACCCGAGTGGACCGCCTGCTCAGTGTGCGTGCTCCCCGACCACGTGGTGCGCACCCTCCTGCAGGAGAAAGATGTTTGCCTGGCTGCCTGGCTCCGGGGTGTGCTTTGTGTTCAACCAGGACCCCTGAATTTGGGGGCTCGCCTTATTTCTTAAGCGAGGACAACAGGTCAGGAGGCGCCTGCAGAGGAGAAGACAGCTTGTGACTCCCAGTTCCCAAGAGGAGGGGGCACGGCCCGCCACTCAGGGCCACATGAGGGAGCACTGGGCTGGGGAGGAGGCCGAGAGAGTGGGGAGAAGCGTGGGCCAGAGCCTTGCCTGTGGTTTCCGTGGGAAGAGTGACGGAGGCGGCGAGCAGGCTGAGGACTTGCTGGGAGAATAACTCTGCAGGCTCTGGGGGAGGCGCTGTCTCTAGTTGGCTTGCACCTGGACCGGGGGCCTTGGGGTAGGTGGACAGTGGCCCGCAGTGAGCTCTGGGTTGGCTCGTTTGCATGGAAAAGACCCCTGAAGGGGCTGTTGTGAGCTGTCTTCAGGAACCGGCTAGCCCTGGCAGGGCAGCCTCAGCTGCAGTCAGGCTCCGGAGGTGGAAGTGTCAGAGCAGAAGATGAAAACCAGGCTAATGCCCAGCAATGGGGCGGGAGCAATGGGACGGGACAAATGTGCTGCGGCCCTGAGAGGAAAGGCTTCAGCCCGACTTTGTCCAGGCTTCCTGTCCCTCCTGACCCCAACGGGGCTTCTCTGAGTGACAGCAAAGCTGGGGACCCCAGCAGTCCCGGAGGCTCCTCTCCCGGGGTGACTAGTAGGTGTTGTGTGGCAGGGAGCAGTCTGCAGCTCTCCAGCCAGGCCTCTGCTGCTTCCTACCATCTGTCTACACCGAGCATGTCAAACTCAAGGGCTAACACGGGCCAAATAAACAATGTTTAAGTGTATGTGGGCCGCAAACACCCCAAAAGCTTCAATTTTCATAGAAACATAGGTTAATTTCGATAGAGACGTGCTGAATACAAAGGGTTGAAATAAATGAGTCATCGTTAACATAAAATAATAGAACATTTTAATAAAAATTAATATTTTTTCTTGAACATTCACTTACCAGACACTGAATAACTGCACAAATTAATAACTGCAAATAAACCTATTTTTCTTGTTCTCTGAAGGCGAATTACTTCCTGTGGCGCACACCACACAAGTCAGTATCAGACTAATGATGTGGCAATTGGCTGCTAAAATATTCGCTGCTAGTGTTAGTGGAGAGAAATGGTGTGCCTGCATGTAAGGCGCATAAGGGAAATGAATGCAACACGTTTATAGTCACCAGTTGTTAGCGAATGTTGTAGTTCGTTATTAACAATTATGTATAACAGGATATTGTCAAAACTGAGTTAAGAATTATTTATTAAAATGTTTCTTACATACCGTTATATTGGCTGGGCCACAAAAATATTCATTGTGGCTGCATGCAGCCTGCCGGCTGCGAGTTTGACATGCTTGGCACTCACTGCCTTTTCTGTTGTGGTCAGTGAGGACCCGATACCCGAAGACCTGATTGAAACCTTTCGAGGTGTTTCTAAGCACTGGGCAATCGATGTGGGAGATGGTTTTGTGCTTCATGCAACAACTTCAGGTAAAGAGTCATTATTTGTTTAAACATCAGCTTTATGGTGAGAAGAGGGAATGAAAGACACCTCATTGCTGTGGTATTAGCATGTTTCCCCTTTAATAACAACATGTCAGATCTCTACACTAAGGAATGCACTGTGGACTCCATCAGCTGACAATTCTGCTGTGACTCTCTCTGAAGTGTCCAGAACTAAGCCAGGTGACGGGACATAAGGAAACCATGAGAAGGTGCCTCTGGCCATGGAGCCACACAGCTTCCACACAGCAGTAGGAACCGCTAGGCCTTTGGAGTTCTTTCAGATCCTTGCTCCACAGCTTTTGTCGCTTAAGTTCTCTGCCTCCAAACTGGTTCTGTGAAATGGAGACAAGTTACCACCTGGCAGAGGTGGTAAGCAAATCAGTTGAGACTGGCTTCTTCCAGGGAGATTCTGAAAACTCAGAAATGTGTCTGAGTCAGACCCATGCCCAGAGATGCACCATCTGCAAGCATTTTTATGATATCACTGTGTATCGTCAAAGACAAGTTTAAAGAACTGACATACCCACCACCTGGAGGTTTGCTAAGTGCATCAAAGTCTGCCATCAGTGGAATACCACGGCAGCCATTGTCAGTGATTGCTCTGGGGCCTGTTGGCAACAGAGCCTGAAGTATTTCAGGTACAGAAGTGTGGATCCAACAATTGCCCTCCTGCTAAATTTAACGTCCAACAGGAGGGAGTGATGGTAGAAGGAAGGGACCACGACCTCAGATGTCAATAGAGCGACTTCCTTTCTTCTTCCCCTCCTTGTCCACCATGGCACTGCTGAGCATGGCAGCATCTGAGAGTCTCTGTGATCCCAGGTGTGTCCTCCGGGCCTAGCTCTTCCAACAATGTACATGACTATGTACAAGCCATGGTGAAATGGGAACCTCTGAACGCAGTGGCAGGGGATGACAAGGACAAGGTCAACAACTACTTGGATAACCAGTACAGACCCCGGCCTGCGCATGACATTGTCAGTTTGGTGAGGAAGAAAGTTGGTGAAACCTGGAATGACAACCTTTGTTTCCCAACTGTGAGCACTTTGTCGCTAAACTGAGAAATGGCCGCCCTGCAGGCAACAGGTGACAGCCCTACGGGGTGAGTCCATGTGGAGTTCCCTTTATAGGAGAATGGGGGGCAGCTCTTGGTAAATATCAGAGGCGCCCCCCTGACATCTCTTACAGGACACCCAGGGACCAAGCACTTAACCAGCCCAAGGCCCCAGAGCTACGTGCACACTTCAGAGTGTGAACCAGTTGCTTTGGCTCCAAAAGCAGGGTAGTTTTTAACAGTTTCCTCTACAGGTTTAATGGAATTTTTAAAAAATAGTTTGAGCCCGGCCAGCGTGGCTCAGTGGTTGAGAGTCGACCTATGACCCAGGAGGTCAGGGTTCGATTCTCGGTCAGGGCACATGCCCGGGTTGCGGGCTCCATCCCCAGTGTGGGGTGTGCAGTCGATCCATGATTCTCTTTCATCATGGATATTTCTCTCTCTTCCTCTCCCTCTTCCTTCCTCTCTGAAATAAATAAAAATATTTAAAAAAATTTGTTTCAGCCCTACCGGTTTGGCTCAGTGGATAGAGCATCGGCCTGAAGAGTCCTGGGTTCATTCTGGTCAGGGCACAGGCCTGCGTTGCGGCTCATGCCCCAGTAGGGGGTGTGCAGGAGGCAGCCAATCAATGATTCTCTCTCCTCATTGATGTTTCTTTATGTCTCTCCCTTCCTCTCTGAAATAAAAATATATTTACAAAATAGTTTGATTTTTAGAGAGAGAGGAAGGGAGAGAGAGACAGAGAGAAACATCAGTGTGAGAGCACAACATGGATCGGCTGCTTCCTACATGCCCCCCACCGGGAATCAAGCCCCCAGCCCCGGCATGTGCCCTTGACAAGGATTCGAACCGGCAACTTCCTGATGCACCAGACGATGCCCAAGCAACTGAACCACACCATCCAGGGCAGATTTAATAGAGTCATTTTGAGGGATATATATTTTCTACTTTAAATCAATCCAATTTTCTATTGCATTTTTAATGCACATCATGAATGTTGTAATTTATAATAGTTGATCGTGTGTACAACAATCTCACTAAACTCTGAAATTCAATCTCATAGTTATTATGTATAGCTCACGGAATGAAAACATCCTCATTTTTATGGTTGTGCTTTCCATATTTTACTATTACATGTGTTTGCTCTAAGTGTTTGAATGGTCTCTTCATAGTATAAGGAGAATCTCTTCTCTGTAGGCTAAGTTCTATGTTAAAACCATGAATGAGTTTTTAATGATAGTGAGTGTATATCTTACTTCTACTGAGATGATCATAGGACCTTTCTCTTTTCATCTGGTCATGTGGTCTATTTAGTCCCTGATAGTAATTTGTGGTTGGCTCTGTCCACTTGCTAAGCTCTCTGTCCAAGAACTCCCTCAGGGTCTGGTTCCCAGATGGCGTTGGCTGCACGAGAAAGCTGCATGGGAATTGCAGAGTGGAAGTGAAGGAGAAGCACATTTCGTGTTGGGAATGCCAGTCTAAGGAGCCAGGCTCTGTGGCAGCTCCTGTGTTGTCACTGTTCTGCTGGCTCAGCAGTGGCTGATGACAAGCCTGGGAATAGGAACCTGCTGCCCTCTACTGGCAGCCAATCAGGATGCTTTATATAAATGGCCTATTTATACTTTCCGATTACTTTCTCATTTGGGGAGTCTGTCTCTTTTCTGTTCTTTTGAAAGAATTCAATGACTATCCTAGCTCTCTGCTCCCTTCTTGTTTCAGATCCTACAGGGAACATCTCCCATTTACTTTCCCATTGTGTCCTCTGGTGAACAAAAATCATGTCAGCAGAAAACATCTGGGCCTGTACATTACGGCATAGACACATTTCTACCTACCCCTCCGCTAAACACAGCTAGAGACCTTGGGTATTTACATATGAAACAACCATAAGTAGACTCCCAAAGACTTTGAAGATGGAGAGAGGCCGGAATACAAGCTAGGGGCCAGGGATTTGAAGAACAACATGGAGGTGAGTTCCTTTACTATCTTTCTTGCTCATAGATTCCAGATTGGGTTCTGTAGACCTACATCTTAGAAACACACACAGATGCAGACAAAGAGAGCCCCAAGAGATTTTGATTTCTTTGCAAAAGACCAAGAACGGCGCATAATCAGACAGAAATCTTAGATGATAACTTTCTTTTCCCTACCCCAGTGACACACCACAAAAGAGCTATATCTCCACATCATCTCCATCAGCCAAGGCTATGCGTTATAACTTGACGTTCACCCTAATCCGGGGAGAAATAAGGACCTCTCCCCATGTCTCTCAGGATGATGTCAGCAGAGCCCTGGTGGGCAGCCTGGACTTCCTAGTGGCAGTGAGTCAGGTGCCTGCCCCCAGGGGGAATCAGTGGAGTCTGAGTGAAGAGCCATAATTCCATCCCCACCTGGTGATCAAAGAGGTGGCCCAACCTCCTTTCCCAACAGCCAGGGCATGAGCAAAGGCCTTCTGAAGACATCAGGAGGCCTGACAAGATTTTGTAAAAATAGTGGCTGAAATTTTCTGAAATCCGGTGTCAAACATAAACCTGTCACAGACTGAAGAAGCTGAGCACACTCCAAACAGGATGAACCCAAACAAATCCACGCCAGACACATCTCAGGCAAACTTTTGAAAATGGAAAACAAACATACACCTTGTAAGTAGCTAGGGAGAAATGAGGCATTACCCTCAGGGGGTCAATAATATTATTGATGATAGCGTTGCCACCAGAGATTATTGAGGCCAGAAGGTAATGACACGACACTTTTCACGGGCTGAAAGAAAAGATTATCAACCCGGAATTCTGTATCAAGTGAAGTGATCCTCGGGAATAATGGGGAAATTAGACCTCCTCCGATGAATGAACACTAAGAACATCTGTCACCATCACAACTGCCCCAAAAATTGTCAAAGGAAGTAATTCCCAAAGAAAGGAAATGTAAAAAAAAAAAAGAAAAAAAAAGAAAAAAAAAGAAAGAAAAAAAAAGACAACCTGGAAATTTAGAAAATGAGAAAGAAAATCCATTAGGTAAAAATATGGGTAAATATACTAGAATATTCTCCCCTCTTGACGGTTCCAGATTCTGTTTGATGATTGAAGCAAAAATTGTACCATCATTCGAAGTGTATCCCAGTGTATATGAAGGAAGTATTTCAGACAGTTATGTAATCAATGTGGGGGTGGGGCTAATGGGATATAGAGAGAAGTGAGGTTTCAGTGTTTCACTCAAACTGGGAAACGGCTGACAGCAGTAAATCATAATGTCGTAGTTGCATAATGCAATACTAGGGCAACCACCGACACAAACAGAAACATTCCAAACACTCTGGATAAATCAAACAAAAAATTTTACATGTCAGGGTATCCATCGCAGGGCAGGAAAAATGACCCAGAAGGTGGCGGGCGGGGTGGGATGAGGGGGGTGGATAGAGCAGAGAAAACCCACAGAAAAGGCAAATAAAAAGGGCAAACTTCAGAGCTAACATACACACAAAACACAAGGGCAAACTAAACCAATTTTAAAAAGAGAACGACAGAGGAGAGAGAAACATGACTGTCTGCTAGAAATTCACTCACAAGTAATGATACATGGAAGTGGGAAATAAAAGGACTTTTAAAATGCCCCACACAAACACGACCCGTAAGAAAAGCAGGTGACAATATGAATAGAAGATCATGTCAAACCTCAGAGGAAAGAAAATGGTAAGGAGAGCGAGGGACATTCCGTAGGACACGAAGGTCAGTCTCCCATGGAAACGTAACCACCCCGAGTGCATGTGCAACAAGAACCAAAGCTGCAAAATACAGGAAGCAGGAGAAGTGAACTCTGAGAGGAGAGAGGAGAAGGGGCAAATTCACACGGAACTGGCGACTTTGACATCACATCTCCACACCAGTAATGAAGCTACTAGTCACCTCAGCAAGGGTGTGGGAGACCTGAACACACCATCAGCCACCTTGATCTCATTGACCTTAAAGACACGTACCCGCCCTGGCCGGTTTGGCTCTGCATAGAGCATCTGCCTGCGGACTGAGGGTCCCAGGTTAGGTTCCCATCAAGGGCAAGGGCACATGCCTGGGTTGTGGGCTCAACCCAGCGGGGGGTGGGCATCAGGCAGCTGATCGATGATTCTCATCATTGATGTTTCTATCTCTTTCTCCCACTCTGATATATATATATCCTATATAATAAAAGGCTAATATGCAAACTGACTGAGTGACAGAATGACTGGTCACTATGATGCACACTGACCACCAGGGGACAGATTTCAACGCAGGAGCTGCCCCCTGGAGGTCAGTGCACTTCCACGGGGGGCAGGGCTGCTCAGCCAGAAGCCGGGCTCATGGCTGGTAATCACAGCGGCGGTGGCGGGAGCCTCTCCTCCCTCCGCGGTAGCGCTAAGGATGTCCGACTGCTGGTTTATGTCCGCTCTGGCATCAGTCGGACATCCCCTGAGGCATCTCAGACTGCAAGGGGGCCTGGTCCGGGCTGAGGGACCCCCTGAGTGCATGAATTTCATGCCCTGGGCCTCTAGTATTTCTAAATAACCCCTGGGTCAGAAGGAAGCTCTAAAAAGTAAGTGTTCAGCCCTAGCCGGTTTGGCTCAGTGGATAGAGTGTTGGCCTGCAGACGGAAGGGTCCCAGGTTCAATTCTGGCCAAGGACACATGCTCAGGTTGCGGTTCAATCCCCAGTAGGGGGCGTGCAGGAGGCAGCCGATCAATGATTCTCTTTCATCATTGATGTTTCTATCTCTCTCTCCTTCTCCCTTCCTCTCTGAAATCAATGAAGAAATTTATATATTTTTTTTAAAAAGTAAGCATTCAATTGAGGTGAATACAAATAAATACTACACAAATAAATATACAATAGATAAAAATCCATGGGATGCGGGGACAGCAGCAGTGAAAGAGAAATGTGTAACGTAAATGCTCACGTTGGAGAAGGGAAGTCTCCAATTAACAATCCAGCTCCCATCTCAAGAAGCAGGAAAGAGAAGATGAAAATAGAACCAAGGCAAGTGCAAGGAAGGAAGGAATAGAGCACAGAAACCAGTGAAACTGAGAACACAAAAAGAGAAAATCAAACACACAAAAAGTTGGATCTTTGAAAAGATCGATTATGTCAACAAACGCTTTAAAAGATTACAAAGGAAAAGAGAGAAGACACAAATTACCAGGATTGGGAAGCGGGGCTGTTACTACAGATTGGGAGCCTGCGGGCACCGGAAGGCGCACAGGGCCTCCTGGGCATGGCGTTACACACGTGACATTCTGGATGAAATGGACCAATTTCTTGAAAGAGCACAACGTACTCACCTCCATAAGGAACGGAAACCTCACCTCTCTTCAGGGTGTTTCAATACAAAGAACTCACATGCTGGTCAAACCCACAGCGGAGGCTTTGAGTGGGACTAAGTTGTGATGACCCACGTCCCGCGTGGTTCAGGGTTCGGGCTCTGGAGAAGGGCCACATGCAAATGACAGAAACAAGACAAGGAATAATAATTTGGAAATTGGGGGGCCAGGCTGGACCCAATGCAAGAGGAAGAACTCCACTGGTGCTCAGGCCTTGCCATGCTCTTATTCAGTCTGGGATCCACCTATAGCCCTTAGGCAGGCAATTCCAATAACAGAAGGACTATCTTATCAGTAAGGATTTACATGACTATCTGGTCGGGAAATTGCTCCAGCTACGTTGGTGCATAGCTCTGACCTTTGCCAGGGCTCAAGGTTCACCAGCGTTCCAGGCTCCTTGTCCACACCTCTCTGCTAGTGAAGGCAATGGGCAGCTTCCAACACTAAGTCAGGAAGGTGTGCAAGAGCCACACCCACAGCCAGGCCTCCAGGGGGGCAGCTGCGGGAGAGGCTGCAAGACTCAACCTGAGGTTGTGAAACCTGGACACGGGCCTCAGAGGCGGAGTCCATGCCCAGCAGCTGCATCCGGCCCTGCGAGGGGTAGGCACCACCCCGTGGGGCGCTTGGCCCACACTCACGGCCTCTGGGCTGGCACCGTGAGGCCCTCACCCTGAGCAGGAGGGCGTGAGAGGAGGGGAGGGCAGGCCGTGGCCCAGAGCAACACCGTGAAAGAGCAGGACCTGCATGCGGGCAGGTGGCGCTCTGTGCCGCTCAGACGCCTTTAGGGTGAAACTCACTTGGAAACAGGGAGGACGCTGCCCAGAGGCCTTCTCCTTCCTGGCCAGAGGAGCCATGGCCATTGGACCCGCGAGTCCGGAGTCTGTGTGGCCCAGGGAAGTGAGAGTTGGGGTCATGGGGTCATGCTGGTAGAGGGGGAGCCTTCCCGAGCCCCTGCACACAATGCTTCCTGATGGAGAGAGGGAGGGCTCTGCCAGGTCCTCATCCTGGCTGTGCTCCCCTCCCGCCTGCAGGGCGGCTCCCCCTCCTGCTCCCCTGAGGCCTGAGAGCTGGGCCTGCCTTCCTGTGGCCTCCAGCAAAGCTGTGCGTGACAGCGGGAGGGAGGGGTGAGTGCAGCTTAGGTGCTGGTTGCCTGGCCAATAGCCACCTCCCCTGCCTGCTCCAGCTCCACGCGCACACGCACACACGCACACACCTTCTCCGGGGCGCGCACAGCCCTGCCCTTGATTGGGCAGCACCGGCCCCTCCACAGACCTGGCTGAGGCCCCAGTGGCTCCTCCCCCCAGGGGAGCCCCTGCCCCGTTGCCCACGATGGGTTTGCATAGAAACGGGACGCAGCCCTGGACAGGGACTGGGGACAAGGCCGCAGGAGGCTGTGGGAGGGGCTTTCCCTGCTCAGAGGAGACCAGGGAATGAAAAGCTCCTCTTACTGCCCTTGGACAGGGCCAGGTGCGGCTGTGCCCAGGAGGCTGTGTGACCACAGCGACCATCCAGGAGACCCGGGACCAGCAGGATGGAAGAGCCTGGGCCCTGGTGCCTGGGGAGCTGCGGGACTGAGCCTGCGCCCTGCCTCTGCCTCCTGCTTCAGGGACAGCGGACGGCCAGGCTGGGGAGGCCGCTCTCAGGGAAGCTCTGCTCTCCCACCCACATGCACCCCATGCCAATGAGCCCTGGGATCCCAAGGTCCAGGCACCCGCCTGCTGAGCCCTTCCCGGGGGTCCCGCCCTGAAGGCTGCCCGGGGCTCCTGTCCTCCGTGGGGTGGGTATAAGATAAGGGCCCACGTGGGCCGGGGGCTGACAGCTGGGCCTCATGCACCCCGTCCGCAGTGGGAGCACGTGTCCCGGGCAGGGCAGGCCTAAGGCTTCCCTCCGACTCCGACTGCTTCCCGGCGGCTTCCAGGCCCAGCCATGCCAGGCCTTGGGGGGAAATCATGGCCTGTGCACGGAGAGCAATGCTGAGAGGCCCTCTAACCACTGAGGGTTCAGTCCTTCTGAACAACAAGGGAAAGCGAAAGCGAAAGCGAAAGCGTCCACTTGGGTATAAAACCTGTTGCACCAGGAGCAAAAGCCAGACCCACCCTGGCTAGCAATGGCTTCGGTAAGTCCTCAGAACTTTCTAGAACCTGCTCTACAGGGGAGGGCAGCTCCCTGTTCTCAATGAAGGCCTGGGCTGTGTACCTGCTGGGAACAGCGCTGCCTCTAAGGCTGCCATGGAGACCGGAATGTTGTTTGAGTCTTTTTTGCTGCAGGACTGGGAGGTCTTGGGGCAGAGGGAGCCCCGCTCTGGGTCTGGCACTGTATGGAGTTGGGGGGCCATGTGGGAGGATGTGTGGTGTCTGGGCTGTGCCCTCCTGAGCTGGGGAAGGAGGTGGAGTGTGGGCTGATGGGGGACCCGGGACTTGGGGAGCAGTGGATCCCGGGCTGTGGGGCTCAGCTGCTGCTGGTGTTTGGTGCTTCCTCAGCCCCTCTGCTCTGACCCCCTCTTCCTCCCAGGCATGTGTCTGCCTGATGGGGTGCATTCGGTTCTCAGCGTCCAACACGGACAGCTGCCCCCATTAGCCCTGGAGTTCAGACTCACACAGGATCCGGAAGGGCCGGCCCAGTGCGAGGTGGGCAGCAGAAAAGCAGCCAGCTGGACGGGGCTCTTACAGGAAGTGGGGCGATTCCGGGAAGGCGCCTCACATTCCAGAGCTCAGCCCACCTGCTTCACTGCTCCTGGACACCGCTGCCTGCCCAGACCAGGCGCCAGCTCACTGCCCTGCTCCTGGGACAGTGCCCAGGCCTCCCCTTAAGTCACCATTTCATTTCGGAGTGAGAAATGCCCTTGTTCTCCCCCAGATGGACACCACCTCTGGGCCTGCCTGGCCTGAGCCCTGGCCCCGGGCCCTCCAGCCCTCCTGCTCCCATAGTTCCTTGCCTCCTGTTCCACACCAGGCCCCTCTCAGGACCCAGGAGATGCAGGGAGGGAGGGCCGAGCACACAGGATCCCCCTGATGGAGCTCAAAGCCCAGTGGGGGTGGGACAGGCACAGGGTCCACAGCAGAGCAAGATCCCGTGGGGAGAGGTGGCGGTCCCGGGGGCTGGGGACCCTGAGCGTGGCAGCTGAGCCAGGCTGGGCCTTCAGGGCAGCTCCTCAGAGGAGGTGTCTGTCTGGGGGGAGTAGAGGAGGGGTGGGCGTGGGGCAGGGGCTGGGGGCATAGAGAAGGTGGGGTGCAGAGGAGCAGAGGCCAGAGGGAGCTGTGGGGAGGGGAAGGCAAGGCCTTCAGCCAGCCCAGGGTGGGGGGGGGGGTGGCGAGGACAGCAGGGGCCAGGAGGGTGGCGAAGGGTCAGGAGGGGCTGTGGCTGCCCAGGGGCATGCCTGTGCCTTGAGGCCAGAGGAGGGTCATGGACAGATGGGACATTTGGGCAGGACACCGGGTGTTCTGGGGGACTGGCTGTGGAGGTGAAGGGACAAAAGGCAGGGAATCTTGTCAGGTAACTGTGGGGTCACAAAATAGGCACCTGGGGCCTGAGCTGAGTCAAGGGCGGGAGATGGACGAGGAGGTGAATCAGGAGACGTGTTCGGGGTGAGTGTGGGCTGCTGGGTACCCGCATGGAATGGGCCAAAGGAGAGCTGAGCCCTGGCCTCAGGTTGGGCCGCCCGGGGTGAGGGCTGCAGGAGGTTTCTCATTCGCTGAGGTCAGACACAGAGACAAGAAAAGCTGAAAAATTCTCTGATCAGGTGCTGTGGTGCCCTGGGGGGGCACTGAGGAGAGGGAGGAGGTGGTGAGGCAGGGAGGGAGGGAGGAAAGGGACTGGAGGAGACGGGACAGAGAAGACCCAGGGCAGCCACCGCCAGCTGAGTGTCCCGGGCAAGTCCCTCTCCCTCTCTGATCCTCAGTTTCCCCAGCTGAGCAAGGGGTGCTGCTTCCTCCCCTGGGCTTGGAGGGTGGCAGTCATGGTGGGGAGAGTGCCAGCAGAGCCTGCTGCCTGAGTGTGTGAGCCCCGTCTGCCCCCTCCACCCCCCCAGCTCTGGAAGCTGGGCAGCCACACTAGGGCCTCCTCAACGCTCAGTCCCCTCACTAGGCTGTCAGTTCTGTCCCTCAGGTGGGCACCTCTGAGGGCGGGTGCACCGGGGCTGGAGGGGCAGAGTGTGAGGAGGAGCCTGTGGGGGCCATGCTCAGCCAGGGCAAGAGGCATGTGAGCACCTGCGGGCAGTGTGTGAGGCAGAAGCTCAGACTCACCTGCCCCATGTGGCTGGGGATGAGCCTGGGTCCCAGCCTCCACGAAGGGGCTTTGCACACAGCAATAGTGTCATCACCCTCCGGACAGGTGCACAATACACCCACATATGCTCATCGGCATCCTCATGTGTGTGCATGTACACGCACCACATACAACACACATGTGCACAAAGCACAGACACGCATGGATTACACTCTCTTTGGACAATTCTTCACTCTCCCAAAGCACAAGGTCATGTTTCCAGGCTTCCCTCCCTCGGGGCAACCAGATTCCAGGCTTCCAGTTCCCCAAGGGCACGCTCTGAAAGCGCCAGAGGCTGAGGGCCTCACAGGGGCCAGAGTGCCCTCCACACGCTCACCAGGCGATGAACATCCGCGTGGACTCCCCTGCCTAGCTCCTCCCAGCCGGCCCTCTGCAGCTCCCTGAAATCTCTCCCCTTCCTGGCTCTTCTCTTGCAGTTTCCCGAAGAGCCCAAGCCTGGAGACCTGATTGAGATTTCCCGCATCGGCTACTCCCACTGGGCCCTCTATGTAGGCGATGGTTATGTGATCCACCTGGCTCCCCCAGGTAAGGGGATTGAAAATAGGATTTATCAAAGATTTATTAGCCTAATGCAGTGGTCGGCAAACTCATTAGTCAACAGAGCCAAATATCAACAGTACAACGACTGAAATTTCTTTTGAAAGACAAATTTTTTAAACTTAAACTTCTTCTGACGCCACTTCTTCAAAATAGACTCGCCCAGGCCGTGGTATTCTGTGGAAGAGCCACACTCAAGGGGCCCAAGAGCCGCATGTGGCTCGCGAGCTGCATTTGCCCAACACGAGCCTCATGAGAACAATTAAAGCCAAGAGCCACCCTGGAACCCTTGCTGGGTTCTCCCTGGGCAGTGCGTGGGCTCACTGTACATCCGTGTCCCTTGGGGGCATCTCAGTGGTCCCTCGGGTCCTGACTCAGCAGGGAAAGAGGTCCGTGGGCCCCAGGGAAGCCAGGCTGCACCCGCATTGGATGCTCTCCAGCTCGGGCCCGTTAGCTGGGCGAGCAGACAGATTTCTCTAAACCAGCAGCGTGTCTGGGTGTCCCGCTCTCATGGAGGGACTGCCTCTCAGGCTGTGTCCTGTGCCCAGAGGATGTCACAGAACAGGGCGTCCTGAGAGGGCTTCCTGAACACCCTCCACGGAGCAGCTCTCCCAGGTCACACCTCCCAGAGAGTCTCACACACACGCACACGAGCACCTGGACCCTTGATGTAATGCAGGGAGAGCAGAAGCAGGATGACAGGCAGGCAGAGGAGAAGGCAGGGCCCAGACGTGTGTGTCGTCCATGAAAGGAAGGTGCTGGGAGGAGACCGCGGACTGGGAGGCACAGGGGCTGGTGCCCTGCAGAGCAGTGGCACCCACACCTCGGACAGCAAGCGTTTGCGTTCTCGCTGGACAGAAACTTCTCATGATCACAAGAATCTCCTTGTGACTGAGCAGGTTTCTATGCGCTGTCACCTACACTGACAGAGCTGAAAACTGTCAGCATTGATGGCAAATAGTAAGCGAAACCCCCTAATCCAGACGACACTTAGGAGGCTTGGAACAGGGAGCGTGAGTGTGAGCAGCGGGTCCTGCTTGTGTGTGAGTGTGCAGGTAGTGCTTCCTCCAGGGCGGTGCTAAGTGCAGCATCAGCCTCGAAACTCACACATAAAGGAGCCTGCTGGTTAGCGTGCTCTCTAGATCCCTCCTCTTAGAGAGCAAATCCCGGGCTCCAGGCTCAATGGATTGGACACAACCAGCTGGAAGTGCTGTGTGGCTTCTCCATGTGGCCAGAGCTGGGCCAGAAAAGGCCCATGATGCCTCAGGTCCAATATCGGTTGTTGAACGGACATGAGAGTGTTTACCATGAAGTTCAAAAGGAGAATAATGAGAGAATGTATGAAATTTGCACAGCAGAGTCTGAAACCCAGTGGGACCACAACTACTTTGATCTCTTTCTGAAACACACACGTGCAAAGATGAACAAATACAGTTTACTACCGTAAATTCATATAATGTCCATTCATGTAATGGAACACAGTGGCAGCCACTGACCATCACAACATTGATTAACATGAAAAGTATTCACAGCTCGTTAAGAAAAAGAGCAAAATGATGGAATCCTCCAATCACATTGGTGAAGGGACAGACACCAGAGCTCAATAGTGTGACCCCCTGGCCCTTCCTCCCTGCCTTGTGACCTCTCCCCTCCCAGGCCTCCCCTGCAGTTGCTGATACTCTTGTGTCTGATTCCAGATGAGTACCCCGGGGCTGGCTCCTCCAGCCTCTTCTCTGTGCTGAGCAGCAGAGGTGTGGTGAAAAGGGAGCTCCTGAGTGATGTGGTGGGGGGCTGCCGCTATTGGGTCAACAACCACTTGGACCACGAGTACTCACCACTGCCCGTGAACAAGATTATCCGTTCTGCGGAGGAGTTGGTTGGTAAGGAGTTGGAGTACAGTGTTATGAACAGGAACTGTGAGCACTTTGTCACCGATCTGAGATACGGCAAGGCCCGCAGCCGGCAGGTAAGGCCCTCTCTTCAGGGGCTCTCTCCCTTCTGGAGGTCTACTTGGAGTGGGGGTGACAAGAATTACCTTGAATAAATCAAAAGGGAGCTCTCAGGGTCTTGTTGGCTGGGAGTCAGGATGTTTGAGAACAAATCTCACATCTGCTTTTAATCCACTCAGGGTCTTTGGACAGGGCACTTCCTCTCTGGCCTCAGTTTCCCCATGTGCAAGAGGAGGGGATGTTTGGGGGACCTCTAGGGCTCTGGGCTCCTCTATCCCTTTGGGATTTTTTGCCTCTAAAACCCACCCTAAAGGCAGCTCCTGATGCCCTCTGTGCTGTCAGGCAAAGTCTGGGTCAGCCCTGCACCATGACAGGTGTCCTAAGGCCCCAGAGAGCCTTCGGGCAAGAGATGCTCAGGTCTGTGGCCGGTGTAAGAGTTCAAGAACATGTTATGGAAGATCTGGGCAGAGCTTTAACCCATCCCCTTTGCCCTCTTCTGAGTTCATTGTCACAAACACACAGTAAGAGGCACAAACAAGATTCAACCCCCAGTGGTCCCGGCTCTTTCTGCTGAACCACAGCACCTCCAGGGCTCACAGCCCCTGTGACTGGGTGCTGGGCAGCCTGGATGGAGGGGAATGAGGAGGAGTTTTGGGAGGGATATTAAGGATTTGATGCTCATGTGGGGAGTTGAGGTGACCAGTTAGACATCTGTGTGGACCTTTGAGTAGCAGTTTTACGTGTGAGTCTGGGGTTCAGGCTGAGGTGGTGGTGGAGATAGAAGTTTCCAGGCTGCACTTGGTAACAGTACACAGAGCACAGTGAATCCTGAGGCCATGGTTTCCCATCGTCCCCCTCAGCTCTGCCACCACCTCCCTCTGCAGAGCTGGAGCCCAGGGAGAGCCCTGACCACAGAGCCATTCCCACTTTCACCCCAGAGCTCTGGCCCCAGGAGCCCAGGCAGGAATGCCCCTCCCCTACCACCTCCATCAGGACCAAGTGGCCCACCCAGGAGGCTCACACAGGATTCCATCCGTCCACCCTGCCAGTTGTCAGGACACATCCAGTCAAGCCCAGCACTGACAAGTGGTCACACCTTCGGCTTCCCAGGGAAGGGTTGTTGGGACAAGGCCAGCATCTCCGAGAGGCCAGGCCTGGGGAAGGGCGGGAGCATGAGTGTGGCCTCCAGCCCCTTTGGTGGGAGGGAGAACCTGCCTGGTCTTGCTGTGGACTGTGAACCTGGGCTGCTCTCTTTCAGGCAGAAAAGTTCAAGACCGGAGTAACTGCGGGCGCTGGAGCCTTAGCTGCGATTGGTGCCACCATTGCTTTCGTGAGCAAGCGATCCCAACGCCAGTGACAGCCTGAAGGGGCACAAAACCCCGAGTTAGAAGCCGCGGTAGAGAAGACCTCGCACAGTCCTGTCCCCCTGACCCGAGCTCTTGGGCAACCTGTCCTTCTGTCTCTCACTGTCCCTATCTTCCTGGCTGAAGGATGGACCAATTGTGCCAAGACTGAAGAAGTCATACGTAAACCTATGTCCCCTCCAGGGAGGAATTCTGCTGCCTCTGTGGCACCTAAACTAGAACAGAAGCACCGGGGCACCTGTGGGGGAAGCCAGCCTTTTCTGTCCGTGTGACTTTGGGAAAGCTCTGGACTCTCAGAGCCTCAGTCCCTTCCTCTCCGAGCTGGGGCCCGGGATCCACTCTAAGAAGATCAGAGAAGGTGGTGGGTGGAGGATCCCAGCCCCTGGCCGGCCTGGAGTAGGTGCTCAATGGACTGTCTACTTGTTCTCTGTAGTTGACCGCTGTGGTCAGCAGACATCACTCATTTACTCTCATGGTGCAAAAAGAAACACACAATTACCTCCCATGCAGTCCCACCTCTGGTCCTTGAATCCCCCGATGAGGCATAAACATCTCCCAGCATCTTTCCCGTACCTCCTACCTCCTTCAGTCAGCCCACCTTTTAGAAGTTGTGTTTTTCTTTCACACTTTTTTTTTTCAGAGAGGAAGGGAGAAGGAGAGATAGAAACATCACTGATGAGAGAGGATCATTGATCGACTGCCTCCTGCACCTCCCACACCAGGATTGAGCCGCAACCCGGGCATATGTGCCGATCGGGAATCAAACGGTGACCTCCTGTTCGACCCTCAACCACTGAGCCACCGGGCTTCTTTTTCTTTTTTAACTCAAAGGTGAAGTCCTCACCCATCAGTGACTCCCACATGGAATTAAATCATCCTCCTGAGCCCAACTTGCCATGGCTCAAGCTGCCCCTGGTTGAATATTGAAATGAGTGAAACTGCTGTGTGACACTGTAATGATGGACACATGTCATTCTAATGTGTCCAGATGCATAGAATGCACCACACCAAGAGTGACTCTTGGGCTAAACTAAGGTCTGTGGGTTGTAATGATGTGCCGATGTGGGTTCATCAGGTACAACAAAAATACAGGCTGGGGAGAGGGAAGTTGATAATGGGGGAGGCTCTGCTTGTGTGGGGGGAGGGCTCATATGGGAAATCTCTGTACCTTCCTCTCAATTTCTCTCTAAACCTAAAATTTCTCTAAAAATAAAATTCTTTTATGAAACTTAACCTCCTCAGAGTATCCCTCCGCTAGTACCTAGTGTGCCCTGGGTGTGGTCCCAAAAGGGGCGGGGCCTCATGCCCTCTACTTCCTCTCCCAGCCTCTGCCACCAGTGGCCCTACTGACTGGCCACTCTCCATGGTGGGCAGCACAGCCCCCAACACCCTGACTGGAGATCTGGGGGCGTCCCCTCCCCTGGGCTGTACCTTCCCAGGCATGAGAAAGTGGGGGGCGAGGGGGCCTTCGATCCCCTCGGTGCACAGACACCAGGCTGGGACGAAGCTCGGTGCCATCAGGAGGTTGAAGAACAAAGAGAATGACTTCTACTTGCTGCCAAAGAGCGCCTTGCTCAGATCCCCAGGCTCAAATGTCAGCCTCCATGCGGGGGTTCCGGAAGGATCCATGCTGGCCTTGCGCCCAGGCTACCTCTGGGTCAGAGGGCACAGCTGCTCTGTGAGCCCAATAACCAGCGGGTGAGCGACGGGAGAAGGCTTCTCGCTTCTTGGTCTAAAGCACACCCATTAGCAGTGGGAGACGGGGAATCCGGGGACTGGGGTCTTATGGGAGATGTGAGCTTCCAGCTCTAATTCTAGGCGGTAAATCTCCTCTGGCACCAGACCCAGGCTCCCAGCAGCTCTGGAGGGACCCAGTTGGTGCCATCCGTCCCCTCCCCTGGGTGCCCTGGGCCAGGGGTGCCAATCCGTGCAGTTTGACTCACCCTGAGTCCCCTCCAAGTGAAACTGCCTCTGCCTCCAGGGTCAGGTTCAAACCATGTGACTGGCCCCATCAATCAGAACTGATTGGCTCAGTGTGCTCACCTGACCCAACAGCAGCCAATCAGAAGGCTGAGCTAGGATGCGGTGAGCTGAGCCAGATTCTCTCTTGGCAACTTGAACAGGGAACCCGAGAGCAGCCGGCCTGGAGGAGAGATGCTGCTGAGCTGACGCCGAAGGAAAAGCCGTGGAGTGAGGTGTTGGGGACCAGCAATGGTGGGGACATCACGACACTAATTCTTCTGGAGCCGAGAGGCGTGGAGAGCAGCAGCAGGAAAGGAGCCTCGGCCGCTGGGGATGGGAGTGTTAGCGGTGCACACTCGTGCGCTCTCTGACCCAGGGCCTGGCATGGTGGGCACTCCGTGTCATTGGCTGCTTGATGTTCCCTGCTCGGTCTGGCAGCCGCTCCTCTTCCTTAGCAGCGAGCTCGTGGAGAGACGGACTGCTGGCCTTTATTCCAGGCGATACTGGGGTTCACTTCCAGCCCACACACCGTCCCAGGGAAGCGCCCCTTTCTGTGTGCTCGGTGCTCTGGGGGCACATGAGGAGGACACAGCGCACAGCTGGCTGCAGCGGCCCGGGAGGAGCGCGGGCCTCCCACCTGGCAGACCCGTTTGGACCTGGGGGCCTCCGCTTGCCGACCTGTGACTTGCCCGTGTGACTGGAGCCCTACGTTCAGCTGCACCCTCTGTAGAGCAGATGAGAACCCCACCGCCCGGTCGTGCAGGGGTGGTATGGACAGCAGAGGGGAGTTATGGGGGGGGCGGGGGGGGGGGGGCTGACGGGGGCTGGGCCAACCTCCGATCCCTCCCAGAGCATCGTGGCATTAAAGCAAATGCCGAAAGCTTGGGAACCACCCGCAGCAGGGAACTGGCGAAATAAAACCGATGCCTGCATGTCATGGCTGACGGTGCCACCGTTTCCAGCAGCTGTCCAGCAGGTGTGTGCCTACACCTGTGAATTTTAAAGCCAAACGCAGGCTTTACAAATTTAGGCTTATTGAGGAATAACTTACTGTTTTATTTTTTTGTTAATCCTCATCTGAGGATATTTTTTCCATTGATTTTTAGAGAAGGAGGGGGAGAGAGTGAAACATCGATGTGAGATGTTTCTCTCTCTCGCCCTCTCTGTGTACAGGACGATGCTCCAACCAACGGAGCCACACTGGCCAGGGTCAAATGCCCTTTTAAAAAGGGAATAAGAACTGGTGAACTAATGTGTACACACACACACACACACACACAGCCAGTGAATATAGAAGCTGCTCATTGGATGAACTGGCTGTTCAGAGACTGACATTATACCAACAGGCTTTCTGTGTGCCCAGCTCCATCGGGCATGGGAGTGGGGAGATGGCCCCTCCCTGAGAGTTCCCGGGCCCATCACTCTGCCTTCTCGCTTCAGCTTTCCCAGAAGCCTGGGTGAGGCGGGAGGCTGCTGTCCTGTTAGGGACAAACCCGAGGATTTAGAGCTGGGAGAGTGTGGCCACCACCTGACCCAGGCCTTCAATCTGTATTGAAGAGACCCCTGAGAAGAGAAGGGACTTGCCTGAGGCCACACGGTGGGTGGGGCTCTGGGTTTGCAGGTCAGGCCTGGCTTGCTCAGCAGCTTCCTTTCCTGCTATTGAAAAAATGTGCCCCTGGCCTGCTGAGGTCCCCACCCCGCTCTGGCGGGCTAGCACCTGGTGTCCTTGTCCTGTACCACTCTGCCCATGCTGCATCCTTCAGGGACATCTGCGCTCACATGGGCCTTTAGGAGAATTCACATCCTTTGCTTTAGAATCTAGGAAGCCAGAGTCAGGGGCATCTGTGACTTCTCCGAGGCCACCCAGGCGGGGGTCGGCCGTGTTTGAGTTTGAAGCCAGGCAGGGGGGCCGGCCTTTCCACAGCCCATCCTCCCTGATGGTGCCAGGGCAGTGGAGCTGCCTGCTTGCCCGCTCTCAGCCCCGACCATGGCCCTCTTTCCTCTTCGGGAACCACAGGTGGAATCGCGGGACCGGGGGCGGACAGCTTCATATTAGTCTGGTCTGACAAGGCCATGGTGAAGAAGGAGAAGCTGTCCGTGGTGGCCGGCAAAGACAAGTACCATGTCAATAACAAGCATGACTGGAAGTACTCCCCATTGCCACCCAGCCAGATCGTGCGCGGGGCGGAGGAGCTGGTGGGGCGGGAGACGCTCTACAAGTTGACCAGCGCCAACTCTGAGCACTTCGTGAACGAGCTGGGCTACGGAGTCCCCCTCTGGGACCAGGTGCGTCCTCAGCCTGTGTCCCTGTCCCCAGGAACCTGAGCATTCCCCCCGCTGCCAGTGGCTGGGCATCCCTCTGGGTAGCCAGGGCAGAGGCGGAGGCACAAACAAGACAAAACAGCAGGGACAGAATCCCTGCCCTCGAGGGAGTGACAGTCGGGGTAGGGATGAGAGTGGGGAGATGAGCCAGTCGCTGTGCAGACCAGTGAGGTTAGGGGCTGATGTCGCAGCCAGGACACTCACCCTGGCCCCTCCCATAGATCCAGAGGAGGGTTGTTTTAACCCCACTTTACAGATGGGGAAACTGAGGCTCACGGTGCTTTACTAGCTTACCCAAACCCATCCAACCACTAGGCATTGAGGCTCCAGCACCTGACAGCCATGTGCAGAGGTGGGATTTGAACCCAGGTGCCTGATCCAGGAGGGCATCACAGAAGAGGCGACGCCCGAGCTGAATCTGATTTCAATCTTTTGAGTAACTTGAAGCTGGAAAATGACCTGGAGATGACCAGGGAGCAGGGTGACAGGGACTACAGGCCGAGGGAGGAGGAAAAGTGGGAGCCAGGAGGAGGAAGAGCCAGACAGAGGTTTCTGCGATGGGCCGGGGGTACACATTTTGGGCTCTGGCCCACGTGGTCTCTGTCTCTCCACTCGACACCGCAGCTTTGTCGCAGAAACACAGTCATGGACAATCCCAAATGGCATGGGTAAGGCCATTCCTAAAGAAGTGCTTTATGAAAACAGTGGTGGGTGTTAGAATCGCCGAAAGAGGAACACACGGGCCAAAGGGGTAAAGAATTATGAGTTTATTAGTCACCTGGAGACCAGATGGGCTGAACCCCAAATGGGGCCAGCACCTAGAGATGAAGGGTCAGGGTTTTAAAGGACTCCAGGCAGGCTTTTTCTGGACGGAGAATTCTCAAGGCGGGGAATGAAGGGAAGGATAATGGTCTTAGCAACTGGAATGTGGCCTAAGCAAGAGGAATGTGGTCTTAGCATGTGGAATGTGGTCTTAGCAAGTGGAATGAGGTCTTAGCAAGTGGAATATGGTATAAGCAAGAGGAATGATGTCTTAGCAAGTGGAATGTGGTCTTAGCAAGTGGAATGTGGTCTTAGGAGGTGGAATGTGGACTTAGGAAGTGGAATGTGGTCTTATGAGGTGGAATGTGGTGTTATCAAGGGGAATGTGGTCTAAGCAAGGGGAATGTGGTCTTAGGAATTAGAATGTGGTCTTAGGAAGTGGAATTTGGTCTTAGGAAGTGGAAAGTGGTCTTACCAAGTGGAGTGTGCTTTAAGCAAGGGAAATCTCGTCTTAGGAAGTGGAATGTGGTCTTAGCAAGTGGAATTTGGTCTAAGTAAGGGGAATCTGGTCTTAGGAAGTGGATTGTGGTCTTAGGAAATGGAATGTGTTCTTAGCAAGAGGAATGTGATCTAATTAAGGGGAATGTATTCTTAGGAAGTGGAATGTGGTC
The DNA here is from genome assembly GCF_963455305.1 of Plecotus auritus. NCBI lineage: Eukaryota > Metazoa > Chordata > Mammalia > Chiroptera > Vespertilionidae > Plecotus > Plecotus auritus. Next base: position 152,072,997 of record NC_137783.1, on the reverse strand, counting down.
TTAGCAAGTAGAATATGGTCTAAGCAAGGGGAATATGGTCTAAGCAGGTGGAATGTGGTCTTAGCAAGTAGAATATGGTCTAAGCAAGGGGAATGTGGTCTAAGCAAGGGGAATGTGGGCTTAGCAAGGGGAATGTGGTCTTGGCAAGTGGAATGTGGTCTAAGCAAGTGGAATGTGGTCTTAGGAGGTGAAATGTGGTCTTAGCAATGGGAATGTGGTCTTAGCAAGTAGAATGTGGTCGTAGCAAGGGGAATGTGGTCTAAGCAAGTGGAATTGGGTCTAAATAAGGGGAATCTGGTCTTAGGAAGTGGAATGTGGTCTTAGAAAGTGGATTGTGGTCTAAGCAAGGGGAATTTTGTCTAAGCAAGTGGAATGTGGGCTTAGCAAGGGGAATATGATCTTAGGAAATGAAATGTGGTCTGAGGAAGTGGAATATGATCTTAGGAAGTGGAATGTGGTCTTAGGAAGTGGAATGTGGTCTAAGCAAGTGGAATGTAGTCTTAGGAAGTGGAATGTGGATTTAGGAGGTGAAATGTGGTCTAAACAACGGGAATGTGGTCTAAGCAAGGGGAATGTGGTCTTAGCAAGTGGAATGTGGTCTTAGGAGGTGGAATGTGGTCTTCAGAAGTGGAATGTGGTCTAATGAGGTGAAATGTGGTGTTAGCAAGGGGAATGTGGTCTAAGCAAGGGGAATGTGGTCTTACCAAGGGAAATGTGGTTTCAGCAAGTGGAATGTGATCTCAGCAAGTGGAATGTGGTCTAAGCAAGGGGAATGTGGTCTTAGGAAGTGGAATGTGGTCTTAGCAAGTGCAATTTGGTCTAAGTAAGGGGAATCTGGTCTTAGGAAGTGGAATGTAGTCTTACAAAGTGCAATGTGGTCTTAGCAAGGAGAATGTGGTCTAAGCAAGTGGAAGGTGGTCTTAGGAAGTGGAATGTGGTCTTAGCTAGTGGAATGTGGTCGTAGGAACTGGAATGTGGTCTTAGGAAGTGGAATGTGGTCTAAGCAATGGGAATGTGGTCTTAGCAAATGGAATGTGGTCTAAGCAAGGGGAACTTGGTCTTAGGAAGTGGAATGTGGTCTTAGAAACTGGAATGTGGTCTAAGCAAGGGGAATGTATTCTTAGGAAGTGGAATGTGGTCTTAGCAAGGGGAATGTATTCTTAGGAAGTGGAATGTGGTCTATCAAGGGGAATGTATTCTTAGGAAGTGGAATGTGGTCTTAGCAAGGGGAATGTGGTCTAAGCAAGTGGAATGTGGTCTTAGCAAGTAGAATATGGTCTTAGTTGGTGGAATATGGTCTTAGGAGGTGGAATGTGGTCATAGCAGGGGAATGTGGTCTAAGCATGGGGAATGTGGTCTTAGCAAGTGGAATGTTGTCTTAGGAGGTGGAATATGGTCTTAGGAAGTGGAAAGTGGTCTTACCAAGTGGAATGTGCTTTAAGCAAGGGAAATTTCGTCTTAGGAAGTGGAATGTGGTCTTAGCAAGTGGAATTTGGTCTAAGTAAGGGGAATCTGGTCTCAGGAAGTGGATTGTGGTCTTAGGAACTGGAATGTGTTCTTAGCAAGAGGAATGTGATCTAATTAAGGGGAATGTATTCTTAGGAAGTTTAATGTGGTCTTATCAAGGGGAATGTGGTCTAAGCAGGTGGAATGTGGTCTAAGCAAGGGGAATGTGGTCTAAGAAAGGGGAATGTGGTCTAAGCAAGGTTAATGTGGGTTTAGCAAGGGGAATGTGGTCTTGGCAAGTGGAATGTGGTCTAAGCAGGTAGAATGTGGTCTTAGGAACTGGAATCTGGTCTTAGGAAGTGGAATGTGGTCTTAGCAAGTGGAATGTGGTCTAAGCAAAAGGAATGTGTTCTAAGCAAGTGGAATGTGGACTTAGGAGGTGAAATGTGGTCTTAGCAATGGGAATGTGGTCTTAGCAAGTAGATTGTGGTCGTAGCAAGGGGAATGTGGTCTAAGCAAGTGGAATTGGGTCTAAATAAGGGGAATCTAGTCTTAGGAAGTGGAATGTGGTCTTAGAAAGTTGATTGTGGTCTAAGTAAGGGGAATTTTGTCTAAGCAAGTGGAATGTGGGCTTAGCAAGGGGAATATGATGATCTTAGAAAATGGAATGTGGTCTGAGGAAGTGGAATATGATCTTAGGAAGTGGAATGTGGTCTTAGGAAGTAGAATGTGGTCTAAGCAAGTGGAATGTAGTCTTAGGAAGTGGAATGTGGACTTAGGAGGTGGAATGTGGTCTTCAGAAGTGGAATGTGGTCTAATGAGGTGGAATGTCGTGTTAGCAAGGGGAATGTGGTCTAAGCAAGGGGAATGTGGTCTTACCAAGGGAAATGTGGTTTCATCAAGTGGAATGTGATCTCAGAAAGTGGAATGTGGTCTACGTAAGGGGAATCAGGTCTTAGGAAGTGGAATGTAGTCTTACAAAGTGGAATGTGGTCTTAGCAAGGAGAATGTGGTCTAAGCAAGTGGAAGGTGGTCTTAGGAAGTGGAATGTGGTCTAAGCAATGGGAATGTGGTCTTAGCAAATTGAATGTGGTCTAAGCAAGGGGAACTTGGTCTTAGGAAGTGGAATGTGGTCTTAGAAAGTGGAATGGGGTCTAAGCAAGGGGAAGGTGGTCTTAGGAAGTAGAATGTGGTCTAGCAAGTGGAATGTGGTCTAAGCAAGGGGAAGGTGGTCTTAGGAAGTAGAATGTGGTCTAGCAAGTGGAATGTGGTCTAAGTAAGGGGAATCTGGTCTTAGGTAGTGGAATGTGGTCTTAGGAACTGGAATGTGTTCTTAGCAAGTGGAATGTGGTCTATCAAGGGGAATGTATTCTTAGGAAGTGGAATGTGGTCTTAGCAAGGGGAATGTGGTCTAAGCAAGTGGAATGTGGTCCTAGCAAGTAGAATATGGTCTTAGAAAGTGGAATGTTGTCTTAGGAGGTGGAATGTCGTCTAAGCAAGGGGAATGTGGTCTAAGCAAGGAGATTGTTGTCTAAGCAAAGGGAATGTGGTCTTAGCAAGGGGAATGTTGTCTTGGCAAGTGGAATGTGGTCTTAGCAGGTAGAATGTGGTCATAGGAAGTGGAATTTGGTCTTAGCAGGTGGAATGTGGTCTGAGGAATTGGAATGTGGTCTTAGGAAGTGAAATGTGGTCTTAGCAATTGGAATGTGGGCTTAGCAAGGGCAATGTGGTCTTAGCAAGGGGAATGTGGTCTTAGCAAGTGAAATGTGGTCTTAGGAGTTGGAAAATGGTCTTAGCAATTGGAATGTGGTCTTAGCAGGTGGAATGTGGTCTTAGGAATTGGAATGTGGTCTTAGAAATTGTAATGTGGTCTTAGGAGGTGGAATGTGGTCTAAGCAAGGGGAATGTGGTCTAAGCAAGTGGAATGTGGTCTTAGCAAGGGGAATGTGGTCTTAGCAGGTAGAATGTGGTCTTAGGAACTGGAATCTGGTCTTAGGAAGTGGAATGTGGTCTTAGGAAGTGGAATGTGGTCTAAGCAAGTGGAATGTGGTCTTAGGAGTTGAAATGTGGTCTTAGCAATGGGAATGTGGTCTTAGCAAGTAGAATGTGGTCGTAGCAAGGGAATGTGGTCTAAGCAAGTGGAATTGGGTCTAAATATGGGGAATCTGGTCTTAGGAAGTGGAATGTGGTCTTAGAAAGTGGATTGTGGTCTAAGCAAGGGGAATTTTGTCTAAGCAAGTGGCATGTGGGCTTAGCAAGGGGAATATGATCTTAGGAAATGAAATGTGGTCTGAGGAAGTGGAATATGATCTTAGGAAGTGGAATGTGGATTTAGGAGGTGAAATGTGGTCTAAGCAACGGGAATGTGGTCTAAGCAAGGGGAATGTGGTCTTAGCAAGTGGAAAGTGGTCTTAGGAGGTGGAATGTGGTCTTCAGAAGTGGAATGTGGTCTAATGAGGTGAAATGTGGTGTTAGCAAGTGGAATGTGGTCTAAAAAAGGGGAATGTGGTCTTAGGAAATGGAATGTGGTCTTAGCAAGTGCAATTTGGTCTAAGTAAGGGGAATCTGGTCTTAGGAAGTGGAATGTAGTCTTACAAAGAGGAATGTGGTCTTAGCAAGGAGAATGTGGTCTAAGCAAGTGGAAGGTGGTCTTAGGAAGTGGAAAGTGGTCTTAGCTAGTGGAATGTGGTCGTGGGAACTGGAATGTGGTCTTAGGAGTTGAAATGTGGTCTAAGCAATGGGAATGTGGTCTTAGCAAATGGAATGTGGTCTAAGCAAGGGGAACTTGGTCTTAGAAAGTGGAATGTGGTCTTAGCAAGTGCAATGTGGTCTTAGCAAGGCGAATGTCGTCATAGAAAGTGGAATGTGGTCTTAGAAAGTGGAATGTGGTCTAAGCAAGGGGAATCTCGTCTTAGGAAGTAGAATGTGGTCTTAGCAAGTGGAATGTGGTCTAAACAAGGGGAAGGTGGTCCTAGGAAGTAGAATGTGGTCTAGCAAATGGAATGTGGTCTAAGTAAGGGGAATCTGGTCTTAGGAAGTGGAATGTGATCTTAGCAACTGGAATGTGTTCTTAGCAAGTGGAATGTGGTCTATCAAGGGCAATGTATTCTTAGGAAGTGGAATGTGGTCTTAGCAAGGGGAATGTGGTCTAAGCAAGGGGAATGTGGTCTAAGCAAGGGAAATGTGGCCTTAGCAAGGGAAATGTGGTCTTAGCAAGGGAAATGTGGTCTAAGCAAAAGGAATGTGTTCAAAGCAAGTGGAATGTGGTCTTAGGAGGTGAAATGTGGTCTTAGCAATGGGAATGTGGACTTAGCAAGTAGAATGTGGTCGTAGCAAGGGGAATGTGGTCTAAGCAAGTGGAATTGGGTCTAAATAAGGGGAATCTGGTCTTAGGAAGTGGAATGTGGTCTTAGAAAGTGGATTGTGGTCTAAGCAAGGGGAATTTTGTCTAAGCAAGTGGAATGTGGGCTTAGCAAGGGGAATATAATCTTAGGAAATGGAATGTGGTCTGAGGAAGTGGAATATGATCTTAGGAAGTGGAATATGGTCTTAGGAAGTGGAATGTTGTCTAAGTAAGTGGAATGTAGTCTTAGGAAGTGGAATGTGGACTTAGGAGGTGAAATGTGGTGTTATCAAGGGGAATGTGGTCTAAGCAAGGGGAATGTGGTCTTACCATGGGAAATGTGGTTTCAGCAAGTGGAATGTGATCTCTGCAAGTGGAATGTGGTCTAAGCAAGGGGAACTTGGTCTTAGGAAGTGGAATATGGTCTTAGCAAGTGGAATGTGGTCTTAGCACTGCGAATGTCGTCTTTGGAAGTGGAATGTGGTCTTAGCTAGTGGAATGTGATCTAATTAAGGGGAATGTATACTTAGGAAGTGGAATGTGGTCTTAGCAAGGGGAATGTGGTCTAAGCAAGTGGAATGTGGTCTTAGCAAGTAGAATATATCTTAGAAAGTGGAATGTGGTCTTAGGAGGTGGAATGTGGTCTAAGCAAGGGGAATGTGGTCTAAGCAAGGGGAATGTCGTCTAAGCAAAGGGAATGTGGTCTTAGCAAGAGGAATGTGTCTTGGCAAGTGGAATGTGGTCTTAGCAGGTAGAATGTGGTCTTAGGAACTGGAATCTGTTCTTAGGAAGTGGAATGTGGTCTTAGAAAGTGGAATGTGGTCTAAGCAAGGGGAATGTGGTCTAAGCAAGGGGAATGTGGTCTTAGCAAGTGGAATGTGGACTTAGGAGGTGGAATGTGGTCTTCAGAAGTGGAATGTGGTCTAATGAGGTGAAATGTGGTGTTATCAAGGGGAATGTGGTCTAAGCAAGGGGAATGTGGTCTTACCATGGGAAATGTGGTTTCAGCAAGTGGAATGTGATCTCTGCAAGTGGAATGTGGTCTAAGCAAGGGGAACTTGGTCTTAGGAAGTGGAATATGGTCTTAGCAAGTGGAATGTGGTCTTAGCACTGCGAATGTCGTCTTTGGAAGTGGAATGTGGTCTTAGAAAGTGGAATGTGGTCTAAGCCAGGGGAATCTCGTCTTAGGAAGTAGAATGTGGTCTTAGCAAGTGGAATATGATCTAATTAAGGGGAATGTATACTTAGGAAGTGGAATGTGGTCTTAGCAAGGGGAATGTGGTCTAAGCAAGTGGAATGTGGTCTTAGCAAGTAGAATATATCTTAGAAAGTGGAATGTGGTCTTAGGAGGTGGAATGTGGTCTAAGCAAGGGGAATGTGGTCTAAGCAAGGGGAATGTCGTCTAAGCAAAGGGAATGTGGTCTTAGCAAGAGAAATGTGTCTTGGCAAGTGGAATGTGGTCTTAGCAGGTAGAATGTGGTCTTAGGAACTGGAATCTGTTCTTAGGAAGTGGAATGTGGTCTTAGAAAGTGGAATGTGGTCTAAGCAAGGGGAATCTCGTCTTAGGAAGTAGAATGTGGTCTTAGCAAGTGGAATGTGGTCTTAGCAAAGGGAATGTCATCTTAGGAAATGGAATGTGGTCTTAGCAAGGGGAATGTGGTCTTAGCAAGTGGAATGTGGTCTTAGGAGGTGGAATATGGTCTTAGGAATTGGAATGTGGACTTAGCAGGTGAAATGTGGTCTTAGGAATTGGAATGTGGTCTTAGGAAGTGGAATATGGTCTTAGCAAGTATAATGTGGTCTTAGGAGGTGGAATATGGTCTTAGGAAGTGGAATATGTTCTTAGGAAGTTGAATGTGGTCTTAGCTAGTGGAATGTGGTATTAGTAAGTAGAACGTGGTCTAAGCAATTGGAAAGTGGTCTTAGCAAGTGGACTGTGCTTTAAGCAAGGGAAATCTCGTCTTAGGAAGTGGAATATGGTCTTAGCAAGTGGAATTTGGTCTAAGTAAGGGGAATCTGGTCTTAGGAAGTGGAATGTGGTCTTAGCAACTGGAATGTGGTCTTAGCAAGGGGAATGTGGTCTAAGCAAGTGGAATGTGGTATTAATAAGTAGAACGTGGTCTAAGCAATTGGAATGTGGTCTTAGCAAATGGAATGTGGTCTAAGCAAGGGGAACGTGTTCTTAGGATGTGGAATGTGGTCTTAGCAAGTGGAATGTGGTCTTAGCAAGGGGAAAGTCGTCTTAGGAAGTGGAATGTGGTCTTAGAAGGTGGAATGTGATCTAAGCAAGGGGAATCTCGTCTTAGGAAATGGAATGTGGTCTTAGCAAGTGAAATGTGGTCTAAGCAAGGGGAAGGTGGTCTTAGGAATTGGAATAAGGTCTAAGTAAGGGGAATCTGGTCTTAGGAAGTGGAATGTAGTCTTAGGAACTGGAATGTGTTCTTAGCAAGTGGAATGTGGTCTATCAAGGGGAATGTATTCTTAGGAAGTGGAATGTGGGCTTAGCAAGGGGAATGTGGTCTAAGCAAGTGGAATGTGGTCTTAGCAAGTAGAATATTGTCTTAGGAGGTGGAATGTGGTCGTAGCAAGGGGAATGTCGTCTAAGCAAGGGGAATGTGGTCTTAGCAAGTGGAACGTGGTCTTAGGAAGTGGAATGTGGTCTTAGGAATTGGAATGTGGTCTTAGGAAGTGGAATGTATCTAAGCAACGGGAATCTGTTCTTAGGAAGCGGAATGTGGTCTTAGCAAGTGGAATGTGGTCCTAGGAGGTGAAATGTGGTCTTAGCAAGGGGAATATGATCTAAATAAGGGGAATGTGGTCTAGCAAGTGGAATTGGGTCTAAATAAGGGGAATCTGGTCTTAGGAAGTGGAATGTGGTCTTAGCAAGTGGAATTTGGTCTAAGTAAGTGGAATCTGGTCTTAGGAAGTGGAATGTGGTCTTAGGAACTGGAATGTGGTCTTAGCAAGTGGAATGTGGTCTAAGCAAGAGGAATCTCGTCTTAGGAAGTGGAATGTGATATTAGCAAGTGGAATGTGGTCTAAGCAAGGTTAATGTGGTCTAAGCAAGGGGAATGTGGTCTAAGCAAAGGGAATGTGGTCTTAGCAAGAGGAATGTGTCTTGGCAAGTGGAATGTGGTCTTAGCAGGTAGAATGTGGTCTTAGGAACTGGAATCTGATCTTAGGAAGTGGAATGTGGTCTTAGCAAGTGGAATATGATCTTAGGAAATGGAATGTGGTCTGAGGAAGTGGAATATGATCTTAGGAAGTGGAATGTGGTCTTAGGAAGTGGAATGTGGTCTTAGCAAGGGAATGTGGTCTAATCAAGGGGAAACTCATCTTGGGAAGTGGCATGTCATCTTAGCAAGTGGATATTGGTGTATGTAAGGGGAATCTGGTCTTAGGAAGTGGAATGTGGTCTTAGGAGGTGGAATGTGGTCTTAGGAGGTGGAATGTGGTCTTAGGAAGTGGAATGTGGTCTTATGAGGTGGAATGTGGTGTTAGCAAGGGGAATGTGGTCTAAGTAAGGGGAATGTGGTCTTACCAAGGGAAATGGGGTCTCAGCAAGTGGAATGTGGTCTTAGCAAGTAGAATATTGTCTTAGGAAGTGGAATGTGGTCTTAGGAAGTGGAATATGGTCTTAGCAAGCGGAATGTGGTCTAAGCAAGGGAATGTTTTCTTAGGAGGTGGAATATGGTCTTAGGAAGTGGAATGTGGTCTTAAGAGGTGGAATGTGGTCTAAGCAATGGGAATGTGATCTTAGCAAGTGGAATGTGGTCTTAGCAAGTGGAATGTGGTCTAAGCAAGGGGAATCTGGTCTTAGGAAGTGGAATGTGGTCTTAGGAAGTGGAATGTGGTCTTAGCAAGTGGAATGTGGTCTAATCAAGAGGAATCTCATCTTCGGAAGTGAAATGTGGTCTTAGCAAGTGGAATGTGGTCTAAGCAAAGTTAATGTGGTCTAAACCAGTGGAATGTGGTCTAAGCAAGTGGAATGTGGGCTTAGCAAGTGGAATGTGGTTTTAGGAAATGGAATGTGGTCTTAGGAAGTGGAATATGGTCTTAGGAAGTTGAATGTGGTCTTAGCAAGGGTAATGTGGTCTTAACAAGGGGAATGTGGTCTTAGGAGGTGGAATGTGGTCCTAGCAAATGGAATGTGGTCTTAGAAGGTGGAATGTGTTCTTAGCAAGGGAAATGTGGTCTAAGGAAGGAGAATGTGGTCTAAGCAAGGGGAATGTGGTCTAAGCAAGGGGAATGTGGTCTTAGCAAGGGTAATGTGGTCTTAGAAAGTGGAATGTGATCTTAGCAAGTGGAATGTGGTCTAAGGAAGGGGAATTTGGTCTAAGTAAGGGGAATCTGGTTTTAGGAAGTGGAATGTAGTCTTACCAAGTGTAATGTGGTCTTAGCAAGGGGAATCTGGTCTTAGGAAGTGGAATGTAGTCTTAGGAACTGGAATGTGTTCTTAGCAAGTGGAATGTGGTCTATCAAGGGGAATGTATTCTTAGGAAGTGGAATGTGGGCTTAGCAAGGGGAATGTGGTCTAAGCAAGTGGAATGTGGTCTTAGCAAGTAGAATATTGTCTTAGGAGGTGGAATGTGGTCGTAGCAAGGGGAATGTCGTCTAAGCAAGGGGAATGTGGTCTTAGCAAGTGGAACGTGGTCTTAGGAAGTGGAATGTGGTCTTAGGAATTGGAATGTGGTCTTAGGAAGTGGAATGTATCTAAGCAACGGGAATCTGTTCTTAGGAAGTGGAATGTGGTCTTAGCAAGTGGAATGTGGTCCTAGGAGGTGAAATGTGGTCTTAGCAAGGGGAATATGATCTAAATAAGGGGAATGTGGTCTAGCAAGTGGAATTGGGTCTAAATAAGGGGAATCTGGTCTTAGGAAGTGGAATGTGGTCTTAGCAAGTGGAATTTGGTCTAAGTAAGGGGAATCTGGTCTTAGGAAGTGGAATGTGGTCTTAGGAACTGGAATGTGGTCTTAGCAAGTGGATTGTGGTCTAAGCAAGAGGAATCTCGTCTTAGGAAGTGGATTGTGATATTAGCAAGTGGAATGTGGTCTAAGCAAGGTTAATGTGGTCTAAGCAAGTTGAATGTGGTCTAAGGAAGTGGAATGTGGTCCTAGCAAGTGGAATGTGGTCTTAGGAAATGGAATGTGGTATTAGGAAGTGGAATATGGTCTTAGGATGTGGAATGTGGTCTTAGCAAGGGTAATGTGGTCTTAGGAAGTGGAATGTGGTCTTAGCAAGTGGAATGTGGTCTTAGCAAGTGGAATGTGGTCTTAGGAGGTGAAATGTGGTCTTAGTAAGGGGAATATGGTCTAAGCAAGGGGAATGTGGTCTAAACAAGGGGAATGTGGTCATAGGAAGTCGAATGTAGCCTTAGGAGGAGGAATGTGGTCTTATCAAGTGGAATGTGGTCTTAGGAGGTGGAATGTGGTCGTAACAAGGGGAATGTGGTCTAAGCAAGTGCAATTTGGGCTAAGTAAGGGGAATCTGGTCTTACGGAGTGGAATGTGGTCTTATCAAGTGGAATGTGGTCTAAGAAAGGGGAATGTGGTCTAAGCAAGTGGAATGTGGTCTAAGCAAGGGGAATGTGGTCTTAGAAAGTGGAATGTGGTCTTAGCAAGTGGAATGTGGTCTTGGGAAGTGGAATATGGTCTTAGGAAGTAGAATGTGTTCTTAGCAAGTGGATATTGGTCTAAGTAAGAGGAATCTAGTCTTAGGAAGTGGAATGTGGTCTTAGGAACTGGAATGTGGTCTTAGCAAGTGAAATGTGGTCTAATCAAGGGGAATATATTCTTAGGAAGTGGAATGTGGTCTTAGCAAGGGGATTGTGGTCTTAGCAAGCAGAATGTGGTGTAAGCAAGGGGAATGTTGTCTTAGGAAGTAGAATGTGGTCTAAGCAAGCGGAATGTCCATTGGTAAGTCACCTACATGTCAGTGCCCAGGGGTCGGGGTACCGACTCAATCATATGATCAGACCTGGCAGTGGGCTCGCTTGGGCCCCTGTGCCACAGTTTGCTGACTCCTGGTCTCAGATAATTTGAATCTTAAGTGAAGTATGACTGTTTCTTCTGGGCATGTTGCGTCAAGATTGGTAGATTTTTTCATGGCCTGTGTGAGGCGAGACAGGAAGAGTGCCGGATTTGCAGGACTTTCCTGGGTGACCTCTGCTAATTTGTGATAGTCTACTGCTTGGTGGTCTGCACTCCCAGTTCTTCTAGGCAGAGAACAGTGTGGTCTTGAGGTCTGCGACCTGCCTGCCCTTTCTGATAGGTTTACAGTGGGTCCCTGTCAGGGACAGCACCCACTCTGAGTGGGAGGGCAGGGGCCTGCCAGAAGAGGGTATCTGCGTAGCCCTGGGCATGAAGCCACATTTGGCACCAGCAATTTCCCGAAGGGGTCCATTAGGCTAGTGCAGGAGTGGGGGCATGAAGAGAGCGAAACCTGCTTGGAACAGGTGTGAGATGGGGTGGTGGCGGTAGGATCCCCTGCGTAGGGTGGTGGGCTCTGAGGCTGCTGACACAGAGGAGCCCTAGGCTCGGGGACCGGACGATGGTCGGCGAAATCAAAAATGGTGAGGGCAGAAGAGGATTTGAGATCCTCTGTGGGCACAGATTGAAGAAGGAAAATCTGTGAGGGAGAGCAGCTGTTCCAGAGAGAAGGATATGTCCTTGAGTGTAAAGAAGCCTGGATATACAGGTCCTCAGACCAATTGCCCTGCCTGCGGCAGAATTGTCAAGGTCAGTTAGAATTTGGAAATCAACACTGCCATTTTACTTAGGCCAGACTTCCTGCGCAAATTCTAGGTCTGAAGGCTTTAAGTAGACAGCCCAGGAGTGTGGTGTGGGGAATGGTCGCCTGCGAATTCCCAATGGTGACAGGCAGTGGTTTAAGGTCTGCTTTCCGTGAGGTTAAGGCCGAGAAAGGCATCCCCGTCTCCACCTAACGTTTACCAGAAACGAACGGAGCCCTCCATCCGTGACAGGTGTCCGGTCAGGAGAGGGGGCGAGGGAACCGGGTTCCCGGAGGACTTGTCCCCACCAGCGCTGGAGTTCCGTGGGACCATCGATCAGTATCAACCCGGAGCCTGGCTCCAAACCCAAAGGACAGGACAGTCCGTCGGAGGAGAATAGACTAAAGCCCCTGACCTTTGACTGTGTGCCTGGTGTTGATGCAGGAGGAGGCAAGGCAAGGAGAGGTCCGCTATCCAGTCAGGAGCACGATTGAGTCTCTCTCTGCCCCTGTATTCCCTCTAACCCTTTCACTCCCACTGCAAACATCTAGGTCTTGGTTTCACTTCAAGCCTCTGCCAACTTATTCTTCCAGGATGTGGGTTTGCACCGTGCAGCAGTGAGGGCTACACTGATTATAGATCAGCAGCCTCCTGTCACTGCGGGGTGGGGGGGTGACTTAAGCTACCTTCACACTGTTCCAATAATCACGCATGCTGTCCTCATCCCTTACCATGCAGTGTCAGGAGTGCCTGGCCTCTGCCTCCACTCCCACGGGCGCCTGGGAGCCTGGCTTCCATGGGTCCAGCTGGCGGACACTGGGCCCACCGCACTGATGCTCACCGGCCCTTTTCAAATGTACGTTTCAGGGTCCCCTGAGCCCCCGTGTCCCCTCCTTTGTGCACCCTTTAAAACACCAGTCACCTCTGTGCGAGTCAGAGTGGAGCTGAGGGAAGTCGGCTTATCACTGACACGTGGGAGCGTGTCTGAGTCTGAAAGAAGAGGGCAGTGCGGGCTTCTCCTTTCCCAGGTCTCACGTGGTGCCAAGTCACCATCCTCCCCAGACACCTGCCACGAGGTCTGTCTGAGGACTTTTCTGTCGGCGGTGGAGGCCTAGGTGGCTTGTTAGGACACCAGGCGTCCTGGTCCCTGTCCCTTGGCGTGGGGGCTTAGCGGGAGTTCTCCCCACTGTCCTCCTCAGCCTTCTCCTCTGCACAGGGGGCTCTAACATGGTTAGGAGTGGGGGCGGGTGGGACAGACTGAGACAACCGAGTGCCTGCGAGGTCCCGCCCAGTGTTGACGCCTGGAAAGCAGCCGTTCTCAGGGTCTTGGCCCGCTTCCGCCAGCACAGCCTGTGGGCAGGGGTGGCTCACAGGGCGGCGCTGCCGAGTGCATGACCCTCAGGGACCATCCAGGTGACTCCTCCGCCTTATCCCTATATTCCCAGTATCCGCTTCCCTGTCCAGATCCTCCCGGTCAGCGCGGTGCGAGGTGATCTCACTCCATAAGCTGCTGCCCAGTCACCACATGGCATCAGCAACTCCTTCGTCAGCGGCCAAGCCGGACCTGGGCCGGGCTCAGCTCCTGGGCCACCCAGAACCATCCCGGGCCGGGCTCAGCTCCTGGGCCACCCAGAGCCATCCCGGCCCAGCCCTGGGTCGTGAGAGCTCACAGGGTGGTTCCCCAACTCTGAACTTGCTTCAGGCTCCCAGTGGCCAGCCCTAACCTAGACCCTCCGGGCACTGACTGTGTCCTTCCCCGGCCACCCTGCGGCTCTCTGAGCCTCTCAGGACCTACAGGGCCACTGTCTCCCTCACACCCTCAGCTCCTTCCCCCTCGCTCCTTCCCCGCCTCCTCTCCGCTCTCCTGGGGGCCTGTTGCCCTGCAAACACCCGCTGCTCTGTGGTTCCGTTGGAGGGGAACTGAGTGGCTCCTGAGTGCAGATTCTTGGTGGGTGTGTCCGTGGCCAGCTCCTGATGTGGAGTGTGACACCGTCTCTTGTGCTGCAGGTCAAAAGAGGGATCACGGCAGGCGCCATGGGCATTGCGAACCTGATGGAGTTCATGTGGAACGTAAGCAAGCAGAAATAGCGGTAAGGTCCAGGATTCATCCCAGCAATAGCCACTTAGTATGGAGAGGACTTGCTGTGCCAGAAGGACTGGGGTTCTGTTTATTGATTTCACTGTTTTATACACATTTAGGCTAATGTTTTTAAAATATGTCTTCATTGACTTTATATATATTTTTTTATTTTTATTTTTTTAGAAAGAGAGATAGGGGCAGGGAATAGAGAGAAACATCGATGGGAGAAATTCATCAGTGGCTGCCTCCTGCATGCTTCCTACTGGAGATGGAGACTCCGGGAATAGAACCAGAGACCTCTTGGTTCATGGATCAACCACTGAGCCACACCTGCCAGGCCACTGAGGCTGATTTCAATGGAGCTATAAAAGCACAGGAAGATTTTATTTGGGGAAACACGGCCCAGCGTGAATGCTATTAAAGACACAGTTGGGCTCTGTCATGGACTCAATGCTTGTGTCCCCCCCCCCCCCCCCCCGTCCCCCATTCACGTTGAAGCCCTAACCCCCAAAGTGATGGTATTTGGAGCTGGGCCTCTGGGAGGGCATTAGGTTCAGAGGAGGTCATGAGGTGGTGGCGAGGGTGCGGGTGGGCATGATGGGATCCGTGCCCTTACAAGCAGACCGGAGCTCTCTCCCATGTGAGGACACAGCGAGAAGGTCGCCATTGGCAAGGCAGGAAGAGGGTCCCTCCAGGAAATGCCTGTGCCAGCACCTTCGCCTTGAACGTGTCCGCTTCCAGGCCTGTGAGAAATAAGTGTCTGTGCCGAAGCCCAGCCGGTGGTGTGTTGCCATGGCAGCCCGAGCTCATGGACAGGGCTCTTCCCCGGAGCCTGAGGGGCGTCCTGGCCATTCTCTGCTTTCCTCGGGGCTCCTCTTGGAGGGCGAGGATGCGTGGGGCAGGGAGACACCCCTGTGAGGGCGGGAGCAGGACCCAGGGGCCAGCCAGGGCCGGGGCTCCGCGGCGGGAATTGTGCTGTGGATTCTGGGCCATGAATGTGACGCAGCCCCAGCGGCCGAGGCTCCTTTCCTGCTGCTGCTCTCCCCGCCTCTCGGCTCCGGAAGAATTAGTGACGTGATGTCCCCACCATTGCTGGTCCCCGACACCTCAGTCCCCGGCTTTTCCTTCGGCGTCAGCTCAGCAGCGTCTCTCCTCCAGGCCCGCAGCTCTCAGGTTCCTGTTCAAGTTCCCGAGAGAGAATCTGATTGGCTCAGCTCACCGCATCCTAGCTCAGCCTCCTGATTGGCTGCTGTTGGGTCAGGTGAGCACACTGAGCCAATCAGCTCTGACTGATGGGGCCAGTCACATGGTTTGAACCTGACCCTGGAGGCAGAGGCAGTTTCACTTGGAGGGCACTGAGGGAGAGTCAAACTGCACGGATTGGCACTTCTGGTCCAGGGCACCCAGGGGAGGGGACGGAGCTGGCACCATCTGGGTCCCTCCAGAGCTGCTGGGAGCCTGTGTCTGGTCCCAGGGGAGATTTACCGCCTAGAATTAGAGCCCGGAGCTCACATCTCCCATAAGACCCGAGTCCCCGGATTCCCCGTCTCCCACTGCTATTGGGTGAGCTTTAGACCTAGAAGCGAGAAGCCTTCTCCCGTCGCTCACCCGCTGGTTATTGGGCTCACAGAGCAGCTGTGCCCTCAGACCCAGAGGTAGCATGGGCGCAAGGCCAGCATGGATCCTTCTGGAACCCCCGCATGGAGGCTATTTGAGCCTGGGAATCTGAGCAAGGCGCGCTTTGGCAGCAAGTACAAGTCATTCTCTTTGTTCTTCAACCTTCTGATGGCACCGAGCTTCGTCCCAGCCTGGTGTCTGTGCACCCAGGGGATCGAGGGCAACCCCCCCCCCCCACTTTCTCATGCCTGGGAAGGTACAGCCCAGGGGAGGGGACGCCCCCAGATCTCCAGTCAGGGTGTTAGGGGCTGTGCTGCCCACCATGGAGAGTGGCCATTCAGTAGGGCCACAGGTGGCAGAGGCCGGGAGAGGAAGTAGAGGGCATGAGGCCCCGCCCCTTTTGGGACCACACCCAGGGCACACTAGGTACTAGCGGAGGGATACTCTGAGGAGGTTAAGTTTCATAAAAGACTTAATTTTATTTTTAGAGAAATTTTAGGTTTAGAGAGAAATTGAGAGGAAGGTACAGAGATTTCCCATATGCCCCCTGCCCCCCACTCACCCAGAGCCTCCCCCATTATCAGCTCCCCTCTTCCCAGCCTGTATTTTTGTTGTATGTGATGAACCCACATCGGCACATCATTACAACCCACAGACCTTAGTGTAGCCCAAGAGTCACTCTTGGTGTGGTGCATTCTATGCATCTGGAC
This sequence comes from Plecotus auritus, assembly GCF_963455305.1. NCBI lineage: Eukaryota > Metazoa > Chordata > Mammalia > Chiroptera > Vespertilionidae > Plecotus > Plecotus auritus. The sequence goes on along the minus strand of NC_137783.1, from coordinate 152,057,071 downwards.
ACATTAGATTGACATGAGTCCATCATTACAGTGTCACACAGCAGTTTCACTGCCCTCACAGTGGAGGCGACTCATTTCCATATTCAACCAGGGGAAGCTTGAGCCATGGCAAGTTGGGCTCCGGAAGATGATTTAATTCCATGTGGGAGTCACTGATGGGTGCGGACTTCACCTTTGAGTTAAAAAAGAAAAGAAAGCCCGGTGGCTCAGTGTTTGAGGGTGGACCAGGAGGTCACAGTTTGATTCCCGATCGGCACATATGCCCGGGTTTCGGCTCAATCCTGGTGTGGGAGGTGCAGGAGGCAGCTGATCAATGATCCACTCTCATCACTGATGTTTCTATCTGTCCTTCTCCCTTTCTCTCTGAAAATAAAAATGTGAAAGAAAAACACAACTTCTAAAAGGTGGGCTGACTGAAGGAGGTAGGAGGTACGGGAAAGATGCTGGGAGATGTTTATGCCTCATCGGGGGATTCAAGGACCAGAGGTGGGACTGCACGGGAGGTAATTGTGTGTTCCTTTTTGCACCATGACAGTAAATGAGTGATGTCTGCTGACCACAGTGGTCAACTACAGAGAACAAGTAGACAGTCCATTGAGCACCTGCTCCAGGCCGGCCAGGGGCTGGGATCCTCCACCCACCACCTTTTCTGATCTTCTTAGAGTGGATCCCGGGCCCCAGCTCGGAGAGGAAGGGACTGAGGCTCTGAGAGTCCAGAGCTTTGCCAAAGTCACATGGACGGAAAATGCTGGCTTCCCCCACAGGTGCCCCGGTGCTTTTGTTCTGGTTTAGGTGCCACAGAGGCAGCAGAATTCCTCTCTGGAGGGGACATAGGTTTACGTATGACTTCTTCAGTCTTGGAACAGTCGGTCCATCCTTCAGCCAGGAAGAGAGGGACAGTGAGAGACAGAAGGACAGGTTGCCCGAGAGCTCGGGTCAGGGGGACAGGACTGTGCGAGGTCTTCTCTACCGCGTCTTCTAACGCAGGGTTTTGTGCCCCTTCAGGCTGTCACTGGCGTTGGGATCGGTTGCTTGCTAAAGCAATGGTGGCACCAATCGCAGCTATGGCTCCAGCGCCCGCAGTTACTCCGGTCCGGATGATTTCTACCTGAAAGGGAGCAGCCCAAGTTCACAGTCCACAGCCAGTCCAGGCAGGTTCTCCCTCCGCCAAAGGGGCTGGAGGCCACACTCATGCTCCCACCATCCCTGGGGGCCTGGCCTCTCGGAGATGCTGGCCTTGTCCCAACAACCCTTCCCTGGGAAGCCGAAGGTGTGACCACTTGTTAGTGCTGGGCTTGTCTGGATGTGTCCTGACACCTGGCAGGGTGGACGCATGGAATCCTGTGTGAGCCTCCAGGGTGGGCCACTTGGTCCTGATGGAGGTGGTAGGGGAGGGGCCTTCCTGCCTGGGCTCCTGGGGCCAGAGCTCTGGGGTGAAAGTGGGAATGGCTCTGTGGTCAGGGCTCTCCCTGGGCTTCAGCTCTGCAGAGGGAGGTGGTGGCAGAGCTGAGGGGGACGATAGGAAACCATGGCCTCAGGGATCACTGTGCTCTGTGTACTGTTCCCAAGTGCAGCCTGGAAACTTCTATCTCCACCCCCACCTCAGCCCTGAACTCCACACTCACACGTCCACTGCTACTGAGCAGGTCCACACAGATGTCTAACCGGTCACCTCAACTCCCCACATGAGCATCAAATCCTTAATATCCCTCCCAAAACTCCTCCTCATTCCCCTCCATCCAGGCTGCCCAGCACCCAGTCACAGGGGCTGTGAGCCCTGGAGGTGTCGTTGTTCAGCAGAAAGAGCCGAGACCACTGGGGGTTGAATCTTGTTTGTGCCTCTTACTGTGTGTTTGTGACAATGAACTCAGAAGAGGGCAAGGGGATGGGTTAAAGCTCTGCCCAGAACTTCCATAACATGTTCTTGAGCTCTTACACCGGCCATAGACCTGAGCATCTCTTGCCCGAAGGTTCTCTGGGGCCTTAGGACACCTGTCATGGTGTAGGGCTGACCCAGAATTTCCCTGACAGCACACAGGGCATCAGGAGCTGCCTTTAGGGTGGGTTTTAGAGGCAAAAAATCCCAAAGGGATAGAGGAGCCCAGAGCCCTAGAGGTCCCCCAAACATCCCCTCCTCTTGCACATGGGGAAACTGAGGCCAGAGAGGAAGTGCCCTGTCCAAAGACCCTGAGTGGATTAAAAGCAGATGTGAGATTAGTTCTCAAACATCCTGACTCCCAGCCAACAAGACCCTGAGAGCTCCCTTTTGAATTATTCAGGGTAATTCTTGTCACCCCCACTCCAAGTAGACCTCCAGAAGGGAGAGAGCCCCTGAAGAGAGGGCCTTACCTGCCGGCTGCGGGCCTTGCCGTATCTCAGATCGGTGACAAAGTGCTCACAGTTCCTGTTCATAACACTGTACTCCAACTCCTTACCGACCAGCTCCTCTGCAGACCTGATAATCTTGTTCACGGGCAGTGGTGAGTACTCGTGGTCCAAGTGGTTGTTGACCCGATAGCAGCAGCCCCCCACCACATCACTCAGGAGCTCCCTTTTCACCACACCTCTGCTGCTCAGCACAGAGAAGAGGCTGCAGGAGCCAGCCCCAGGGTACTCATCTGGAATCAGACACAAGAGTATCAGCAACTGCAGGGGAGGCCAGGGAGGGGAGAGAGGTCACAAGGCAGGGAAGAAGGGCCAGGGGGTCACACTATTGAGCTCTGGTGTCCGTCCCTTCACCAATGTGATTGGAGGATTCCATCATTGTGCTCTTTTCCTTAACAAGCTGTGAATAATCAATGTTAATCAATGTTGTGATGGTCAGTGGCTACCACTGTGTTCCATTACATGAATGGACATTATATGAATTTACGGTAGTAAACTGTATTTCTTCATCTTTGCACTTGCGTGTTTCAGAAAGAGATCAAAGTAGTTGTGGTCCCACTGGGTTTCAGACTCTGCTGTGCAAATTTCATACATTCCCTCATTATTCTCCTTTCGAATTTCATGGTAAAACTCTCATCTCCATTCAACAACCGATATTGGACCTGAGGCATCATGGGCCTTTTCTGGCCCAGCTCTGGCCACATGGAGAGGCCACACAGCGCTTCCAGCTGGTGGCGTCCAATCCATTGTGCCTGGAGCCCGGGATTTGCTCTCTAAGAGGAGGGATCTAGAGAGCCCGCTAACCAGCAGGCTCCTTTATGTGTGAGTCTCGAGGCTGATGCTGCACTTAGCACCGCCCTGGAGGAAGCACTACCTGCACACTCACACACAAGCAGGACCCGCTGCTCACACTCACGCTCCCTGTTCCAAGCCTCCTAAGTGTCGTCTGGATTAGGGGGTTTCGCTTACTATTTGCCATCAATGCTGACAGTTTTCAGCTCTGTCAGTGTAGGTGACAGCACATAGAAACATGCTCAGTCACAAGGAGATTCTTGTGATCATGACAAGTTTCTGTCCAGCGAGAACGCAAACGCTTGCTGTCCGAGGTGTGGGTGCCACTGCTCTACAGGGCACCAGCCCCGGTGCCTCCCAGTCCGCGGTCTCCTCCCAGCACCTTCCTTTCATGGACGACACACACGTCTGGGCCCTGTCTTCTCCTCTGCCTGCCTGTCATCCTGCTTCTGCTCTCCCTGCATTACATCAAGGGTCCAGGCGCTCGTGTGCGTGTGTGTGAGACTCTCTGGGAGGTGTGACCTGGGAGAGCTGCTCCGTGGAGGGTGTTCAGGAAGCCCTCTCAGGACGCCCTGTTCTGTGACATCCTCTGAGCACAGGACACAGCCTGAGAGGCAGTCCCTCCATGAGACCGGGACACCCAGACACGCTGCTGGTTTAGAGAAATCTGTCTGCTCGCCCAGCTAACGGGTCCGAGCTGGAGAGCATCCAATGCGGGTGCAGCCCGGCTTCCCTGGGGCCCACGGACCTCTTTCCCTGCTGAGTGAGGACCCGAGGGACCACTGAGATGCCCCCAAGGGACACGGATGTACAGTGAGCACACGCACCGCCCAGGGAGAACCCAGCGAGGGTTCCTGGTGGCATTTGGCTTTGAATTGTTCTCATGAGGCCCATGTTCGGCAAATGCAGCTCATGAGCCACATGCGGCTCTTTGGCTCTTCCACAGAATACCACGGCCTGGGCGAGTCTATTTTGAAGAAGTGGCGTCAGAAGAAGTTTAAGTTTAAAAAATTTGTCTCTCAAAAGAAATTTCAATAGTTGTACTGTTGATATTTGGCTCTGTTGACTAATGAGTTTGCCGACCACTGCATTAGGCTAATAAATCTTTGGTAAATCCTACTTTCAACCCCCTTACCTGGGGGAGCCAGGTGGATCACATAACCTTTTCCCACATAGAGGGCCCAGTGTGAGTAGCCGATGCGGGAAATCTCAATCAGGTCTCCAGGCTTGGGCACTTCACAAAACTGCAAGAGAACAGCGGGAAGGGGAGAGATTTCAGGGAGTTGCAGAGGGCCGGCTGGGAGGAGCTGGGCAGGGGAGTCCACGCGGATGTTCATCGCCTGGTGAGCGTGTGGAGGGCACTCTGGCCCCTGTGAGGCCCTCAGCCTCTGGCGCTTTCAGAGCGTGCCCTTGGGGAACTGGAAGCCTGGAATCTGGTTGCCCCGAGGGAGGGAAGCCTGGAAACATGACCTTGTGCTTTGGGAGAGTGAAGAATTGTCCAAAGAGAGTGTAATGCATGCGTGTCTGTGCTTTGTGCACATGTATGTTGTGTGTGGTGCGTGTACATGCACACACAGGATGCCAACGAGCATATGTGGGTGTATTGTGCACCTGTCTGGAGGGTGATGACACGATTGCTGTGTGCAAAGCCCCTTCGTGGAGGCTGGGACCCAGGCTCATCCCCAGCCACATGGGGCAGGTGAGTCTGAGCCTCTGCCTCACACACTGCCCGCAGGTGCTCACATGCCTCTGGCCCTGGCTGAGCATGGCCCCCACAGGCTCCTCCTCACACTCTGCCCCTCCAGCCCCGGTGCACCCGCCCTCAGAGGTGCCCACCTGAGGGACAGAACTGACAGCCTAATAAGGGGACTGAGCGTTGAGGAGGCCCTAGTGTGACTGCCCCTCTTCCAGAGCTGGGGGGGGGAGGGGGCAGACGGGGCTCACACACTCAGGCAGCAGGCTCTGCTGGCACTCTCCCCACCATGACTGCCACCCTCCAAGCCCAGGGGAGGAAGCAGCACCCCTTGCTCAGCGGGGGAAACTGAGGATCAGAGAGGGAGAGGGACTTGCCCGGGACACTCAGCTGGCGGTGGCTGATGGGTCTTCTCTGTCCCGTCTCCTCCTGTCCCTTTCCTCCCTCCCTCCCTGCCTCACCACCTCCTCCCTCTCCTCAGTGCCCCCCCAGGGCACCACAGCACCTGATCAGAGAATTTTTCAGCTTTTCTTTGTCTCTGTGTCTGACCTCAGCGAATGAGAAACCTCCTGCAGCCCTCACCCCGGGCGGCCCAACCTGAGGCCAGGGCTCAGCTTCCCTTTGGCCCATTCCATGCGGGTACCCAGCAGCCCACGCTCACCCCGAACACGTCTCCTGATTCACCTCCTCGTCCATCTCCCGCCCGTGACTCAGTTCAGGGCACCAGGTCCCTATTTTGTGACCCCACAGTTTCCTGACAAGGTTCCCTGCCTCCTGTCCCGTCACCTCCATATCCAGTCCCCCAGAACATCCGGTGTCCTTCCCAAATGTCCCATCTGACCATGACCCTCCTCTGGCCTCAGGGGACAGGCATGCCCCTGGGCAGCCACAGCCCCTCCTGACCCTTCCCCACCCCTCACCATCCCTGCCCGCCCCCATCCAACGCCCCCCCCAACCCGGGCTGGCTGTAGGCCTTGCCTTTCTCTCCCCACAGCTCCCTCTGGCCTCTGCTCCTCTGCACCCCAGCTTCTCTCTGCCCCCAGCCCCTGCCCCACGCCCACTCCTCCTCTCCTCCCCCCAGACAGACACCTCCTCTGAGGAGCTGCCCTGAAGGCCCAGCCTGGCTCAGCTGCCACGCTCAGGGTCCCCAGCCCCCGGGACCGCCACCTCTCCCCACGGGATCGTGCTCTGCTGTGTCCCTGTGCCTGTCCCACCCCCACTGGGCTTTGAGCTCCATCAGGGGGATCCTGTGTGCTCGGCCCTCCCTCCCTGCATCTCCTGGGTCCTGAGAGGGGCCTGGTGTGGAACAGGAGGGAAGAACCTGTGGGAGCAGGAGGGCTGGAGGGCCCGGGGCCAGGGCTCAGGCCAGGCAGGCCCAGAGTTGGTGTCCATCTGGGGGAGAACAAGGGCATTTCTCACTCTGAAGCGACATGATGACTTAAGGGGAGGCCTGGGCACTGTCCCAGGAGCAGGGCAGTGAGCTGGGGCCGGGTCTGGGGAGGCAGCGGTTCCCAGGAGCAGTGAAGCAGGTGGACTGAGCTCTGGAATGTGAGGCACCTTCCCGGAATCGCCCCACTTCCTGTAAGAGCCCCGTCCAGCTGGCTGCTTTTCTGCTGCCCACCTCGCACCGGGCTGGCCCCTCCTGGATCCTGTGTGAGTCTGGACTCCAGGGCTAATGGGGGCAGCTGTCCGCGTTGGACGCTGAGAACCGAATGCACCCCATCAGGCAGACACATGCCTGGGAGGAAGGGGGGCCAGAACAGAGGGGCTGAGGAGGTATCGAACCTCAGCAGCAGCTGAGTCCCACAGCCCGGGATCCACTGCTCCCCAAGTCCCGGGTCCCCCATCAGCCCACACTCCACCTCCTTCCCCAGCTCAGGAGGGCACAGCCCAGACACCACACATCCTCCCACATGGCCCCCCAACTCCATACAGTGCCAGACCCAGAGCGGGGCTCCCTCTGCCCCAAGACCTCCCAGTCCTGCAGCAAAAGAGACTCAAACAACATTCCGGTCTCCATGGCAGCCTTAGAGGCAGCGCTGTTCCCAGCAGGAACACAGCCCAGGCCTTCATTTATAACAGGGAGCTGCCCTCCCCTGTAGAGCTGGTTCTAGAAAGGTCTGAGGACTTACCGAAGCCATTGCTTGCCAGGGTGGGTCTGGCTTCTGCTCCTGGTGCAACAGGTTTTATACCCAAGTGGACGCTTTCGCTTTCGCTTTCCCTTGTTGTTGAGAAGGACTGAACCCTCAGTGGTTAGAGGGCCTCTCAGCATTGCTCTCCGTGCACAGGCCATGATTTCTCCGCCAAGGCCTGGCATGGCTGGGCCTGGGAGCCGCCAGGAAGCAGTCGGAGTCGGAGGGAAGCCTCATGCCTGCCCTGCCCGGGACACGTGCTCCCACTGCAGGACGGGGTGCATGAGGCCCAGCTGTCAGCCCCCGGCCCCGGTGGGCCCTTATCTTATACCCACCCCACGAAGGACAGGAGCCCCGGGCAGCCTTCAGGCGGGTCCCCCCGGGAAGGCCTCAGCAGGCGGGTGTCTGGACCTCGGGATCCCAGAGCTCATTGGCATGGGGTGCTTGTGGGTGGGAGAGCAGAGCTTCCCTGAGAGCGGCCTCCCCAGCCTGGCCGTCCGCTGTCCCTGGAGCAGGAGGCGGAGGCAGGGCGCAGGCTCAGTCCCGCAGCTCCCCAGGCACCAGGGCCCAGGCTCTTCCATCCTGCTGGTCCCGCGTCTGCTGGATGGTCGCTGTGGTCGCACAGCCTCCTGAGCACAGCCGCACCTGGCCCTGTCCAAGGGCAGTAAGAGGTGCTTTTCATTCCCTGGTCTCCTCTGAGCAGGGAAAGCCCCTCCCACAGCCTCCTGCGGCCTTGTCCCCCCTTCCCTGTCCAGGGCTGCGTCCCGTTTCCATGTAAACCCATCGTGGGCAACGGGGCAGGGGCTCCCCTGGGGGGCTCAGCCACTGGGGCCTCAGCCAGGTCTGTGGAGGGGCCGGTGCTGCCCAATCAAGGGCAGGGCTGTGCGCGCCCCGGAGAAGGTGTGTGTGTGGTGCATGTGCGTGCGGTGCGTGTACGTGTGGAGCTGGAGAGGGCAGGGGAGGTGGCTATTGGCCAGGCAACCAGCACCTAAGCTGCACTCCCCCCTCCCGCCCAGTGTCAGGCACAGCTTTGCTGGAGGCCACAGGGAGGCCAGCCCAGCTCTCAGGCCTCAGGGGAGCAGGAGGGGGAGCCACCCTGCAGGTGGGAGGGAAGCTCAGCCAGAGTGAGGACCTGGCAGAGCCCCTCCCTCCCTCCATCAGGAAGCACTGTGTGCAGGGGCACGGGAAGGCCCCCCTTTCCCAGCATGACCCCATGACCGCGGCTCCCACTTCCTGGGCCATACAGGCTCCGGACTCGCGGGTCCAAAGCCATGGCTCCTCCGGCCAGGAAGGAGAATGGCCTCTGGGCAGCGTCCTCCCTGTTTCCCAGTGAGTTTCACCCTAAAGGCGTCTGAGCGGCACAGAGCGCCACCTGCCCGCATGCAGCTCATGCTCTTTCACGGTGTCGCTCTGGGCCACGGCCTGCCCTCCCCTCCGCTCACGCCCTCCTGCTCAGGGTGAGGGCCTCACGGTGCCAGCCCAGAGGCCGTGAGTGTGGGCCGAGCGCCCCACGGGTGGTGCCTGCCCCTCGCAGGCCCGGCTGCAGCTGCTGGGCATGGACTCCGCCTCTGAGGCCCGTGTCCAGCTTCCACGTGCTCAGGGGGTCCTGCAGCCACGGTCTCGCCTCTCCTGCCGCTGCCCCCCTGGTGGCCTGGCTGTGGGCCTGGCGCTCACCCACCTCCCCGCCTGGTCCCCCTCACGGCCTCCGCTGTGGGTCTGGCCAGCACGTGAGCACCTCTTTGCACTGAAACACCATGAAGAGAGGTGAGGTTTCCGTGTCTGGTTGAGAGTGTACGTTGGCTTTTTCAGAAATTGGTCCATTTCACCAGAATGTCAAGTGTGTGACGCTCTGCCCAGGATTCCCTGTGCGCCTACGATGCCCGCAGGTCCTGAAGGAACAGCCCCGCTTCTGTTCCAGTCCTGGTCATCCGTATCTTCTCTCTCTTCCTTTGTAATCTTTCAAAACGTTTGTGGACATAATGGATGTTTTCAAAGATCAGCTTTTGTGTGTTCGATTTTCTCTACTCTTTCTGTGTGTTCCGTTTCCCTGGTTTCTGCGCCCTGTTCCTGCCTTCCTTGCGCTTCCCATGGCTGTGTCCTCCCCGTTCCTGTTTGCTGAGACGGGAGCTGGAGTACTGACTGGAGACTTCCTCGTCTCCAACGTGAGCATTCACATTTCCCTTTCACTGCGGCTGGACTGCGTCCCGTGGGTGTTTACCGGTGTGTGTTTATTGTGTATATTCATTTACTCACCCCAACTGAACACTTTTTTCAGGGCTTCAGGATTGGTGCTCACAGGGGTTATTTAGAAATATGTTGTTTTCTACTTGTCCCATGATTCCTCTATTCCAGTGGTTCTCAACCGGTGGGTCGCGACCCTTTTGGGGGTCGAACGACCCTTTCACGGGGGTCGCCTAAGACATCCTGCATATCAGATATTTACATTACGATTCATAACAGTAGCTAAATTACAGTTATGAAGTAGCAACGAAAATAACTTCATGGTTGGGGGTCACCACAACATGAGGAACTGTATTAAAGGGTCGCGGCATTAGGAAGGTTGACAACCACTGCTCTTTTCACTTCTTTTTCTCTTTCTGCTTTTTATCTTAATTGGGTATTTTTGGTTTCACCCCAGTTATGGACTCATTAACTTGGTCTCCTCTTCTGTGTTTTTAATGAGAGCTTAGCACAGAATCTCCGCCTCAGCACCAATGACGTCTTGATCCAGATAAATCTTAGCTGAGGGGGCCTGTGCCTTGTAGGACACTTAGCCGTGGGCCGCAGCTGCTGCTGGGGTTCGGTGCCTCCTCAGCCCCTCTGTTCTCGCTCCTCCTTCCTCCCAGGCATGATTCTGCTGAATGAGTCACATTCGATTCTTAGTGTCAGACGGGGACAGCTCCCCCGCCCCCATTAGCTCTGGGGTCCTGACTCACACAGGATCCGGGAGGGGCGGGCCCAAAACGTGGTGTGCAGCAGAAAAGCAGCCAGCTGGGCTGGGCTCTTACGGGAATTAGGGTGATTCCAGGAAGGCGCCTGCACGTTCCAGAGCTCAGTCCACCTGCTTCACTGCTCCTGGGAACCGCTGCCTGCCCAGACCAGGCCCCAGCTCACTGCCCTGCTCCTGGGACAGTGCCCAGGCCTCCCCTTAAGTCACCATTTCTTTTCGGAGTGAGAAATGCCCTTGTTCTCCTCCAGATGGACACCAACTCTGGGCCTGCCTGGCCTGAGCCCTGGCCCCGGGCCCTCCAGCCCTCCTGCTCCCACAAGTCCTTCCCTCCTGTTCCACACCAGGCCCCTCTCAGGACCCAGGAGATGCAGGGAGGGAGGGCCGAGCACACAGGATCCCCCTGATGGAGCTCAAAGCCCAGAGGGGGTGAGACAGACACAGGGACCGCAGCAGAGCAAGATCCCGTGGGGAGAGGTGGCGGTCCCCGGGGCTGGGGACCCTGAGCGTGGCAGCTGAGCCAGGCTGGGCCTTCAGGGCAGCTCCTCAGAGGAGGTGTCTGTCTGAGGAGAGGAGAGGAGGGGTGGGCGTGGGGCAGGGGCTGGGGGCAAAGAGAAGCTGGGGTGCAGAGGAGCAGAGGCCAGAGGGAGCTGTGGGGAGGGAAAGGCAAGGCCTTCAGCGAGCCCGGGTGCGGGGGGGTGGGTATCGGGGAGGGGCGGCGAGGACAGGAGGGGACAGGAGGTTGGGGAAGGGTCAGGAGGGGCTGTGGCTGCCCAGGGGCATGTCTGTGCCCTAAGGCCAGAGGAGGGTCATGGACAGTTGGGATATTTGGGAAGGACACCGGAGGTCCTGGGGGACTGGATATGGAGGTGACGGGACAGGAGGCAGGGAATCTCATCAGGAAACTGTGGGGTCACAAAATAGGGACCTGGGGCCCTGAACCGAGTCATGGGTTGGAGATGGACGAGGAGGTGAATCAGGAGACGTATTCGGGGTGAGTGTGGGCTGCTGGGTACCCGCATGGAATGGGCCAAAGGGAAGCTGAGCCCTGGCCTCAGGTTGGGCCGCCTGGGGTGAGGGCTGCAGGAGGTTTCTCATTCACTGAGGTCAGACACAGAGACAAAGAAAAGCTGAAAAATTCTCTGATCAGGAAGCTGTGGTGCCCTGGGGGGGGGGGGCGGGCACTGAGGAGCAGAGAGGAGGAGGTGAGTGTGCCTTGCCAGCATGGCCAAGGGTGACCCTGAGTGGGGGCGGTGGAGGATTTAGAAAAGACAGACAAGAGAAGAAAGCTGGGGCTGGGCGGGACGCTGCCCTCTCTGGTGGACAGGCAGCACCACAGCCTGTAAGCCGTCTCCTTATTTTAGAGCCAGATTCCATGAGGCTCATTACAATGTTCTTTGAGTTTCAAACCTACTCAATTACATGCACCTGAACTCTATCAAGCCCACATCACTCAGGCAGGTGGGACCACGTGTTCAGACCACAGACTCAAGCTTACAACTCTAGCTGTTGGCTATCATTGTGCTGGGAGGCTCTGCCCTCCAAGCTGGGATTTGCACATGGCCGTGAGAGGACTGTGCCCTCTCATTAGTCCAACACTTGAACCTGTCCAAACACTGGTGATAATGCAGGGAGGGAGGGAACAGGACCAGGAAGGGATGGGACAGAGAAGACCCAGCGTGGCCACTGCCAGTTGAGCGCCCCTCGTGGGGTGACCCTTTACTCTCTGCAGTTCTTCCTAGAGTGCCATAATGGGTTGGATTTTGGGAAACCCCCAGTGAAGCCTGCATGGTATTTATTATATTAACAGTTGTTAATAAATACAGCATTAATTGTTGGTGTCCCTCGTTAGGGCGTCATAAAGCCGGGGTTCTTTTCCCAGCCTTACAAAGGATTCAGCATTCTGGAGAAGGGGGCTGCGAGGAGATGATTAAAGAGTCCAAGGAGGAAATATATTTTTGAGAGGCATTGGGGGTCAGAGGAGCTTCAGCCAAAGGGAACTGAAGACTCCTACCTTGACCAAGGACCCGTGTTTTTATTCACACGATATATCCTAAGGCAGTGGTCGGCAAACTGCGGCTCTCGAGCCACATGCGGCTCTTTGGCCCCTTGAGTGTGGCTCTTCCACAAAATGCCATGGCCTGGGCGAGTCTATTTTGAAGAAGTGGCGTTAGAAGAAGTTTAAGTTTTAAAAATTTGGCTCTTCAAAGAAACTTCAATCGTTGTACTGTTGGTATTTGGCTCTGTTGACCAATGAGTTTGCCGACCACTGTCCTAAGGCAAGCTGGAAATATACACTTCAAAGGTTAAGGTATCAAAGGGTAAAGAAGCATTATCAATTTGGGGAATAGCCTTCAGCTGTTCAGGTGTTTGGCCAACAGGAGGCAATAAAATGCCCTGAGCTGTCTGGCAGTTAACAATCCTATTCAGGTTTGGGGGGAGTGCCCTTTAGCCATTTCCAACAGGTAAACTACATATGTGGCTCACCCTTGTTGAGCCCCGAAGTCCCATCACCCTTTTGACGGAACTCTTGTAGTTATCACATGCTGGAATTGGTTCTCGGCAATTAATTCGCACAATAATGCTGCAGCATCTGTTCTCATTTTGATGCTACAGTATTAATTCTCACAGTAACCCTAGGGCAGTGGTCGGCAAACTCATTAGTCAACAGAGCCAAATATCAACAGTACAACGATTGAAATTTCTTTTTTTTTTTAAATATATTTTATTGATATTTTACAGAGAGGAAGGGAGAGGGATAGAGAGTTAGAAACATCGATGAGAGAGAAACATCGATCAGCTGCCTCCTGCACACCTCCTACTGGGGCTGTGCCCGCAACAAAGGTACGTGCCCTTGACCGGAATCGAACCTGGGACCTTTCAGTCTGCAGGCCGACGCTCTATCCACTGAGCCAAACCAGTTTCGGCTAAAATTTCTTTTGAGAACCAAATATTTAAAACTAAAACTTCTCCTAATGCCACTTCTTCAAAATAGACTCACCCAGGCCATGGTATTTTGTGGAAGAGCCACACTCAAGGGGCCAAAGAGCCGCATGTGGCTCACGAGCCGCAGTTTGCCGACCACGGCCCTAGGGTATTAATTCTCACAGTAATACTACAGTATTGGCTCTCACAGTAATGCTGCAGTATTGGTTCTCACAGTAATGCTGCAGTATTGATTCTCACAGTAATTCTAGAGTATTGTTTCCCACAGTAATGCAGTATCAATTCTCACAGTCATGCTGCAGTATTGGTTCTCACAGTAATGTTACAGTATTAATTCTCACAGCAATGCTGCGATATTGGTTATCACAATAATGCCAGAGTGCCCAGCATGTGAGAGCTCTTAGCTCACTAAGTCCTGTGAACAAGCCCTGGGGTACACAGAGTTCAGGAAACTTCTCCAATGTGTCCGACATGAAATGAGGAGTGAACCCGGGTGTATCATGTCCTTGAAGTGCCTCAACCTTTCACGGCTAGGGTTCAGGATCTGAAGAAGGGGCCACACACAAATGAAAACACTAGAGAAGAAATGTGAATTTAAAAGGCATAGGGGGCCAGGTGGAAACCTCTCTCTAGAGGAGAAGCTCACTGCAACCCTGGCCTTGTCAGCTTTTATTGCCTTAAATACATATTTGCCCTTTTGAAATGCATACAGGCATATCAAAGGTAAGGTTTGGTAAACAGTTAAAGGACTATCATGTTAGGGAATTGCCTTCAGCCATTGAACCCACAGCAGGGCAATATTATGTGGATTTTCAGCCCTGCTGAATATCCAAGTCCATTGGCCTTCCCATGGGTCTTTTTGCATCAATGCTAAGTACTGTTGGTTTTAGTTCCCGGCATTTCCCCCTTTTTGTTTTCTTAATAAATCTAGAAAGGTGTATGCCGTCTGCAGGGCTTGAGTCCTTTTAAGATTTTTCATTCCATACCTGCAGACTAGAAAGAAACATAAAAGAACAAGAATGAGACAGCCAGTAGTGGTTACGCTAAGAGTCAAATGTAGGGAGATCCAATGAGAAGGACTGAATTCTTTCATGTTCTTTTTGCATTGCTGCCAGGCATCTAAGGAACTAGTTTGTAGTAGGCTTCTTTCTGGTCTGTCAGTTCTTTATGGGTCCCCTTCCCAGTCACTACCCCCTGTGACATGGCAGCAATGATATTCGAGTTCTGGATGGTGGACAAACAGTGGGCAGTGACAATCCAGGTCCAACCTCCTTTGGCTTTGTCCAGGGCCACCTGCACCCTTGCACAACTGATGACTGCTAGCCTGGCAAGGCTTCCTCACCGTTCCCCAGGTCATCTCTGGTCTGCTTCTGCCCTGTCTTGTTCTCCTCCTGTTTCTTATCTTCAGCGTGTTGCTTGGGGCTTGGAAGAGTTTTCTGAAAATACACAAGCATATCCTCGACCAAATGTTAACTAGTGTCAGGAACCTTCCATAAACCAGACTCGGGCTCTTTCCATTTAACCAGACCATTTCCTTTGGCTTATTCAGACACCAGTGTAATTCCATAGGTGTCTTGCCTTCCATTACTAAAACCATATAATATTAAAACCTTAAGTTTCCAATGATAATTAAAAGTAAACAGCCAGCATTTCTTAGATTGACATTTATGAACACACTTTTTGTGATTATTCCAAAAGACATCAATTAAATTTAAACCGGTTTTTGTATTAAAAATTTGGTTTGGACCATAGATTAATCCTTTTTTAAATCAGGCCAATAAAATATTATATCCTAGGTTGAAATTTTACCACACATAGTACACATAAGGACTACAATATATTTTGAACTATTAATTTCTCCAGAGAAGATACAAGAATTGTTTTTCACAAAAAAGAATTTCTATACTTTATGCATTTTGTTAGCACAACCATATAATTTCTCCCAACTTCATTTGAACTTGAAACTCTTAGATCCTCATATTTTAGGTGGCAACTTAAATGCTTAGCATTTCTCAGATTAGTAATATATTTATATTTTTTAAGGATATATTTCAAATAAAATACAAGACGTATTTAATAAATTCAAATCTATCCTCTAGGTGTTTCATACTATGAGGCAAACTCAGGTTAATATTTCAGTATTTTGTCATTTAAAAATACCTAGATATTTAATAATTTTTATTATTTAATTCAGCAAACTCCAACGTTTTAAGTTACCAAAGACTTTGGAAAACTATGTTTAGCCATTTATAATTACCACTGGAAAAGATTTACCATATACCTTTCATTTTAGTTATGTATATTTGCCTTAACAACTTTGAGATTTTAAAGCCAATTATTATTATCCAAGGCATATTCTTTGGCAAATTCTCTAACAGAGATAACTTACTGATGTTCAGTGGCTTTAACGTTAACCTTGGAATGCGATCCATTATTATTCAAGAACCATCCATTATTATGGAAACACGAATCTTGTAGCCTTTATGTTTTCCTTGTGCCATTTTTGCCATCTTTTAAAGAAAAACAGTCTGGGGCCTATTCTATAGCATCTATGAAGAGATGGGGCTTAGGCCAAGAGGCCACCCACAATCGGGCAGGGCGTGCCTTCTCTTAAGCTAGCCCTTTTTTCTTCACAGATATAGAAATCTCAGACACATCCCTAAATCGTGAGACATGTCTCATCTATCAAAATTTCAAATGACGGACTGGGAAAATGGCGAAAATGAGACTTGTAATAATGCTCCCGAGAGTGGGCATCCATTTTACAGGCTCACCAAAAGACCTAGTAATTAATGGGCTGGGGCAGTGGTCGGCAATCCGCGGCTCGCGAGCCACATGCTGCTCTTTGGCCCCTTGAGTGTGGCTCTTCCACAAAATACCACGTGCGGGCGTGCACATACAGTGCGATTGAAACTTCGTGGCCCATGTGCAGAAGTCAGTTTTCGGCCTGGGCGAGTCTATTTTGAAGAAGTGGAAGAGCCACACTGAAGGGGCCAAAGAGCCACATGTGGCTCGCGAGCCACGGTTTGCTGACCACTGGGCTGGGGCCTTTTTTAGTTCCCTCTACATCTTTTGTCTAGAGGAATCTTCCTAGGGCTTGTTTTAATGGCCACATGTACTGCTCATATTCTCTCTCCCCATCCCCAGATCCTGTTTGCTCTGTGGAAATTTAGTAATGGCCTGGCCACCTACTGTTTCTTTTCTATTAAATTAAATTAAATTAAATTAAATTAAATTAAATTAAAGCCATGCTTAATAGACTAACAATAAACAAATTAAACCAAACAACAAAGATAGATAAAACAACAATCAACAGACAAGTGTTCATAACACTCAGACAAGACTTAATAAATCACAATTTTTTTCATGAATCTTTCAGATGTTTTACATTGCCTGGGATTTACAGCCAGAATGTAGCCTAGATCTCAGCCTGTTGTTCACTGATTTTATCCTATTCTGCTCTCCATAGCATTGACTGGTGTCTAAAGTCCTTTTAGCCAAAATCTGTCTGTCCCAAGGTGTCATATGGTAATTTGCAGACAAAGCATTAAGGAGTCCTTTCGTAAAAGGACTGTTAGCCCCATTTTCTCTAGCTTTTGAGCCTTACCACACTAGAGGCAGAGGATCCGTGGCCGTAGGTGTTACAGACTTTTGATCCCCAATACAATGTGGGCATACTGCAGTTCGACCAAGAGCCCACATAGTTAAAGATGACAAGGGCACTCATTTTCCTTGAGCCTGAGTTAAGAGAGTACCATTTGACACCTTAATTCCTTTATCCTTGAGCATGTAAGCTAAAAATTTACAATGATGTTTTTGCCTTTCACTCAAATTCTTCCCCATTAGAACTTAGCTGAAATAAAAGACATTCCTTGTCCACTTACGGTTGCGACTCCTAAGCTGGCACAGGCTTTGAGCACTGGTGAACTTCCCCACATTTTTGGTGAACTTCCCCACCTTTCCAGTGAATTTCCACTTTGCCTTTTTCACTTCATTTTTCACTCAGGCGAATCTTCTTTTCCAGATTCCTATTTGGGCACCAGGTGCCACAACCTTTCATGGCTAGTGTTCAGGATCTGAAGAAGGGGCCATGCACAAATGAAAACACTAGACAAGAAATATGAATTTAGATGGCATAGGGTGGAAACCTCTCTCTAGAGGAGAAGTTCACTGAAACCCTGGCCTTGTCAGATTTTATTCACTTAAATACACATTTGCCCTTTTGGAACGCATACAGGCATATCAAAGGTAAAGTTTGGTAAACAGTAAAAGGACTATCATGTTAGGGAATTGCCTTCAGCCATTGAGCCCACAGCAGGGCAATATTATGCGGATTTTCAGCCCTGCTGAATATCCAAGTCCATTGGCCTTCCAATGGGTCTTTTGCATTAATACTAACTACTATTGGTCCTAGCCTCTGGAATTGAAGTGCACCTTTCAGTATGGAAGCACATTCCAAGGGATCCTCATTCTAGGACAGTGGCTGTGGGGACCCAGTGCTCTGAAAGTCACCGACAGCCAGTACAGTCTCACCTGCGGCTGTCCAGCTGGGAGACCTTCTCCAAGGCCCTTCACCAAAACGTGTCCGCCCAGAGATCGGGCCTTGGCCTAAACGAAGAGGTGCTGGGCGGGCTGGTCCTCCTGTCCTGTTCTTACCAACCCCAGTGGATCCCAAACCAGAGACGCTGGCAGAGAGGCACAGAAAGTTGTATCAAAAGCCATCTGGGCACAGAGAGGAGGGGCAGCTGGTCCAGCCTGAGGCAGGGAGGTGCCCAGAGGAGATACTGTCTGCTGGGAGGAGAGCGTGTGTCACACGTTAAGGGCATGGAGGGTGTAGACAGGTAGAGAGAATATGGCGTCAAAGGAGCAGGAGAGAGAGAGACTGAGGTGGGGAACACAAGTATCTCAAGAAGAGCAGAACAAAGGAAGGTGAAGAGGGATGAGGGTGAGAGGGACGAGGGTGAGAGGGATGAGGGTGAGAGGAATGAGGGTGAGAGGGATGAGGGTGAGAGGGACGAGGATTAGAGGAATGAGGGTGAGAGGGACGAGGGTGAGAGGGACAAAGGCAAAGAAGGACTGGCAGCTGTGTGGCTGCCACCTGGGCGGATGCCTGGCCCACCTACCCATTGTGCGGCCCTGAGGAATCTTCAGTTTGTGTCTCACATGGATGAGTGTCTAGAGGTTGGGACTGAATCTGAGGAGGAGGCTACTCAGCACCTCTATGAACAACCTGCTTTAACAGCTGCGTATTAATAGGCCCATTGAGGTAGAACAAGGTGAGAAGAAACAAGTCATGTTTTCTGTCAAAGAATAGGTTAGGCAGTCTCCATTTGGGACCACGTGACTTGGCAGCCGCCATTTTGGCCCCATGGCTTGCAGCTCCCCTGAGGTCCACCATCTTGAAATGGCAAAGGCCAACCCTTCCCTTTGAATTAGCCAATCGTGAAAGAGTGTGCGCCTGAGCTCCAATCAGAAGTAAGGGACAGGTCACTTGCATGGGATTAAACCCGAGTGGACCGCCTGCTCAGTGTGCGTGCTCCCCGACCACGTGGTGCGCACCCTCCTGCAGGAGAAAGATGTTTGCCTGGCTGCCTGGCTCCGGGGTGTGCTTTGTGTTCAACCAGGACCCCTGAATTTGGGGGCTCGCCTTATTTCCTAAGCGAGGACAACAGGTCAGGAGGCGCCTGCAGAGGAGAAGACAGCTTGTGACTCCCAGTTCCCAAGAGGAGGGGGCACGGCCCGCCACTCAGGGCCACATGAGGGAGCACTGGGCTGGGGAGGAGGCCGAGAGAGTGGGGAGAAGCGTGGGCCAGAGCCTTGCCTGTGGTTTCCGTGGGAAGAGTGACGGAGGCGGCGAGCAGGCTGAGGACTTGCTGGGAGAATAACTCTGCAGGCTCTGGGGGAGGCGCTGTCTCTAGTTGGCTTGCACCTGGACCGGGGGCCTTGGGGTAGGTGGACAGTGGCCCGCAGTGAGCTCTGGGTTGGCTCGTTTGCATGGAAAAGACCCCTGAAGGGGCTGTTGTGAGCTGTCTTCAGGAACCGGCTAGCCCTGGCAGGGCAGCCTCAGCTGCAGTCAGGCTCCGGAGGTGGAAGTGTCAGAGCAGAAGATGAAAACCAGGCTAATGCCCAGCAATGGGGCGGGAGCAATGGGGCGGGACAAATGTGCTGCGGCCCTGAGAGGAAAGGCTTCAGCCCGACTTTGTCCAGGCTTCCTGTCCCTCCTGACCCCAACGGGGCTTCTCTGAGTGACAGCAAAGCTGGGGACCCCAGCAGTCCCGGAGGCTCCTCTCCCGGGGTGACTAGTAGGTGTTGTGTGGCAGGGAGCAGTCTGCAGCTCTCCAGCCAGGCCTCTGCTGCTTCCTACCATCTGTCTACACCGAGCATGTCAAACTCAAGGGCTAACACGGGCCAAATAAACAATGTTTAAGTGTATGTGGGCCGCAAACACCCCAAAAGCTTCAATTTTCATAGAAACATAGGTTAATTTCGATAGAGACGTGCTGAATACAAAGGGTTGAAATAAATGAGTCATCGTTAACATAAAATAATAGAACATTTTAATAAAAATTAATATTTTTTCTTGAACATTCACTTACCAGACACTGAATAACTGCACAAATTAATAACTGCAAATAAACCTATTTTTCTTGTTCTCTGAAGGCGAATTACTTCCTGTGGCGCACACCACACAAGTCAGTATCAGACTAATGATGTGGCAATTGGCTGCTAAAATATTCGCTGCTAGTGTTAGTGGAGAGAAATGGTGTGCCTGCATGTAAGGCGCATAAGGGAAATGAATGCAACACGTTTATAGTCACCAGTTGTTAGCGAATGTTGTAGTTCGTTATTAACAATTATGTATAACAGGATATTGTCAAAACTGAGTTAAGAATTATTTATTAAAATGTTTCTTACATACCGTTATATTGGCTGGGCCACAAAAATATTCATTGTGGCTGCATGCAGCCTGCCGGCTGCGAGTTTGACATGCTTGGCACTCACTGCCTTTTCTGTTGTGGTCAGTGAGGACCCGATACCCGAAGACCTGATTGAAACCTTTCGAGGTGTTTCTAAGCACTGGGCAATCGATGTGGGAGATGGTTTTGTGCTTCATGCAACAACTTCAGGTAAAGAGTCATTATTTGTTTAAACATCAGCTTTATGGTGAGAAGAGGGAATGAAAGACACCTCATTGCTGTGGTATTAGCATGTTTCCCCTTTAATAACAACATGTCAGATCTCTACACTAAGGAATGCACTGTGGACTCCATCAGCTGACAATTCTGCTGTGACTCTCTCTGAAGTGTCCAGAACTAAGCCAGGTGACGGGACATAAGGAAACCATGAGAAGGTGCCTCTGGCCATGGAGCCACACAGCTTCCACACAGCAGTAGGAACCGCTAGGCCTTTGGAGTTCTTTCAGATCCTTGCTCCACAGCTTTTGTCGCTTAAGTTCTCTGCCTCCAAACTGGTTCTGTGAAATGGAGACAAGTTACCACCTGGCAGAGGTGGTAAGCAAATCAGTTGAGACTGGCTTCTTCCAGGGAGCTTCTGAAAACTCAGAAATGTGTCTGAGTCAGACCCATGCCCAGAGATGCACCATCTGCAAGCATTTTTATGATATCACTGTGTATCGTCAAAGACAAGTTTAAAGAACTGACATACCCACCACCTGGAGGTTTGCTAAGTGCATCAAAGTCTGCCATCAGTGGAATACCACGGCAGCCATTGTCAGTGATTGCTCTGGGGCCTGTTGGCAACAGAGCCTGAAGTATTTCAGGTGCAGAAGTGTGGATCCAACAATTGCCCTCCTGCTAAATTTAACGTCCAACAGGAGGGAGTGATGGTAGAAGGAAGGGACCACGACCTCAGATGTCAATAGAGCGACTTCCTTTCTTCTTCCCCTCCTTGTCCACCATGGCACTGCTGAGCATGGCAGCATCTGAGAGTCTCTGTGATCCCAGGTGTGTCCTCCGGGCCTAGCTCTTCCAACAATGTACATGACTATGTACAAGCCATGGTGAAATGGGAACCTCTGAACGCAGTGGCAGGGGATGACAAGGACAAGGTCAACAACTACTTGGATAACCAGTACAGACCCCGGCCTGCGCATGACATTGTCAGTTTGGTGAGGAAGAAAGTTGGTGAAACCTGGAATGACAACCTTTGTTTCCCAACTGTGAGCACTTTGTCGCTAAACTGAGAAATGGCCGCCCTGCAGGCAACAGGTGACAGCCCTACGGGGTGAGTCCATGTGGAGTTCCCTTTATAGGAGAATGGGGGGCAGCTCTTGGTAAATATCAGAGGCGCCCCCCTGACATCTCTTACAGGACACCCAGGGACCAAGCACTTAACCAGCCCAAGGCCCCAGAGCTACGTGCACACTTCAGAGTGTGAACCAGTTGCTTTGGCTCCAAAAGCAGGGTAGTTTTTAACAGTTTCCTCTACAGGTTTAATGGAATTTTTAAAAAATAGTTTGAGCCCGGCCAGCGTGGCTCAGTGGTTGAGAGTCGACCTATGACCCAGGAGGTCAGGGTTCGATTCTCGGTCAGGGCACATGCCCGGGTTGCGGGCTCCATCCCCAGTGTGGGGTGTGCAGTCGATCCATGATTCTCTTTCATCATGGATATTTCTCTCTCTTCCTCTCCCTCTTCCTTCCTCTCTGAAATAAATAAAAATATTTAAAAAAATTTGTTTCAGCCCTACCGGTTTGGCTCAGTGGATAGAGCATCGGCCTGAAGAGTCCTGGGTTCATTCTGGTCAGGGCACAGGCCTGCGTTGCGGCTCATGCCCCAGTAGGGGGTGTGCAGGAGGCAGCAAATCAATGATTCTCTCTCCTCATTGATGTTTCTTTATGTCTCTCCCTTCCTCTCTGAAATAAAAATATATTTACAAAATAGTTTGATTTTTAGAGAGAGAGGAAGGGAGAGAGAGACAGAGAGAAACATCAGTGTGAGAGCACAACATGGATCGGCTGCTTCCTACATGCCCCCCACCGGGAATCAAGCCCCCAGCCCCGGCATGTGCCCTTGACAAGGATTCGAACCGGCAACTTCCTGATGCACCAGACGATGCCCAAGCAACTGAACCACACCATCCAGGGCAGATTTAATAGAGTCATTTTGAGGGATATATATTTTCTACTTTAAATCAATCCAATTTTCTATTGCATTTTTAATGCACATCATGAATGTTGTAATTTATAATAGTTGATCGTGTGTACAACTATCTCACTAAACTCTGAAATTCAATCTCATAGTTATTATGTATAGCTCACGGAATGAAAACATCCTCATTTTTATGGTTGTGCTTTCCATATTTTACTATTACATGTGTTTGCTCTAAGTGTTTGAATGGTCTCTTCATAGTATAAGGAGAATCTCTTCTCTGTAGGCTAAGTTCTATGTTAAAACCATGAATGAGTTTTTAATGATAGTGAGTGTATATCTTACTTCTACTGAGATGATCATAGGACCTTTCTCTTTTCATCTGGTCGTGTGGTCTATTTAGTCCCTGATAGTAATTTGTGGTTGGCTCTGTCCACTTGCTAAGCTCTCTGTCCAAGAACTCCCTCAGGGTCTGGTTCCCAGATGGCGTTGGCTGCATGAGAGAGCTGCATGGGAATTGCAAAGTGGAAGTGAAGGAGAAGCACATTTCGTGTTGGGGATGCCAGTCTAAGGAGCCAGGCTCTGGGGCAGCTCCTGTGTGGTCACTGTTCTGCCGGCTCAGCAGTGGCTGATGATGAGCCTGGGAATAGGCACCTGCTGCCCTCTACTGGCTCCCCAATCAGGATGCTTTACATAAACTGCCTGTTTATACTTCCCGATCACTTTCTCATTTGGGGAGTCTGTCTCTTCTCTGTTCTTTTGAAAGAATTCAATAACTATCCTAGCTCTCTGCTCCCTTCTTGTTTCAGATCCTACAGGGAACATCTCCCATTTACTTTCCCATTGTGTCCTCTGGTGAACAAAAATCATGTCAGCAGAAAACATCTGGGCCTGTACATTACGGCATAGACACATTTCTACCTACCCCTCCGCTAAACACAGCTAGAGACCTTGGGTATTTACATATGAAACAACCATAAGTAGACTCCCAAAGACTTTGAAGATGGAGAGAGGCCGGAATACAAGCTAGGGGCCCAGGGATTTGAAGAACAACATGGAGGTGAGATCCTTTACTATCTTTCTTGCTCATAGATTCCAGACTGGGTTCTGCAGACCTGCATCTTAGAAACACACACAGATGCAGACAAAGCGAGCCCCAAGAGATTTCGATTTCTTTGCAAAAGACCAAGAATGGGGCATAATAAGACAGAAATCTTAGATGATAACTTTCTTTTCCCTACCCCAGTGACACACCACAAAAGAGCTGTATCTCCATATCATCTCCATCAGCCAAGGCTATGCGTTATAACTTGACGTTCACCCTTATCCGGGGAGAAATAAGGACCTCTCCCCATGTCTCTCAGGATGATGTCAGCAGAGCCCTGGTGGGCAGCCTGGACTTCCTAGTGGCAATGAGTCAGGTGTCTGCCCCCAGGGGGAATCAGTGGAGACTGAGTGAAGAGCCATAATTCCATCCCCACCTGGTGATCAAAGAGGTGGCCCAACCTCCTTTCCCAACAGCCATGGAAGGAGCAAAGGCCTTCTGAAGACATCAGGAGGCCTGACAAGATTTTGTAAAAATAGTGGCTGAAATTGTCTGAAATCCAGTGTCAAACATGAATCTGTCACAGACTGAAGAAGCTGAGCACACTCCAAACAGGATGAACCCAAACAAATCCACGCCAGACACATCTCGGGCAAACTTTTGAAAATGGAAAACAAACACACACCTTGTAAGTAGCTAGGGAGAAATGAGGCATTACCCTCAGGGGGTCAATAACATTATTGATGATGGCGTTGCCACCAGAGATTGTAGAGGCCAGAAGGTAATGACACCACACTTTTCACATCTGAAAGAAAAGATTATCAACCCAGAATTCTGTATCAAGTGAAGTGATCCTCGGGAATAACGGGGAAATTAGACCTCCTCCGATGAATGAACACTAAGAACATCTGTCACCATCACAACTGCCCCAAAAATTGTCAAAGGAAGTAATTCCCAAAGAAAGGAAATGTAAAAAAAAAAAAAAAGAAAGAAAGAAAGAAAAAGACAACTTGGAAATTTAGAAAATGAGAAAGAAAATCCATTACGTAAAAATATGGGTAAATATACTAGAATATTCTCCCCTCTTGACGGTTCCAGATTCTGTTTGATGATTGAAGCAAAAATTCTACCATCATTCGAAGTGTTTCCCAGTGTATATGAAGGAAGTATTTCAGACAGTTATGTAATCAATGTGGGGGTGGGGCTAATGGGATATAGAGAGAAGTGAGGTTTCAGTGTTTCACTCAAACTGGGAAATGGCTGACAGCAGTAAATCATAATGTCGTAGTTGCATAATGCAATACTAGGGAAACCACCAACACAAACAGAAACATTCCAAGCACTCTGTATAAATCAAACAGAAAATTTTACATGTTAGGGTATCCATCAAAAGGCAGGAGAAATGACGCAGAGGATGGCGGGCGGGGTGGGACGAGGGGGGTGGAGAGAGCAGAGAAAACCCACAGAAAAGGCAAATAAAAAGGGCAAACTTCAGAGCAAACATACACACAAAACACAATGGCAAACTAAACCAATTTTAAAAAGAGAACGACAGAGGAGAGAGAAATGTGACTGTCTAATAGAAATTCACTCACAAGTAATGATACATGGAAGTGGGAAATAAAAGGACTTTTAAAATGCCCCACACAAACACGACCCGTAAGAAAAGCAGGTGACAATATGAATATAAGATCATGTCCAACCTCAGAGGAAAGAAAATGGTAAGGAGAGCGAGGGACCTTCTGTAGGACACGAAGGTCAGTCTCCCATGGAAACGTAACCACCCCGAGTGCATGTGCAACAAGAACCAAAGCTGCAAAATACAGGAAGCAGGAGAAGTGAACACTGAGAGGAGAGAGGAGAAGGGGCAAATTCACACGGAACTGGCGACTTTGACATCACATCTCCACACCAGTAATGAAGCTACTAGTCACCTCAGCAAGGGTGTGGGAGACCTGAACACACCATCAGCCACCTTGATCTCATTGACCTTAAAGACACGTACCCGCCCTGGCCGGTTTGGCTCTGCATAGAGCATCTGCCTGCAGACTGAGGGTCCCAGGCTAGGTTCCCATCAAGGGCAAGGGCACATGCCTGGGTTGTGGGCTCAACCCAGCGGGGGGTGGGCATCAGGCAGCTGATCGATGATTCTCATCATTGATGTTTCTATCTCTTTCTCCCACTCTGATATATATATATCCTATATAATAAAAGGCTAATATGCAAACTGACTGAGTGGCAGAATGACTGGTCACTATGATGCACACTGACCAGCAGGGGACAGATTTCAACGCAGGAGCTGCCCCCTGGAGGTCAGTGCACTTCCACGGGGGGCAGGGCTGCTCAGCCAGAAGCCGGGCTCATGGCTGGTAATCACAGCGGCGGTGGCGGGAGCCTCTCCTGTCTCCGCGGTAGCACTAAGGATGTCCGACTGCCGGTTTACGTCCGCTCTGGCATCAGTCGGACATCCCCTGAGGCATCTCAGACTGCAAGGGGGCCTGGTCCGGGCTGAGGGAGCCCCTGAGTACATGAATTTCATGCCCTGGGCCTCTAGTATTTCTAAATAACCCCTGGGTCAGAAGGAAGCTCTAAAAAGTAAGTGTTCAGCCCTAGCCGGTTTGGCTCAGTGGATAGAGTGTTGGCCTGCAGACGGAAGGGTCCCAGGTTCAATTCTGGCCAAGGACACATGCTCAGGTTGCGGTTCAATCCCCAGTAGGGGGCGTGCAGGAGGCAGCCGATCAATGATTCTCTTTCATCATTGATGTTTCTATCTCTCTCTCCTTCTCCCTTCCTCTCTGAAATCAATGAAGAAATTTATATACTTTTTTTAAAAAGTAAGCATTCAATTGAGGTGAATACAAATAAATACTACACAAATAAATATACAATAGATAAAAATCCATGGGATGCGGGGACAGCAGCAGTGAAAGAGAAATGTGTAACGTAAATGCTCACGTTGGAGAAGGGAAGTCTCCAATTAACAATCCAGCTCCCATCTCAAGAAGCAGGAAAGAGAAGATGAAAATAGAACCAAGGCAAGTGCAAGGAAGGAAGGAATAGAGCACAGAAACCAGTGAAACTGAGAACACAAAAAGAGAAAATCAAACACACAAAAAGTTGGATCTTGAAAAGATCGATTATGTCAACAAACTCTTTAAAAGATTACAAAGGAAAAGAGAGAAGACACAAATTACCAGGATTGGGAAGCGGGGCTTTTACTACAGATTGGGAGCCTGCGGGCACCGGAAGGCGCACAGGGCCTCCTGGGCATGGCGTTACACACGTGACATTCTGGATGAAATGGACCAATTTCTTGAAAGAGCACAACGTACTCACCTCCATAAGGAACGGAAACCTCACCTCTCTTCAGGGTGTTTCAGTGCAAAGAACTGCTCACGTGCTGGTCAAACCCACAGCGGAGGCCTTGAGGGGGACTAAGTTGTGATGACCCATATCCCGCGTGGTTCAGGGTTCGGGCTCTGGAGAAGGGCCACATGCAAATGACAGAAACAAGACAAGGAATAATAATTTGGAAATTGGGGGGCCAGGCTGGAGCCCAATGCAAGAGGAAGAACTCCACTGGTGCTCAGGCCTTGCCATGCTCTTATTCAGTCTGGGATCCACCTATAGCCCTTAGGCAGGCAATTCCAATAACAGAAGGACTATCTTATCAGAAAGGATTTACATGACTATCTGGTCCGGAAATTGCTCCAGCTACGTTGGTGCATAGCTCTGACCTTTGCCAGGGCTCAAGGTTCACCAGCGTTCCAGGCTCCTTGTCCACACCTCTCTGCTAGTGAAGGCAATGGGCAGCTTCCAACACTAAGTCAGGAAGGTGTGCGAGTGCCACACCCACAGCTAGGCCACCAGGGGGGCAGCTGCGGGAGAGGCGAGACCGCGGCTGCAAGACTCAACCTGAGGTTGTGAAACCTGGACACGGGCCTCAGAGGCAGAGACCATGCCCAGCAGCTGCATCCGGCCCTGCGAGGGGCAGGCACCACCCCGTGGGGCGCTTGGCCCACACTCACGGCCTCTGGGCTGGCACCATGAGGCCCTCACCCTGAGCAGGAGGGCGTGAGAGGAGGGGAGGGCAGGCCGTGGCCCACAGCAACACCGTGAAAGAGCAGGACCTGCATGCGGGCAGGTGGCGCTCTGTGCCGCTCAGGCGCCTTTAGGGTGAAACTCACTTGGAAACAGGGAGGACGCTGCCCGGAGCCCATTCTACTTCCTGGCCAGAGGAGCCATGGCCGTTGGACCCGCGAGTCCGGAGTCTGTGTGGCCCAGGGAAGCGAGAGTTGGGGTCATGGTGTCAAGCTGGGAGCGGGGGCGGGGGGGGGGGGGGCTTCCCACGCCCCTGCACACAGTGCTTCCTGATGGAGGGAGGGAGGGGCTCTGCCAGGTCCTCACTCTGGCTGAGCTCCCCTCCCGCCTGCAGGGCGGCTCCCCCTCCCGCTCCCCTGAGGCCTGAGAGCTGGGCCGGCCTCCCTGTGGCCTCCAGCAAAGCTGTGCCTGACAGCAGGAGGGAGGGGGGAGTGCAGCTTAGGTGCTGGTTGCCTGGCCAATAGCCACCTCCCCTGCCTGCTCCAGCTCTACACGCACACGCACACACACATGCACACGCACACGTACATGCACACGCACACGCACACACCTTCTCCAGGGCACGCACAGCCCTGCCCTTCATTGGGCAGCACCGGCCCCTCCACAACCTGGCTGAGGCCCCAGTGGCTCCTCCCCCCAGGGGAGCCCCTGCCCCATTGCCCATGATGGGTTTGCATGGAAACAGAATGCAGCCCTGGACAGGGAAGGGGGGACAAGGCCGCAGGAGGCTGTGGGAGGGGCTTTCCCTGCTCAGAGGAGACCAGGGAATGAAAAGCACCTCTTACTGCCCTTGGACAGGGCCTGGTGCGGCTGTGCCCCTGGAGGCTGTGCGACCACAGCGACCATCCAGCAGACGCGGGACCAGCAGGATGGAAGAGCCTGGGCCCTGGTGCCTGGGGAGCTGCGGGACTGAGCCTGCGCCCTGCCTCCGCCTCCTGCTTCAGGGACAGCGGACGGCCAGGCTGGGGAGGCCGCTCTCAGGGAAGCTCTGCTCTCCCACCCACAAGCTCCCCATGCCAATGAGCCCTGGGATCCCAAGGTCCAGGCACCCGCCTGCTGAGCCCTTCCCGGGGGTCCCGCCCTGAAGGCTGCCCGGGGCTCCTGTCCTCCGTGGGGTGGGTATAAGATAAGGGCCCACGTGGGCCGGGGGCTGACAGCTGGGCCTCATGCACCCCGTCCGCAGTGGGAGCACGTGTCCCGGGCAGGGCAGGCCTAAGGCTTCCCTCCGACTCCGACTGCTTCCCGGCGGCTTCCAGGCCCAGCCATGCCAGGCCTTGGGGGGAAATCATGGCCTGTGCACGGAGAGCAATGCTGAGAGGCCCTCTAACCACTGAGGGTTCAGTCCTTCTGAACAACAAGGGAAAGCGAAAGCGAAAGCGAAAGCGTCCACTTGGGTATAAAACCTGTTGCACCAGGAGCAGAAGCCAGACCCACCCTGGCTAGCAATGGCTTCGGTAAGTCCTCAGAACTTTCTAGAACCAGCTCTACAGGGGAGGGCAGCTCCCTGTTCTAAATGAAGGCCTGGGCTGTGTTCCTGCTGGGAACAGCGCTGCCTCTAAGGCTGCCATGGAGACCGGAATGTTGTTTGAGTCTCTTTTGCTGCAGGACTGGGAGGTCTTGGGGCAGAGGGAGCCCCGCTCTGGGTCTGGCACTGTATGGAGTTGGGGGGCCATGTGGGAGGATGTGTGGTGTCTGGGCTGTGCCCTCCTGAGCTGGGGAAGGAGGTGGAGTGTGGGCTGATGGGGGACCCGGGACTTGGGGAGCAGTGGATCCCGGGCTGTGGGGCTCAGCTGCTGCTGGGGTTCGGTGCCTCCTCAGCCCCTCTGTTCTGGCCCCCGTTCCTCCCAGGCATGTGTCTGCCTGATGGGGTGCATTCGGTTCTCAGCGTCCAACGCGGACAGCTGCCCCCATTAGCCCTGGAGTCCAGACTCACACAGGATCCGGAAGGGCCGGCCCAGTGCGAGGTGGGCAGCAGAAAGCAGCCAGCTGGACGGGGCTCTTACAGGAAGTGGGGCGATTCCGGGAAGGCGCCTGCACATTCCAGAGCTCAGTCCACCTGCTTCACTGCTCCTGGGAACCGCTGCCTGCCCAGACCCGGCCCCAGCTCACTGCCCTGCTCCTGGGACAGTGCCCAGGCCTCCCCTTAAGTCACCATTTCATTTCGGAGTGAGAAATGCCCTTGTTCTCCCCCAGATGGACACCAACTCTGGGCCTGCCTGGCCTGAGCCCTGGCCCCGGGCCCTCCAGCCCTCCTGCTCCCACAGGTCCTTCCCTCCTGTTCCAAACCAGGCCCCTCTCAGGACCCAGGAGATGCAGGGAGGGAGGGCCGAGCACACAGGATCCCCCTGATGGAGCTCAAAGCCCAGTGGGGGTGAGACAGGCACAGGGACCGCAGCAGAGCAAGATCCCGTGGGGAGAGGCGGCGGTCCCGGGGGCTGGGGACCCTGAGCGTGGCACCTGAGCCAGGCTGGGCCTTCAGGGCAGCTCCTCAGAGGAGGTGTCTGTCTGGGTCAGTGGTCGGCAAACTCATTAGTCAACAGAGCCAAATATCAACAGTACAACAATTGAAATTTCTTTTCAGAGCCAAATTTTTGAAACTTAAACTTCTTCTAAAGCCACGTCTTCAAAATAGACCCAGGCCGTGGTATTTTGTGGAAGAGCCACACTCAACGGGCCAAAGAGGTGCATGTGGCTCGCGAGCCATAGTTTGCCGACCACTGGTCTGGGGGGAGGAGAGGAGTGGACGTGGGGCAGGGGCTGGGGGCAGAGAGAAGCTGGGGTGCAGAGGAGCAGAGGCCAGAGGGAGCTGTGGGAAGGGAAAGGCAAGGCCTTCAGCCAGCACGAGGGGCCAAGGGCAGGGAGGGTGAGGCGCGGGAGGGAAGGGTCAGGAGGGGCTGTAGCTGCCCAGGGGCATGCCTGTGCCCTGAGGCCAGAGGAGGGTCATGGACAGATGGGACATTTGGGAAGCACACTGGGGGTTCCTGGGGGACTAGCTGTGGAGGTGAAGGGAAAAGAGGCAGGGAATCTTGTCGGGAAACTGTGGGGTCACAAAATAGGGACCTGGGGCCCTGAACTGAGTCAAGGGCGGGAGATGGACGAGGAGGTGAATCAGGAGACGTGATCGGGGTGAGTGTGGGCTGCTGGGTACCGGCATGGAATGGGCCAAAGGGAAGCTGAGCCCTGGCCTCAGGTTGGGCCGCCCGGGGTGGGGGCTGCAGGAGGTTTCTCATTCGCTGAGGTCAGACACAGAGACAAAGAAAAGCTGAAAAATTCTCTGATCAGGTGCTGTGGTGCCCTGGGCGGGGCACTGAGGAGAGGGAGGAGGTGGTGAGGCAGGGAGGGAGGGAGGAAAGGGACAGGAGGAGATGGGACAGAGAAGACCCAGGGCAGCCACCGCCAGCTGAGTGTCCCGGGCAAGTCCCTCTCCCTCTCTGATCCTCAGTTTCCCCAGCTGAGCAAGGGGTGCTGCTTCCTCCCCTGGGCTTGGAGGGTGGCAGTCATGGTGGGGAGAGTGCCAGCAGAGCCTGCTGCCTGAGTGTGTGAGCCCCGTCTACCCTCCCACCCTCCCCCGCACCAGCTCCGGAAGTTGGGCAGTCACACTAGGGCCCCTGGAAGGCTCAGGTCCTGGCAAGTTGCTGTCAGTTCTCTCCCTCAGGTCGGCATCTGACAGTGGGGGTGGCAGGGCTGCAGGGGCAGAGGGTGAGGAGGCCTTGATGCCGTCGTAGACACCCTGTGGGGAAGGCCTGATGGACACATGAGGGTCAGTGTGAGAGCAGAGAGCCTCGGGACTCCCCTGGACAATGTTGCAGGGGTTTGGCCTGGGCCCCAGCCTCAGGGAAGGGGGTTTACATACAGGTTGTTATGTCATCACCCTTTGGACACGTGCACAATACACCTGCACATACATCTGTATCCTAGTTGTGTACGTGTACACGCAACACAACATACATATGCACTATACACACCGACAGACAGCACACAGCCCCACATGCATGACATACACACACTGGACAAATATTCACTCTCCTAATACACAAAGTCGTATTTCCAAGCTCCGCCCTGTGGGAAAAGACTCCAGACTTCCGGGTCCCCCAGGGCAACCTCTAGAAGCTGCAGGAGGCCGAAGACCTCACAGGGGACAGGAGTCCCCACCACACGCTTACCCGGGGAAGAACATCCGTAAGGGTGTCCCCAACCTAGCAGCAGCGCCACACAGGGCCCTGGAGGTTGCCTGCAATTTTGTCAGCACCTTCCTGGCTGTTCTCTTGCAGTTTGTTGAATATATGGAGCTGGAGACCTGATTGAGATTTCCCGCATCGGCTCCTCCCACTGGGCCCTCTATGCGGGCGATGGTGATATGATCCACCTGGCTCCCCCAGGTAAGGGGGTTGAAAGTGTAACTTTCCAGAGATTTATTAACATAATGAGAACCAATTAAAGCCAAATGCCACCCTGGACCCGTGTTGGTTTCTCCCTGGGCAGTGTGTGTGCTCACTGTACATGTATGTCCCTTGGGGGCATCTCAGTGGTCCCTCAGGTCCTGACTCAGCAGAGAAAGAGGTCCGTGGGCCCCAGGGAAGCTGGGCTATGCCCGCATTGGATGCTCTCTAGCTCGGGCCCGTTAGCTGGGCGAGCAGACAGATTTCTCTAAACCTGCAGCGTGTCTGGGTGTCCCGCTCTCATGGAGGGACTGCCTCTCAGGCTGTGTCCTGTGCTCAGAGGATGTCACAGAACAGGGCGTCCTGAGAGGGCTTCCTGAACACCCTCCACGGAGCAGCTCTCCCAGGTCACACCTCACAGAGAGTCTCACACACACGCACACGAGCACCTGGACCCTTGATGTAACGCAGGGAGAGCAGAAGCAGGATGACAGGCGGTCAGAGGAGAAGGCAGGGCCCAGACGTGTGTGTCATCCATGAAAGGAAGGTGCTGGGAGGAGACCGCGGACTGGGAGGCACAGGGGCTGGTGCCCTGCAGAGCAGTGGCACCCACACCTCGGACAGCAAGCGTTTGCGTTCTCGCTGGATAGAAACTTCTCATGATCACAAGAATCTCCTTGTGACTGACCAGGATTCTATGCGCTGTCACCTACACTGACAGAGCTGAAAACTGTCAGCATTGATGGCAAATAGTAAGCGAAACCCCCTAATCCAGACGACACTTAGGAGGCTTGGAACAGGGAGCGTGAGTGTGAGCAGCGGGTCCTGCTTGTGTGTGAGTGTGCAGGTAGTGCTTCCTCCAGGGCGGTGCTAAGTGCAGCATCAACCTCGCGACTCACACATAAAGGAGCCTGCTGGTTAGCGTGCTCTCTAGTTCCCTCCTCTTAGAGAGCAAATCCCGGGCCCCAGGCTCAATGGATTGGACGCCACCAGCTGGAAGCACTGTGTGGCCTCTCCATGTGGCCAGAGCTGGGCCAGAAAAGGCCCATGATGCCTCAGGTCCAATATCGGGTGTGTCCGGAGATGAGAGTTTTACCATGATGTGGCGTGCTGGCACGGCCATGGCATACTCAGCCCCCAGGCGCCTTATGTGCCGCGCCAGCTCCGCCAGGTTCAGTGACCCTGAGTGGGGGGCTGAAAGGCTTAGAAAAGACAGACAAGAGAATGAAACCTGGGTCTGGGTGAGACACTGCTTTCTGAGACACAGCGCCACAGACCACAAGCCGTGTCTTTATTTTATAGCAGATGCCACGAGGCAAAGTAAAACATTCTCGTGGGTTTCGATCCTACTCAGTTACATGCACCTGATCAAGCTTTGTTTCCTTGCAGCCTCTATCACTCAGGCACGTGGGATCACGTGTTCGGACCATAGGGTCAAGCTTACAGCTACAGCTGTTGGCTATCATTGTGCTGGGAGGCTCTGCCCTCCAAGCTGGGACTTGCACGTGGCCATGAGGACTGTGCCCTCTCATCAGTCCGAGGCTTGAACCTGTCCAAACGCTGTAGCTGCACCCCACACCATGAAATTCAAAAGGAGAATAATGAGGGAATGTATGAAATTTGCACAGCAGAGTCTGAAACCCAGTGGGACTAAAACAACTTTGATCTCTTTCTGAAACACACCAGTGCAAACATGAACAAATACAATTTACTACCATTGTTTTCAATGGATAAGCTATGGACCAGCCAATAATAGGGACTTGGTCAACTAGATGATGTCCATTCATATAATGGAACACAGTGGCAGCCACTGACCATCACAACATTGATCAACATGAAAAGTATTCACAGCTCGTTAAGGAAAAGAGCAAAATGATGGAATCCTCCAATCACATTGGTGAAGGGACAGACACCAGAGCTCAGTATTGAATTCCCTTCGCCCTTCTTCTTGGCTTCTGTCTTCTCTCTCCCTCCCTGGCCTCCCCAGCAGTTGCTGATACTAGTGTGTCTGATTCCAGGGGAGAAGTCTGTGGCCTGCGCCCCCACCGGTTTATAGGTTGTGAAAAGGCAGCTCCTGCGGGAAGCAGTGGGAAACTGTTCCTATGAGGTGAACAACCACTTGGACCACCTGTACAAACCTCAGCCCATAAAGGAGGTGCTCAGATCTGGGAAGGAGATGGTTGGTAAGGAGATGGAGAACAGTGTTCTAAGCAGGAACCGTAAACTCTTTGTCACCAATCTGAGATATGGCAAGGCCCATTTCTGGAAGGTAAGGCCTTCTCTGGGGGACTCCCTCTCCCTTCTGGAGGTCTGCTTGGGGTGGAGGTGACAGGGCTTGGCATCCAAAAGAAAAAATTACCCCGAATGATACAAAAATATGCTCTCTGCCTCCTGCTGGCTGGGAGTTAGGATGTCTGAGATCAAATCTCCGGTCAGTTCCTGATCCACTCAGGGTCTTTGAACAGGTCACTTCCTCTCTGGCTTCAGTTTCCTCATGTGCAGAAGGAGGGATGTTTGGAGGACCTCTGGCCACCTCTATCCCTTTGGGATCCTTCGCCTCTAAGACCCACCCTAAAGGCAGCTCCTGATGCCCTGTGTGGTGTCAGGGAAAGTCTGGGCCAGCCCTGGACCATGACAGGTGTCCTAAGGCCCCAGAGAGCCCGCGGGCAAGAGATGCTCAAGGTCTCTAGCCTAATTAAGAGCTCAAGAACATGTTATGTAAGATTTTCAACTACTGTAACCCAACCCCTTTGCCTGTTTGAGTTCTTTGTCCCAAAACACAGCTAGTAAGAGGCAGAAGCAGGATTCAGAAACCAGTGGTCCCTGCTCTTTCTGCTGAACCACAGCACCTCCAGGGCTCACAGCCCCTGTGACTGGGTGCTGGGCAGCCTGGATGGAGGAGAATGAGGAGGAGTTTTGGGAGGGAAATTAAGGATTTGATGCTCATGTGGGGAGTTGAGGTGACCAGTTAGACATCAAGGTAGAGCTGTTGAGTAGCAGTTGGACGTGTGAGTCTGGGGTTCAGGCTGAGGTGGGGGTGGAGATAGAAGTTTCCAGGCTGCACTTGGGACCAGTACACAGAGCACAGTGATCCCTGAGGCCATGGTTTCCCATCGTCCCCCTCAGCTCTGCCACCACCTCCCTCTGCAGAGCTGGAGCCCAGGGAGAGCCCCAACCACAGAGCCATTCCCACTTTCACCCCCAGAGCTCTGGCCCCAGGAGCCCAGGCAGGAAGCCCCCTCCCCTATCCACCCCCATCAGGACCAAATGGCCCACGATGGAGGCTCACACTGGATATGTAATGGTAGGGACAGAAGTCTAGGGGCTGGTCGGGAAAACGTGGGGCCACATAATTATAACTGGGCGTCCCTTAGCCAAGTCATGGGTGGGAGATGAAGGAGGAAGTGAATTGAGGAGAACTTTCAGGGTCACCATGGGTGTTGAATATTGGCATGGAATGGGGCTAAGACAAGCTGATTCCTGGTCTCAGCATGGGCTGCCTCGGGTGAGGGAGGCAGAAGGTTTGTCATTCCCTGAGGTCAGGCACAGAGAGGAAGAAAACTGAAAAGTTATCAAACATGAAACCGTGGTGTGCTGGGTGGGGCCACTGAGGAGCAGGTGGGAGTGTGCAAAGGGAAGGAGGAAGGGGGACCAGGAAAGGTCGGGGCAGAGAAGATCCAGTGCAGCCACTGCCAGCTGAGTGTCCCCGGGCAAGTCCCTCTACGTCTCTGATCCTCAGTTTCCCCAGCTGAGCACGTGGGTGCTGCCTCCTTCCCCTGGGCTGTGGGCGGGTGGCAGTTATGGGGGGAAATGTGCCGGCAGAGCCTGCTGGGTGACTATGTCAGGCCCCCTTGCCCCGTCCCCGCAGGAAACGGGCAGCCGCTCTAGGAGCACGCTGCAATCTCAGGTCCCTCGTGAGGCTGTCCCCTGTCGTCTCCAACAGGATGCAAGTCCCCTGTCTGACGTGGCCTGGGCGGGGCCGGGTCCCCCAGCCACAGGAAGAGGTTTGATACACCACTGCTGTGTCAACACCCTCCACATGCACAATACACCTGCATGTGCGTGTCTGCATGCAAGTGTGTGTGTACGCAACACGCACAAGATATGTATGCACAGAAAACAAGGCCTGCCAGGCCTCCACTCCCCCACGGGGCACCTCTAGAAGCTACAGCAGGCTAAGGAGCTCAAGGGACCAAATACCCTCCAGCCCCCCTCCGTGTGCCCTCCCCACACACACACAGTCACCAGGTGATGAACATAACCATGGGGTCCACAGGCCTAGCTGCAGCTCCCAACCAGGGCCTCTGCAGCTCCCTGAACTCTGTCTCCCCTTCCTGTCTGTTCTCTTGCAGTTTCATGAAGAGCCCAAGCCTGGGGACCTGATTGAGATTTCCCGCAGCGGCTCCTCATACTGGGCCCTCTATGTGGGAGACGATTATGTGATCCACCTGGCTCCCCCAGGTAAGGGGGTTGAAAGTATAATTCACCAAAGATTTGTTAACATGACGAGAACAATTCAAAGCCAAATGCCACCCTGAGAATCCTGAGTTGGTTTCTCCCTGAGCTGTGCCTGAGGTCACCCGACATCTGTGTCCCTTGGAGGCATCTTAGTGGTCCCACAGATCCTGACACAGCAGGGAAAGAGAGCATTCAGAGCTCTCCAGCTCAGGCCCTGTAGCTCTGCGTGCAGACAGATTTCATTAAACCAGCCACAAGCCTAGGTGTCCACAGTCTCATAAAGAATAAGGACCAATGACGGTGGATTGGTGAACTGGATGCACAATAGCAGCCACTGACCATCACAGTATTCACAGCTCATTAAGTAAAAAGAGTAAAATCCAGGAATCCTCCAATCACAAAGGAGAAGGGACAGACACCAGAGCTCAATAGTGTGATCCCCTGGCCCTTCCTCACTGCCTTGTGTCTCCTCTCTCCCTCCCTGGCCTCCCCTGCAGTTCCTGATACTTGTGTGTCTGATTCCAGGGGAGAACTCTGAGGCTGGCGCCCCCACTGGTTTAGGGGTGGTGAAAAGGGAGCTCCTCCTGGCAGTGGTAGAAAACTGCTCCTATCAGGTCAACAACCACTTGGACCACCTGTACAAGCCACGGCCCATAAAGGAGATGCTCCGGTCTGCGGAGGAGATGGTTGGTAAGGAGATGGAGTGTAGTGATCTGAGCAGGAACAGTGAGCACTTTGTCACCGATCTGAGATATGGCAAGGCCCGCAGCCGGCAGGTAAGGGCCTCTCTGGGGGGCTCCCTCTTCCTCCTGAAAGTCTGTTTGGGGTCGGGGGATGGTGATAGGAATGAGCCTCCAGAAGAAAAACTTACCCCTAATGATGCAAAATTATACTCCCTACCTCCTGCTGGCTGAGACTTAGGATGTCTGAGAACAAATCTTGGGACTATTCATGATCCACCTGGGGTCTTTGAACAGGTCACTTCCTCTCTGGCCTCAGTTTCCCCATGTGCAGAAGGAGGGGATGTTTGGAGGACCTCTGGGGCTCTGCCCACCTCTATCCCTTTAGGATCCTTCGCCCCTAAAACCCACCCTAAAGGCAGCTCCTGATACTGTTGTCAGGAAAGTCAGGAAAATCTGGGATAAACCTGGACCATGACAGGTGTCCTAAGGCCCCAGAGAGCCCGTGGGCAAGAGATGCTCAGGTCTGTGGCCTATGTGAGAGCTCAAGAACATGTTATGTAAGGTCTGGGCACAGCCTTACCCTCTCCTCTTTCCCTCTTACCAAAGCACAGCTCATCAAGGGGCAGAAGCAGGATTCAATCCCCATTGGTCCCTACTCTTTCTGCTGAATCAGATCACCTCCAGGGCTCACAGCCCCTGTGACTGGGTGATGGGCAGCCTGGATTGAGTAGATGGGGAAAGGAGGAGCAGGTTTGGGAGGGAAATTAAGGATTTGATGCTCATGTGGTGCTTTGAGGTGACCAGTTAGACATCAAGGTAGAGCTGTTGAGTAGCAGTTGGACGTGTGAGTTTAGAGTTTCAGGCTGAGGTGGGGGTGGAGATAGAAGTTTCCAGGCTGCACTTGAGAACAGTACACAGAGCACAGTGATGCCTGAGGCCATGGTTTCCCATCGTCCCCCTCAGCTCTGCCACCACCTCCCTCTGCAGAGCTGGAGCCCAGGGAGAGCCCCGACCACAGAGCCATTCCCACTTTCACCCCCAGAGCTCTGGCCCCAGGAGCCCAGGCAGGAAGGCCCCTCCCCTGTCCACCCCCGTCATGACCAAATGGCCCACCATGGAACCCCACACAGCCCTGGAGTGGGTGGGACAGAAGTCTGGGGGTTGGTCAGGAAAATGTGGGGTCACATAATCGGAACTGAATGGCCCTGAATAAAGTCATGGGGGACAGATGAATAAAGACGTGGATTCCAGAGAAGCCTCCAGGTTAAGTGACCATTGTAGGATATGGGCATGGAATGAGGGCAAAGGGAAGCTGTCCTCTGGTCTCAGATTGGGCTCCGGAGGGGAGCGCTGCAGGAGGTTGCTAAGGTCAGACACAAACAGAAGATAAAGTGAAAAATTCTCAGACAGGAAGCTTCAGTGCCCATTGTGGGTACACTGAGGAGCAGGGTGGAGGTGATAAGGCAGGAAGGGAGGAAAAAGGACAGACAAGCAATGGGGCAGAGAGGACCCAGCACAGCCACTGCCAGCTGAGTGTACCTGGGCAAGTCCCTCTGCCTCTCTGATCCTCAGTTTCCCCAGCTGAGCAGGTGGGTGCTGCTTCCTTCCCCTGGGCTTGGGAGGGTGGCAGTTATGGGGGGACATGTGCCAGCAGAGCCTGCCGTGTGACTGTGAGCCCTGTCCCCAGGGCAGGAAGCTGGGCAACAACAGTAGGGCCTTCTCCGTGCTCAGGTGCCCTTGGGATGCTGTCACCTGCTGTCTGTCAGTTCAGCATCTTCAAGGGCCCGTGTGCTGGGACTGGGGAGGGCAGTGTGAGGGGGTGGGTGTTGGGGCCGTGCACAGCCAGGGCAAACGCATGACGGAGACATGAGGGTCAGTGTGTGAGAGCAGAGAAGTTCAGACTCACCTGGACAAGGTTGTGGGGGATAGGCTTGGTCCCCATCCTCAGGGAAGGGGGTTTACATACAGGCTGTTGTGTTATCACCACCCAGACACGTACACAGTACACTGGCATATGCGTGTCTGCATTCTAGTGTGAGTGTATGTACATGCAACACACAACATATCCATCCACAATACACACAGACACACATGCATCACACACACATTCTGGAGAAATCTTCCCTCTCCCAATGCACAGCTCATTTTTCCAGACTTCCAGTTACTCCCAGGGCAACCTCTAGAAGCTACAGCAGGCTGAGGACCTCAAAGGGGACAAGAGTCCTCCTCCCTGCCCCCGCCCTGCTCACACACACACACAAACACATTTTTCCCATGGGATGAGCATCAGTAAGCAAATCCCCAGGCGAAGCTGCAGCTCCCAGCCAGGGCCTCTGCAGCTCCCTGAACTCTCTCACTTCCTGGCTGTTCTCTTACAGTTTCCTGAAGAGCCCAAGCCTGGAGACCTGAATGACATTCCCCGCATCGGCTCCTCGCACTGGGCCCTCTATGCGGGCGATGGTTATGTGATCCACCTGGCTCCCCCAGGTAAGGGGGTTGAAAGTGTAACTTTCCAGAGATTTGTTAACATGATGAGAACAATTCAAAGCCAAATCCCCCCCTGGGGACCCGCGTGGTTTCTCCCTGAGCTGTGCTTGTGCTCACTGTACATCTGTGTCCCTTGGGGGCATCTCAGTGGTCCCCTGGGTCCTGACTCAGCAGGGAAACAGGTCTGTGGGCCCCAGGGAAGCTGGGATGGGTCCGCGTGGGACACTCTACAGCTCGGGCCCGTTAGCTGGGTGTGCAGACTGATTTCTCTAAACCAGCAGTGTCTCTGAGTGTCCTGGTCTCATAAAATAAGAGGATCAATGACGGCGGATTGGTCAACTGGATGATGTCCATTCATATAAGGGAGCACAATAGTAGCCACTGACCATCACAGTATTCATTAGCTTGAAAAAGTATTCAAAGCTCATTAAGTAAAAGAGTAAAATCCGTGAATCCTCCCATCACATTGGTGAAGGGACAGACACCAGAGCTCAATAGTGTGATCCCCTGGCCCTTCCTTCCTGTCTTGTGTCTTCTGTCTCCCTCCCTGGCCTCCCCTGCAGTTCCTGATACTAGTGTGTCTGATTCCAGGGGAGAACTCTGGGGCTGGTGCCCCCACTGGATTAGGGGTGGTGAAAAGCGAGCTCCTTGAGGAAGTGGTGGAAAACAGCTCCTATAAGGTCAACAACCACTTGGACCACCTGTACAAACCACAGCCCATAAAGGAGATGCTCAGTTCTGAGAAGGAGATGGTTGGTAAGGAGATGGAGGACAGTGATCTGAGCAGGAACTATGAGCACTTGGTCACCGATCTGAGACATGGCAAGGCCCGCAGCCGGCAGGTAAGGCCATCTCTCATGGGCTCCCTCTCTCTTCTGGAGGTCTGGTTGGTTTGGGGTGCATCCTGGTGAGAGGCCGTTAAAGCCAGAAGAAAAACTTACCATGAATATAAAATTATGCTCCCTGCCTCCTGCTGGCTGGCACTTAGGATGTCTGAGAAGAAATCTCAGGTCTATTCTTGATCCACTCAGGGTGTTTGAACAGGTCACTTCCTCTCTGGCCTCAGTTTCCCCATGTGCAGGAGGAGGGGATGTTTGGAGGACCTCTGGGGCTCTGGCCACCTCTATCCCTTTAGGATCCTTCGCCTCTAAGACCCACCCTAAAGGCAGCTCCTGATGCCATGTGTGCTGTCAGGGAAAGTCTGGGCCAGCCCTGGACCATGACAGGTGTCCTAAGCCCCCAGAGAGCCCGCGGGCAAGAGATGCTCAAGGTCTGTTGCCTATGTGAAAGCTCAAGAACATGTTATGTAAGGTCTGGGCACAGCCTTACCCTCTCCTCTTCCCTCTTACCAACACACAGCTAGTTAAGAGGCAGAAGCAGGATTCAATCCCCATTGGTCCCTGCTCTTTCTGCTGAACCACAGCACCTCCAGGGCTCACAGCCCCTGTGACTGGGTGATAGGCAGCCTGGGTGGAGGAGAATGAGGGCAGGAGGAACAGGTTTGGGAGAGAAATTAAGGATTTGATGTTCATGTGGGGTGTTCAGGTGTCCTGTTAGACATCCAGGTGGACCTGTTGAGTAGCAGTTGGACGTGTGAGTCTGGAGTTCAGGCTGAGGTGGGGGTGGAGATAGAAGTTTCCAGGCTGCACTTGGGAACAATACACAGAGCACAGTGATCCCTGAGGCCATGGTTTCCCATCGTCCCCCTCAGCTCTGCCACCACCTGCCTCTGCAGAGCTGGAGCCAGGTAGAGCCCCGACCACAGAGCCATTCCCACTTTCACCCCCAGAGCTCTGGCCCCAGGAGCGCAGGCAGGAAGGCCCTTCCCCTACTCACCCCCATCAGGACATAATGGCCCAACATGGAGGCTCACACTGGTCCTGGAGTGGGTGGGACAGAACTCTGGGGGTTCGTCAGGGAAACTGGCCCCTGGTCTCAGATTGGGCTCCTTGGGTGAGCGCTGCAGGAGGTTTGCTGAGGTCAGACACAAACAGAAGGTACAGTGAAAATTTCTTAAATCAAGAAGCTGTGGTGCCCACGTCAGGGACACTGAGGAGCAGGGAGAAGGTCATAGGCAGGAAGGGAGGAAAGGGGACCAGGAAGGGACGGGGCAGAGAAGACCCAGTGCAGCCACTACCAGCTGAGAGTCACTGGATAAGTCCCTCTGCCTCTCTGATCCTCAGTTTTCCCAACTGAGCACGTGGGTGCTGCCTCCTTCCCCTGGGCTTGGAGGGTGGCAGTTATGGGGGGAAATGTGCCGGCAGAGCCTGCCGTGTGACTGTGAGCCCTGTCCCAGGGCAGGAAGCTGGGCAACAACAGTAGGGCCTTCTCCAATGCTCAGGTGCCCTTGGGATGCTGTCACCTGCTGGTGTCAGTTCAGCATCTTCAAGGGCCCGTGTGCCGGGGCTGGGGACGGCAGTGTGAGGTGGTGGGTGTTGGGGCCGTGCACAGCCAGGGCAAACGCATGATGGAGACATGAGGGTCAGTGTGTGAGAGCAGAGAAGCTCAGACTCACCTGGACAATGTTTTGGAGAATGGTCCTGGTCCCGATCCTCAGAGAAGGGGGTTTACATACAGGCTGTTGTGTTATCACCACCCAGACACGTACACAGTACACTGGCATATGCGTGTCTGCATTCTAGTGTGAGTGTATGTACATGCAACACACAACATATCCATCCACAATACACACAGACACACATGCATCACACACACATTCTGGAGAAATCTTCCCTCTCCCAATGCACAGCTCATTTTTCCAGGCTTCCTGTTACTCCCAGGGCAACCTCTAGAAGCTACAGCAGGCTGAGGACCTCACAGGGTACAAGAGTTTCCCAAACGCTCCTCCGCTCCCCTCGACACACACACACACACACACACACACACACACACACACACACACATTCTTCCCATGGGGTGGGCATCAGTAAGCAAATCCTTTGGCAAAGCTCTAGCTCTCACTCAGGGCCTCTGTAGCTCCCTGAAATCTGTCTCACCTTCCTGGCTGTTCTCTTGCAGTTTCGTGAAGAGCCCAAGACTGGAGACCTGATTGAGATTTCCCGCATCGGCTACTCGCACTGGGCCCTCTATGTGGGCGAAGGTTATGTGATCCACCTGGCTCCCCCAGGTAAGAGGGTTGAAAGTGTAACTTTCCAGAGATTTGTTAACATGATGAGAACAATTCAAAGCCAAATGCCACCCTGGAACCTACATTTGTTCTCCCTGGGCAGTGCGTGTGCTCACTGTACATGTGTGTCCCTTGGGGGCATTTCATTGGTCCCTCCGGTCCTGACTCAGCAGGGAAACAGGTCCGGGGGCCCTAGGGAAGCCGGGCTGCGCCCACATTGGATGCTCTCCAGCTCGGGCCCGTTAGCTGGGCGAGCAGACAGATTTCTAAAAATCAGCAGCGTGTCTGGGTGTCCCGCTCTCATGAAGGGACTGCCTCTCAGGCTGTGTCCTGTGCTCAGAAGATGTCACAGAACAGGGCGTCCTGAGAGGGCTTCCTGAACACCCTCCACGGAGCAGCTCTCCCAGGTCACACCTCCCAGAGAGTCTCACACACACGCACACGAGCACCTGGACCCTTGATGTAACGCAGGGAGAGCAGAAGCAGGATGACAGGCAGTCAGAGGAGAAGGCAGGGCCCAGGCATGTGTGTCGTCTATGAAAGGAAGGTGCTGGGAGGAGACCGCGGACTGGGAGGCACAGGGGCTGGTGCTCTGCAGAGCAGTGGCACCCACACCTCGGACAGCAAGCGTTTGCGTTCTCGCTGGACAGAAACTTCTCATGATCACAAGAATCTCCTTGTGACTGAGCAGGTTTCTATGCGCTGTCACCTACACTGACAGAGCTGAAAACTGTCAGCATTGATGGCAAATAGTAAGCGAAACCCCCTAATCCAGACGACACTTAGGAGGCTTGGAACAGGGTCGTGAGTGTGAGCAGCGGGTCCTGCTTGTGTGTGAGTGTGCAGGTAGTGCTTCCTCCAGGGCGGTGCTAAGTGCAGCATCAGCCTCGAGACTCACACATAAAGGAGCCTGCTGGTTAGCGTGCTCTCTAGTTCCCTCCTCTTAGAGAGCAAATC
Organism: Plecotus auritus; assembly: GCF_963455305.1. NCBI lineage: Eukaryota > Metazoa > Chordata > Mammalia > Chiroptera > Vespertilionidae > Plecotus > Plecotus auritus. Next base: position 152,013,832 of record NC_137783.1, on the reverse strand, counting down.
CCGGGCTCCAGGCTCAATGGATTGGACGCCACCAGCTGGAAGCGCTGTGTGGCCTCTCCATGTGGCCAGAACTGGGCCAGAAAAGGCCCCTGAGGGCTCAGGTCCAATGTCAGTTCTAAAATACAGATGAGAGTGTTTACCATGAAGTTCAAAAGGAGAATAATGAGGGAATGTACGAAATTTGCACAGCAGAGTCTGAAACCCAGTGGAACCAGAACAACTTTGATCTCTTTCTGAAACACACAAGTGCAAAGATGAACAAATACAATTTACTACTTTTGTTTACAATGGATAAGCTATGGACCAGCCAATAGTAGGGACTTGGTCAACATGAAGTTGTCCATACATATAATGGAACACAGTGGCAGTCACTGACCATCACAACATTGATCAACATGAAAACTATTCACAGCTCGTTAAGGAAAAGAACAAAATGATTGAATCCTCCAATCACATTGGTGAAGGGACAGACACCAGAGCTCAATAGTGTGATCCCCTAGCCCTTCTTCCCTGTCTTGTGTCTCCTCTCTCTCTCCCTGGCCTCCCCTGCAGTTCCTGATACTAGTGTGTCTGATTCCAGGGGAGAACTCGGAGGCTGGCTCCCCCACCGGCTTAGGGGTGGTGAAAAGGGAGCTCCTCATGGAAGTGGTGGAAAACTGCTCCTATAAGGTCAACAACTACTTGGACCACCTGTACAAACCACGGCCCATAAAGGAGATGCTCACATCTGCAGAGGAGATGGTTGGTAAGGAGATGGAGTACAGTGTTCTGAGCAGGAACAGTGAGCACTTTGTCACGGACCTGAAATATGTCAAGACCCACAGCCGGCAGGTAAGGGCCTCTTTGGGGGGCTCCCTCTCCCCTCTGGCGGTCAGCTTGCGGTGGCTATGACAGGGCTGACTACCCTGAAGAAAAAAACTACCCTTAATGATGCAAACATGGGCTCTTGGGGTTCCACTGGCTTGGAGTTAGGATGTCTGAGAGCAAAACTCAGGTCTGTTCCTGATCCACCCAGGCTCTTTTGACAGGTCACTTCCTCCCTGTCCTCAGTTTCCCCATGTGCAGAAGGAGGGGATGTTTGGAGGACCTCTGGGGCTCTGGCCACCTCTATCCCTTTGACATTATCCTCCTCTAAGACCCACCCTAAAGGCAGCTCCTGATGCCCTGTGTGCTGTCAGACAAAGTCTGGGCCAGCCCTGGACCATGGCACATCTGCTAAAGCTCCAGAGAGCACTGTAAGGAGAGATGCTCAAGGTCTGTGGCCTATGTAAGGGTTCAAGAAGTTTCTTCTGAGAAGACGCTGTGCGGCCACTTCCAGCTGAGTGTTCTAGGGCAAGCCTCCTTACCTCTCTGAGCCTCACTCCTCATGTGAAAAAATGGGTGCTCCCTCCTCCTCTATCCAACCCATTAATGTAAGACCTGGGCACAGCTTTAACCCCTTCCTCCTTGCCCTTTTACCAAAACAAGCTAGTAAGGATTCAATCCCCAGTGGTCCCTGCTCTTCCTGATGAACGACTGCATCTCCAGGGCTGGAGGCCCAGGGCTTGGGTGGTGGGGATCCCTAGATGGAGGAGAATGAGAAGAGGAAGAGCAGATAGAAATTAAGGATTTCTTGCTCAACTGGGTGCTTGAGGTGACCAGTTAGACATTCGGTTGGACCTGTTGTGTAGGAGTTGGACCTGTGAGCCTCGAGGTCGAAGTTTCCAGGCGGCACTTGGGACCAGTACACAGAGCACAGTGATCCCTGAGGCCATGGTTTCCTATCATCCCCCTTAGCTCTGCCACCACCTCCCTCTGCAGAGCTGGAGCCCAGGGAGAGCCCCGACCACAGAGCCATTCCCACTTTCACCCCCAGAACTCTGGCCCCAGGGGCCCAGGCAGGAAGCTCCACCCCTATCCACCGCCTTCAGGACCAAGTGGCCCCACCCAGGAGGCTCACACAGGCCCTGGAGTGGGTGGGACAGAAGTCTAGGGGTTGGTCATGATAACGTGGGGTCACATAATCAGGAACAGGTTGGCCCTGAATAAATTCATGGGGGAGAGATGAACAAAGACGAGAATTCCAGAGAAGCATCCAGGCTAAATGACCATTGTAGGATATGGGCATGGAATGAGGGCAAAGGGAAGCTGGCCCCTGGTCTCAGATTGGGCTCCTGGGGTGAGCACTGCAGGAGGTTTGCTGAGGTCAGACACAAACAGAAGATAAACTGAAAAATCTCTAATCAGGAACCTGCAGTGCCCTGGGCACGGACACTGAGGAGCAGGGAGGAGGTGAGCAAGGCAATGAGGGAGTAAAGGGGACCAGGAAGGAACGGGGCAGAGAAGACGCAGTGCAGCCACTGCCAGCTGAGTGTCCCTGGGCAAGTCCCTCTACCTCTCTGATCCTCAGTTTCCCCAGCTGAGCACATGGGTGCTGCTTCCTTCCCCTTGGCTTGGGAGGGTGGCAGTTATGGGGGGAAATGTGCCGGCAGAGCCTGCCGTGTGACTGTGAGCCCTGTCCCCAGGGCAGGAAGCTGGGCAACAACAGTAGGGCCTTCTCCAATGCTCAGGTGCCCTTGGGATGCTGTCACCTGCTGTCTGTCAGATCAGCATCTTCAAGGGTCCGTGTGCTGGGGCTGGGAGGGCAGAGTGTGAGGGAGTGGGTGTTGGGGCCGTGCACAGCCAGAGCAAACACATGATGGAGACATGAGGGTCAGTGTGTGAGAGCAGAGAAGCTCAGACTGACCTGGACTATGTTGTGGAGGATGGGCCTGGGCCCTATCCTCAGGGAAGGGGTTAACATACAGGCTGTTGGGTTATCACATTTCAGAGACATACACAATACACCTGCATATGCATGTCTGCATCCTAGTTGAGTGTATGTACAGGAAATGCACAACATGCCCATGCACAATACACACAGACACACATGCATCACACACACACACACACACACACACACACACACACACACATATACACACACATTCTTCCCATGGGGGTTACATCAGTAAGCAAATCCCCAGGTGGGGCTGCAGCTCCCAGCTGAGTCTCTGCACGTCCCTGAACTCTGTCTCACCTTCCTGACTGTTCTCTTGCAGTTTCGTGAAGAGCCCAAGCCTGGAGACCTGATTGAGATTTCCCGCGTCGGCTCCTCGCACTGGGCCCTCTATGTGGGAGAAGGTTATGTGATCCACCTGGCTCCCGCAGGTAAGGGGGTTGAAAGTGTAACTTTCCAGAGATTTGTTAACATAATGACAAAAATTCAAAGCCAAATGCCACCCTGGGAGCCCGTGTTGGGTCACCCTTAGCAGTGCTTTTATTCACCCTTCATCCGTGTTCCTTGGAGGCATCTCAGTGGTCCCTCAGGGCCTGACTCAGCAGGGAAAGAGGTCCATGGGCCCCAGTGTAGCTGGGTTGGGGCCGACTTGGATGCTCTCCGGCTCTGACCCTTTAGCTGGGGGTGCAGACAGATTTCTCTAAACCAGCAGCGTCTCTGGGTGCCCACAGTCTCATAAAGGAAGAGCATCAATGATGGTGGATTGGTCAACTTGATGATGTCCATTCATATAAGGGAGCACAATAGCAGCCACTGACCATATCAGTATTCATTAGCTTGAGAAAGTATTCACAGCTCATTAAGTAAAAGAGTAAAATCCGTGAATCCTCCCATCACATTGGTGAAGAGACAGACACCAGAGCTCAATAGTGTGATCCCCTGGCCCTTCTTCCCTGTCTTGTGTCTTCTCTCTCCCTCCCTGGCCTCCCCTGCAGTTCCTGATACTAGTGTGTCTGATTCCAGGGGAGAACTCTGAGGCTGGATCCCCCAGCAGCTTAGGGGTGGTGAAAAGGCAGCTCCTCCTGGAAGTTGTGGGAAAATGCTTCTATAAAGTCAACAACCACTTGGACCACCTGTACAAACCACGGCCCATAAAGGAGATGCTCAGTTCTGGGAAGGAGATGGTTGGTAAGGAGATGGAGGACAGTGATCTGAGCAGGAACTGTGAGCACTTTGTCACCGATTTGAGATATGGGAAGGCCTGCAGCCGGCAGGTAAGGCCCTCAGTGGGGGGGGGGGGGCTCCCTCTCCCTTCTGGAGGTCTGCTTGGGTAAGGGGTGTCAGGCCTGTGCATCCAAAAGAAAAAACTACCCTAAATGATGTAAAATTATGCTCTCTGCTAACTGCAGGCTGGAAGTTTGGATGTCTGAGAACAAATCTCAGGATTATTCCTGATCCATTCAGGATCTTTGAACAGGTCACTTCCTCTATGGGCCTCAGTTTCCCCATGTGCAGAAGGAGAAGATGTTTGGAGGATCTCTGGGGCTCTGGCCACTTCTATCACTTTAGGATCCTTCGCCGCTAAGACCCACCCTAAGGCAGCTCCTGATGCCCCTGTGAGCTGTCAGGGAAAGTTTGGGCCAGCCCTGGACCATGACAGGTGTCCTAAGGCCACAGAGAGCCCTCAGGCAAGAGATGCTCAAGGTCTGTGGCCTATGTAGGAGCTCAAGAACATGTTATGTGAGGTCTGTGCACAGCCTTACCCTCTCCTCTTTCCCTCTTACCAACACACAGCTCGTCAAGAAGCAGAAGCAGGATTCAACCCCCATTGTTCCCTGCTCTTTCTGCTGGACCAGGGCACCTCCACAGCTCACAGCCCCTGTAATTGGTTGATGGGCAGCCTGGATGGAAGCGAATGAGGGGAGGAGGAGCAGGTTTGGGAGGGAAATTAAGGATTTGATGCTCATGTGGTGTTTTGAGGTGACCAGTTAGACATCCAGGTAGACCTGTTCTGTAGCAGTTGGACGTGTGAGTCTGGAGTTAAGGCTGAGGTGGGGGTGGAGATAGAAGTTTCCAGGCTGCACTTGGGAACAGTACACAGAGCACTGTGATCCCTGAGGCCATGGTTTCCCATCGTCTTTCCTCAGCTCTGCCACCACCTCCCTCTGCAGAGCTGGAGCCCAGGGAGAGCCCCGACCACAGAGCCATTCCCACTTTCACCCCCAGAGCTCTGGCCCCAGGAGCCCAGGCAGGAAGCCCCGTCCCCTATCCACCCCTGTCACCACCAAATGGTCCCACTATGGAGGCTCACACAGGCCCTGGAGTTGGTGGGACAGAAGTCTGGGGGTTGGTCTGGAAAATGTGGGTTCACATAATCTGGAACGAGATGGCCCTGAATAAAGTCATGGGGGACAGATGAACAAAGAAATGAATTCCAGAAGCTTCCAGACTAAATGACCATTGTTGGATATTGGCATGGAATGAGGGCAAAGGGAAGCTGGCCCCTGGTCTCAGATTGGGCTCCTGAGGTGATCGCTGTAGGAGGTTTGCTGAGGTCAGACACAAACAGAAGGAAAACTGTAATATTCTCAAATCAGTAAGCTGTGGTGACCTGAAAGGAGACCAGGAAGGGAGTAAAGGGGACCAGGAAGGGACGGGGAAGGGAAGACCCAGAACAGCCACTGCCAGCTGAGTGTCCCTAGGCAAGTCCCTCTGCCTCTCTGATCCTCAGTTTCCCCAGCTGAGAATGTGGGTGCTGCTTCCTTCCCCTGGGCTTGGAGGGTGGCAGTTATGGGGGGAAATGTGCCGGCAGAGCCTGCCGTGTGACTGTGAGCCCTGTCCCCAGGGCAGGAAGCTGGGCAACAACAGTAGGGCCTTCTCCAATGCTCAGGTGCCCTTGGGATGCTGTCACCTGCTGTCTGTCAGTTCAGCATCTTCAAGGGTCCGTGTGCCGGGGCTTGGAGGGCAGAGTGTGAGGGGGTGGGTGTTGGGGCCATGCACAGCCAGGACAAACGCATGATGGAGACATGAGGGTCAGTGAGTGAGAGCAGAGAAGCTCAGATTCACCTGGACAATGTTTTGGGGGATGGGCCTGGTCCCCATCCTCAGGGAAGGGGTTTTACATACAGGCTGTTGTGTTATCACCCGCCAATCACACACACAATACACCTGCATATGGGTGTCTGCATCCCTGTGTGTGTGTATGTCCATGGAACACACAACAATTCCAAGCACGATAAACTCACAGACACACATGCATCACACACACATTCTGGAGAAATCTTCCCTCTCGCAACGCACAGCTCATTTTTCCAGGCTTCCAGTTACTCCCAGGGCAACCTCTAGAAGCTACAGCAGGCTGAGGACCTCACAGGGGACAAGAGTCCTCCTCCCTTCCCCGCCCCGCCCCCTCCCCCCCCCCCCCACACACACACACACATTCTTCCCATGGGGTGAGCATCAGTAAGCAAATCCCCAGGTGGAGCATAGCTCCCAGCCAGGGCCTCTGCAGCTCCCTGAAACCTCTCCCCTTCCTGGCTGTTCTCTTGCAGTTTCGTGAAGAGCCCAAGCCTGGAGACCTGATTGAGATTTACCGCATCGGCTACTCGCACTGGGCCCTCTATGTGGGAGAAGGTTATGTGATCCACCTGGCTCCCCCAGGTAAGGGGGTTGAAAGTGTAACTTTACAGAGATTCGTTAACATGACGAGAACAATTCAAAGCCAAATGTCACCCTGGGGTCCCGCGTTGGTTCTCCCTGACCTGTGCGTGGGTTCCCCCTACATCCATGTCCGTTGGACACATCGTAGTGATCCCTCAGGCCCTCACACAGCAGGGAAAGATGTCGGTGGGCCCCAGTGAAGATTGACTGCATCAGTATTCGGAGCTCGCCAGCTCGGGTCCTTTAGCTGGGTGTGCAGACAGATTTCTCTAAACCAGCATTGTCTTTGGGTGTCCTGGTCTCATAAAGGAGAAGGATCAGTGATGGTGGATTAGTCAACCTGATGATGTCCATTCATATCATGGAGCACTATAGCAGCCACTGACCATCACAGTATTCATTAGCTTGAAAAAGTATTCACAGCTCATTACGGAAAAGAGTAAAATCCTTATTGTTCCAATCACATTGGTGAAGGGACAGACACCAGAGCTCAATACTGTGATCCCTGTCCCTTCTACCTTGTGTCTCCTCTCTCCCTCCCTGGCCTGCCCTGCAGTTGCTGATACTAGTGTGTCTGATTCCAGGGGAGAAGTCTGAGGCTAGTGCACCCACCGGCTTAGGGGTGGTGAAAAGGCAGCTCCTCCTGGAAGTGGTAGGAAACTTCTTCTATCAGGTCAACAACCACTTGGACCACCTGTACAAACCAAGGCCCATAAAGCAGATGCTCAGTTCTGGGAAGGAGATGGTTGGTATGGAGATGGAGTACAGTGTTCTGAGCAGGAACTGTGAGCACTTTGTCACCGATCTGAGATATGGCAAGGCCTACAGCCGGCAGGTAAGGCCCTTCTGGGGGGCTCCCTCTCCTTTTTGGAGGTCTGCTTAGGGTGGCGGTGACAGAGATGACTACACAGAAGATAAAATTACCACAAATGATGCAAATACATGATCTCTGCTTCCAGCTGGCTGGGTGTTATGATGTCTGAGAACAAATCTTGGGTGAGTTCATGACCCATTCGGGGTCTTTGAACTGGTCACTTCCTCTGGCCTCAGTTTCGCCACGTGCAGAAGGAGGAGATGCTTGGAGGACCTCTGGGGCTCTGGCCAGCTCTTTCCCTTTAGGATGATTTGAGTCTAGGATCCATCCTAAAGGCAGCTCCAAATGCCCTGTGTGCTGTCGGGGAAAGCCTGGGCCGACCTTGACCATGACAGGTGTCCTAAGGCCTCAGAGAGCCTGCGGGCAAACGATACTCAAGGTCAGTGCCGGTGAAAGAGCTTGAGAACATGTTAAGCAAGGTCAGAACACAGCATTAGCCCATCCCCTTTCCGCTCTGCTGAGTTCCTTGTCCCAAACACACAGTTAGTAAGAGGCAGGAGCAGGATTCAAACCCCAGCGGTCCCTGCTCTTTCAGCTGAACCACAGCACCTCCAGGGCTCACAGCCCCTGTGATTGGGTGATGGGCAGCCTGGATGGAGGGGAGGAGGGGCAAGTTGGGATAGAAATTAAGGATTTGATGCTGAGGGGTGTTGAGGTGACCAGTTAGACATCCAGGTAGAGCTATTTGAGTAGAAGTTGGACCTGTGAGTCTAGAGTTCAGGCTGAGGTGGGGGTGGAGATAGAAGTTTCCAGGTGGCACTTGGGAACAGTGCACAGAGCACAGTGATATCTAAGGCCATGGTTTCCCATCGTCCCCCTCAGCTCTGCCACCACCTCCCTCTGCAGAGCTGGAGCCCAGGAAGAGCCCCGACCACAGAGCCATTCCCACTTTTACCCCCAGAACTCTGGCCCCAGGAGCCCAGGCACGAAGCCCCATCCCCTACCACCTCCATCAGGACCTAATGGCCACACACAAGCCCTGGAGTGGGTGGGACAGAAGTCTGGGGGTTGGTCAGGAAAACGTGCGGTCACATAATCGGGAACTGGGTGGCCCTGAATAAAGTCATGGGGGAAAGATGAACAAAGAAGTGAATTCCAGAGGCTAAAACACCATTATTGGATATGGGCATGGAATGAGGCAAAGGGAAGCTGGCCCCTGGTCTCAGATTGGGCTCCTGGGGTGAGCGCTGCAGGAGGTTTGCTGAGGTCAGACACAAACAGAAGATAAACTGAAAAATCTCAAATCAGGAAGCTATTCTGTCCTGAGCAGGGACACTGAGGAGCAGGGAGGAGGTGATAAGGCAGGAAGGGAGGGAGGAAAGGGGACCAGGAAGGGACGGGGCAGAGAAGACCCAGTGCAGCCACTGCCAGCTGAGAGTCCCTGGGCAAGTCCCTCTGCCTCTCTGATCCTCAGTTTCCCCAGCTGAGCAGGTGGGTGTTGCTTCCTTCCCCTGGGCTTGGGAGGGTGGCAGTTATGGGGGGAAATGTGCCGGCAGAGCCTGCCGTGTGACTGTGAGCCCTGTCCCAGGGCAGGAAGCTGGGCAACAACAGTAGGGCCTTCTCCAATGCTCAGGTGCCCTTGGGATGCTGTCACCTGCTGTCTGTCAGTTCAACAACTTCAAGGGTCCTTGTGCCGGGACTGGGGAGGGCAGAGTGTGAGGGGGTGGGTGTTGGGGCCATGCACAGCCAGGGCAAACGCATGATGGAGACATGAGGGTCAGTGAGTGAGAGCAGAGAAGCTCAGACTCACCTGGACAATGTTGTGGGGGATGGGCCTGGGCCCCAGCCTCAGAGAAGGGGGTTTACATAGAGGCTGTTGTGTTATCACCCCCCAAAAACACACACAATACACCTGCATATGCGTGTCTGCATCCCTGTGTGTGTGCATGTCCATGGAACACACAATTCCAAGCACGATAAACTCACAGACACACATGCAGCACACACACATTCTGGAGAAATCTTCCCTCTCGCAACGCACAGCTCATTTTTCCAGGCTTCCAGTTACTCCCAGGGCAACCTCTAGAAGCTACAGCAGGCTGAGGACCTCACAGGGGACAAGAGTCCCTGCTCCCCCTCCCCACACACACACATTCTTCCCATGGGGTGAGCATGAGTAACCAAAACCCCGGTGTAGCTGGAGCTCCCAGCCGGCCCTCTGCTGGTCCCTGAAATCTCTCCCCTTCCTGGCTGTTCTCTTGCAGTTTCGTGAAGAGCCCAAGCCTGGGGACCTGATTGAGATTCCCCGCACTGGCTCCTCCCACTGGGCCCTCTATGCGGGCGATGGTTATGTGATCCACCTGGCTCCCCCAGGTAAGGGGGTTGAAAGTATAACTTTCCAGAGATTTGTTAACATGACGAGAACAATTCAAAGCCAAATGCCACCCTGAACCCACGTTGGTTCTCCCTGGGCAGTACTTGGGTTCCCCTACATCCGTGTTCCTTGGAGGCATCTCTGTGGTCCCTCAGGGCCTGACTCAGCAGGGAAAGAGGTCCCTGGTCCCCAGGGAAGCAGGGATGTGTCCGCATTGGACACTCTCCAGCTCCATGACCTTTAGCTGGACGTGCAGACAGGTTTGTATAAAACAGCAGCGTATTGGGTGCCCACAGTCTCCTAAAGGAGAAGGATCAATGACGGTGGATTGGTCAGCTGGATGATGTCCATTCATATAATGGAGCGCCATAGCAGCCACTGACCATCACAGTACTCATTAGCTTGAAAAAGTATTCAAGCTCATTAAGTAAAAGAGTAAAATCCGTGAATCCTCCAATCACATTGGTGAAGGGACAGACACCAGAGCTCAATAGTGTGATCCCCTGGCCCTTCCTCCCTGTCTTGTGTCTTCTCTCCCTCCCTGGCCTGCCCTGCAGTTCCTGATACTAGTGTGTCTGATTCCAGGGGAGAAGTCTGAGGCTGGCGCCCCCACCGGTTTGGGTGTTGTGAAAAGGCAGTTCCTCGTGGAAGTGTTGGAAAAGAGCTCCTATAAGGTCAACAACCACTTGGACCACCTGTACCAACCACGGCCCATACATGAGATGATCCTATCTGGGAAGGAGATGGTTGGTAAGGAGATGGAGTACAGTGATCTGAGCAGGAACTGTGAGCACTTCGTCACTGATCTGCGATACGGCAAGGCCCAGAGCCGGCAGGTAAGGCCCCCTCTGGGGGGGCTCCCTCACCCTTCTGGAGGTCTGCTTGGGGAGCCGGTGTCAGGCCTCTGATTCCAAAAGAAAAAAAAACTCCAAATGATGTAAAATTATGCTCTCTGCTTCCTGCTGGCTGGGCGTTAGGATGTCTGAGATCAAATCGCAGGACTCTTTCTCATTTACTCAGGGTCTTTGAACAGGGCACTTCCTCTCTGGCCTCAGTTTCCCCATGTGCAGGAGGAGGGGATGTTTGGGGGACCTCTGGGGCTCTGGCCATCTCTATCCCTTTAGTATCCTTCGCCTCTAAGACCCACCCTAAAGGCAGCTCCTGATGCCCTGTGTGCTGTCAGGGAAAGTCTGGGCCAGCCCTGATCCATGACAGGTGTCCTAAGGTCCCAAAGAGCCCGCGGGCAGGTCTGTGGCCTATGTGAGAACTCAAGAACATGTTATGTAAGGTCTGGGCACAGCCTTACCCTCTCCTCTTTCCCTCTTACCAATACACAGCTCCTCAAGAGGCAGAAGCAGGATTAAATCCCCAGTGGTCCCTGCTCTTTCCGCTGAACCACAGCACCTCCAGGGCTCACAGCCCCTGTGATTGGGTGATGGGCAGCCTGGATGGAAGTGAATGAGGGGAGGAGGTGCAGGTGTGGGCGTGAAATTAAGGATTTGATCCTCATGTGGAATGTTGAGGTGACCAGTTAGACATCCAGGTGGACCTTCTGAGTAGCAGTTGGACGTGTGAGTCTGGAGTTCAGGCTGAGGTGGGGGTGGAGATAGAAGTTTCCAGGTGGCACTTGGGAACAGTGCACAGAGCACAGTGATCCCTAAGGCCATGGTTTCCCATCGTCCCCCTCAGCTCTGCCACCACCTCCCTCTGCAGAGCTGGAGCCCGGGTAGAGCCCGACCACAGAGCCATTCCCACTTTCACCCCCAGAGCTCTGGCCCCAGGAGCCCAGGCAGGAAGGCCCCTCCCCTATCCAGTCCTGTCACCACCAAATGGCCCACCATGGAGGCTCACACAGGCCCTGGAGTGGATGGGACAGAAGTCTGGGGGTTGGTCAGGAAAACATGGGGTCATATAATTGGGAACACAAAGTCATGGGGGAAAGATGGTCAAAGAATTGAATTCCAGAGAAGCTTCCAGGCTCAGTGACCATTGTAGGATATGGGCACGGAATGAGGGCAAAGGGAAGCTGACCCCTGGTCTCAGATTTGGCTCCTGAGGTGAGCGCTGCAGGTGGTTTGCTGAGGTCAGACACAACTGGAAGAGAATGTGAAAAATTCTCACATCAAGAAGCTGTGGTGCTCTGGGCAGGGACACTGTGGAGCAGGGTGAAGGACATAAGGCAGGGAGGGAGGGAGTAAAGGGGACCAGGAAGGGACGGGGCAGAGAAGACGCAGTGCAGCCACTGCCAGCTGAGTGTCCCAGGACAGGTCCCTCTGCCTCTCTGATCCTCAGTTTCCCCAGCTGAGCACGTGGGTGCTGCCTCCTTCCCCTGGGCTTGGGAGGGTGGCAGTTATGGGGGTACATGTGCCGGCAGAGCCTGCCGTGTCACTGTGAGCCCTGTCCCCAGGGCAGGAAGCTGGGCAACAACAGTAGGGCCTTCTCCAATGCCCAGGTGCCCTTGGGATGCTGTCACCTGCTGGTGTCAGTTCAGCATCTTCAAGGGTCCGTGTGCCGGGGCTGGGGACGGCAGAGTGTGAGGTGGTGGGTGTTAACGCCATGCACAGCCAGGGCAAACACATAAGGGTCAGTGTGTGAGAGCAGAGAAACTCACCCTCACCTGGACAATGTTGTGGGGGAGGGACCTGGGCCTCAGCCTCAGGGAAGGGGGTTTACATACAGGCTGTTGTGTTATTATCCTCCAGACACATACACAATACACCTGCATATGCATATCTGCAATCCACTGTGTGTGCATGTACATGCAACATACTACATATCCATTCACAATACACACACAGACACACATGTATCACACACACATTCTGGAGAAATCTTCCCTCTCCCAATGCACAGCTCATTTTTCCAGGCTTCCAGTTACTCCCAGGGCAACCTCTAGAAGCTACAGCAGGCTGAGGACCTCACAGGGGACAAGAGTCCTTCTCCCTGACCCCCCCTCACACACACACACACATTCTTCCCAAGGGGTGAGCATCAGTAAGCAAATCCCCAGGCAGAGCGCAGATCCCAGCCAGGGCCTCTGCAGCTCCCTGAAATCTCTCACCTTCCGCTGTTCTCTTGCAGTTTCGTGACAAGCCCAAGCCTGGAGACCTGATTGAGATTTCCCTCATCAGCTACTCACACTGGGCCCTCTATGTGGGCGAAGGTTATGTGATCCACCTGGCTCCCCCAGGTAAGGGGGTTGAAAGTGTAACTTTCCAGAGATTTGTTAACATGACGAGAACAATTCAAAGCCAAATGCCAACCTGGAACCCACGTTGGTTCTCCCTGGGCAGTGCGTGTGCTCACTGTACATCCGTGTTCCTTGGGGGCATCTCAGTGGTCCCTCGGGTCCTGACTCAGCAGGGAAAGAGGTCCGTGGGCCCCTGGGAAGCCAGGCTGCACCCATATTGGATGCTCTCCAGCTCGGGCCCGTTAGCTGGGCGAGCAGACAGATTTCTCTAAACCAGCAGCGTGTCTGGGTGTCCTGCTCTCATGGAGGGACTGCCTCTCAGGCTGTGTCCTGTGCTCAGAAGATGTCACAGAACAGGGCGTCCTGAGAGGGCTTCCTGAACACCCTCCACGGAGCAGCTCTCCCAGGTCACACCTCCCAGAGAGTCTCACACACACGCACACGAGCACCTGGACCCTTGATGTAACGCAGGGAGAGCAGAAGCAGGATGACAGGCAGTCAGAGGAGAAGGCAGGGCCCAGGCGTGTGTGTCGTCCATGAAAGGAAGGTGCTGGGAGGAGACCGCGGACTGGGAGGCACAGGGGCTGGTGCCCTGCAGAGCAGTGGCACCCACACCTCGGACAGCAAGTGTTTGCGTTCTCGCTGGACAGAAACTTCTCATGATCACAAGAATCTCCTTGTGACTGACCAGGATTCTATGTGCTGTCACCTACACTGACAGAGCTGAAAACTGTCAGCATTGATGGCAAATAGTAAGCGAAACCCCCTAATCCAGACGACACTTAGGAGGCTTGGAACAGGGAGCGTGAGTGTGAGCAGCGGGTCCTGCTTGTGTGTGAGTGTGCAGGTAGTGCTTCCTCCAGGGCGGTGCTAAGGGCAGCATCAGCCTCGAGACTCACACATAAAGGAGCCTGCTGGTTAGCGTGCTCTCCAGTTCCCTCCTCTTAGAGAGCAAATCCCGTGCTCCAGGCTCAATGGATTGGATGCCACCATCTGGAAGCGCTGTGTGGCCTCTCCATGTGGCCAGAGCTGGGCCAGAAAAGGCCCATGATGCCTCAGGGTCCAATATTGGTTGTTGAATGGAGATGAGAGTTTTACTATGAAATTCAAAAGGACAATAAGTGAGGGAATGTATGAAATTTGCACAGCAGAGTCTGAAACCCAGTGGGACTAAAACAACTTTGATCTCTTTCTGAAACACACAAGTAAAAAGATGAACCAATACAATTTACTGCCGTTGTATAAAATTGGTAAGCTATGGACCAGCCAATAGTAGGAACTTGTCAACTAGATGATGTCCATTCATATAATGGAACACAGTCCAGCCACTGACCATCACAACATTGATCAATATAAAAAGTATTCACAGCTCGTTAAGGAAAAGAGCAAAATGATTGAATCCTCCAATCACATTGGTGAAGGGACAGACACCAGAGCTCAATAGTGTGATCCCCTGGCCCTTCCTCCCAGTCTTGTGTCTTCTATCTCCCTCCCTGGCCTCCCCTGCAGTTCCTGTTACTAGTGTGTCTGATTCCAGGGGAGAAGTCTGAGGCTGACACCCCCACCGACTTAGGGGTGGTGAAAAGGGAGCTCCTTGAGGAAGTGGTGCAAAACTGCTCTTATGAGGTCAACAACCACTTGGACCACCTGTACAAACCACGGCCCATAAAGGAGATGCTCAGTTCTGGGAAGGAGATGGTTGGTAAGGAGATGGAGGACAGTGATCTGAGCAGGAACTGTGAGCACTTTGTCACCGATCTGAGATATGGCAAGGCCCACAGCCGCCGGGTAAGGCCCTCTCTAGTGGCTCCCTCTACTTTCTGGAGGTCTTCTTGGTATGGGGGTGACCAACCTAACTACCCAGAAGAAAAATTACCCTGAATGTTGTAAACATGGGCTCTTGGGGTTCCACTGGCTGGGAGTCACATCTGAGAGCAAAACTTGGGTCTTTTCTCAATCCACTCAGATTCTTTTGACAGGGCACATCCTCTCCGTGCCTCAGTTTCACCATGTGAAACACTGGGTGCTGCCTCCTCCCCTATCCACCCAAACTAATATAAGATCTTGGCTCAGCTTTAACCCCTTCCTCCTGGCCATTTTACCAACACACGCTAGTAAGGCTTGAAACCCCAGTGGTCCCTGGTCTTCCTGCTTAATCACAGCACCTCCATGGCTGGAGGACCAATGATTGGGTTATCTATCCGTAGACAGAGGGGAATGACAGGAAGTAGAAAAGGTTGCAGATAGAAATTAAGGATTTCTTGCTCAGATGGGGTGTTTGAGGTGAACAGTTAGACATCCAGGTGGACCTGTTGAGTAGCAGTTGGACGTGTGAGTCTGGAATTCAGGCTGAGGAGGGGTTGGAGATAGAAGTTTCCAGGCTGCACTTGGGACCAGTACACAAAGCACAGTGATCCCTGAGGCTGGGGTTTCCCATCATCCCCCTCAGCTCTGCCACCACCTCCCTCTGCAGAGCTGGAGCCCAGGTAGAGCCCCGACCACAGAGCCATTCCCACTTTCACCCCCAGAGCTCTAGCCCCAGGAGCCCAGGCAGGAAGCCCCCTCCCTTATCTTGCCCAGTCACTACCAAATGGTCCCACGATGGAGGCTCACACAGGCCCTGGAGTGGGTGGGACAGAAGTCTGGGGGTTGGTCAGGAAAATGTGGGGTCACATAATCGGGAACAGGATGGCCCTGAATAAATTCATGGGGGACAGATGAACAAAGAAGTGAATTCCAGAGAAGCCTCCAGGCTCAGTGACCATTGTAGGATATGGGCATGGAATGAGGGCAAAGGGAAGCTGGCCCCTGGTCTCAGATTGGGCTCCTGGGGTGAGCGCTGCAGGAGGTTTGCTGAGGTCACGCACAAACAGGATGTTAAACTAAAAATTCTCAAATCGGGAAGCTGTGGTGCCCTGGGCAGGGACCCTGAGGAGCAGGGTGGAGATGGTAAGACATGGAGGGAGGAAAGGGGACCAGGAAGGGACGGGGCAGAGAAGACCCAGCTTTGCCACCGCCAGCTGAGTGTCCCTGGGCAAGTCCCTCTGCCTCTCTGATCCTCAGTTTCCCCAGCTGAGCACGTGGGTGCTGCCTCCTTCCCCTGGGCTTGGAGGGTGGCAGTTATGTGGGGAAATGTGCCGGCAGAGCCTGCCGTGTGACTGTGAGCCCTGTCCCCAGGGCAGGAATCTGGGCAACAACAGTAGGGCCTTCTCCAATGCTCAGGTGCCCTTGGGATGCTGTCACCTGTTGGTGTCAGTTCAGCATCTTCAAGGGTCCATGTGCCGGGGCTGGGGAGGGCAGTGTGAGGCGGTGGGTGTTGGGGCCATGCACAGCCAGGGCAAACGCATGATGGAGACATGAGGGTCAGTGTGTGAGAGCAGCGAAGCTCAGACTCACCTGGACAATGTTTTGGAGAATGGGCCTGGTCCCCATCTTCAGAGAAGGGGGTTTACATACAGGCTGTTGTGTTACCACCCTCCAGACACACACACAATACAACTGTATATGCGTGTCTGCATCCTAGTGTGTGCATGTACATGCAACATACAACATATCCATGCACAATAAACACAGATACACACCCATGCCTTGCATACACATTCTGGACAAATCTTCACTCTCCCAATGCACAAGGTCATTTTTCCAGGCTTCAGGGAAACCTCTAGAAGCTACAGCAGGCTGAGGAGCTCACATGGGAAATAAGTGTCTCCCACCCTCCACTCGCACCCCCCCCACCCCCCACACACACACACACACATGCTTCCCATGGGGTGAGCATCAGTAAGCAAATCCCGAGGCAGAGCTGCAGCTCCCAGCCAGGGCCTCTGCAGCTCCCTAAAATCTGTCTCCCCTTCCTGGCTGTTCTCTTGCAGTTTCGTGAAGAGCCCAAGCCTGGAGACCTGATTCAGATTTTTCGATTTTTCAACTCGCACTGGGCCCTCTATGTGGGCGATGGTTATGTGATCCACCTCGCTCCCCCAGGTAAGGGCGTTGAAAGTATAACTTTCCTAAGATTTGTTAACATGATGAGAACAATTCAAAGCCAAATGCCACCCTGGGAAACCCATGTTGGTTTCTCCCTGAGATGTGCTTTGACCTCACCTTTGTCCGAGATCCTTGGAGGCAACTCAGTGGTCCCTCAGGTCCATACACAGCAGGGTAAGAGGTCCGTGGGCCGTGGCAAAGCTGGGCTTCATCAGCATTTGGAACTCTCCAGCTCCATGCCCTTCAGCTGGGCGTGCACAGAGATGAATCCAGCAACGTATCTTGGTGTCCAAGTCTAATAAAGGAGAGTGATCAATAACGGTGGAGTGGTCTACTAGATAATGTCCATTCAAAAAATGGAGAACAATAGCAGCATCTGGCCTTTAAAATATTCATTAGCTTGAAAAATTATTCATAGCTTGAAAAATGATTAAGTAAAAAGAGTAAAATCACATTGGTGAAGACACAGACACCAGAGCTCAATAGTGTGATGCCCTGGCCCTTCCTCCTTGTCTTGTGTCTTCTCTCTCCCTCTGGCCTCCCCTGCAGTTCCTGATACTAGTGTGTCTGATTCCAGGGAGGAACTCTGAGGCTGGTGCCCCCACTGGATTAGGGGTGGTGAAAAGGGAGCTCCTTGTGGAAGTGGTGGGACAATGCTTCTATAAGGTCAACAACCACTTGGACCACCTGTACAAACCACGGCCCATAAAGGAGATGCTCACATCTGCGGAGGAGATGGTTGGTAAGGAGATGGAGGACAGTGATCTGAGCAGGAACTGTGAGCACTTTGTCACTGAACTGAGATATGGCAAGGCCCGCAGCCGGCAGGTAAGGCCCTCTGTTGGAGGCTCCCTCTATCTTCTGAGGGTCTTACTTGTGATCCTGTGACAGGACTGACTACTGGAAGAAAAATTTGCCCCGAATGATGCAAAATTATTCTCTCTGCTTCCTGCTGGCTGACAGTTAGAATGTCTGAGATCTAATCTCAGATCTGATCTTGATCGACTAAGAGTCTTTGAACAGGTCACTTCCTCTCTGGCCTCAGTTTCCCCATGTGCAGAAGGAGGGGATGTTTGGGGGACCTCGGGGGCTCTGGCCACCTCTATCCCTTTAGGATCCTTCGCCTCTAAGACCCACCCTAAAGGCAGCTCCTGATGCCCTGTGTGCTGTCAGGGAAAGTCTGGGCCAGCCCTGGACCATGACAGGTGTCCTAAGGCCCCAGAGAGCCCGCGGGCAGGAGATGCTCAAGGTCTGTGGCCTATGTGAGAGCTCAAGAACATGTTATGTAAGGTCTGGGCACATCTTACCCCTCGCCCCTTACCCCTCTTACCAACACACAGCTAGTTAAGAGGCACAGCAGGATTCAAACCCCAGCTGTCCCTGCTCTTATTGCTGAACCACAGCACCTCCAGGGCTCACAGCCCCTGTGACTGGGTGATGGGCAGCCTGGATTGAGTAGATGAGAAAAGGATGAGGAGGTTTGGGAGGGAAATTAAGGATTTGATGCTCAGATGCGGTTGTTTTGAGGTGACCATTAGACATCCAGGTGGACCTGTTGAGTAGCAGTTGGACGTGTGAGTCTACACTTCAGGGCTGAGTGGGGCTGAAGATAGAAGTTTCCTGGCTGCACTTGGGAACAGTACACAGAGCACAGTGATCCCTGAGGCCATGGGTTCCCATCGTCTCCTTCAGCTCTGCCACCACCTCCCTCTGCTTAGCTGGAGCCCAGGGAGAACCCCGACCACAGAGCCATTCCCACTTTCACCCCCAGAGCTCTGGCCCCAGGAGCCCAGGCAGGAAGGCCCCTCCCCTACCACCTCCATCAGAACCTAATGGCCCACCATGGAGGCTCACACAGGCCCTGGAGTGCGTGTGACAGAAGTCTGGGGGTTGGTCAGGAAAACATGGGGTCCCATAAGCGGAAACAGAATTACCCTGAATGAACTCCTGGAGAAAAGATGGTCAAAGAATTGAATTCCAGAGAAGCCTCCAGGCTAAATGAACATTGTAGGATATGGGCATGGAATGAGGGCAAAGGGAAGCTGGCCCCTGGTCTCAGATTGGGCTCCTGGGGTGAGCGCTGCAGGAGGTTTGCTGAGGTCAGGCACAAACAGGAAGTTAAACTGAAAATTCTCAAATCAGGAAGCTGCAGTGTCCTGAGCAGGGACACTGAGGAGCAGGGAGGAGGTGAGCAAGGCAGGGAGGGAGGAAAGGGGACCAGGAAGGGACGGGGCAGAGAAGACCCAGTGCAGCCACTGCCAGCTCAGTGTCCCTGAGCAAGTCCCTCTACCTTTCTGATCCTCAGTTTCCCCAGCTGAGCAGGTGAATGCTACTTCCTTCCCCTGGGCTTGGGAGGGTGGCAGTTATGGGGGGACATGTGCCGGCAGAGCCTGCCGTGTGACTGTGAGCCCTGTCCCAGGGCAGGAAGCTGGGCAACAACAGTAGGGCCTTCTCCAATGCTCAGGTGCCCTTGGGATGCTGTCACCTGCTGTCTGTCAGTTCAGCATCTTCAAGGGCCCGTGTTCCGGGTCTGGGGAGGGCAGAGTGTGAGGGGGTGGGTGTTGGGGCCATGCACAGCCAGGGCAAATGCATGATGGAGACATGAGGATCAGTGTGTGAGAGCAGAGAAACTCAGACTCACCTGGACAATGTTGTGGGGGATGGGCCTAAGCCCCACCCTCAGGGAAGGAGGTTTACAGACAGGCTGCTGTGTTACCACCCTCCAGACATACATACGCAGTACAGCTGCATATGCGTGGCTGCATAGCTGTGTGTGTGCATGTACATACAACACAAAACATTCCCATGTACAATACACACAGACACACATGCATCACACACACATTCTGGAGAAATCTTCCCTCTTCCAATGCACAGCTCATTTTTCCAGGCTTCCAGTTACTCACAGGGCAACCTCTAGAAGCTACAGCAGGCTGAGGACCTCACAGGGGACAAGAGTCCTCCTCCCTGCCCGCCCCCCCCCCCCTCACACACACACACATTCTTCCCATGGGGTGAGCATCAGTAAGCAAATCCCCAGGTGGAGCACAGCTCCCAGCCAGGGCCTCTGCAGCTCCATGAACTCTGTCTCACCTTCCTGACTGTTTTCTTGCAGTTTCGTGAAGAGCCCAATGCTGGAGACCTGATTGAGATTTCCCGCATCGGCTACTCCCACTGGGCCCTCTATGTGGGAAAAAGTTATGTGATCCACCTGGCTCCCCCAGGTAAGGGGGTTGAAAGTGTAACTTTCCAGAGATTTGTTAACATGAGGAGAACAATTCAAAGCCAAATGCCACCCTGGGAACCCGCGTGGTATCTCCCTGAGCAGCGCTTGTGCTCACTGTACATCCGTGTCCCTTGCAGGCATCTCAGTGGTCCCTCTGGTCCTGACTCAGCAGGGACAGAGGTCGGTGGCTTCAGTGAAGCCGGGCTGGGGCTGAAGTGGACACTCTCTAGCTCGAGCCCTTTAACTGGGCGTGCAGACAGATTTCTCTAAACCAGCAGTGTCTCTGGGTGTCCTGGTCTCATAAAAGACAAGGATCAAATACTGTGGGTTGGTCAACCGGATAATGTCCATTCATATAAGGGAGGACAATAGCAGCCACTGACCATCACAGTATTCATAATCTTGAGAAAGTATTCATAGCTCATTAAGTAAAAAAGAAAATCCGTGAATCCACCCATCACATTGGAGAAGGGACAGACACCAGAGCTCAATAGTGTGATCCCCTGGTCCTCCTCCCTGTCTTGTGTCTCCTCTCTCCCTCCCTGGCCTCCCCTGCAGTTCCTGATACTAGTGTGTCTGATTCCAGGGGAGAACTCAGAGGCTGACACCCCCACCGGCTTAGGGGTGGTGAAAAGGGAGCTCCTCGTGGAAGTGGTGGAAAACTGCTCCTATAAGGTCAACAACCACTTGGACCACCTGTACAAACCACGGCCCATAAAGGAGATGCTCAGTTCTGGGAAGGAGATGGTTGGTAAGGAGATGGAGGACAGTGATCTGAGCAAGAACTCTGAGCACTTGGTCACCGATCTGAGATATGGGAAGGCTCGTAGCCGGCAGGTAAGGCCCTGTGTGGGGAGCTACCTCTACCTTGTAGAGGTCTGCTGGGCGAAGGGGTAAGAGGCCTATGCATCCACATGAAAAAATTACCACAAATGATGAAAAATTATGCTCCCTGCCTCCTGCTGGCTGGCACTTAGGATGTCTGAGAAGAAATCTCGGGTCTGTTCCTAATCCACTCAAGGTCTTTGAACAGGTCACTTCCTCTCTGATCCTCACTTTCCCCATGTGCAGAATGAGGGGATGTCTGGAGGACCTCTGGGGCTCTGGCCACCTCTCTCCCTTTAGGATCCTTCGCCTCTAAGCCCCTAAAGGGAGCTCCTGATGCCCTGTGTGCTGTCAGGGAAAGTCTAGGCCAACTGTGGACCGTGACACATCTGCTAAGGCCCAAGAGAGCACTCGGGGAAGAGAAGCTCAAGGTCTGTGGCCTATGTGAGAGCTCAAGAACAGGTTCTGTAAGGTCTGGGCACAGCCTTACCCCTGTACTCCTTCCCTCTTACCAACACACAGCTTCTTAAGAGGCACAAACATTATTCAGTCCCAAGCGATCCCTGCTCTTTCTGCTGAACCACAGCACCTCCAGGGCTCACAGCCCCTGTGACTGGGTGATGGGCAGCCTGGAGTGAAGAGAATGAGGGGAGGAGGAGCAGGTTTTGGAGGGAAATTAAGGATTTGATGCTCAGGTGGGGTGTTGAGGTGAACAGTTAGATATCCACGTAGAGATGTGGAGTAGCAGTTGGACATGTGAGTCTGGAGTTCAGGGCTAAGGTGGGGGTGGAGATAGAAGTTTCCAGGCTGCACTTGGGAACAGTACACAGAGCACAGTGATTCCTGAGGCCATGGTTTCCCATCGTCCCCCTCAGCTCTGCCACCACCTCCCTCTGCAGAGCTGGAGCCCAGGTAGAGCCCGACCACAAAGCCATTCCCACTTTCACCCCCAGAGCTCTGGCCCCAGGAGCCCAGGCAGGAAGGCCCCTCCTCTGTCCACCCCCGTCAGGACCTAATGGCCCACCGTGGAGGCTCACACTGGCCCTGGAGTGGGTGGGACAGAAGTCTGGGGGTTGGTCAGGAAAACATGGGGTCACATAATTGGGAACTGGATGGCTCTGAATAAAGTCATGGGGGAAAGATGAACAAAGATGTGGATTCCAGAGAAGCTTCCAGGCTAAAACACCATTATTGGATATTGGCATGGAATGAGGGCAAAGGGAAGCTGCCCCTGGTCTCAGATTGGGCTCCTGGGGTGAGCACTGCAGGAGGGTTGCTGAGGTCACGCACAAACTGGAAGATAAACTGAAAAATCTCAAATCAGGAAGCTGCAGTGCCCTGGGCAGGGACCCTGAGGAGCAGGGAGGAGGTGAGCAAGGGAGGAGTAAAGGGGACATCAGGGATAGGGTAGTGAAGACCCAGAGCATCCACTGCCAGCTGAGTGTCCCTGGGCAAGTCCCTCTGCCTCTCTGATCCTCAGTTTCCCCAGCTGAGGACATGGGTGCTGCTTCCTTCCCCTGGGCTTGGGAGGGTGGCAGTTATGGGGGGAAATGTGCCAGCAGAGTCTGCCGTGTGACTGTGAGCCCTGTCCCCAGGGCAGGAAGATGGACAACAACAGTAGGGCCTTCTCCAATGCTCAGGTGCCCTTGGGATGCTGTCACCTGCTGGTGTCAGTTCAGCATCTTCCAGGGTCCGTGTGCTGGGGCTGGGGAGGGCAGTGTGAAGGGGTGGGTGTTGGGGCCATGCTAATCCAGGGGAAACGCATGATGGAGACATGAGGGTCAGTGTGTGAGAGCAGAGAAGCTCAGACTCACCTGGAATATGTTGTGGGGGATGGGCCTGGGCCCCATCCTCAGGGAAGGGGGTTTACATACAGGCTGTTGTGTTATCACCACCCAGACACGTACACAATACACCTGCATAGGCATGTCTGCATCCTAGTGTGTGTGCATGTGCACGGAAAACACAACATATCCATGCACAATACACACAGACACACATGCATCCCACACACGTTATGGACAAATCTTCACTGTCCCAATTCCAAGGTCATTTTTCCAGGCTTCAGTTACTCACAGGGAAACCTCTAGAAGCTACAGCAGGCTGAGGAGCTCACAAGGTTCAAGAGTTCTCCCCCCCCCCCATCGGCCCTCACACCCCCCCACACACACACATTCTTCCCATGAGGTGAACTGTGCCGCGCCAGCACAGCCCAGGGTTCCGCGAGTCTGAGGGAGGGCAGGCGAAGGATGAAGGAAAGACAGACAAAGAGAATAAGCTGGGTCTAGGTGGATGTTCTATGCGTGACTCAGACCACAGAACAGATCCAGACTGCAAGCTGATGCTTTATTTTATTGTCAGAGGTAAACAAGGTAATTTACAATGTTCTTGTAAGTTTCACTGGCTTTTGGCAGCACTTGCTGCACCTCCCACAGCCCATTAGCTACCCAGGAAAGATCTAGGGAGCACTCACAAGATCCAACTTAATTATGCTAGGAGGGCTGTGCCATCTAAGCTGGGACTGGTTTGTGGATTTCCCAGCAGGTCAGTCCAAGCCTTAACCCTATAACCGCTCCCTACAGTGAACATCAGTAAGCAAATCCACAGGCGGAGCAGCTCCAGCCAGGGCCTCTGCAGCTCCCTGAACTCTGTCTCCCCTTCCTGGCTGTTCTCTTGCAGTTTCGTAAAGAGCCCAAGCCTGGAGACCTGATTGAGATTTCCCACAGGGGCTACTCGCACTGGGCCCTCTATGTGGGCGATGGTTATGTGATCCACCTGGCTCCCCCAGGTAAGGGGGTTGAAAGTGTAACTTTCCAGAGATTTGTTAACATGACGAGAACAAGGCCAAATGCCACCCTGGAACCCGCATGGTTTCTCCCTGAGCAGTGCTTGGGTACCCCTACATCCGTGTCCCTTGGGGGCATCTCAGTGGTTTCACAGCCCCTCACACAGCAGGGAAAGGGGTTCGTGGGCTTCAGTGAAGTCGAACTATGTCAGCATTAGGAGCTCTCCAGCTCCTGCCCTTTAGCTGGGCATGTGGATAGATTTCATTAAAGCAGCCGCCTCTCTGGGTGCCCACAGTCTCATGAAGGAGAAGGGTTATGACGGTGGATTGCTCAACTAGATGATGTCCGTTCATATAATGGAACACAGTGGCAGCCACTGACCATCACAACAGTGATTAACATGAAAAGTATTCACAGCTCATTAAGGAAAAGAGCAAAATGATTGAATCCTCCAATCACATTGGTGAAGGGACAGACACCAGAGCTCAATAGTGTGATCCCCTGGCCCTTCCTCCCTACCTTGTGTCCTCTCTCCCTCCCTGGCCTCCCCTGCAGTTCCTGATACTAGTGTGTCTGATTCCAGGGAAGAAGTCTGAGGCTGACACCCCCACCGGCTTAGGGGTGGTGAAAAGGGAGCTCCTCGTGGAAGTGGTGGAAAACTGCTCCTATAAGGTCAACAACCACTTGGACCACCTGTACAAACCACGGCCCATAAAGGAGATGCTCAGATCTGGGAAGGAGATGGTTGGTAAGGAGATGGAGGACAATGATCTGAGCAGGAACTGTGAGCACTTTGTCACCGATCTGAGATATGGCAAGGCCCATAACCGCCGGGTAAGGCCCTCTCTGGGGGGCTCCCTATCCCTTCTGGGGACCTGCTTGGGGTCGGGGTAACGGGTCTGACTAGCCAGCAGAAAAATTACCCTGAATGATGCAAACATGAGCTCTTGGGGTTCCACTGGCTGGGAGTTAGGTGTTGAGAGCAAAATTCATGTTTGCTTGTAATCCACTCAGGGTCTTTAGACAGCGCACTTCCTCTCTGGCCTCAGTTTCCCCATGTGCAGAAAGAGGGGATGTTTGGAGGAAGTCTGGGGCTCTGGCCACCCTTATCCCTTTAGGATCCTTTGCCTCTAAGACCCACCCTAAAGGCAGCTCCTGATGCCCTGTGTGCTGTCAGGGAAACTCTGGGCCAACCCTGCACCATGACACATCTGCTAAAGCTCCAGAGAGCACTCTTCGGGGAGCTCCTAAAGGTCTGTGACCTATGTAAGAGCTCAAGAAGGTTCTTATAAGAAGACGCTTTGCATCCCCTTCCAGCTGAGTGTTCTTGGGCCAGTCTCCTTACCTCTCTGATCCTCACTCCTCATGTGAAGAAATGAGTGCTCCCTCCTCCTCTAACTAACCCATTAATGTCAGATCTGGGCACAGCTTTAATCCCTTCCTCCATGCCCTTTGACCAACACAAGCTAGTAAGGATTC
Source organism: Plecotus auritus (assembly GCF_963455305.1). Lineage (NCBI taxonomy): Eukaryota > Metazoa > Chordata > Mammalia > Chiroptera > Vespertilionidae > Plecotus > Plecotus auritus. The sequence continues at coordinate 151,988,736 of NC_137783.1, read as the reverse complement.
AATCCCCAGTGGTCCCTGCTCTTCCTGATGAACCACAGCACCTCTTGGGCTGGAGGCCCAGTGATTGGGTCATAGGCATACCAGGAAGGAGGAGAATGAGGGGAAGAGAAGAAGTTTGGGGATAGAAATTAGGGATTTGATGCTCAGGTTGGGTGTTTGAGGTAATCAGTTAGTCATCCAGGTAGAAATTTTGAGTAGCAGTTGGACGTGCGAGTCTGGAGTTCAGGCTGAGGTGTGGGTGGAGATAGAAGTTTCCAGGCTGCACTTTGGAACAGTACACAGAGCACAGTGTTCCCTGAGGCCATGGTTTCCCATCGTCCCCCTCAGCTCTGCCACTACCTCCCTCTGCAGAGCTGGAGCCCAGGGAGAGCCCCGACCACAGAGCCATTCCCACTTTCACCCCCAGAGCTCTGGCCCCAGGAGCCCAAGCAGGATTTCTCTCCCCTATCCAGCCCTATTACCACTGAATGGCCCACCATGGAGGTTCACACAGGCCCTGGAGTGGGTGGGAGAGGAGTCTGGGGGTTGGTCAGGAAAACATGAGGTCACATAATTGGGAACGGGATGGCCCTGAATAAAGTCATGGGGGAAAGATAAACAAAGAAGTGCATTCCAGAGAAGACTCCAGGCTCAGTGACCATTGTAGGATATGGGCATGGAATGAGGGCAAAGGGAAGCTGGCCCCTGGTCTCAGATTGGGCTCCTGAGGTGAGCGCTGCAGGAGGTTTTCTAAGGTCAGACACAAACAGGAAGATAAACTGAAAAATTCTAAAATCAGAAACCTATGGTGCCCCCAACAGGGACAATGAGGAGCAGGGAGGAGATCATAGGCAGGAAGAAAGGAAAGGGGACCAGGAAGGGTCGGGACAGAGAAGACTCAGTGCAACCACTGGCAGCTGAGAGTCCCTGGGCAAGGTCGTCTACCTCTCTGATCCTCATTTTCCCCAGCTGAGCACATGAGTGCTGCTTCCTTCCCCTGGGCTTGGGGGGGTGGCAGTTATGGGGGGAAATGTGCCGGCAGTGCCTGCCGTGTGACTGTGTGCCCTATCCCCAGGGCAGGAACCTGGGCAACAACAGTAGGGCCTTCTCCAATGCCCAGGTGCCCTCGGGATGCTGTCCCCTGCTGGTGTCAGTTCAGCATCTTCAAGGGTCCGTGTGCCGGGGCTGGGGAGGGCCGAGTGTGAGGTGGTGCCTGTTGTGCCCATGCACAGCCAGGGCAAATGCATGATGGAGACATGAGGGTCAGTGTGTGAGAGCAGAGAAGCTCTGACTCACATGGACGACGTTGTGGGGGATGGGCCTGGTCCCCATCCTCAGGGAAGGGGGTTTACATACAGGCTGTTGTGTTACCACCTCCAGACACATACAAAATACACCGGCATATGCATGTCTGTATCCTTGTTGAGTTATGTACAGGAAATGCACAACATATCCATGAACAATACACACAGACACACATGCATCACACACACATTCTGGACAACCTTCCGTCTCTCAATGCACAGCACAGCTCATTTATCCAGGCTTCCAGTTACTCCCAGGGCAACCTCTAGAAGCTACAGCAGGCTGAGGACCTCACAGGGGACAAGAGTCCTCCCCACACACACACACATTCTTCCCATGGGGTGATCATCAGTAAGCAAATCCCCAGGCAGAGCACAGCTCCCAGCCAGGGCCTCTGCAGCTCCCTGAACTCTGTCTCCCCTTCCTGGCTGTTCTCTTGCAGTTTCGTGAAGAGCCCAGGCCTGGAGACCTCATTGAGATTTCCCGCATTGGCTACTCCCACTGGGCCCTCTATGTGGGAAAAGGTTATGTGATCCACCTGGCTCCCGCAGGTAAGGGGGTTGAAAGTGTAACTTTCCAGAGATTTGTTAACATGAGGAGAACAATTCAAAGCCAAATGCCACCCTGGGAACCCGCGTGGTTTCTCCCTGAGCAGCGCTTGTACACACAGTACATCCGTGTCCCTTGCAGGCATCTCAGTGGTCCCTCTGGTCCTGACTCAGCAGGGACAGAGGTCGGTGGCTTCAGTGAAGCCGGGCTGGGGCTGAAGTGGACACTCTCTAGCTCGAGCCCTTTAACTGGGCGTGCAGACAGATTTCTCTAAACCAGCAGTGTCTCTGGGTGTCCTGGTCTCATAAAAGACAAGGATCAAATACTGTGGGTTGGTCAACCGGATAATGTCCATTCATATAAGGGAGGACAATAGCAGCCACTGACCATCACAGTATTCATAATCTTGAGAAAGTATTCATAGCTCATTAAGTAAAAAAGAAAATCCGTGAATCCACCCATCACATTGGAGAAGGGACAGACACCAGAGCTCAATAGTGTGATCCGCTGGTCCTCCTCCCTGTCTTGTGTCTATTCTCTCCCTCCCTGGCCTCCCCTGCAGTTCCTGATACTAGTGTGTCTGATTCCAGGGGAGAACTCAGAGGCTGACACCCCCACCGGCTTAGGGGTGGTGAAAAGGGAGCTCCTCGTGGAAGTGGTGGAAAACTGCTCCTATAAGGTCAACAACCACTTGGACCACCTGTACAAACCACGGCCCATAAAGGAGATGCTCAGTTCTGGGAAGGAGATGGTTGGTAAGGAGATGGAGGACAGTGATCTGAGCAAGAACTCTGAGCACTTTGTCACCGATCTGAGATATGGGAAGGCTCGTAGCCGGCAGGTAAGGCCCTGTGTGGGGAACTACCTCTACCTTGTAGAGGTCTGCTGGGCGAAGGGGTGAGAGGCCTATGCATCCACATGAAAAAATTACCACAAATGATGAAAAATTATGCTCCCTGCCTCCTGCTGGCTGGCACTTAGGATGTCTGAGAAGAAACCTCGGGTCTGTTCCTAATCCACTCAAGGTCTTTGAACAGGTCACTTCCTCTCTGATCCTCACTTTCCCCATGTGCAGAATGAGGGGATGTCTGGAGGAACTCTGTGGCTCTGGCCACCTCTCTCCCTTTAGGATCCTTCGCCTCTAAGCCCCTAAAGGGAGCTCCTGATGCCCTGTGTGCTGTCAGGGAAAGTCTAGGCCAACTGTGGGCCGTGACACATCTGCTAAGGCCCAAGAGAGCACTCGGGGAAGAGAAGCTCAAGGTCTGTGGCCTATGTGAGAGCTCAAGAACAGGTTCTGTAAGGTCTGGGCACAGCCTTACCCCTGTACTCCTTCCCTCTTACCAACACACAGCTTCTTAAGAGGCACAAACATCATTCAGTCCCAAGCGGTCCCTGCTCTTTCTGCTGAACCACAGTACCTCCAGGGCTCACAGCCCCTGTGACTGGGTGAAGGGCAGCCTGGAGTGAAGAGAATGAGGGGAGGAGGAGCAGGTTTCGGAGGGAAATTAAGGATTTGATGCTCAGGTGGGGTGTTGAGGTGACCAGTTAGATATCCACGTAGAGATGTGGAGTAGCAGTTGGACGTGTGAGTCTGGAGTTCAGGGCTAAGGTGGGGGTGGAGATAGAAGTTTCCAGGCTGCACTTGGGAACAGTACACAGAGCACAGTGATCCCTGAGGCCATGGTTTCCCAACGTCCCCCTGAGCTCTGCCACCACCTCCCTCTGCAGAGCTGGAGCCCAGGTAGAGCCCGACCACAAAGCCATTCCCACTTTCACCCCCAGAGCTCTGGCCCCAGGAGCCCAGGCAGGAAGGCCCCTCCTCTGTCCACCCCCGTCAGGACCTAATGGCCCACCGTGGAGGCTCACACAGCCCTGGAGTGGGTGGGACAGAAGTCTGGGGGTTGGTCAGGAAAACATGGGGTCACATAATTGGGAACTGGATGGCTCTGAATAAAGTCATGGGGGAAAGATGAACAAAGTTGTGGATTCCAGAGAAGCTTCCAGGCTAAAACGCCATTATTGGATATTGGCATCGAATGAGGGCAAAGGGAACCTGGCCCCTGGTCTCAGATTGGGCTCCTGAGTTGAGCGCTGCAGGAGGGTTGCTGAGGTCACGCACAAACTGGAAGATAAACTGAAAAATCTCAAATCAGGAAGCTGCAGTGCCCTGGGCAGGGACCCTGAGGAGCAGGGAGGAGGTGAGCAAGGGAGGAGTAAAGGGGACATCAAGGATAGGGTAGTGAAGACCCAGAGCATCCACTGCCAGGTGAGTGTCCCTGGGCAAGTCCCTCTGCCTCTCTGATCCTCAGTTTCCCCAGCTGAGGACATGGGTGCTGCTTCCTTCCCCTGGGCTTGGGAGGGTGGCAGTTATGGGGGGACATGTGCCGGCAGAGCCTGCCGTGTGACTGTGAGCCCTGTCCCCAGGGCAGGAAGCTGGGCAACAACAGTAGGGCCTTCTCCAATGCTCAGGTGCCCTTGGGATGCTGTCACCTGCTGGTGTCAGTTCAGCATCTTCCAGGGTCCGTGTGCTGGGGCTGGGGAGGGCAGAGTGTGAGGTGGTGGGTGTTGGGGCCATGCACAGCCAGGGCAAACGCATGATGGAGACATGAGGGTCAGTGTGTGAGAGCAGAGAAACTCAGACTCACCTGGACAATGTTGTGGGGGATAGGCCTGGGCCCCATCCTCAGGGAAGGAGGTTTACATACAGGCTGTTGTGTTATCACCACCCAGACACGTACACAATACACCTGCATAGGCATGTCTGCATCCTAGTGTGTGTGCATGTGCACGGAAAACACAACATATCCATGCACAATACACACAGACACACATGCATCCCACACACGTTATGGACAAATCTTCACTGTCCCAATTACAAGGTCATTTTTCCAGGCTTCAGTTACTCACAGGGAAACCTCTAGAAGCTACAGCAGGCTGAGGAGCTCACAGGGTTCAAGAGTTCTCCCCACCATCGGCCCTCCCACCCCCCCCACACACACACACATTCTTCCCATGAGGTGAACTGTGCCACGCCAGCACAGCCCAGGGTTCGGCGAGTCTGAGGGAGGGCAAGCGAAGGATGAAGGAAAGACAGACAAAGAGAATAAGCTGGGTCTAGGTGGATGTTCTATGCGTGACTCAGACCACAGAACAGATCCAGACTGCAAGCTGATGCTTTATTTTATTGTAAGAGGTAAACAAGGTAATTTACCATGTTCTTGTAAGTTTCACTGGCTTTTGGCAGCACTTGCTGCACCTCCCACAGCCCATTAGCTACCCAGGAAAGATCTAGGGAGCACTCACAAGATCCAACTTAATTATGCTAGGAGGGCTGTGCCATCTAAGCTGGGACTGGTTTGTGGATTTCCCAGCAGGTCAGTCCAAGCCTTAACCCTATAACCGCTCCCTACAGTGAACATCAGTAAGCAAATCCACAGGCGGAGCAGCTCCAGCCAGGGCCTCTGCAGCTCCCTGAACTCTGTCTCCCCTTCCTGGCTGTTCTCTTGCAGTTTCGTAAAGAGCCCAAGCCTGGAGACCTGATTGAGATTTCCCACAGGGGCTACTCGCACTGGGCCCTCTATGTGGGCGATGGTTATGTGATCCACCTGGCTCCCCCAGGTAAGGGGGTTGAAAGTGTAACTTTCCAGAGATTTGTTAACATGACAAGAACAAGGCCAAATGCCACCCTGGAACCCGCATGGTTTCTCCCTGAGCAGTGCTTGGGTACCCCTACATCCGTGTCCCTTGGGGGCATCTCAGTGGTTTCACAGCCCCTCACACAGCAGGGAAAGGGGTTCGTGGGCTTCAGTGAAGTCGAACTATGTCAGCATTAGGAGCTCTCCAGCTCCTGCCCTTTAGCTGGGCATGTGGATAGATTTCATTAAAGCAGCCGCCTCTCTGGGTGCCCACAGTCTCATGAAGGAGAAGGGTTATGACGGTGGATTGCTCAACTAGATGATGTCCGTTCATATAATGGAACACAGTGGCAGCCACTGACCATCACAACAGTGATTAACATGAAAAGTATTCACAGCTCATTAAGGAAAAGAGCAAAATGATTGAATCCTCCAATCACATTGGTGAAGGGACAGACACCAGAGCTCAATAGTGTGATCCCCTGGCCCTTCCTCCCTACCTTGTGTCCTCTCTCCCTCCCTGGCCTCCCCTGCAGTTCCTGATACTACTGTGTCTGATTCCAGGGGAGAAGTCTGAGGCTGACACCCCCACCGGCTTAGGGGTGGTGAAAAGGGAGCTCCTTGTGGAAGTGGTGGAAAACTGCTCCTATAAGGTCAACAACCACTTGGACCACCTGTACAAACCACGGCCCATAAAGGAGATGCTCAGATCTGGGAAGGAGATGGTTGGTAAGGAGATGGAGGACAGTGATCTGAGCAGGAACTGTGAGCACTTTGTCACCGATCTGAGATATGGCAAGGCCCATAACCGCCGGGTAAGGCCCTCTCTGGGGGGCTCCCTATCCCTTCTGGGGACCTGCTTGGGGTCGGGGTAACGGGTCTGACTAGCCAGCAGAAAAATTACCCTGAATGATGCAAACATGAGCTCTTGGGGTTCCACTGGCTGGGAGTTAGGTGTTGAGAGCAAAATTCATGTTTGCTTGTAATCCACTCAGGGTCTTTAGACAGCGCACTTCCTCTCTGGCCTCAGTTTCCCCATGTGCAGAAAGAGGGGATGTTTGGAGGAAGTCTGGGGCTCTGGCCACCCTTATCCCTTTAGGATCCTTTGCCTCTAAGACCCACCCTAAAGGCAGCTCCTGATGCCCTGTGTGCTGTCAGGGAAAGTCTGGGCCAACCCTGCGCCATGACAGGTGTCCTAAGGCCCCAGAGAGCCCGCGGGCAGGAGATGCTCAAGCTCTGTGGCCTATGTGAGAGCTCAAGAAGGTTCTTATAAGAAGACACTTTGCATCCCCTTCCAGCTGAGTGTTCTTGGGCAAGTCTCCTTATCTCTCTGATCCTCACTCCTCATGTGAAGAAATGGGTGCTCCCTCCTCCTCTAACTAACCCATTAATGTCAGATCTGGGCACAGCTTTAATCCCTTCCTCCATGCCCTTTGACCAACACAAGCTAGTAAGGATTCAATCCCCAGTGGTCCCTGCTCTTCCTGATGAACCACAGCACCTCTTGGGCTGGAGGCCCAGTGATTGGGTCATAGGCATACCAGGAAGGAGGAGAATGAGGGGAAGAGAAGAAGTTTGGGGATAGAAATTAGGGATTTGATGCTCAGGTTGGGTGTTTGAGGTGATCAGTTAGTCATCCAGGTAGAAATTTTGAGTAGCAGTTGGACGTGCGAGTCTGGAGTTCAGGCTGAGGTGTGGGTGGAGATAGAAGTTTCCAGGCTGCACTTGGGACCAGTACAGAGAGCACAGTGATCCCTGAGGCCATGGTTTCCCATTGTCCCCCTCAGCTCTGCCACTACCTCCCTCTGCAGAGCTGGAGCCCAAGGAGAGCCCCGACCACAGAGCCATTTCCGCTTTCGCCCCCAGAACTCTGGCCCCAGGAGCCCAAGCAGGATTTCTCTCCCCTATCCAGCCCTTTACCACTGAATGGCCCACCATGGAGGTTCACACAGGCCCTTTAGTGGGTGGGAGAGGAGTCTGGGGGTTGGTCAGGAAAACATGAGGTCACATAATTGGGAACGGGATGGCCCTGAATAAAGTCATGGGGGAAAGATAAACAAAGAAGTGGATTCCAGAGAAGACTCCAGGCTCAGTGACCATTGTAGGATATGGGCATGGAATGAGGGCAAAGGGAAGCTGGCCCCTGGTCTCAGATTGGGCTCCTGAGGTGAGCGCTGCAGGAGGTTTTCTAAGGTCAGACACAAACAGGAAGATAAACTGAAAAACTCTAAAATCAGAAACCTATGGTGCCCCCAACAGGGACAGTGAGGAGCAGGGAGGAGATCATAGGCAGGAAGGGAGGAAAGGGACCGTGAAGGGTCCGGACAGAGAAGACGCAGTGCAACCACTGGCAGCTGAGAGTCCCTGGGCAAGGTCGTCTACCTCTCTGATCCTCAGTTTCCCCAGTTGAGCACATGAGTGCTGCTTCCTTCCCCTGGCCTTGGTGGGTGGCAGTTCTGGGGGGAAATGTGCCGGCAGAGCCTTCCGTGTGACTGTGAGACTTTTCCCCAGGGCAGGAAGCTGGGCAACAACAGTAGGGCCTTCTCCAATGCCCAGGTGGCCTCGGGATGCTGTCACCTGCTGGTGTCAGTTCAGCATCTTCAAGGGTCTGTGTGCCGGGGCTGGGGAGGGCCGAGTGTGAGGTGGTGCCTGTTGTGCCCATGCACAGCCAGGGCAAATGCATGATGGAGACATGAGGGTCAGTGTGTGAGAGCAGAGAAGCTCTGACTCACCTGGACGACGTTGTGGGGGATGGGCCTGGTCCCCATCCTCAGGGAAGGGTGTTTACATACAGGCTGTTGTGTTACCACCTCCAGACACATACAAAATACACCGGCATATGCATGTCTGTATCCTAGTTGAGTTATGTACAGGAAATGCACAACATATCCATCAACAATACACACAGACACACATGCATCACACACACATTCTGGACAACCTTCCGTCTCTCAATGCACAGCACAGGTCATTTATCCAGACTTCCAGTTATTCCCAGGGCAACCTCTAGAAGCTACAGCAGGCTGAGGACCTCACAGGGGACAAGAGTCCTCCCCACACACACACACATTCTTCCCATGGGGTGAGCATCAGTAAGCAAATCCCCAGGCAGAGCGCAGCTCCCAGCCAGGGCCTCTGCAGCTCCCTGAACTCTGTCTCCCCTTCCTGGATGTTCTCTTGCAGTTTCGTAAAGAGCCCAGGCCTGGAGACCTGATTCAGATATCCCGCAGCGGCTACTCTCACTGGGCCCTCTATGTGGGAGAAGGTTATGTGATCCACCTGGCTCCCCCAGGTAAGGGGGTTGAAAGTGTAACTTTCCAGAGATTTGTTAACATGACGAGAACAAAGCCAAATGCCACCCTGGAACCCGCATGGTTTCTCCCTGAGCAGTGCTTGGGTACCCCTACATCCGTGTCCCTTGCGGGCATCTCAGTGGTTTCACAGCCCCTCACACAGCAAAGAAAGGGGTTCGTGGGCTTCAGTGAAGTCGAACTATGTCAGCATTAGGAGCTCTCCAGCTCCTGCCCTTTAGCTGGGCATGTGGATAGATTTCATTAAAGCAGCCGCCTCTCTGGGTGCCCACAGTCTCATGAAGGAGAAGGGTTATGACGGTGGATTGCTCAACTAGATGATGTCCGTTCATATAATGGAACACAGTGGCAGCCACTGACCATCACAACATTGATTAACATGAAAAGTATTCACAGCTCATTAAGGAAAAGAGCAAAATGATTGAATCCTCCAATCACATTGGTGAAGGGACAGACACCAGAGCTCAATAGTGTGATCCCCTGGCCCTTCCTCCCTACCTTGTGTCCTCTCTCCCTCCCTGGCCTCCCCTGCAGTTCCTGATACTAGTGTGTCTGATTCCAGGGGAGAAGTCTGAGGCTGACACCCCCACCGGCTTAGGGGTGGTGAAAAGGGAGCTCCTTGTGGAAGTGGTGGAAAACTGCTCCTATAAGGTCAACAACCACTTGGACCACCTGTACAAACCACGGCCCATAAAGGAGATGCTCAGATCTGGGAAGGAGATGGTTGGTAAGGAGATGGAGGACAATGATCTGAGCAGGAACTGTGAGCACTTTGTCACCGATCTGAGATATGGCAAGGCCCATAGCCGCCGGGTAAGGCCCTCTCTGGGGGGCTCCCTATCCCTTCTGGGGACCTGCTTGGGGTCGGGGTAACGGGTCTGACTAGCCAGCAGAAAAATTACCCTGAATGATGCAAACATGAGCTCTTGGGGTTCCACTGGCTGGGAGTTAGGTGTTGAGAGCAAAATTCATGTTTGCTTGTAATCCACTCAGGGTCTTTAGACAGCGCACTTCCTCTCTGGCCTCAGTTTCCCCATGTGCAGAAAGAGGGGATGTTTGGAGGAAGTCTGGGGCTCTGGCCACCCTTATCCCTTTAGGATTCTTTGCCTCTAAGACCCACCCTAAAGGCAGCTCCTGATGCCCTGTGTGCTGTCAGGGAAACTCTGGGCCAACCCTGCACCATGACACGTCTGCTAAAGCTCCAGAGAGCACTCTACGGGGAGCTCCTCAAGGTCTGTGACCTATGTAAGAGCTCAAGAAGGTTCTTATAAGAAGACGCTTTGCATCCCCTTCCAGCTGAGTGTTCTTGGGCAAGTCTCCTTATCTCTCTGATCCTCACTCCTCATGTGAAGAAATGGGTGCTCCCTCCTCCTCTAACCAACCCATTAATGTCAGATCTGGACACAGCTTTAATCCCTTCCTCCATGCCCTTTGACCAACACAAGCTAGTAAGGATTCAATCCCCAATGGTCCCTGCTCTTCCTGATGAACCACAGCACCTCTTGGGCTGGAGGCCCAGTGATTGGGTCATGGGCATACCAGGAAGGAGGAAAATGAGGGGAAGAGAAGAAGGTTGGGGATAGAAATTAGGGATTTGATGCTCAGGTTGGGTGTTTGAGGTGATCAGTTAGTCATCCAGGTAGAAATTTTGAGTAGCAGTTGGACGTGCGAGTCTGGAGTTCAGGCTGAGGTGTGGGTGGAGATAGAAGTTTCCAGGCTGCACTTGGGACCAGTACACAGAGCACAGTGATCCCTGAGGCCATGGTTTCCCATCGTCCCCCTCAGCTCTGCCACTACCTCCCTCTGCAGAGCTGGAGCCCAGGGAGAGCCCCGACCACAGAGCCATTCCCACTTTCACCCCCAGAGCTCTGGCCCCAGGAGCCCAAGCAGGATTTCTCTCCCCTATCCAGCCCTATTACCACTGAATGGCCCACCATGGAGGTTCACACAGGCCCTGGAGTGGGTGGGACAGAAGTCTGGGGGTTGGTCAGGAAAACATGAGGTCACATAATTGGGAACGGGATGGCCCTGAATAAAGTCATGGGGGAAAGATAAACAAAGAAGTGGATTCCAGAGAAGACTCCAGGCTCAGTGACCATTGTAGGATATGGGCATGGAATGAGGGCAAAGGGAAGCTGGCCCCTGGTCTCAGATTGGGCTCCTGAGGTGAGCGCTGCAGGAGGTTTTCTAAGGTCAGACACAAACAGGAAGATAAACTGAAAAACTCTAAAATCAGAAACCTATGGTGCCCCCAACAGGGACAATGAGGAGCAGGGAGGAGATCATAGGCAGGAAGAAAGGAAAGAGGACCAGGAAGGGGCGGGACAGAGAAGACGCAGTGCAACCACTGGCAGCTGAGAGTCCCTGGGCAAGGTCGTCTACCTCTCTGATCCTCAGTTTCCCCAGCTGAGCACATGAGTGCTGCTTCCTTCCCCTGGGCTTGGGGGGGTGGCAGTTATGGGGGGAAATGTGCCGGCAGTGCATGCCGTGTGACTGTGTGCCCTATCCCCAGGGCAGGAACCTGGGCAACAACAGTAGGGCCTTCTCCAATGCTCAGGTGCCCTCGGGATGCTGTCCCCTGCTGGTGTCAGTTCAGCATCTTCAAGGGTCTGTGTGCCGTGGCTGGGAAGGGCCGAGTGTGAGGTGGTGCCTGTTGTGCCCATGCACAGCCAGGGCAAATGCATGATGGAGACATGAGGGTCAGTGTGTGAGAGCAGAGAAGCTCTGACTCACCTGGACGACGTTGTGGGGGATGGGCCTGGTCCCCATCCTCAGGGAAGGGGTTTTATATACAGGCTGTTGTGTTACCACCTCCAGACACATACAAAATACACCGGCATATGCATGTCTGTATCCTAGTTGAGTGTATGTACAGGAAATGCACAACATATCCATGAACAATACACACAGACACACATGCATCACACACACATTCTGGACAACCTTCCGTCTCTCAATGCACAGCACAGGTCATTTATCCAGACTTCCAGTTACTCCCAGGGCAACCTCTAGAAGCTACAGCAGGCTGAGGACCTCACAGGGGACAAGAGTCCTCCCCCCCACACACACACACATTCTTCCCATGGGCTGAGCATCAGTAAGCAAATCCCCAGGTGGAGCGCAGCTCCCAGCCAGGGCCTCTGCAGCTCCCTGAACTCTGTCTCCCCTTCCTGGCTGTTCTCTTGCAGTTTCGTGAAGAGCCCAAGCCTGGGGACCTGATTGAGATTTCTCACAGCGGCTACTCCCACTGGGCCCTCTATCTGGGCGATGGTTATGTGATCCACCTGGCTCCCCCAGGTAAGGGGGTTGAAAGTGTAACTTTCCAGAGATTTGTTAACATGAGGAGAACAATTCAAAGCCAAATGCCACCCTGGAACCGGCGTGGTTTCTCCCTGAGCAGTGCTAGAGGTCCCCTACATCCGTGTCCCCTGGGGGCATCTCAGTGGTTTCACAGCCCCTCACACAGCAGGGAAAGAGGTTCGTGGGCTTCAGTGAAGTCGAACTATGTCAGCATTAGGAGCTCTCCAGCTCCCGCCCTTTAGCTGGGCATGTGGATAGATTTCATTAAAGCAGCCGCCTCTCTGGGTGCCCACAGTCTCATGAAGGAGAAGAGTTATGACGGTGGATTGCTCAACTAGATGATGTCCGTTCATATCATGGAGCACCATAGCAGCCACTGAGCATCAGAATATTCATAAGCTTGAAAAAGTATTCACAGCTCATTAAGGAAAAGAGTAACATCCGTGAATCCTCCAATCACATTGGTGAAGGGACAGACACCAGAGCTCAATAGTGTGATCCCCTGGCCCTTCCTCCCTACTTTGTGTCTTCTCTCTCCCTCATGGCCTCCCCTACGGTTTCTGATACTACTGTGTCTGATTCCAGGGGAGAAGTCTGAGGCTGGGGCCACCACCGGCTTAGGGGTGGTGAAAAGGGATCTCCTCGTGGAAGTGGTGGAAAACTGCTCCTATAAGGTCAACAACTACTTGGACCACCTGTACAAACCACGGCCCATAAAGGAGATGCTCAAGTCTGGGAAGGAGATGGTTGGTAAGGAGATGGAGGACAGTGATCTGAGCAGCAACTGTGAGCGTTTTGTCTCCGATCTGAGATATGGCAAGGCCCGAAGTCGGCAGGTAAGGCCCTCTCTTGAGGGCTCCCTCTCACGCCTAGACATCTGCTTAGGGGATAGGAAAGGAGAGGGCTTTTATGCAGAAGAATAACTTACCAGGAATGATGCAAAATTACGCTCCATGCCTCCTGCTGGATGGGCGTTAGGATTACTGACATCAAATCTCGGGTCAGTTGCTGATCCACTCAGGGTCTTTAAACAGGTCACTTCCTCTCTGGCCTCAGTTTCCCCATGACCAGAAGGAGGGGATGTTTGGAGGACTTATGGTGCTCTGGCCACCTCTATCTCTTTAGGATCCTTCTCTAAGACCCACCCTAAAGGCAGCTCCTGATGCCCTGTGTGCTGTCAGGGAAAGTCTGGGCCAGTCCTGGACCATGAGAGGTGTCCTAAGGCCACAGAGAGCCCTCAGGCAGGATATGCTCGGGTCTGTGGCCTATGTGAGAGCTCAACAACATGTTATGTAAGGTCTCAGCACAGCCTTATCCTTCTCATCCTTCCCTCTTACCAACACACAGTGAGTTAAGAGGCAGAAGCAGGATTCATTCCCCAGTGGTCCCTGCTCTTTCTGCTGAACCACAGCACCTCCAGGGCTCACAGCCCCTGTGACTGGGTGATGGGCAGCCTGGATGGAGGAGAATGAGGGGAGGAGGAACAGGTTTGGGATGGAAATTATGGATTTGATGCTCATGTGGTGTTTTGAGGTGACCAGTTAGACATCCAGGTGGACGTGCTGAGTAGCAGTTGGACGTGTTAGTTTAGAGTTTCAGGCTGAGGTGGGGGTGGAGATAGAAGTTTCCAGGCTGCACTTGGGAACAGTACACAGAGCACAGTGATCCCTGTGGCCATGGTTTCCCATCGTCCCCCTCAGCTCTGCCACCACCTCCCTCTGCAGAGCTGGAGCCCAGGTAGAGCCCGACCACAGAGCCATTCCCACTTTCACCCCCAGAGCTCTGGCCCCAGCAGCCCAGGCAGGAAAGCCCCTCCCCTACTCACCCCTGTCAGGACCTAATGGGTCACCATCGAGGCTCACACATGCCCTGGAGTGGGTGGGACAGAAGTCTGGAGTTGACCAGGAAAACGTGGGATCACATAATCAGGAACAGGATTGCCCTGAATAAATTTATGGGCGAGAGATGAACAAAGGTGTGAATTCCAGAAAAGCCTCCAGGCTCAGTGACCATTGTAGGATATGGGCATGGAATGAGGGCAAAGGGAAGCTGGCCCCTGGTCTCAGATTGGGCTCTTGGGGTGAGCGATTAAGGAGGTTTGCTGAGGTCACCCACAAACAGGAAGATAAACTGAAAAATCTAAAATCAGGAACCTGCAGTGCCCTAGGCAGGGACACTGAGGACAGGGATGAGGTGAACAAGGCAGGGAGGGAGGAAAGGGGACCATGAAGGGACGGGGCAGAGAACACCTAGCGCAGCCACCTCCAGCTGAGTGTCCCTGGACAGATCCCTCTACCTTTTTGGGCCTCAGCTGAGCACGTGGGTGCTGCTTCCTTCCCCTGGGCTTGGGAGGGTGGCCTTTATGGGGGGAAATGTGCCGGCAGAGCCTGCCGTGTGACTGTGAGCCCTGTCCCCAGGGCAGGAAGCTGGGCAACAACAGTAGGGCCTTCTCCAATGCTCAGGTGCCCTTGGGATGCTGTCACCTGCTGTCTGTCAGTTAAGCATCTTCCAGGGTCCATGTGCTGGGGTTGGGGATGGCAGAGTGTGAGGTGGTGGGTGATGGGGCCATGCACAGCCAGGGCAAATGCATGATGGAGACATGAGGGTCAGTGTGTGAGAGCAGAGAAACTCAGACTCACCTGGACAATGTTGTTGGGGATGGGCCTGGGCCCCATCCTCAGGGAAGGGGGTTTACATACAGGCTGTTGTATTATCACCACCCAGACACATACACAATACACCTGCATATGCATGTCTGCATCCATGTGTGACTGTATGTACACACAACACAAAACATGCCCATGCACAATACACACAGACACACATGCATCACACACACATTCTGGAGAAATCTTCCCTCTCCCAATGCACAGCTCATTTTTCCAGGCTTCCAGTTACTCCCAGGGCAACCTCTAGAAGCTACAGCAGGCTGAGGACCTCACAGGGGACAAGAGTCCTCCCCACACACACACATTCTTCTTATGGGGTGAGCATCATTAAGCAAATCTCCAGGTGGAGCACAGCTCCCAGCCATGGCTTCTGCAGCTCCCTGAACTCTGTCTCACCTTCCTGGATGTTCTCTTGTAGTTTCGTGAAGAGCCCAAGCCTGGAGACCTGATTGAGATTTCCCGCATCGGCTACTCCCACTGGGCCCTCTATGTGGGAGAAGCTTATGTGATCCACCTGGCTCCCCCAGGTAATGGGATGGAAAGTGTAACTTTCCAGAGATTTGTTAACATGACAAGAACAATTCAAAGCAAAATGCGACCCTGAACCCTCGCTGGGTTCCCCCTGGGCGGTGCGTGTGCTCACTGTACATGTGTGTCCCTTGGTGGCATCTCAGTGGTCCCTTGGGTCCTTATCATCAGGGAAAGTGGTTCCTAGTCCCAGGGAAGCCAGGCTGCACCCGCATTGGATGCTTTCCAGTTCGGGCCCGTTAGCTGGGCGAGCAGGCAGATTTCTATAAACCAGCAGCGTGTCTGGGTGTCCCGCTCTCATGGAGGGACTGCCTCCCAGGCTGTGTCCTGTGCCCAGAGGATGTCACAGAACAGGGCATCCTGAGAGGGCTTCCTGAACACCCTCCACGGAGCAGCTCTCCCAGGTCACACCTCCCAGAGAGTCTCACACACACGCACACGAGCACCTGGACCCTTGATGTAGCGCAGAGAGAGCAGAAGCAGGATGACAGGCGGTCAGAGGAGAAGGCAGAGCCCAGACGTGTGTGTCGTCCATGAAAGGAAGGTGCTGGGAGGAGACCGCGGACTGGGAGGCACAGGGGCTGGTGCCCTGCAGAGCAGTGGCACCCACACCTCGGACAGCAAGCGTTTGCGTCCCTGCTAGACAGAAACTTCTAATGATCACAAGAATCTCCTTGTGACTGAGCAGGTTTCTATGCGCTGTCACCTACACTGACAGAGCTGAAAACTGTCAGCATTGATGGCAAATAGTAAGTGAAACCCCCTAATCCAGACGACACTTAGGAGGCTTGGAACAGGGAGCGTGAGTGTGAGCAGCGGGTCCTGCTTGTGTGTGAGTGTGCAGGTAGTGCTTCCTCCAGGGCGGTGCTAAGGGCAGCATCAGCCTCGAGACTCACACATAAAGGAGCCTGCTGGTTAGCGTGCTCTCTAGTTCCCTCCTCTTAGAGAGCAAATCCCGGGCTCCAGGCTCAATGGATTGGACGCCACCAGCTGGAAGCGCTGTGTGGCCTCTCCATGTGGCCAGAGCTGGGCCAGAAAAGGCCCATGAGGCCTCAGGTCCAATATTGGTTGTTGAACGGACATGAGAGTGTTTACCATGAAATTCAAAAGGAGAATAATGAGGGAATGTATGAAATTTGCACAGCAGAGTCTGAAACCCAGTGGAACCAGAACAACTTTGATCTCTTTCTGAAACACACAAGTGCAAACATGAACAAATAGAATTTACTGCCGTTGTTTTCAATGGATAAGCTATGGACCAATAATAGGGACTAGGTCAACTAGATGATGTCCATTCATATAATGGAACACAGTGGCAGCCACTGACCATCACAACATTGATTAACATGAAAAGTATTCACAGCTAGTCGAAACCGGTTTGGCTCAGTAGATAGAGCGTCGGCCTGCGGACTCAAGGGTCCCGGGTTCGATTCCGGTCAAGGGCATGTACATTGGTTGCGGGCACATCCCCAGTGGGAGGTGTGCAGGAGGCAGCTGATCGATGTTTCTCTCACATCGATGTTTCTAGCTCTCTATCCCTCTCTCCTCCTCTCTGTAAAATATCAATAAAATATATTAAAAGTATTCACAGCTCGTTAAGGGAAAGAGCAAAATGATGGAATCCTCCAATCACATTGGTGAAGGGACAGACACCAGAGCTCAATAGTGTGATCCCCTGGCCCTTCCTCCCTGTCGTGTGTCTCCTCTCTCCCTTCTGGCCTCCCCTGCAGTTCCTGATACTACTGTGTCTGATTCCAGGGGAGAAGTCTGAGGCTGACACCCCCACCGGCTTAGGGGTGGTGAAAAGGGAGCTCCTCGTGGAAGTGGTGGAAAACTGCTCCTATAAGGTCAACAACCACTTGGACCACCTGTACAAACCACGGCCCATAAAGGAGATGCTCAGATCTGCGGAGGAGATGGTTGGTAAGGAGATGGAGGACAATGATCTGAGCCGGAACTGTGAGCACTTTGTCACCGATCTGAGATATGGCAAGGCCCATAGCCGCCGGGTAAGGCCCTCTCTGGGGGGCTCCCTATCCCTTCTGGGGACCTGCTTGGGGTCGGGGTAACGGGTCTGACTAGCCAGCAGAAAAATTACCCTGAATGATGCAAACATGAGCTCTTGGGGTTCCACTGGCTGGGAGTTAGGTGTCGAGAGCAAAATTCAGGTTTGCTTCTAATCCACTCAGGGTCTTTGGACAGAGCACTTCCTCTCTGGCCTCAGTTTCCCCACGTGCAGAAAGAGGGGATGTTTGGAGGACCTCTGGGGCTCTGGCCACCTCTATCCCTTTAGGATCCTTTGCCTCTAAGACCCACCCTAAAGGCAGCTCCTGATGCCCTGTGTGCTGTCAGGGAAAATCTGGGCGAACCCTGCACCATGTCACATCTGCTAAAGCTCCAGAGAGCACTCTAATGAGAGCTGCTCTAGGTCTGTGGCCTATGTAAGAGCTCAAGAAGGTTCTTATAAGAAGACGCTTTGCATCCCCTTCCAGCTGAGTGTTCTTGGGCCAGTCTCCCTACCTCTCTGATCCTCACTCCTCATGTGAAGAAATGGGTGCTCCCTCCTCCTCTAACCAACCCATTAATGTAATACCTGGGCACAGATTTAACCCCTTCCTCCTTGCCCTTTAACCAACACAAGCTAGTAAGGATTCAATCCCCAGTGGTCCCTGCTCTTCCTGATGAACCACAGCACCTCTTGGGCTGGAGGCCCTGTGATTGGGTCATGGGCATACCAGGAAGGAAGAGAATGAGGGGAAGAGAAGAAGTTTAGGGATAGAAATTAGGGATTTGATGCTCAGGTTGGGTGTTTGAGGTGATTAGTTAGACATCCAGGTAGAAATTTTGAGTAGCAGTTGGACGTGTGAGTCTGAAGTTCAGGCTGAGGTGGAGGTGAAGATAGAAGTTTCCAGGCTGCACTTGGGACCAGTACACAGAGCACAGTGATCCCTGAGGCCATGGATTCCCATCGTCCCCCTCAGCTCTGCCACCACCTCCCTCTGCAGAACTGGAGCCCAGGTAGAGCCCGACCACAGAGCCATTCCCACTTTCACCCCCAGAGCTCTGGCCCCGGGAGCCCAGGCAGGAAGGCCCCTCCCCTACTCACCCCCGTCAGGACCTAATGGGTCACCATCGAGGCTCACACAGGCCCTGGAGTGGGTGGGACAGAAGTCTGGGGGTTGGTCAGGAAAACGTGGGGTTACATAATTGGGAACGGAATGGCCCTGAATAAAGTCATGGGGGAAAAATGAACACAGAAGTGAATTCCAGAGAAGCTTCCAGGCTCAGTGACCATTGTAGGATATGGGCATGGAATGAGGGCAAAGGGAAGCTGGCCCCTGTTCTCAAATTGGGCTCCTGGGGTGAGCACTGCAGGAGGTTTGTTGAGGTCACCCACAAAGAGGAAGATAAACTGAAAAATCTCAAATCAGGAACCTGTGGTGCCCCCAACAGGGACACTGAGGAGCAGGGAGAAGGTCATGGGCAGGAAAAAAGGAAAGGGGACCAGGAAGGGACGGGGCAGAGAAGACGCAGTGCAGCCGCTGCCAGCTGAGTGTTCCTGGGAAAGTCTCTCTACCTCTCTGATCCTCAGATCCCCAGCTGAGCAAGTGGGTGCTGCCTCCTTCCCCTGGGCTTGGGAGGGTGGCAGTTATGGGGGAAATGTGCCTGCAGAGCCTGCCATGTGACTGTGAGCCCTGTCCCCAGGGCAGGAAGCTGGGCAACAACAGTAGGGCCTTCTCCAATGCTTTGGTGCCCTTGGGATGCTGTCACCTGCTGGTGTCAGTTCAGTATCTTCAAGGGTCCGTGTGCAGGGGCTGGGGAGGGCAGTGTGAGGGGGTGGGTATTGGGGCCATGCACAGCCAGGGCAAACGCATGATGGAGACATGAGGGTCCGTGTGTGAGAGCAGAGAAGCTCAGACTCACCTGGATGATGTTGTGGGGGATAGGCCTGGTCCCCAGCCTCAGAGAAGGGGTTTTACATATAGGCTGTTGTGTTACCACCTCCAGACACATACACAATACACCGGTATATGCATGTCTGCATCCTAGTTGAGTTATGTACAGGAAATGCACAACATATCCATGAACAATACACACAGACACACATGCATCACACACACATTCTGGAGAAATTTTCCCTCTCCCAACGCACAGCTCATTTTTCTAGGCTTCCTGTTACTCCCAGGGCAACCTCTAGAAGCTACAGAAGGCTGAGGACCTCACAGGGAACAAGAGTCCACCCACACACACACACATTCTTCCCATGGGGTGAGCATCAGTAAGCAAATCTCTACCCAGAGCACAGATCCCAGCCAGGGCCTCTGCAGCTCCCTGAACTCTGTCTCCCCTTCCTGGCTGTTTTCTTGCAGTTTCGTGAAGAGCCCAACCCTGGAGACCTGATTGAGATTTCCCGCAGCGGCTACTCCCACTGGGCCCTCTATGTGGGCGATGGTTATGTGATCCACCTGGCTCCCCCAGGTAAGGGGGTTGAAAGTGTATTTGTTAACATGATGAGAACAATTCAAAGCCAAATGCCACCCTGGAACCCGCATGGTTTCTCCCTGAGCAGTGCTTGGGTACCCCTACATCCGTGTCCCTTGGGGGCATCTCAGTGGTTTCACAGCCCCTCACACAGCAGGGAAAGAAGTTCGTGGGCTTCAGTGAAGTCGAACTATGTCAGCATTAGGATCTCTCCAGCTCCCGCCATTTAGCTGGGCATATGGATAGATTTCATTAAAGCAGCCACCTCTCTGGGTGCCCACAGTCTCATGAAGGAGAAGGGTTATGACAGTGGATTGCTCAACTAGATGATGTCCATTCAGATCATGGAGCACCATAGCGGCCACTGAGTATCAGAATATTCATGAGCTTGAAAAAGTATTTACAGCTCATTAAGTAAAAGAGTAAAATCCATGAATCCTCCAATCACCTTGGTGAAGTAACGGACACCAGAGCTCAATAGTGTGATCCACTGGGCCTTCATCCCTTCCTTGTGTCTTCTTTCTCCCTCTGGCCTCCCCTGCAGTTCCTGATACTAGTGTGTCTGATTCCAGGGGAGAACTCAGAGGCTGGCGACCCCACCGGCTTAGGGGTGGTGAAAAGGGAGCTCCTCGTGGAAGTGGTGGAAAACTGCTCCTATAAGGTCAACAACCACTTGGACCACCTGTACAAACCACGGCCCATAAAGGAGATGCTCAGTTCTGGGAAGGAGATGGTTGGTAAGGAGATGGAGTGTAGTGATCTGAGCAGGAACTGTGAGCGCTTCGTCTCCGATCTGAGATATGGCAAGGCCCGCAGTCGGCAGGTAAGGCCCTATCTGGAGGGCTCCCTCTCACACCTAGACATCTGCTTGGGGGATAGGAAAGGAGAGGGCTTTGCATCCAGAAGAAAAACTTACCAGGAATGATGCGAAATTATGCTCCCTGTCTCCTGCTCGGATGGGATGTGAGGTCAAATCTCGGGTCAGGTACTGATCCACTCAGGCTCTCTTAACAGGTCACTTCCTCTCTGGCCTCAGTTTCCCCTTGTGAAGAAGGAGGAGATGTTTGGAGGACCTCTGGGGCTCTGGCCACCTCTATCCCTTTAGGATCCTTTGCCTCTAAGACCCACCCTAAAGGCAGCTCCTGATGCCCTGTGTGCTGTCAGGGAAAGTGTGGGCCAACCCTGGACCATGACAAGTGTCCTAAGACCCCAGAGAGCCCACAGGCAGGAGATGCTCAAGGTCTGTGGCCTATGTGGGAGCTCAAGAACATGTTATGTAAGGTCTGGGCACAGGCTTACCGCTCTCCTCTTTCCCTCTTACCAACACACAGCTAGTTAAGAGGCACAAACATTATTCAATTTCCAGTGGTCGCTGCTCTTTCTGCTGAACCACAGCACCTCCACGGCTCACAGCCCCTGTGACTGGGTGATGCCAGCCTGGATGGAGGAGAATGAGGGGAGGAGGAGCAGGTTTGGGAGGGAAATTAAGGATTTGATGCTCATGTGAGGTGTTGAGGTGACCAGTTAGACATCCAGGTGGATCTACTGAGTAGCATTTGGATGTGTGAGTTTAGAGTTTCAGGCTGAAGTGGGGGTGGAGATAGAAGTTTTTGGACTGCACTTGGGACCAGTACACAGAGCACAGTGATCCCTGAGGCCATGGTTTCCCATTGTTCCCCTCAGCTCTGCCACCACCTCCCTCTGCAGAGCTGGAGCCCAGGGAGAGCCCCGACCACAGAGCCATTCCCACTTTCACCCCAGAGCTCTGGCCCCAGCAGCCCAGGCAGGAAGGCCCCTCCCCTACTCACCCCAGTCAGGACCTAATGAGTCACCATGGAGGCTCACACAGGCCCTGAAGTGGGTGGGACAGAAGTCTGGAGTTGACCAGAAAAACGTGGGATCATATAATCGGGAACAGGATGGCCCTGAATAAATTCATGGGGGATAGATGAACAAAGAAGTGGATTCCAGAGAAACCTCCAGGCTAAGTGACAGTTGTAGGATATGGGCATGGAATGAGGCAAAGGGAAGCTGGCCCCTGGTCTCAGATTGGGCTCCTGGGGTTAGCGCTGCAGGAGGTTTGCTGAGGTCAGACACAAACAGAAGATAAACTGAAAAATCTCAAATCAGGAAGCTGCAGTGTGCTGGGCAGGGATACTGATGACAGGGAGGATGTGAGCAAGGCAGGGAGGGAGGAAAGGGGACCAGGAAGGGATGGGGCTTCCAGTTACTCCCAGGGCAACCTCTAGATGCTACAGCATGCTTAGGACCTCACAGGGGACAAGAGTCCTCGCCCCACACCCCTCCACACACACACACATTATTCCCATGGGGTGAGCATCAGTAAGCAAATCTCTAGGCTCTCATCCAGGGCCTCTGCAGCTCCCTGAAATCTATCATCTTGCAGTTTCGTGAAGAGCCCAAACCTGGAGACCTGATTGAGATTTCCCGCATTGGCTACTCGCACTGGGCCCTCTATGTGGGCGATGGTTATGTGATCCACCTGGCTCCCCCAGGTAAGGGGGTTGAAAGTGTAACTATCCAGAGATTTGTTAACATGACGAGAACCATTCAAAGCCAAATGCCACCCTGGAACCCTCGCTGGGTTCCCCCTGAGCAGTGCGTGTGCTCACTGTACATGTGTGTCCCTTGGGGGCATCTCTGTGGTCCCTCGGGTCCTGACTCAGCAGGGAAAGAGGTCCGTGGCCCCAGGGAAGCCAGGCTGCACCCACATTGGATGCTCTCCAGCTCGGGCCCGTTACCTGGGCGAGCAGACAGATTTCTCTAAACCAGCAGCGTGTCTGGGTGTCCCGCTCTCATGGAGGGACTGCCTCTCAGGCTGTGTCCTGTGCTCAGAGGATGTCACAAAACAGGGCAACCTGAGAGGGCTTCCTGAACACCCTCCACGGAGCAGCTCTCCCAGGTCACACCTCACAGAGAGTCTCACACACACGCACATACACACGAGCACCTGGACCCTTGATGTAACACAGGGAGAGCAGAAGCAGGATGACAGGCGGTCAGAGGAGAAGGCAGGACCCAGACGTGTGTGTCGTCCATGAAAGGAAGGTGCTGGGAGGAGACCGCGGACTGGGAGGCATAGGGGCTGGTGCCCTGCAGAGCATTGGCACCCACACCTCAGACAGCAAGCGTTTGCGTTCTCGCTGGACAGAAACTTCTCATGATCACAAGAATCTCCTTGTAACTGACCAGGTTTCTGTGCGCTGTCACCTACACTGACAGAGCTGAAAACTGTCAGCATTGATGGCAAATAGTAAGCGAAACCCCCTAATCCAGACGACACTTAGGAGGCTTGGAACAGGGAGCGTGAGTGTGAGCAGCGGGTCCTGCTTGTGTGTGAGTGTGCAGGTAGTGCTTCCTCCAGGGCGGTGCTAAGTGCAGCATCAGCCTCGAGACTCACACATAAAGGAGCCTGCTGGTTAGCGTGCTCTCTAGTTCCCTCCTCTTAGAGAGCAAATCCCGGGCTCCAGGCTCAATGGATCGGACGCCACCAGCTGGAAGCGCTGTGTGGCCTCTCCATGTGGCCAGAGCTGGGCCAGAAAAGGCCGATGAGGCCTCAGGGTCCAATATCGGTTCTAAAATGGAGATTGGAGTGTTTACCATGAAGTTCAAAAGCAGAATAAGTGAGGGAATGTATGTAATTAGAGGTCCAGTGCATGAATTCGTGCACAGGTGGGGTACGGCGGCCCCACCCTGATGGGGGGCCACTGGGCAGGGCTCGGGGTGGGGTCTAATGCTGGTCTAATAGCTTTCCCCCAGCTGGATCTAATTATACTTTAAGGATGGCACAGAAAAACCCACAACAGAACTGTTTTGCATTTCACGTGCCGTGAGATGAGGTTGTTTATGTGTTCTTTGCAAACGTGTATCAAGATGGATGGTGGCCCTTGAATGATTTTTGCCTTCATCTCGGGGCTCTGCCCTCATTTTCCCAAGATGATCTTCCTGTCTGTTTAAAAGTTTTTCAGTTTTTGAATGTGCCTACCCTTCGCCGTTGCTCCTGGCAGCCTGCGGGTCCTCTTGGCCGCCGCTTTTAAAGAGAGATTGAAAGCTCACCTAATCTGCAAGGCAGTGCAATTTCACAAAATCCCCACCCAGCCTCTCTCCATTCCTCAGCAAAGGGCCGCCATTCCCTTAATGCTTAGGTTGCCCTTTTGGCGAATTTGGAAGGTCTCCTGAGGCCCCAGGCCACGGAGGGAGAATTCCACACCTTGACTGCAGGATGAGCAGAGCCCTCTGGGGTCTCTGGTCAGAGACAGAAGGGACTGATAATTATTTTCTTGTGCTTGCACTAAATGTATATGCACCACGGAGCCAGGCAGTGATTTAGGCGGGGCGGGGGCGGGGGGCGGGCCGCGGGGCGAGGGGCTGTGGTCATTCCAGTGGTTCCGGTCGTTCTGCCATTTGGTTGCTGGTCTTTTATAATATAGGATATCACAGCAGAGTCTGAAACCCAGTGGGGACTAAAACAACTGTGATCTCTTTCTGAAACACACCAGTGCAAACATGAACAAATACAATTTACTACCGTTGTTTTCAATGGATAAGCTATGGACCAGCCAATAATAGGGACTTGGTCAACTACATGATGTCCATTCATATAATGGAACACAGTGGCAGCCACTGACCATCACAACATTGATTAACATGAAAAGTATTCACAGCTCGTTAAGGGAAAGAGCAAAATGATGGAATCCTCCAATCACATTGGTGAAGGGACAGACACCAGAGCTCAATAGTGTGATCCCCTGGCCCTTCCTCCCTGTCTTGTGTCTTCTATCTCCCTCCCTGGCCTCCCCTGCAGTTCCTGATACTAGTGTGTCTGATTCCAGGGGAGAACTCTGAGGCTGGCTCCCCCACCGGTTTAGGGGTGGTGAAAAGGGAGCTCCTCGTGAAAGTGTTGGAAAACAGCTCCTATAAGGTCAACAACTACTTGGACCACCTGTACAAACCACAGCCCATAAAGAAGATCATCGCATTTGGGAACTGGTGGGTTGGTAGGAAGCTGGAGTACGCTGTTTTGAGCAGGATGTCACCGATCTGAGATATGGCAAGGACCCCAACCAGCAGGTAAGGCCCTCTGTGGGGGGTTCCCTCTCCTTTCTGGGGGTCTGCTTGGAATGGAGGTGACAGGACTGTGCATCCAAAAGAAAAAATTACCAGGAATGATGTAAAATTATGCTCTCTGCCTCCTGCTGGCTGGGCGTTAGGATGTCTGAGATCAAATCTCAGGTCAGTTCCTGATCCACTCTGGGTCTTTGAACAGGTCACTTCTTCTCTGGCCTCAGTTTCCCCATGTGCAAAAGGAGGGGATGTTTGGAGGACTTATGGGGCTCGGGCCACCTCTATCCCTTTAGGATCCTTTGCCTCTAAGACCCACCCTAAAGGCAGCTCCTGATGCCCTGTGTGCTGTCAGGGAAAGTGTGGGCCAACCCTGGACCATGACAGGTGTCCTAAGGTCCCAGAGAGCCCGCGGGCAAGAGATGCTCAGGTCTGTGGCCTATGTGAGAGCTCAAGAACATGTTATGTAAGATCTGGGCACAGCCTTACTCCTCTGCCAGAAACTGATCATTGTCAACAACCTTCATTGCTCTGAAAGGTCAGTGCTAGTTCACTGACCATTTAGTTGAAACATTGCTAGCTGAAGCAGCCTCCACCTCTGTTTGTTTCATGTAAATTTCTGTTATTGGCATTTCCTGCCTAAAGGTTATGGGCTATCCCATAGTCTCAATAAAAGGGATAGCACAGCCTGAGCGGGTGGTAGTCCTTCCACCAGAGGTGGGCTCCCACTGGCCCTCAATATTCCCAAATTAATACTTTTCCAAATCTCTTTTCATTTGTGTGCGGCCTTCTCCATGCGGGATGTGAAAAGAGGGTTCCCTCACCCCTCTCCTCTTTCCCTCTTACCAACACACAGCTAGTTAAGAGGCAGAAGCAGGATTCAATCCCCAGTGGTCCCTGCTCTTTCTGCTGAACCACAGCACCTCCAGGGCTCACAGCCCCTGTGACTGGGTGATGGGCAGCCTGGATGGAGGAGAATGAGGGGAGGAGGAGCAGGTTTGGGAGGGAAATTAAGGATTTGATGCTCATGTGGTGTTTTGAGGTGACCAGTTAGACATCCAGGTGGACCTGCTGAGTAGCAGTTGGACGTGTGAGTTTAGAGTTTCAGGCTGAGGTGGGGGTGGAGATAGAAGTTTCCAGGCTGCACTTGGGAACAGTACACAGAGCACAGTGATCCCTGAGGCCATGGTTTCCCATCGTCCCCCTCAGCTCTGCCACCACCTCCCTCTGCAGAGCTGGAGCCCAGGGAGAGCCCCGACCACAGAGCCATTCCCACTTTCACCCCCAGAGCTCTGGCCCCAGGAGCCCAGGCAGGAAGGCCCGTCCTCTGTCCACCCCCATTAGGACCTAATGGGTCATCATGGAGGCTCACACAGGCCCTGGAGTGGGTGGGTCAGAAGTCTGGGGGTTGGTCAGGAAAACGTGGGGTCACATTATCAGGAACTGGATGACCCTGAATAAATTCATGGGGGTGAGATCAACAAAGAAGTGAATTCCAGAGACGCCGCCAGGCTCAGTGACCATTGTAGGATATTGGCATGGAATGAGGGCAAAGGGAAGCTGGCCCCTGGTCTCAGATTGGGCTCCTGGGGTGAGCGCTGCAGGAGGTTTGCTGAGGTCAGACACAAACAGAAGATAAACTGAAAAATTCTCAAATCATGAAGCTATGGTGCTCTCTGCGGGGGCACTGAGCAGCAGGGAGGAGGTGGGCAAAGCAGAGACGGGGGGAGGAAAGGGGACCAGGAAGGGAAAGGCTAGTGAAGACCCAGGGCAGCCACTGCCAGCTGAGTGTCCCCGGGCAAGTCCCTCTGCCTCTCTGATCCTCAGTTTCCCCAGCTGAGCAAGGGGCGCTGCTTCCTTCCTCTGGGCTGAGGGAGGGTGGCAGTCATGGTGGGCAATGTGCCAGGAGAGCCTGCTGCCTGAGCGTGTGAGCCCCACCTGCCGCCGCCCTGACCAGTGGGCAGCCACACTGGGCCCCGTGGAAGGTTTGGGGCTGGTGGGCTGCTGTCACTTCCTGTGTGTCTGGTCGGCATCTCCAAGGGTGGGTGTCTCCGGGCTGGAGGAGGCCTGTGTTGCGCCGAGCACAGCCAGGCCAGAGGCGTGATGGAGACAGGTGGGCAGTGTGTGAGGGCCCAGACGCTCAGACTCAGCTGCCTCACTTTGGGGATGGGCCTGTGGCCCCCGCCTCAGGGAAGGGGTTCTACATGCAGCCTGTCATGTCATTACAGTCAGGACACATGTGCATCCCACCTGCATATACACGCCTGCATGCACTGTGTGTGTGCATGTACACACCACACACACACACACACACACACACACACACACACACACACACATCCTACGTCCCCCCAGACCGTGCTCCTTTCTCCATTCCAGACATTCGTTCTCCTGGGTTCTAGCTCCGGTTCCTCCTCAGAGGGGACCATTGGAAAGAGGAAAGACAAGGGATTCCCCGGGTGACAGGTGATGAACAGCAGCCTGGGGTCCCCAGGCCGCGCTGCAGCTCCCGCCAGGGTCTCTGCTGTTGCCTAGCAGCCTGTCTACCATCTCTGGTTTTCCTCTTGCAGCATGTTGAAGACCCCAGGCCCGGAGACATGATTGAGATCTCTCACCAGCTCTACTGTGACTGGGCGCTCTATGTGGGCGAGGGTTATGTGATCCATCTGACTCCTCCAGGGAAGGCCTGTGGAAAGCAGGGTTTGCCAAGGATTGGCTAATGAGACCATGAGAGCAGCTGAAATGAAAGCCACCACGGGAGCCCGAGTTGGGAGAACGTTCCCCCTGCGCAGAGCTCACGCAGGGCGGAGTCCAAGCCCAGCCCCTGTGCCCACAGGGTCCGAGCGGGCCTGGCAGCGCAGCGAGGCTCCCTGGCGCCCCCATGCCACTGCGCTGCTTCCACACGTGGCCCCGCTGGCAGGGCTGGCTCCCTCTGTACCTGGGGCTCCGACGATGTGATTGACCGCAGCCAAGTTCACCGGGAGCTCACCGTCCAAGGGCCCTCGGCATTGTGGTTTTGGAAAGTGTGTGATTTCACAAACGCGGTGTCTTCGCATCGGTAATAGATGCCGCTGAGCAGAAGCAGCTTTCCAAGAGCCCACCCAAAGGGCAAATTCTCATGAAAGTGCGTAGCAAGCACCTGGGAATGGGTCATCGACCTCATAAATACGGCAGGAGCAGGGCGATGACGAGCTGGGTGACGGGAGAACGAACGGAACTGATGCAAGGTCCACGAAGAACACAGGTGGCTGGAATAAGCCGGCTCGTTCGATGCCGACTGACTCGTGCCCCGCAGAGCAATGGCCACGTGACCTCTGATGCTCTGTCTTCATCGGGAAAAATACTTGTCATCCATGTGGGAATGCGACTTCTGCATCTTATGTGTTTCCCACAGGCCATCATTTGTCCTGGAGGAACACAGGGATTTAGTGTAAAAACTTAGGGGCCTTGTAAAAGAAGCATGACTGGGAGGACATGTGGTCCTTTTTACATCTGATCTCCCAGGTGTGGGCAGGTTTTGTTAAGAGGATGGATTCCAAGTGCAACCTTCATCCTTGAGATTAGAAGCAGATAGTAGGGTGCTTAATTAGTGTGCTCAATGTTACTCTTCCTCTTAGAACACACACCCAGGACTCCCTATGAGAATGGAATTGGGCCCCACCAGTGTTGCTCAGTGGTTGAGCATCAATTGACCCATGAACCAGGAGGTCATGGTTCGATTCCCCATAAGGACTCATGCCTGGGTTTCGGACTCGATCCCAGAGAGGGGACGCGCAGGAAGCAGCCAATTGATGATTCTCTCACCATTGATGTTTCTAACTCCCTCTCCCTCCCTCTCTCTGGAATCAATAAAGACATGTTTTTTTAAAAAAAAGAATGGACTCGGGAGTCCATCAGCTGAGAACTGTTCTGTGGACTCTCCCTGTGCCCGGCACTGTGCCAGGCCATGGGACAGGAGCCAGGGATGTGCAGGGCTCCCTAGCCTCAGCTCTGTGCGGGGGAAGGAGCCTGGCCTTCTGGGCCTGAGGGAGGAAGTGTCACATGGTGGTTCTAGGCCAGGGGTGGGCAAACTTTTTGACTCGAGGGCCACAATGAGTTCTTAAACTGGACCGGAGGGCCGGAACAAAAGCATGGATGGAGTGTTTGTGTGAACTAATATAAATTCAAAGTAAAGGAGCGGAGGGGAGAGCAAGAGAACCCTCCGCTCTTTCGGCTCCGTGGGCCGGATAGAACAGCCGAACGGGCCGGATCCGGCCCGCGGGCCGTAGTTTGCCCATGGCTGGGTTAGGCGCTTTTGCAGCACAGACGTGACTGTTAATGTCCCTCTGGGCCCAATATTGGTTGCAAAATGTAGACGATAATATTTTCCTTGAAGGGTACAACGAGAATTAAGTTAGACAGTATATGAAAATAGATGTGATTCTGAAGCACAGCAGGGTATAAAGATGCACAGGTAAAGAAAAAGCTAAAGGAGTTTACCACCACCAAACCAGGATTACATGAAATGCTGAAGGGTATTCTTTAAGAAGAGGAAGAAGAAGAAAAAGGTAAAGATAAAAATTATGAACAACAAAATGACATCAAATACATACCTACCAACAAGTGAATCTAAAAATCAAGTGAATAAAAAATCTGAAGAACAGAATGGACTGGTGAATATAATAGAATCAGGGACATAGAAAGGGAGTGGACTGACAATTCTCAGGGGGAAGGGGGTGTGAGGGGTGCGGGAAGAGATTGGACAAAAATCTTACACCTATGGATGAAGACAGTGGCGGGGGGTAAGGGCATGGAGTGGGGTGGGGAATCAGGTGGAGGGGAGCTATGGGGGGGGGAGAGGAACACCTGTAATAATCTGAACAATAAAGATTTATTTAAAAAAAAAAAAAAAGATGCACAGGTAGATCAGTATATTCCTAACAGAACTGCTTCTCATGGCTCAGCTTTCCATCAACCCAAATGCTCAGGAAAAGGGCATGGGTCACATTCACACAACACGATGACACTGTCTTGTGACCCGGCCATTGACAACCCTGGCATTTACGACATGTGAAAATAATTCAGGACACCTTGCCCAGGAAAAGAACAGAACATGTGACTCTTGGCGTCCTTCCTGGGAAAGCTACCACCCAAATCCCCCCAACTGGTAGGGTTTGTGCCTTTGGTCTCCTGCCTCCTGTCTCCCTATCTCACCTGCCTGTGCCTCTCTGTGGTTCCAGGTCAGTCCCGCAGTACTGGCTTCTCCAACATATCTATGTTTCTGAGTGGCAGGGCTGAGGTCACAAAAGAGCCTCTGCAGACGGCGGTTTCCGGCTGTCCCTACAAGGTCAACAACCACTTGGACCATAAGTACAGGCCCCGGCCTGTGCAGGAGATCATCACTTCCGCCACGGAGATGATTGGTAACCAGATGACTTACTTAGTTCTTCTTGAAAACAGCAAACGTTTTGTCGCTGATCTGAGATATGGCTTGCCCCGCCAAGAGTTGGTAAGGCCCCTCATGGAGTGACCCTTTCTCTCTGGAGTTCTTCCTGGAGTGGGAAAATGGGTGGGATTTGGGGAAACCCCCAGTGAAGCCTGCATGGTATTTGATATATTAATATACAGCATTAATCCTCACAGTAATGCTGCAGTATTGGTTCTCACAGTAATGCTAGAGTATTAATTCTCACAGTAATGCTACAGTATTAATTCTCACAGTAATGCTACAGTGTTAATTCTCACAGTAATGCAGTATTAATTCTCACAGTAATGCTGCATATTGGTTCTCACAGTAATGCTAGAGTATTAATTCTCACAGTAATGCTGCAGTATTAATTCTCACAGTAATGCTGCAGTATTAATTCTCACAGTAATGCTACAGTATTAATTCTCACAGTAATGCTGCAGTATTAATTCTCACAGTAATGCTGCAGTATTAATTCTCACAGTAATGCTGCGGTATTAATTCTCACAGTAATGCTACAGTATTAATTCTCACAGTAATGCTGCATATTGGTTATCACAGTAATGCTAGTGTGCTCAGCATGTGAGAGCTCTTAGCTCACTAAGTCGTGACCGTAAGCCGTGGGGTACACAGAGTTCAGGCACCTTCTCCAACGTGTCTGACATGAGATGAGGAGTGAACCGCGTGTGTCTGTCCCGGAAGAGCACCTTTCAGTATGGAAGCACATCCCAAGGGATCCTCATCCCAGGACAGTGGCTGTGGGCACCCAGTGCTCTGAAAGTCACCGACAGCCAGTCCAGTCTCACCTGCAGCTGCCCAGCTGGGAGACCTTCTCCAAGGCCCTTCACCAAAACATGTCCACCCAGAGATCGGGCCTTGTCCTAAACGAAGAGGTCCTGGGCGGGCTGGTCCTCCTGTCCTGTCCTTACCAACCCCAGTGGATCCCAAACCAGAGGCGCTGGAGAGAGGCACAGAAAGTTGTATCAAAAGCCATCTGGGCACAGAGAGAAGGGGCAGCTGGTCCAGCCTGAGGCAGGGAGGTGCCCAGAGGAGAGACTGTCTGCTGGGAGGAGAGCGTGTGTCACACGGGGAGGGCACGGAGGGTGTAGGAGGTAGAGAGAACATGGCGTCAAAGGAGCAGGAGAGAGAGAGACTGAGGTGGGGAACACAAGTATCTCAAGAAGAGCAGAACAAAGGAAGGTGAAGAGGGACGAGGGTGAGAGGGACGAGGGTGGGAGGGACGAGGGTGGGAGGGACGAGGGTGAGGGAAGAGAGGGACGAGGGTGAGAGGGACGAGGGTGGGAGGGACGATGGTGAGAGGGACGAGGGTGAGAGGGACGAGGGTGAAGAGGGACGAGGGTGAAGAGGGACGAGGGTGAAGAGGGACGAGGGTGAGATGGACGAGGGTGAGATGGACGAGGGTGAGAGGGACGAGGGTGAGAGGGACGAGGGTGAGGGACGAGGGTGAGAGGGACGAGGGTGAGATGGACGAGGGTGACAGGGACGAGGGTGACAGGGACGAGGGTGAGGGACGAGGGTGACAGGGACGAGGGTGACAGGGACGAGGGTGAGAGGGACGAGGGTGAAGAGGGACGAGGGTGAAGAGGGACGAGGGTGAAGAGGGACGAGGGTGAGAGGGACGAGGGTGAGGGACGAGGGTGAGAGGGACGAGGGTGAGAGGGACGAGGGTGAGAGGGACGAGGGTGAGGGAAGAGAGGGACGAGGGTGAGGGAAGAGAGGGACAAGGGTGAGAGGGATGAGGGTGAGAGGGACGAGGGTGAAGAGGGACGAGGGTGAGAGGGATGAGGGTGAGAGGGACGAGGGTGAGATGGATGAGGGTGAGAGGGACGAGGGTGAGAGGGATGAAGGTGAGAGGAAGGTGAGAGGGACGAGGGTGAGAGGGACGAGAGTGAAGAGCTGGACCATGAGCTGCCTAAAGGGTGTGGACAGAATTCTGAGGGTCCAGGTAGGTCATTGCCTGGTGTTCCCTTGAAGGTCCCACTGGACAACACCCGTGGGAAAGGAGTGGGTGGAATGGGACCCGTGTTAGAGGGAGGGGATGGAGAAAGATGGCATTGAAGGCACTTGGTACTTGGACGTGAGGCTGAGGGAGAAGGAGAGTGAAGGAAGACTAGGCCTCTGATTGAGCAAGCTGGGCTGAGTGACGCCAGAAGGAAGGGGAGAGAAAGAGCAGAGGGACAGAGAGCAGGCTTCATTCCATGGGGACTGCATGCCCTGTGGGGGGGACACTCGTTCCCTGGGAAGGGCGTGTGAACGTGGAGAAAAGCAGCCTCCTTTGGGGGTCGGGTGTGGGAGTGGGAAGCGCAAACTACTGTCTGGCTGAGCGATCTTGGGTAAGTCCCTCAACCTCACCAGTCCCCGTGCCAATACCCAGGAATAGGGACATGTTGCACCCTTTGGAC
Organism: Plecotus auritus; assembly: GCF_963455305.1. NCBI lineage: Eukaryota > Metazoa > Chordata > Mammalia > Chiroptera > Vespertilionidae > Plecotus > Plecotus auritus. The sequence goes on along the minus strand of NC_137783.1, from coordinate 151,956,027 downwards.
TGAGGTGCTGTTGGCTGAGTGGGTGCATGTGATGGAAATGTCCCACTGGCAGCTGTGTGGCCGCCACCTGGGCGGATGCCTGGCCCAGCTGCCCATTGTGTGAAGAGGGTGAAGAGGGACGAGGGTGAGAGGGATGAGGGTGAAGAGGGACGAGGAGCCTTCAGTTTGTGTCTCACATGGATGAGTGCCCAGAGGTTGGGACAGAATCTGAGGAGGAGTCTACTCAGCACCTCTATGGACAACCTGCTTTGGCACTTGCCGACTTTATAGACTCGTTGAGGTTCAGTCAAGACAACAGGTCAGGAGGCGACTGCAGAGGGGAAGACAGCTTGTGACTCCCAGTTCCCAAGAGGAGGGGGCACGGCCCGCCACTCAGGGCCTCATGAGGGAGCACTGGGCTGGGGAGGAGGCCGAGAGAGTGGGGAGAAGCGTGGGCCAGAGCCTTGCCTGTGGTTTCCGTGGGAAGAGTGACGGAGGCGGCGAGCAGGCTGAGGACTCGCTGGGAGAATAACTCTGCAGGCTCTGGGGGAGGCGCTGTCTCTAGTTGGCTTGCACCTGGACCGGGGGCATTGGGGTAGGTGGACAGTGGCCCGCAGTGAGCTCTGGGTTGGCTCGTTTGCATGGAAAAGACCCCTGAAGGGGCTGTTGTGAGCTGTCTTCAGGAACCGGCTAGCCCTGGCAGGGCAGCCTCAGCTGCAGTCAGGCTCCGGAGGTGGAAGTGTCAGAGCAGAAGATGAAAACCAGGCTAATGCCCAGAAATGGGGCGGGAGCAATGGGGCGGGACAAATGTGCTGCGGCCCTGAGAGGAAAGGCTTCAGCCCGACTTTGTCCAGGCTTCCTGTCCCTCCTGACCCCAACGGGGCTTCTCTGAGTGACAGCAAAGCTGGGGACCCCAGCAGTCCCGGAGGCTCCTCTCCCAGGGTGACTACTAGGTGGTGTGTGGCAGGGAGCAGTCTGCAGCTCTCCAGCCAGGCCTCTGCTACCATCTGTCTACACTCTCTCTGCTTTTCTGTTGCAGTCGAGGGAAGACCCAATACCTGGAGACCTGATTGAAATTGGTCAAGGTGTTTCTAAGCACTGGGCAATCGATGTGGGAGACGGTTTTGTGATTCATGCGGCAACTTCAGCTAAAGATAAAATATTTGTTTAATCACCGGCTTTATGTTGAGAAGAGGGAATAAAAGAGAACTCATTACTGTGCTAATAGCATCTGTTTCCTTTTGAACTATGACATGTCAGATCTTTACACTAAGGAATGCACTGTGGTCTCCATCAGCTGACAATTCTGCTGTGACTCTCTCTTAAGTGTCCATAACTAAGCCAGGTGACGGGACATAAGAAAACCATGAGAAGGTGCCTCTGGCCATGGAGCCACACAGCTTCCACACAGCAGTAGGAACCGCTAGGCCTTTGGAGTTCTTTCAGATCCTTGCTCCACAGCTTTTGTCGCTTAAGTTCTCTGCCTCCAAACTGGTTCTGTGAAATGGAGACAAGTTACCACCTGGGAGAGGTGGTAAGCGAATCAGTTGAGACTGGCTTCTTCCAGGGAGCTTCTGAAAACTCAAAAATGTGTCTGAGTCAGACCCATGCCCAGAGATGCACCGTCTGCAAGCATTTTTATGACATCACTGTGTATCGTCAAAGACAAGTTTAAAGAACTGACATACCCACCACCTGGAGGTTTGCTAAGTGCATCAAAGTCTGCCATCAGTGGAATACCACGGCAGCCATTGTCAGTGATTGCTCTGGGACCTGTTGGCAACAGAGCCTGAAGTATTTCAGGTACAGAAGTGTGGATCCAACAATTGCCCTCCTGCTAAATTTAACGTCCAACAGGAGGGAGTGATGGTAGAAGGAAGGGACCATGACCTCAGATGTCAATAGAGCGACTTCCTTTCTTCTTCCCCTCCTTGTCCACCATGGCACTGCTGAGCATGGCAGCATCTTAGAATCTCTCTGTGATCCCAGGTGTGTCCTCGGGGCCTAGCGCTTCCAACAATGTACATGACTATGTACAAGCCATGGTGAAATGGGAACCTCTGAACGCAGTGGCAGGGAATGACAAGGACAAGGTCAACAACTACTTGGATAACCAGTACAGACCACAGCCTGCACATGACATTGTCAGTTTGGCGAGGAAGAAAGTTGGTGAAACCTGGAATGACAACCTTTGTTTCCCAACTGTGAGCACTTTGTCGCTAAACTGAGAAATGGCTGCCCTGCAGGCAACAGGTGACAGCCCTACGGGGTGAGTCCACGTGGAGTTCCCTTTCCAGGAGGATGGGGGGCAGCTCTTGGTAAATATCAGAGGCGCCCCCTGACATCTCTTACACGAACACCCAGGGACCAAGCACTTAACCAGCCCAAGGCCCCAGAGCTACGTGCACACTTCAGAGTGTGAACCAATTGCTTTGACTCCAAAAGCAGGGTAGTTTTTAACAGTTTCCTCTACAGGTTTAATGGATTTTTAAAAAATAGTTTGAGCCCGGCCAGCGTGGCTCAGTGGTTGAGCGTCAACCTATGACCCAGGAGGTCAGGGTTCGATTCTCGGTCAGGGCACATGCCCGGGTTGCGGGCTCCATCCCCAGTGTGGGGTGTGCAGGAGGTAGTCGATCCATGATTCTCTTTCATCATGGATGTTTCTCTCTCTTCCTGTCCCTCTCCCTTCCTCTCTGAAATAAAAATATTTAAAAAAAATGTTTCAGCCCTAGCCAGTTTGGCTCAGTGGATAGAGCATCGGCCTGAAGAGTCCTGGGTTCCATTCCAGTCAGGGCACATGCCTGGGTTGCAGGCTCGTGCCCCAGTAGGGGGTGTGCAGGAGGCAGCCAATCAATGATTCTCTCTCCTCATTGATGTTTCTTTATCTCTCTGCCTTCCTCTCTGAAATAAAAATATATTTACAAAATAGTTTGATTTTTAGAGAGGAAGGGAGAGAGAGACAGAGAGAAACATCAATGTGAGAGCACAACATGGATCGGCTGCTTCCTACATTTCCCCCTACTGGGAATCAAGCCCCCAGCCCTAGCATGTATGTGCCCTTGACAAGGATTCGAACCGGCAACTTCCTGATGCACCAGACGATGCCCAAGCAACTGAACCACACCATCCAGGGCAGATTTAATAGAGTTATTTTGCGGGATATATATTTTCTACTTCAAATCAATCCAATTTTCTATTGCATTTTTTTGTGTTTTTTTTTAATTTAATAAATCTTTATTGTTCAGATTATTACAATTTTTTCTCCTTTTTCCCCCCATATCTCCCCTCCACCCGGTTCCCATCCCACCCTTTGCCCTTACCTCCCCCCACACTGTCCTCATCCATAGGTGTACGATTTTTGTCCAGTCTCTTCCTGCACCCCCATACCGCTTTCCCCCTGAGAATTATCAGTCCACTCTCTTTCTATGCCAAGTGAACCTGCCTCTGCCTCCAGGGCCAGGTTCAAACCATGTGACTGGCCCCATCAGTCAGAGCTGATTGGCTCAGTGTGCTCACCTGACCCAACAGCAGCCAATCAGGAGGCTGAGCTAGGATGCAGTGAGCTGAGCCAATCAGATTCTCTCTCGGCAACTTGAACAGGGAACCGGAGAGCTGCGGGCCTGGAGGAGAGATACTGCTGAGCTGATGCCGAAGGAAAAGCCGTGGAGTGAGGTGTCGGAGACCAGCGACGGTGGGGACATCACGTCACTAATTCTTCCGGAGCCGAGAGGCGTGGAGAGCAGCAGCAGGAAAGGAGCCTCGGCCGCTGGGGCTGCATCACATTCATGGCCCAGAATCCTCAGCACAATTCCCACCACGGAGCCCCGGCCCTGGCAGGCCCCTGGGTCCTGCTCTGGCCCTCACAGGGGTGTCTCCCTGCCCCACGAATCCTCGCCCTCCAAGAGGAGCCCCGAGGAAAGCAGAGAATGGCCAGGACGCCCCTCAGGCTCCGGGGAAGAGCCCCGTCCGTGAGCTCGGGCTGCCATGGCAACACACCACCGGCTGGGCTTCGGCACAGACACTTATTTCTCACAGGCCTGGAAGCGGACACGTTCAAGGCGAAGGTGCTGGCAGAGGCAGGTCCTGGAGGGACCCTCTTCCTGCCTTGCCAATGGCGACCTTCTCGCTGTGTCCTCACATGGCAGAGAGCTCCGGTCTGCTTGTAAGGGCACGGATCCCATCATGCCCACCCGCACCCTCGCCACCACCTCATGACCTCCTCTGAACCTAATGCCCTCCCAGATGCCCAGCTCCAAATACCATCACTTTGGGGTTAGGGCTTCAGCGTGAATGGGATCCGGAGGGGGACACAAGCATTGAGTCCATGACAGAGCCCAACTCTGTCTTTAATAGCATTCACGCTGGGCCGTGTTTCCCCAAATAAAATCTTCCTGTGCTTTTACAGCTCCATTGAAATCAGCCTCAGTGGCCTGGCTGGTGTGGCTCAGTGGTTGAGTGTTGATCCATGAACCAAGAGGTTCTGGTTCAATTCTCAGAGGCTCAATCCCCAGTAGGAAGCATGCCTGAGGCAGCCACTGATGTCTCTCTCCCATCAATGTTTCTCTCTATTCCCTGCCCCTTTCTCTCTTTCAAAAAAATAAAAATCAATAAAAACATTTTTTTTAAATAAGGCTAAATGAGTATAAAACAGAGTGAAATCAATAAACCAAACTGAAAGGTTCGGAGGGGCCGGGGTCGCGCATCTGTGACAGGAGGCCATAATGCATCAAAGGAGATTTTATTCTGACACCGGGGTGCGGGCGGGCTGAGACTGAGAACGGCGTCAGCAGCGAGAGCGGGGAGAGAGGTTTTATTCATCCTGGCTGGCTGCAAGCCGCTCTGCTGACGGGGGGTCTGGTCCGCCCTTCGTTCCTCCCATGCCGGGTGGCTCCTGGTGACCGGAGCTATGCGGTGCTCAAGGCTGCAGGCTTTCTGCAAGATCCCTGCTGAGCACCTGTCTCCCTGCCCCTGTATTCTCTCACCCTTTCACAAACCCCACCCCCGCTGGCTGAGCGAGTCCTCTCCGTTCTAACTGGTTGCTGCGAAGATGGTTCCTTGACCTCACTGCTCTTCCTGCTCGTCTCTGTCCCGCAGGGACCTCATGAGGGCCGCGATGGCCAGGCCCACGCCCACGAGGCCTGCTGCCACACCGACTGCCACGCCGCCTGCCAGGACCGCCTGAGTGACCTGCAGCACAAGTGATGGGCGTCACACTCCACGTCAGGGGCGGGCCACAGACACACCCACCTTCACTCAGGAGCCACCCGGGTCCCCTCCAACGGAACCACAGAAGGAGCCGTTGTTTGCAGGGCAACGGGCCCCCAGGAGAGCGGAGAGGAGGCGGGGAAGGAGCGAGGGGGCAAGGAGCTGTGGGTGTGAGGGAGACAGCGGCCCTGTAGGTCCCGAGAGGCTCAGAGAGCCGCAGGGGTGGCCATGGAAGACACTGGGAGCCTGGAAGCAAGTCCCAGGCTGGGCCGGGATGGTTCTGGGCGGCCCAGGAGCTGAGCCCGGCCCGGGATGGTTCTGGGTGGCCCAGGAGCTGAGCCCGGCCCGGGATGGTTCCGGGCGGCCCAGGAGCTGAGCCCGGCCCGGGATGGTTCCGGGCGGCCCAGGAGCTGAGCCCGGCCCGGGATGGTTCCGGGCGGCCCAGGAGCTGAGCCCGGCCCGGGATGGTTCTGGGTGGCCCAGGAGCTGAGCCCGGTCCAGGCCCGGCTTGGCCGCTGGTGGAGGAGCTGCTGATGCCATGTGGTGACTGGGCAGCGGCTTATGGAGCGACATCACCTCGCACCGCGCTGACCGGGAGGATCTGGACAGGGAAGCGGAGACTCGGAAAACAGGGCTGAGGCGGAGGAGACGCCAGGATGGTCCCTGAGGGTCGTGCACTCGGCAGCACTGCCCTGTGAGCCACCCCTGCCCACAGGCTGTGCTGGCGGAAGCGGGCCAAGACCCCGAGAACCGCTGCTTTCCAGGCGTCAACACTGGGCGGGGCCTCGCAGGCACTCGGTTGTCTCAGTCTGTCCCCCCCACCCCAACTTCTAACCGTGTTAGAGCCCCCTGTGCAGAGGGGAAGGCTGAGGAGGACAGTGGGGAGAACTCCCGCTAAGCCCCCACGCCAAGGGACAGGGACCAGGACCCCTGGTGTCCGAACAAGCCACCTAGGCCTCCACCGCCGACAGAAAAGTCCTCAGACAGACCTCGGGGCAGGTGTCTGGGGAGGATGGTGACTTGGCGCCACGTGAGCGGCTGGGAACGGAGAAGCCCGCACTGCCCCCTTCATTCAGACTCAGACCCGCTCCCACGTGTCAGCGCTAAGCCGACTTCCCGCAGCTCCACTCTGACTGGCATAGAGGTGACTGGTGTTTTAAAGGGTGCGCAAAGGAGGGGACACGGGGGCTCAGGGGACCGCGCAATGAACGTTTGAAAAGGGCCGGTGAGCATCAGTGCGGGGGGGCCCGGTGTCCGCCAGCTGGACGCATGGAAGCCAGGCTCCCAGGCGCCCGTGGGAGTGGAGGCAGAGGCCCGGCGCTCCTGACACTGCGTCTCTCCCTATTTTCTGTTAAGAATAGTTTATTGCCGGAACCGGTTTGGCTCGGTGGATGGAGCGTCGGCCTGCGGACTGAAAGGTCCCAGGTTCGATTCCGGTCAGGGGCATGTACCTTGGTTGCGGGCACATCCCCAGTGGGAGGTGTGCAGGAGGCAGCTGATCGATGTTTCTCTCTCATCGATGTTTCTGGCTCTCTGTCCCTCTCCCTTCCTCTCTGTGAAAATCAATAAAATATATTTTTTAAAAAAAATAGTTTATTATTTTGGGAGAGAGAGGAAGGGAGAGGGAGAGGGAGAGGGAGAAGCATCCGTGTGAGAGCACATCGATGGGCTGCCTCCGGCTCCCACCCCAGCGGGGTCAAGCCCGCAACCCGGGTGTGTGCCTGGCCAGGAATGGAACTGGCGACCTCCTGGTGCGCCGGATGACGCCCAAGCAACGGAGCCACGCGGCCAGGGCGGACGATGAGGACATTTCAAAGGACAGGACGGCGCCCAGGTCCTTGAGAGAGACATGCCTGAGCTGCAGGCCATCCGTGCCCGTGCAGGGGCGAGGGGGGTCCCCAGGGGCAGGCCCTTTCAGTAAGCGCGCTGAGAGGTGCTCAGGACCCGGCCCAGAGGTTGGCTGGAACGGGCCCTTCTCCTGGCAGCCTTCTGCTTTTCCCGCAGGCATTTCCGTCCTAGGGGTGCCCACTCGTGTACGGAGGGAGCCGGAGGGAGTCTCTGCAGACACGGAGTCAGGGAGCAGGAAGGAGTAAGAGGGAGACGGACAGGCAAGGCCGAGTTACCGGCTGGGGAGGGAGCTCAGAAGAGAGGCGCCATGCCCTGGCTGGTGTGGCTCGGTGGACAGAGCGTCTGCCTGCGGACTGAAAGATCCCAGGTTCGATTCCAGTCAAGGGCACATGCCTGGGATGCGGGCTCTATCCTCAGTGGGGGGCGTGCAGGAGGCAGCCAATCCATGATTCTCTCATCATTGATGTTTCTATCTCTCTCTCCCTCTTCCTTCCTCTCTGAAATCAATAAAAATATATTTTTTAAAAAAGAGAGAGAGAGAGAGAGAGAGAGAGGCTCCAGGGACAAGCTGCGCAGGGGAAGAGACCTCCCTCTGTGAGAATAAACAAGTCATCTTTTCTGTCAAAGAACAGTGTAGACGGCCGCCATTTTGGACCACGTGACTTGGCCGCCGCCATGCTGGCCGCATGGCTTGCAGCTCCCCTGGGGGCCGCCATCTTGAAACAGCAAAGGCCAACCCCTCCCTTTGAATTAGCCAATCGCGAAAGACTGTGCGCCTGAGCTCCAATCAAGAGCAAAGGACAGGTCACGTGCGTCAGGGATTATAAACCCGAGCGGCCCCCCTGCTTGCTGTGCACCCTTCTACCTAGAAGTAAATATGTTTGCCTTGCTGCCTGGCGCCCCAGTGTTTTGTATTCTACCAGAACCCCTGACTTGAGGGGCTCTCCTTATTTCTAACACCCCCAGTCCTTTTGAAGCACAGCCGATGGCCAACCACCCCTGAAAAGTTGGGGTCTCCCAGATGGGTCCTCGGGGGTTCCAGCACAGATGCGTGATAGGCAGCCCCCCACCCGCAGCCTGCCACGCCTCCCACCTCAGCGCAAAGGAGGGAGACCCCACAGCAGGGTCCCCGCCGGGCACCCGGGGGCAGTTCCCCTTGGGTTCCCTTGCCCCCTCCCCTTTCGCCACAGCCCTTCTCCTCCCTCACAGAAGAGGAGCTCCATCCTCACCGACCGGGATCTTCAGCCTTGGCCCAGGGCGTCAGGGTCCAGGGAGGATGGGTCAGGCACTGCTTCCAGACAGACGGGCCGTGGGAAGGACCAGGAGACCACAAACGCACCCCAGGGAGGCTCCCTCCACTGTTACCTTAGATGGGAATTCCGACCCCAGACAGTTGCCATGGAAACGTGCTAGAATGTATTTATATGAGTTGGGGGGGACAAGGATAGCCAGCTTTTTTCCTAAAAGAAGTGAAGTCTGGCCCTAGCCGGTTTGGCCTCAGTGGATACAGGGATAGAAGGGTTCCAGGTTCAATTCACGTCAAGGGCATGAACCTCAGTTGCAGGCTCACCCCCAGCCCTGGTCGGGGCTCACGTGGGAAGCAACCAATGATGTGTCTCTCTCACATCAATGATTCTCTCTGTGTGTCTCTCCCCTCCCTTCCACTCTCTCTAAAAATCAATAAAAAAAATATCTCAGATGAGGATTAACAACAAATAAATATAAAAAAATGAATGAAATTAGGTCTGCTTGGGCTGATTGGTTGACAGTAATGCCTGCTCTGTCTATTTAGATGATAAGGCAGACATTTTCCATTAACTGCATGAGCTAACTGTGCAACTCCAAGGACATGAGAAAAATAGACACATGTGTACCATGTACCAAAAATGCCATCCTCTGCAACTCCTCTGTATTTATAAACTGTTTAAATGTTTGATGTCAGCTAAGCATGTGTGCAGGGGTATGTGGTTTTCCAAATTATCTGAGACCAGGAGTCAGCAAACTACGGCACAGGGCCCCACTCGAGCCCACTGCTAGGTCTGATCACATAATTGAGTCGATACCCCCTGCCCTGGGCACTGACCTTTAGGCCACTTCACAACCAACATTCCCTTTTGTTTGACCACATTCCACTTGCTAAGTCCATTATCTTTCCCCTCAGTACTGGCCTAGAGAATTCTCGACCCAGAAAAAGCCTTCCTGTAGTCCTTTAAAATCTCTGACTCCTGTGGGTGCTGGTGCCATTTTGGGGATCAGCCCATCTGGTATCCAGATGATTTAATAAATACATAATCTAAAAGGCTAATATGTGAAGTGTCCCTCCAACCATCCAACCAGTGGCTATGATGTGCACTGACCACCAGGGGGCAGACGCTTAATGCAGGAGCTGCCATGACGGGCACCGGCCATTTACAAAGAAATGGCCCACAGACCTGGTGCTGATAAAGCATACTCAGCTTCTCCCAAGTGGGACACAGGCCCTGCCACCACCCCAGAGCCACAGCCCACCAGGCCGCTGTGGGCACGGGTAATGACGTCACGTAGCAACGCCCAGCTTCCTCTCCCTAGCGACTAGCCTCCTTGCAGTTTCTTCAGCCCAGGAACATGACTTGCTTTATAGCCAGGTGCAAACAATTTACACTTTAACCAAAATGTCTGTGAAGCATTTTCCTGTGCCTCATTTCATTTGATCCCCACACAAGTCCTGGAGTAGGTAGATAGGAGACTCAGTAGAATCCTATTTTCTTTTCATTAGCCAAAAAATGGAGATTTAGAAAGTTTAGAAACTTGACCTGACTGAAAAGAAGTAAGAAATGGTGGACCTTGGAAATGACTTCAGGCTTTCTCACTGCACAGAATATAGTCAAACACTGCTGCAGTTAAATATTTCACCCTTTGTTCTCCCGTGTGATCTACAACAATAATCTGCTTCATGTTGATATTTACTGCTGTGTTGCTGACAATTACCTGAAAGAGAAGTTGGGGTGCTTCACTGGGCTGGAAAAAGTTTAGCTACATCAGAAAGCAGGTCTAATTAAGCAACTTTATCTATATATATAAAGCTCTCGCTGGCGCCAATCCCACATGTGTGTTTCCATTTGTCATTGTCAATCGTGAATTTGGTTGACACTTCTACTAGTATTATAGAGAAAGGGTGAATAGCGATATTAAAATTTTCTTCTAATTAATATCCCTTCAATGTGCATGAATTCATGCACCAGGCCTCTAGTAAAGTCACAATTCTTTACCCCTTTTGGCCTGTGCCTTCCTCCTTTGGCGATTCTAGCATCCACCACTGTTTTCATAAAAAAACTTCTTTAGGAATGGCCTTACCCATTCCATTAAGGATTATCCACAACCGCATTTCTGCTACCAAGCTGCAGAATGGAGTGGAGAGACAGAGACCACGAGGGCCAGAGCCCAAAAGGTTTACTCCCCGGCCCATCACAAAAAACGTTTGTCTGGCTCTTCCTCCTCCTGGCTCCCACTTTTCCTCCTCCCTCGGCCTGTGGTCCTTGTCACCCTGCTCCCTGGTCATCTCCAGCTCATTTTCCAGCTTCAAGTTACTCAAAAGATTGAAATCAGATTCAGCTCGGGCGTCGCCTCTTCCGTGATGCCCTCCTGGATCAGGCACCTGGGTTCAAATCCCACCTCTGCACATGGCTGTCAGGTGCTGGAGCCTCAATGCCTAGTGGTTGGATGGGTTTGGGTAAGCTAGTAAAGCACCGTGAGCCTCAGTTTCCCCATCTGTAAAGTGGGGTTAAAACAACCCTCCTCTGGAGCTATGGGAGGGGCCAGGGGTGACTGTCCTGGCTGCGACATCAGCCCCTAACCTCACTGGTCTGCACAGCAACTGGCTCATCTCCTCACCCTCATCCCTACCTGACTGTCACTCCCTCAAGGGCAGGGATTCTGTCCCTGCTGTTTTGTCTCATTCGTGCCTCCGCCTCCACCCCGGCCGCCCAGAGGGATACCCAGCCACTGGCAGCGGGGGGAATGGTCAAGTTCCTGGGGACAGGGACACAGGCTGAGGACGCACCTGGTCGCTGCGGGAGACTCCGTAGCGCAGCTCGTTCACGAAGTGCTCACAATTGTCGCTGGTCAGCTTGTAGAGCATCTCCCGCCCCACCAGCTCCTCCGCCCGCCCCACGATCTTGTTGCGAGGGAGCGGGGAGTACTTCCAGTCATGCTTGTTATTGACACGGTACTTGTCTTTGCCGGCCACCACGGACAGCTTCTCCTTCTTCACCATGGCCTTGTCGGTCAGGACGGACATGAGGCTGGCCGCCCCAGCTCCCGCGATTTCACCTGTGGTCCCCGAAGAGGAAAGAGGGCCATGGTCAGGGCTGAGAGCGGGCAAGCAGGCAGCCCCGCTGCCCTGGGCACCATCAGGGAGGATGGGCTGTGGAAAGGCCGGGCCCCCTGCCTGGCTTCAAACTCAAACATGGCCGACCCCCGCCTGGGTGGCCTCGGAGAAGTCACAGATGCCCCTGACTCTGGCTTCATCGATTCTAAAGCAAAGGATGTGAATTCTCCTAAAGGCCCATGTGAGCGCCGATGTCCCTGAAAGATGCAGGATGGGCAGAGTGGTACAGGGCTAAGACACCAGGTGCTAGCCCGCCAGAGCGGGGTGGGGACCTCAGCAGGCCGGGGGGACATTTTTTCAATAGCAGGAAAGGAAGCTGCTGAGCAAGCCAGGCCTGACCTGCAAACCCAGAGCCCCACCCACCGTGTGGCCTCAGGCAAGTCCCTTCTCTTCTCAGGGGCTCTCATCACTACAGACTGAAGGCCTGGGTCAGGTGGTGGCCACACTCTCCCAGCTCTAAATCCTCGGGTTTGTCCCTAACAGGACGGCAGCCTCCCGCCTCACCCAGGCTTCTGGGAAAGCGGAAGCGAGAAGGCAGAGTGATGGGCCCGGGAACCCTCAGGGAGGGGCCATCTCCCCACTCCCATGCCCGATGGAGCTGGGCTCACAGAAAGCCTGTTGGTATAATGTCAGTCTCTGAACAGCCAGTTCATCCAATGAGCAGCTTCTATATTCACTGGCTGTGTGTGTGTGTGTGTGTGTGTGTGTGTGTGTGTGTGTACACATTAGTTCACCAGTTCTTATTCCCTTTTTAAAAGGGCATTTGACCCTGGCCAGTTCCCTGCTGCGGGTGGTTCCCAAGCTTCAGGCATTTACTTTAATGCCACGATGCTCTGGGAGGGATGGGAGGTTGGCCCAGCCCCCGTCAGGCCCCTCCATACCCCCCCTCTGCTGTCCATCCCACCCCTGCATGACCGGGCGGTGGGGTTCTCATCTGCTCTACAGAGGGTGCAGCTGAACTTAGGGCTCCAGTCACACGGGCAAGTCACAGGTCGGCAACGGAGGCCCCCGGGTCCAAACGGGTCTGCCAGGTGGGAGGCCCGCGCTCCTCCCGGGCCGCGGCAGCCAGCTGTGCGCTGTGTCCTCCTCATGTGCCCCCAGAGCACCGAGCACACAGAAAGGGGCGCTTCCCTGGGACGGTGTGTGGGCTGGAAGTGAACCCCAGTATCGCCTGGAGTAAAGGCCAGCAGCCCGTCTCTCCACGAGCTCGCTGCTAAGGAAGAGGAGCGGCTGCCAGACCGAGCAGGGACCATCATGCAGCCAATGCCACGGAGTGCCCACCATGCCAGGCCCTGGGTCAGACAGCGCACGAGTGGGCACCGCTCACACTCCCACCTCTGCCCTGGGCTTGGGGAGAACCAGCCTTACCTGGAGGAGCCAGGTGCACCACGTAGCCATCCCCCACGTAGAGGGCCCAGTGCTCGTAGCCAAAGCGGAAAATCTCAATCAGGTCTCCAGGTTTCGGTTCGGCCTGTGACTGAAAAACCAGAGACAGGCTGAGGTTAGTCCTCACAGGGAACATTCTAGAACCTGACCCGGAAGGAGCCCAGCCCAGCCTGCGAGCTCCCTCTGATCAGCTCCCGCAGGAAACGGAGGAGGGTGCGCTCCTCGCACAGATGGAAAGGCCTCCTTTACTGGGGCTGCTGAGCTGGAGCTGAGCTCTTCGGGACAAAGAAGAGATGGACAGCGTGTCCGGAGGGGCGGTGTGGGCAGGTGTGCAGCACGGGGTGTGGCCGAGAGGTGTGCAGACATGGGCATGAGCACAGGTTATGCCAGAGCATATTGGTGTCAGAGAGAGAGTATGTGACTCCCGGGAAGTCTCCAATGCCTCATAAATGCCGCCCAGCTTCGCCGGCCTGAGTGATTCTGAGTGAGAGAGCCCCGACTAGCGCAGCCAGACCCAGTGCTCAACAGGGCCCACATTTCATATCCATCACTTCTCTGACTACAAACTATCATTACCCCATTTGACCGATGGGAACCCTGAGTCTCAGGAAGATTAGGTAGCACGCAAAGACCCTTCCCTAGTGAATAGAAGAGAAAGATTGAAACCTAGGTCTGCGTGTCACCAAGCCCAGAGCATCCCAGGCCGGCCGGGCAGCTGGAGTCTGGGCTCCAGGCCAACGCCCAGCGGGGACCCAGGGTGAGACCGGAGTTGGTGGCAGGGCCGTGCCCTTCTGGAGTTTGCATGAGCAGGAAGTATGTTGCCCTCATATCACCGGGAATGGGAGACACGCCCTTGTCACACAAGTTCTATTTTAGGATGGCTCCCAGGCCAGCCAGCACCTCTCCCCCCACCGACTCAGCTGAGCGGGTCACAGGGGCTGTTGCTGGGTGAAGTGAGGATGGCTGCCAACCAGAAGTCTGCTGGGGAGACGTGGCTGAGAGAAAAGCTCTTGACTACAGGCGCCATGCGTCCACCTGGCCGGACATGGAACAATTTGAGCATCAAACAGAAACACAGCAGCTATGTGAATACTGATACCAAGGTGCGCGTGATGGCACTTTATAAATGCGTTAGTCACCTTTGGAGGATGCGAAAGCATCACCGGATTATTTCAAAAGCTGGTAAATAAAGGAAACGATGCAAGCATTTCCGAAGTGAACTGTACTCAGACACCCCAGTTCAGAATGACAGCAAAACCCACATGAACTGGCATAACATGTGCTCATGCCCATGTCTGCACACCTCTCGGTCACACCCCGTGCTGCACATCTGCCCACACCTCCCCTCCGGACACGCTGTCCACCTCTTCTTTGTCCCCGAAGAGCTCAGCTCCAGCTCAGCAGCCCCAGTAAAGGAGGCCTTTCCATCTGTGCGCCACGGATAGAACACGCCCGGCAGGACCTGGACCGAGCCACACAGAGGATGGGCTGGGACGGGGGCGCAGCCGGGGCCTGTACCTCAATGTTAGGTTTCCACTTGGGTTTGGGGGGCTGACAAGGAAAACGTGCTCACATATTTGAAGCAGAGATTACATAAAAGCCTTTTGCATGGGGTCGGGCTGCGGCGAGCATTCGGAAACGTGACTGTCCCGGAGCCAGAAGGAGGGAGGTACGTATGGAAGGGGAAGAGAGGGGTGGAAAGAGAAGCAGAGGGACAGGTAAGCTGCTTGGAGATGAGCGTGGACAAGAACGCCTGCCTGCAGCCCCGCCTCGGCCCCACCCCTGGAGCCATTCTCCTGGTCCCTCCTTTCCCAGCTTGTCCCAGCCACGCAGGACAGTGTGACTGAGGAGGAGGGACTGGGCAGTGCGCAGAGGCTGCCCCCCCTGAGCCCACCATTCCCGCCTCCTCAGGAAGGCTCTGGGGAGCCCTCCCACCCCGGGTAGCGGACCCTCAGGCTCGGCAGGCACCCGTGCCCCTCTGAGCCAGAGCTGCGGACCCGCAAGGAGACCCACATCATCACCACTAACAGGACTGCGGGTTTGAAATGAAAGCTTTCTGGGGACTTACCGGAGCCATCCTTCCGTGCCGGTGTGTCTGCGTGCTGCTGCCTCGGGCCCAGCCTTCTGTGATCAAGACTTTCCTTTTCCCTCTGACCCTGCCCAGGAAGACAAACACCTGTGCTGAAAGCCAGGCATCACGTGACGTGCTCCTCTGTACGACATGTGTCCAGGAGACCTGCGAGGTATGACTCAGTAAGAGGAGGGTCATGTTCTCCACATTTGGATTTAGCATCTATTACCTTATGCTACTAATAAATACATACATTTCTAAAAATAGAAAAACAAATCGAAGATCACAGAAAATCTGCTCTTGGTTCAAAGCAGCGCCAGGTCCAGGCCAGGTTGACACGTAGGCCTGGAGACCCGCCAGGGAGATATCAAAGTCCACACGCAGAGTCAGTAGGATTCGGTGGTGGCCGCGGTCAACGCCCCGGTCATAAGTCACCAAGTCTCAGGACCCAGAGAAGAGGAGAGAGGAACAGCAGGGTCAGGTGGGTGTGGGGGCGGGGAGGGATGGGGAGACAGAAGGAGGGAGGAGCTCCAAGGAGACCCGAACCCGGGGACTGACCATGACCAGAACACACCGACAATTCCAGCAACCTCTGAGCAGATGGAACCAGACCGAACGTGTCGTCAGAGGCGCATGCCCCACACGAGGAGACAGGGTGCCCACTCGCTCCTCCCCCTCCCCCTCCCCCTCCTCCTCCCCCTCCCCCCCAGCCCACAGTTCAGGAACACATCCCAGACCAGTGGTCGGCAAACCGCGGCTTGCGAGCCACATGCGGCTCCTTGGCCCCTTGAGTGTGGCTCTTCCACAAAATACCACTTGCGGGCGCGCACGTACAGTGCGACTGAAACTTTGTGGCCCATGCGCAGAAGTCTGTTTTCGGCTCTCGAAAGAAATTTCAATCGTTGTCCTGTTGATGTTTGGTTCTGTTGACTAATGAGTTTGCCGACCCCTGTCCCAGAGCAATTGGAAACCCAAATCCACCCCTGCCTGGGTATGGAGAGGCCGCTTTTTTAGACACCAGCGTGCTACCCCATCCAAAGCCCCAAATAGGATTCTCTCACTGACACCCCCCTGCGGGCTGCAACATCCTGGGCAAAGGGGTGGGTGTGGTGGGGAGGGCCCTTAGCATCCTTATTGTGTGGCATGTGGGAGTTGTAGCCAATTTCCTGTCTATGATTGTCTTGCTCTTAGAAAATATTTCCCGCGTATAAATGTGTCCCTTAAGCAATATACACATATTTAGTTTGCATTTTTTGAACGTGGGAAAATCAGAATCAAGTGTCTTACATTGCACAGCTTGATGATGTTTGCCCGATATTAGGTTCCTTGTTGATTCGTGTTCATCCATTCCATGCGGAATGTAGCACAGTTTAATCATCCTCTCCTGTCAGTGGACATTGGGGTGTTCCCAGTGGGTTGCCATTACAGACAAAGTTGCCATGAGCAACCTCACACAAGCCTCCTAGTGCACCTGGAGTCTTCTCTAAGCAGAGGCTGTTAAACCTTTTGAACCAAGACCCACGGTAAGAAATACATTTCATAAGGTACCAGGATCTACAGAGACTAAATAAAAGTCTTACCAAACTCTAGATGAGATACACTCTGATAAATTCTGTTCTTTATTTTTTCTAACATACTGACTGTGACCGACTAAATTGAAGTTATCAGTGACTAAAGGGTCACAAAGCAGAGCTGTTGAGTTGTATGGCCTTGTGAGGCAGGATAGATAGCAGCTAGGGCAGGGGGAAGGGGGGAGGAAAAGAGGGAAGTTTTCTTACCCACGGAATAAAAAAGTCAGCAATCTTGGAACTTGCCGAGATAAAATTGCCAGATGTTCTCAGAAATTTGGGGGAAGCCACAACAATGTAAACGGGGGACCTGGAAATCTAGTCTGTTGCCCAAGATATCCAGCAGGGGGATCTTGAAACCTATAAGTTGGGGGAGGAATATAAAACCCTTGAATCCCCACCAGGTGGGGCGCTGAGACTAGCTGAGTTGCTTGCTTGTGCTTTATGCCAAGTGTATTTTTAATAAATGTTCTTGCTTTGCTTCAGCACTGCTTTTTGTCACTCATCTGAATTCTTTCTCAAAAGTGTGACAAGAGCCGAGGAGGGGAGAGGCCCCTTCAACTCAGGCAGCTCTCTGGTGACAGTATGACCTTCTTCAACTTTATTAGAGAAAGAATGCAAAATTAAGTTTCCCATGGGCAGTACACCAGAGTCACAATTGCTCAACATCTTTTTAAATATTTGTCAACATGGTAGTAATAGCATGGGATCTTGTTCACATATCTATGTTTATTGGTCATTTGTATTTACTCCCGTGAGCTCTGAGGGTGTTTCCAGAAGAAATTAGCATTTAAATTAGGAGACTGAGTAAAGAAGGCGACTCACCAATGTGGGCAGGCATCATCCAATCCACTGAGGGTCCAAACAGAACAAAAGGGTGGAGAAAAGACTAACTCTCTCTTCTTGAGCTGGGATGTCCATCTATGATGCCCTTGGACATCATAGTTCCTGTTTCTCAAGGCTTTGAAGTCCAGAGTTTACACCAATGACCTTAACACCTTATTTTCAGTCCTTTAGCCTCTCAACAAATTACACCACTGGCTTTTCTGGTTCATTGCTTGCAGATGATAGATTGTAAGACTTCTCGGCCTCCATAGCCATGTGAGCCAATTCATGTAATAAATCTCATATATCTATATCTGTATCTATATCTATATCCTATTGGTTCTTTTTCTCTGAAGAACCCTAACACATTGTCCTTTTCCCTTATTAAAAAACAAAATTCAAGCCCTAACCAGTTTGGCTCAGTGGATAGAGCATCGACCTGCGGACTCAAGGGTCCCAGGTTCGATTCCGGTCAAGGGCATGTACCTTGGTTGTGGGCACATCCCCAGTAGGGAGTGTGCAGGAGGCAGCTGATCGATGTTTCTCTCTCATGGATGTTTCCAACTCTATCCCTCTCTCTTCCTCTCTGTAAAAAAATCAATAAAATATATTTTTAAAAAAATTCAACCTAGTAAATTTGAAGATCTACTTGGCTTTATTAAGGAATTTATGAATGGGGCAACACCTCATCCAGCAAGTACATAGGCAATGTTAACATTAAAACATTCAAACCTGTAAAGAATTTTTGTGAGTTCATTTGAGCCAAACTGTCGACAATTGCCGAGAAGCAGAATCTCAATGGATTGGGATAATGCTCCAGAGAATGGTGGTTTTTCATCTATTTTTATACATTGCAATCAAAGGAGGGGACATGGGAGGGTTACAAGAAATCCACTGGTGATAAATTAGGGAGGCAGGAGAAGGCAAAGTGGGGAAACCTCTGGGATTGGATAAAAAGTAAAAGATAGACACATACTTAGGTGGGTAGAGGATAGTTAACAGTCAACAATTAACATGGTAACAACAACAATGAAGGACTTTATGCTATCTGCCCTGGCACCCTGGCACAACTGCTTGTGCCTTGAGGGGTCCAGAAAAAGGGAAGTTACAAGTTGCCCAGACATTTCAAGGATATGTTATCAGAGATACAAAAAGACAGACAGGCTCGGTTAAGGTAAAGGCTGACCTTGTCAGTGAAGATACCGGCCTAGGGCGGGACTACCCACCATCACTGCTTTTACTTCAGGTTTTAATTTCAGACCATCCTTGTGGTGACTTTAGGTCTCTGAGTTTGCAAGACCGCCATGCAGGCCTCCCCTGAGCCTGTCAGGTCAGCATGTGGCCCCTTTCGTCCATAGCACTCTGAGGGGTTGTACAAAATGAAAGGTGTTTTATAGGTGAAAGGGTAGGGCAAGCCGTGACCAGTTTGGCTCAGTGGACAGAGCATCAGCCTGTGGACTCAAGGGTCCCAGGTTCGATTCCGGTCAAGGACATGTACCTTGGTTGCGGGCACATCCCCAGTGGGGGGTGTGCAGGAGGCAGCTGATCGATGTTTCTAACTCTCTATCCCTCTCCCTTCCTCTCTGTAAAAAATCAATAAAATATATTTTTTTACAAAAGGGGGGTGCGTAGGGCAAGAGAGCTCTCAACAAAAGAAAAGAAAAGACTTTTTTTTAGATGGAGACCTGGGTTTGGAGGAGAGAAAGGGAACAGAAAGGCTTTTTATCATGCAGGTTGCCTCTTCTTTCTATGGGGGAGGAGGGTGGGGAATGAGCCTACAGGACAGATTACTTTACTGGTGCCCGACCAGAAAATTCCAAATTGGTTGATGAAGATTCAATTTCTGGAAGAGGTTGAGACTACAATCAAATCAGGTATTAAATCTAGGGTTGGTATCATGGGATTTTAGCACAAGCGATGCCTTTTGGGCCTATAGTTTTCTCTGTACCGTGTGTCAATGCAAGAAACATTCAAACTTGTAAGAATTTTTATGAGTTTATTTCATCCAAACTGATAACAATTGCTAAGAAGCAAAATCTCATCAGATTGAACAAATGCTCTAGAAAATGGCAGTTTTACCACTTGTTTTATACATCAGAGAGAGAGGAAAGAAAAAAGGGAAACATCAATTTGTTGTTCCACTTAATTGATTGATTCGTTGGTTAATCCTTGTAGGTGACTTGACCAGGGATCAAACCCAAAACCTTGGCACATCAGGACAATGCTCTAACCCACTGCGCTACCTGGCCAAGGCTAATGTTTGTGTTTTACTTGGCAAGTTTAACCCCTTTGCATTTATGGTGATTACCAATAGATTTGGCATGGGTTCTTCCATCTTACTTGGTTATTTCTTCACATTCCCGTTTTTTTATGCAATTTGTTCATGTATTTTCTAATTGAACTGGGTGTTTCTGTTCTGCTTTCTTGTGTTTTGAGGATGGAGAGAATAAAATGGAATAAACATGGATAAGAGAGTCACTTAAAATGGAAGGAGTTGAGCCCGGCCGGTGTGGCTCAGTTGGTTGAATGTTGTCCTGTGCACAAAAAGTTGCGTTAGATTCCCAGTCAGGGCACATACCCAGGTTGCTGGTTCGATCCCCAGGTGTGTGCCCAGCAGGAGAAAGCTGGCACGGAGCCATCTGTACGTCCCGAGGAAAGGAAAGGGTGCCTGAGCTCCTCTGTTTTCATCAGCAACCAAGGAAGAACCATGAGCCTTACTAACTGAAATTCTTTACTAAGGCAACCACAGGGCTAGTCACACACAGACCCTACAATGTTTCCCCACTAAAGGACACTGCATACCAGGAAGAGCGTCTGTCCTCTCTCCCTCCTGATCAAAGATTCATCTCACGAGTCTCAAAGCAATTGGATCGTTTCCACAGCAGGAGGTTCAGCAGCGACTCAACCTCATCTTTTCTGTGTGTCCCTTCCAGTTGATGCCAAACAACCATGCGAGCATGCGTACCCTAGTCGTAACTTCTAGTGTCAATGTACCTTCACTTACTTTTCTGCCTACATAAGTCCCTCTCACTCCCCCCAAGTCAGAGCACTGTTTCAAGGCTAGCCTTCAACGAGTCTTCAATAAAACTCTTTTCTTAAGTTTACAGAGTCCGTTTTCTTTTCCTTGACAGAATTCCAACAGACAGATGGTCCCCTGACAACCAGGGCTGACCACGGAAACATTCGCAGCACTAGTAGGGTATCTCTGAGGGACCCACAAAAGCCCCTTTGAGAGAAATGGTCACTTTGAACATCTTCTGAGCCCACAGGGCAGTAGCAGACCTCAAGGGACTCGCCACAAGGGGTCATTCTTTCCCCCAACCCCTCCCAGGAGGGTTGGACAGCAGGGAGGTCAGGCTTGGGGCCTGCCACACTGCCAACCCAGAAGGTGTGAGGCAACCACCATGTGACCTGGCCCCAACAGGAAAGAGCTGATTGGCCTAGTAGGGTCACCTGACCCAACAGCAGCCAATCAGTAGGCTGAACTAGGATGTGGTGAGCTGATTCCCTCTCAAAAATTTGAACTAGGAGCACCTGATAGGCAGTGGGAAGGGATAGAGCTGAGCTGATATGGGAAGGAAGGGCCAAAGGAGGGGATGTAGGATCAGAGACTTCGGGATTGTCCCAAGCCCAAAGGTGAGGAAGCAGGAGTTCTGGGGATGCGGGTGGGGGATGGGGGAAAGCAACAAGACAGAGGAAAGATGTGAAGAACAGAGGGGTAATAAGGCTGGTTTTAAGATTGGCAAGAGCATATGTTGAGTTTCTTTGTGGCAAAGGTTTGGTTTGGTTTGGTTTGGTTTGGTTTGGTTTGGTTTGGTTTGAGCTCCAGTGAATATGTGCAGACTCCGACTGCTGAGTCTAGAAGCCATCCTGGGTCTAGTTCCAGGCCACAGTCCTGACTATCCCGTGGTTCCTGTTCTTGTGTATCAACGAGGTCTTGCTGTCCAGTGTGTCCTCCCAACCAGAAACGCCCATTGCTTGAGATAACAGGAGTTGGACTGTGCGTCCTGCAAGGTCCAGAGTGCGGCCGCAAAGAGAAAGTCAAAGAACATCCCCGAAGGGCCAGGGCACGAACTGGCGTCACCAGAAACAGAGCCCGGCTGGGCCCTCAACGGACTTCACACCAGGCGATTCTTGCTGCATTTTCCCCAATAAAATCCTCCTTTATTGGGCTTTATTTAATTCTGTGAAAACACGCCTTATTATAAAAACAGAATGAAATCCATAAACCAAACCTCAAAACCTCTAGCAAAACAAGATCCCATTAAATTAGTAAAGTAATTGCTGGCAGGACAGTCCCTTCCACTCATTGCTTTTGTCGCTTGTTTCTTGAGATCACGGCTCCAATCAGGCCGACGGCTGCCAAGCCCACTCCTGCGATGCCAGCCGCCATGATGGCATCTCTGACCTGCAAGAGAGAGGAGGTGGGTCAGACTCTGTGTCGGGAATCTGAGTACAGGCTGTACAGTCCACAAGCATGTTCAGCTCATAGAGCCTCGCATGCCCCTTGGTCTCCATAACAAACTCAGAAGTCAACAAATATTGGCAAGGAAATGGGGAGAAGAGGGCTGGATGGGGAAAGAGTTGGCGGATGGAGCCAGCTGGCCAGGAAGGGACCTGGACTTGAAGAGGGAAACTCGATTCGCCCTGCGGGTATTTAAAGCACATGAATCCCCGTGGGTGGCTGTGGAAAGGACAGGGAGATGAAGCCAGGATGGCTGCGGTGCTGGCTGGCCAACGGGGAGCCCTGGAAGCTAGTGTGAGGTCAAGGAGGAATTGCTACTGAATCATCAATAAACACTGACCTCCATGAGGGCAAGGACCTCACATATCTTGTTCATTGCTGTATCCCCAGGGCCCGGCCAGGGGCCCGACCAGGCGCAAGCAACACCAGCTCCTGTGATAACGCAAAGGGAGAGCAAGCTCCCTCTTCAGCTCATAGCAACTGTCCCCAAGGAAGGCACATGGCCCAAATCAGCAAGGCGCAACTTTTTCCCACTGAAGGCTTGAAAGCGTGTCTTGAGCACAAATTGAGAAATCTCACCCCAAAACCAAGCCAGGCATTTAAGCAGAATCAAGAACAGCAAAGGAAATCAATCAATCAATTAATTAATTAATTAATTTTAAAAAGAACAGCAAAGGAAAAGATTCTTAATCATTGTATGCCAAGAAGTCCAATGAAGACAGTGTATCAAAAATCCCAGGAATAAGAAGGATGAAAATGTGGACTTGATACCCTGAACCCACATCCTTACATGACATGATCGCCACTGCCCTTGCTACTCTAACCACGTAGCTTGCCTGGATTGTATATGTGTGGCTGCCACAACCCCTAGTGACCAATGCAGGAAAGAATTTGGAGGTCCTCTGTGCATATATACACTGAGTGGCCAGATGATGATGATCTCTGAATGCATAATCATCTGGCCATTCAGTGTATATCCTATATAATAAAAGGCTAATATGCAAATTGTCCCCTTGACCAGGAGTTCTACCAGCAAGCAGGCCGGCCAACTGCCCATGTCCCCGACCCCTGGCCAGGCTGGCTGGACCCCACCCATGCACGAATTCATGCACCGGTCCTCTAATATATATATATGTATATATATATATATATATATACACACACACACACACACACACATATACACACACATACACACACACATATATATATACACACACACACACACACACACACTGAGTGGCCAGATTATTATGGGTTCAGAGATCATAATAATCTGGCCACTCAGTGTATACGCCAAATGTGTCCAGCTGTGTGAGACGTCAGGAGATACACCCGTGTAATTAACGTGACAAGGCACCCTTCAGTGATGTTCTTAGCAGCCAGAAAACATGATGACAGAATGGGAGGAAGCTACCGACCTGAGGTTTGACTGCTGCTCAGTCTTTAAACTTTCCCCTAAAAGGCAATGAGGCACGGCTTTGTGGCCGCCCTGGCTCTGCCGGGTGAACGTGCTAGGACGCCTGCGTAAATCCACTGCACCCAGTGTTTTCCTGGCTCGGCTCTGTGTCAGGTGGGAGACGTGGTTGGCGGATGATGGAGGAGGCACATGGTGCCCCAGTTCTCTACAGAGAAGAAATGCTGATGCCGCTGGATCACATAAAGGATACTTTGTCCAGGAAACAACAGCAACCCCATTGTCTGCGGTCACGCTGTGTGCAGAGTATAATGGAACGCAGGAAAGTGCTCTCTGGTTAGTCCTGGGAGTGCAAATGTTACAGGAAATCCATCCTGAGAGTCAGCACCACTGCAGATGCCACGGATGGCTTTCTGGTGCGAGGCCGGTGGGTCCAGCCCAGCCTCCGTGCTGAAACCACCGGGGTTCTGATCATGAACATGGGCTACGTGGTGTGCGTCAAGGGTCTTAACTCAGAATGCTATGAAGGAGAAACACTAAGAAATCCTTTTTTTTTTTTTTTTTTAGTGGACAAACTGAAATACTGTCAGACTACAGAAAATTCGCTGTCTATGCTACTACACAGCTTCTCTCCGTTGAGCGCCAGAATTGTTTCTGGGAAAAAGAAAATTCTAAGGTGCTTTCTGCAAATTCAGTAATGTTCTGAGTGGATAAAGGAACAGTGTTATTCTAAAAACAATTGGATTTTGACCACAAGAGGTTACGAAATAAAAATGGGTATAAGGTATTTGTATAGAAATCTAACTTTAATAATTACAATAGTAAAAAAATAATTCCTTGCAACTTATCCAGATTTATGTAATGTATGCATTACCATTGGCCACATCTTCAATTTCTCTTTATCCTAACATTTTATCTGATGAAGAGTAGACTTCACTATGAGTGTGGCTCCTAGTTGCTTTTTGAAGAAGTTCTATCCACAGGCCAGAAGGGACGGGCAAAAAATGTTCATAAAGTGATGAAAAGCAAGGATCTACAACCAAGATTGCTCTGCCCAGAAAAGCTGTCATTTAGAATTGAAGGACATATAAAGAGCTTCCCAGACAAGAACAAGTTAAAGGAATTCATCACCACCAAACCCTTATTGTGGTGAAATGTTAAAGGGTATTCTTTGAGAAGAAAAAATATATAAAAAATATGAACAATAGTATGTCAATAAATACATGTCTATTAACAAATGAATCTAAAAATCTATATATATAAAAGCCCAAGTGACCGTTATAACTGGTCAACTGAACAACCAGCCGACTGGTCACTATGACGCGCACTGACCATCATGGAGTAGACACTCAATGCAGAAGCTACCCCTGGTGGTCAGTGCACTCCCACAGCCAACCTCCCATGAACAGCCAACCTCCTATGGTCCCGCCCCCCCAGCCGGCCAGCCCTGATTGGCCCCGATCGGGACTGGACGAGATGGCCCCAATTGGCCCCAATCGCCAGCCAGGCCAAGGGACCCCACCCATGGACAAATTCGTGCACTGGGCCTCTAGTACAAAATAAGTGAAGAAGCAGAACAGAAACAGACTCATAGACACAGAAAATATTTTGATGGTTGCCAGATAAGAGGGGGTCAGGGCATGGGTAAAAAAAAGTGAAGGAATTAAGAAGTACAAATTGGCCCTAGCTGGTTTTGCTCAGTGGATAGAGTGTCAGCCTGCGGACTGAAGGGTCCCAGGTTCGATTCTGTTCAGGGGCACATACCCGGTTGCGGGCTTGATCCCCAGTAGGGAGTGTACAGGAGGCAGCCAATCAATCATTGGTGTTTCTATCTCCCTCTCCCTCCCTTACTCTTCCTCTCTGAAATCAATAAAAAATATTTTAAAATAAAAAAATAAAGCACAAACCACACATTTTAGTCTTAATCCATTACTGCCCTTTCTTTAAAATGTATGTTTTTTTCTTTTTTTTTTTAATTTCAGAGAGGTAGGACATTTTCAACATCCACTAAACCACCATGCTCATGAGATGGGAGACGTGTGGAAATTACCTTTTTGTCTGCTCACATCATGTATTACAACCATTACTCACCAGGCCAGTAGTTCTCAGCTGGGGACCGATTTGCCTTACCCTCTGGGGGAAATGTGGCAACAGTTACAGACATTTTGTTTCTCATACCTGGCCGAGAGGAAGTGCTACTGACACCTAGTGGGGAGAGGCCACAGGTGCTACTAACCTCCTTGCAATGCACAGAGCAAGTCATGACAATGAAGAATTGTCTTCATGGTCAATAACCCAAAATGTCAGTAGTACTGAGGTTGATAAACCCTCATTTTTAGGCCAAGAAATGAAAGAGGGGATCTTTGGAAACAGTATAGACGGCACCTTTGCTTTGTAATATATTCTCGTTTCTTTTTTTTTTTTGGGGGGGGGGTCCAGTAGAATTGCTTATGCTGTTTTATTGTTGCTGTGTTGCCACTGTTGTTGCCTTTCCAGAGGGTGGGTGGTGCATAGGGCTAAAGCCATAGGGAGAAAAGCGTGGTGTGTCCAATTTTCAATGCTTCATTTTGCAAGCAGAGTTGAATTGTTTCTATAGAGTAAACTATTTCTTAGTGATTTTACTATCTCAAAGTTGAAATTATAGTTAATTGCCCTGAATATTATTCATGCCTAGTGACATATGTATTTATGAAATTATGTCACAATTTTGTATTGACTTATAACTCTTCATTTATATAAACCTGTCTGTTCTTTAGTCTATTAATAATCAATGGAAAATAATAAAAAATGAGATGACTAGGAGATAGATTATAAATCTACCAAATCTTCCTAATGCCGCACCCTGAATTTATAGAGTATCTTATTGCTTTCAGTTCCTTTTTTTTTTTTTTTTTTTTTTTTTTTGGAAACATCAATGATGAGAGAGAATCATGGATCAGCTGCCTCCTGCACACCCCACAATGGGGATTGAGCCCGAAACCCGGGCATGTGCCCCAACCGGGAATTGAACCTTGATCTTCTGGTTCATAGGTCGATGCTCAACCACCGAGCCACACCAGCCGGGCTACTTTCAAGTTTCTATAGTGACTTTTACTTCAGGTTTATTGCTTCCTAGGAGTATGGAAATTTACCTGAAGTAAAAGCCACCTGGGAATGAGGGCCTCAATTGTTAGGCAAAATCACCAATGATGAAAACAGATTTATTGAGCATAAGTTTCTCTTTTTTATGTGATAGTGTCACTGCTACTTTTTAGAAAAACTTCTTCTATACCCAAATCTATCAATAAACGTTAGTTTTCTAATTTAAAATAAATAAATAAATAAATGGAAAACAGGACAGAGACAATAACAAAATCAGAGGAGCAGTCTGGGGGTCCAACATCGAATTAGAGTTTCAGAATGAGAGAAGAGAAAATGGAAATTTTCCCAGAACTGAAGGAAAAGGGTTTCCAGAGTGAAAAGAATCATCAAGTGCCCAGCACAATACATAAAAATAGATCCACACAGGTATATCATCGTGACATTTCAGAGCACTGAAGGTAAAGAAAAGATTCTATAGCTTCTGGAAAGAAAAAGTAGGTCACATGCAAAGGATCCAAAATCTGAACCATTTCAGACTTCTCGTCAACAAGAGCATTAGTTACCTGACAATGAAGCAATGCCTTCAAATTGGGGGCATGGGGGGGGGGGGAGATATACTCTTTTGCATCAATTTGCACCTAAGAACTTTTCCAGTGTTTTCACACACAAAAAATAAATGGTACATGCCAAAACCGGTTTGGCTCAGTGGATAGAGCGTCAGCCTGTGGACTGAAAGGTCCTGGGTTCGATTCCGGTCAAGGGCATGTAACTTGGTTGCGGGCACATCCCCAGTAGGAGGTGTGCAGGAGGCAGCTGATCGATGTTTCTCTCTCATCGATGTTTCTAACTCTCTATCCCTCTTCCTTCCTCTCTGTAAAAAATCAATAAAATATATATTTTAAAAAAAATAAAAAATAAATGGTACTGAAAGAGTAGGAAGGGAGAGGAGTGAGTGAGAGAGAACAGGAAAGAAGTTAGCTACCCCGGAGAAAAAGAGATTCCAAAAAAGAGAGATCGTGGCCAAAATCAGACTTAGCAAATGAACAAGACTGCATCCCTGGCGCCTCCTGGACTGACCCTGGGGTTGCAGCAGGCCTGGGAACAGAGCCTTTCACACGCATGAAGAGCCGTGTCAGACAGACCTGGCTTCCAATCCCACCGCTGCTGCTTATCAGCACGGTTGTAGATGCCCAGGAAGACACAAGTCCCAGGTCTGCAGACTCAACACAGATTTGTTTGGTCAAACAAATGGTCATCGACAAGTTCCTTAAGTGCGGTGAGCCTCGGCTTCCCCATCTGTAAAGTGGGGATAATAAAACCCGCCTCTGGGCCTGTGGGAAGGGTCCAGGGAGGCCTTGGCAACGGGGGTGACATCACCTCCTAACTGAACTGCTCTACTCTGCTGACTGGCAGTTCTCCCCACCCTCATCCCTACCCCGACTCAGTCCCTCGAGGGCAGGGATTCTGTCCCTGCTGTTTTGTCTCGTTCGTGCCTCCGCCTCCACCCCGGCCTGGCCCACACGGATGCCCAGCCACTGGCAGCGGAGGGAACGGGGACAGGGACCCAGGCTGAGGACGCACCTGGTCGCTGCGGGGGACTCCGTAGCGCAGCTCGTTCACGAAGTGCTCACAGTTCTCGCTGGTCAGCTTGTAGAGCATCTCCTGCCCCACCAGCTCCTCCGCCCGCTGCACGATCTTGCTGGGAGGCAGCGGGGCGTACTTCCCGTCATGCTTGTTATTGACATGGTACTTGTCTTTGCCGGCCACAAAATAAAGCAGCTCCTTCTTCACTATGGCCTTGTCGGTCAGGGCGGACATGAGGCTGGCCGCCCCGGCTCCCGCGATTTCACCTGTGGTTTCAAAGAGGAAACTGAGCGATGGCCCAGGGCTCACAGCGGCCTTCTGGCTGGGCACCCACCCTGGGCAGATGAACACAGATATTTTAAGTAAAATAAATGGTTATCGACAAGTTCCTTAAGGGCAGATGAGCAGACGTGGAAAGGGAAAGAGGGGAGGGTCAGACACGTGCTGTGTGGCTTGGGGGCAGGTGCTTGTGGTCTCTGGGCCCTGGTTTCCTCATCTGAAATCAGCAGCAGTGACGGTCCGTGATTCGGGGTGATTTTGTTGTAACCGAGAGTGGCGGGCCTTCTGCGCCCTGTGCCGCCTCAGAGGCCCTCTCGGTTATGCGGACGGGAGCCCTGCGCGCACCCGTCTCCCTGGGCCAACAGAGTGTGAACCTCCTGCGATCCTATCGGGGCCCCACGTCCTCGGCGTATACAACGCCGACTACGGTAGGAAGGTGGGGGATCTGCACCTTCTGGGAACAAAGGGACCAAAACCCCATAGCTGCTCCCTGCGAGGTGACGCCAGGGAGGCCCGTGGGCTCCCCGGCACGGCCTGGCCGGGGCTGAGGCGCTGGAAGCGGCCGCATAGCAGCGTTTGGAAACCATTGCCCCGACCAAACTGCCTTCTTGCAGCACTCAGCACCCACCGCCAGTCCAGGAACCAAGAGAACACGGGGTCACCTTTGCCCACAGCTCCCCGTCTCCCTCTCCCCCCGGCCCAAGCACAGTGGAGGCCCCGGGCATCCTTACTTGGGGGGGCCAGGTGGACCACATATCCATCCCCAACGTAGATGGCCCAGTGTCTGTAGAAGGGGCGGAAAATCTCAATCAGGTCTCCAGGGTTGGGCTCTGGCTGCAAAACCAAGAACAGGGCTGTTAGAGGCGGTCGGGACGAGATCGTGGAAGCCTGGGGCAGAGGCTGAGGTCCCTGCCCGATGCTGTCAAATCAGAAGTGTGTCCGCAGAGGGTCCACAACCTGGCCTGGGACCTGATCGAGAACTGGTGATGCGTGTATGCGTGTGCATATGCGTGTGTGCGTGTGCACGTGTGCG
This sequence comes from Plecotus auritus, assembly GCF_963455305.1. NCBI lineage: Eukaryota > Metazoa > Chordata > Mammalia > Chiroptera > Vespertilionidae > Plecotus > Plecotus auritus. The sequence goes on along the minus strand of NC_137783.1, from coordinate 151,926,920 downwards.
CGTGTGCGTGTGTGAACCCTTCCTCCCCTCTGCTGTACCCACACCAACATGTGTGGGTTTTCCACACCAAACAATTCAATCTTCCGTGAGCACGAACCACCCACCCTTAACGCAGACCCCACAGGTTAAAGGCTCGGTCCCACAAGACTGCCCCCCGCAATTCAGCTGCCAGTCACGGGTCCAAGTTGTCACCTGAGCTTCTGACCAACCAGCTGTACATTGGGAGTTCCCACAACCCCCTCCTCAGCTCCAGTGATTTCCTAGAGTGGCTCACGGAACTCAGGAAAACTGTTTACTTACTGGCTTTCCAGCTTATCACGGAAGGGTACCGCTCAGGCACCGCCAGATGGAAGAGATGCACAGGGCAAGGGGTGTGGGGAGGGGCCCAGCCCACGCCCTCTCCCAGCGCCTCCACGCGTTCGCCAGGCCCTTACAGCACGGCGTGTATGGAGGCTACACTAGGCGGGCACGATGGATTCGATCATTGGCCATTAGTGACTGACTCAACCCCAGACCGCTTAACACAGGGCTGCCTCCTCGGGCTCTGAGCCCTCATCACCTCATTAGCATAAACTCAGGTATGGTTGAAAAGGGCTTTTTATGGGGGGGAAAAAAAACTACTCTCACCCAATCGCTCAGAAAATTACCAGGGTTTTAGGAACTGTGTGCCAGAAACTGGGGAAGAAGACCAAACAGGCATTTCTTTTTTTCTTTTTCTTTTTCATGGATAGAAATATCAACGATGAGAGAGAATCATGGATCGGCTGCCTCCTGCACGCCCCCTACTGGGGATCGAGCCCACCACCTGGGCATGGGCTCTTGACTGGAATCGAACCTGGGACCCTTCAGTCCGCAGGCCGATGCTATCCGCTGAGCCAAACCAGCTAAGGGCCAAATATGCATTTCTTATTCTATCACAATGAAGTGTGTGGGGGAGTGTGTGTGTGTGTGTGTGTGTGTGTGTGTGTGTGAGAGAGAGAGAGAGAGAGAGAGAGAGAGAGAGAGAGAGAGAGTGCAGGAGAAGGTGGGGAGGGTGCTGAAATCCCTCTGAGAGGCCCACCCTGTTAGGGGAGCACGAACAGAGCTTGACAAACATTCCGAGAGGTTCAAGATCACTTTCGGTCAATATTATTGAGGTGCCAACACGGTGGGCTAAGTGCCGAGGGTGGGGACATCGGGACTGGGACCGGAATCAGGGGTGAGAGCCTCTCTGGTCCAAGCCAACCTTAAATCTCTTTAATGAGCCAGGAAACCATCCCTTTGGGACACATACAGCGCCGTGAAGGGTGGGTCGGGGGCTGCCCACATCCCGCCCCCACGCTCTCTGCCTGGCTGAGAGATTCCATCAGAGCGGAGGAGGGCAGAACGAGGCAGCCTTGCACGGACTCCTTAGGGATAAAAACAGGCAGTGGGACTAGAAATGCACACACGGTACGGGGCGGGCGGGGGGTGAATATTTTCACAGGAATTTCACAGATCTTCTCTTAAGCAGCAATTAGCATTTATATTTCCAAATACACACGAGCTGAAAACAGGATACCCCCCCAAGGAAACTTCCTTTTAAAAACTTTTTTCAAAAAGAAGTCAAAGGAGGGGCACTTGCCCACGGGGCCCTGCGTACTAGTTAGAAGCAAGGGCTCGCTGTCCCCATGGCAACGAGGGTCACCTTTTAGGCACAGTGCTGAGTGGAACGTGAGAATGAGAGCCGCAACACAATACCGCTCCCATCAATTAAAGATGTCCCACAGGACCCAGGAACGCACGTCTTATGAGAGCCGCCCCTGAAAAAGAAAATTTTAAACAGCAACAACAGCAAGAAAAGAATCGCACAGCGTAAAGAACCCCACAGGCAGCACACTGGTGCTGGCCCCCTGGGAGCATGGAGTAAGGGAACCAAATGGACAACCACCCCTCGAGAGAGGGCCTGCCGGCGGCCGGCAGCCAGGAGCTAAGGGCGCGGCTCTCCTTCGAGCACGGAGATCTCACTAGAGCAGGCGTCCTCAAACCACGGCCCGCGGCCCGCCGAGGACATGGATCCGGCCCGCCGGGTGCCGCTGCCTGTCCTGCTTAGCAGCCGACGCGTCCCGGGCCCGCAGCGCGCATAGGAATTTGTTCATAGTTTTTTTTTTAAACTATAGTCCGGCCCTCCCACGGTCTGAGGGACAGGGACCTGGCCCCCTGTTTAAAAAGGTTGAGGACCCCTGCAGAGGAACAATGACTTCATGACAGACACAAGCCAAGTCAGCTGAATCCAAATCAAGGACTCGAGAAATCCTGTTGTAAAGTCAGAAGCACACGTTCTGCAGTCCAGGCGCCAGCTCGGTGCCTCTGCTTGTTTCTGCGTGCAAGCTCAGGGTGGTTTCTACGCTGGAGGAAAAGTCAAAAGACTACTATTTAGTGACACGTGAAATTCACACGTCAAACGGTAGGTGCCAGTGTCCACACCGTTTCCTGGCCCGCGGCCACACCCCGGCACCTGCATTGTCCACGGATGCTTTCTACACGGCAGAGCTGAGTCACTGAGTGGAGACCCTAGGGCCTGCGGGACCTAAAATCTTCACTCTCGGGCCCTTTGCAAAAGGTTTGCGCCTCCTGTCATAAAGGGATCGGCGGTGCGGCCTCCTTGCTCGGCTTGGGGACCAGCAGGAAGCGCTGGGGGGAGCTGCCTCTTTGCAGGGCACGGCTGGGAGCCGGGGCCTCTCACCCAGCCCGGGCGGTGACGATGGCGAAGCTGAGCCTGCACCCACGGGATCGTAGGACAAAAAGCCTTTATCCTCCCCGCACCAACAGAGCCACAGAGGGCTGTGGAGCAGCCGTTTTCCTCAGCAAGCCAATTGAAACACACTTTCTGGCCTCCCACACTCACACTGGAAACACGACCTAAACAACCACAGATAAAAACCCATCGAGTAAGTTATTCCACATCCATATGCACAGCCACGAGAGAGAAGGAGGTGGATTTTCACGGGCAAACATGGAAATAATCGAAAAAAGTATGCTGAGAAGCATTATTATCTCCATTTTTGCTTAAAATACATGTTTATACATTTATAAAGCAAAATGTAATATATACTATGTATGACCTGAGGAAAAGACACCAAACTGTTGTGTATTATGTACTGTGGGGGAGGGGGGGGGTTGGGACTTTAATATTTTATACTGTATGATTTAATTGGTTTTTTACCAAGATGAATCCTTCCACGATAAAAAATGTTTTAAGATGTTTAGATGGGCAAAAACCCCTCATGATGATGAACTTGCATTTTTTTAACTGAAAAAGGAGAACATTATCTCTTTTTTAAAAAAATACATTTTATTGATATTTTACAGAGAGGAAGGGAGAGGGATAGCTAGAAACATCGATGAGAGAGAAACATCGATCAGCTGCCTCCTGCACACCTCCTACTGGGGATGTGCCTGCAACCAAGGTACATGCCCTTGACCGGAATCGAACCTGGGACTCTTCAGTCCGCAGGCCGATGCTCTATCCACTGAGCCAAACCGGTTTCGACGAGAACATTATCTTGAAACCATCTCCCATCTGGAACCTGCGACTATGACCATGTTACTGCTGCTTAAACATAAGTAATATAGCCCAGCATCGACCTATGAACTAGGTCACAGCCGTGGGCAAACTACGGCTCGCGGGCCGGATCCGGCTGTTCTATCCGGTTCTCTTGCTCTCCCCTCCGCTCCTTTACTTTGAATTTATATTAGTTCACACAAACACTCCATCCATGCTTTTGTTCTGGCCCTCCGGTCCAGTTTAAGAACCCATTGTGGCCCTCGAGTCAAAAAGTTTGCCCACCCCTGAACTAGGAGGTCACGGTTCAATTCCCCGTCAGTAAAGATGCTAATAGACTTCCCTATGCATGGGAAAAAATACCACAAGCAAACTGTCTTGGCCAATTGGAAGAAAATTACAGAAAAACAGTTAATAGCCATAACCCCGTGGTCGGCAAACTGCGGCTTGCAAGCCACATGAGGCTCTTTGGTCCCTTGAGTGTGGCTCTTCCACAAAATACCACGGCCTGGGCGAGTCTATTTTGAAAAAGTGGCATTAGAAGAAGTTTAAAAAATTTGGCTCTCAAAAGAAATTTCAATCGTTGTACTGTTGATATTTGGCTCTGTTGACTAATGAGTTTGCCGACCACTGCCCTAACCGGTTTGGCTCAGTGGATAGAGCGTCGGCCTGTGGACTGAAGGGTCCCAGGTTTCAATTCCGGTCAAGGGCATGTACATTGGTTGAAGGCACATCCCCAGTAGGGGGTGTGCAGGAGGCAGCTGATAGGTGTTTCTCTCTCATCGATGTTTCTCTCTATCCCTCTCCCTTCCTCTCTGTAAAAAAATCAATAAAATATATTTTTTTTTAAAAAAAAAAACAGTTAATATCTTTAACAGATAAAGAGTTTTTATAAGTCCATAAAATATATTTCAAGCCCTAGCTGGTTTGGCTCAGTGGATAGAGCATCGGCCTGCGGACTGAAGGGTCCCAGGTTTGATTCCGGTCAAGGGCACATACCTGGGTTGTGGGCTGGATCCCCAGTAGGGGGCATGCAGGAGGCAGCTGATCAATGATTCTCTCTCATCATTGATGTTTCTATCCCTCTCTCCCTCTCCCTTCCCCTCTGAAATCAATAAAAATATATTTTTAAAAAATAAGCAATACCGCCATGCTGGTATGGCTCAGTGGTTGAGCATCAACCCATGAACCAGGAGATCATGGTTTGATTCCCAGTCAGGGCACATGCCTAGGTTTCAGACTCAAACCCCAGTAAGGGACGCACAAGAGGCAACCAATCAATAATTCTCTCTCATCATTGATATTTCTCTCTCTCCTCCCCTCTCCCTTCCTCTCTCTGGGATTAATTTAAAAATATTTTTTAAAAGTAATACTTAAATGTAACAGAAAGCCACAAAGCAATCTATAATAATAAAAGCATAATAAGCTAATTAGACTGGACGTCCTTCCAGACGTCCTTCCTTCCAGACAAAGCCACAGCAGGCAGGGGCCAAGACCCTTGCACAAATTTCATGCATCGGGCCTCTAGTTTTTTTAATAATACAGATGGATGTGTATCAGATCTTGGAATTAGGAAAGACACTAAGGATAAAGGCTAAAGAAAAACGCATGAAGTAAAAGATGAAAAGGTTTTATAATTTTTTAATGTTAAAGTTCCTATTATTGAAAGTTTCTATTATTGCCTATTACGTTCATATTTCCTTAAAAGGGAAAATGATCCCCACAGTCCCAGGTGCCCAGGCAGCTGTGCTTCACACCATGTGATGTGATCAAACTGGACTAGATCTAGCTGGACTAGAGGGCCTCAGGGCCCCAAGCAGGTCAGCATCCTATGATCCACCGTTGAGACGTGGAGCTGGACCAATCAAATCCCCTCTCTCTCAAAAATTTGAACCAAGAAATGAAAAAGAAGAATAGCTTTTTGGCAGTAGGGGCTGAAGCTGAAAAATCGTGACGTAAGGAGGCAAGAAAGACGCCATGGACCATGGGTGGGAGGAGACACCACCAACTCGGACCAAATGGAAGCCCCCGGTAATAGCGGGAGAGAAGGGAGCAGGCATATGAAGAGAGCTAGCTGAGCCCTGGCCAGTGTGGCTGCTGGCTGGGCGTTGACCATACACCAAAAGGCTGGTGGTTTGACTCCCAGTCGGGGGATATGCTCAGGTTGTGGCTCTGTCCTCGGTGAGGGGCGTGCAGGAGGCAGCCAGTCGATGTTCTGTTCTCACATCTCTCTCTCTCTCTCTCTCTCTCTCTCTCTCTGTCTGTCTGAAAATCAATTAAAAATTTTTAAAAAAAGAAAGAAAGAGCCCTGGCCGGTTTGGCTCAGTGGATAGAGCGTTGGCCTGCGGACTCAAGGGTCCCGGGTTCGATTCCAGTCAAGGGCATGTACCTTGGTTGCGGGCACATCCCCAGTAGGAGGTGTGCAGGAGGCAGCTGATCGATGTTTCTCTCTCATCGGTGTTTCTGGCTCTCTATCCCTCTCCCTTCCTCTCTGTAAAAAATCAATAAAATATATCAAAAAAAAAAAAAAAGAAAGAAAGCCGAGTCACATCCATGTGGATGGCAGAGCACTAGAGTGGAGATGCATAAACTCCGGAGGCTGGAATGCCTGGAACCACCTGGACCCTGACGCCTCCCAGCTGTAGGCCCTGGCTGGCCTGGCCTCATGATAGCTCCTGCTGTTGGGTTTTCACAGACTCCCCTCCCGCTCCACAGAGGTCCTCAGACCACAGCTGCTTTCCTTGGACTAGCTGAGTGGTGGCTTGTTCCACGGAGAGCCAGACTAGCTCACCTAGGCATGGGGGAAATACCACAAGCAAGCTGTCTGGGCCAACCGGAAGGAAATTACAGAAACACAGTTAATATCTTCAACAGAAAAAGAGTTTTTATAAATCCATAAAATATATTTCAAGCCCTAGCTGGTTTGGCTCAGTGGATAGAGAGTCAGCCTGGGGAGTGAAGGGTCCCAGGTTCGATTCTGATCAAGGGCATGTACCTTGGTTGCAGGCACATTGCCAGTAGGGGGTGTGCAGGAGGCAGCTGATTGATGTTTCTCTCTCATCGATGTTTCTAACTCTCTATCCCTCTCTCTTCCTCTCTGTAAAAAAAACAATAAAATATATTTTTAAAAAAATAAATAAAATAAAATAAAACATTCCAGGCGATTCTACTGTGCAGCCCAGGAGAGGGTGTCTGAAGGGGAGAGGGTGTCTGAAGGGGAGAGGGTGTCTGAAGGGGAGAGGGTGTCTGAAGGGGAGAGGGGGTGAGCCCGAAAGGTTCGTCTGAGATGAGCAGTCAGACCTCATTTCGCAGGAGGGAAACTGAGGCTGAGAGGGATGAGGTCACCTACCAGGGTCAGCCTGAAAGCGGCCCCGCCCCTGCCCCGCCACAGGGAAAGGGACACATCCCTGTAGCAGATCTCAGCAGGCCGCCCTGCAGCTCTGACCCGGGGCCAGCCCTCGGCCGTGGGCACTGGGCAGGGCCCGAGAGGGAAGCAAGGGCACTTTTATTTTATTTTATTTTATTTTTAAATATATTTTATTGATTTTTACAGAGAGGAAGGGAGAGGGATAGAGAATTAGAAACATCGATGAGAGAGAAACATCGATCAGCTGCCTCCTGCACACCTCCCACTGGGGATGTGCCCGCAACCAAGGTACATGCCCTTGACCGGAATCGAACCCGGGACCCTTCAGTCCGCAGGCCGACGCTCTATCCACTGAGCCACACCGGTTTCGGCAGCAGGGGCACTTTTAGAAGGATTTCTATCCAAGGGTTGAAACCCACCAAAGAGAACGCCTTTCACTGGAGGCCCCTGGGAAGGGCTCCAGTCCGCCCACACTCGGCCCGTTAGCCCCGCCGCCCGGCGCCTGCCACTTCGGTTTTGTGATGAAATATTCCAGGCGCAGAAAAAATGCAGAGAGTGGGCTGTGTTTCAGTCAAGGTGGATGCAGTCTTCAGGAACAGTACACTGGTCACAGCCTGGGGCTCAGAGCCGGGCAGCCTGGGTTCAAGTCCCGGCTCTGCTCCTTACTAACTGGATAGTCCGGGGCAAGCGACTCCGTTTCTCCAGGCTCCGTTTCCTCCACTGTAAAATGGGAGTCATTACAGCACCTGATTCGTGGACATCTCCTGAGGATCAAGTAAGCTCAGACCTACGACACACTCAGCAAGTACCGCCCTGCACGTAGGGCGCGTTCTAGAGGGGGCAGGGTTTTTTTGTTTGTTTGATTTTGGGAGAGAGAGAGACGCGGATCTGTTGATTCACTTATTCATGCATTCATTGGTTGATTCTTGTAGGTGTCCTGACTGGAGATCGAACCCAGAACCTTGGCGCGTCGGGAGGATGCTCTAACCAACGGAGCTACCCAGCCAGGCCACAGAAGGCGCGTTTTGCTGCCACGGCTCTATTTTTGGTTTGGGAAGGCCGAAGGCAGTTCCGGGACCAGCTGGAGACACTCGGGATGTTGTGAAACCCGATCTGGGAGCAAGGTCCTCGCCCTGCTGGGTGAGTGTGGCAATCCCGAGCCCCCTCCCCTGCATCTCTCACACTCTGGGCAAATGTCTAGAAGCTGGGGATTTCAAAACCAAAGGCCCTGCAGTCCCAGGGGGGAAGGGACTGGCCAGCTGGGAGAGGGGAGTTTCCGTGACCGCGTTCTAGGAAGAGAAGAAAGCCCTGAGGACTTGGCTGTCCATCCCAGCCAGCTGAGGCTGCCTGTCGCAGTCCAACCGAGGCAGAGCCCCTCTCTGCAATGTTGCTGTGTGACCTCCAGGAGTCACTTAACCTCTCTGAGCGTCTCTGGTAGAGCGGGGCTATTAAGATCCAACAGGCAGGGTCTGTGTGTAAAATAAATAACAGGGGAAAGTTGGAGACCTGCTCATGTCCAGGAGAGGGCTGAGACCTGTACCCCAGGTGGGGTGGGTGCAGGGAGCATGCGGAGGAGGCCTGACTGCCCAGCCTCCCCAGCCTCAGGCCCAGAGAGAAGATGGAGGAGGGGTTGGGCTGACACATTACCTCTGCCCTTGCCAGCTGCCTGGGAAAGGGACAGTGTTGATCCCAGCAGGCACCAGGCCCAGTGGCCCAAAGGTCATGGGTATTCTGGGGAAAAACTCATCCACCCTCCCAGGCTCTTGCCCTCCAGGCCCCAGGCCTGTTCTGTGTGTCCAACCCCACCCCACTTGAATCGGGAAACCACCTCCATCCCCACCAGGCACCGCTGGGGTTTCCACACATATCTGGATCCTTATATCCTTACAGCCGTCCAGCTCACCAGGAAAGGGCTCAGAGATGGGAAGTAACTTGCCCAAGGTCTCAGAGCTCTCTGAGAAGTAGTGCCAGGATCCAAGGCCAAGATCTTTTCCACAATACCACGCAATTCGCACAAAGGTCCTGTCATCCGATGACAGCCCCATGGCACACGTTGCCTCTGCATCACTGTACTCTCGGCCTGAAATTCTCTTGGCTGTTCCCTGGCAAACTCCTACTCATCCCTCAAGACAGGCTCAACGTCTCCACCCGCGCTGCCTCCCCGAAGCCCCAGCAGAGTCGCTGCTGCCTCCAAAGTCACAGCCCCGCTGTCCAGTGACTCTAACTGTGGGCTGAGCCCATGGGAAGGGGTGATCACTTTCCATGCCCAGCCGGCCAGCTAGGCGGAGCAGCCAGCCTGGCACATACAGGTTCTCAGCGGAGGCGGCGGGGGGGGGGGGGGGGGGAGGGAGGGGGGAGAACCCTGCAGGCCCTGAAGCCTCACTGCTCTTTGAGGAGGGTCCTCTTCCCCCTGCCCCTCTGTGCCCCTTAGGTAGCTCTGCAGAGACCTGCTAGACCAGGCAAACAGAGGGTCAGAGAGAAGCGAGTCTAGAAAGTCAGAGGCCAGAGAAAGCCCATCCATTTCCCCATGTTCTGGACTCAGTTTCACTTGGATATTCGCTTCCCCAGCAGCAGCTGCTCAACAAGACACAGATTAAGGACAGGGGGTGGAGGAGGGGGAACAGGGGGTGGAGGAAGAAGGACAGAGGCTCCTGGCCTACTTACTCTAAGCACATTTGGAACACAGACAGGAGAGAAACAGGGACACACCAGCGCTGGCACTGACCGGGAGGCGTTCCGGGCTGGACAGAGGGCTTAAGGCAGTGGTCAGCAAACTCCTTAGTCCACAGAGCCAAATATCAACAGGACAACGATTGAAATTTCTTTGGAGAGCCACATTTTTAAACTTAAACTTCTTCTAACGCCACTTCTTCAAAATAGACTCGCCCAGGCCGTGGTATTTTGTGGAAGAGCCACACTCCAGGGGCCAAAGAGCCGCATGAGGCTCGCGAGCCGCGGTTTGCCGACCACTGGCTTAGGGAAGCCGAGGCCCTAGGCAGACGCACAGCCTCTCCATCCCAGCGCAGTCTGGGGAGCTGCTGTGCCAACAGCTAACCTTTGTCTAGTCCTAAGAGCGGGCAGCGACACAGCCAGAGTGGGACGGTGCCAGCCGTATTCCCTGGGTGCAAAGAGGAGTGAGCTGTCGGTGGAGAATTTTAAAACAATAATAAGACACACCAAAAGCCAGTCTCCTGTTTATCATCTCCACGTGCTGACAATTTTAGAGAAAATCAGCGCGATTTTGTGGCCCTAAGTTTTTATTTCTGCAGATTTAAGTTGTATTTCTGAGATTTAATAATATATATGTGAGCCTCAAGCTAGCCTGTTTTTATTTCTTATTCTTTAAAAACCTTTGTCCTGCCCTAACCGGTTTGGCTCAGTGGCTAGAGCGTCGGCCTGGGGACTGAGGGGTCCCGGGTTCGATTCCGGTCAAGGGCATGTACCTTGGTTGCGGGCACATCCCCAGTGGGGGGTGTGCAGGAGGCAGCTGATCGATGTCTCTCTCTCATCGATGTTTCTAACTCTCTATCCCTCTCCCTTCTTCTCTGTGAAAAATCAGTAAAATATATTTAAAAAAATAATAAAAACCTTTGTCCTGAACATGGAAGTTTAATCAGAGCACCCAGTTAGACAGTCAGCCCCCAGCACTCGCTTGGCTACACGTGTCTGTCCCAAAGGTAATTTCCCAAACAGCTCAGCAGGGTCCAAGCTCACTTCTTTTTTTTTTTTTTAATATATTTTATTGATTTTTTACAGAGAAGAAGGGAGAGGGATAGAGAGTTAGAAACATCGATGAGAGAGAAACATCGATCAGCTGCCTCCTGCACACCCCCTGCTGGGGATGTGCCCTCAACCAGGGTACATGCCCCTGACCGGAATCGAACCTGGGACCTTTCAGTCCGCAGGCCAACGCTCTATCCACTGCGCCAAACCGGTGAGGGCCGAGCTCACTTTTGACAGGATTTGTGTCGCCAACATTTTCCTGTGCTTGCCCAGTGCCAAGAAACACAAACAGAAGTGTTTGAAAGCCTGGGTCATTTTCACCAAGAACTAGACTCTCGTTCGAAAGCAATGGATTAAACACGTGTCTCCATCACTCAGCCATCTCCTCTGATTTTTGCAGGAAAAAAACAACATGGGAGAATTTTGCCAAATAAGATAAAAACTCATGATGATTTTTCTGGTGAAGATGTTTTAGTAAAAATGTTTCAAATGTGGAGGTATTGAAGAGCCACCAGAATTGATTTTTCAGAAGATATAGGTAGTATTGCAATTTCTGGAGTGTATTATGAAATGGGGTTTTTAATGAATCTCTGACTAACTTATCCGAATGTTTATGGCCTTTTCTATTTGTATATCTGTTGTTTCATATGCGAGAAGCTTTTGAAATTAAAATTAATAAAAAGTGTTCTTCAATCAACTGTGAGCAATGATGAGCTGACAAATCTAACTCTACTGAATTCTGAACATTAATAAGCAAAGAATCATTTTTAAAATGTCTTTAAGAAGAGCAACTTAGACAAAGTCATGGACAACTTTTCAGAAGTTAAAGTTCCAGAACAGAAACTGTAACGTCAGTGCCTTCCTGTGACCAACCTGTATGTAAGAATAACTTTTTTTCAAAAATACCTTAAAGCAATTAAAACCTATTCATTAATCCATTACTTTTTTCTATTTTTTCTCTATAACATTTACTTTCCACTTTTTTATTTTGTCACTGGCATGAGTTCATATACAAAGCTCAATAAAAGAAAAGTTTTACTGTTTCTTATTACTATTCATTATTATCATTATTCATTTCATTATTATTACTGAAAACAATGTTGTCAGATGAAGGAGAGGGATATTTAAAAATGGCCACTCCAGGTATCAAGTATGCCAGGTACCCCGGTGCCAGGCACCTGTGAAGCTGTTTAATAATAATAAAAAATCAGCCCTAACCGGTTTGGCTCAGTGGATAGAGCATCGGCCTGTGGACTGAAGGGTCCCGGGTTCGATTCCGGTCAAGGGCATGTACCTTGGTTGCGGGCACATCCCCAGTAGGGAGTGTGCAAGAGGCAGCTGAATCGATGTTTCTAACTCTCTGTACCTCTCCTTTCCTCTCTGTAAAAAATCAATAAAATATATCTTTAAAAATAATAATAATAATAATAATAAATCATAATCGCAATAGAGAGTTGTGGTTGAGCACTTCGCGTGCGTGCAAAGCTCTGTTCTGAGCACTTCCTCAGTCTTCAGTCATAAGATCTTCACTCGAGAAGCGGAATGGATTTGAAACTTGACCCAAGTTCCCGTCAGGTGCTGGGGAACAGGTCCCCGGGGGTCTGCCTCCCAGGCTGTGCCGGGCACCCCTCTGCGGCCAGAAGTGCCAAGTTGGAAGGGAGCATTTGCAAAGCCCCTTTCTGACCCCTGAACCGCATCACGGGTTAGAGAACAAGTGAAAGCTGGGCAGTCGCTGACCGGGCGGTCACGAGGCGTATCAGCTGAGACCAGAAAAAGCCACTGTGATCAGACCCAGCGGCACCTGGGGCCACGGTCCAGCCCCGGGGGCCAGTGCAGGGGTCTGGTCTGACTCCGCGGGCAGCGCAGGCCTCGGTGGGGCAAGGCGCCCCTGGCTGCCTCCCTCTTCCTGCAGGTCCTGCCTTCCCCGGGGCAAGGTCAGATACTGAGACAACCCCAGCAGGTGCCTGCCGCCCACACCTGACACGGGATGCCCAGGGCGGGTGAGGGTGTGGCCTCTCTGGCGTGAGAACTCGGGCGTCACCACTAAAACACGGCCCCCGCCCAGCCCAGCCCAGCCCACGCCTGCCCCGCACTTACAATGGGCGCCCGCATCTTCTCTCCTGCTGTGGGCCCTCAGTTGCAGGCTGGAGTTTGCTTTGTCAGCTGCGTGAATGCCTGAGGCAGGGGGAGCAGGGGTTCATGATGTCAGTAACAGGTAGCAGTGTCCCCAAGATCCCAGGGGGGACGGCGGCTCCGGCAAGGAGACTGTGCGGTCTGTCGGTCTCTGATCCTTCTGGGAACAACCGGCTCCCCCTCCATAGGAGTCCCTCGCTTGCCTCCTCCCTGCCCTGTGGAAGGACGAACCCCCTGATGGGGGCAGAGGGGTTCACCAGAGACCTGGGAGGCGGGGGCGCAGCTGCGGGAGCGCAATAGGGTCGCCTGCTAGGCGGCCGCGCCCCAACAGTCAGCTGCGCCACCGGCCGGAGGTGCTGGGAGGCGGCAGCTGCTCCCTAACTTGTCGGCCCTGCCTCACCCAACTTCTCCATCTCCCACAGGATCGGGAGAGCCACCCCAGCCCCTCACCCTTCCTTAAGTCCGGGAAGGAACCGCCCCACCCACCTCTCGGACAGACGGACGTGGGAGGCTGCGAGGCTGCGAGGCCGGGCGCAGCGGCACAGGGACGGGTTTAAAGGCCTCAGTCCCGCCCAGCGTGAGGTCACCCAGCCCTTCCCACAGCGACTGGCTAATGAGAGCCTCGCTGAGCTGCCTGCCCCGCGACAGGGACCGCCTGCTCCGGCCTCTGGGACTGGCAGGTCTGGATGCCTCCCGCGCACCGACCGCCCCTCCCTGCTCGCTCCTCCACCCGGAGGCACCCACTGAGCCGCCCCTCCTCACCTCGTCCACACACGCCCCGTGGGGAATCCAACGTTCAAGAACAGAGGTGTTGTATATTCAATCCCTGTATACACATCACACCGGAATGTAAGCAATTTACCTCCTCCACTAGAGCAGGCTTATAGTTTAAACCTATATTGAATTTTAAAGCAACGATCAGACCGGCAAACCTCAGAGGGAAGGTAGGGGAGGGTGGGGGTAAGGGGGAGAGATCAACCAAAGGACTTGTATGCATGGACACAGACAAGGGGGGTGAGGGAATGGGTAGGGGGGCGGGTAATGGGGGGATAAGGACACATGTAATACCTTAATCAATAAAGAAATTTTTAAAAAGATATTTAAAAAAAATATTAAAAGACAAGGGTCTAGCAGAGAGAAAGTACTTTTAACTATTGGGTCTTAAATCACCAGATATACCCTCAAACCTGGCACATAGTAGGCATCCTATGAATGAATGAATGAATGAATGAATGAACTGAATAACCAAACATAGGTCCTTTCTCACACTGGGCTGTGCCTCCACAAGAACAGAACCAGCTCCTGTCCATCTCCATGTTACCACCATCACTCCCCACTCCCAGCCTTGGAATCAGGATGCTTGGGCCAAACCCTGGCCCTGCCACTTGCTAGCTATAGGATCCAGGCACCTTCCCTCTCCGAGCCTCAGTTTGTTCATCTGTAAAATGGAGGGATGATGATCCTGTAAGATAATATATAAAACTACATTCCCCAGAGGGAGAGCAACAAATGGAATGATGCTTATAAAGTGCCAGACACGTGGCAAATCATGTTATTAACATGAGGTAAGGTATATGCTCATCAGCTTTACACGTTATTCACCAGCTTCCGGGCAGGGAGAGTCAGAGGCAACATAAATACCAGAGCTTTCTGTACGTTACCACCCACCCAAGTGCTGTGCTCGTGGAGCGAGGGAGCAGCTGAAAGGCAGCCCAGACCCAGCGTGCAGAGGTTCGGTTGGGAGGAAACCAGACTGCTTTCTGCCTCTCCTTACTCTCTGCTTCCAGAGTTGCTCAAACGTCATATCCCTCTTTTTTTTTTTTTTTCCTGTCCTATTCCTGCGCCAAGAAAAAACGAAAAACACGGGAGGGGCAGGGACGCCAGGGTTCTATAATATTGCTTTCCAAGCAGCTCTCCAAGGAGCAGCTCTGTAGGGAAGGCCCCAGGCGATGCCAGCAGCGCCAGCAGGACCGTCCTCCACCCCATTCCCCATGGTGAGCACCGAACAGGTGGACGGCCACGCCAGGATCCAGCTGTCACCTGCCTCCGGGCTTCTCGGCACCAGAGCTATGGGCCCTGCGGAGGCACCTGTTACTTCTGAATTATTCGCCATCTCTCCCAGTTGTTTTGGGGAGTCTCCGAGGAAGGAATAGCTGAGAAGTAGGAGAAAATGGCATAAGGCTGAATACTGTGTGGGGATTCTTTTTTTTTTTTTTTCACTTGTGAGCATTTAATGAACTTCCATGTGGCTTCAAGCTACCAGCATGCTGGCCCCCCCAACACCCTGTCTTCTCAGTCTTCGGCTGACGAACTTGGCCTTCACCACGACAGGCTGCTGGGGGAGCCATCCCTTCCCCAAACTCTGTAGTAGCCCGACCGCACCACGTCACTGACAGGAGCAGCTACCGTCTCGTCTTTGGCAGCATTTACCTGTCTGCTCACTGCCCGAGGTCCCCAGGTGACCAAGGTTGACAGTGGGGAAAAAGTCTGGGTCCCTTTAAGTGGCCATGACTCACTCCAACTTCCCCAAAGGAACCTGGCATATCTGTGGAAGCTGATCTTGTGATGATGCAAGTCACCAGCATGAGCTCGGCCCCGGGTGCTTGCCGACGTGGCCAGGGCTGTGGCTCACGTGGCCCCGAAGTTTCCGGGTCTTCCTTAGTCTGGCTGGCATGCCCATGGCCGAGATGCCCCGTGTGGGGATTCTGAGCAGGTAGGTAGGAGAGGAAGTGAGGCCAGGGCTGAGGAAAGGGGGTGGGGGTGAGGGGCAGGCAACTGCATTCACGGGAAGCTGTTTGCGATGCTTCCTCACACAAAAGGAACAGAAGCATGGGTCGTTTTGTGATAACGTGAGGGTTTGTGTTGCTAACAGCAACTCCCACAGTGGGAGCTCCTCGGGCAAGGCGCTCGTCAGCCACCTGTGCAGCTCTTTACACCCCCACAGGCGGCTCTGCCAGGGCTCTGAGCGTACCCCAGTTTTGACCGTTTGCTCCGAACAGAAAAGTCGGGGTTTTCTGAAAGAAAAGGAAGATGAAATAGAACTTCCTCCTGAAACCCCTCAGGTCCTACTGAAGCGACGAATCCCTGAGACCCTGAGAGCTTCCGCTGCATGTGTGCAGTCTAACCAGGCCCACTGGCCCTTAAAGGAACACCCCGGAACATCCCAGGCTCTCATTCCCGTGGTGAACGGCCAGTCCGGGGAACGGGGACTGTTGTGGACACTCGTCTGTCTGTCCAGCCGTCTTCACTGGGTGACTGTGGGGTTCTGGTGGGGCTGCCTCTCACAGTACCCCATCACCCCGACTAGAGAACATGTGACGTTGGTCTGGCTGGTTATTGTGCCCCAGCCCCAGACTAGGGATTGGCCCTGCAAGGAGCATATGCCCTGAGCCAGACCCATCAGCAGCTTTCTGTAGGGTGGAGCTATATATACACACATTTCTAAATAGGCAGTGGGTCAAAAAAAAGTCTCCTTCCTCCAGGGATATAAAAGGGGATGATGTAAGCCGGGAACCATTCGCGCCTGCCCTCCCCTGCAGCCGGAAGGAAACCCTTCTGCGAACAGATAATCTGGCTACTGCGACGAGAAAATAGCCTGTTGGCCTGTGAATTCTTCCAGTGCCTGATGTCACTTTCACTCCGTTGACAGCCAGTTTTCCCAGGCACCATTCCTTTTTTATGTTTATTAGGGTTGTCTTATTACTTTACTATTTAAAAATATTTTTATGACATGTACACATAAGGAACTGTTGGACATTGAAACAGGGACTCAGAACTGTTGGACATTGAAATTGGGACTCAAACATTTTTTGTTATTATATGTTTATTTCTAGTCTGCAGAGGCAAGATTTTTTAAAGGAAAGAAATGGGGGGGGGAAATAGATACAGAGGCAAAGAAGCATTGAACAGACTGTCAAACTACAGCGGGAAGGCAGGGGAGGTTGCGGGGGGGGGGGGGGGCGCTGTAAGAGATCAACCGAAGGACTCATACGCATACATATAAGCATAACCAATGGATACAAGACACTGGGCGGGGGGGCAGGTAAAGGCATGTACTGGGGGGTAGGTGAGGCCGGCGGGGGGAGGTCAATGGGGAAAAAAAAAAAAAAGGAGACATATGTACTACTATTTGTAATACTTCAAACAATTAAAAAAAAAGAATTTAAGGAAAAAATAAAAAAATAAAAATAAAAATATTTTTAATTACAGTTGACATACAGAATTGTATTATTTTCAGGTGTACAACATAGTGATTAGACATTTATATAACTTACGAAGTGATCTAGTTAGATCTATCTAACCCTGATAGATCTAGTCCTCATGACACCAGGCGTAGTTATTACGGTATTATTCACTATATTCCCTGTGCTGTACTTTACATCCCAGTCTACCTTTCCGTTTTTTAAAATCTAATGAAGTTGGCTTGATCTTTGGCAAACTGATATATGCTAATCCAAGGCAAGAATGTCAGTGTGCCCAAAGCAAGCCAGTTGGCTGGACTCCGCCCACCCGCCATGGCCCCTTCCCCAGCGTGGCCCTTCCTTCTCCCAGCTTAGAGTGAGGCAGCATCAACACCTGGCCAAGGTCCACAGGTGATCAAGGCTGACAGTGGGGAGCGCCCAAGTTTTCACCATATTCTTCAAGTCATACCAACTTGTGGGTTTGCCCCTTCCCTACTAACCTGTGATGAGCTCAGTGTCGCCCCTAGCCTGACACCTGACATAGGACCATCACTGGGGGCGGATGGATGGATGGATGGATGGAGGCTACTGACCCGACCCAGTGTTTCGAACTAGGGAGCCCTGTTTTACTGCAGGGCTAAGTAGCGCATATCTACTTAGTCAAGATATGGGAGGGTCAATGCAACCTCCCCACTGCGTCCAAGGTGGCCGATGAAAGGGAAAGCTTTCAGTAGAACTTGACCTCACCCCACCCCAAAGAGGAACCATTTAATTTAACCAGATGGGCCCAGATGGGACAACCACATGAAAGTGCCACAAATTCTGCCAAAACCGGTTTGGCTCAGTGGATAGAGCGTCGGCCTGCGGACTGAAGGGTCCCGGGTTCGATTCCGGTCAAGGGCATGTACCTTGGTTGCGGGCACATCCCCAGTGGGAGGTGTGCAGGAGGCAGCTGATCGATGCTTCTCTCTCATCGATGTTTCTAGCTCTCTATCCCTCTCCCTTCCTCTCTGTAAAATATCAATAAAATATATTAAAAAAAATAAAAAAGAAAGTGCCACATATTCAAGGGTCATCAGTCCATGTTACTATAAATAAAACTTGTATTGGGTTATAAGCAACACCACCAAAGGCACAGCCTTCTCCAGCCCGATGCCAGTGAGATACTGTTTTGCAGGACAGAGAAAGCTAACTCAGTCAAACCACATTATTACTCCATTTGACACCAAGTTGCTCATCCTCTGAGATATCCTGTTCACTTTGCCCAGCCCAAACCTGTTTTGCAGATCTTCCCACATTAAAGAGAAAAACACAAAGACAACATGAGGCTGTGATCTTTATTCCATTAAATGACTTACAGAAACAGAAACATGCTTTTAATGTACTAACAGCATCATCTCCTCCTATTGCACTTTTTAAAGTATATTAAATTTTAAAGCCATTTTTAAAGGGTGTAAGAGAAAAGTACTTTCAACAAATCATTGAAAAGAAATCTGAGAAGAAAAACTGTATATGTTCAAGATTATATCCACTCCTTTAAGGCTTTAGTCTATGACAGCATTTTTCATCTAAATTGGAAAGTTTTGGGAGTCAAAGTCCACCTTCCCTTAGTCACAAGAACACCACATTTAAATTTGTTCTGGCACATGAAATTCTTCCCAAGAAATAAGTATTTTTAATCTTTCTACTCCTAGATTTTGAAAAGTTCCGGATATGGGTTACTTTTGTTGCTAATTTTCAAAGTTATGGTCATCTCCTGTCTTTTTGTTCATTACTTTTATTTATGGTTTAAGGTTTTCTGTGTATGAGTTAGGGGTTCAAGTCACAGTGCTGAATTTTGTTTTTTAAAAGAAATACAACTTTTACCCTGGCCAGGTGGTTCAGTTAATTAGAGCGTCTCCCATACACCAAAAGATTGCTGGTTCGATCCCTGAACAGGGCATATACAGGAAGCAACCGATCAATGTTTCTCTCTCTCTAAAAATCAATGGAAACATATTCTTGGGTGAGAATTAAAAAAAAAAAAAAAAAAAAGCCCTAGCCGGTTTGGCTCAGTGGATAGAGCGTTGGCCTGCGGACGAAAGAGTCCCAGGTTCGATTCCGGTCAAGGGCACATGCCTGGGTTGCGGGCTCAGTCCAACGTGCAGGAGGCAGCCAATCAATGATTCCCTCTCGACATTGATGTTTCTATCTCTTCCTCTCCTTTCCTCTCTGAAATAAATAAAAGTATTTTTTTAAATATATTTTATTGATATTTCACAGAGAGGAAGGGAGAAGGATAGAGAGCTAGAAACATCGATGAGAGAGAAACATCGATCAGCTGCCTCCTGCACAGCCCCCACTGGGGATGTGCCCGCAACCAAGGTACATGCCCTTGACCGGAATCGAACCCAGGACCCTTCAGTCCGCAGGCCGACGCTCTATCCACTGAGCCAAACCGGTTTCGGCCAATAATAAAAATATTTTTTTAAAAACACACAACTTTCAAGTTTTTTTTAATCCTAATTACACCTGCTACAAGACAGGACACTTGTACATTCCTTTTTCGGAGAAGGCACTGTGACATCCTAATTTTGGGAAACAGCTTTAAGGAGCTTAGCTAACCCTCCGTTACAGGCACCTTCCTGTCTGAACTCTGCGCACTCTCCGTGACTGCATCTGGCAGGCCACCTCATCGGAGCTGCAGGGAAAAGCCATCCGCTGCCGCCAGGCCACCCTCAATTGCACCTGCCCACCGTGCAGTGCAGTCTGTCACTGCCGTCTGAGGCCGTGCAGTGCTGTATACAAAAACTGATTCTGGGCCCCAGACCAGACCAACTGAGGCAACCCCTGGGTAGAAAGCTGGTAATGTGAACTTTTTAAACAAGAGTTCCAGGTAAGTCTTATGTACTCCAAGATAGGTAAGAGCCAATACTCAAAACATAGCTACAGTATGATTTAACAAGGAAAACTATCCACTTGCAAATGGTCTTTTACAATGGGGACCTTAATGTTTTAAAAAACCACTTAAACAAACAGTTTGTACTTTCATAACTGAAGCTTGTCTTCATCCCTTAACTAAAATTTTGCTGGATCTAAATGTAAGCCGGAATGATATAGCCCATGTTGGCTACTTCAGTGGTAGCTATCCTAAATTACCCTAAATTAAATTTCAATAGTTCTATGGGGTAAAAAAAAAAAAGTTCCATGAAGCCGAGACAGGGTGACTCAATTGGTTGGAGTGTCGTCCAGCACACGAAAAAGGTTTCAGGTTCAATTCCTGGTCAGGGCACATACCCAGGTTGTAGGCTGTATCCCCGGTCGGGGCCCATATGGGGGGTAACAGATTAATGTTACTCTCACTCTCTCCTCACCTTCTCTCTCTCTAAAAAATCAATAAACATATACTCAGGTGAAAATTAAAAAGAAATAAGTTCCATGACGACTTCCATATAAACTATTTAAAAAAAAAAAAAAAAAAAACCTCTAGGAAAAATATAAAACCTTTTCACATCAATTTACTCAGCTTCTCTATAATTCATACATACATACTCTATCTGAGACACCCTTTTTATAACCACGAGAATGGTGGATATGATGCTAAAGAAACACACTGCCAGCACAAAGCAGTTTGTTTGCCTAAAGCATTTAACTTTATGTAAGAGAAAGAAGAAAAATAACAGGTAAAGCAAAAACAACATTCCCAGGCGATTTCACCACGTGTTATTACATAGCCCTCCATGGGACAGAGTTCTCAGGAGGCTGCTAATAAGGACTGAGTCTGAAGATGTTGCATCATCACACATAATAACATGACAGTCTGCCCTCAGTCTGTCTACAAACCAATCTAGAAAGACTTCTCCATGAAAGAATCAAAACTTTTATTCTATTATTTTTACTCTAAGCTTATTGGAAGTATTAAAAGACAACAAAAAACCTTAACATTTAACTTCTCCTGAAAAGAGTTCTTTTAAGAGGGAAGTTTGGAAGCCTCCTTCGGTAACAGGAGTCCCCACACACTGTTAGGAATGTGTAAGTAAACAATGCTGTGCGGAAAGGCGGGCCAGGAGTGCCAGAGCAACAAACACTAAGCAAACCATCTGAACTCCTAACGTCCCTGACCCACAAAGTAAAGGCCGAGGGAAGTTCCGAGGTAAAACACTTTCTTTCCAACCCGGTTATCAATCTCCCCAAGACTATTCGGGCCAGCAATGAGAACACATCTTTCATTGAAAAAGGTGATGTAAAGTCATCAGTTCACTGTTAAAGGAGAAGAGAGGTCAAAGAAAACTCGTAAGCATCCTCACTGAGAGAACTTTATGAACACTTTTCAGAGGCAGAACATGTTAACGAATAAAGACCCCAAAAACAAGGTTTCCCCCTCGGTAATTAAACCAAGTTATTCTTTTAAGATCAAAACAAAAATGGTGAATTTAAACAGTAAATCAATCCTAAGATTTCATTAAATCATACATTATCGTGTTTATTTTAAAAAATCTAATACTTTAGAATTAAAATAAGTTTTTTTAAAGTGGTTTCTTAAACCACTAAAAGGAGAAGGACCAATCTAGACAATTATTCTGAAATCTATAAATATGCTTATAAAATGCAGTGAGGCGCTTTTTTTTAGCAAAAAGTAAAGCATGTAAATAGTAGGTTTATTAAACCCAATATCATCAATTTAGTTCTAGCGAAACATCATCCATCACACTGATGTTTCAATCTGAACTATAGTGATTCTGTAGGTTTGTTTTTTGTTACTGTCTGTAAGGCCTTTCGCTGAGAAGGATGAGCCTGAAAGGAAGATGAGAGGCCCCTGAAAATGCACTAACTTTTCAAAGCTAAGCTTTCCATTTAACATTCAAAACTAAGCATCAATGATAAGCAAGGGAACGGTTTTTAGAACAACCTGGAATTTTTCTAAATCTGACAGCAAGTGAATAAAATAGCAAGAACTTTAGGGCAAGATAGCATGTAAATATGAAAAAATATATAAAATGCTTGGGATTAATTCAGGCCTTATAAAAATACTTAAATGGTTAAGTGTTAAAGTAGTAAAAAAAAATCTTTAATAGATTGTATGCCAGAAGAAACTTTGTTTTCCCACCTTCCACTCATACCTCATACAAATAGAATTTTCCCAGATTTTTCCTCAGCCTTCCTTACCACCCTCCTACAAAAATGAAATTATCTTAAGAATTAAGGCTCACATACCTGAATGTTTATATAAATATTTGCAGGCAAATTTTAGGTTTAAAATCCATAATAATTCACCATTATAAACCAAAGAAAAAGGCAACTACAGATAAAAATTTTTATCATACAATCAAGGTATATAAAGAAGAATTATTAGGTACTTGTGGGTATTGTCCATATTTGGATGGGGCTTTGGTCCTTACTAAGCCAAAGCTATTTCAAAGCTACCAGACAAGTCAAGTCGAGTTAAATAAAGGAAGAATCACTAAATAAAACGGACAGTTTAAGCTCCATTAGGAAAAATATCAAACAGTGCATAGGAGATAAGACCTGGTTCACTGCTAAGCCATGTGCAATAGGACATCACTTAAAGGCCATAATGTTTGGTACGGTTTTTCCTCTAATTAGTAATAAAGTTTTGTTCTTATGCAGAACTTTCAAAAACAAAACCTCTGAAATGACAACTGTGTGAGGGTAGTGTATAATACGTATACCAATATAATAAAGCCCTAATATGCATATTGTATTGACCGAACGGCAGAACGACCAGTCGCTATGACGCACACTGAACACCAGGGGGCAGACACTCCACCCAGGAGCTGCCCCTAGTGGTCAGTGCGCTCCCAGAGGGGGAGCGCCGCGAAGCCAGGTTCACGGCTGGCGAGCACAGCGTCGGTGGCGGGAGCCTCTCCGGCCTCCGCTGCAGGCAGAGCAGTAAGGAGCAAGGAGTCCCGGACTGCAAGAGGGCGCAAGCCAGGCTGAGGGACACCCCCCTTCCAGTGCACAAACTTCATGCACGGGCCTCTACTACCAACATAAACCTACAAACAGTGAATCTGGCCAAGGCACAAGTTCAAGTGACTTATCAGAGGTCACATGGTTCATTTAAACTCTAGCTTTTTTTCTTAAATTATCAAGTTCATTTCTTTTATTATGAGGCTCTGGCTTTTCAAGGCATATTTGCTCTTTTCTAGGAAGAAGGTATAGGAATAAAGGCAAAAGGAAAGAATATGTTCCAACAAAACGGACAGCCTGTCAGGTAACAGACCTTACAGTTCAGTGGATGGTAGATTTAAACGTGACAGTGGTTTTCCACACTACTGGCAGACAGGATTCTCTAATATTATAAGACTTTACGTAATGGCATCATTTCAGTCTTTAGTTCTAAAGCTTTTGCCAGTTTTGTAAACTTTTTAAAAAGGAATCCTTCTCAATAGAGTAAGGTACAAAGGAACTGGCAAGTTTCCCCCCAAACAGAACCTTTCTTCCTGAGGCTTCCTCGGTCCCTCCTATCATGCCTGCACAAGCACTGGTTCTATCTTAAAAGGCACTAAGTGGCGCATAAAGGACTTAAAACGGCATCTCCATTTCCTCCTTCCGCTTCCCCCGTAAAGTGCACAGAGCAGAGAGCAATAAGAAAACAGACACAGCTTGGATCTCTAGCATCAGCAAGGAAAAGAAACGCTTCCAACCGAAATGGAAGTGTGTCGAAGAGTTTGAAACCACAGGAAAGGTCTGTCTATTCATTTATTGGTGCCATGTGTCAGCTCTTCCTGGGTGGTCCCACATCTACATTCCTCTGGGCCTGTACCTGTGGCTACAGCAGAAACGCAGAAATCAGAAGGGGCTGGTTGGGTTCTTGTTGGATCCTCTTGTTAAGATGCTATTGAGCTTTTTTATCCATAGGGTGTCTCCCAACAACTGCATCCCTCACAGCAGCCTGAGTGGAATTGCCAATGTGAGAAGCAGCCTGCAAAAGTCCATGCGTCAACATGTAAGTTAACAAAATACAGCCCAGCATCAAGAAAATACGTCCTTGGAGATCAACTTTCAAAAATTTCTGTCTATATCATCAGTATGTTACAGAAAATAGGGGAATGAAAATGTGGGGGAGGGGAGCCTGTGACAGCAGCTGCCTCCCAGGAGCGTTAGCTGACCCTTTGCTTTGTTATTGCGTTATCAGAGGCTTGCCAAATGTTTATTCCTTTAGTAGAAAAAGTATCTTCACTTCAGGAAGCTAGAGTTTGGGATTGACATTGTAAAAATAATTTGTTTCCCTTCACAAGCCTCTAAGTTAACTGATCTGTTCAAGCAACTCAGAAAGAGAAACCACAGTCTCAAGGATCTATAAACCTAGAGATCATGTCAATGTCAAAAGCCACTGGCTTTTTGGAAGATTTTAAGGGGAAAAAATGCCATCCATTAATAAGATTCAAAACAAAAAAATTTTGTTACGTTCAGATTTTTCAAAGCTCTTGATTTTTAATAAAGCAAATTAATCTTGGATGAGGGAAAGAATCACACAGGAATTGTGTCTGACGAGCATATAGTTAAACGTTTCCCGCAAGGAACACAATTATGTCTAAGTTGAAAAACTTTTTGCTTTGAAGGGTAATCATTAGGCGTGAACACAAAATACCAAAATTAAACATTAAAATCCTAATAAAGGATAATAAACATAATGCTCATCAGAAAAAAAATAGTCAAGGAAATGTTCTCATGCCTTCTTTCACCAGGTGGCTCTTCCACGTGGAGATATCTTACAACAGAAACACAGCATCTGTCCACTGCCAAGCCTCCCACGCCCAGGGGCAGCACTTACCTGCTCTAGTACATACGCGGCTCCAGAATCGATAGCTCCGCCCAGCTCACGATACTGCCCAGAATACCGGATGTACCCCCAAGTGAGAAGCGCGATCAATAGCAGTCCAACTATACAGCTGAACAGCTGGGCCACGACCTCCAGACCAATAAAGCCGGTGAGGCCCGACGCTATGTACAAAGCCACGATGCCCGCGAAGAGCACCGCGGGGGTCCGGAAGGTGCTGAAGATGTTCTTGCTACTGTTGTGCTTGCAGAAGTTCTCGTAGAGTTCCCTGATCTCCTCCTCCAGCTCCTGCTGGTAGCGGAGGCTAAAATCCTTCCCGCCCATCTTCTTGGTCTTCTTAAACTGGTCCAGAGCAAGTTGTCTGAGCTCACAGTGCTTCTCCTCTAGAATGTCTGGAGACAAGTAAGGTTTCTCTCCCCCACACACCTAAAAAATAAAGAGTAAAGAGGCAATGTGGTGAAGACCCCTTTAAAAACAGGTGACAAGCCCTGACCGGTGTGGCTCAGTGGATAGAGCGTCGGCCTGCGGACTGAAGGGTCCCAGGTTCGATTCCGGTCAAGGGCATGTACCTGGGTTGCAGGCACATCCCCAGTAGGGGGTGTGCAGGAGGCAACTGATCAATGTTTCTCTCATTGATGTTTCTAACTCTCTATCCCTCTCCCTTCCTCTCAGTAAAAAAACAATAAAAAAAAAACAGGTGACAAATGAAATTTATAAAGTGAAAACGCTGAAAAGCTTCGACTATTTTGGTTAGAAATTAACGTTCCACGCTGACCTAGACCAACAGAGCTCAGCTGGCTGCCTCCGAAAGGACACTGAAGGGCCATGTTGCTCGGGGAGAGCAGTGACACAGCGACGCCTTGGCTGCAAACCTGGCAGCAGGCCCTCATCGCCAGGGGCTTGAGCACAGCTGTGTTGCCTCAGTGTCTTAAGACAGTCAAAGGATCAAGTTTGGGCTTCTACAGTCGGCTGCCATGTCCAGGTTACAGATATTTCAGAGTAAGACGTTCACCCAACATACCTCTTCCATGTTGTTGTAATAAATGTCCTTGGCAGAGGCTGCAGCTGCTAAATTGTTGGCTTCGGCGGTGGCCTTTTAAGAAAGGAAAGCGTAAGCTGTAAGTCCTTCCTCTTTAACATTCTTCTACAAATAACCACGTAACATTGTCCTCACCCCTTACTCACCATTCTTTCTTTCTTATTATGCTTCTGCTATTTTTTAAATTTCCATATAGCCCAGTTTATTAAATAAAATACATCTTTTCTGCCAAAAATGTTCCCATACAGAAGAATCTTTATCATAAATTAAACCTCTCAAAAGTCATTTCCTTTACTTCGATTTTTACTCACTGATTTTAGAGAAAGGGAGAGAGTGTGTGAAAAACATCAATGTGTTGTTCCACTTATACATGTATTCGCTGGTTGATTCTTGTATGTGCCCTGACGGGAGATCGAACCCAAAACCTTGGTTATCAGGACAATGCTCGAACGAACTGAGCTACCTAGCCAGGGCCCTTTGCTTTCATTTTAAATGTTAAAAAACAGATGTAAGTCAAAAAAGAAGGGAAACAGCCCAGCCAGCGTGGCTCACTGGTTGAGCGTCGACCCATGAACCTCGAGGTCATGGTTTGATTCCTAGCAAGGGCATATGCCCAGGTTGCTGGCTCAATCACTGGGGGGGGGGGGGAGGGGGGAGATGCGTGCAGAAGGTGGCCGATCCATGATTCTCTCTCATCATTGATGTTTCTCTCTCGCGCGCGCCCTTCCTCTCGGAAATCAATAAAAACGTATTTATTTTTTAAAAGAAGAAAGGAAGCCGAAACCGGTTTGGCTCAGTGGATAGAGCGTCGGCCTGCGGACTGAAAGGTCCCGGGTTCGATTCTGGTCAAGGGCATGTACCTTGGTTGTGGGCACATCCCCAGTGGGGGGTGTGCAGGAGGCAGCTGATCGATGTTACTCTCTCATCGATGTTTCTAACTCTCTATCCCTCTCCCTTCCTCTCTGTAAAAAATCAATAAAATATATTTTAAAAAGAAGAAGAAAGGAAACAAATTATCTTTATAATGTCAATCCCAAACTCTAGCTTCCTAAGTGAAAACACTTTTCTACCAAAGGAATAAGCATTTGGCAATAAATGGCCTTATGTTCAGCACATGAAAATCAGAATCATGTTTTAACAAAACAACACTTTGAAAATACCAAAATGTTGAAAATAAAACTCATTGGAAATTAAACGTTGGCTCATCGGTAAGCAGACACATGAGGGCATGTTCCAGTAAAGCAGACAGCAGGTAACAGAAAAACGGCCTGTCCGCATCGCTGGGGGTGTCTCCCTGGGGATAAGAAGGCGGCGGTTCCACACTATGTTTGGTGGGAAGACCAGGCCCAGGGAGAGGCCGTGCTGTTTAAGCTGAAGCACCACCAATACAGGTAAGAAAACCAGGGGCAACCACACTGCTGGAATGTGCTGGAAATTAAAAGCTCAGCATAATGGGAAAGGAGAGCAACAGCACCGTCTTCTTAAAGGACTCTGCTTACTGGATCCGGATCAACTTACGAAATCGAAGCTATCGCTTAGGCCAGGGGTGGGCAAACTTTTTGACTCGAGGGCCACAATGGGTTCTTAAACTGGACCGGAGGGCCGGAACAAAAGCATGGATGGAGTGTTTGTGTGAACTAATATAAATTCAAAGTAAAGGAGCGGAGGGGAGAGCAAGAGAACCGGATAGAACAGCCGGATCCGGCCCGCGGGCCGTAGTTTGCCCAAGGCTGGCTTAGGCTGTCCAACAACTGCATACCTGAAGCATGGATTTGGGGTGAGGCAGATCTTCTCCTTGGTAAATTTTAATATATGCCTAAAAATATAAACATAAAAATAATTACCAAAAATGTTATTCTGTCATAGCTAATCATACGTGGAATTGTAGAAGCAGTAACCAAACAACTGAATTTTCCTAAAGAGCTAGGTCACACCCAGGAATTAGCAAAAACACAACACAGCTGGTGCACGTTAGCATTTTTAGTTCACGAGCCGACCCAGGCTAAGGTTCCCGCCAGACTCCCCGTGCACTGGCCTCGCCACTACCTGTGGGCAGAGAGACCATCCGCCGTGAGGTAGCCATGTCACATCTAGGTGCCGTCTCCTACTCACAGCCACTTCCTAACCACCTCCTGTCCACACCATCTTCCTTGAGGAACCATCTTCCTTTAGCCACAGTCATCACTCCTCTGAGAGAGTGCAAAGAACATCCATTTGGTTCTTAGACCGACACTGCCACCCAGTGGCCCATTCCTGGAAGGACACTGAAGTCTGGAAATGCCTCTCATCATTTCCCCCATGAAGCTTTTCCCTAAGCTTTAAAATACTGAAATTCAAGTTAGCTTAAACCTAGACCAGTTTTACCAAAAGCCAAACATTTTAATAATTAAAACCCATAATTACCTTAAAATACTCCAACAGCCCCCGACAGGTGACTTTTGAGCCATTGATCTCCTTTTCCATTAAGTTCGCTGGGTTTAATATATACGGTATCAGGATCTGTAACTGCTCTTTGAATTCACTGGCAATATCTGTTCACAGGACCATGAAGAAGGAAACAATAAGCCAAACAGGCTTCACCACGGTAAGCACAAACACGGTCTTCAGGGCTGTTTTAACATATGCCAGGCAAGGTGGAGGGCAGGGCCCAGGGCAGGGGTCTGACACTTCCGGCTCTGACCACACAGCGGTCTGTTCTTACGTGCCTTGGCTGACCCTTCCCTCCTGCAGTGTTAAGTCCTCCCCAGTCGAGGAGAGAACATGCAGCACATCCTTGCCCTGGTTTTCATTCTGGGAGGCTCAGGTCTACTCCCTAGCCTTTCAAGAAATTTCACTTTTTTCAATCCTCACCAGAGGATATTTTTCCGTTTATTTTTTTTAGAGAGAGTGAAAGGGAGGGAAGAGGGGGAGAGAGAGAATCATTGATGTGAGAGACACACAGATTGGTTGCCTCCCACATGCACCCTGACTAGAGCCTGGGATCAAGTCTGCAACCGAGGTACATGCCCTTGACTAGAAATCAAACGCGAGACTCTCTGGCCTGAGGGCCAATGTTCTAACCACTGAGCAACTGGCCAGGGCAAGAAATTTCATTTTTTTAAGTGTTTCATTAACAAGGTCTTCAAAAGATCAATTATCAACCCCTCAAGTTCGCTCAGACAGGCCCTTGCTACACCCTCGTGCCCCCCGTACTTTTCTAGCAATCACTACTCACCCACTTCCTTGTTTTGTTCATTTTTTCCTGGTAAAAGGAGTAGAGCGCCTGTACTTCATATTTATTTCCCGGCACCCCCTCAGAGAGGCGCTCCGGGCCACCCCAGAGGGAAAAGCCGACTGTCTCGGAAAGGTGACAGCGTCTCTGCATTTCTACAAAGTTCCCCCAGAGGACTCGGGAGAGCCATTAAACGAGCTCTTTCCTCCAGGTGAGGACTAGCTGGTCCAACCATGAAGACACAAGGAACCTGATTTACATCTCCTGTCATCTTCCTGGGTTTCCAACTGACTCACACTATCAGCTGCAAAGAAAGTGCGTAGAAACCCACATCAAGGTAAGAACTCTTCAACACTCCATAACCCTAATTTATAAAATTGAAGTGTTCCTATTTCATTTATTGATTCAATGGTTTTTGAGCACCTTTTTGTGGCAGGCATTGTGCAAGAGTTGGGGATAGAGCAGTGAATAAAACAAAAGTGGTTTCTAAATTTTTCCAAATTACAAATATCTTTATAAAAATCTCTGTAAAGCCCTAGCTGGTGTGGCTCAGTGAATGGAGCGTCAGCCTGCGGACTGAAGGGTCCCAAGTTTGATTCCGATCAGGGAACAGGCCCAGTTTCGGGGCTCAATCCCATAGGTGGCGTGCAAGAGGCAGCCAGTCAATGTTTCCTTCTCCCCTTGAAGTTCCACTCTCACAATGTTTCTCTCTATCCCGCTCCCTTCCTCTCTCTCTCAAAATCAACCCATTAGCCAATCAATAATGAAAGAATTCCACTGAACAACTTCCCTACCGGTGAGGAACAAAGCCAGAGTGTAGGTCTGGGAAAAGTATGTCTAATAGTGGAGTGCTATAACCCTAAAAGACACATCACCTACACACTCAACTTCCTTTCCATACTCAACTCTGAAAAGTCGATCACAACTGCTTTTTATGGTAAAAAAAAAAAAAAAAATTGTAGTTCCAGTGTCGCCTAAGCAGATTTCTCTCCAAAGCCAGGCCACACACTTGGACTTCTGAGACGCCTTCCAAAGGCTCCGGAAGTCTGCTCAGGAAAGCTGCCACTACATAACAGTATCATACAGGTGGCAAATAGAAGGGGAAGGTGGGTCTCTCAAACGCAGTTTCTTTTGTATAAATCTTAAGCAAGTACATTAACTTGCTTGTATCAACTGAGTCAAGTTCTCTTGGTAACTAAGCAATATATGTCATCTCAATTGCTTCCCCAATGTAACAGAGGTCGTTTCTGTTTCAGCACAGTATGGATTTGGGGTAAGAAGAATCTGGATGTGAATCTCTGTCCCACCTCTTACTAACTGTTTACACTGCGCAGGTCACTTAACTTTCCTAAACCAGTGTCTTCATCTGTACAATAAAGAAAATATTATCAGTTTCATGGAATTGCTGGAAGCATTCGGTCCGAAAGTAACTAGTAGTGTTGGTGCTATGGTCTGAATGTTTTGTCTTCCCTCCCCTTGAAATCATATGTTGAAATCCTAACCCCTAAAGGTGATGGTGTTAGGAGGTGGGGCCTATGGGAGGCCATTAGGTCATGAGGGTGGAGCCCTCATGAATGGGATTAGTGCCCTTATAAAAGAAATCCCACAGAGCTCGCCAGCCCCTTCCAACATATGAATATACAGCCTCTGAGACCAGGAAGATAACCCTTTACACACCATGCTGGCACACTGATCTTGGGCTTCCAGCCTCCAGAATGACAAGAAATAAATTTCTGTTGTTCACAAGCTACCCAGTCTAGAGCAGCCCAAACAGACTAAGACAGTTGGGGACACAACTGGACACCTAAAAAAGGCAACTACTATTATTTCTACTTCACTGGGAACCTGAGAAGCTCAGCTAAGTTTATAAACAGAAGTGCTTAGTTTAACACAAGGGGAAACTGAGGTCTAGCCATTAAATGACTCAAGGTCTCAATGAATAAAGCACAAAAATAAGATAATGGAACCCATGAGTCCCAACTCTGAAACCCATGAGTCCCAACTCTGATTTCTCTAAGCTACTATTTAGTCAGCACTTCCTGATATTAACAAATGACTCAGCATCAGGTTTTTTTATAATCACAAATAAAATGAAAACAATAGCCATGCCACACATTGTGTTATCTTTTTGGGGGAAGTTAATTTTACTTGATAAACAGTAGCTGACTAATGTTTAGTCTTCTTTTACTTAGCATTTTCATCTTTTATAAACCAATAATCACAACACGTCTCTTAGAAAGATCATTAATGGATACTGCCAACACCGTTTCAGATGGAGAAACTAAGATGAGCTAATTCTAATTCTGATGGCAACAGTAAGGCAAGAGCAAAAACTGACCCAGACTCCAAATACTATTCTTCCTTAGAGAACATACTATTTCTCTTAAGCATTCACCAGATTCTTTTCTTTCTTTTTTAATATTTTTAATGATTTCAGAGAGGAAGAGAGATAGAAACAACAATGATGAGAGAGCATCACTGACCGGCTGCCTCCTGCACACCCCCTACTGGATATCGAGCCCACAACCCAGGCATGTGCCCTTGACCGGAATATTGAACCTGTGACCCTTCAGTCCGCAGGCTGATGCTCTATCCAGAGCCAAATAGGCTAGGGCAACACCAATTCTTAATTGACATTTTCTGGTCACTATTTAATTCCAAAGGTCAAATCACATGTTTAAAATAACATCATTTGTAACACACCTTTCAATTTCCCATCAAACTCAGGGCTTGTGGCCACCTGGAGTCCTGGATGTGGCAGAAGAAAACAGGAGACGCTCGAGAAACATGAGTGAATGTGATTCCGGACATTCTGAATTTCTTCATGCTGATGTTCCTTCACCTGCCAATGAAGACGCACCATTTACAAAAGACCATTTGTTTCTATTCACAGGAACCACTGGTATAAGACAAAGGAAAGAAGACTTCCCAACTCTGATGGGTCATAGTGGCCTATGTTTTTTCAATAAGAAAACACAGAACCCTAAGAAGCAATAAATGCATATATTTAATTAACCATGGCGTGGCTCCTATAGCTACCAAGAATAGGTACTAAAGAGTTTCTTTAAAAAAGGGTATTACAGCCGAAACCGGTTTGGCTCAGTGGATAGAGCGTCGGCCTGCGGACTGAAGGGTCCCGGGTTCGATTCCGGTCAGGGGCATGTACCTTGGTTGCGGGCACGTCCCCAGTGGGGGGTGTGCAGGAGGCAGCTGATCGATGTTTCTCTCTCATCGATGTTTCTAGCTCTCTATCCCTCTCCCTTCCTCTCTGTAAAAAATCAATAAAATATATTTAAAAAAAAAAAAAAAAAAAAAGGGTATTACACAATACTTAGGAAGAAAAACAGGTTTGTGGGCATGAAGGAGGATCTAACCAAATAGTAATGACTATCTGGTTAGATCCTCCTGTGTTTTAATTCTGGAGAAAAGCCTGTTTATATTCATCTTAAAACAAGTAAGAATTGCCCAGACGGTGTGGCTCAGTGGTTGAGCATCCACCTATGAACCAGGAGGTCGCGGTTTGATTCCCAGTCAGGGCATGTGCCCGGGTTGTGGGCTTGATCCCTAGTGTGGGGCGGGCAGGAGGCAGCCTATCAATGATTCTCTCTCATCACCGATGTTTCTATTTCTCTCTCCCTCTCCATTCCTCTCTTAGATCAATAAAAATACATATTTTTTAAAACAACAACACATAAGAATTTCGAGTAAGAAAAACAGACTGAAGTTCTGAATGTGACATTCTAAAGACCCTTGTAGAACCGACCTACATGTGAGATGGGATTACAATCAAAGCTGGGGCTTTCGCCCGCAGCCCCGTGCATTGTACACCAGGTGCTTTACCCTAAAACATGAGTGATGTTAGTGTGTGCTAACGTGCGTAAGCATTTAACAACTTAACATAATTTCCTGTAACCTGCCTGAAATACAATAGCTAAGGCAAATGAGAAAGTTACCACCGGTTTTCGGTAATTCCCATATTATATCTCTACTTACCTGTAGACGCTTATCCAAGAATGACATTCCTCCCTGTAGTCCATAGCTGTATTCGTAAGGGAAACTCCAGTCTCGAACCAAAAACATCAGTGTCTATTTAGGAAAAGAGTAGTACACATTGTAATGTTGCATAAATGCATTTTCAAAATAACCATTTCAGTACTCCTTTGCACAATGCCAGCTTCTTCAACAGAGACAAGGAAATGTGCTGAAGGACTGATCTATTCTGTGATGTCTTTGAAACCTTACAAACATGTAAGCCAAAGGCAAGGATGGGGAGTGTAGTGAAGGCCAAGAGAGAGAACAATATGGCACTAGCTAGTCATACATCAGATCTACTTTCCCCATTAGAAAGGAAAGGAAAACTAACTAATACTTAAAACTCCTCTAATCTTACTCAGGTTACTGTGCATTCCCATCCTCATGACATTATTAGCTAAAACAGGGTCAGTAAACTTTTTCTGTAAATGGCCAGAGAGTAAATATTTTAGGCCACTGTAGCACAAGGCAGCCATGGACAATACAAATAAGTATGGCTGTGTTCTAAATAAAACCTTAGCTATAGACACTGACATTTAAATTTCAGATAATTTACACGTCATAGAATAGTATTCCTCTTTTGATTTCTTTCAACCATTTAAAAACGTAAAAACCATTCCTAACTCATACGTCACATAAAAATAGGCAGCTGGCCAGAAATGGCCTGTGAGCTGTAGTTTACTGACCTCTGAACTAAAATAAAGATTTGAATGACATTTATAGTGAACATTCTACCTGGAAGGGTTTTTGGAAAATTTCATCCATTGCCAGACGACCATATTCTGTGAAGAGCTTTTAAAAAAAAGAAGAAGAGTTATGGCTTGTAAGGCAAAATTACTCAAAGTATTTCTGTGGCAATTTTTTTTTGGGGGGGGGGTCCCTCAGAGTTCAGGAGATGCAGGTTTGTGGGGGATGAAGTGGGGGAAGGGAAAGGTGCAGGCACCCTGGGAGAGAGGGTGCCTTCTGTGGCTATTCTTTATCAAAAGTATTCATTTAACAGACCTGACTCCTACTTACATGAAACCAAAGTTCTAGTTTCAAAAGCCCACAGGAGCCATGAACCTTAACATAATCTTGGATCTGTCTTACATCCCAATGCATTAGCAAATCCAGGATCCAACCACTCACCAATTCCATGTAGCGTGGAATATTACAATAGCTTCCTAACTGGTCTACCTGCCCCTCCTCTCCACCATTCCCAATACAACAGCCACCAGGGCTCTGTTACCAATAAGGTCAGTTAGATCACACCCTGCCTCTGCTCAAAACCCTCAACCACGTTCAGCACAAAAGGCCAGTTCTCATAATGTGATGCCACCACGCTGGCCCTCCTTGATGTTCCTCAACTGTGCTGGGCACACAGCTGCTTTAGATTCTTTGTTCTGACTTATCCTCCTACCTATAACGTTCTCCCCCTAAATAACTGTGCAATCAGGTCCCTCATTTCTTAATTTTTTGTTGTTGTTGTTAATCCGCACCCAAGGATATTTTTCCACTGATTTTGAGAGAGAGGAAAAGAGGGAGAGAGGGAGGGAGGAAAGAGAGAGGAGAGAGGAAAAAACATCCATGTGAGAGAGAGACATTGATTGAATGCCTCCCAAATGCTCCCCAACCAGGGCCAGGATCAAACCTGCAACCCAGGTACAGGTTCTTGACCAGGAATCGAACCAGCAGCCCTTCTGGGTGCAGAATGATGCTACAACTGCTGAGCAGCCAGCCAGGGCGGGTCCCTCATTCCCTAAGGTCTTTACTCACATGGCTCCTTCTCAATGAAGCCTTCCACCACCACCTACCTAAAAAGGTTACAATTCTCCACACAATAGTTCCTACCCATGCCTCTTCTTAATTTTTCTCCTTAACGTGTCCCACTAGCTGACATACTATACCTTTACTTATCTTGATCAATGCTTGTCTTCAGTACTAGCACTGAAACTCCATGAGCAGGAGTGTTTGCTTTGTGCACTATTGTACCTCCAGCAGCAAGAAAAGTACAGGACCCACAGTATGCACACCATTCAAATGACAGAATAAACAAATTCTTTAAGTTAGTGTTTACACAGACATTTCACTCTATTTCTTCATGAAGCCTCACTAAAAGTATAGCAAAAAGAAGTTAAAAGTTATAAATTTACAGGACAAAGATGATGCGAAATAATGTAACAGCAGACAAGAGTTGTCAAAAACACTGGAAGGAAAACAGACAAACAAGAAGTGCCTTGGGTTGTGGCTTTCTCTGCCTTAAGACATCTCCCAGAGGCAGGGGCCATCCAGAAATAAGCAGATTCTCTCAGCGGAACCCCTGAAAGGCTCAGAAACTGGAAGCAAGGGATGAGAGAGATAACTAAAGAAATGGTTGAAAGTCTTTAGAGAAAGCACCTAACATTCCCAGACCCTGTTCCCTCCCCCATGCTCTTCCTGCCCCCACAGAAGTTGGAATTACACTTTCTGGAGAGGATAAACCAGAAAGAATACAGATGTTGATTCCAAACTCAGCTGAATGAGAAGTCCCCTACCTTGTTGGAAACTAGTGGCCCAGTGCACGGATTCGTGCACACTGAAAGGAAATTAATTAGGAGAAATATTTTAACACATTGTGGACGGATCAGGAGAATTCTCATGTTTTCTGTTCTAAGGCCTATGGCCAATCACGAGAATACTTTAAAAAGATATTAGCTTGTAAGAATGTGTAATAAATAACTTCAAAATGCAATGGGTATTTAATTTTAAAGCGTGCCTTTAACATTTATGTAAAACGTTTTTTGTACTCGTTCAATAGAAACTTATCTGGCCACTGGGTAAAGCTAGCAATAAAACTACTGGTCTGCAATGTGTTAATATCACTATTCGCTCTTTTCTCTATAACGGAAGTGTCAACCAAATTCATGATCGACAATGACAGATGGAAACACCTGCATGCGATTGGTGCCAGCGAGAGCTTTATATGTATTGCACATGCGTGAGTCAACTTAGCCTTTTATAGATATAGCATAAACTTGCTTAATTAGACCTGCTTTCTGATGTAGCTAAACTTTTTCCAGCCCAGTGAAGCACCCCAACTACAGCAGTAAATATCAACACAAAGCGGATTATTATTGTAGATCACACGGGAGAACAAAGGGTAAATATGTAACTGCAGCAGTGTTTGACTATATTCTGTGCAGTGAGAAAACCTGAAGTCATTTTCAAGGGCCACCATTTCTTACTTTTTTTCAGTCGGGTCAAGTTTCAAAACTTTCTAAATCTCCATTTTTGGCTAATGAAAAGAAAATAGGATTCCACTGAGTCTCCTGTCTACCTACTCCAGGACTTGTGTGAGGATCAAATGAGATGAGGCACAGGAAAATGCTTCACAGACATTTGGTTAAAGTGTGAAATATTTGCACCTGGCTATAAAGCAAGTCGTGTTCCTGGGATGAAGAAACTCCAAGGAGGCTAGTCGCTAGGGAGAGGAAGCCGGGCATTGCTACGTGACGTGACGTCATTACCCAGCGCCCACAGCAACTGTTTCCGGGCTGGGCAGGGCTGGGCTGTGGGCCACATTTTGCACCACGGGGTCTCAGCAGTGTTGGCTGTAATTTGGTGGGCTGTTGCTCCAGGTGGTGGCGGGGCCTGTGTCCCACGTCGGGGAAGCCAAGTGTTGCTTTGTCAGTGCCAGGTCCACAGTATAGGTCCACGGTACCGTTTCTCTGTAAATGGCCAGTGCATGTCACGGCAGCTCCTGTGTTGAGCGTCTGCCCCCTGGAGGTCAGTGCACGTCATAGCGACCA
Source organism: Plecotus auritus (assembly GCF_963455305.1). Taxonomy (NCBI): domain Eukaryota; kingdom Metazoa; phylum Chordata; class Mammalia; order Chiroptera; family Vespertilionidae; genus Plecotus; species Plecotus auritus. The sequence continues at coordinate 151,890,161 of NC_137783.1, read as the reverse complement.
GTCAGACAGTCGGAGGGACACTTAGCATATTGGCCTTTTATGTTATATATAGATTATATATGTAGATAGATAGGTACTTAAATCAAAGTCTACAAACATACTGAACAGAGAAAGAGAAACTCTTTAGCCCTCACACCCTGTTAGAGCCTCACAAGCTTTGACTCTCCCAATCCAGGCAGTTTAAAGAATTCTTCTCTGGGGAATTTGAGTCCAAGAATAACAGTCTGCACATACAGACATTTAGAGTTGCAACCAAATAGCTGAGTCATCTTTCCCAATCACCTCTCTGCGATCCAAAACAATATACAAGGCTGCCTCTTACCAAAGCTCCCCATCAGATTTTGGTGGCTCTCTGTTAACTACAGAGGGTCAAGGACCACACCTTTGAAAACAGCTCCTAGCAGAAAAGACAAAAACTCATGTCCTTCAATTCTAGATCATCTTATATTATTCCTTTCATAATTTCTTTCCCTCCATTTTCTGTTTTCTTTTACTAAAATACCTATTATTATGTTAACCCTCGCCTGAATTATCAGCACATTTTCCGTTTCTTCTGTGCCCTGCTGTTCTCCCTCTCCTCCACCTCCCCATCCCCACCTCTCCTTCTATCTCCCGTTCGCTTCTCTCTTGGCTTCCCTTCCTTCCCCCTTCCTATTTCTAGTGTTCTCGGCCACCCAGCTTGTGGTGCTGTTACACCACCCACACCTATTTACTTATGAATCTCTCTCACTGACTGGATCTCAAAATCCAAAAAGAATTATGTCTGCTTCGAGCACTATTGTATCTATAACATTATTATACACTTGTATCTTTGAATGCCCGCTACCTCACACAAGGTGGGCGTTCAAAGAAATGTGTGAGAGGAAGGAGCTTAGAAAGAAAATAGTTTCAGATAAAAAGGTGTCAAATTCAAGTTTGTTTGTTTTTTAAAATCTATTTTTATCGATTTCAGAGAGGGAGAGACAGGGAGAGAGAGACAGAAACAGCAATGATGAGAGAGAATCACAATTGGCCGCCTCCTACAAGCCTCACACTGGGATCCAGCCCACAACCCAGACATGTGCCTGGCCAGGAATCGAATCATGACCTCCTGGTTCAAAACGCTCAACCACTGAGCCATGCTGGCCGGGCTCAAATACAAGTTTTGATGGAAATGTTTTACAGAACAACAGCTCTCAACCACTGAGTCATGGCACTGGTGCAGAACCACTGATTATAAAGCATGAGTAATTTCTAGTAGTAATATTAAAGGCCAAAGTTTAGGAATTATTTTGTTTTTAGAGAAATATTATATTGCCATTTCTTGATCCTGCCAAGCACACTCCACCTCACAATCTTTCTTCTTGCTGTTCCCTCTCCTATACCACTTTCCCCCAGATATGTCTACACAACTTACTGGCCACCTTCTTTAGTTCCTGCTCAACTCATTAAGGCCTTCCCTGACCACTTCAGCGACAGATAGACAGAGGGTGGGATTATTATGAACAAAAACCTTCCTCCTATCTCAATCTTTTGCTAGAACTATTGAAGTAAAATTTTTCTGTCTTAAAACTTTTAAAAGATATATATGATGTTTAAATGAGGGATATATACCTGCAGCTGTTGAAGATCATCTTCCTGAATGTTCTGAGACAAGTTATAAATCTAGAAAACAAACATCCAAATTGATACTACTTTAGCTAATTTCAAACAAGCTCAAGTAAAGCCTAAAGCACTGCTTTGTACATGTAAAAGTCTGCATATAAAACTATGCAGTCTGTTCACAGTAATATTATCTGTCCTTTGCTTATATAACTATGCTTATATGGTTGAAATAACGTAATTCTTCCTTTACAGTTAAAATACAGTTTTCTTAAGTTCTTAACAAATCTACATTTCCTATATGATGTCATTTCAATTTCCACTTTCAGACTTTTATTAGAGACTTTTATATAAATTTATGACCAAAGTAGGAAAATAGTTTAGGTTCCTTCTTGAGCCTGTAAGAGGTTAACTGATATCTGTGGTCTATAAAGAACATTTATGTATCACCACAGAAATTCTGATAAGAAAACAATAACTAAAACTAGATGTAACCCCTTTATCTTATTTCCTCTAAAACGTGTTTTCCCAGCCGAGTGGTTTACCTGAACAGAACTAGTCATGGTGCTTAGAGCAAAGATGGTAGCACAATCTTTCACAGTGGACTGGCTGTCAAATGCCCCCTGGGTATCCATCAAAACAACTGCAACCTAAAAAAAGGAAAACGCAAACAAGATATGTTTAAGTGAGAAGGGGGAAATGTAAAGGGGAACTTGAGAAGTACAGGTAACATTTAAGCGAGGCTTAAGTGGCTGCTTATAGGTTCTATCAGAAAAGTATAATTATTTAGGTGCCTTGTTCTGAGCAAAGAACCTGCAACCTGGGCATTCGGCTCAGTTGGTTGGAGTGACATCCGTGCACCAGAAGGTCATAGATTCCAATCCTGGTCAGAGCACATGCCCGGTTGCCGGCTTGATCCCAGCTGGGGTGCATATATGAGGCAACCAATCCATGTTATCTCTCTCACATCGATGTTTCTTTCCCTCTCTCTCTCTCTCCCCTCCACTCTCTAAAATTAATAAAAGAAAAAATGAGAAGAGATTTTTAAAAAAGACCTAAACTGAACGTCTGGAGATGAAAATTGTGTCTGAAATGACAATACACGGAATGGTATTAACACAGATTATTAGGACTGGTGACTCCAAGACCTACAAAAAGAAACCATCCAAAAGGAAACAGAGCCCTAGCCAGTTCGCTCAGTGGACGGAGCACTGGCCCTCGGCGGACGGGTCCCAGATTCAGCTCCAGTCAAGGACACATACCTCGGTTGCAGGCTCAATCCCCAGCCCTAGTCGGGAAGCAACCAATCTATGTGTCTCTCTCACGTCAATATTTTTCTCTCTGTGTCTCTCTGGCTCCCTTCCACTCTCTCTAAAAAGAAAAATATCTTTGGGTGAGGATTAACAAAAAAAGAAGAAAGGAAGGGAGGAAGGGAGGGAGGAAGAAAAGAAAACAGAAAAATAAGAATTAAAATAAAAACAAGCCATGAGACAACTTCAAGCAGCCTGACATGTATGTAATGGAAGTCCCCAAAGGATATAAGAGGCAAAAATGTATTTGAAAAAATGAGTCCAGAAAATGTCCGATTTTAATAAAAATTCTAAACCTGCAGATTCAAGAAGCTCAACATGCTCCAAATACAAGAAACATGAAGAGAACTACACTAAGACATATTATAATCCAATTGCTAAAAAAAAATAATAGAGAAAAACCTTAAAAACCAGCAGACCAAAAAGATACGTTAGGCACCTGAGGATAACAGCAGGATTTCTTGTAAGGCACAATGGCAAAAAGTCAGGGGAGTGACATCTTCAAAGCACTGAAAGAAAAACCTATCAGCCTGGAATTCTATACGCAGCATATATATTTTTTAAAACAAAAACTTTTCAGAAATACGAAAGCTAAAAGATTTCAGCACCTGCAAAGCAGCACTATAAGAAATCTTAAAGACTTAGCTCGTTTGGCTCAGTGGATAGAGCGTCGGCTTGCGGACTGAAGGGTCCAGGGTTCGATTCCAGTCAAGGGCATATGCCCGGTTGTAGGCTCAATCCCCAGTGTGGGGTGTGCAGGAGGCAGCCGATCAATGATTCTCTCTCATCATTGATGTTTCTATCTCTCCCTCTTCCTTCCTCTCTCTCTAAAAAAATCAATATAAATATTTAAAAAAAAGAAAGAAATCTTAAAGGAAGTCCTTCAAACAGAAGAAAAAAAGTGGACAAAAAAATGGAAATATGGACACACAAAAAATGAAGAGCACAGTTAGCACAAATGAAGAGCTAACTACAGGGGTAACTATATGACTTTTTCTTATTATTTAAATACCTTTAAAAGATAGCCGACCATTAAAATAAAAATAAAAACAATGTTAAAGTAAAATATGTGACAATAGCACAAAAGCTAGGAATGGAGGAATGAAATGTCAATTATCTATACTAATAAAAGGGTAATATGCTAATTAGACCAGGACACCTTCCGGGCATCCTTCCGGACAAAGCCATGGTGGCAGGGCCAAGGCAGAGGCGGTTAGGGGCGATCAGGCCAGGAGGGGAGGCAGTTGGGAGTGATCAGGCCGGCGGAGCGGGGGCTGTTGCGGGGGAGCAGGCCGGCAGTGGAGGGCAGTTGGGGGCTATCAGGCTGGCAGAGGGGGCAGTTGGAGGCAAGCAGGCCGGCAAGGGGGGCAGTTGGGGGGCGAGCAGGCCGGCAGGGTGGGGGCACTTGGGGGTGAGAAGGCCGGCAGACAGAGTGGTTAGGGGTGATCAGGCAGGCAGGCAGGCAAGCCGTTAGGAGCCAGTGGTCCCGGATTGCGAGGGATGTCCGACTGCCGGTTTAGGCCCACAGGGATCAGGCCCAAGCCAGCAGTCGGACATCCCCTGAGGAGTCCCAGATTGGAGAGGGTGCAGGCCGGGCTGAGGGATACCCCCCGCCACCCCGCCCCCGTGCACAAATTTCGTGCACTGGGCCACTAGTAATTCAATAAAGCTGTTAAAAAAATTAAAGGTTGGAGGGAAACCAAGATGGCGGCATAGATAAACACCTAAACTGCTGCCTCGCACAACAATTTCAAAACTACAACTAAAAGACAAAACGGACACCATCCAGAACCACAGGAAAGCTGGCTGAGTGGAAATTCTACAACTAGAAGGAAAGAGAAAAGCACATTGAGACTCAGAGGAGCTGCAAAAGGCTGAGGTACGGAGATGCGCGCATGCGCAGAGAAGATTGACTGCTGAGTGCGCAGCTGGCTTTCTCAAGCGGGAGGGAGACGGAAGCTCCCGACTGCGCTGAACTCTAGTTCCGAGTGAGACTCTGTGAAACCAGACTCATTCAGGGGGAATCTGGACTGTCAGGAAAAGAGAAAAGCACAATGAGACTCAAGGGAGCTGCGGAAGGCAGAGGTCCAGAGGCGCGCGTGCACAGAGAGGACTGACAGCTGAGTGCGCGGCTGGCTTTGGCTTTCTCAAATGGGGGGGAGACAGAAGCTCCCGACTGCGCTGAACTCCAGTTCCGGGTGAGATTCTGGGGACCCAGACTCATTCGGGGAGAAACTGGACTGTCTGGCAGTGGGCAAAACTCGAGGGTGGCTTACTCTCAGAGGTGCTTGCAGTGATTACCACAGGACACTGAGACCCGGGGGCCTCATAGGGCAGGGCTGATGGGAAGCCAAGGCTGTCTGCTCCGCCCTGAGACTCCGCCCCATCCAAGCTGAGCACAGAGGCTTTTGCAATTTTGCAAGTCTTGTCTCATAAGGCTGTCTCCAGCACAGAAGTTCTCCCAGTGTAGACACAGCTGATCCTCACAGCCAATTGGCCTGGAGGTCAATTCCTCCTAGTGATACCAACAACAATCAAGACTTAACTACAACAAGGCTGTGCACACAGTCCACAAAGGGGTGCACCAAGAGTGTCCACTTCAGGTAACTGCGGAGGCTGAGCCACTGGGCCCTAGAGGACACCTAGCACACAAAGCTACTCGATCAACTCAGGGAAGCAGCCAAAATGCAGAGACAAAGAAACAGGTCACAAATGAAAGAAATGGAGGAAAGCAAACGACTGGATATAGAGTTCAAAACCACAGTTATAAGGTTTTTCAAGAATTTCCTAGAAAAGGCCGATAAATTTAGCGAGACGCTTGAGGATATGAAAAAGGACCAACTAGAAATTAAACATACACTGACTGAAATAAAAAATATTATACAGAGACCTAACAGCAGACTAGAGGATCGCAAGAATCAAGTCAAAGATTTGAAATACAAAGAAGCAAAAAACACTCAACCAGAAAAGCAAAAAGAAAAAAGAATCCAAAAATTTGAAGATAGTGTAAGGAGCCTCTGGGACAACTTCAAGTGTACCAACATCAGAATTATGGGGGTGCCAGAAGAAGAGAGAAAGCAAGATACTGAAAACCTATTTGAAGAAATAATAACCGAAAACTTCCCCCACCTGGTGAAAGAAATAGACTTACAAGTCCAGGAAGCGCACAGAACCCCAAACAAAAGGAATCCAAAGAGGACCACACCAAGACATATCATAATTAAAATGCCAAGGGCAAAAGACAAAGAGAGAATATTAAAAGCAGCAAGAGAAAAACAGTTAATTACCTACAAGGGAGCACCCATACGATTGTCAGCTGATTTCTCAACAGAAACTATGCAGGCCAGACGGGAGTGGCAAGAAATATTCAAAGTGATGAATAGCAAGAACCTACAACCAAGATTACTCTGCCCAGCAAAGCTATCATTCAGAATTGAAGGTCAGATAAAGAGCTTCACAGATAAGAAAAAGCTAGAGTTCATCACCACCAAACCAGTATTATATGAAATGCTGAAAGGCATTCTTTAAGAAGAGGAAGAGGAGAAAAAGGTAAAGATAAAAATTATGAACAACAAATACATATCTATCAACAAGTGAATTTAAAAATCAAGTGAATAAAAAATCTGATGAACAGAATAAATTGGTGAATATAATAGAATCAGGGGCATAGAAAGGGAGTGGACTGACAATTCTCGGGGGGAAAGGGGTCTAGGGGGTGCGGGAAGAGACTGGACAAAAATGGTACTCAATGGATGAGGACTGTGGGGGGGAGGTAAGGGCAGAGTGTAGGGTGGGAACCGGGTGAAGGGTGGCGGGAAAGAGGAACAATTGTAATAATCTAAACAATAAAGATTTATTAAATTTTTTAAAAAAAGAATTAAAACATTGGATAAAATAATATCTAAAGCTCCTTCTGTAAAAAAGCTACTGTTATATTTCAATGTTATAACTCTTCATTCTCCTAGATTATCTTTCTTTACAAAATGTGATAACCTCCTCATTGTGCTACACATTTTTTTGTATGTGTACTATACATTGTTAAAAAAGAGGGTTTTCCAATATACCTTTCTCCTGAAACCTCACTCAAAAAGAGAAATGAAATAATAAGGAAATGTATAAGAAAAAGGAATAGAAAATGTAAAAACAGCAATCAAGAGTTGTGCATCAACTCTTCAGCCCCCAAAATAATGAATGACTTAGCATTTAGGAAAAGGCTACAACTAAACAACCTGAAGGGGGGATTTGGAACCTTAAGTCCCAGAAAGACTCAAAAATGAGAGAAATGAACAGCTGTGAAGAGATGCTTTAGGAAGGAATGGGTTAAAGTTTGTTTAAAAAAAAGTAGTACTTCAAAGCCCGTCTTCCACTTTAAGACACACATGACTTGCCCCTCCTGACCCTTACAAATAAATTTGGGGATAGGTTCTACAACTGTAGCTTACTATTTTTTTTCAATCCTCACCTGAGGATATTTTTTCTTTGATTTTTAGAGAGAGTGGAGGACAGAGGGAAAGGCAGAGAGAAATATCCATGTGAGAGAAACACATCAATTGGTTGCCTCCTGCACACGCGCCGACCACGGCCTGGGCCGGGAAGGAGCCTGCAACTGAGTTATGGGTGCCCTTGGCTGGAATCGAACCCGGGGCCCTTGGGTCTGCGGGCCAAAGCTCTATCCACTAAGCCAGTGGTCAGCAAACTCATTAGTCAACAGAGCGGCAAACCGCACTGCACTAAGCCAAACCGGCTAGGGCTGTGGCTTACTATTTTTTGTTAGAAGCCTTATATTACTATTTGGCCTTTTAAACTATATTTATGCGTTATTTTTAAACCATAAACATATCATTCCAATAAAAGTTATTTTTAATTGGGTTATCAAAATACACATTAAAGTTCTAATTTTGTTGTGTTATTAATATGTAAGCCTTGCTCTTCCTTACCTTCTTCCCATCTGGCTTTTCCACAGTGAAAACTTCATTCCAGATCTGAATCCCATTAGTTTCTGGGTCAGAGCCCCCTCTCCATGAAAATCCTGTTAATGGTTCTTCTGAATCACCCAGCCAATTTGAATGGCCACCTTCTTTCTACAGGAGAAATAAGACACTTCCATTAAACCTAAAATTTTGAGTATTTTTAAACATCAAGAATAACATGTGAATTGATTTTGCTCTTTTGAACATAAACTCTCACTTTCTAATTTGAAATGAAATAATTCTACCTTACCTGGAAATATAAGTAGCGGAGCAGGAAGTCCAGAAAGAAAGACTTGCCCTTTCGGAAGGCACCAGCCACTGACACCACCACCACATCAAGGTCTCGAATGTGGTCCTGCAAGAGGATGCTGGCCAAGGCTTTCTCTTCTAACTCAAAGGAATGTTGGTCTTTCTGAACCAAAACCACCTGCACTGGACCAGGCTTTCCACTCTCCATGGCATCACCTATGTTGTTACAGAGAAAAACATTAGCGTCAACCTATTTTTAAATATGTATTTTTGAACAAGGAAAAAGCAAGAACTTCAGGTACAAAAGCACTAACCATTTGAAAAATGACAAGTTAGGCTTCATTAAAATCAAGAATTTTTGTTCATTAAAAAATACCATTGAGAGTGCAAATGCAAACCATAGGATAGGAGAAAATATCACAATACCCATATCCAAAGGACTCAGATCCAGAATCAATATAGAAATCCATAAGAAGAAGACACCAGGGCTGGTGTGGCTCAGGTAGTTGAGCATCGTCCCATGCACCCTGAGCTCACTGGCACATGCCCACGTTTCGAGCTTGATCCCAGTAGAAAATCCGTAGGAGGCAGCTGATCATGGAGGCAGCTGATCATGGATGTTTCTCTCTCCCTTTCCCTTCCTCTCTCTCTAAAATCAATAAAAAACATAGGGGCTTTTTTTTTTAAGACAAATATACCAATTTTTTAAATAGTAATGGGCAAAAGACTGAGAACAGAACTTCATATAAAAGGGATAGCTAAATGGTCAATCATCATATGGAAAGATTCTTCCATATCATTACTTATCAAAGAAATGTCAATTAAAACCATAATGAGAGAGCATCTGAGATCTTGCTCACAGGTATATGTTGCCAGTTTGGCTCAAATAAACTCATAAAAAGTTCTGGCAGGAGAGCCACTTGCTGTCCACCAGAATGGCTAAAATTTAAAAGAAGGACAGTAACTGTGGCAGAGGATGTGGTACACTGGAACTCTCATACATTCTGATGGGAATATAACCATTTTGGAAAACTGGCAGTATCTAGAAAGACTCAACAGCCCTGCCCGGTGTGGCTCATTGGGTAGCGCATCAGCCTGCATACCAGAAGGGTCTCTGGTTCGATTCCAGGTCAAGGCAAGTTCTATTCCCCAGACCCAGTCGGGGAGCTTGCAGGAGGCAACCAATGGATGTGCTCTCTCACATCAATGTTTCTCTCTCTCTCTCTCTCTCTCTCTCTCTTCCCCCCCACTCCTTTCCTCCCTCCCTCCCCCTCTTCTCTCCTCTCCTTCCCTCCCACTCTCTCTAAAAATCTATGGAAAAAATATCCTCGGTGAGGATTAGCCCCCCCAAAAAAGTAAACATATCTATGACCCAGCAATTCCACTCCTAGGTATGTCAGCTTTATTCAAAACTGGAAGTAACCCATACGTTCATCAACAGAAAGGGTGCCTGCCACTGCCACACCTTTTGCATATATTTCTTAATCCTCAGAACACTATGGAGTAAATAATACTGTCCTATTAATTATAAGAAAACTAAGGCCTACGAAAGTTAAGCATCTTGCCCAACAGGTCCTGGAGAAGACCTTGAAAAGGTGTTTAGGTGGCTATGTTTTACAGACCGCTCTTAATAATCTTATCAAGGTTTTAGGGGGCAATTCTTAGTTCTAAATTAAGCACTAGTAGTTTTCCTACCAGAGTTGAAAGCAAAACGATAATTCTTGGAAATTCAAAGCTACTTAACATCTATAGATATGTGGAAAGTTTACAAAAAAGTAGCAGTGGGGCCTCAGGACTGAAGCAAAGCACTATTTCCCTAAGTGAGCGTCTATCCCATTGATATTAGGAGATGTATTAGGCAGTTAAAAGGATATTTTATTTTCATAATTATGCATTTCAATGGATCACGGCTTAGAAAGAGGCTAAGTTTCAAGAATGAATCCATTTAAAGTAAACTGAAGGACAAGTATAAAGTAAAGCATACACAGGCAGGAAGATACGGTCAAAACCCTTAAGAATGGCCCCCAAATTACTGTGGTCTGGGAGGCACAAAAGGCTGCATGATCACAGCAGCCAAGGTCAACAACGCTTGACTGCCAGCCTAGCTACCCTTTAAGCTACGGAACTGCTGCTCACTTTTTATACTTTATCAGACAACAACGGGTTCTTGGCACTGTTTTTTACAAACTATTAGAAAACAATATATATTAAATGTCATGCTATTGTTGTAATAAATGTATACTAATACTTTTCTTTACCATTATTGGTGATAAGGAAACATTTCTGTGAATAATCTCTTAGGGTTCTTCTTATTACCACAACAGCAGGTGAATCCAGGACTTAAAAACCTCAGTGTTTCATATAAAAGAACCAAATGAGCCGAAACCGGTTTGGCTCAGTGGATAGAGCGTCGGCCTACAGACTGAAGGGTCCCGGGTTCGATTCCGGTCAAGGGCATGTACCTTGGTTGCGGGCACATCCCCAGTGGGGGGTGTGCAGGAGGCAGCTGATCGATGTTTCTCTCTCATCGATGTTTCTAGCTCTCTATCCCTCTCCCTTCCTCTCTGTAAAATGTCAATAAAATATATTTTAAAAAAAAAAAAAAAAAGAACCAAATGAGCCCTAACCAGTTTGGCTCAGTGGATAGAGCGTCGGCCTTCAGACTGAAGAGTCCCAGGTTCTATTCCGGTCAAGGGCATGTACCTTGGTTGCGGGCACATCCCCAGTAGTGGGTGTGCAGGAGGCAGCTGATCAATGTTTCTCTTTCATCAATGTTTCTAACTCTCTATCCTTCTCCCTTCCTCTCTGTAAAAAAAATCAATAAAATATATATATTTTTTAGCCCTGGCTGGTTTGGCTCAGTGGATAGAGCGTCGGCCTGTGAACTGAAGGGTCCCAGGTTCGATTCCAGTCAAGGGCATGTACCTTGGTTGCGGGCACATCCCCAGTGGGGGGTGTGCAAGAGGCAGCTGATCGATGTTTCTCTCTCATCGATGTTTCTAGCTCTCTATCCCTCTCCCTTCCTCTCTGTAAAAAATCAATAAAAAATGTATTTAAAAAAAAAAAAAACCAATGAGAACAATTTATTCAGACCTTATGGATAAACCCCTCAAAGCAGTACCAAAGTCTCTGAGATAGCTGGTTGCTTACCCAATATTTGTTTTCCCCTCCTGCTAAGTAATCGATTTTTAGCTGGGCAAATTAACTGCCCAAAAGAAACACATTTCCAAACCAACCTTGCAGCTACGGTGTCATCATGTGACTAAATTCTGGCTGGAAATGATATAGCAACTTCCAGGTCATGCATTTCCCCCTTCCTGCTGGCTAGATGGAGAAGTGAGAGTGAGTCATCCTGGACCAGGCACATGAGGGCAACACCCTAGGAATACCGGAGCAACAGGAGAGGTAGGACCTAGGACTTCATGTAATAGGGCTGCCATGCTGGCTCACTTTCATGTGAAAGAAAAGTTAAAATGCGCCTTGCTTGAATCACTCATCTGGAGGCTCAATCAGACATAGCCAAACCTAGAAACCAATACAGCAGTTACCCAGGACTTCACAATTAAGTTCACGATACTTTCAATTTCATCTACTTCGCTATGAAAGTTTCCTGAGCAACGTGAATGTACTGGTATGTAGCAGACACACAATAAACAATCGTAAAAAAGAATGAATATGCACTGTAGTACAGTGGAGGGCTGCAACCCTAAGGATGCAGGTGGTACTGTGAGAGCAAGGGGCATGGAAGATAGGGATACATGGGCCGCAGACAGGAGAGAATAATCCAATGACAAACATGTACGCAGCTATGCACAGAGTTGCTTTGCAGAAGTTGGAGACCACTGAGAAGTTTATAAAAAAAAAAACAGGTGATAAAGCCTTCACTGATGCCTTCCTCTCTGCCATTAACACAGTGAAAAGGAAGAGAAGCAGGCTGTGTTTAGTGAGATGATCCTGCACTTCTCTTCAAACAGTATAGTGGGCATACCGGATTTTTAAAAGATCTTGTTCTTTTGAGGAAGATCTTGAATTGTACCCAAAATTCAATGTAAACAAATAAGCTGCTCACTTCTCACCACACCATCTTTCTCTCTGACTTTCCAGGACAGTGGGACTGTATTTCTGAACTGCCAAGTAAAAACTTTACTTCTACTCATCTCTTTCCAGATGTCACGTGAATGTCCTTTGCTGACTTATCCTCACAACTCCGTCTCCCCAATCCCTTGGGCCCCTTAGTCCAAATTTTAGGGCCTATTCCCTTAGGCCAGTGGTCGGCAAACTCATTAGTCCACAGAGCCAAATATCAACAGTACAACCACTGAAATTTCTTTTGAGAGCCACATTTTTTTAAACTTAAACTTCTAACTCCACTTCTTCAAAATAGACTCGCCCAGGCCATGGTATTTTGTGGAAGAGCCACACTCAAGGGGCCAAAGAGCCGCATGTGGCTCGCGAGCCGCAGTTTGCCGACCACGGCCTTAGGCTAAGCCATCTTCCAACATTTCTTGCCTATGACGTTGACCATCCAAGTCACCATCCCCAAGTGGTTTTTGTTTTCTGAGGTGTTTTTTTTTTCCTTTTAATTGCTTTTATTAAAAAAAAAAAAAAGAAAAAAGCTTCATTTTTTATTTAGCTTTCTGACTCTGCTTGTGCCTTCAATACTTTCACAATGATTTTCTGCTCCTCAATAAGGAAAGCACCCTTGATCCTGTCCTGGACACAGCACACGTGGATCCACCACAGGCCCCGCTGACAAGTTTTTTCATTTTAGACAACCTCATTAGGTCTCACAGCATGAGATCCTCTAAGTCGGCGTGGGCATGCACCACATGGAGATTTTGGTGCTTTCCCAACCTTCTTGGTATAAAGGTAAACAATTCTATTAGCAGGGTTTGGGACAGCCTAGTTTTGTTAGAGGCTGTATTGTAGGACAGCCTCCGACGGTATGTCAAACGCTGGACCATGGGGAATGCCTGAAGTCACCGTCCCCGGAAGAGGGGCCCCAAGTGTCTCTTTGATGATGTTACCTCAGTCCCTTAGGGCTGAACTCCTTCATTACAGTACATGAACATATCATGACAGCAACTACATAAAGGCTATCGAAAACATTTTATGGACAACTCAAAACTGAAACCCCACCGCTCCGCGGCCTTAGTTCCTCTAATTTCTTATTCTCCTCATTCCCCCAGGCAAATTTATTCTTGTTGGTCTTTCTACTGGGAGAACGTTAGGACTCAGGTCCTATCCCAATTCCTAAACTCCAGTTCAACCTACTCACCCATTTGTTCTCACTGCCTAAAATGCTTCTTCCCCCTTCACTCCACACAAACACACCTGTTCATCCTTCAACACTCACCTTCACCCTCCCTTTGTCCTCATCCTCCCAGCCTATCCTCATCCTCCCAGCCTATCCTCATCCTCCCAGCCTATCCTCATCCTCCCAGCCTATCCTCTCAGAGAACACGTCACCTGTATGGGACGAGAAAACAGGCTCTGGAATGGAGACAAGGCAGGGCTTAAATCCTCACTTTCTCCCCTCTAGGGTGTAAGCTCCACGAGGGTAAGAATTTCTGTCTCTTGTTCAGTGCTTTAATTCCCCAACATCCTGGAACAGTGTCCACACCAAGTAGACATCCGATAAATATTTGTGGAATAAACAAACTCCACCACTTAGTCACAATGTGACTATGGATAAATTCCTAACCACTTACAGCTCCATATATTTATAAATCTAATACCCACCTCAAAGCCCAGTGTTGGACACGTTTTAGGGACTTAATAAAGTAGACGCACTTTCCCATTTCCACTAAAACCTTGTACATAGTTATGCTACTCGTTACAATTATTATATTGTAATTCTGATTTACAGCCCAGACTGGGAACCCCTGCGGAGTAGAGAAACGAGGAGGCATTCAGCCTCAGTACCTAACACAGGAAGAATAATAGTTTCCCAGTGTTGTGAACACTAAACCCAAGAGTATACCTCAGTGAAGATCAGTTTCTTCCCTTCCCCGTCCAGTCTTTCTTTCACTGTCAAACTCCTTGAAGGTATGTCTTCATCTACAAATGGAACCATTCCCCTTAGCACCTTGCTGATTTTCCTCTCAGTCTCTCCAGTTTATTTATGATCTCTCTTGCCAAATTTGACAGCCCTTTCTTGATTCTCATTCAATCCTATCTCTCTGACAAAACACAACTGCCTCCCACTTCTGAAACCTAAAACCTACGGACTCGGTGACAGTGTACATTCCTAGTTCCCTTCCAGCCGCTCTATCACCTCCTTTCACTTTTTTCTTTTTTCAGCCTCCTATGATATACACCAAGGCTCTGCTTCAATCTTTTTCGAAGTTCTCATTCACTCCCTCCGCTACGTTGGTGACGCCACTTCATTCATTTCTACCCTGCATTCAGGTCCAAATGTCCAACTGCCGAAGGGACAGATTCACCCGGATATTCCACTATCACCTCTAAGGAGTAATATGTAGAAATATATGGGCGTAAGAGTCAGGACACAAGATCCTGTTCCAGTTCTACCACAAACAACCTGTGTGATCCTGGGCATGTCTAGTCTGTTTCAACAGAAAAATGAGTCAAGATTTAAGCTCTAGAAACCCTTCCAATACTAACATTTTCAAAATCTACATTTAGTATCTTCAAAATGAATCCTCAGCCCTAACTGGTTTGGCTCAGTGGATAGAGCATCAGCCTGCGGACTGAAGGGTCCCAGGTTCGATTCCGGTCAAGGGCATGTACCTGGGTTGCGGGCACATCCCCAGTAGGGGGCGTGCAGGAGGCAGCTGATCGATGTCTCTCTCTCATCGATGTTTCTAACTTTCTATTCCTCTCTCTTCCTCTCTGTAAAAAATCAATAAAATATATTTTTTTAAAAAAATGAATCCTCAGTTAATCCACTTCTCTCAGATCTCCATGGTTCAGACTCCACATCTGCCCTATCTTCCTGTATGCAATATACCATCAAATCCTCTCCTATCTTCCAGGATTTAAGCTCCTGCTTTGGCAAAGGTTGTTATTCTAGTGAGGCAATTTGTATAGGGGAAAGGCCTTCTCAACAACCAGGAAGACCAGAGTGTGGGGCCCAGGTGAGCACTGAATGTAACAGCCTGAGAAAACCACTTGATTCTCGGTGTCTTGGTTTTCCCTACAAAATCAGGCGGAACCACTGGGGTGGACCAGCCTCGGTGCTCGTCCTTATTGTCCAATGAGTTCCAAAAAGCACATTAACTACAGTTGGAAACATCTCACTGGGCAGGGGACATGACTCAGGGTAAAGGTATGGCCCGAGTTTTCCACTCTCCTTTTGAAATCCATTCGCTAAAGTGAAAAAGCAACACACTCAAAACCAGAAGCATACCGTTTTCATGCTTTGTTCTTGCGGGCAGTTTTTAAAGCTCCCAATTCACGAACCAGGCCACAGAAAACATCATCATAAGAGAAAGTACTAAGCCCTCAGCCAACTCTGCGTAGAACTGCTGGGTGTGGTTCCTTTGTGGTGATGGCGAGTAAGTAGTTTTATGTGCTCTACTTTGTCTCAAGGTAGGAGTATGATGGTAGAGACACGATAATTTTTAAGACTGTTTCAGTGAAAACACTACTTAAACCCAACTAAACAGAATATCAGGGGAAATATTATATCCTAATTAATTAAAGGATTTTGGAAGCTTTTTCTCAGTTCATCTGTTATAAAAAAAAAAACCTTTGTATTTTATTTTAGCACAGAATGCTGAACAAAATCATTTTCTCTGTCAATTAAGAATTTAGTAGTGCTTCATGATTTATGAAGATCGATTATGACTAAACAGTACTGAAGATTCAGAAATGCACAGACCCAACTGAATCTAAAAATGATGCTAGGCTATATGTACTACAGGGGGAGGCAGGGGATCTTTTTAATAGAGAATGAGTTAATAGTCATCTTATTTGACTTTTCCCTAAAAATGAGACCATCACTAAAATCATTCTCATTACCTGAAGGTTTTAATTATGTGTTCCAGTTTAGTAAGGCTTTCTTATTTGGCAGTATTTATTGGCCTGAGATTCCTTATCATTTCAAGGCATAAGAAGAGTTAATCATTTGCTTATTTGCCTCCGATACCAGTAACATTCCTTAGCTGTCAACATGTTCTAACAATCAAAATGCCAACAAAAAACTTTTTTTTTTTAGAAATTTGCAATGAAGAGCATCCACTTCTAATACAAATATTGAATTACAAATTATACTTCCTATATAGTAACAAACCAATTCAAACATAAGCAACCACCTATAGGGAAATTTTATTATAAATTAGTATGAAAATTAGATTTGGATTTTTTTTAACTGTTGCCTAACCGCTCAATGAATTAAATCAGAATCTGTGGGTGGGTCCCAAGCATCCACAGGTTTTAAAAACCCCAGGTTATTCTAATGCGCAGCAGGGCCCAGAACTGCAACGCTATGGCAACTAAAAGATTTTTCTTTTAAATAAAAGCTTTCCCCCCTTGATATATCTTAGAGAATATGCTTCTAAAACGTCAAAGACAACTTGGGGAAATGTTTTAGAATTGAGACTCACTTTAAAATGTAGCTGTGTTATTTGAACCATTTCCCAAAATGAAAAAGTAGGCCGTAAAACTTTAACAGGCACGCCTAGTCATTAAAGGTAAATCCTAAACCAGTTCTCAGACAAGTTCATACAACCTAGGGTTCTCTAAGATACTTCAGAGGAACCTTAAAAGATGTGACCCCCAAAAATAAATAACAATATGTGACCAAACTGTTAATAATGACCACTGGGGAACAGGAGAGGTCGAATAAACTTTATATTTCTTGCTCCTTACAATTCTCTATTTTTTTTTAAATATATTTGATTGATATTTTACAGAGAGGAAGGGAGAGGGATAGAGAGCTAGAAACATCGATGAGAGAGAAACATCGATCAGCTGCCTCCTGCACACCTCCCACTGGGGATGTGCCCGCAACCAAGGTACATGCCCTTTACCGGAATCGAACCCGGGACCCTTCAGTCCGCAGGCCGACGCTCTATCCACTGAGCCAAACCGGTTTCGGCTACAATTCTCTATTTTAAATAATCACCATGACTATATTCTTTATTCTATGATTTAGAAATCATAAAAATGAAAAAGTGCTGTACCAATTTTTTTAAAAGCCTATTCTTAAAAACCTATTTAGTGAAAACTAAGAAAATTATGTTAGTACACCTCATCACACTTATCCTCTATTTATTATTACTTTTCTGAATTGCATGTTTACTCCAATGAGATAAACCCTAGCTAATGAAACAGTGTGCTGTACTAGAGTAACGCTTCATTATGGAGAGAACTTTTCATCCAAGTGTTTCATTTGTAGGTGGTTAACGCAGAAACAACAGGGATTTCTAGACTGCAGTACAAGCTAGTTTCTATGGGGGTTGGAAAAAAAGTACTAATTTTAGAATTTCGGTGCATGGCAATTCATGTTCCATACTTGCCGCAGATTAAAACTATGTGGGTTTTGCTTCTCCAAAAGCAAGTCAAAATGTGCAATCGCGTTCTTGGTCCGTTAGTTCTCTCCTCCCCTTCACAAAACATTCCACCCAGCTCCGTCTTCAAACTTGGGGGCTGGGACTTATTTACTAAACGATTCTCCAATGTTATTTTCTGCTCCTGCCTTTCGATTTCGCAAGTGAAACCTCTGGCAATTTCAACAGCCTACACGTTAAACAACAAAGCCAGGTAAGTGACAGGTGAAGTCGCACCCGTGACTTATGGTGACTTCTATTCGGTTTTCATTTAACGCTTTTACTTTTGTTTTTCTTTCTTTCTTTCTCGTCTTCAGGAAAGCCAAAAAACAACGGTGCAGGACCAAACGGACTAAAAGAACTTCCCTAACAAATAATGTAGGCTACATTCTTTTATCTCCTTTATGGTCATAACGTGTGGGTTCAACATCAACTTTCTGAAGACTCCTTGCTGTGCCTCAAGGTCGTTAGGATAAAAATAAGGCGTCCACCCCTAAGCAGCTTCGCGGTCCTTCCTCCAAGGTCTTCTCAAAGGCTGAACGGTCATCAAGCCCCTGCCTGCCCGCTCCCTCGGCCGGTGAGCAAGGCCGCAGCCCCCCGGCCCAAGGTTCCCGGGCCCCAGGCGTGCGAAGCGCTCGGGCAGGAAACGGGCACACGTCCTTGCGCGCCGGGCTCTGCCCAGAGCGGGGCTGAAGCCTCTGGACGCCGCCCCAGGGGTGCGGGGGGGCGCCAGACACGCAGCAACAGCCCGGAGGAGCACGAGCGGCCACCCCCGGGCGCAGGGCCCGACCCCCGAAGGCGGCCGCTCCCAGCCTGGGGCCGAGTAAGACGCCGCCCGCGCCCGACCCACCGGGCCCAGCGAGCAGCCCCCCGGCTCCGAATTCAGGGACATGCGGTCCCAGCCCCGGGACAAGGAAGAACGGCGGCACCGACGGGCGGTCTCCTTCGAGTTCTAGCAGGAAGGGCAGCGGGGGTGGCCATAAAGTGGGCCCGGGGAGGGGGGGATTAGACGCCTCACCTGCTCCTCCCGAGGCAGCCGCTACCGCTCGATGAGGAGACAACATGGAGCCTCCGCCTTTAGCAGAAGCAGCAGGGCTCAGAGAGGGAAGGGCTTGGGCGGGAACAAACTTGGCCTTGGCCTTGGAGGCGGGAAACAGGCGGGGCCTGGGCTCTGGAAGAAACTGGGGAGAAGGAGGGGAGCGCGGAGCCGCGAGGGAGCGAGCACAGGGCGGGTGGGCGAGGCCCGACGGGAGGATGCAGGCGCGGCGAGCCCTAGACCTAGCTGGAGCGGGAAAGCGCACGCGGCCCAATCCCGCCACCGCCCGACCTGTGTGCGCCTGCGCGGGAGCGCGAAGCGCGCCGCCGTCTACCTGGGACTGCGCACTGGGGCCGGCGGTCCGTTGGGAATTGTAGTCCTATGCTCTCTGGGTCCCAGCCAGGGCTCCGGGTTCTGCGCACTCATCCCGGGCGGGGAGGAAGCAGAAGAGGGGGATGGGCTCCTCTGGGCTTTTCGATAACTGAACTACAATTCCCAGCAGGCCTTGCGGGGAGGTGAGGGCCGGCAGGGGCGGGAGCCCGCCAGCCAGTCCCGCCTGGAGCCTAGCCTGGAGACCAGGCCCGGGAGCCAGCCCTTGGGAGAACCGGCATCGAGCTCCTGTCGGCCTTGCGTTTGAGACGGTTTTGGTGTTTAACACTGCTCGGGGCCACAGGTGGGCGGCACTCTGCCCTAAGGACCCAAAGAAGGCCTTAACCGTGGGTGACGTGAGCGACGCCGGTTTTTCAACGATTTTGACTTCACAAGGGGAGGAGGCTGTGACTTCATTACCACCATTATTAGCTTCACCCATAGTCCCGTCCCCGGCCAAGCCCGATGGTGCACCATCGCCACTCTAATAGCTAATGAAAGCAGTGAATCCCTTCCACCAGCTTTGCCAGCCTAAGCCGTGGCCATCTTTTGTTAACCTCAGGTTTACAGGAGCTTTTTTTGAAGCTGCTTTGCAAGCACACAAGATTCTCCGGAAATGCTTTTATTCACACTTCACATATGATTGAGGAAATGTTCGTTGCCACACTTGAATAAATAGTGTTGTTATTTTGGATTTATTGAGGTAGGGGCAGTTCTCTTGGGGGTAAGTAGCTGGTGAGGCTTATGGGAGGCTAAAGCATCCATCACACCACCACCTCTTGGCATCACCATGGCCTCATTCACTTAAAAAAATTATTCACTTTTTTTCTTCTGCCTCTGAACTATTATAACCTACCTACCTAGCTACCTAGGCCTTGCCAAGCCCTTAAGCTGTTAACAGTGATTAGATCAGAGGTGAAGAGGTAAAGATAATTCTACCTAATCTTACCTAAAAGGTCCTCTTTTGATTTATTTCCCCCTGGCCCTTTTGATTCTCCCCAAACTCTCAAGATTATTTGAATATCTTCCTCTAGATTTTAGATTTAAGAGTCTTAGATTAGATCTGGACCAACTGGGGCCAGAAGGAACTAGACATGAACATCAGGGCAAGTGTTTACTGGGGTTTCACCCAGTGCAGAAGGCAGGACCTGCAGGGTGAGAGACAAATCCAGGACATCAATCATCTGGCAGGCTCAGAGAGAGAGCAAGGTTAAAAGCCAATGATGTCACAATTGCATTATACAGTGTAAGAATTTAAAACTGCATTTTCTATTTCCTTTCCCCATCTGTCTCCATAAGACTTCTTACCATAAGACTGCTTTTTTTTAAAATAAATCTTTATTGTTCAGATTATTACAGATGTTCCTCTTTTTTTTCCCCCATAGCTCCCCTCCACCTGATTCCCCACCCCACCCCACCCCATGCCCTTACCCCCCGCCACTGTCTTCATCCATAGGTGTAAGATTTTTGTCCAATCTCTTCCCGCACCCCTCACACCCCCTCCCCCCCAAGAATTGTCAGTCCACTCCCTTTCTATGTCCCTGATTCTATTATATTCATCAGTTTATTCTGTTCATCAGATTTTTTATTCACTTGATTTTTAGATTCACTTGTTGATAGGTATGTATTTGTTGTCATTTTGTTGTTCATAATTTTTATCTTTACCTTTTTCTTCTTCCTCTTCTTAAAGAATACCCTTCAGCATTTCATGTAATCCTGGTTTGGTGGTGATGAACTCCTTTAGCTTTTTCTTATCTGTGAAGCTCTTTATCTGACCTTCAATTCTAAATGATAGCTTTGCTGGGTAGAGTAATCTTGGTTGTAGGTTCTTGCTATTCATCACTTTGAATATTTCTTGCCACTCCCATCTGGCCTGCATAGTTTCTGTTGAGAAATCAGCTGACAGTCGTATGGGTGCTCCCTTGTAGGTAACTGTTTTTCTCTTGCTGCTTTCAAGATTCTCTCTTTGTCTTTTGCCGTTGGCATTTTAGTTATGATATGTCTTGGTGTGGTCCTCTTTGGATTCCTCTTGTTTGGGGTTCTCTGCACTTCCTGGACTTGTAAGTCTATTTCTTTCACCAGGTAGGGGCAGTTTTCTGTCATTATTTCTTCTAATAGGTTTTCAATATTTTGCTCTCTCTCTTCTTCTGGCACCCCAATAATTCAGATGTTGGTACGCTTGAAGTTGTCCCAGAGGCTCCTTACACTATCTTCATATTTTTTGATTATTTTTTCTTTTTGTTTTTCTGGTTGGGTGTTTTTTGTTTCCTCATATTTCAGATCTTTGGTTTGATTTTTGGGGTCCTTTGATCTACTGTTGAATTTCTGTATATTCTTTATTTCAGACAGTATTATGCTTAATTTCTGACTGGTCCTTTTCCAATTTTTTGGCATTCTCATTAAGATCCTTAAAGGTCTCACTAAGTTCCTCAGAGGTTTTTAGAATATTCTTGAGTAACCTTATAAATGTGGTTTTGAACTCTATGTCCAGTAGTTTGCTTTCCTCCATTTCTTTCATTCGTGACATGTTTCTTTGTCTCCACATTTCGGTTGCTTCCCTGTGTTGATGGAGTGGCTTTGTGTGGTAGATGACCTATAGGGCCCAGTGGTTCAGCTCCCCTATCACCTGAGGTGGACACTCTTGGTGCACCCCTTTGTGGGCTGAGTGCAAGTCTTGTAGTTAAGCCTTGATTGCTGTTGGTACACTGGGAGGAATGACCTCCAGGCCAATTGGCTGTGAGGACCCACTGTGTCTATAATGGAAGAACTGCTGTGCTGGAAACACCCTTATGGGGCAGGACTTGTTTCAGTGGGGCTTTGGTGCTCACTGAGTCTGCCTCTTGAATGTGTCACTTATGGATATAAGGAGTTGAAATCTGGTGTCATCTCACACTGACGACTAGGTACACTGCCTTCTGGATCTCCAACAGGGTGCAGGTCAGCTACTGTCTGAGGCCACCCAGCAGAAGCTACAGCAAGATCTGCAGATTTCTCCTCTTTGCTTGGAGGTTTTGGAGCTGTCTGACCAGAGCTGCAGTTCGTTAGGTTAAGCTGCGATAGGGCAGGCCATTTATATGCAAAAGCCGCTGCGCAGGGCTTGGGTGGGTTTGTAAATTGTGCGGGGCGGGGTCTCAGGGAGTCACTGGGCTAGTGCGTGGCAAACAGCAATGGCTGCCAGTCAGCCGTCTCTGCGTCTCTGAGTCCCCGTGTCCTGCGCCCCAGCGCAGTAAAAAATGATTCCTGCACGCACCTCTGCAAGAAAGCCACCCCTTGCCAAAACCGGTTTGGCTCAGTGGATAGAGCGTCAGCCTGTGGACTGAAGGGTCCCAGGTTCGATTCCGGTCAAGGGCACGTAACTTGGTTGCGGGCACATCCCCAGTAGGGGGTGTGCAAGAGGCAGCTGATCGATGTTTCTCTCTCATCGATGTTTCTAACTCTCTATCCCTCTTCCTTCCTCTCTGTAAAAAATCAATAAAATATATTTTTTTAAAAAAAAAGAAAGCCACCCTTACTTTCCAACCCGATGGCAGACAGTCCAGCTTCTCCCCATAGGAGTCTGGTTCCCCAGAGTCTCGCCAGAAACTGGAGTTCAGAGTAATCGGGAGCTTGTGTCTCCCTTCAGGTTGAAAAAAAACAGCGCAGCCGAAACCAGTTTGGCTCAGTGGATAGAGCGTCGGCCTGCGGACTGAGGGGTCCCGGGTTCGATTCCGGTCAAGGGCGTGTGCCTTGGTTGCGGGCACATCCTCAGTGGGGAGTGTGCAGGAGGCAGCTGATCGGTGTTTCTCTCTCATCGATGTTTCTGGCTCTCTGTCCCTCTCCCTTCCTCTCTGTAAAATACCAATAAAATATATTTAAAAAAAAAAAAAAAAGAAAAAAAACAGTGCACCCAGTCGCCCACCGCCAGCCCGATTCACGCGATTCGCCCGCCTCCTGTACCTCAGCTTTTCAGCGCTTGTGCACGTCTCAATGCTCTTTTCTCTTTCCTTCTGGTTGTAGAACTTCCACTCCGCCAGCTTTCCCGTGGTTCTGGGTGGCAGACGTTTTGTCGTTTAGTTGT
The DNA here is from genome assembly GCF_963455305.1 of Plecotus auritus. Taxonomy (NCBI): domain Eukaryota; kingdom Metazoa; phylum Chordata; class Mammalia; order Chiroptera; family Vespertilionidae; genus Plecotus; species Plecotus auritus. The sequence goes on along the minus strand of NC_137783.1, from coordinate 151,867,074 downwards.
AGTTTTGGTGTGCTTGTGAGAGGCAGCATGTACAGGTGTTTACCTATGCTGCCATCTTGGTTTCCTACCATAAGACTTCTTACTATAAGACTTCTTACCTGATGATGCACCATCTAACTACTTTTCCTTTTTTTTTTTTTAAGTATATTTCATTGATTTTTTACAGAGAGGAAGGGAGAGGGAGAGAGAGTCAGAAACACTGATGAGAGAGAAACATCAATCAGCTGCCTCCAGCACACCCCCTACTGGGGACGTGCCTGCAACCAAGGTACATGCCCTTGACTGGAATCGAACCTGGGACCCTTGAGTCTGCAGGCCGACGCTCTATCCACTGAGCCAAACCGATTAGGGCCTTTTCCTTTTCTTTTTGTTTATCTTTTCCCATTAGAATGTATATTCTAAACCAGCCATGGGCAAACTACGGCCCGCGGGCCGGATCCAGCCCATTTGGCTGTTCTATCCAGCCCGCGGAGCCGAAAGAGCAGAGGGTTCTCTTGCTCTCCCCTCCACTCCTTTACTTTGAATTTATATTAGTTCACACAAACACTCCATCCATGCTTTTGTTCCGGCCCTCCGGTCCAGTTTAAGAATCCATTGTGGCCCTCGAGTCAAAAAGTTTGCCCACCCCTGTTCTAAACAGACAATTTTTTGTCTGTTTTGTTCACTGCTATATTCCCGTGCCTCAACAGTGCCAGGCAGATAATAAAAACTCAAAGATAGATAGATAGATTTAATTTCAGAGAGGAAGGGGGATGAGAATCACTGATTGGCTGCCTCCTGCACATCCAACACTGGGGATCAAGCCCACAGCCTGGGCCCATGCCACAACCGGGAATCAAACCATGACCTCCTAGTGCATAGATTCAACCACTGAACTACACCAGCTGGGCAACACTCAAATATTTATTGAATGGATGAATAAAGAAGGTATATGTCACACCTCAGCCATTCACTCACTTTCTTGTTACTTTAATATAAAGTATCTACTTTTGCATTTGAACAAAATACCCTATTCTTTTATAAGGGCTACCACGAGAGATCCACTGAAATCCATCCTTCAGGAAGTTACCGGCAAATACTGATGTAACATCTGTCTCAATATAACATTATCAAGGTCAGCGTTAGCAACATCAGCCTTCCCCATACCTTGTAGAAGCTTTGGACATTTGGAACAACACAGTACAAATGATAGGTACTGTTTAATGAGAAACATGTTTTGTTGTTATTGTTGCTGTTTCCTTCTCAACTATTCAGGGTCATCAAAACAGTGGACATTCAAAATGCTAAATATTGGTGTTACTGATTACAGCCTGCCTTCAGCCATCTCATTCCGAATTGAGTCATGTGGTATGACCGGAGGCTGAGCTTCTCTTGTGGTTTTCCCTAAGTAGGTGACAGGTAGACATGTTTGAATGGTTAAGGCCATTGGCGTTGACCTGGCTTTGAATTCTGACTCTGAGGCTCACTAGCTGTGCAAACTTGAGTTACTTAACTTCTTTGAACTCATTTCATCATTGTCAAATGATTTGCCTACTCAACTCACAGTATTGTAAGTTAAATGAGATGTGTTTGGCAATTGTGACTGATGCCTAGTTAGTGCTCAAAAATTGGTAATCACCATTCTGGAAAAGCAAAACAAAGCCATAAATATTCAAGCTACTCACGTATTTTTATGAAGCACAAAAATTGCAAAGTTGTTTTCCGTGGTGATATCCACCGTGACTCAGGTTCCAAGGCACAGCTCTAGGCAGTGATGCTGCAGGGCGCGTAAGAAACAGTCCTGTCTTCCAGAGACTCACAGTTTTATGGGGTAAATGGCCAAGTAAATAGTCACTCGCTGTGACTGCGCCAGGACACCATTCAGCCTTCTGTCCTTCCACCTACTTGCAAAATCCATGTTTAAGCAACAGTATGGGCACTCGGAGGGACAGACGGGACTGCTTGCGTCCTTTGTTGTCACTTAAGGATGTGTTCCTTACTTTGCTCGTGTATAAAATGAGGTAATGACTTGGTGTCCTAGTTTATAAAAAGAAAATAGTCAACCCCAACTCACAGGGTATTATGAAGCTGAATATCTGCCCTTCACATGGTAACACAGTAAAAGCGCAAGACCTGCCAGCTGCTTCCCTGTTGTTATTTCAACCAACAGCACAGCTGCCTAACACTTCAGAAAGACAGAAGGAAAGAGCACTAGAATTTACTCGTAAGGAAAGGAAGCAAGATACTTGACGGTGTATAGCATGCGCTCGTTTGTATTAAAAAGGGTGGATGAAGATACAGATTTGCTTTATTCACCTTTGCACTTGCCACAAAAAGCTCCTAACAGTTACCTACGTGTACGTAGAGGGAGAAACTGGTGGGTGTGGGGGGGGGGGGGTTAGTATAGAAGAAACTTTACAGTGTATTGTATATACTTTTGAAAAATATGTGTGGGCATGTAAGTGTAAATGAACGTATATAGGACATGTGAGTATATTTTTTTAAATGTTTACTTAAAATACATACTTTTAGAGGGAAGGTAGGGGAGGGTGGGGGTAAGGGGGAGAGATCAACCAAAGGACTTGTATGCATGCATATAAGCCTAACCAGTGGTCACGGACAACAGGGGGGTGGGGGCATGCGTGGGGAGGGGTTTGGGATGGGAATGGGGGGATGAGGACAAATATGTGATACCTTAATCAATAAAGAAATTAAAAAAAAATACATACTTTTTTCTAAAAGACAAGAAACAAAATGGGGCCCTAACCGGTTTGGCTCAGTGGATAGAGCATCGGCCTGCGGACTGAAGGGTCCCAGGTTCGATTCCGGTCAAGGGCATGTACCTTGGTTGCGGGCACATCCCCGGTAGAGGGTGTGCAGAAGGCGGCTGATCGATGTTTCTCTCTCATCGATGTTTCTAACTCTATCCCTCTCCCTTCCTCTCTGTAAAAAATCAATAAAATATGTTATAAAAAAAAGAAAGAAAGAAAATGGGGTAATGAGATGGCCTGGAAGCCGAGGTGGTAAATTAGCTGTGAAATACCAGTCCTGTAAGGGCAGGGCCAAGGGAGAAGAGGCCCAGCTCAGTGCCTCGGCATTAAAAATCACTCAGCAGTTCTGAGGAATGACTCCGCTACAGGGAGCACTTTAAAAATCCCATCGGGGCCCTGACTGGTGTGGCTCAGTGGATAGAGCATCGACTGCGGACTGAAGGATCCGGGTTCGATTCCAGTCAAGGGCATGTACCTTGGTTGCGGGCACATCCCCAGTAGGAGGTGTGCAAGAGGCAGCTGATCGATGTTTCTCTCCCATCAATGTTTCTAACTCTCTATCCCTCTGCCTTCCTCTCTGTAAAAAATCAATAAAATATATTTTTTTAAAAAAATCCCATGGGGGCCCTTCCCTGCCTGTAACTTACACGGAATCCCCATTAGTCTTAAGACAAAGCCTCAGTTCTTTAGTTCTATATTATAGCTTCTCCACACTCTGATCCCAATGTATCTTTCCCATTTAACTCCCTCTTATCCCCGCACAAGCCCTTGGCTCTAGCCAACTTGGGTGAACCACACTCAAAACACCTTATACACAGACACACGTCTGAGCGTCCAGCCACTTCAGGTGGCCTAGGCAGCCTGTGAAGGGGAGAGGTTAGAGGGGATCAAATCTCAGTTTCTTCTGCTAGACAAGCCAGCACTGAAGAGCATCATGGACTGGGCTGGGAGGAGGGTTCTGATTGGTCTGCCCAGAAGGAGGTCTTACTGTGTATTTGCTTCACACCATTCTTCCCCTGCCTTCAACGACCCCTTTACCACTCCAAACCCGTCAGACTTTGGGCTTCTTCATAAAACCTCCCCAAACCACCGCAACTCCATAGTGACCTCCTGCCCTCTTAAATTCTTACAGTTCATTTGCCATCTAATTATAGCATCATAGTTTTGTGTTGTTTGGGATTGTTTGGGGTTGCTATTTAATTTGTATTTTTTAACTTTATGTGAGTAATGTCCTAAGCCCCAACTAGCTTGTAAGCTCATTGAAGACAGGATAAACTTTTTTTTTTTTTGATCCCTCCAGATTTCCCAGGACAGTGTCACACACACAGCAGGTGATCAGTAAACATGTGTGGGACAAATCATGTATACAAATAACATCCCAACTCAGTCTTGCTTACTGGGAAGTTTGCTGGTAAAGTAAGAGAGATCAGGAAGGAAAGGCAGCTTCAAGAATTGGACCTGGCACAAAGGTCTCATATATATTTTTTTTTAAAAAAAGGTCTCTTTTATTAAAAAATCTGAAGGGTCTGAAGAGACCACCAAGACCACGTCAGTGTCTTGATTTTTAGCTTCTTTTCTCTGCTTCTGCATATCATGGAAATGGGTTTCCTTTCCGGCCAGGGACTCCGGATTCTAGCAATTGCTGTCAGGGTTAGGGACTAGGATCATTCATTTCCTTATCGGGCACCTATGGTCGTAAATTTTTAAGCTTTATCCATTTATCAGGATGGGCTTGGTCACCCGTTGGCTGGTATTTCCTCTTGCCATCTAAAGGACAGAGTGCTGCGTTATCAACTGGTGCCGGAGTAAGATGTCTGCCACAAAGTTATTTTGGGAAATATGCTTCTGTGCCTTTTTTCAGAGTGTTGCAACAGCCAGGAGTTTTTCGCCTGTCGGGGCTTTACCTGACCTTAAAAACTGTCAAGGGCAGATGTAGTCCACTGTTCCAGAATATTTCCACTGGTCAGATTGCTTTTCCTTTCAGTGGCCACCTGGCTGAGTACCTTGACCTTCGTGAGGCAGCATCTTTACAGGATCTGCTGATCCTGCAATTGCCCTTCGGGTCATCAATTGCTGCTTTAGCAATAGCAAAGCCTACTGCCTTGGTTTTTATTATTTCCAGTCTATGTTCCCCTTTGTAAAGGGGTTATGCACATTTCAAATATTTTGACCAAATGTAGGGAGAAGGCTTTGAATTTTGCAGACCAACTGAAGTAAAGCCAAAAAAAATCAACAAAATCTAATAGGAGCTAGATATTTGGTTTCAAATACATTTTCTGCTAATGACCCCTCTGAATAAAATTCAATCGTGTATTATGTACCATATTCTCAATTTTCAGTACCTCATTTTACCATCCCCTCTAACCACAGCCAGGATGCTATCTTCTGGCTCCTTTTCTCAGTAGCTCAGGTTTTTATCCATCAAAATTTGCCTTCTTTACCTGACAGACTATTCGCAGGAAAGGACGATCTTAAGACCCAAGGCGGTCTAGACCCCTCTTTGGGAACAGTAATGAGAGAAGAATTTGAAGCAGGTTCTGCAGCTGCATTGCAATGTGATCGGAATGAGTAATCGTTTTTCATTCTGCACAGCATCTTTCTCCACCTACCAACTGGGAGACCGTGCCGTCTCTGCCTCATGGTGAAAATACATCATGACACATCCAGAAAAATTCCTAAAGCACCTTGCGGAGTGGGCCTACTCCACTCGGTGGTTTGCACGTTTCATTGGTGTCACAGGTGGAAACGCGTCGGACGAAAGACGAGGGCTCTGGAGGTGATGGGGAAGGGATTGCACCTGATGAAAGCAAACAGCAACGTCTGTCGTTAAAACACATAATCTGCCGACCCTGAAACATCCACACCGTTACGAAGGAACACGAATTCGCAGACCCCCCTCCCACTTCAGCCTCGGTGGTGGGCGGGACTTGGCACTTGGCCACGCCCCTTTGCGGCTGCTTTCCTTCCCCGCCCCCCCCAGGGGCGTGGCGTGAAGAACGCGAAGGGACAATTCTTGCGCCTGCGTCCTGCGTCGCTGGGCACCTCGACGCGGCCGCCGCCCGCCCGAGGGCCCTTTGTGCGCCTGCGCGCTCGCGCTCCCGCCCTCTCGCTGTGCCCGGCTGAGTCAGTCTGTCGGAGTCTGTCCTCGGAGCAGGAGGAGCGAAAGGCTTTCGCAGAGCCCCCCTGTCCTATTATTTTCTTTCCCCTCCCTCTCTCCCGCCCCACATCTCTCTTCACCCCTCTCTCGCCCTTGCGCAGCCATGGCGGACCTGTCGGCGGCCACTCAGTCCCCGTCAGTCTCCTCGACGTCCTCCGGGGCCGAGCCTTCTGCGCCCGGCGGGGCCGGGAGCCCGGGAGCCTGTCCCGCCCTGGGGACGAAGAGCTGCGGCTCCTCCTGTGCGGGTGAGGCGCCGGGGGACCCGTCCTCGGGAGCGGGTGTAGGGGGGCCTCGGGGAAGGCAGAGCGCCCTCCCTCCCGGCGGCGGCCGCCCCGGGACCGGCGTCTGGAAATGGGCTAAGGGGGAGGGGAGCGTAGGTCGCGCGGGCGTGAGGAAATAACGGGGTGTGAGGAAAACAGGTTGCGGGCGGGGAGCTGTTCTAGAGAGTGGGCGTGGGCCAGGGCCAGGTGCGGGGGACCCAGCCCGGGGAGCAGCCCACTGAACCGGGGCGACTTAGGGGAGGAGGACTGAGGAGATGGAGAGGACGGCGCAGGCTGGTCGTCGGAGGAACGAGGAGTGACGATCGTAAGGGGATGGTGGTGAAAGGGCTGCATTGCAGGTTGGCAGCAGGTGTTGACATAATCAGACGATCCTGGTACGCATCCAAAAAAAATCTTTTTTTTTTGTTACCCGTCGGGGAGGACGAGGAAGTTTAGTGGACGCAGTGGAGCCGTTTTCTATACCGTTTTTATCTGCCTTTGATTTTCCGTCGCTAGACTCCCTCCGTGCCCGAATTCTCGGAGGCTCCGAGCTAGAGGGAGGCGTGATGAGAGCAGCGCAGGGAAGATTGCGGAGGGAGCTGCCGCCGGTCCAAGATGGATCCGGGGCTGCATCTGCAGCGCAGCCTGCTCTTCCCTGGCGCGGGGTGGGGGTGGGGCCGCGCCCGCAGTCGCTTATATGCTAGAAGGTAATAAATGGAGTCAGGCCCTGCCATCCACGTATTTTGATTTCATGCTTTCTGTGGGCTGCTGTTGATGGCAGTGTAACAAAAGGGGGTGTTTACCGCAGAAAAGGGGGAGGGGGAGACATTCAGACAAAGCTGGTGGAACCCCCTTCGTCCCTCTGTGAAAGACGAGGAGGGAGGCTGCAGGCCGCGTTTAGTTTCCATTGTATACGCGTCTGCCCGTTGGTGGGAGCTGGCTGGCAAGCTCCCCTAGGGCAGAGATCTGCAGTGCAGATGTCTTCCGGAGGAGAGAAAAACGCACCCGAGCAGGTGGTAAAGGAACTCAGTCTTCGAAGGAGGGGAAAAAATTAAAAAAAAAAAAAAAAAAAAAATATATATATATATATATATATATATATATATATATATATATGACAGATAATGTTGCTATTTAGTTACTTAAAGGATTTTTGAGGGATTTAAAAATGCTTTCTTGTCTCCTTTGTCAGAATCTTGGGTTGATGGTTATAAAGAACTCAACATTTCTGATCTCGGCTTTCGGTATATTCTCTACGTGTTTCTTGAACCGTGGGTTTCCCACGTGAGAGCTTTGGTGCCCTGTTGGATTGTCCAGTGTGGTTATGACCATTTCAGTAGAAGCAGTAGCAGAGGAAGCTTCTGCAAGGTCAAGATCAGCTGTCCAGCTGAAGGAATGAGGCAGCAGATTCAGAGCCCTTGTTCCCTTTACGCCATCAAGCATTTCGGCTCCCCATTTTTGTGTTCTGGGCAGAGGTCCAGGTGAACAGCAGCTTCCCTATAACTTAGCAGCTTGATTAGCCAAAGCTCATCCCTTGTCATTGCTTACTGTCTCCATCGCTGGCCCTTTTGTACATCCCTTTTGATTTTTCTTGATTTATTTTTTATTTTTTTTTTAAAGATATATATTTCTTTATTGATTTCAGAGAGGAAGGGAGAGGGAGAGAGAGATAGAAACATCAATGATGAGAGAGAATCACTGATCGGCTGCCTCCTGCACGCCCCCTACTGGGGATCGAGCCCTCAACCCCAGCATGTGCCCTTGGCTGGAATCGAACCTGGGACCTTTCAGTCCGCAGGCCAACGCTCTATCCACTGAGCCAAACCGGCCAGGGCTGATTTTTCTTGATTTAAAATGTTCTGTTCACCCGAAAAATAAACTAGATTCCCCATCTTAAATCCTATCCATTGGCAATGTGCATTGATACTGTCTGAAAATCATTAGCACAGCTTTGGCGGTCCCACTGTAAGATACTGTCATGCGTAGTTATTTCATTGCAGAAGCTTTTCCCTGTTGCACGATGTTTCTCCATCTCTCAAAGGAAATGTCTCAGGCTTCTGCACCGTGAAAATAAGATGGAGTTTGTTATTCCAAAATGTAACTCATTTAAAACGAATACTAAGAAACATCTTCCTTGATGGTTTAAAAATCTACGTGTGTTGATGATGTCGACCTTCACGTTATTTCACCAAGCTCCTCTTGGTTTTAGAGACTTTCAAAAAATAAGAGTTAGCCGAAACCGGTTTGGCTCAGTGGATAGAGCGTCGGCCTGCGGACTGAAGGATCCCGGGTTCGATTCCAGTCAAGGGCATGTACCTTGGTTGCGGGCACATCCCCAGTGGGGGGTGTGCAGGAGGCAGCTGATTGATGTTTCTCTCTCATCGATGTTTCTAGCTCTCTATCCCTCTCCCTTCCTCTCTGTAAAATATCAATAAACATATTTAAAAAAAAATAAAATAAAATATCAATAAAATATATTTTTTAAAAAATAAGAGTTAAATGGTCACTTGGTGTCCTTTAGGAAACAATTTTGCCTTGTCTGACCTGTTGAGTAAGTATTTTAGAAATACTAGTTTCTACCTACAGGTAGAGAATGTGTGATGGCACTCTCTGGTCCAGTGCCTCAGATGCAGTACAGCTGGCAATGCAGTATGCCTGCAGAAGAAGGTCAGGGGCCAGGATTGGCTTCCCAGATTTCTGCCTTTGGAGGAAATTGAAAATTTCAAGGCAGAAATCTGAAGTTGAGGTAAAAGAGATTTACATATTTAGTGTTCTTTTCAGGGTGAGAGTTGTATTTTTGCTGTGAAAATCATGATGCCAAAATAAAGCTGCATTTCTTGTATCTGTTCTTGGAAATTAGCTCAAAGCAAAAACAGCTTGGGCAGCTTTTAAGTTTATGCTTTAAATCTTCCTTCACTCATGAAACTTAGTTGTTCTATGTACTTTTGATGGCATCATTTTCACACTGTGTTCTAACAAGTCAATCAAATGTAAGCATATAATTTGTATTTTCAGTCTGAACCCTTAAATAAAAAGGAATCTGACTGACTACCTGTTCAACACTGACGTTATCTGTATTGTATTCATGCCAAGTCATCAGCGGCACTGTAATATGGTGATAAACACAGACTTGAGTCCCAGAGACATCTGGGGTTTAGTCTGACTCATTAACTCTATGGCCCAGTGTCAACCTGAGCCTCAGCAATGTGACCTAGACAAATTTGCCTTGCACCCTTAAATCCTTTTATTGAATTACAATACCTAATATTTTGTACATTTGTTTGCATATTACAAACTTTTGCACCTAGGTGCAAAATAGCAATTGAATTACAAGTGAGAAATCATAATCTTCCTCATAATAAAGGAAGATCTTAATACCTTTTTCTTCTTTCTAAAAGTGAGTTCTTTCAGCTTTTGACCCCTCACATTAATGTCAAAGCTGCTACCCCTTTCACTCAGCTGGTCTGTTAAAGAAGTGGTGGTTGGTCCAAGCTAGTTTGGCTCAGTGGATAGAACGTCAGCCTGCGGACTGAAGGGTCTCGGGTTCGATTCCAGTCAAGGGCACATTCTTGGGTTGCGGGCTCCATCCCCAGTAAGGGAGAAGTGCAGGAGGCAGCCAATCAATGAGTCTCCCTTTCTATCTCTGAAATCAATAAAAAAAACTTTTTTTTTAAGTGGTGGTTGGGGCAGGAAAAGGCAAGATGTTTCGTAGATGGCTTGGCATGACATCTGTATGCTTAAATATTAGCTACAGCATTCTGACCAGAACAAGTGTAGTGATGATACTTACGAAACGCCTATCAGTGGAAGCAAGAGTGGAGACTCCGACAGGAGACAGCAGGAGTGGTCCTGTCAATATAGTTCACAAAATGCCTTGTTTATTTGGAAGGTTTTCATTCCTCAGTAATAAAAGGTTTCTAATAATGCTGTTTTCTTTTAGGGTCAAATTCACGAGTAATTTAACCACTCTGATCAAACAAACCAGTTGGTATATATATTTAACAGGCATACTTTAAGCTGAAATTGAAATCCAGAGTATCAGTGTTTTTATTTTTTATTATTTTAGAGATGGTCTGAAAACAAAATAAAACTAATATAATTGCTTTTATTGTATTCTGTGGTGAGGAAATGGTATATTCTTCCTGATACAGGAGTCACCTGTTTAATCCTGTGTTTCAGGAACTTGTAAAAAAAAAAAAAAAAAGAACTTGTAAATTAAGATGAAGTTTGGTATTGAAGCAACTGGTGACATGTCATTGAAGGGAAAGGGAAAGTTAAGGTTTCCAGTTTTGTTTGAGCCAAGAGGTTCTGTAGAAAGGCATTTATTTTTAGACTAGCCATAATCCTAGAATTGATTAACTATGCATATTTTTATAAAGGAACAGAGAGTGGAAGTACTATTTCATTTTAGTTTTTTAATTAGTTAAATTTTTAATATATCTTTATTGATTTCAGAGAGGAAGGGAGAGTCAGAAACATAAATGATGAGAGAGAATCACTGATCAGCTGCCTCCTATCCGCCCCCACTGGGCATAGAGCCCACAACCCAGGCATGTGCCTTTGACCGGAATCGGACCCGGGGACCCTTCAGTCCACAGGCCGATGCTTCATCTACTGAGCCACACCAGCTAGGGCTAACTGTGCATATTTATTGTGTGTACTTAGCTTATAGTTTGTGTTCAAACTTAGCTTATAATTTATTGCCTGAACTGTATAGACTTGTGGCAAATATGTAAATTCCATAGTAAAACTTTCTAAAGCCCTTTTAGGAAAGGTATGTTAAATAAGTTTATCCATAATTAGTATTGCTTGAGATTGCATCATTGAAGTCTTTTACTACATGTCTACATTTCTTTGACTTATGTAAGACATGTTACTCTGTGATCTTGCAGTTTCAGAGAGAATCCCTTTAAATACTGTACTATAAGATTTGTATTTTACATTATTTGGGGGGGGGGTTGTCAGCAGGTAGCCCACTCTCGTGGTCTTTTAAAATTTCAAATAAATATTCTTAATCTGTTTTCTCCCTATAAAAATTAACTCATTCCTTTTTTCTCCCTGTAAGAGGTCACATCATCATAACCTAACCAAGACGGGACATGTGAGCTTTTTGACATGTTTCTCATTTGCAGCTTGCCCTTGAGGGTATATTGAAGGGTAAACTAATACAAAGCTCTTTTTGTCCTGTTACTTGAAAGCATTTCAACAGTGAGCATTGTCTTCATTTTACATAGGAAGTAGAAATATTTAATTTTTATTTGTTATATCTTATATTTGTGTATTGCTTTATGGTTTACTAGTAAATTGTGCCCATATATTAACTTAATTCAACAAATATTCAAGCAAACGTTAAAGCTCTTTGTTAGGTGCCTTGGGAGATAGGAAGGTAAATAAAACCCAGATAACCCCTCTAAAGGCTATATTCCATAGAAAGACTTGTATAATGTTTATCTGTGCATTAGGTAGTGATATAAACCCCATTTCACAGATGAGAAATCAGACTCATATTAAGTGATATACACAAAGGTTTGTGGCTGTGAAGTTGAGGGTAGGATAAAACTAAGGGATTGAGGGCCTAATTCAGTTCTCTTGCAAATATACACAATACCTCTCTTTAAAATTTGACATGTGATAAAAGGTGGTTCTCTCGCCCTCTTGAATTAAGTTATCAGTTTTAACTTTGAGTGCATTTCTGGCCCCATGGTTTCTAAGCCAGGTGCCCTTTTGCTCTGCTGTTCTACAGAAACTTTCCTCAGGTTCACCAGTTACTTTCCACATTGGTAAATCCAGCGGTCACTTCTCAGTCCTCATCTTAAATGTTCTTTCAGCAGCTTTTGGTAAAATTCATCACTCCCTCCTCTTTGAAACACCTTTTTCAATGTGTCCGCCATGTCTTTAACTAGCTGCTCCTCCTGTGTCTCCTTTGCTAGCTGTTTTGTGGTGTGTTTGTGGTTTTTTTTTTGTTGTTGTTATTTTGAGACATAAATTCACATAACATAAACACCATTTAAAAGTGGTTTTAGTATATATACCAGGTTGTGCAACCATCATCACAGTCTTATTTCAAAATTTTTATCACTCCAAAAGAAGTCCCATACCTATTAGCAGTCACTCCCCATTTGTCTCTTCCCCCATCCCTTGGCAAACACTAATCTTTGAGTCTAGATTTTCTTCTTCTTGGGATTTTATAATGCTAATTCTTTATCTTCACAACATCTAAGATTTAGTCTTCTAGGACTCACTTCTTATAACTTCTTTTCTACCTGCTTTCATTTGTCTCATTTATGACATCCATCTTGTGGTTTGAAGTACCATTGATGACTTCCAAATCTTTGTCTTCAGCCTCCACATCTCATAGGCATCTCAAGCTTACTATGTCTGAACTGAACTCCTGATCTTCCCTTTTTAGTCCGTTTCTCTCACAGCCTTTTCCATCTCAATAAATGGTGATTTTATCTACCTTGTCTGCCCTAATCAGAAAGCTGGGAGTCATCCTGGACTTCCTTTCCCTCATACAACTGTCAGCAGATCCTACAGATTCTACCTTCAAAATATGTCCAGCGTCTGGCCACTTTTCTTAGCTTCCATTGCTACACCCTGCGCTTACAGCTCTCCTGGATTGTCGCAGTGCCTCCTAACGTCTCCACGCTTTCTCCCTGGCCTTTCCTCAGTCTAGTCTCCGCACAGCAGCTGGTGTAAATCTGTGAAAATTTTAAGTCCGATCATGTCACTCGGGCACGTGCTCCGTTGGCTTCCCATCATAGAGTGAATGCCATAGTCCTTAGAGGGCGTACGTGGCCCTGTATTATCTGGCCCCAACCTCTCCGCCTCCATCATCCAGCTTCGGTCACACTGATCTCCTTGCTATTCTTCACACCAAAATACCCCTCTGCTTCAGAGGCCTGTTTGCTGTTCCCTCTGCCCGGGTGCTCTTCTCCCATATAACCCTCCCAGCTCTTCACTCTCCCTCGCCTTCGTTCGGTCTTTGCCTGGTCAGATTATTTAAAGGGCACAAGCGGGGGAAAACACAAACCACCTTGTAGGCCTCCCGTTTTATTTTTGTTATTACTTGTCATAATCTATCTTACTGTATTTGACTTACTTTGTTTGTCTTCTGCACCGGAATATGAATTCCATCAGAGTGAAGATTTTTGCTGTTGTTTTCACTGTTCTATACCTAATGCCTGAACGGGATCTGGCACAAAGCTGGCCTCTGGATATTTTTGAATGAGAGCAGAAGTTTTAACCATTTAAAAAATTTTTAAATTGATTTCAGAGAGGAAGGGAGAGGGAGAGAGATAGAAACTTCAATGATGAGAGAGAATCATCGATTGGCTGCCCCCTGCACGCCCCCTACCGACGATCAAGCCTGCAACCCTGGCATGTGCTTTTACCAGGAATTGAACCACAACCTCCTGTTTCATGGGTCAGTCCTCAACCACTGAGTCACACTGGTGGGGCCTGCACTTTGCTTTTTAATTTAATGTATCGAGATACATATCAGCATCCATACCTGAACCTCATTCTTTTTCACAACAGCAAGTATTACATAGTTTTCTATTGGTGGTCATTTAGATTATTTCTAGTACTTATCACCAGTGCTCTTCAGAATATCCTCATACACATGTCTTTGTACATATACGTACATATATCTGTAGGTTAAATTTCTAGACGTTAAAGAACATGTGGGGGGTGGGAGGTACCTTTAAATTTTTGATACATGTTGCCAAATTTAGAGGAGTATAATTTTAAAAGATGAAGATTTCTCATGTAGTCCTATTTTCCCTGTGAATTGTGTTTTGTGGGTTGTTTTTTTAAGTATTCAGGGTCAACTTTCCATATTTGCCAGCTGTGTATGTTTAAATGCTCATATTTTCGTGACTGACTTCACAAAATGCAGTTTAAAATGGTTAAAAGCAAATATCAGTTAATAATCAGATACCTATTTTTCCTTCCCCACGAAGAGCTGCGGGGAGCATCATCTTTCTTGAGGCTGTACTTGTTTAACAATGCTAGGAGTCCCTCTCTGCTTCCTATGGAGGTGAGACTATTTGATTCCCCCCCTCATCCCCCCAAAATGGATTAACTTTTAGAAATGCATCTCAGAATGAAAAAAGATTTTGCTGCCAGGTGAGTGAAAACAGTAATTGGAAATAAAGACTTGGGTTTTTCTCTCTTGCTCAAACCCAATGAAGTGACGATGCTTGGCCAAAATAAAAGTTAAAATTCTTGTGTGAGGTTGTCACATTCTCACGCTGTATATTTTCTTTCAGATTCCTTTGTTTCTTCCTCTTCCTCTCAGCCTGTATCTCTATTTTCGACCTCACAAGGCAAGTCTGTCATTTTTTTATGTACATTAATAAAAGAAAAATGTTGAGAAAGAGGCTGTAACTGGGGATATATGGCACAATCTCTTAAAATAAAAACTAATTACAAGCCAGTTCTTTATACTATTTAGCAGTTTCCAATGGATTTTCTGTAAAGGTTAATCAAGTAGAATGAGGCTAGGTGGACCCTTGAACATAGCCTAAGCTTGAGTTCTGGCGTTGAGTATTTCTTAAAAATTAAAAACGCGCCATAGAATTTGGAACAGATAGAATTGTGGCTCAGAAAACAACCCTCCCCCAGACTGCATTTAACTTACCGATTTGCAGTTATGTAACTGCTCTGGAGAGGTATTGGAATTGGGGGGGAAAAAACACAACAGGATAAAAGTGTGCTTCCACTGAACGAGTATACTGTCTTAGCTAGTTTTTTAGTGTGAACTTCTCTGAGATTTGTCCAAAGATCTAGGCGAGTTCCAAATTGCCTAGAAACATTGAACAAGTCAGTTGACTTTTTGGCAAGCGAGGCTTGTTTTCCTACAGATTAAGCTGTGGCTTTTTTTTTTTTTTTTTTTTTTTTTTTAGAGCTGCCAGCCAATAAGGAAGGGAACCTGAGAGAGCTAGCTGTAGGTTTGTGGAGGCAGTGGCGCTGCTAGGAAAACTGGAAGAGAGAGTGTTGTGTGCTGTGTTGATTTGCACTAATAATAAAGTGCTGTTTTGTTTGTGCTCTTGTACTTGACATCAAATACAGGTCAGTGGAAAACCCTTATTTTAAAAAAGGAATTAAACTCACTAGATAGGTCTAAGAAAACCCCTTTGCGGTTTATTGTCCCCGCTGAATTCTCTAGATGCAAAGTCTGGATGCCGGCTTGTTAGAAAGACTGACCTTAAAAGAATAAAAACATAACGAGGTAATATGAACCCCACAAAAATTTTTTTCAGAGTTTAATCTGCTTCGTAAGAAACATGATAAATCATTTGTTGCTTTTAAGTGATAATTTGTTACTTTTAAAGGCTGCTAATATTGGAGCCCAGACATTTTATAATTTGCCTCACTGTTTTGATATTTTGTGGGTCAAATTACATTAAAAAAATAGGTATTTTCTGAGTGTTAGAAAGTAACTGAAACCTACCAAGTGATTCTTGACATCTGGAACCCCACCAGAATATTTTTTAAGGGTTTTTTCCCCCCTCGTTGGAAATTAAATAATTTAGGTAAATAGATACTATATTTATTCCACTGCAGAAAATAAACCAGTAAAAACACAGTGTAAATAGAACAAATAATTGTATTTCTCTACTGTAAATATTTCAGAGCTTTTATTTTTTTTTAAATATTGATATTTTACAGAGAGGAAGGGAGAGGGATAGAGAGCCAGAAACATCGATGAGAGAGAAACATCGATCAGCTGCCTCCTGCACACCCCCCTCTGGGGATGTGCCCGCAACCAAGGTACATGCCCTTGACCGGAATCGAACCCGGGACCCCTCAGTCCGCAGGCCGACGCTCTATCCACTGAGCCAAACCGGTTTCGGCTATTTCAGAGCTTTTAAAAGACATTCTTTGTAGTTACAACTTTCAGTCACTTTTTAATGTAGAAACGATAGTTGATATCCTACGCAGTGTAACAGTGCAACCCAAGCAGAGCATACCCATGTCTGGGATGGTGAGAAGATAACTGTCACAGACTTAAACGTTATTTTAATCCCTGTTAGAAAAAGTTACACATACAAAGAGTTACTTTGAAATCAATAAGCATGTCCTTGGATGAGGGTGTAGGGGGAAAAAGTTATTTTGACCAGTGCAGATTCAGGATAGGGTTATTGCTAAAAGGGTATTGTACAAAGTCAGTTAAAAAGTCAGATCCCTGGAGGTGTTCCAGTCCAGCCTCTATTATGGCATTTTCTTTTGCAAAACATAGACACACGCGCGCACACCTGTGCTCCTTGCCCGCATAATGGAAAAGTAACCCAGTTAGTGCTCTGCTTCGTTGGCAGGCCTAAAGATCGGCCTGTTCAGTTGTTTGAGGTAACGCCTTGGCAGGTGACTAGGTGTGCTCTAGGAGAGCCAAGACTGGTGCGTCTAGTGTACCTTCGTAAAAATAAGGAAGCCCTGGCTGGGTAGCTCAGGTGGTTAGAGTTCGTCCTGATAAGCCAAGGTTGAGGGTTCAATTCCTGGTCAGGGCACATATAAGAATCAACCAATGAATACATAAATAAGTGGAACAACAAAGTTGATTTTTCTTACTCTCAAATCAATAAATAAAAATAAAATTTTAAAATAAGGGAAGAGTGGGCTAGAAGAGGTCAACAGGAAAAGGGGGGGCATAGGTAGTACTTTTAACAATAACGATTTTAAAAAAATAATAAGGGAAGAGGAAGTTGATCGTGTACTTGATTAAAACTCCCGGAAGAAGAGCGGAGACCCGTCCACCCAATGAAGGCCTTTCACTGCGTAGGATATCAACTATCGTTTCTACATTAAAAAAGTGACTGGAAGTTGCTGCCACCAACAGGCACGTGAGTCCATCACTGGCACTAACCCAACTAACATCTCTGGCTTCCATCTCCGGAGCCTAATGCCTTGGAGAACTGTGCCTCACTTGTATGTAAATCTAAGCCATATTAAGCAATATGTAGCAATAATTAAATGAGACGTTTTCATATTTAAGAATGACATTTTTAATCCTGAAATAAATACTTACCATTATTGGGCTTCAATGAGATGCCTGTACCAAAAACTTATTAATTTGGACCGTGTAAAGAAAGGCAGTTTAATATTTTAAAAAGAAATTATGTAATATTTATTAAGTTGTACTACTTTGAGGTATACCGCTACTTAAGCTAGCAGTTTACAGTTTTGGAAAGCTGATGAATAGATTTGTGATGAGAATGTCAGTGGAATAATCCTGCTGAGTAGGTCTTTTGCTTACTGACTCCTTTTTTCTCTTTAAAGAATTAAATTTCAGCCTCAGCTCTGAGCCTTTCAGAATAGGGAAGTAAGTTTTGATAATGTTTTCCTGTTCTGTAAAATAAAGATATTAACAGATGTATAGATATAGTATGTGGCTAATTTTTATTGAGCTTATACAATGTTCAGTACTTTATTATTTTTTTATTGATTTTAGAGAGAGGAAGGGAGAGACAGACAGACACACATTGATTTTGTTGTTCCACTTATTCATGCATTCATTGGTTGATTTTTATCTGTGCCATGACCAGGATCAAACCCAAAACCTTATTAGCGTATCAGGACGATGCTCTGACCAACTAAAATATCAGGCCAGGGTGTAGTACTTTATGTGAATTATCTCATTTAATCTTCATATATAGCCCATTTTATGGAGTAAAGATACTAGTTTTTCTACCAGTTGAGGAACCTGGAGTTTAAAATGGTGAAATAACTTGCTCAAGGTCACACTGTAAGTGACAGACGTAGGATTCAAAGCCCAGGCCCACAACCACTACCTAATGTAAAGATGATAAAGTATGTTAGTTGTATTTCAGGGTTTACCGGTATTTTTAGAAATGTCATTTTGAGGTTAATGTTAAAATCGTGAGAGCAGAAGAAGCAGAAATTACTATTTTAACCTTACTGCTTTTAGTTAGGCAATTTAGTATCATTTGAGGGATGTGTTCCTTTCATCAGACACAAAATAAAACTGAAATTTGGTTTCTACTTTTGAAACCTTTGATAAAAGTGTAGGCTTACTATGATTTTATTTAGAAAACATTGGAAGAAAAGTAGGTAAAAATAAGATTGGAGAGGATTTTTTATCTACATGCAGAATTGGCAGTGCATTTGCAATAATCAACATTTATATTCAATTTGAGTAACGCAGTAGGCATCTGCAATAGGAAGTTATACACTGAACTTTGGGGCAAGCATTGAGGGGGAAATTTTGCCAGTTACAGCCTTTTTTTTAACAAAAGCAAAACATTTTTCTTTGTACAAAGAGACTTTTTGTTTAGGATCTAGCTTGGCTGCAAAGTGTCTGCTGGCTAACTTCCTATTTTGATGCTGCTGTGGCTGAAAGTTGCTGGTGTTGTTTTGCACGAAAATTTGTCTTTCTTGTTTTGTGAACGTGAGAAAATTCAAGTGTAGGAAAACCTATACCTGAATATTTCAAGCCTCCCTTGTCTGAATATGCATATAGTATGTATGTTGAAAAAGTAACTTAGTGGCTACTTAGAGGCTGGCAGTTTTTCTTCACTGATGTGTATGGTTTTTCCAAGTCACAGGTATGCTTTTAATTAAAAGTAATGAATGCCTAGGAGAGGGGGCAGTAACTAGTAACCAAATGGCAATTGTAACAGACTTCTAAGCTATTCATTCTTTTTAGGGAAAACTAAGGGACAGTTTGGGGAACAAGAAACAGTAAAGAGAACATATTTTGAATTGTAGAGTGAATGTATATGGTTTTCTTTAATTTGAATAATTTACTTGATGTTATAAAGCATTCACTTGGAAGTTTTTTCGTAATGTCATTTTTAACTCCCACCTTGTTCTGTAAGATAAAATACTCTGGGCATAGAAGAGGAAAAATTCTTCAATTCTCATACTGTATTTTCTAGCTAAATGGCACTCTTCTTATCCCAAGCAAAATTTCAAGTTACTGTACTTTCCAATTAGTATCTATCTATATATATAAGCCTAAGCAACCATTACGACCGAACGACCAGAATGACCCAGTCGACCAGTCGCTATGATGTGCACTGACCACCAGGGGGCAGACACTCAATGCAGGAGCTGCCCCCTGGTGGTCAGTGCACTCCCATAGCCAACTTTCTGTGGCCCCTCCCCCAACCGGCTGGCCAACCTCCCTCAGCCCCTCCCTCTGGCCAGCCCCCCAATAGGCCCCAATCTGGGGGGCCGGCCAGTCAACCTCCCGTGGTCCCTCCCCCCAGCCAGCCACCCCCCCCTCCCCAATAGGCCTCCATCGCTGGCCAGGCCAAGGGACCCCACCTGTGCATGAATTCGTGCACCGGGCCTCTAGTATAGATATATTTAAAGCAGCACCAAGGACAACACCTGTCCCATCCCCTACTAACCTGCAAGTTGTGCTCCTGGACAAAGATGACTGGTGAAGAGTGAGAGTGTCAGTGTCATCTCTGGGATTTTTACAGGACTAGAGTTCTGACATGCAGCTCGATCTTTCTGTTCTTTTAGAAACTAATAAAATACAGTCAAGGTGTGGTTCTCAAACCAGGTTCATTATCTGGGAAACTTGTCATGCAGATTCCTGAGCTTTATCCTCCGCTGGAATCTCTGAGTCAGTAAGTCAGAGATTAAACCAATGAAGTACTAGTGCAGTACCAGTTGTTGCTCTGAAGTTTGAAAGGGACTGTAAAAAATGGTGTCAAAGGCTAGTTTTGTGCTAGGTTATTAAATCGTTCAGCTAGTCGGACATTGAACTAACATTAACTTTGACCTTGATAGTGATAAAGATCATTTGCGGAAATATTTTGTTAAGGGAACATTTTGTTCAGGAAACTTTTTCAACATTGGCTTACAATTTTTTTTTTTTAATATTGGGCAACCTTAAATGTCTTTATCCATATAGAACCTAGCAGTTCTTGGAATGTCATAGGTATTTGGTTTGTACTAACTGATTTAGACGTTGCATCACCCAAAAGTTGATATAGATCAGTGGTTGGCAAACTGCGGCTCGGGAGCCGCGGTTTGCCGCTCTGTTGACTAATGAGTTTGCCGACCACTGACCTAGACTCTCGATTCCAATAATTACAGGCTGTTGTTGTTCCTTGTGATTAAGCCCTAGATGAAAGCTCTTTAAATTCCTTTTTTTTTTATTTGTGAACTAGAGGCTCAGTGCACGGGGCGGGGGGCGTCCCTCAGCCCAGCCTGCACCCTCTCCAATCTGGGACCCCATGAGGTCCTGTGGGATCGGGCCTAAAAGGGCAGTCGGACATCCCTCTCACAATCCAGGACTGCTGGCTCCCAACTGCTCGCCTGCCTGCCTGCCTGCCTTCCTGATTGCCCCTAACCGCTTCTGCCTGCCAGCCTGATCACCCCCTAACCACACCCCTGCCAGCCTGATTGATGTCTGACTGCTCCCCTGCCAGCCTGTTTGCCCCCAACTTCCCTCCTCTGCCAGCCTGGTCACCCCTAACTGCCCTCCCCTGCAGGCTTGATTGCCCTCAACTGCCCTCCCTTGCAGGCCTGGTCCCTCCCAACTGCCCTCCCCTGCTGGCCTGATCACCCACAACTGCCCTCCCTTGCAGGCCTGGTCCCTCCCAACTGCCCTCCCCTGCAGGACATCTTGTCACAGCCATCTTGTGTCCACATGGGGGCAGGATCTTTAACCACATGGGGGCAGCCATCTTGTGTGTTGGAGTGATGGTCAGTCTGCATATTACTCTTTTATTAGATAGGATAGAGGCCTGTGCATGGGTGGGGGCCAGCTGGTTTGCCCTGAAGGGTGTCCTGGATCAGGGTGGGGGTTCCCTCGGGGCATGGAGCAGCCTGGGCGAGGGGCCTGTGGTGGTTTGCAGGCCGGCCACACCCCCCGGCGACCCAAGCGGAGGCCCTGGTATCTGGGATTTATTTATCTTCTACAATTGAAACTTTGTAGCCTGGAGCAGAGCCAAGCCTTCTGCTCGCTCCGTGGCAGCAGCCATTTCTGCTGGGATTTATTTATCTTCCATAATTGAAACTCTGTAGCCTTAAGCAGAGGCCAAAGCAAGCCAGGGCTTCAGAAGCTTGGCTTCCTCCGTCGCCGGGGGCAACCCTAGCCTCCTGCTCTCTCCAGCTCCGTGGCTGCCACCATTTTTGTTGGGATTTATTTATCTTCTATAATTGAAACTTTGTAGCCTTAAGCAGAGGCCTGGGGCGACCAGGGTGTGGGGAAAGCTTGGATTCCTCCATTGCCAGGGAAACCCAAGCCTCCCTCCTGCTCTCTCTGTGGCCGCAGCCATCTTGGTTGGGTTAATTTGCATACTCGCTCCTGATGGGCTTTGTGGGTGTGGCTTGTGGGTGTAGCGGAGTGATGGTTAATTTGCATATTACTCCTTTATTAGATAGGATGGTAGGAGGGAAAGTGTCCAAAGCCCGGAATGAGGATTTTCTGTATTATATACCAGGTGAAGGTGGTTATGATTTGACAATATGTCTTTTTCTCTCCCCTAATAAAAAGGCAGCTGGGCCCTAACCAGTTTGGCTCAGTGGATAGAGCATCGGCCTGCGGACTGAAGGGTCCCAGGTTCAATTCTGGTCAAGGGCATGTACCTTGGTTGTGGGCATATCCCCGGTAGGGGGTGTGTAGAAGGCAGCTGATCGATGTTTCTCTCTCATTGATGTTTCTAACTCTCTATCCCTCTCCTTTCCTCTCTGTAGAAAATCAATAAAATATATCTTTAAAAAGGGCAGTTGGTCTGGAGTCTCTATGTCAGGAGATTTTTTTTTTTAGAATGTGGTGTTTGGGGACATTTATTGAGAATTTGATAAGTGTCAAATACTGTTCTAAGCACTTCACTTGTATTGACTCATTTAATCCTGACAGCAGTTCTTGAGTTAGGTACTTAAATATCCCCCCTTTTTAGATGAGATTAAGCAATTTGCCAAGGCCACATGATTAGTAAGTGTGATGAAAGGATCTTGCATTTTTGGCCTGGGTGTGGTCTAGAAATTTAGACTGTGACTGCCAACTTAATTTCCTAGTCTTATTTCAGAAATGGAGACTTACAAGAACTTAGAGTTTAAGAAGGTAAGGGTAACCAAGGAGCTCAGTACTGGGTCATTTGGGGGACATTCTATGATCATTATAGAGTTAGGACATTTTTATCTCTTACCATATGTTGATTCCCTTCTAGTAGATGTGTAACCCTTGTTTGTTAACAGAGTAGTGCCATATTTTTAAGTGATTAGCATTTTTGAAGATGAATGTGCACAGTAAATCTCATTATAGCAAATAACTAGAATAAATTCATAATGGAATTTTTTGACAGACATTTGCTCTGAGTAGTGTTGAAAGTCTCTTATATTACATGTGAAGGGCTATCTTTTGAAAGAGGAAAGGGTAGTGGACATTTTCTGAGATGTAAGATAACCCGGAGTTATTTCATCAGGCAGTTTTACAATGTATAGTATTAAAAACTAACAATTTTCAAACTCCCTAGAGTTTTCTGCCATTTTATCAGGACAGACTTGGACAACACCAATGACTTAAGTGCCATACTGACTAATTGGAAGAGTCTTTGCTTATGGTAGCTGTTCTAAAAGGCTTATTACATTCCGGCCTTCATTCTATTTAATGTTTTCATTTCTTAATAAACTCTTTACTTCCGGCCCATTTTTCCCATCGTCTTGGTACAACTCAGGTCTGTCCAAGTTTGTTAGGGAAATGTGTGGTTGTTTTTTTAAAAAATATATTTTATTGATATTTTACAGAGAGGAAGGGAGAGGAATAGAGAGTTAGAAACATCGATGAGAGAGAAACATCCATCAGCTGCCTCCTGCACACCCCCTACTGGGGATGTGCTCGCAACCAAGGTACATGCCCTTGACCGGAATCGAACCTGGGACCCTTCAGTCCGCAGGCCAACGCTCTATCCACTGAGCCAAACCGGTTTCGGCGAAATGTTTTTTCATATTATAGAATCTTTGGTAAAATGCTTCCAATCGCCCTGGCCGGTTTGATTCAGTGGATAGAGCATCGGCCTATGGACTGAAGGGCCGCAGATTCGATTCTGGTCAGGTCAAGGGCAAGTACCTCAATTGAAGGCTCAGCCCCTGTCAGGGCTCATGCAGGATGCAACCAATCGATATGTCTTGATTTCCTCTCTCTGTCTCTCTCCCTCCCTCCCTTCCACTCTCTCTAAAAAGTTAGGGTTTTTTTGTTTCTTTGTTTTGTTTTTTAAATATATTCTCGTTGATTTCAGAGAGGAAGAGAGAGGGAGAGACAGAAACATCAATGATGAGAGAAAATCATTGATCGGCTGCTTCCTGCACGCGCCTGACCCTTCAGTCCACAAGCCGATGCTCTATCCACCAAGCCAACCCTAAAAAGTTAGGATCAACAGCCACCACAACAGAAATGCTTGCAGTCTGTCAGGCAGTCATGGCATTCAGAATAGGACTTGTTTGTTGGTATTGTGAGAGAAAGATTTCTGACCTAATCTAACTTTATTTCAGATTATTATACACTTCACTCAAAACTTTTGGAGTATTAAGAATTCAAGAAAGATAGGAGAGAAGCAAGGCTTGGGAAACTGACAAATTTGTGTCCTGACAAAGCATAGAATGCTTCTACCATGCTTGCCATCCCTCCGCCCCTGGCAAAGTGTGTCTTCTTTGATTAGCAATCAGTATAAATTGCTTTCTTTTTCATTTCATCAAGGCCACCACCAGATCATCCTCATTTTACTTACTGGCTTTGCTTATTGTTGGTCTCCTGCTCTGTATTGTAAGCTCCACAAAGACAAATATATTTTCTGTTTTGTTCAACTGTTTTTAACCTAGTTTCTAAAACAGTGTCTGGTACATGATAGGCACTCAAATTTTTGTTGAGTTATTACTAATTCATTTTGCTCACTCTGGCCTGTAAGATGACAGGTCTGAATCATCTGAAATCTCAATCTCTGTAGAACAGATAGGCTGAGCATTCTCTGACGTGGAGTCAGTTTTACACACCTCAGAGTTGTATTCCTGTTTGAAGGGAGGGGTCCCAGTTTTACCTAATCCAGATTTAGTACATTGAATGTTTCTTTTTTTTTTTTTTTTTAATATATTTTATTGATATTTTACAGAGAGGAAGGGAGAGGGATAGAGAGCTAGAAACATGGATGAGAGAGAAACATCCATCAGCTGCCTCCTGCACACCTCCCACTGGGGATGTGCCCGCAACCAAGGCACATGCCCCTGACCGGAATCGAACCCAGGACCCTTCAGTCCGCAGGCCGACGCTCTAGCCACTGAGCCAAACCGGTTTCGGCTACATTGAATGTTTCTTGACAGAAATAGTAACTAGTAAATTCAATAACAATACATAGCTCATATTGTGGAATATTTCTGACTTAAATGTAGCCTATAGTTTTTTAAATTTCAGGGTTTTGAACCTTTTAACCTATAATGCTGAGTTCTTTTATATCCTTAATCCAGTCTTGCTGATTATCATACTTTATAATGATAGATGTGACCATGTTTATTTACTACATTAAAACTAAATTTGAATTGCAGCTTATTTCAAATATTTTCTGTACCACCACACTTTTCTTTAAAATACTCTATTTATATATATGTATGTATACACGTATATATATGTACATATATGTACTTTTTTTTTCCTGGAGAGAGAGTGAGTTAGAAACATCAATGATGAGAGATGCCCCATACTGGGGATCAAACCCACAACCTGCACATGAGCCCTGACCGGAATTGAACTGTGTCCTCCTGGTTCATAGGTCGATGCTCAACCATTGAGCCACTGAGTCATAGAATAGTATGCCTGTACCCAGATTACAGTCATACTATTCTAAAGGCCCAATTCCTATTACATCAAATTTTAGTGCTGTCTTCAAATAGGGGAATGTTATCTGGCATTTGGGAACACTTTTATAATAGTGGAATTTATTCATTGCAGTAAGATATTCTTATTTATTTTTGAGTTTATAAAATTATCCTACATAATAAAGAGCTAATATGCTAATTAGACCAGAAGGCAGAATGACCTTCCTGAATGACCAGTGGGCAGGGCTGAGGCAGCTGGCGCACAAGGGCTAAGCCCCTCGCATGGATTTCGTGCATCGGGCCTCTGGTTTTGAATAAAGGAATAATTTTTATCTTGTCTAATTATTTAGCTTCTCACATGAAAAAGAATATAAGCTGAATACGGGTAATCCCGAAGGTCTTTCTCTTTCCCATCTTCCCAGTTACTCACACTCAAGGCTTTGCTACCCTGAGTCTATTTAGGTCTCACCTGTTCAACCTGAACCTTTGATTCATTCATATGGAATGACTTAAGACCTATTTTGTTCCAACTCTAAAGATCCAACAGCGTGGAAGAATGCACCAAGCAACGCCTGCCCTTGGAACAGTTGCTTTTCATCTTTTCCCCAGTAAAAACCAGCTGGGTTGGGCAGTTGGAAAGCGGTGTGCTAAATCAATGGCTACAGTGGTATTAATAACTGGTGACCTTAATGTATACTTTTTAGAATGACATTTTCTGTCTTAAAAGGATTTCTGGAGTTATCTTTTAAGACAGTGGTCGGCAAACTCATTAGTCCACAGAGCCAAATATCAACAGTACAACGATTGAAATTTCTTTGGAGAGCCAAATTTTTTAAACTTCTTCTAACGCCACTTCTTCAAAATAGACTCGCCCAGGCCGTGGTGTTTTTTGGAAGAGCCACACTCAAGGAGCCAAAGAGCCGCATGTGGCTCACGAGCTGCAGTTTGCCGACCACTGTCTTAAGAGATCAATTTGCATAGTTCAGTTTTAGTTGAATTGGCAAATTGGTGCTAGGATTTTTGAGCCGGCAAGCTTTTTCAGCACCTTTAGCTTAAAATGTTGAGGCCATCTGTACATGGGACCAGTCTTCCCAGTGGGTGGAACAGAATAATTCTAGTCTGATTTTTAGGCTCAGGGGATTCACTGTATCTCCTAAAAATCAAAAAGAACTCTGGTCACTGTCAGTTCTTCTCAGATTCTCAGACTGTAGCAGTGGATTTATAGAAGCAGTGTCTCCTGAATTGTTCAGTTTACAGATGGGAGTATATCAGTACTTCATAACATCAAGTTATTTTGTATGGATTGCGTTATTTCTGTTAAAATAGCTCTACCAAAACTCTCCCAGGTGTCCCGGTCTCTTCTCTTCTTTATGCTTTCCCTTTACAATGGAAAAAGCAGACTGAAAAGTATTGGTCATGAACTTTTTTGTCATTTGCAATTTGCAGCATGATGTGGCTTTTCTGTTTCACCACGGGCAATTTTATGCATGTTTTATAGGGTAACTGTTGGCATTGTTTTTGTTAAATATTTGTGTGTGTATATATACATCCTGTGTGTATATATGTACTTTAAAAAATAAACGCATGCTGCTTGGCCTGACTAGCTAATGTGTAATTGTACTTGGTAAACAATTCTTTTCTTTCAAATTTCAATCATAGAGGGATTGAGCTCTCTCTGCTCTGATGAGCCACCTTCAGAAATTAGGACTTCCTCCTCTTTTGCATCTTCTGAAATATTTAACACTGACCTTACAATACTCCATGGAGAGCAAAGCAAAGAGTTAGGCAGCCAGCCTGTTTTAGCCAAAGAAGGAAAAGGAAAAGACTGCTTGGCTCATCTAGATGTGAAAACGATGGAAAAGCCTCAGGGGACCAGTAAAGACGGAGCCAACTCCCCAGTTTCTGTTGCAGAAGGAGGTCACTGTAACCACCCTTCCATTCCAGCCAGTTTCCCAGATCGTCCTGCTTTTCTCTCAAAGAAAGTTGTTCAGATGGAAGAGCAAACAAATAAAGATCAAGAGTCCAAGAACCCAAATGAGATACCAAGTAGGGACGACAGAACTGCCCTGGACGCTGGTGACAAGTTCATTTTGCTAACTGCCCAGAAACCGCCCACTGAGCAGTCTAAGGCAGAAGGCATTTGTACATACTCCTTGTCCCCATGCAAAGTTTCAGGAGGTGGTGTTATTGAAAAGGATTCCCCTGAATCACCATTTGAAGTAATTATTGACAAAGCAGCATTTGACAAAGAATTTAAAGATACATATAAGGAGAGCGCAAATGATTTTGGTAGTTGGGCAATGCACACCGACAGAGAATCATCTGCAGACATTTCAGAGTCTGATGACAAAGTTTTTCCACTAAGAACTAAAGAGGCAGGGTGTTACCCCACCTCTGCATTGCTCACTAGACAGTTTTCACACACAACTGCAGCACTGGAAGAGGTGTCTAGATGTGTGAGTGATATGCATAACTTTACTAATGAGATACTGACTTGGGATTTGGTTCCCCAAGTGAAACAGCAGAGTGATAAATCTGACTACATCACAAAAACTACAGGACTTGACATGAGTGAATATAATTCAAAAATTCCAGTTATAAATCTTAAAACGAACACTCATCAGAAAACTTCTGTATGTTCTATTAATGGGAGCACTCCCATCAGTAAATCAACAAGTGACAGGGCAGAATCATCTCTCTCTCAAGAAAATGCTGTCATTGGAAAATCTGTACCAGACTGCCTCAATTCCAGAGCAGATGTCAATGGTAAAGGTGTGCGAGGCAATGTGCAGAAACAAGATGGCACACTCTCAGAGTTACCTGTGTCTCCGCTTGAGAAATGGGTCTCTCTGGGTTCCGGAGTGGCCACAGAGAAGGCGCTTTTACCTGATGGCCACCTGAAAGGCGAAATGAGCTGGCCGAGCTCTCTGCTGGGAGAAGGGACAGAGGCTGATAGTTCTGGTGAGTCTGATGACACAGTAATAGAAGACATCACAGCCGATGTTTCATTTGAAAGTAGCAAAATTCAGACTGAGAAACCTGTCTCCACTTCAAGTGCTATTGTAAAAGCAGATGAAAGAGAAGTCAAAGAAATTCTCAATTATAATAGGGAAACCAACGCACCTGAAAACTTTGAAGGGTCGGTCAGTGACTCTGAGCCAAAAGTTCAGCCTGACTTTCTTAAAAGGA
The DNA here is from genome assembly GCF_963455305.1 of Plecotus auritus. Lineage (NCBI taxonomy): Eukaryota > Metazoa > Chordata > Mammalia > Chiroptera > Vespertilionidae > Plecotus > Plecotus auritus. Next base: position 151,838,929 of record NC_137783.1, on the reverse strand, counting down.
GTCCTGCCGGTATGGTGGCATGTTCCCAAGTACACGATACGATTGTCCTGTCAGGAGATGTGAAGCAGTCAGATAGAATGAGTGAAATTACTCCTGCTGAAAAGGTGGTTATAACCGAGGACCCAAAACTTCCTTCAGCAGCATCTTCAAATAATTTTAATGAGAGAGAATTCTCACTAAACATGACAGCCTCTGCCTATTTGGAGTCATTACATGAAAAAAATATTACATATATAGATGATTCTTCCCCAGAGGACCTGATAGCAGCCTTTACAGAAACCAGGGAGAAAGGAATAGTAGAGAAAGGTGAAGGAAATGTATTTGAAGCAACAGAAGAGAAGACTATGGATTTCAGAACAGCTTTTCCTGGAGAAGTCTTGCATGAAAGTGAGTCAGGTGGTTCTGAAATTAAAGACCTAAAAAGCAAACACTCTGAACAAAACAAAGAAACAAGTGGAAGCGAGCTTTTGGGTGTTTTCCCCACCCACAGTACTTCAGTAGCATCCCTCGACTTGGAACAGGAACAGCTCACAATCAAAGCCCTAAAAGAACTGAGTGAAAGGCAGGTGGAGACGTTACAAGATAAAATAGAATCTCCTTCTGAAGAAATACTCAAGCAGACTTCCACATTTGCTCCAGAATATTCTCAGCCACAGAGATCGCACGATGTCCTAGAACACACTGATGTCAAGACTGGATCTGACCTTGGGATTTCTGAAAAGCCCACTGTTATCAAAGAAACTACTAGTATAGGTTTTATTTCCAGCCTGAACAAGACTGAACTGGTAAACAAGCATGTCCTAGCAAGACTTCTGACAGACTTCTCAGGTAACCGTTTCTATTTGAAATACTGCATGTGGTTAATTCTGCTATGATTACTTTATCAGAGTGCCGTTTTTCTTAGTCTCTGATTTATATCACCAGATTATGGCTAGGATCAAAACACACTATAAACTTGGGAGAGGAAGGGTTGTTTTTTTGTGTTTCTTTTTTTTTTTTTTTTTTTTTTTTATTGATTTTATACAGAGAGGAAGGGAGAGGGATAGAGAGTTAGAAACATCGAAGAGAGAGAAACACCGATCAGCTGCCTCCTGCACACCCCCCACCGGGGATGTGCCCGCAACCAAGGTACATGCCCTTGACCGGAATCGAACCTGGGACCCTTGAGTCCGCAGGCCGACGCTCTATCCACTGAGCCAAACCGGTTAGGGCTGTGTTTCGTTTTTTTAATGTTTGCTTGGTTTTCTTATATAAATATTTCCCAAAGCAGACCAATTATTAAAGTTAATTTTCTAGCCCTGGCCAGCTTGGCTCGGTGGATGGAGCAGTGGCCTGCGGGCTGAGGGGTCCCGGGTTCGATTCCGGCCAAGGGCACATGCCTGAGTTGCGGGCTCAATCGGTGATTCTCTGTCATCATTGATGTTTCTCTCTCTCTCTCATTCTCCCTTCCTCTCTGAAGTCAGTAAAGAAGTATATTAAGAAAAAAAAAAAGTTAATAGTCTAAAAAAATATATTTTTTATTCCAGTTTTTTCTATGTTCTCCTTTCCTTATTGGTTGACCCTAGAGTAAACACTTCTTTTAAGACTCTCTTGCTCAGCAGGCATGGCTGGTGGTTGAGGGTCAACCTATAAACCAGGAGGTCATGGTTCGATTCCCGGTCAGGGCACATGCCCGGGTTAGGGGCTCAATCCCCAGTGTGGGGTGTGCAGGAAGGAGGCAGCCGATCAATGATTCTCTCTCATCATTGATGTCTCTCTCTCTCTCTCCCTCTCCCTTCCTCTCTGAAATCAATAGAAATATACTAAATATATATATTTTTTAAAAAGAATCTCTTTATACCCAACCAGTGTGGCTCAGTGGTTGAGCATAGAGCTATGAACCAGGCGTTCGTTCACAGTTCGATTCCTGGTCAGAGCACATGCCTGCGTTGCTAGTTGGATCCCCAGTGGGAGGCATGCAGGAGGTGGCCTATCAGTGATTGTCATCATTGATGTTTCTATCTATCTCTCCCTCCCTCTCCATCTCCCTCTCTGAAATCAGTACAAAAATACATATTTTAAAAAGAATATCTTTAGGCTCTTATTTACTTACAAAGCTTATTTAAATCTCCATAATAATAATACTACTCAGCACTTGAGTTTTTTGCTATGGGCCTTGTACAATCTATTTGGCAATCAAAGATAAAAGAATTCCTGCCGGGATAGACACTAAATGAGACTTTTAATTAATTTGATCTTATACCATAGAGATTTTATGCTCTGAAAGTAGGTAACCTGTATTGTAGTACTATTTTGTGAGTAATACTCATTATATGGTACTAGAAGCCTTTCCCCTAATCTTCTGTTTATTAAATGATTACTTTCCTAGCAATTGACCTTCAGTTAAAATGCTGTCTTTTCTGGAGTCTTGGGAAGTGTAAGAAAAAAGGATATTTAAGGCCCTCCAACAGGGACATCAGCCTCTAATCTGATACCAAGTTCTGTACTTCCTTTTTTCAAATGAAGTCATACGGAGAGTTATCTTAAACAAAAGTGAGATTTCTGTTAGTGTAAACTTACGTGTGATTCTACCGCTCACTTTTCTTTCTGTAAGGCTTTTTTATGCAGAGTGGGGAGGGGGCTCAGACCTTAGCAGCTGGTTTCCCCTTCTTCTTCCAGCCAGAACACTGCTCAGCTCCTCCTCCTGGGCTGCCCTTCCTGAGGAGCAAATCACATAACTCTTGGACCTTGTCCCTCACCAACTTGCGCCCCTTGGGTGTGCTTGGTGAGGTGCCCATGTTCCTGGCTGTGCCTCGGCTCCCTGACATTCTTGGTCACTTTGTGGCCCTTGTTGAGGGCCGATGGCCATAGGGTACCACAGAGCCATGGCTGCTGTGGCAGAAGGGCATCATTTACCTTTTATCAAGGCATTTCTTTACTAAAAAACATGGGCAGATAACTTGATCTTCCTAAATTTTAATCCTTGCCCAGTTGGTGTGGCTAAGTGGTTGAGTGTCAACCCAGGAACCAAGAGGTTACTGGTTCTACCCCAGTAGAAGGTGTGCAGGGGGCAGCCAATTGATGTTTCTGTGTCATCAGTGTTTCTATCTCTATCCCTCTCCCTTCCTCTCTCTCAAAAAAAATCAATAAAAACATACTTTTTAAAATAATTTTATTCCTTAAAATAGAGATAGTAATTTATAATATTTTGAAGATTAAATGTGAAATGCAAGTAACAGTGCCTATGACATAGTAAATACTCATTTAACACCAAGTATAGGACCTGGTCAGATAATTAATTAATTAATCATTGATTAAGTGAATGCATTGTTCATAATTATCAATGAAAACATCGAGGCTTTTTTATAAACTCAAGAATTTGAAATGGCAGTGAAGGATAGCTGTTATTCTCGAGTAATTGAAGATTATTGAACTTGCATTTAGGAGTGCCAAATTCTCCTTTTACTGTGTCTAGAAGTGTGACATTGAACAATCTGTAAAGTGAGGATGTTGAAGTAGATGATCTTTAATATCATTTCAGTAATATGATTCTCTGACTGGTATTTCTTAGGTTTCTTCGTGAGTTGTTACAATTCTTACAGTAGTTCCTTTAAGTGATGAGGCATATGATAATTAGACTATAAGAACTCCAGTGTCTAATTCTGGCAAGTTCCTGCTTTAGTGTGACCTTAGACAACTGGCCTAACTGGTTCAGCATCTTCCTTGTTAATATGGTGATAATTATTTTGCTTTACTTTATAGTGTTGTAGTATTTAAAGTTGTTTGTAACTACTAAGTAATTCTCAACTGAGTTATTTAATCCAGTGTGAGCAGTGAAAAGGGCTATGGAAATTTAGGATATTTGTCACTGACCAAATCCTATGATTAGTAGATATTTTTAGATGATAATTAAGGAAGACCAGTATAATTAGACCAAGAACATGACAGATCTTCCTTTGTGGGTTTCAGAATTGAAAACCTTTTAAAATTGTCTTACTTCATGAATAAATCTTTTCAAATACTTCAGTCAGATGTATCAGTCTCTAGTTCTTTTCCAGGTGTACAAGGTATACACTCATCAATATAGATAGTATGCTAGGCCAGTGGTCGGCAAACTCATTAGTCAACAGAGCCAAATATCAACAGGACAACGATTGAAATTTCTTTTGAGAGCCAAATTTTTTAAACTTAAACTTCTTCTAACGCCACTTCTTCAAAATAGACTCACCCAGGCCATGGTATTTTGTGGAAGAGCCACACTCAAGGGGCCAAAGAGCCGCATGTGGCTCGCGAGCCGCAGTTTGCCGACCATGGTGCTAGGTCATAAAACAACTCAGTAAATTTAAAGGATTAAGATAATAATCAAATACTTTCTAAGACCATAATGAAATTAAATTTTAAAACAGGAAAATAAGATACCTAGGAAAATTCCCAAATATTTGGAAATTAAGCAAAGACACTTTTATATAATCTATGGCTTAATGAAATCACAAGGAAAATTTTTAAATATTTTAAACTGAATGACAATGAAAATACAACACAGTATATCAAAATTGTGGAACACAGTGCCAAAAGGGAAACTTATAGCTCTTAATACTTAGATTAGGAAAGAAAAATATCTAACCCCATGTCTAAGGTTTCAGTGTAAGAAACTAGAAAAAGGCCCGGCCAGCGCGGCTCAGTGGCTGAGTGTCATCCTGTGAACTATGAGGTCATGGTCCGATTCCTGATAAAGGCACCTGCTCACGTTGCCAGCTCGATCCCCAGTTGGGGGGGGCGGTGTCAGGAGGCAGCCAGTCAATGATTCTCTCTCATCATTGATGTTTCTCTCTCTCCCTCTCCTCTCTGAAATTAATAAAAATTATTTTTTTAAAAAGAAGCTAGAAAGAGAAGAACAAAGTAAACCCAGAGTAAATAGAAGGAAGGAAATTTTAAAGGTAAGGGCAGAAATTAATGAAATAAAAAAACAAAATTAACGACGCCAAAATTTGGTTTTTGGAAAAGATCAACAAAGTTGATTTCTTGATTAATCAAGAAAAAAAGAGAAAACAGATTACCAATATCAAGCATGATAAAGGGATTATCACTTAAGATCCTACAGCTATATTAAAAGGATAATAGAATATTATGAACTTTATGCCAACGAATCCATCAATTTAAATGATATGGACAAATTCCTTGAAAATTATAACCTTACCAAAGCTAACACAATTTCTATTGTTTGTTTTCAAAAATCTTACCCAAAAAAATGTCCAGGCCCAGAGGTTTTACTAGATTCTTCCAGGCATTTAAGGAAAAAGAACACTGTCCAACTCAGGCTAGTATATAGTAACACCAAAACTGGACAAAGATATTACAAAAAAATTTATAGACTAATGTCCTTTGTGAACATAAGATAAAAAATTCTTAAAACATTATTAGCAAATCAAATCCAACAATATACCAAAAGGCTAATACATCATGGCTAAGCAGGGTTTGTTCCAGGAATACAAGCTAGTTTTAATTGGAAATTTAATAAACATAATTTACCACATTAACATAACAAGAATAAAAACAATGTGATTATTTCAATTAATACAGAAAAGGCATGTGAAAAACATCCTTAGCTGCTTTAAAAAAAGGCTTGGGTTTGTTTTCGTTTGGTTGTGGGGGTTTTGTGTGTGTTGTTTCATTGTTTTTGTTTGTTTTTTAGCAAACTAGGAATAGAAGGTAATCTCAATCTAATAAATTGCATCTATTTTTTTGTTTTGTTAATCCTTACCAAAGGATATTTGCCCCCATTGATTTTCAGAGAGAGAGAGAGAGAGATGAGAGAGACACATCAATTGGTTGTCTCCTGCACAGGGACAGAGCATGCAACCAAGTATGTGCCCTTGACTGGAATTAAACCCGAGACCCTTGACTCCACCAGCCAACATTGTAACCACAGAGCCAAACTGGCAAGGGCTAAGTGGCATCTACTGAAAAGTACAACTGATGTGTTTAATGCCAAAATATTGAATATTTCATCCTAAGATTGGGTAAGGCAAGGGTGCTCACTCTGGCCATTTGTATTCAACATCACACTGGAAGTCCTACCCGTTGAGTTACAATAAGAAATAGAAATCAAAGGAATGAAGTCTGGAAAAGAAATTGTTAAACTGTCTTAATTTACAGATGACACATGATGGTTTACATAGAAAATCCTAAGGAATCTACAAAGCAACTAGGAGTAATAAGTGAATTTAGCAAGGTTACAGGATATTGCAGTACACAAAACTCAGTGTTTTAATCGTTACTAGAGGCCGGGTACTCCCTCCCTTCCCCCGGCCATCTGCTGTTGCTGCCGCCACTGGCTGGCTGGGGCCTCCATCCCTTCCCCCGGCCAGCCCCACCCCCAGGTCGAACTCCGGGTTGAGGAGACAATTTGCATACTATGCTTTTATTATATAGGATATACACTAGCAGAAAATAATCAAATGAATTTTTTTTAACTTTCATTTACAATGGCATCAAAAGCATAAAATAGGAATAAATTTAACCAAAAAAAATGTGCAAGACCTCTATACTGAAAACTACGAAACTGCAGAGAAAAGCTGAAGAACTGTCTAAGGGGAGAGCTATGCTGTGTCATGGATTGGAAGACGATATTGTTAACATCTAGTCCTGCCCAGATTTTCATCTATGGATTCAAGGCAATTCAAAGTCCACGAAGAATTTTTCTTTAGAAATCAACAGGCTTATTCTAAAATGTCTATAGAAATACATAGAACCTAGCAAATACAAAGCCATCTTGAAAAAACAAAATTGGAGGACTTGGAATACTCACATCAACACATAAAACTTCAACCCTGCCTGCGTGACTCAGTGGTTGAGCGTGGACCTATGAACAAGGAGGTTCCCGTTCAATTCCCGCTCAGGGCACCTGCCTGGGTTGGGTTTCAGTAGGGGGCTTCCGGAGGCTGCCATTGACAATTCTCTCATCATTGATGTTTCCAACCCCCTCCTCCCTTTCTCTCTCTGAAATCAGTAAAAATATTTTTAAAAAGACAGTTGGCCTTTGGGAATGACTGAAGTTGGAGTCAAATCAAGAGCTTCCCCAAAATCCAGTAATAAAAATCAATGGATAGAGAATCAACAAGGTTTGCTGCTGTTTTCTCTAAAATGGCAGGAACCAGTATCTTTTTCCTTAACCTTGAGATTACCATTGGGTGTGTTAGTGCCCTCTTTTGGTGTAAGAAGGGTACTGCAGCGGGCATCTTTTATTAAGGGTAAGAGATAGGCACCCTTTGAAGTTTTTATTTATTTTTTATTAAATTATTGGTGAGAACTTGGTCAACATGAACATAAAGGTTTCAGGTGTGGGTTTCTATGTTATAAGATCTGTATATTCCACCATGTGCCCACACCCAAAGTCAAATCTCTCACCATATGTCAGGACCCGCTTCTCCCCGTTTTATAGTTTTAAAAATAAAACTAATAAGGTCACATTATAGAAGATTTGAAAAATAAAAGGAAGGAATCACTCATAATTCCACCAGCAATAGAAACGCTCTGGTGAATATAGATAGTCTTTGATACTTCATCTACCATTGGCAAAATAAGATAACTGAGAAGTGATTGGTTTTTCTGACATAAAGTTATAAAAAGGGGCTGTGCTATGTATTGAAATGGATTCTAAGAAAATAAAAGGCGTAATTAGTACAGCACAAGACTTGAAACATTGAAACACAACAGTAGGTCTTTTGCATTTCCATAGGAATTTTAGAATCACTTTGTCCATTTTTTACAACAACAATAAAAACCCTACAAAAATTCTGATTGGAATTCCATTGAATTATAGATAAATTTGGGGACAGTTAACATCTTAGCAATTTTTAGTTTTTTAACCCATGAAAACAGTATAGCATTCTATTAATTTAAGACTTCATTAGTTTCTCAGCATGTTCTATAGATTTAAGTGTACAGGTCTTATAGAGCTTTAGCTAGAATCTATGCCTAAGTGTTTTCAGGCTATTTTAAATGGTATTTTTAACTCAATTTCTGAGTGGTTAATGCCAATATGTAGAAATATAATTGATTTTGTATATTGACCTTATATTCTGCAACCTTGCTAAACTCATTCTATAGCTTTCATGTAGATTCCGTCAGATCTTCGCATAGGCAGTCATGCCATCTGTGACTAATGACAGTTTTACTGCTTCCTTTCCAGTTTGGGTGCCTTATATTTTTATTGACTTACTGTACTGACTAGAACCTTTAATGCAATGTTTAATAGAAGTTCTAGGAGATAACATCCTTGTCTTCTTTTATTAAATCCTAGAGGCCCGGTGCACAAATTCATGCACAGGTGGGGTCCCTCTGGGTGGCCTGCAGGGATCAGGCTGAAACCCACAGTCCAACGTCACCTGCAGCTCCTACCTACCTACCGCTCATCCTGGCCCCACTGTGCCTGCCATGGGCGCGCCCAATCAGGAGAGGCTCGTGCTGCCGCAGCAGTGCTCACCAGCAATAAGCCCTGCACCTGGAGCCCTCCCAAGGGGAGTGGCCCACGAGAAGGGGTCTCGGATTGCAAGAGGGTGCAGGCCAGGCTGAGGGACCCCACTGGTGCACGATCGGGCCGGGGAGGGACCGCGGGAGAGCTCTAGGGCGTGTCCGGCCCATCTCGCTCAGTCCCAATCAACCAGACCCCAGCAGCAAGCTAACCTACTGGTCAGAGCATCTGCCCCCTGATGGTCAGTGCACATCATAGCGAGCTGTTGAGCAGCCTTAGCATATCATTAGCATATTACACTTGAATTGGTTGTTTGGCTGTTTGGTCTATTTGCATATTACCTTTTTATTATATAGGACTGGGGGCCCAGTGCATGAAGATTCATGCACGAGCCCTAGCCAGTTTGGCTCTGTGGATAGAGCATCAGCCTGTGGACTGAAGGGTCTGGGGTTTGATTCTGGTCAAGGGCACATGCTCAGGTTGCGGGCTCGATCCCCAGTAGGGTGCATGCAGGAGGCAACCCATCAATGATTCTCTCTCATCATTGATCTTTCTATGTCTCCCTCTCCCTTCTTCTCTGAAATCAATAAAATAAAAAAAAGATTCGTGCACGGGGCATGGGTCCCTCAGCGCAGCCTGCACCCTCTCCAATCTGGGAGCCCTCTCCAATCCGGGAGTTTGTGTCTGTCTTTGCAATCATATGAGTGAATTGTCTGAGACCCTAACCCAGTTTGGTTTGGTGCTCACAGAATAAAGAGGTCTTTATTTTTCTTTGCTCCATTGGTGGAGATTTTCTAGAAGTTGCAGGATATCTTCCCTTTAATTTTTCCTCGTCACTGTGACTTTACTTATGTCTTTCACCTTTGCTTTCCCTCCATCCCCCACCCGCAACAGTAACTTGCTCCAGGCTTACTTTGCTCTAGTGTCTAGGACAGGGGTCCTCAAACTTTTTAAACAGGGGGCCAGTTCACTGTCCCTCAGACCGTTGGAGGGCCAGAATATAGTTAAAAAAAAAAAACTATGAACAAATTCCTATGCGCACTGCAGGCCCAGGATGAGTCGGCTGCTAAGCAGGACAGGCAGCGGCACCCGGCGGGCCAGATAAATGTCCTCGGCGGGCTGTATGTGGCCCGCGGGCCATAGTTTGAGGACCCCTGGGGAGATCCTGCAACGCATCTGCCACCAGAACTACGATTCCCAGAATTCCTGGTGCTTCCCGCACTCTTGGTTTCCGCTTCCAGTCCAGGGGCTGCACAAACAAAAAGGACTGTGAACTCCAGCCGCCCCCAGGCCGGGCTGACAGGACCAGACACACCAGTGGCATCCCCAGGACCCAGCTGCTTGGCGCCGGCACACGCGTGCGCTGGCCACAGGCTCGAAGTGGGCAGGGTCCTGGGGACACCCACCCCACACTCAGCGCCAGCGTACCTCCATGACGCCAACAGGCCCGCCATCTTGGTCAGGTTAATTTGCATACTCACTCCTGATTGGCTGTGGGCGTCGCAGAGGTACAGTCAATTTACATATCTGTCTATTATTAGTATAGATGTTAGCTCTGGGTTCCCTTTATCAAGTTGAGGACATTTCCTTCTTTAACCTAGTTTGCTGAGAGATTTTATCTGAAGGGGTATTGGATTTTTGTTAAATGCCTTTTCTGTATCTTTTAAGATGATCATATGGTTATTCTTTTTCAGTTTGTTGACAGGATGGATTATATTGAATGATTTATGAATGTTAAACCAATCTTGCCTTTTCTTTTTATTTGTTTTTTCCTCACCTGAGGATATACTTTTTTTTAAAAAATTTATTTTAGACAGAGGGAGTGAGGTGGGGGGAGAGAGAGAGAGAGAAACATCAATGTGAGAGAGAAACATCAATCGCTTGTCTCCTGTATGTGCCCCGACCAGGATCAAACCAGCAACCTAGATATGTGCCCTAACTGGGAATCAAACCTGCCACCTCTCAGTGTACAGGACAATGCTGCAGCTGGCCACACCAGCCAGAGCCCAGTTTATCCATTTCTTTATTTTATTTTATTTTAATATATTTGTATTGATTTCAGAGAGAAAGGGAGAGGGAGAGCGCGATAGAAACATCAATGATGAGAGAGAATCATTGATTGGCTGCCTCCTGCATGCCCCCCACTGGGGATTGAGCCGTCCCCCAGGCATGTGCCCTGACCGGTAATCAAACCGTGACCTCCTGGTTCATAGGTCGATGCTCATCCACTGAGCCACTCCAGCCAGGCTGGCATAACATTTTTGAAAATATTCTCTTGTCCTTGTAATGTCTGTAGACTCTGTAATGATGTCATTTCTCTCATTCTTGATATTGGCAATTTGTGTATTTCACTTTTTCTTGGTCAGTCTAGCTAGAGTTTTATCTATTTTGTTGTTCTCAAAGAACTAGCTTTTATTTTATTAATTTTGTTTTTTATTGATGAGAGAGAGAGAGAGATCTATTTGTTGTTTCACTTATTTTTGCACTTACTGGTTGATTCGTGTATCAGCCCTGACCAGGGATCGAACACGAAACCTTGGCGTATTCTGGACAACACCCTAACCAACTGAGTTACCTGGCCACGGCCTCGTTGATTTTTCTGTGTTTTTCTGTTATCTGTTCCATTGATGTCTGCTCTGATTTTTATTAATTCCTTTCTTCTATTTACTTGGTTCAGGTTGTTCTTTTTCTAGCTTTTAAGGTTGAAACTCAGATTGCTGATTTGTCATCTTTTCTAATTACAGGCACTTTCATACTATGTACTGTTTTAGCTGGATCCGACAAATTTTTATTTTCACTCAGTTCAAAATATTTTCTGGTTTTTCTGTTAATTTTTCTTTTTTGATTCATGGATTGTTTAGAAGTGTTGTTTAATTTACAAATATTAGGGGTTTTCCCAAGATCTTTCTGTTACTGTCCTTAATGTCAGAAAACATATGCAAGTGACTTGAATCCTTTCAAATTTATTGGGGCTGTTTCATGGCCCAGGATTTGTTTTATCATGGTAAATGTTCCACATGTACTTGAAAAGAATGTGTATATTCTGTTGTTGTGTGGAATATTCTGTAAATGTCAAATTGGATAATAGTGTTCAAGTCTTCTATATCCTAATTGATTTTCTGGCTACTCTATTAATTATTATTAACCCCTGACTATAATTGCAAATTTGTCTATTTCCTTTTTTTAACACCTTTATTGAGCTATATTTTACATACTACCAATTCATCCATTTAAAGTGTACAGCTAAATGTTTTTTATCATTAGCACTATTCAATTTTAGGACATTTTAGTCCCCCCACCACTTACCCCATTCCTATTAGTGGCCACTCCCCATTTTCCACCATCACCACAGCCATAAACAACTAATAATCTACTTTCTGTCTCTATAGATTTGCTTATTACTGATTTTTTATATAAATAAAATCATATAACATATGGCTTCTGTAATTGGCTTTTGTATTTAGCCTAATGTCTTCAAGCTTTGTAGCGTCAGAACTTCATTCCTTTTTATTGCCAAATAACAATCCCGTTGTATGGCTATGCTACCCTTTATTTGTGCACTCATCAGTTCTTGGTGCTTGGATTGTTTCCACTTTGGGGCTCTTATGAATAATGTCTCTGTGAACACTGGTGTGTGCAATTTTTTGTGTTGTATGTTTTCATTTCTCTTGGGCATTTGCCTATGAGTGGAATTGCTGGGTCATATAATGACTATGTTTAACTCTTTGAGGAGCTGTCAAATTGTTACCCAAAGTGGCTGCACCGTTTTTCATTCCCATTAGGAAGGTCGGCTCCAGTTTCAGCACATTCTTGCCAATATTGGTTATTGTACTTCTTTATTCTAGCCATCCGAGAGGGTTCAGTGTGGGATTGATTTGCATTTCCCTAATGACTGATGATGTTGAGCATCTTTTATGTACTTATTGGCCATTTGTATATCTTTGGAGAAGTGTCTCTTCAGATCCTTTGTTCAGTTTTCAATTGGACTAATTTTTTTATTGAGTCGTATATAATTCTTTATATATCTGGATATAAATACTTTACCAGATATATAATTTGCAAATATACTGTTACTTTATGAGTATCTTGTCACTTTCTTGGTACCATTTATGGCACAGAGATTTTTAATTTTGATAAAGCCCAATTTCTCCTTTGTTGTTTTTTGTTTTGGTCATTTGTGCTTTTGGTATCATATCTGAGAAGCCATCGCCTAAGGTCACAAAGATACACTGTGTGTTCTTCTAAGAGCTTTAGCACACTTTCTCGCTTTTCTGAAATAACCATTTTATATCTTTCCTCTCTCTATAAACCTTCTTTGCTCCCCTGACCCCACCCAGCCAGTGATCTCAGCTCTTTCTTATTGAGAAAATAGAAGCATTCAGAAAGAAGTCCCTCTTCCAATCTTCAGGTCTACGAATGGGCCTCAGAATTGGGCCTTCTTCCCTATCAATACTAGGTAACCTCATCCATTTCGTATCTCCAGTTCAGACTTGCCCTGTGTACTCCACACTGGTGGATCTAACCACCTCTTTAATAATGGTATCTGTAGGCATCCATCCCAAAATTAACATACTCTGTACTCTACTCTTCCTCTTCTCCGCAAATGACACCACATCCATCCATTTGCTCAGGCCCCAAGCCTAGGTGTCATTCATATTTCATCACCTTCTGCATCCAGTCCATCAAGTTCTGCCTGTTCTACCTCAAAAATATAGCTCAAATCTGTCTACTCATCTCCATCCTTATCTAAATGACCATCGTCTCTCACTTGAACCCCCATGTTAGCCTCCTAGGGAGCCTTTCTGTTTTCACGCCTGCCCCATCGCAATCCATTTTCTCTTTACAGCAGTAAAAGGGTTTCTCTTGTTAAAATATGTTACCCCCTGCTTGACATTCTTTAGTGGCTTCGCATTTCGTCTGCGGTAAAATCCAAGGCCTTTTCCTAGCTCTATGAAAGTGCTCCATCCCCTCCCTCAGCTCCAGCCTCATCTCAGGCCACGCTCCCCTTCCCTCACTAGATACATGTCAGCCAAGTTGTGTCCTGCACACCTCTAGGGGGCACCACTCACATGTGTTAACCATTGTAGTTGGCTATTCCTATGACAGTTTTCCAGCAGATGGCAGTAAAGGCATGAGGACAGGGTGTTTTTCTGAAGTGCACAAAGGTAGATTTATTTGCCTTTGGAGACTCGCTTTCCCTTCTCTGATACAGCATGGTCTTCTACTCTCTGGGGCCCAGCCTTATTCTCTAAGAGTTTCTTTTCCTTTTTCTTTCTTTCAAATATTTCAGATTTAAAGACTAGCCTGCATGGTACAAAAAAACTCCCATAAACCCTTGGTCTAGTTTACCAATGTTAACATTTAGTCACTTTTGCGTTATCACTCCCTCCCTCCTCTCTGTAGATGCACGGTTTTTCCTGACCACTTAAGAGCTGGTTGCAAACACCCTGCCCCTTTATCCCTCAATCAGTGGTTCCCAACATGGAGCACATGCCCCACAGGGAGACGATTTGACTTTTAAGGGGAGCAATTCGAGAATGAGTTATTAATATTGAATTTTTTGCATTTCTTATGGTTCTAGGGGCCTCATTTACAGTATATAAATATATATTGTGACATATGCATGCATTTCGGTTCTCTATTATGTTTTGAAACTTTATTTGCTGTTTTCCATATCACTTCATATTACAATTTTTAAAACAATTTCTTAGTGATTTCTTCCTCAGATCTTCCACTGTCCTTTCGTTCTTTTATTTTTCTCGTTCATGGACGCCATGTTCTTTGGAAGCTTGTTTAGACCAAGTTCATGGCCTTTTATTACTTCCTCCATGAATAGGAGTTCACTTTTTGAATAATAAGAATTATATGTCACGGGGGGCATCAGGATGTTAGAGATGCTTTAGGTGGGACATGGCCAAAAAAAAAGGGTTGGGAACCACTGCCCTAAATACTTCGGAGTGTGTCTCTTTTGAATGGTAACTTTCCTTTGTTTGATGGTACACTTAAGTTCTTACCACATTTAGGAATGTACCATGGCACAGTACTTTTGTCAGTTACATATTCACACCCACGTTTTGTCAGTTGTCCCCATGATGTTCTTCGTAGCTATTTCACCCTGGTAGCCAGTGTCCATCTGTGATCTCACTTTGCGTTTACGTGTGGTCAGTCTCCCGTCTTTCACACCATGGATATCTTTTAAGAATACAGGCTAGCTGTTTTGTAGGCTATTTACCAGTCTGTGTTTGTCTAGTGTCTTCTCATCAGATTCAGTTTTTATGTTTTTGGCAAGAATACCATACAGGTGATGTGTCCTTCTCGGTACATTACATGAGGAGGCACATGGTATCAGTGTGTCCCATCGCTAAGCGTTCTGTGTTGAAATGTTCCTGTAGATATGTGGGAAATGACATACATGTACTTGGACTCCGGCTACAGGAATTGCTCTCATAAGCAGGCAGCATTGTGTTCAGCTTTCCTGCTCAGTCCGGTGAGCCTGAGTTGCCTCCCGTTTCTCTCTCTCCTTTGCAACGTCACTGTCTGGGACTCTCGACCTCCCCCAGCGATCCTAATCCCGACCTTCTCCTAAGAGTCACCTCACATCCCTTAACTGGATCTGGGCACCAGTGGTTATTTCTTTGTACAACGAGTTTATCTTGGTACCTTCTCCTAAGAGTCACCTCACATCCCTTAACTGGATCTGGGCACCAGTGGTTATTTCTTTGTACAACGAGTTTATCTTGGTACCTTCTCCTAAGAGTCACCTCACATCCCTTAACTGGATCTGGGCACCAGTGGTTATTTCTTCGATACAAGTTTATCTTGGTGTTTTCTCAGTTTCAAGTTAGGTTCCCTGGGCTCTAGCTGAGGTGCGGCTTCAGAGAAGGGTATTGGAGCCGAATATGGGGAAGAACTAGGTGCCGGTGGGTCCGCTGGAATCAGGTTCCAGTTCACTTCCCCTCAGTCACCGTCTTCCATATTTTGATTATAGTTCACATTTGCGTGGTCACTGTGTGTCATTTACAATGCTAAGCTTTCTACATGCATTAGCCATATTCCTTAAAACAACTTCGAAATAGGTGTCACTTTCTTCACTTTATAGATGAGAAAACAGAGGTTTAGGAAGGTTAATTAGGGTAATGTGACTAAAAATTACCAGGACTCATACTCATGTTTTTCCAGCTCCAAGCCCTTGCTCTCTTTTGTACAAGCGAAGAATAGCACAGAGGAAACTTGAAGTAGAGTTGCTAATGTGGAAGTCAGCCTTCAGAGATGGACATTCAAGTGTAGTATCATTGCTAGATGGAGGTCATTGCCAGCAGTTTACACCGGGGTCTTTGCGGCTTCTTCAGGTAGAAGAACTTCGATGTTTCCAGTTTGGATGTCCCCGACCATAAGACCCACTTGCTTGGGACAGCCTTGCTTTATTATACTTATTTCCTAACAATTACTAATAGTAGCCCCTCTTACTCTCAAAAGTACTGTTTTTTAGATAATTATATGGTCCCCTACCCATAATCCTTCCCAAGTACTCCTCAGATTAACAGAGACTGGTGTTTAATTTTAACTAACACTAATAGAGCTTGATAGATTTTTATTCACCACTCCCTCTGCCAGCCCAACTTATAAATTTCTCTTTAGCTTTGGTTTTATAGCCTGTGGACCAAATTAAACTGTAGGCACTGTTTGCTTAATTTAGTCAACAGTTATCAAGGTCTTACCACACTTGCTCTACCGTCCTTTCTGCTGAAACATTGGAAGTAAATGATGCTTTACCCCTTTGTACTTCAAGAGCCACCTCTGAAAAATAAGTTCCCACGTTTTTATAACCCTGTTCAGAAACCAGAGGGACCTTGGCCGTGTGAATCATCACCCCTGACATCGGTGATTTTCACTGTTAGAGTCTCTGAGGGAGGGGGCGCCTGTAACTGAATGCTGGTGCCGCTTCTCGGGCGTGCAGGACACAGAGAGGACCGGCCTGGCCGTGGCTCCGTGTGGGTGTGACTTACGTGGCCTTTCTTTTGGCAGTGCACGATCTGATTTTCTGGAGAGATGTGAAGAAGACGGGGCTTGTCTTTGGCACCACGCTGGTCGTGCTGCTTTCCCTGGCAGCGTTCAGTGTCATCAGTGTGGTTTCTTACCTCATCCTGGCTCTCCTCTCTGTCACCATCAGCTTCAGGGTCTACAGGTCTGTCATCCAAGCTGTGCAGAAGTCAGAAGAAGGACATCCATTCAAGTGAGTTGAAGGATCACAAGTAACACTTTACAGTTTAGTAAAGGGGTTCACTGAGGCTGGGCAGGTGTAAAAATAAGACCTGATGAAAAGTCAAGCATTATAGGGTCCAACCGGTGACATGAAACATCAGCTAGACACCACGGGACCACTTTAAGAAATGGCCAAGGACTTCGTGACACGCTAGAGTCTCACACTTTAAGACCAAAGAGGACTGTCTGAATTCCTGAGCAGGGAAGGGTGGCGGTGAGGACAGCGCTCTGTTAGAGGGGGCCCGAGCACATGTGTAAGCCCCTCATAGTCAGGTCTTAAAACGACTTTGAAAGCTGGTGTTGAGGCTGCACTGTTGGTGATGATCAGAATTCGGTGTGTTACCCTTGGTTTTATGCTGATTTCCTTCTTCCCTTTTTTTGTTATATATATTTATTCTCTATATATATCATTAAAAACCTGACTCCATTTAACGGTGTATGATGCAAGGGAGAGTCTCGGTACAATAAAACTACAGGTATGATCTGCCGCCTCCCTCAGGCTAGCTGCCAGGGTTTCAGCACCATGGGGTTATCTGTCGTGTGAGGGTCTGCACCAGGCAGGTGGGCCCTGGCCGGGGCCTCAGGGCACGCAGCCCCCCCCCCCCCCCCGCCCCCTTATCTTTCCTTTCGTTTTCTTAATACCAGGGGTGAATGTAGGTCATGCATTTCTAAAATCCAGTTGCCAGCTTTTGTGACTGGGCTGTTAACATTAGCAGATGACAATGTTTTAAAAACCCTTTTCTCATGGAGAAAGAAACCCTGTTGTGACCGCTCAGAACTGTGACAGGATCGGTGTCCGGCTGAGCTCTGGTCCTTGTGTTTTCTCTTGGTGAAAATAGGAGGAATCATTTAAACTTCATGTGGCATTTGAAAAGTTATTGCAAACTAGCTTAACCAATCAATAGTTGTTAAATGAAGGTGTGAATACATTTTATTATTTTGCCATAAGCTCAGATGTCATGTCTCTTGCATGACACTGTCGTGGATTTGTAAAATGTGTTTTACCAAGTTGCATTAATTACAACTAATTTTTATAATTTTCGTATTCGGAGGTAAATTTTTTTTTTAATAAATAGGAAAGAAAAACATGCCTGTTACTCTGTTTTCCCCACAAGACTGTAGGCTCTCTAAGGCAAAGCAGTCTTATCTTTCCTGATGACCCAGCACCTCAAAGAGTGGCTCTCAGTAGGCACTCGGAGTCCTCAGTGAATGACAAGTTATAAGCAAATGTTTACATCTTGATTCTGTAGTGCCTCTGGGAACAGAACCAGGTCTTTCTTTTTCTGTAGTTTTCAACCCTATCAAACTCAATAACTCCCCTCCTTTTTTTTTTTAACAAATACGTTATAATGCCTCCCTTAACATTTTGAAATGAAAATTTTTTTAATATATTTTATTGATATTTTACAGAGAGGAAGGGAGAGGGATAGAGAGCTAGAAACATCGATGAGAGAGAAACATCGATCAGCTGCCTCCTGCACACCTCCCACTGGGGATGTGCCCGCAACCAAGGTACATGCCCTTGACCGGAATCGAACCCAGGACCCTTCAGTCCGCAGGCCGACGCTCTATCCACTGAGCCAAACTGGTTTCGGCTGAAATGAAATTTATTAATGATACTAGTGACCTGGGGCACGAAATTCATGCACATTAAAAGGGGATTAATTAGAGGAAATAATTTAATATTGCTATTTGCCCTTTCTCTATAATAGAAGTGTTAGAGATGAAAGAAAATTAGTAAAATGTATATGAAAACCTTCCTCCTGTCAGAGTCTGGGGCTCCCCACAGGACCCAGAGTCAAGTCCCCTGCCCATCCACATGCACCTCAAAATCGCATGAGACCCAGACCCAGCCAGCATCCCCCCTCCCAATGGGCTAGATCCAGACCCAGCCAGTCACACCCTTGTCAAGCCCTGCCAGGCAGGGGGCATAGCCTCAGGTCCCCTGGCCTGGCGCCAGGACGGGGGCGTGGCCTGAGGTCCCCCAGCCCAGACCTGAGCAGGGAGCGTGCCTTGAGGTCCTCCGTCAAGCCCCACCAGGTGGGGGACACGGCCTGAGATCCCCTGTCAGGCCCTGCTGGGCAGGGGTGCGGCCTGAGTTCCCCTGAGCCAGCACTGGTGGTGCACCTTGAGGTCCCCTGTCAAGCCCCATGGGGGCAGGGGAGGGCGTAGCCTCAGGTCCCCTGGCCTGGCACTGGGGCGGGGAGTGCGGCCTGAGGTCTCCCAGCCTGACACCAGGGTGGGGGGCGTGGCCTGAGGTCCCCTGTCAAGCCCCACGGGGGCGGGGGAGGGTGTAGCCTCAGGTCCCTGCTGATTGCTCATTAAGGCTCCTTAAGGGAACTTGGCCTCAGCTGTGGGTGCAGCCATCTTTGTGACAGAGTGATGGTCAATTAGCATATTCCCTCTTTATTATATAGGACAGTGGTCGGCAAACTCATTAGTTAACAGAGCCAAATATCAACAGTACAATTAAAATTTCTTTGGAGAGCCAAATTTTTTAAACTTAAACTTCTTCTAATGCCACTTCTTCAAAAAAGACTCGCCCAGGCCGTGGTACTTTGTGGAAGAGCCACACTCAAGGGGCCAAATGCTGCATGTGGCTCGCGAGCCGCAGTTTGCCGACCACGGATATAGGATATTTATAAACAAATTTTTAAAAATAGGTCCTAATTGTAATATAAAGAAATGACAAAATAGCCATGTATAATAAAATAATATGTGTTCCAGTCAATATATAATTGCTTGGAAATGAGTACACAAAAAAAAAAATAATAATAAAACATCAGATACTTGCACCTACATGTATAATCTCCAATACAATGTGCTTTTCCAAAATGGTGGGGGGGGGGGGACTTAGCAAAGTTTAGTAAACAAAATACAATTTTAGAAAATTCAAGATATGTTAAAACTGTGAGGAAAACACTTGTGGGCTGTTGTACACTTCGCAGACATCTGACATCTTTGCCTCTGCCACTAAATGGCAGTGGTGCCCCCACCCCATCCGTGACATCAAAATGTGCCCCAGAGATTTCTAAAGTGCGTCCTTGGGGGAATTTCACACTCTAAAGAACTGCTGTGCTCACAGAAAGAGGCCTTCTCCTTCCGTGTCAAATGTATGACTGTTGTTTCTTCTTCTGGAAGATCCTACCTGGATGTAGACATTACTCTGTCCTCAGAAGCTTTCCATAATTACGTGAATGCTGCCATGGTGCACGTCAACAGGGCCCTGAAGCTCATTATCCGTCTCTTTCTGGTGGAAGATCTGGTTGACTCCTTGAAGGTTCGTTCCGCTAACCTTTAAGCTTTTAGTGGTGAGGCTGGGGAAAACCAGAGACTAGGTTATGCTTCAGAGGAAAAACAATAAATAGGGTTTCCACAGATAAAAACAATTGTATGCTTATCTCCATCCCCCTGTAAAAACAAAGAGGGGAGTCCATGGAGAAGGTATCTCGTGAACCTGGAGGATAGTGTAATCTACAGAACTGCAATCACAGTCTTTGGGCCTAAGAGAACTACAGAATTCTTGGATCCACCCTCACATGTATAGTGCACATGGGGTAACCTTTACTTTGGAATTATTATGGCATACATCACTACGTTTATGTAGACTTAATTAGCTAGAGGAAAATGGCATTGGCTAACCTGATGTTAGTGTCATAATTATTCCTGCTTAACCCCGATGTTGGCCTTCGCAGCTGGCTGTCTTCATGTGGCTGATGACCTATGTTGGTGCCGTTTTCAATGGAATCACCCTTCTGATTCTTGGTAAGGTGGCAAGGAAAATGTCTCCGTGCTCTTTGAAGTCACTGGTAAGAGTTAAGAACGAAGAGAGGGCCCAGCATGGCTCCATTGCTGCCGAATGGCCCAGCCTTTAACACCCATGGAGGCCTTGAACCCAGCTATTGTGTGGCTGTAGGTTTATTAATTTGGTCCTAATTTTAATATCAGAACAGCTAGAAGCAAAGGAGAGTCATCTAGGTTTGATTTGAATGTGGGGATCTTAAATTTATAAAAATCAACGTACCTGTATCTAACTGTCCTTAATTGAGAGATCTAGACATTTCTCATATTGAAGATCTGCGCTTCCCTATATTTCATGAGGAAAAATCTGTGTGTTACTTGAGTCCTGAGACTTTGTGACTGTCTCACACTTACACGTGCCGTGTCCCATGATTCTGTCTTACAGCTGACCTGCTCGTTTTCAGTGTTCCCATTGTCTATGAGAAGTACAAGGTAAGCCTTGGCCTGCTTCAAATCAGATAAGCCACTTGATGTGTGACTAGTTTTAGTTCATTTTTTAGATATGGAAAGTTCAGAGCAATCGCTTCTGTTCTGCCGTCCGACTTTCTAAGTCAGGTGCCTGTTGAAACTGGTGACAGTGGCTTCCTAAGCAGACAGACTTCTAGGAGAGAGAGGGCAGGCAGACTTACTTCTTATGCGTAGTTCTGTGCCTTCGGTGTTTTTATCACATCGCTGCATTACCTGTTAAAATAAGTTGGAAAAATATTTAAATAAATAAAAGCTCATATCTAAAAAGAAAATATTAAGGCTAATATGGGACTCTATCAGTGTGAGCAGGTGTTTGCATTGTGGAATGGTGCCTAAAGAATATACTAGATTTATGAGGTTATTATTTATGGATTAAGTCATCCATCAGCAGACTTTTTGGTATTTTGGTATTAAATGAATTAGTCTTACCCAGGAGCCAAAATACACTTATGATTACAGGAAATAGATTATATACACATTATCTAGTATTCGGAAAATGCTACTGTAAGTCCAGGTTCTCTAAAGAAAACACTTAGCAAGTAAGACCCTGCAGAAGAAATTAGTGGTTTTTACTGCAACTAAATATGGGATGTTTGTGGTTTAATTTGAAGTCTGAAATCTGGAGTTTTAAAAATGCTCGTAAAAGCTGGGCAATATTTTTGTTTTCCAGAATATTCAGTAGTGTTTTGAAAAAATAGTTACACTTAGACAAAAGAACATTGCCTTCAGGAAAATTGTTAATCTTTGTGTTGCCACAACTAAGTCACTTTCCTTCCTTAAAGACCCAGATTGATCACTATGTTGGCATCGTGCGTGATCAGACCAAGTCGATTGTTGAGAAGTAAGTATGCTTCGGTTCCACATTTCCTCATAACGGGTGCTCCCCCCCCCCCCGCCCCCCAATGACTTTCCGTCCCCTGTGTAAAATGTTGATGCCAGTTTTTCACCCTGAAATGTGATTTTCACCCTGGCCCTGGGGGGGGGCGGGGAGGAGGACACCTTGGTTAATAGTTTGATTTTACAGGAAATTATTTCATCTCTCTCTTTTTAAATCCTCACCTGAGGATATGTTTTATTGATTTTTTTTTTTAAAGAGGAAGAAAGGGGGGATGTGTAGGGAGAGAAACACCCATTGGTTGGCAACACAGGACGACTCTCGACCTACTGAGCCACTCCGGCCAGGCTCTTCATGTTTTTTTTTTTTTAATATACATGGGTTTTTTTTTTAATTGATTTCAGAGAGAGAGAGAAACATCAATGATGAGAGGGAATCATTGATTAGCTGCCTCCTGCATGTTGGACTGAGCCTGCAACCCAGGCATGAGCCCTTGACTAGAATCGAACCTGGGACCCTTCAGTCCACAGGCGGACGCTCTATCCACTGAGCCAAACTGGTTAGGGCTCTTCATATTTTTTAAGAAACAAAACTTCAGCCCTGGCTGGTCAGCACCCGCCCAGGTTTCAGGCTCCATCCCCGGTGGGGGGTATGTAGGAGGCAGCCGATAGCTCTTTCCCTCTTCCTCTAAAAATCAATAAAAATACTGATTTAAATAATAAAAAGGAAACAACATCAGTTAAATCTACTGTTTGTGTCAGTCCCTTTCACACACCAGATTTTAGTACTTTTTCCAGCTTTAATAAGAGGAAATTGGTTATGTCCAGACAGCTCTGGCTCAATGCCAGGGTCTTTACCTGCTCTGGGTAGGTGTCCGTTGGAGCTAACATCAGGCAAGGACAGTTAACACAAACATGTATCTAGTTGCTGTTCACTCCTGATTTTGAAAGGTGATCCTTGCTTACTTGGCCTTGAACCTCATGTCTTGAATTGGTAGTCCTGGCTGACTCGGCCCCCTGCTCTGGGATGTAACACTTGTGGGGAATAGCTTTGGCATTAGCTGAGGGGTGTGAATGGCCTTAGTCATGGGGAAACTTAATAAACAAATAAAAGGCAGCTTGGTGTCCTATAGGGAATTGGGAACTGTTGCCAGCTCCTATAGTAGTTTACTATGTCTCCTGGACGCTGAGTCCTGGTGTCTTTGATGGTTCCAGTGGGTGAGGGGCATTTCCAGCGAAATGGGCTGAGAGTGTGTGGTCAGCAGTTGTTAGCCCAGGTACTGCTTATTCTTCTCTGGAAGCCCCAGGAAGGACCCAGGAGGTCCTGGCAGTGAAAGAGGCGGCAGGCAGCAGGCTTGGTGGCAGCGGCAGGGAATGGATCTTGGCAGACCCCTCACCTTGACCCACACCAGACTCTTCATCCAGAGGAAGCCTCCGGAAATGGGAGGGGTTTTCACACTGTCCAGCAAGTCTAGGACTGCCCGCCAGCATCACTGTTAAAACCTAGAACTGATGTCTACTTTTACCTCTTTTCCTCCCCTCAATAGGATCCAAGCAAAACTACCTGGAATCGCAAAGAAAAAGGCAGAATAAGTACATGGAAACCAGAACTGCCACAGTTACTAAAATACCATTTAATAGTTATACTGTTGTTACTTGTACTATGAAGGAAAGTGCTCAGTGTCAGCTTGAGCCTGCATTCCAAGCTTTTTTTTTTTTTTTTTTTTTTTTGCAATTTGGTGTTTCCCCCTCCTTTCCCTTTAAAGACCTGCAGAATCAAGCACAAGAATTATTGAACTAAAAAATGAACTGATATCTTAGAACATAAAAGAATAAAGACAGATTGAATAGGCAAAATCAATACCTTAATGATGGTGGAGCCTTAATGGTGATGTAGCTTGAAAGGGGAAAGATTGGAGGGGAAAGGGGAAAATAGAAAACACCCCTCCTGGGTTCTATTTAATTTTCAGAGCTATGTAATTTCCTTACATAGCTGCCCATCCTAATTCCCCCTTATTTTTAAGTTAAGAAATAATGGTTAACTTAAGAAACTATCTGGGGATAAGAGTGGGATTCCTTCCCACGAGCTTGTGGGGTTTTTTGCAGCCCTTGACCCCCTCTTCCTGCCCCACAATGTGAGCAGCTACTCTTCATATTCCTCTTCTTCGCTTATGGATAAAACTTCCAACTCTGAATAACTTATAGGTGGTAGTAATAATTCCTGGTTACCAGAATGCCATCTGGGAGCCGAAAACGGAAACAGCCAGTGGGATTGGAGCGGCAGCACCGCTCCCTCCCGCCGACCCAGGAAGGAGAGGCTCCGCCATTGGAAGGTGGTGTGTGGGTCCTTTTGGACACTAGTCCAAGCTTTAGTTTGAGAGCTTATTCCTGAATGTGCTTTCCTCCCTCTCCCCTACCCACCTCGCCTCAAGTTTAATAAATATGGTTGTACTTTTCTTATTCTGAAACAAATGTCTGTAACTGCTGTATACTGCTGTAAACTTGTTAGCGGAAAAACTCTGCATGTGGGCTCCTGGGTTGTTGAGTTATTGTGATCCTATCTCAGTCCGTGGAGGGGGGCGTGCTCCAGAGGCAAACTACAGAAACACAAAGGCTTTTTTTCTTTGTCTTTTCCCTACAGCCTCCCCCTTCACGGGCTACATCTCTAACCTGTGCTCAGCGTTTTACCCGGAGGGCCACAGCCAGCTGGCTTGGGAGGAGATGGTGTGTCTGTAGGGAGACCACAGATTAGCGTAGGGAAGTGCCTTTTGTGGTGCACAGGGAGTTTTAACGGAGGCTGGCTCCTGGGGTGTGATGTTTTGAGGGTTCCTTTGCTTATGGGGCACATAGAATGTCCTAGCACCTGTGTCATGGCCCAAGGCGCTCCTTTTGAGTGTTTTCCAGGAAGCCAGGTCAGGGCCCCCAGCAGGGTCAGATGTGTCGATGGGCTCTGCGCACAATTAAAAGACGACAGAACATCGGGTGAAGGGCGACGGGGGACCTTGGATTCCCGTTTGAGACCAAGTGTCTTCCTCCCCTTCCAGCATGAAAGTTCAGTGACCTTGAACGGCACCTGTGAGTTCCTTCCTTCAGGTTGTAACTGGTGGCAATCCAGAGGGACTCTGCACTGGTGACTTCAACGTGAGGGCCACGGTCTTGGATGGCCCCAAAGCAGTGCGGTGTAGACTAAGGTGGCAGAAGGAAAGTGTCGTTCTACTTCTGGGGCAATCACTTAGGAACTTAGATGGGTAAAAGGTACCCTTGCCTTACTCCATCCTGTTTCTTAGCCCCTTTCCTTTTGAAACTGTCAGCTGACTTCACGTCATGGTACAGGACATGCCTGCTCCGCCCCTCGGCCCTCCCAGAGGTGGTGCCCTGGCGGTCTTTTCGGGCTCCCCCTCCGAAGGACGTTGTCTGCACTGGACGCCTGCGCACCCAGCTCTCCGGTCTGCAGTGCTGTGTTTAGCTACTTGGGCAGATCTTCGTGCCACACGGGAATTTTTTTTTTTTTTTAAGGAAAGCCCATAGATGAAAAATTCATGAAACTGTGCGTGTGTGTGCGTGCAACATAAAATACAGTAGCACCTAAGGAGCTTGAATCTTGGTTCCTGTAAAACTTTAAATTGATGTGGTATTAATAAAAATTTAAAAAAAAGTCTGGTGTCATTCTGCTAACTTTATTCTTTATACACAGTTTGAATAAAGTAAGAACCAAACAAGGCTTCCACTGGCCCCGCCCCCACTCCACTTTTGCGGCTTTTAAAAGCAACTAACATGATACCAGTATTGATGCCCAAGACTGCAGAACTTCCCAAGTACAGCAAGGACGTGCATTTGGTTTCTGAAAGGAAGTGGGAGCCCCTCTAAGAGGTGAGCCTCAGGAGCAAGATGAGGGGTGGAAGGGGCGAGTGGGGTCTGCTGTCCCCGTTCAGTCTCACACCAACTGAGGAGGGTCCCGCCTACAACACAGGAAGCAGCCTCCAAATCACACGTGGCCACGGTGACTCGGTCAGTCGCCATGGAAAACGAAACTAAATACATCGGGTCTTTGCCGAAACACCTTGTCCCCTGGGACTCTCTCTCCTCCCAAACTAAGGCTGCCATGCCCCGTAAGCTGGATTTTTAAATTTACTCAACATACCTTACACAACTTAGGCTGAAACTTAAAAAAATAGTAACTGATGCAAACTTGACAAATACGCATACAAATGCTTGAATAATGTCACTAACATGGTACATAAATATGTGGAGCTAACATTTACATATTGGCCATAATAGCAAGCATACCATTAACAAAAAGTTCATGAAGAAACGTCACCTGTTCACGTCAGACTCCCGAGGCAAGGAGGTACACACCTAGAGATGAGGGCACCCTGACCCCTAGGCACTGAGGCCATAGCTCCAGCCAAAGCGGGAATCACCCCACTGGCACTTCCTAGATCACTGGTGGTCAGCGCTGAAGTGAGCTTCATTTGTGATCACTGAAGGGCTTATCGAAACTGCTGGGCCCCACCCTAGTGTCGGATTCAGTGAGGTGGGGCCCAATCATTTCCGTTTCTATTAGTTGCAATACAGTGCTGGTCTGTGGCTGCTCTGAGAATCACTGGAGTGCTTGGGGCTGCCCTGAAGCCTTTACTCCTGTCCCAAGGGCCCTCCCTCTCTTCCCATCAAGAGGAAATACCATTCCCAACCCGCGCTCTGCCCTGGCTTACCTGAACTTCGGCAGTGGGCCTGGGTGAGTAGAATAGGTTGCCCCAATATGCCTACTGTTTTTGAACAGGCAGAGTAGCAAAAGTGGTAGAATACTAATTCTAGGTTTGAAAACAGCTTGTGTGAAGGAAAATAAAAGAATGGCAGTGCCCAGCCTGGTGCCATCCATAATCCCTGGTCTCAAGCTTGTAATACTGTCTCAAAAACCCTGGAGTTGGTTCAAACACACTCGTTATTCACTTTCAACTGAGAGCCGTGCCCCCCAGGCCTGACTCCCCGAGGCTACACCACCAACGCACACAACGGCAGAGCCCTTGCCCTAGCGGGAGGACTGGGAGACCTGGGCCAGGCCGCAGCCAAACCCACTTGGGTTCTGATGGAGGGGGCTGCTGCCCACCTTCCTGCTGAGCCTGCGGTGGCAGGGCCCGCCTTAGAGTCATTGCAGGGAAGTGTGCCGTTCTGTTCTTCGCCGCCCCCGGGTCACAACTAACTGCTCGGGGATGGCCTGCAGCACCCAGCGCGAGCCGTCCTGCGGTGGGTCAGATGGGAACATTTTCATAACTTACCAGAGATTGGGAGGCAGCGTCATATAGTGCAAAGATACTGAATTGGACATTTTTTTTATTCTGGTTTTTGTACTGCTCCTAGCTGGCTGTGTGACAACTCCGTTTCTGGGCTTCGTTTGACCTATCTGTGAAAGGGGTGGAGGCAGATACTAGATCCTCTCCAAGGTCTTTCCAACTCCGACAACCTTGAATTATATAAAAATGCTATAAAATCCGTGGTATAAAATCCAATTCCCAAATCAGGAAGAGTCGAGGGGACCGGGCCTGCGGCACTTGAACCCTGGGCTCTGGCCTGGCGGGGCTGGGATGGGGGAAAGGCTTCCTCTTCGCTGTTCCCCGCCCCCAGAGGCAGCCGCCGACCTCCCCACTCTCAGGCCTTAAGACCCAAAGAACCGGCCTAAGTGAAGAGCAGACACGGGCCGGGAGAGTCACCGTGCGGGACGTTTGGGACCCTCTCATCCCCTCTGCCCTCCCTCCTTTCTTTCTCCACCACCTCGCAGCTTATGATACTCGCATAATAAATAAGACATTTGCACGCAAAGGTGACTGGGACAGCTCTCTCCCCGCCCCTCCCCTTCCATATAAAAGCATTAAATACAGTTTCAAAATAAAATACAAAGAGCAAAAAGGGCCTGATTTGGGGGCCACCTGTTCTCCACAGGAGAATGAATCTACACATCCCTCTCGGACCTGCCTGGGAGATCGCGGGGCCCCTCCCTGGCCCCGCCGCGGGGAAAAGAAAGGCCGAGGCCCGGCCCCAGGCCCTGGGCACTGAGAAGGGGCGGCGCGCCCACCGCGTACAAAGGGGGACAGGGAGGGAATGGGGATTCCGCCCAGGGCCGGGACCTCCAGAGCCCCGGGTTCGGACCCTCGGAGGCGCTCGGGGAAGCAGCAGCGCCTGAGCTGCGGGGTGAACGGAGGCCCCAGAGCAGGAGAGGAGCAAAGGAAAAAGTGCTAATCCCTTTAGAGATCTCGGTCCGCGGGCGCGCAGGGCGCCGGGAGGCGGGTGGGGCCGCCTGAGTGCTGTGCCCGCGGAGCCCGCAGCCCGGGGGGCCCCAGCCAGCTCCATCCCGCCCACGAACCGCCGCCAGCCCGGGTGCGACGCACCTTCCCCGCCGGGCGGGCCCAGGGCCCCGCCTCCGGAGCTGGCCTGCGTCTGCGTCCAGGCCTCCAAGCGGCCGAGACGAATAAGGCCAAGACGCCGGCCTGGCCCGGGCTCCTGCCTGCCGGCGTGCAACGCTGCTGAGCCGGGCTCCAGGCCAGGGAAGGAGCCGGCACGGCCTCCCTGCCCTTCCCGCAGCCCAGTCTCGGGGTCCTAATACTGACTGTCGGCGCCCCCATCCTGGTCCCGCACAGGACGCGGGACGGGGCTGCAACCTCTCGGTGCAAAAGCCTGGAGGCGGCTGTGGCTCCTCGGGAAACGCGGAGCCCTGTGGGGGGAGGGCCAGGGCGCGAGGTCCGACTACCACCGGGAACTCCAGGGCACCCCACCGATCCCCAACCTCCGCCCGGCCCGGCCAGCGGGGGGCAGCGGCAGCGCTCTCCCAGGCAAGGGCCGCCCCCGCCCGGCCCGCGGGTCCGCTGCTCCCATTACGCCCGACACACGGCGCCCGCCTTGAGGTCCGCGCCGCCATCACGCGGCGCTGGGGCGGGCGGCCCGAAGCCCTCGTGGCCGTAGCAGCGCAGCGCCGCCTCCTCGTAGGCCTCCAGGATGGTCTGGCGCTCCTCGGGCGTGAAGTCCATGGAAAAGGGGTGCACCTGCAGGATGTGCCGCTTGATGGTGCTGACCTTGAGCGTGGCCAGCGCGCCCCCGCACACCATGCACACCAGGCCGCGCCGGCTGCCGTCGTAATCCATCAGGTACTCGCCCCGCCAGCGCGGCTGGTAGTTTCGCCGCTGCTCGCGGCTGCGGGGCGGCGGCGGCGGAGGCGGCGGAGGCGGCGGCGGGGGCAGGGGCGGGAAGGCGAGTCCCCCGGGCTCCTGGCCGTCCTCCTCGTCTTCCTCTCCCTCGGCAGGCCGCTCCGACGGCTCCCCAGGAGAAGGCGGGGCGTCGCCTAGGAAGGGACAAAGACCGCATTGGAGCGCCTGGGCCGAAAGCCGCACCGTCCTGCGTCTCAGCTTCATAATCCCCCACCTTCGCTCTCCTGTCCCATCCTCCCCACTCTCTTCTCCAACCTTCCACTCTCACTGCCCCCTTCGGCCCAACCCGTTCTCCCTGCCTGGCCGGGCCTCGCCCCGCTCCCTCTCCACCTGCCCTGCGCTCCACCAGCTCACCCCACCACTCCTCCTCTGGGTCCCCTCCCCCCTCCTCGGAGGCTGCAGCTGTGCTGGGGGCGGCAGGGTCCTTGGGGGGCTCAGGGCAGGGCAGCCCCAGGGCCAGCAGGTGGGCGGCCTTCTCGCTCCACTCCTGGGCGATGAGGGCCTTGACAGGCCCGCTGAGGCGCGTGGAGCCCGGGTGGCGCTGGCGGATGTGCCGCTTGATGGTGCTCATCTTGAGCGAGGCCAGCGAGCCCCCGCACACCATGCACACCAGACCGCGCCGGCCGCCGTCCAGCTCCATGAGGTACTCCAGCCGCCAGCGCTCCTGGTAGTGGCGGCGATGGTCGCGGCCCCGTGGCCACCGGCCCGGGACCCCCACCCTCTCGCCCTCCTCCAGCTCCTCCTTCTTGTCTGCCGGCCCGGGCCTCTCAGGGACCCCACCAGCCTCTTCCTTTACGTCTGGGGGACTGAGATCCTGAGAGGAGGGGGCTCCAGCAGCGGGGGCCGAGTCCCGGCTTTTTCTGGTCAGGTCCTGGGGGACGAGGTCATCGTCTGTTGGGGAAGGGGTGAGGGAGAGGGGCTCAGCCTGCTGGCTAGGTTGTCCTTACCCACGCAGAAGGGGGCCCTGTTCCTCACCCCAGGCCCAAGCTAGAGGGCCGAGCCAGTGTGTGTGGGGGGGGAGGGAGGGGAAGAGG
This sequence comes from Plecotus auritus, assembly GCF_963455305.1. NCBI lineage: Eukaryota > Metazoa > Chordata > Mammalia > Chiroptera > Vespertilionidae > Plecotus > Plecotus auritus. Next base: position 151,808,882 of record NC_137783.1, on the reverse strand, counting down.
AACAGACCCCACTTTGCAGGGCCACCTGGGCCCTGGGATGGTCCTCGCACCTGGTGGGGGCTGAGTGAGCTCAGACAGTGTCTCGGGTTGGCCACCCCAGGCCTGCAGCAGGGCACTGCGCTGGGGGCCGCTGAGCCCCAGGGAGCTGGGGTGCACCTCCAGCACATGGGCACGGATGTCATCCAGATGCAGGCTGGGCAGTGCCCGGCCACATGCCATGCACACCAGCCGGTTCCCCCGAGGGTCATAGTCCATGAGACACTCTGCCCGGAACCAGTTCTGCAGGGACTCCTTCAGCCTCCGTTCCAGGCGCCGAGCCCCCAGCCCCCTGCTGCCCCTGGCCCTCCGGGAGGCCGAGTGGCGCTGACGCCGAGCCCGGGGTGCCACTGGGCCCCCTCGTCGCTGGCGCCTGCCGGCCCCACCAGCTGGGGCTTTGCCTGAAAGGTTGGAGGGAGGGAAGGAACTGAGATGCTGCCCTCTGAGGAGCCCCCCACCACCACAGCCAGGTCCTCCACAAGCCTCTGCCCACTGACTCTGAGCCCCTGGCCTAGCTGTTGTCCTCTTCTTCTCCCCTCATGTCTTCAGTGCCCCCACTAATCCTCCTGCACACAAACCGTAAGGCCCACCCACTCCTCCCCCAGACCCAGATTCGAGCACCTTCCCTGGACTTCACTTTCTAGCACCCTCAGTTCCCAGCCCTTCCCCTGCCTACCCTCCAGCCTCCACTCTCCTTAATCCTTCTAAAGCCACCGGAAGTCAAAGCTGCCTGGGATGCTGGAGACCCCCTGGTCCCGCTGTCCCTCCCCGACTCCTGTGCACTAAGGGCAGTGAGCAGACCCACCCAAAGGAAGTCAGGCAGTTGGCTGAGAAGCCAGGGTTGCCCCATTTGGCCCCACCCGCCTCCCAGGCCCCTGCCTCGCCATGTCCTACATTACCTGGGCCCTTGGATGGGCAAGCTTGGAGGTTAGCCCCCTCGTCTTCCTCGTCCTCTTCTTCCTCCTCCTCCTCCTCAGGCCCCTGGACCCCCAGGCCCTCAGCCTCTCCACAGGCCCCCAGCCCCAAATGGGCATCCCAGCTGTTGCTGATCACTTCCTTCTCCCGGGGACTCCAATGCAGGGAGTAGGGGTGCTTTTGGCGAATGTGCCGCTTGATGGTGCTGAGCTTGAGCGTGGCCAGGGAGCTGCCGCACACCATGCACACCATGCCATGCCGGGCAGGGTTGAAGTCCATCAGGTACTCCAGCCGCCAGTGGTCATGGTAGTATCGCCTGTGGTCACGGCCTGGGATGCGGCTCTTCCCAGGCCTGGAGGCCCGGGCCTCACAGTGGTCTGAGTATTTCCTGCCTGAAGATGGTGGTCCCCTGGACCTGGAGGAGGGTAGGGGGGCGCTCCCCCAGGACCCCAAGGTACCCCCTTCCAGATGAAGATCTTGCCCTGAAGAGGGGGAAAGGGAGATAGGCTTTGGTGTTTTGTAGCCCAAGAAAAGGAGGAGGGAGGGGTCGTTCAGGGGCAGGAAAACGATGACAACAGCAATAACAGGAATATGGGAGAGCAGGGAGTCAAAACAGTGGCCCTTTAGAGAGAGTGAGGGCCCTTTAAGAGAGGATCGAGAACAAAAGGATGCAGGGCACTGTGAGGGACTAGCTTTGACTTGTTAAAAAATAAGGTGAAGACCAAGGAAGCAGCCGGCGCAGTAAGGCACCCTTTCTGGACAAGAGCTGGAGGGGAAAGCCGGGAGAGCAGCACGCTGGGCGGTTACAGCTGAGGCAGAGCGGGCAGCGGGCGAGAACAAAGGGGGCATCTGTCTGTATCCAGGGCTGCACACAGGACCCACCCGCCGGAGGCCCCGGCCAGGAGGGCCCCACCCAAAGAGCTTCTTCCTTTTTCCAGTACAGCCTCCTGAGTGCCCCATTTTAGGGGTACTAAGCATTGTCAGTTCCCCAAATATAGGCAGCCACAGAAGGGATTCCCCATGACAAAGCTGTCAACACCTCCAGGGAAAGGCATTTTTAGGACCCTGACTTCCCTGGAGACTTTAAAAGGGGTCAGCAGGAGGGCCACCAGAGTGGCTACTGAAAATTCTGCAGCAAGGAGTGGCCCCCACCCATGGGGGCTTCAGCCCATTAAGTCTTTCTGTAGATTTGTTATTTGCTCTGTCAGGGAGCTGGCCAGTGCCCAGCAATCAGAGGGCGGGCACCAGAGCAGCCAGGAATGAGCCCAATAACCCAGCAACATTCCCTTTTGCCAAACGGACAGAGATCCAGAACAGTCCCCCACCCTAACTACAGTTTGGACCCAATTTTTATTGAAGCTGAAGAGACAGGTGTGATTATTATCCAAGTGGAGAATCTCAGGGTAGGGGAAACAAAAGACAGGATCAGAGAGGGCTCCCATCGCCACTGTATTTTGTTTAAATAGCTCCAAAGAAAAATTACAGGCTTCAGAGTTAAAGGCCTGGGTTCGAGTCCTGACTCCACTGGTAACTTGCTCTGCGACCTTTCATAGGTCATGTCGCTCTCCGGGCCTAAGCTCTTTGTCTGCAAAGGCACTGGGTAACTAGCTGGTCTCTTAAGCATCCTTCAGCGCTGGATCTATGATAGTCTACGGTGGATTGGCCCTTTAAGAGCCGAAAAAAAAGGGGAGGAGCCGAGATTTTTTAAAAACAAAAGGGGATGGGGAGAGTTTGGGAGGGTGGGGGGAGCTCCGAGGTTAGGACCATCTCCCTGCCCCTGACAGAGCCTTCACGGGTCTTAAGGCGTTGACCTTGCAGCAGGGAAATGAAGAAGCGGTCCCCTTTGAGAGCAAATGGGGAGGACTGGCTGATCCCCCTACAGCTGACAAATTGTGGCAAATTTTTCTGAAAAGACGGGAGATACGCGGACAGGAGGGGATGTCAGCCTTTGTGGGCGAGCCCATCCCTTTAAAACTGCCCGCGGTGGGGAAGTTAGGGGCAGCCCCCAGAGGCGCAAGCTATCCTCTTTCCTAGGGAGATCGTGGGGGTTAAAGAAAAAAGGATCCCGTCCCTAAGCAAAAGGAGAGGCACAGCCCGAATGAACACAGCGGAGCTCCCAGCTCCGCTCATCTCGGGGGAATCCCCAAAGGGACCCACAGTCTGGCAGACTTTTAAGAGACAGCGGATAAGGGAGACCACCTGGGAGTCTGAAACAGAAAGGGGCGGGGGCCGCAAGTCCGACAGCCTAGAGCGCGCGACCAGCTGCGCCCGGCCAAGCCCTTTGGGGCCCTCGGACCGGGCCTCCAAGGCGGGGGCCACGGGTCCCTTTAAGGGGGTGGGGATCCGCCCGAGCCCCGTGGGCCGACCCCGGGAGCTGGGCGGGGGGCTCCCCCGCTGGCCCTGCAGCCGCGACCTGCGCCCGCCAGGTGGCGCCCCCGGCCGCCCGGCCCGTGTCCCCCCCTTTGTTCGGCGGCGTAGAGGGGCCCGGAGCCCAGAGCCGCAGCCCTCCCATCCCCCATGCCGGGGCCCCCACCCCAGCCGCCGGCCCCAGCGCTTACCGCCGTCGTCGTCCTCGGGCTCCGCGCTGCCGCTCAATCCCGCGGGCGGCAGCCGTCGGCCCCGTGCCGAGGCCGCTGCTGGCCCGGGGCCGCCCCTGCCGCCACCGCTCCGGCTTCGGTGGTCCCCGCCGGGTTCCATGCGCCGCGCCGTGGAGCGGGGCCCCCGGGCGGCGGGGCGCGGGGCCGGCGGCGGCCCGCGCGGGGCACTCGGGGCACGGGGCGCCGATGCGCGGGGCGCATGCAGGGGCAGCGGCCGCACGGACGGCTGGCTGCTCGCTCGGCGGCGCGGGCTGGACCGGGGTGGGGATTCCTGTCTGGGGGCCCCTGGGGCTCCTTTAAGGGCTCCTGGGTAAATTTAAAGGGGCCGCGCGCTATTTCCTTCTGCCAGCTCGCGGGGGGCTCGGGGGGAGAGGCGGGAGGCAACGAGTCAGGCCGAGACTCCGCAGCCGGCGCCCGCCCCGGACGTTAGGAGACGGACCTCGCCACCCGCGCGGGCCCCACCGTCGCCTCCGGGGCTCCGGTCCCGGCTCCCGAAGGGTCACCGAGTTGGCGAGGGGCGCCGCGTCCGCTGCGACACGCTTCCAGCCGGGCTCGGCTCGCAGCCGCTGCACCCTCGGGGCATCGCGGCGCGCGGCGCCGGCAGGGGGTCGCCGGTGAGACAGCCTCTCCCGCGCAAGCTCGGCGCGGCCCCGGAGCGGACGCGACTGGCAGGGGCCCCAGAAGGCCGCGGCCCCGCGGAGAGGGTGGAGCCGTGGGGGCGGCCGCGCCCCCTCCCGCGGGAGCCGCCCGGGAGCGCTGGGAGCGCTGGCTGCTCCATGGGAGGAGCGGACGGGCGCAGCTCCTCGGGAGCCGACCGGGGCGGGACCGCGGCCGCGGAGACTCCGGCCGGGAACGGAGAAGCGGGAGCAGCAGCCGGCTATCCCCGGGCTCCACTCTGCCGGGTGGAGGGGGACCCAGGATGGACGCCGGGAGGAGAGGGCGTGCGCTGCGGTGACTCAGGCTCCTGCCCACGCAGGCCTGGGGGTGCCAGATGCGGCCCTCGATGCAGCCCCAGACCCCGCGCCCGGCCGGGGGAGGCGAAGAACGCTGGCCGCGGGCGGGGCGTCGGGCACCTGAGGACGCGCCACAAAGGCTGGGAAGTGCTGGGGCGAACTCTGGCTTTGAGCCTGGGGATGCCTCAGCCCCCAGCTCCCGGGAAGCGGAGAGAAGGGACTCGGAGAGGCAGCCGGGGGCGTGGCTGCCTGGGGTTCTTCCTCGTGTACCCGCTGGGGTAGCAGGTGCTTGGTCACCCACACAAAGGCGATTCCTACAGGTCCAAATGACAGGGTGCGGGAGTCCATGCGGGATCTTATTGTCCAGAGGTGGGTTCCTCTCTTCGCTGGGGAGGTCCCTGCTGGCAGAGGGAGAGAGAGAGAGAGAGAAACATCGATGTGAGAGAGAAACATCCATAGGTTACTTCCCGTATGTGCCCCAACCTGGGATCAAACCCACAACCTTTTGGTACATGGGGCGATGCCCCAGCCAACCAAGTCACCCGGCCAGGGTGTACTTAAATTTTCTTTTTAAAAATATTATTGAAAGTATTACATATGTCCCGCCTCCTCCCCCTCCCCATTGTCCCCTTCTAGCCCATTCCCGCCCAAACCCCGCAGGCCTTGGCCACCCTATTGTCTGTGTCCATGGGTTATGCATACAAGTTCTTGGTTAAGTGCCTAAAGGTGTCTGTCACCACTGGAGATGTCCCATCTCTGCCTCAGTCCCCTGAGTGTTTATGAGACATCACCTTGGGTAAACTGAGTCTCCTGCAGCCATGCACTCTCTGCTGCTGGCCTTGCTCTCAAGGTGGAGCAGCACCTCCTCTTACCCGCTTCCGATCAGAGCCCCTTCCCCCTAGGTGCCCCCCCTACTGATGGGGTGCCAGAGGAGGGGGTGAGTGGGGATTCCTTCACTCATTATGTCCTTCACTTTCCCTTGGTGCCAGGCCCAGGGACACAAAGAGAAAGTAAGACAGTCACCTGGCCTTCAGGGGCACCCGAGTATGTGTGTGTGTGTGTGTTTTTAATTACGAGGGTAACACACGCTCGGGGCTGGCCACCTTGAGCCACTTTGGTAAATGTCCTTGAACTGGGTAATTTTATGTATTACCGAAAGAAAGCTATCAAAGCCACCTGGAGCCGTTTTTAACGACCTCTGGTGAGCCTCTCTGTGCCCACATCCTGCAGAGCCTCAGGACCGGCTCCAAGCTCCACAGTCCCAAAGCCTTTCCCACTCACCATCTGATCCTCGCAGCCAGCCTACCAAAGTGACGCTTCACTTTGCATATGAAGAAAGGGAGGCTCAGGGGCTCTAGAGTCTCACCCCAAGCCCTTCATTCACTTTCTCCTCCCCCCTCTTCAGAAAGCTTTGACTGAGCCGGTCCTGAGTGCCTAGCCCTGGGGTGGGGATATAAAGGTTTAAAAAAAAAATAACAGCCCTGGGGGGGCTCAACCCTCCCTCCGCACCCCGCCGCCGCCACACACACACACACACACACACACACCCTAGAAGCTCTCCATCTACTGGGTCTGCTGTGGGACAGGGAGAAACAGTACAACCAGGGCCATATCATGATTTTCATGGATCCTGGGTACTTTTACCTCCATGGACATCTTCCTTTAAAAAAAAAAAAAAAAAAAAGTAAGCCCGGCTGGCTCAGTGGTTGAGCGTCGACCTATGAACCAGAAGGTCACAGTTCGATTCCTAGTCAGGGCACATGCCCAGGTTGTGGGCTCATTCCCCAGTGTGGGGTGTGCAAGAAGCAGCTGATCCGTGATTCTCTCTCATCATTGCTGTTTCTATCTCTCTCTTCCTCTCCCTTCCTCTCTGAAATCAATAAAAATATTTTAAAGTGATTTAATAAATTTTTGAGAGCCCTACAAATTTATTTTTACTGATGCGAGAAAAAGAACACATCTTCTTTGACCCTTAAAGTTCATGTTTGTCTTCTGATTTCAAAATAAATTAAGATGTTTTCGTGAGCCCCTAGCAGTATGGGGGGCTCTAGGCACTGTGCCCTGGCCCCAGAGGTTACCTGGCCTCGATTCCAACACAGGCGATCAGTGCTAAGGGAGCGGCCACCCAGCCCGGGGAGGTATTGCTGGAGCCAAGTCGGGAAAGACCAGGAGGAAAAAGACAAGGGCTCTTCAGGCCGAGGCCAGGGATCTGGGGTAAAGGAAGGTTTCAGGTGGGAGAGGCAGAAGAGGAGACAGAAATGAACAGGGTGAGAGTCCTGGCTGCAGCGCTGAGAGTCTGTTTGTCCTGGAGGCAGGGGAAGTGCCCGGAGTCGGTGTTCAGAGTATTCAGGCGGCGCCCTGAGAACACAGGGGGGCGGGAGAGAAGACTGTCCGCACCAGCAGGAACCACTTGAAGGCAGCAGCAGCGGGGCCGACCCAGAGGAAGCCAAAGATTTGAGCGGCGCCACAGCACGCGCGGTGCAACCTTCACTGACCACCAGGGGCGCCAGAGGGCCAGGGGCGATGAAGGGCCACCTGTGCCCTGGGCTGAGAGCCCCGGACACCTCGCCACTGAGCTATTTACTAGCCAAACGTGTATCTGAAAACTGCTTCTGCCCAAGGGGGCCTCTTTTCGTAATTCACTAGCCCAGAGGGGAACCTTTTAACTAATTTCTAACAAATTAGTTAGCCAGGAGAGCCCGCGGCGGTCCTGGGTTAGCCATATGAAGAGGGTGGAATCCACAGGAGATGGTGCCTGATGGGACATGATGATCACAGGAAGACCAGGCTGACTCAAATGATCTGGAATGGAGGGACAGGGATATAGAAGGAAAAATACATTTGGGGGTGGAGACACAATGAGGTGACAAGCTGGAAGCTTTGGAGCCTATATCAGGCCCAGAATCCTTCATTTTTGCACCCTGCCTCTTCCCCTCCATTCTCCGACTCGGATTCTGAGTCCACTGTCCAGTGTCTCCAACAGCGTGGGCTCCTTAGGGTCCCCACCCTGCAAGGCCTGGGTCCCTCCAGGCGGCGTCAGAGCTGTCCCCCAGTGCTTCCGTGGCTCCTCGGCAGTCCCGTGAACGGAAGGGCCTCGCGTAGGTCTGGAAGGGAGGGGCTGTGAATAGTGTCCCTAAAGGAAGCTCTTAGGGCAGTGTGTGTACAAACTAGATTTAAAGAAGCCGCGGTGCCGAAACCGGTTTGGCTCAGTGGATAGAGCGTCGGCCTGCGGACTGAAGGGTCCCGGGTTCGATTCCGGTCAAGGGCATGTACCTTGGTTGCTCTCTCATCGATGTTTCTAGCTCTCTATCCCTCTCCCTTCCTCTCTGTAAAATATATTTTTTTTTAAAAAAAGAAGAAGAAGCCTGGATTCCGGATTCCACTTCTCAATGTGTCCCAGAACCATGGAACTGGTTCTGAAAAGTAGCCTTTCAGCGTTCCCCAGAGGGCAGACCTAAACTCTTCCGAAGAACAAAAGTCCATTAGCCACAGAGCCCGTGAGTGTCAAAGGGACTGTGTATGGAGATTGCAAATTAAGTCATCCCGTGTAAAATTCCAAAGGAATTCCAAACCTAGGCTATCTCCAGGCATAAGCCAAAACTCCAAACATCCTATGTGTGTGTTGAGGGGAAAGGGCATGGAGGAATTTCGGCCCCAGTCACTTAAATTTGAAAGTAAAGCAGCCAGTGTCATATTTGTTTTTTAAATGTGTGTTTTTTATTGATTTTAGAGAGAGGGGAAGAGAGAGAGAGAGAAACATCTATTGGCTGCCTCCTGCACACCCTGCACCGGGGATCGAGCTTGCAACCCAGGCATGTGTCTGACTGGGGAATCGAACTGGCAACCTCTTGCTGCCCAGGATGATGCTCAGCCAACTGAGCCACACCAGCCAGGAGAACATTTATTTCTAGAAAGGAGAAAACTGGCAAGCTGTTTCCCGGTGTTAATTTAATCAGCGTTCAGAGCAGGTGAGTAGGGTGTGGCATGTCCCCTTGCCCCATGCCCTCAGGTGGTGGCACTGGGGGATGTGCCAGATGTTAGAAATTAGTTAAAAGGCACGGTCACAGATGGGAAAAGAAGTCATTTGTCCAAAACTACAGCTAGTAATTGGTGAAACGAAGGCTTAACCCCCAGCCTACCTATCTCCAAATCCTTGACACTTAGAAACACGGTTAAAATATTACAGAAAGAAACCTATTATATGTGTACACATATGTACTCAGACCTCTCCGCTTTAGCAAATCTCAACATTTTGACATATTTGCTACGTAACGTTTCTTTTTTTTTTTTTAATATATTTTATTGATTTTTTTTTAAATATATTTTATTGATTTTTTACAGAGAGGAAGGGAGAGGGAGAGTTAGAAACATCGATGAGAGAGAAACATCGATCAGCTGCCTCCTGCACACCCCCTACTGGGGACATGCCCGCAACCCAGGTACATGCCCTTGACCGGAATCGAACCTGGGACCTTTCAGTCCGCAGGCCGACGCTCTACCACTGAGCCAAACCGGTTTCGGCTTATTGATTTTTTTACAGAGAGGAAGGGAGAGGGATAGAGAGCTAGAAACATCGATGAGAGAGAAACATAGATCAGCTGCCTTCTGCACACCCCCCACTGGGGATGTGCCCGCAACCAAGGTACATGCCCTTGACCGGAATCAAACTCGGGACCCTTCAGTCCGCAGGCCGACGCTCTATCCACTGAGCCAAACCGGTTTCGGCCATAACGTTTCTTAAGAAACAAAATATCGCAGGCGGTTGCAGCTCCTACACAAGCCTTTGTGCTCCATGCTCCTCCCTCCCCAAACGAACACTTCCCGAGACGGGTGATCATTCCCACCCAGTTCTGATATTTCACTGCCCATGTACCCACAAGCAATATAAATCAGTGACTTTTTAAAATAACTCAATGACTTCCATGGTTTTTAATCTTAAATAAATGCCATCCCTTGTTCAATTAATTAAATAAGGAAGCCACGAGACTGAGGTGGCGCTAATGCCCAGGCTCCTACCAAGCGAACTGAAATCTAAAGCTTGTAGCTCCCTCAAGGTTCCCACAGTGACACCCAAGGACAGCCAATCACAGTCAGCCAACTAGGTTTGAGCTTAGCCAGTCAATCATTGCCTTACAGGAGGCCCCCTCATCCACAGGAATATGTTCCAAGACTCCAAGCAGATGCCTGAAACCTTGCATAGGACCATACCCTACATATACTATGCTTTTCTGGTACATACACACCTGTAATAAAGTTTAATTGAGAAATTAGGCACATTAAGAGATTAACAACAATAACTAATAATAAAATAGGACAATTATAACAATATATTGTCATAAAAGCTATGTGAATGCAGTCTCTCTCTGTATCTCTCTCTCTCTTAAACTATCTTTTTATAAAATATATATATTTTTTAAAATATATTTTATTGATTTTTTTACAGAGAGAAAGGGAGAGGGAGAGAGAGAGTTAGAAACATCGATGAGAGAGAAACATCAATCAGCTGCCTCCTGCACATCCCCTACTGGGGATGTGCCCGCAACCAACATACATGCCCTTGACCGGAATCGAACCTGGGACCCTTGAGTCCACAGGCCGACGCTCTATCCAATGAGCCAAACCGGTCAGGGCTTAAAATATATTTTTATTGAATTCAGAGAGGAAGGGTGAAGGAGAGAGAGATAGAAACACCAATGATGAGAGAAATCATTGATCAGCTGCCTCCTGCACCCCCTACTGGGGATCAAGCCCACAACCCAGGCATGTGCTCTTGACCGGAATTGAACCAGGGACCCTTCAGTCGGTAGGCTGATGCTCTATCCACTGCGCAAAACCAGCTATGGCTTAAACTATTTTATTGTACTATATGTACTGCATGAATACACTGGACAAAAGGGATGATTCAAATCCCAGGTATGGTGGAGTTGGACAGTGCAAAATTTTATCACACTACTCAGAAAAAGAGGCAATTTAAAACTCATAAATTATTTATTTCTGGAATTTTCCATTTAATAATTTTGGACCACAGTTGACCGCAGATAAATGAAACCACACAAAGTGAGACCATGGATAAGAGGGACTACTCTCACCATTTCTGGTTTGGTACTGCCTAATTCCAATGGATTTTTGCTCAAATAAATTCCTAATATTTTAATATGCCTCAACTTACCTTTGAACAGTTTTGGTGTCAGAAGTGGGATCCAGAGGAGGACACTCCCCCCCCCCCAAATAAAGCCCCAAGGAGCAGCATGCAGTTAGCCAAGTTGCAGAGTCCCTTGAGCCCACTGCTTTCTCCCTGCATCTGAAGATCACAGGTAAGTCCCTCTTAAATCTAAGCTCTGCAGTTTTTTATTTAAAAGAGCTCTCCAGCCCTAGCCAGTTTGGCTCAGTGGATAGAGTGTTGGTCCGTGGACTGAAGGGTCCTAGATTTGATTCTAGTCAAGGGCATGTATGTTGGTTGCAGGTTTGATCCCTCAATGTTTCTCTCTCTGTCTCTCCCCGTCCCTTCTACTCTCACTAAAAATCAATGGAAAAAAATATCCTTGGGTGAGGATTAACAAAAAATAAATAAAAGAGGAGAAACCAAGATGGCGGCATAGGTAAACACCTGAACTTGCTGTCTCGCACAACCACTTCAAAACTACAACTAAAAGACAAAATGGACATCATCCAGAACCACAGGAAGGCTGGCTGAGTGGAAATTCTACAACTAGAAGGAAAGAGAAAAGCACACCGAGACTCAGAGGAACTGCAGAAGTAAAGTGCAGAGGTATACAGGTGCGCGCATGGAAAGTGCTGGCAACTGAGTACGCGGTTGTCTTTTTTAATCCACAGGGAGACACAAGCTCCCGACTGCTCTGAACTGTTCCAGGCGAGACTCTGGGGTCCCAGACTCATACGGGGAGAAACTGGACTGTCTGGCAGCGGGTGGAACTCGAGGGCGGCTTTCTCTCAGAGGTGCTTGCAGTGATTACCAAGGGACACTGAGACCCGGGAGCCTCTTGGGGCAGGGCTGACGGGAAGCCACTGCTGTTTGCTCCACCCTGAGACTCCGCCCCATCCAAACTGTGCACAGATTGCATATGAATGGCCTGGTCCTTTGAAATCTAAACTTACCTAACAAACTCCAGCTGAGTCAGAGAGACCCAGAACATCCAAAAGAAGGCCCAAGGCCCCACAGCAGCTTGCATTGCTTCACAGCTGGGCCTCATGTGGGCACCTCCAAAACCCAAACAAAGAAGAGGAATCTGCAGATCTCTCTGTAGCTCCTGTTGGGTGGCCTCAGGCAGAGGCTAAATTAGCACCTCCTTGGAGATCCAAGAGCCAGTGTACCCAGGGGTCAGAGTGGGACCATCCAGATTACAACTCCTCAGATCCATAAGGGACACACTCAGGGGGCAGACTCAGTGAGCACCAAAGCCCCACTGAAGCAAGTCTTGCCTCATAAGGGTGTCTCCAGCACAGAAGTTCTCCCATCACAGACACAGCTGAGCCTCACAGCCAATTGGCCTGGAGGTCAATTCCTCCCAGTGATACCAACAACAATCAAGGCTTGACTACAACAAGACTGTGCACACAGCTCACAAAGGGTGCACCAAGAGTGTCCACCTCAGGTAACTGGGGAGGCTGGGCCACTGGGCCCTATAGGACACCTAGCACACAAAGCCAATCTATCAACTCAGGGAAGCAGCCAAAATGTGGAGACAAAGAAACAGGTCACAAATGAAAGAAATGGAAGAAAGCAAACGACTGGAAATAGAGTTCAAAACCACAGTTATGAGGTTTTTCAAGAATTTTCCAGAAAAGGCCGATAAATTTAGCAAGATCCTCAAGGATATGAAAAAGGACCAACTAGAAATTAAGCATACAGTGACTGAAATAAAAAATAATATACAGAGATCCAACAGCAGACTAGAGGATCACAAGAATCAAGTCAAAGATTTGAAATACAAAGAAGCAAAAAACACCCAACCGGAAAAGCAAAAAGAAAAAATAATCTAAAAGTATGAAGATAGTGTAAGGAGCCTCTGGGACAACTTCAAGCGTACTAACATCCAAATTATGGGGGTGCCAGAAGAAGAGAGAGAGCAAGATACTGAAAACCTATTTGAAGAAATAATGACAGAAAACTTCCCCCACCTGGTGAAAGAAATAGACTTACAAGTCCAGGAAGCGCAGAGAACCCCAAACAAAAGGAATCCAAAGAGGACCACACCAAGACACATCATAATTAAAATGCCAAGAGCAAAAGACAAAGAGAGAATATTAAAAGCAGCAAGAGAAAAACAGTTAGTTACCTACAAGGGAGCACCCATACGATTGTCAGCTGATTTCTCAACAGAAACTATGCAGGCCAGACGGGAGTGGCAAGAAATATTCAAAGTGATGAATAGCAAGAACCTACAACCAAGATTACTCTACCCAGCAAAGCTATCATTCAGAATTGAAGGTCAGATAAAGAGCTTCACAGATAAGAAAAAGCTAAAGGAGTTCATCAACACCAAACCAGTGTTATATGAAATGCTGAAAGGTATTCTTTAAGAAGAGGAAGAAGAAAAAAGTAAAGATAAAAATTATGAACAACAAATACATATCTATCAACAAGTGAATCTAAAAATCAAATGAATAAAAAATCTGATGAACAGAATAATCTGGTGAATATAATAGAATCAGGGGCATAGAAAGGGAGTGGACTGACAATCCTTGGGGGGAAAGAGGTGTGGGGGGTGCAGGAAGAGACTGGACAAAAATCATACACCTATGGATGAGGACAGTGGCGGCGGGGGAGGGGGGAGCAGTAAAGGCAGGGGGTGGGGTGGGAACCAGGTGGAGGGGAGCTATGGGGGGAAAAAAGAGGAACAACTGTAATAATCTGAACAATAAAGATTTAATAAAAATTAAACAAAACAAAACAAAACAAAACAAAAAAACTAAAAATAATAAACAAACAAACAAACAAACAAACTCCAAATTTATTTGAGCATTTGTTTCTCTGGACTGGGCCTTTGGTCAGCAACTTACAAGAAACTGGACTGGTGGGGAAAAAGAGAAAACGGGCTTCTCTCACCCAAACAATCTGGGACTCCTCCATCAGGGACCCCAGATAACTATATACATAAACATTAGGAATCCAGAACCTGTATTTTTCTGAATCTGTGAGTTAACCTTAACAAAAATAATTTTATTTAAAAAAAAAATTTTTTTTTTATTTCAGAGAGGAAGAGAGAGGGAGAGGGAGACAGAAACATCAATGATGAGAGAGAATCACTGATTGGCTGCTTCCTGCATGCCCCACACTGGGGATGGAGCCCACAACCCTGGCATGTGCCCTCACCGGGAATGGAACCGTGACCTCCTGGTTATAGGTCAATGCTCAACCACTGAGCCACGCCAGCTGGGCCCCAAAATAATTTTAAATTACAATGGCCACAGTGAGGAACTTTTAACCTAGATAAGCTATCCATTTATGAGGTGCTCTAGAGAAAAAAAAAAGTCCTGAATTTTCCCTGAAACAATGGGGTGCATTTTTTATTGGTATGCAGAAGCTTCTGAGGAACTAAATGAATAAAAAATTGTGTCTTTAAAAGATTCTTTACAAAAGACAGATGAAAAGCTTAAGCAACAAGCTGATGGTGAATCTAAAATGTGTACACTGACTAACTGGACCCTGACTGCTCCAAATGGTCCTTTCCTATACCCACCTCCCCCTAAATATTCTGAACCGACCAATCCCTTTACTTAATTGCCTTTTCACTCTGACGTGACTCAATGCTGTAAAGCTCGAATGCACTATGTCCAAGTGTATTTCACTAGGCAAAGGAAGCTCTCCAGGACCCTCCTACAGGTGATCGAACCTTCTACAACTTAAAACCTGGAGTGTGAGTCTTCTGGAAATGACACCTCAGAAAGACTAACTTTGAGCCTGGATTGAAGGGACCATTACCAGGTTCTCTTCCCCATCCGGATGGAAGCCAACCTTCAGGGACTTGAACTCTGGGCCCACATCTCCCACTTGAAAAGGGCTCTTCCAGATTCTTGGAACTGTATACCACACAGAGATCTAAAGTTAAAATTGATCAGGGAAGCCCTAACCGGTTTGGCTCAGTGGATAGAGTGTCGGCCTGCGGACTGAAGGGTCCCAGGTTCGATTCTGGTCAAGGGCATGTACCTTCGTTGCAGACACATCCCCAGTAGGAGGTGTGCAGAAGGCAGCTGATCAATGTTTCTCTCTCGTTGATGTTTCTAACTCTCTATCCTTCTCCCTTCCTCTCTGTAAAAAATCAATAAAATATATTAAAAAAAAATTTGATCAGGGAAGATTCCTCCCCAGGAGGAGACTACATTTTTTTAAGTGTTTTTTTTAAAAATATATTTTTATTGATTTCAGAGAGGGAAGGAGAAGGAAAGAGATAGAAACATCAACGATGAGCGAGAATCGTTGATAGGCTGCCTTCTGCACATCCCGCACTGGGAATCAAGCCGGCAACCCAGGCATGTGCCCTGACTGGGACTCGAACCGGGACCTCCCGGTTCATAGGTCAGCACTAACCCACGGAGCCATGCCGGCCGGGCTTTTTTCTGGAAAGAGAGATTGCCCGAGGTACAGATTACAGTGGTTCATGAAGCGTTAAGAAGGGCGTGGCGGTCAGGACCTGGTGAACATGGTTGGAAAACAGGATTGGGAGCGTCTTGGAAGGGAGGTCGTGGAAAGAAGCAGGGGATGGGCCTGTCTGCGGCGCACAGCTTGTGAAGGTATTTGCTCCCTGTGAGCGCTCACTGAGAAGGCAGCCCACTAAAAATGGGCAAAAGACCTAAACAAGGTCATAAGAAAAGGATACTCCGATGACTAAGAAATCGTTTTTAAATGTGTTCAGTGTCATTAGTCATCAGAGACGTAGACATAAAGGCACCACGGGATCCCGCTGCGCACTCACCAGAATGGCTCCAATGAAAACGACTGACGATCAAAAGTGCTGGTGAGGCCGAAACCGGTTTGGCTCAGTGGATAGAGCGTCGGCCTGCGGACTGAAAGGTCCCAGGTTCGATTCCGGTCAAGGGCATGTACCTTGGTTGCGGGCACGTCCCCAGTAAGGGGTGTGCAGGAGGCAGCTGATCCATGTTTCTCTCTCATCGATGTTTCTAACTCTCTATCCCTCTCCCTTCCTCTCTGTAAAAAATCAATAAAATATATTTAAAAAAAAAAAAAGTGCTGGTGAGGATGTAGACGGCTGGAACCCTCTTACATCGCTGGTGAGGATGTAAATTAGGTAACCACTTTGGGAAAATGTCTAGAAGGCCCCGGTAAAACTAAATATACCTACACACTATGGCCGGGCAATTCCACTAATGGGTCGATGCTCAACAAATCCATCTGTCCACCAAGAGATGTGTTCGAGAATGTTTTCCTTTCACGGATTCAAGATAGCCGCCATGCTCTAAGCTCCTCGCCTTCACATGGCAATATCCAGGAAAGAAAGAGGCGGGAAGAGGCTTTTCCTTGATGAACTCCTTGGTTTTCTCAGAGAGGAATGCCGTTCCCAGGAGCCCTCCAGCAGACAGCCCCTTCGGTTCTCATTGGCTAGAGCCAGGTCACATGCAGACCCGTAGACCAGACCCTACAAAAGCGGTGGGATGCTGGTGCTCGAGTTAGATCAACTACGGTTCATTCCCTGAGGCTGAGCAAGGGGCTCTCCTTCCCCTAGCACATTGCTGCTCTGCAAAATTTGAACTCTGCTAGCAAGGAAGAAGAGGGACACAGCTATTTGGTAGGTGATGGTGGTGCCACATCCTTCTTCTAGAATAATATCATCCCAGATAGATATCCTTTGGAAACGCCCATACTTCACTCTCAGAAAAGTAGATCAAATGGGGTGACCCCCCTCCCAAGCATCAGGAGTAGACAGTAAGAGTCACAGCGATGTTTTAAGGGTGGGTACATGACCGGCTCACTAACTGGAGACATTCTCTGAACTTCTATGGAATTTACTGGACACGTTGCAGTCGCTTTGAGTTTCTAAACTACCAAATACCAAACCTGAAGTTGCTGTGGTGTTCATCTCTGTCACCATATTGTGGATTGAGCCTGAAAATGAAGCCAAGGCAGAAGCCAAGGCAGAAGCCAGAGCAGGGGTGGGCAAACTTTTTGACTCGAGGGCCACAATGGGTTCTTAAACTGGACCGGAGGGCCGGAACAAAAGCATGGATGGAGTGTTTGTGTGAACTAATATAAATTCAAAGTAAAGGAGCGGAGGGGAGAGCAAGAGAACCCTCCACTCTTTCAGCTCCGCGGGCCGGATAGAACAGCCAAACAGGCCGGATCCGGCCCGCGGGCCGTAGTTTGCCCAGGCTGAGCCAGAGCCTGGATATGGTCGGGGGCCGGGGCGGGGGGAGGGGGAAGAATGCCATTCCTGAAAATACCACGTGCTCCTGAGTACCAGTGTAGCTCAGGACTTTTCAGACACATGAGCCAATACTTCCTCTTTTTCACTTGATTTTCTTTGTATTTGGTTTCTATCATCGTCAATGGAAGAGTCCTAAATCATACAAGAGACAAGCCGGGGCTAGAGGATGGAAGGTTTCAATATGAGCCTAACAAGTTTGGACTTCATTCTGGGGTAACTGGGAACCTTGGATGGGTTTTGTTTTTTTGTTTAATATATTTTATTGATTTTTTACAGAGAGGGAGGGAGAGGGATAGAGAGTTAGAAACATCGATGAGAGAGAAACATCGACCAGCTGCCTCCTGCACACCTCCTGCTGGGGATGTGCCCGCAACCAAGGTACATGCCCTTGACCGGAATCGAACCTGGGACCCTTCAGTCTTCAGGCCGATGCTCTATCCACTGAGCCAAACCAGTTAGGGCCCTTGGATGGGTTTTAAGCAAGGGAAAGACATGACCAGATATGTGAGACATGGTCCCCATTGTGGAAACTGGAGAGGCCATCCCTCTGTGCAGATCCACCAAGCAGGAAGAATTACCAAATCCCTCAACCCCTCCACTATCGACTTGGTCAGAGGGAGACTCGAAAGCAAAGGAATTTAATGAAAACTCGTGCTAGTCCCTGGTACTAGACCAAGTAGCCATTGAAAGTAGGTATGCGCCAAAACCGGTTTGGCTCAGTGGATAGAGCGTCGGCCTGCGGACTGAAAGGTCCCAGGTTCGATTCCGGTCAAGGGCATGTAACTTGGTTGCGGGCACATCCCCAGTAGGAGGTGTGCAAGAGGCAGCTGATCGATGTTTCTCTCTCATCGATGTTTCTAACTCTCTATCCCTCTTCCTTCCTCTCTGTAAAAAATCAATAAAATATATTTAAAAAAAAAAAAGAAAGAAAGTAGGTATGCATTTATGATGCCCCTAAGACCCAGGCAGTGCAGGAAGAAAGAGAAATGTCCGAAAAGATGGATTTAGGGCCATGCATACACGGGGGGGAAATGTCTTGTTAGACACACGTTATACTTCATTACCTCCAGAAACTTCTTTGCGGTTTTTGAAAGATGTGCTTACTTAAAACAAAACCTAATAAGGGAACAAGCAGGTCCCGCAGCTTTCACTCTTCAAGCTGCGGTAAACTCGGTGGGTCCTTCACACTCGATCTTGAGGCCGTTCATCACCCAGAGCTTGCAGGGCTGGCCGGAAGCGAACGCGATTGTGCTTCCCGCTGAAGCCCAGGACAGGATGCAGGAAGGAACCCAGGCGTGACACCTCCTCTTGTGGAAAGGGATGGAACCTTCCTGAAGAGAGACTACAAAGGAAGTTCATGGCACATGCAGGGTGAACCTGAGGACCAGAGGGCCAATCAGAAGAGGAGGAGCATTGCCGAAACCGGTTTGGCTCAGTGGATAGAGCATCGGCCTGCGGACTGAAAGGTCCCAGGTTCGATTCCGGTCAAGGGCACGTACCTTGGTTGCGGGCACATCCCCAGTAGGAGGTGTGCAGGAGGCAGCTGATCGATGTTTCTTTCTCATCGATGTTTCTAACTCTCTATCCCTCTCTCTTCCTCTCTGTAAAAAAATCAATAAAATATATTTAAAAAAAAGAAAAAAAAAAGAAAAAAAAAGAAGCCAGACAGGAGAAAACATTCTGTATAAAAAAAAAAAAAAAAAAAAAAAAAAAAAAAAAAAAAAAAAAAGAAGAGGAGGAGCATCCACAAAGATGGAGAGAAGACCCTGTCTTCTGTGTCAGACAAGGGGATGGTCAAGTTAGCCAGCATGGTAACCCCTGCTCCTCTTATCATGGAAATTCTTTCTGAAAATGCCGCAACTCAGCATTTTGCAAACTTTTTAGCGTGCATAGAAATAACCCGCAGGACTTGTTACAGACATAGATACCTGGAATTCTCTCGATTCTGACTTAGTAGAAAAAGTTGACAGCCGTTGCTTATACCTGGTCAGCATCCTTCACCCCTTCTTTTGGTATCCCGAGGGGAAACGAGGTGGAAGACAAAATACATAAGCATTTAATTCATTAGCTCCTGTCCCCATGGGTCAATGATGGCCCCAAAGGCATCAGTTCCACCCGCTTCTAGGATGCACCTGTGTTAGTGCTGAGTGGGTTCCCACCAGTGTCTCATGCTGAGGAATCAGAGAGGGCCCAGAGCAGGAAGCCAGGATACAAGGTGAGGCAAGATGCCGCCAGGTGGTACCTACACCAAGGTGACAAAGCCTGCATGGAACTGTGTGGCAGCAGGAGCCTGAAGAGAGGCGTGGCTGAGAGGCTGTGCAGTGATGGCACCAGAGCTCTCCCATACTACTTCTTTTTTTTTTTTTTTAATATATTTTATTGATTTTTCACAGAGCGGAAGGGAGAAGGATAGAGAGTTAGAAACATTGATGAGAGAGAAACATTGATCAGCTGCCTCCCGCACAACCCCTACCAGGGATGTGTCCGCAGCCAAGGCACATGCCCTTGACCGGAATCGAACCCGGGACCCTTCAGTCCGCAGGCCGACGCTCTATCCACTGAGCCAAACCGGTCAGGGCTCCCATACTACTTCTTTTTTTTTTTTTTTTTAATATATTTTATTGATATTCCACAGAGAGGAAGGGAGAGGGACAGAGAGCCAGAAATCAATGAGAGAGAAACATCGATCAACTGCCTCTTGCATGCCCCACACTGGGGATGCGCCCGCAACCAAGGCACATGCCCTTGACCGGAATCGAACCCGGGACCCCCCAGTCCGCAGGCCGACGCTCTATCCACTGAGCCAAACCGGTTTCGGCTCCCATACTACTTCTTGAACTGTCAGATCTGCTCAGGCCCTCTCTTAAGTCTGATCCATTCCCATGCATGGAATATTTGTTACCTTCCTCCTCTACCCAATTCACGATTTCTCTCACCTTGGCCAACATTTTGCCCATCTGGTAAGTGACCCGGAGGTAAAGTGAACACCACCATTGGGCGGTAGCATGGTAGGGGGTTGAACCCATACAGTTTGTCTCCAGAGCTTGGGCTTTTTTTTTTTTTTTTTTCTAAATTATATTTAATTGATTTCAGAGAGGAAGGGAGAGAGAAGAGAGAGATAGAAACATCAGTGATGAAAGAGAATCATTGATCAGCTGCCTTCTGCACGCCCCCCACTGGGGATCGAGCTGGCAACCCTGGGCATGTGCCCTTGGCCGGAATCGAACCTGGGACCCTTCAGTCCACAGGCTGACGCTCTATCCACTGAGCCAAACCAGCTAGAACAGAGAGCCTGGGCTTTTTAACAACTGCAATGCCGATAGCGCAGGGCTGTGGAAACTTTCAACATAGGGGGCATCCAGAGTCCGTGAGAAAAAAATGCCATAACTGCTTAGACATGTCCACCGTGAACAAGGAGGCTGGTAGATTCACACCACCAAAAGCACATATGACTGCCCTAGATGGTTTGGCTCAGTGGACAGAGCATCAGCCTGCACACTGAGGGGTCCCAGGTTCGATTCCGGTCAAGGGCATGTACCTTGGTTGCGGGCACATCCCCAGTGAGGGGCGTGCAAGAGGCAGTTGATCAATGTTTCTCTCTCATTGATGTTTCTAACTCTCTATCCCTCTTCCTTCTTCTCTGTAAAAAAATCAATAAAATATATTTTTAAAAAAAAGATTGAATAGGTGTTTTTCCAAAGAAGATCTACAAATCGCGAAAGAACACATGAAAAGATGTTCAGTATCATTAGTCATTAGGAAAACGTAAATCCAGACCACTATGAGAGACCATGGGACACCCACTAGGATGGCTGTAATAGAAAAGATGGACAATAACAAGTGTTGGCAAGGACGTGGAGAAATTGGATCTCTCTTACACTGCTGGTGGGAATGTACAGTGCAGCAGCTGCAGAAAACAGTTTGGCAGTTCCTCCATCAGTTAAACATAGAATTACAGTATCACTCAGCAATTCCACTCCGGGGCATTTACCCAAAATAATGGAAAACAGATGTCCCAACAAAGACTTATACAGAAATGTTCATAGCAGCACTATTCACAGTAGCCAAAAGGTGGGAACAACCCATATGTCCATCACTGAGGAGTGGATAAATAAAATGTGGCATACATATACAACAACGGAATATTGTCCGGCATAAAAAGAAATGAAGGCCGGGGCGCGTCACTCAGTTGGCTGGAGTGTCGTCCCGCGCACCAATAGATTGTAGGTTTGATTCCCGGTCAGGGCACCTACCTGGGTTTTGGATTGGATCCCCAGTTGGTGCTCATACCGAAGGCCACCAGTCAATGTTTCTCTCTCTCTCTCTCTCTCTCTCTCTCTCTCTCTCTCTCTCTCTCAGTAAAGTATATCCTCAGGTGAGGATTGGGAATAAGCAAAAGAAAATAAGTGAAGTAGCCCTAACCAGTTTGGCTCAGTGGATAGAGCGTCGGCTTGCGGACTGAAGGGTCCCAGGTTCGATTCCGGTCAAGGGCATGTACCTTGGTTTGCAGGCACATCCCCAGTAGGAGGTGTGCAGGAGGCAGCTGATTGATGTTTCTCTCTCATTGATGTTTCTAACTCTCTATCCCTCTCCCTTCCTCTCTGTAAAAAAGCAATAAAATATATTAAAAAAGAAAATTAAAAAAAAAAGAAAATAAGTGAAGTACTTATACCTGTTACAATAAGGATGAACCTAGGAAACATTGTGCTAAAAGAGAAACCAGTCACAAAAGGCCCAGTTGTGATTCCATTTATCTGAGATGTCCAGAATATGGACATTTATAGTCAGAAACTAGATTCGTGGTTGCTACGTGAGGGGGGTGGGCACAATGGGGAGTGACTGCTAATAGGCATGGGATTTCTTTTAGGAAGGACAGATCGTAGTGATTGCTGTTCAACTCTGGGAATATGCTAAAAAACTTTGAATTGTGCCCTAGCTGGTTTGGCTCAGCGGATAGAGCGTCAGCCTGTGGACTGAAGGGTCCCAGGTTTGATTCTGGTTAAGGGCACATGCCCAAGTTGCAGGCTCGATCCCCTGTGCGGGGCGTGCAGGAAGCAGCCAATCCATGATTCCCATCATTGATGTTTCTCTCTCTCTCTCCCTCTCTTCCTCTCTGAAATCTATAAAAATATGTATTTTAAAAAAACTTTGAATTCTACATTTTATTTTATTTTATTTTTTTAATATATTTTATTGATTTTTTACAGAGAGGAAGGGAGAGCGATAGAGAGCTAGAAACATCGATGAGAGAGAAACATCGATCAGCTGCCTCCTGCACACCCCCCACTTGGGGATGTGCCCGCAACCAAGGTACATGCCCTTGACCGGAATCGAACCCGGGACCCTTCAGTCCGCAGGCCGACGCTCTATCCATTGAGCCAAACCGGTTTCGGTTGAATTCTACATTTTAAATGAGTGAAGTGTATGGAAAGTAAATTATATCTCCATAAACCTGAAAGCCCCATGTCCCAGGAAACCCCTCAATCATTTGGGCAAACTAGGAAGGTTGGTCTCCCTAATGCCACCCTCACCCACATAAGATTATTTTCCCAAAGAAGGAACAAGGGGGATGTGGAAAAATGCAGGATCGCCAATGTTCGTCAGCTTTTTGCTGTGGCAATGCTGTGTAACGAAGAACCCTGGAACCCAGTCATTTGTAAAAGCAACCATTGATTGCTCGCTCACAGGTCTGGGGGTCAACGGGGCTTCTACTGGGCCAGCTGGGGTCAGCTGGACTGGTGTGTCTCTCATTCTAGGACCAAGGCTGAAGCAGCAGCATTTCCTGGGGCGTTCTCTCCTCGTCACAGGGATGGCACAAGCAGAAGGCAAGCAACACCACACAAATATGCATCAAGCCTCAACCAAGACATAGCCCACTTCATAGCTGCTCACACGCCATTGGCCAACAAGTCACATCGCCAAGCCCAAAGTCTGTGGCGTGGGAAAACAGTCACTGCCTAATGAGAGGAACTGACAAGTCTCACGGTAATGGGGGGCTGGGCGTGAAATCTGATCAGAGGGGGCACTGGAAAACAGCCATTCCGACGTACGATGGCTCAACTTTATGGTGGTGTGAACGCATGGCATTCAGTAGATACCTTATTTTGAACTTTTAAAAAAATATATATTTTATTGATTCTTTACAGAGAGGAAGGGAGAGGGATAGAGTTAGAAACATCGATGAGAGAGAAACATCCATCAGCTGCCTCCTGCACACCTCCCACTGGGGATGTGCCCGCAACCAAGGTACATGCCCTTGACTGGAATCGAACCTGGGACCCTTCAGTCCGCAGGCCAATGCTCTATCCACTGAGCCAAACTGGTTAGGACCCTTATTTTGAATTTTGATCTTTTCCTGGGCTAGAGATGTTCAGCACGATACTCCCGAGATGCTGGACAGCGGCAGTGAGTCATGACTTCCAGTCAAAACAGCCCACTCCCTCCAGCGCACTGGGTTGCTGGTGGTTTGGGACATTGTGCTTTGTGTTTTCACATCCCATGGTGTCTACAAAACGACCATCGGTGGCTCCAGCTTCGAGGAGAAGGCATTGACTCCTGAAATAACACTCCAGATAACTGCCCACCTGTAGGCTAATGTGTGTTGTGAGCACGTTTAAGGTGGTCTAGGGCAGTGGTCGGCAAACGGTGGCTCTCGAGCCACATGGGGCTCTTTGGCCCCTTGAGTGTGGCTCTTCCACAAAATACCACGGCCTGGGCGAGTCTATTTTTATTTTTAATATATTTTATTGATTTTTTTTACAGAGGAAGGGAGAGGGATAGAGAGCTAGAAACATCGATGAGAGAGAAACATCGATCAGCTGCCTCCTGCACACCCCTCACTGGGGATGTGCCCGCAACCAAGGTACATGCCCTTGACCGGAATCGAACCCGGGACCCTTCAGTCCGCAGGCCGACGTTCTAGCCACTGAGCCAAACCAGTTTTGGCAGGGCGAGTCTATTTTGAAGAAGTGGTGTTAGAAGAAGTTTAAGTTTAAAAAATTTGGCTCTCAGAAGAAATGTCAATCGTTGTCCTGTTGATATTTGGCTCTGTTGACTAATGAGTTTGCCGACCACTGGCCTAGGCCAAGCTCTGATGTTCGGTAGGTTAGATGGATTAAATGCATTTTCAACTCATGCAGGGTTTATCAGAAAGTTATGCGACTGTAAGTCAAGGAGCATCCATAGTTAGAAATAAACCCATCTACCACAGCAAGTGGGCCACATACTGGCCACACCTGCTCTATGAGACATTTGTCTAATGTCTGCTGCATTAAGATCTTGATTTCTTTCATAGAAATTACTATATTTACTTTTAAAATGTATTTTTATTGATTTCAGAGAGGAAAGAAAAAGGAGAGAGAGATAGAAACATCAATGATGAGAGAGAATCATTGATCGGCTGTGTCCTGCATGCCCCCTACTGGGAATTAAGCCCCAACCCAGGCATGTGCCCTTGACAGGAATCGAACCCGCGACCCTTCAGTCCATAGGCCAATGCTCTATCCACTGAGCCAAACCAGCGTGGGTGAAATTACTATATTTCAAATTCTAATTATAAAAGTAAAAACAGCAGATAATACAGAAAACTTTAAAATGTAAAAGTTAGCTATAATTCAGAGTTAATTGAAGTTAACTGCTTGATATTCATTCTTTTCCAATTTCTTGTATATATAATCACATTGATATTACTTTTAACACCACCAGGCTTTTATATAGTTTTATAATCTCTATTGTCAGTTAAAATTTCATGAATACCTTTCTGTATAAAAACATGGATCATTGTTATTTTAAATGTTTGAATAAATTTTACCTTTTGAATGTGTTTATATTTTTCACCAGTATTTCTTTCATCCTAACAGACTTATCTCCATTTTTCATGTTTACTTCTGACCTGTATCCATATTTCACCTCAACACAATCACAGTGTATGTTTGTGGGTTTGTGCACAACATTATTTCATAAATGCTTTTCCATGTTGTTACAGTCCAGACAGCTATTCCTTGTGGTGCTAACACGTCGTTTAATTAGCCAATTCCTGTTGTTGGGAGATTTGTGGTTATTTCTGGTACTTTACTGTTATAATAATTCATTCTGAAAATTCTTATTGCACTCGACCGGCTGAGTTTTTTCTGCCTTCTTTTCCACCACTCTTCCCCTCACGTCAAGGGGTAATTTAGTAGTTGTAGTAGTTTACTGGCATAGGTTTCTATAGTTCGTAGTCACTTCCTCATACCATTATTATTTTTTATTATTTTTTAAAATATATTTTATTGATATTTTACAGAGAGGAAGGGAGAGGGATAGAGAGCTAGAAACATCGATGAGAGAGAAACATCGATCAGCTGCCTCCTGCACACCTCCCACTGAGGATGTGCCCGCAACCAAGTTACATGCCCCTGACCGGAATCGAACCCGGGACCTTTCAGTCCGCAGGCCGACGCTCTATCCACTGAGCCAAACCGGTTTCGGCCCTCATACCATTATTGATAGCTGGCCGGAGTAGGAATGGCTTCAGGAAATTCTATTGCCCACTAGGTTGATTCAGCTCATTTTGTGACACCAAAGTGCAGGGCCCGCCGTCATCTGATGATGTGTGTCCCACAGTGCCCACCCCAGAGACCAGTGTGGGCAGTGGAGGGGAAGCAAGGTTGGAGATTTACAGAGCTAGACGCTGGCCTATGGGAAACAGTGGTCCCAGCTCCGGCTCCATGGGAAAAGCCCGTCCACAGGGAGAGAACAAGGCTGCGCACAGAAAAGGCGGGGGCCAGGATGCAGTGTTGCCCTGGTGACATCAGCACCCTGGGCCAGTTATTCCTAAAGCCTGCCTGGATCCCTGCCCTTCCACCACTGGCAGCCAGCCCTTCCTCGAAGTCCAAGAGCCAATCAATCCCCCATTTTGTTTGAGCAAGGGCCCTGAAGTGGAGGCCCTGAGCTGGGGCTGACACCGCAGCGTCTGGGCCAGTGCTGGAGCTAGAGAAATGGACAAAAATGGAGCTGCCCTGTCGGAGCCGACTGACTATGAGGGACTGGGATATGCGAGCAAACAGTGACAGTATGCTGGCCAAGTTTCATGGCAGAGGCGTTCCAGCTAACTCAAGAGAAGAGGGCCCCTGACTACATGCAAATGACTAAAACGGCCCCTAGGAGTGGGAACCGAGTAAGCGCAGGCAGTGGACATACCACAGCATCTTTGTCAGGTCATTTTTCTCCTTTTGGATGATTTTAGGGTAACTCTCGGTAATAGGATTACTGAGCTAGAGAGCACAGACATATATTTATCCTGTCTTTTGTAGACGGCTACAAAACGCCAAGCAGGTTAGGCGTGAAGCCACACGCCCCCTCATACTTAGCCTTCAAACAGCCCTCTCCCCATTTAGAGTTTGGTCTGGACCTGCTTCCTGCAGCAGCCCGCTCCCTGTCCTGTCTCACCACCGAGGCGGAGATGCCACCAATACCAAGAGCTGTACCGAAAGGAAGTGCTTCATCCCAGCGGGGGGATCCAGCCCAGGGGACCTGCTGGAGCCCAAGCAGGAGAGAGGGAGGGAAGAAGGACCCCGGATGTTTCCTTCCTCTTATGGTCCTGCCTCCTGTCACTGTCTCCCACTGGCCAAACCCAGGGGTGAAGTCAGCGGTCCTAGAAGCCTGGGAAACTGCGCCTGTAGGCCGATATGGAACAGAGCAGAAGAGCTGGGAAGGGACCAGTCACAAGGCACAGGGGATGACCAGTAGGTAGAAATTACTTACACTCTGAAAGTAACAAAATGTTCCCGTTAAAACATGTAATCCCTATAGACTAGTTCACATCTCCTCTCCCGCCCCCAACCTACTCTAGTCACGTGCAGCTCAACCACAGGGACACGTTTTTCATTGTTGCGTGACCATCATAGAGTGCACATGCACAAACCCAGATGGTCTAGGCCCAGGGGTGGGCAAACTTTTTGACTCGAGGGCCACAATGGGTTCTTAAACTGGACCGGAGGGCCGGAACAAAAGCATGGATGGAGTGTTTGTGTGAACTAATATGAATTCAAAGTAAAGGAGCGGAGGGGAGAGCAAGAGAACCCTCTGCTCTTTCGGCTCTGCGGGCCAGATAGAACAGCCGAACGGGCCGGATCCGGCCCGAGGGCCGTAGTTTGCCCATGGCTGGCTAGTGGTTGGCAAACTGCGGCTCTCAGCCACATGCGGCTCTTTGGCCCCTTGAGTGTGGCCCTTCCACAAAATACCATGGCCTGGGCGAGTCTATTTTGAAGAAGTGGTGTTAGAAGAAGTTTAAGTTTAAAAAATTTGGCTCTCCAAAGAAATGTCAGTCGTTGTCCTGTTGCTATTTGGCTCTGTGGACTAGTGAGTTTGCCGACCACTGGCCTAGACCCACCCAGCACTGTCTTCCATTTGCACTTGTTTTCCACTGGAAGTTCTTCAAGGGCAGTAACAGGCCAGGAGTTGCCACCTCCTGTGACAGCGGTGCCTTCTTCTGGAAAACCTCCTGGGGGGCCGTCACTCTTTTCAGAAAGCACTACCTCTGTGAGGTCAGTAGGCCACAGGACGTTTTCAGTCCCTTTATAATCTTATGGGACCACTGTCCCCTGCAGGCAAGGCAGCACGTTATCCTGAATCACTACTGTGCTTGGTCTGTGACAGTGGCTTTTAAAATGGATTTTCAGTATCAGACATGTTCTCCACCAAAATCTCAGGGAGGGTTCTACAGCACAGGGAGGTGCCCATCTGTGTCACAGAGGGAAACGCTCAGCCAGGGAAGTGTAATGCCGCAACGCCATGGTCGCCATGGCAACTGGACTCTGGTCCTGGGGCTCTGAAGGATTTCTGTGGCTTTGGGGAGGGTCACAGTCCCTAGACTCACGTTTAAAAAGTGGAAATCATACATAGGAAGCGTTTATCTCGGTCTCTTGAGATCTTGCTTCCAGGTGTATCCTCTGGCTCAAATAAATTCTTACAAAAATTCAAAAAAATAATCAAATAAAAACTGGAAATCATAAACATGAGAGATGGTTTGCAACCGCCCACACTCCACTTGGCTCATCCTCTTTGTATGCCCTTGTCCAGAAGGTTCCACCACGTTTTTTTGGAAGAAAGTATTACGTATCTAGGAAAACGGATAACGTGCCCAAGGTCACCAAGAGCTGGCAGATCAGGAAGTAATTCCGTCTCCACTCTTCCCACGCCAAGGCCCCTTCCACTCCGCCACCGGTTCTTTCCCGCCGTGGGCATCTTCGAACGGAGGCCAGTGCTCCTCATGCCAGCGAAATACGTCCGGTAGCATCTCAACGGAGAGCGGCCATCTCAATGGACGGGGCCGGCCGGCTCAGGGCGACCCTCCGGGAGCCACAGGGTCCTCGTTCTCGGACTCCCGCCACGGGCCCCAGGGCTGCGGGCGCCCGCGAGCCCTTCCCGCGGCCCACGGGGCCTGGGATTCTAACGGGGCCGCGTGCGCGGGGCGGCGCCGCGTGTGATTGGCTGAGCCGGGCTCGGGGGCGGGCCAGCGCCGGGCGGCCCGCAGGGCGCCGACAATGAGGCTCCATAAAAGGGAGCGGCGGGGGGCTGGAGCCCCGGATTGAGCCCTCCCCGCCCGGGGTCCCGACGTTCCTGGTCTCGGGGAGGCCCGGACGCTGCCGTCGCAGGTCCGGCGGGCGGCGGGGAGGGGGCGGCGGCCGAGCGCCAGGCCCGCGCGCCGGTCCTGCGGAGTCCGGTCGCGGCGGTCCCGGCCGCACCATGGCCCTGAAGGCCGAAGGCGCCGCACTTGACTGCTTCGAGGTGACGCTCAAATGCGAGGAAGCGGAGGACGAGGACGAGGCCGTGGTGGTGGCCGTGATTCCGCGGCCCGAGCCGATGCTCAGAGGTGAGGATGGGAGGGGACCCCACTTCCGCGTCGCAGACCGGCGTCGGACCTGCCCCCGCCCCGTGGGGCCCCGCGCACCCCTGCCCCTGGGGTCTGGGCCCGGCACCCTCCCCCTCCGCTCCGGCCGGGCGCCCTCGCCCCGCCCCCTCCCAGGCTCGGAATCCCAGGCCTCCCCGAATCTCCTCCCCCGCCCGGGGTCTGGAGCCTTCGATCCCTGCCCGCCCGCCGCGCTCCGGATCTTCCGGTGCCCGAGCGCCCCCTTTCCCGAGCCCAGCCGGCGGCCGGATCCCCGGAGTCGCCTGCTGTCCGCGGCCGTGGTCTCCCGTCATGCGGAGCGGAGACAGGCCCAGGGCCAGGCTGTGCGGTGGGCCGAGGGTGGCAGGCCGAGGGCCCGAGCCTGGCGCGGCCGCCTGGTGGTCCCGAGCGGTCCGGAGGATGGAGGCCGGCGCCGCTGCCTCCGGCCCAGAGGATTGTAAGGGCCCTGAAGCTCCCCGGCCCCCACCTCCATACCTAGGCCCTCCACTTGCGCGAGCCACAGGTGTCACATTCCACAGCTTCAGGGGTGAGTGGGGGTGCTTGCAGCACCCGGTTTCAGAGAAGTCCTTGCCTGGGGGGCGAGGGGGGGCGCCTCAGCCTCCCTAGGAGGAGATTGGCCGCGGGAGGGGGACTCGAGGAAGGTCTGGGAACTTTCCTCCCCTTTCCTCAAAGTCTGCAGGCCTCCGGACGAGGAAACAAAGGGCCACCTTAATGGGAGAAGCACTAGTCATGGAAATGCAAATAGCCTGACTCCCAGACCCCTCTTTCTGGAGGGAAGTACCCAGGGGAGGTTGAGGGGAAAGCCATTCACTTTACCTCCGGGACGGAATGACGGAATGGCTGCCTCTTCCGTTTGGAATCTGGAGGGTTCGAAAATGAGTGGGGGATAAAGGCCCCATCCTCAGAGCTTTCAGTCCAACGGAGAGATTATCTCCCAAGGTGTGCCGGTATTTATGGAGTGCTCCCTGCCAGGCTGTTAGGGAGGAGGGACTAGAAGCCCAGAGAAGCTAATTATGGGACACCTACTATGTGCCAGGCACTATTTTCGGCTGGACATGCTAATGGCCATAAACAAAGAGGAAACTGCCCTTCTGGAACGTCCGCACATCCTAAGGACCGAACGCAGACAAACGTAAACCAGCGCATAGTAAGTCAGGTGGCGATCAGTGGTTCCGAGGACACTAGAGCAGAGGAAGGAGGAGAGAGTGGGGTCCGTGTTTTATTTGGAATATCGAGTGGTCGATTCTCTAAGGAGGTGAAATTTGAGCACAGACCCGAAGGAAGTGTGGAAGTGTGAACCCCAGAGAGACGTGGAGGAAAGCCTTTTAGGCAGAGGCACTTGCAAGTACACAGGTCCTGAAGCAAGCAGCTTCTTGGAGAGGTTCCCGGTGGGAGAGAGAGAGGGTGAATTCAAGGTCTGGGGCCTGAGGAACGAACGGGAAGGATGGGCTACCCACTGACTGAGGTGGGAAGCCTTTTGCAGGCTTGGGAGGTTGGGCGTTTGGGTTGGAACATGGTGAGGTGAGGTGCCTGTGACACATTCCTGGTCAGGTAGGAAGTTAGACACACGAGTCTAGATTTCATGGGAGAGTCTGGCTGGAGGTACAAACACGGGAATGGTCAGCAGGCGGGCAATGGGACAAGACCGTGAGAGGAAGAGGGTAGAAGCGGTCTGAGAAGTCATTCGTGCTCCAGCGATTCCAGGTCGGAGATGGAGTCATTCCCACATCAGACATTTCTGCGCGCCACTCTCTGCCGGGCACTATTGATGCTGTTGATACAGGCGTGAAGGATCATAAGTCCATGCTGTCCTGGAGCTTACAGTGTGCATAAGGAACACATACAACACACACTGTGCCAGGTGGTGATGTGTGCTGTGCAGGAAAGGAAATGGGACGGGGAAAGGAGTGCGCCGGTGGCGCGGACGGCAGCTTTCTGCAATGGCAGAGAAGGCCGTGGTGGGAGTGTGGTTCTTTAGCAACGACCTGGAAGAGGTGAGGGAGCCATGCAGGTTCCTGAAAAGAGATGATGAGGGACGGAAATGAAATGAGGAACTGGCGGAGTGACTGAAAAAGAGCCCCAGTGAAGGAAGAAGAACCACGGGAAGGTGGTACCCTGGAAGCTGAGTGACAGGTCAAGATGGTGGAAGTGATCAGTCAGAAGATGAGGTTTAAGAGCTGACTGCTGGGTTAGCACGGGTGACCTTGATGAGAGCTGTTTTGGACGAGTAGTAGGAAAGAAAGCGTGATTCCAACTCGGGGTCCAGGTTCCCACCATGGTCACATGGGCGTTAGATACAACCCCCCTTTGGACCTGGATCTTCTGAGACCTAGCCAATTCCCCTGTCATTTCAGATGCCACCTCTTCCACGCAGCCCCAGGTGCCGGGGCCTCCCATATTTGTATTTCGTCCCGTCCTCTTGGGTGGGAACGAGCTGTACCCATGAGGCGTCTTGGGCACTCCGCACAGCCCTGAGCTGCCTGCCTTTGCCAAGCTACCAAGGGCTCCTGCCCTGGCAGCTAATGGTCCTTGTGCACAAAGGGCAGGAGCACTGTGGGAGGCTAGCTTTGAGGGGATGGGCGGCCTTCTGAGGCCTCGGCAGGTGGAGAAGCAGGCATGTTGCTCATTCCCTGACCAAAGGCTCATTGAGCATCTCCTCGCCTATGTGCCCCCCCGTGAGGACAATAAGATGATAAAATTTACCATCTTTACCTCAAGAAAGTGTGACCTGATGTCAGACATGGATGTAATAAACTGCCAGGGGTGGGAGGCCAAGAAGGCTTCCAGGCATGAGACTTTGAGCAGGTTCATTAAGGGCAGGGGTGGGCAAACTTTTTGACTCGAGGGCCACAATGGGTTCTTAAACCGGACCGGAGGGCCGGAACAAAAGCATGGATGGAGTGTTTGTGTGAACTAATATAAATTCAAAGTAAAGGAGCGGAGGGGAGAGCAAGAGAACTGGATAGAACAGCCGGATCCGGCCCGCGGGCCGTAGTTTGCCCACGGCTGATTAAGGGAGTGTAGGAATTTGCCAGACTGACTGGGGATTCTGGGTGGATGTGCCAAGACTGAAGACTTATTTGTTTGTTTAAAAACAAACAGTTTATTTTTAAAAAATATATTTTTATTGATTTCAGAGAGGAAGGGAGAGGGAGAGAGAGATAGAAGCATCAATGATGAGAGAGAATCATTGATGGGCTGCCTCCTGCATACCCCACACTGGGGATCGAGCCCGCAACCCGGGCATGTGCCCTTGACCGGAATTGAACCTGGGACCCTTCAGTCCACAGGCTGACGTTCTATCCACTAAGCCAGTGGTCGGCAAACTCATTAGTCAACAGAGCCAAATATCAACAGTACAACAATTGAAATTTCTTTTGAGAGCCAAATTTTTTAAACTTAAACTTCTTCTAACGCCATTTCTTCAAAATAGACTCACCCAGGCCGTGGTATTTTGTGGAAGAGCCACACTCAAGGGGCCAAAGAGCCGCATGTGGCTCGCGAGCCGCAGTTTGCCGACCATGGCACTAAGCCAAACCGGGTAGGGCAGCCTTGGGCAAACTACGGCCCGCGGGCCGGATCCGGCTGTTCTATCCGGTTCTCTTGCTCTCCCCTCCGCTCCTTTACTTTGAATTTATATTAGTTCACACAAACACTCCATCCATGCTTTTGTTCCGGCCCTCCGGTCCAGTTTAAGAACCCATTGTGGCCCTCGAGTCAAAAAGTTTGCCCACCCCTGGGGTAGGGCCAAACAGTTGATTCTTGTATTGTTGTTATTACTTACTTTTGCCCATCCCTGTAGTGTTCCAATAGGACACAAAGGCAAGGGCTTTTATGAGAAAGGGAAGGGACAGTTGTGTCAGTATACAGAAGGCATTTCTGATGGTGCAGGTAACCTAAATAGTGAGGCCAGTTCTAAAGAATGTTTTTAATTTCCAGTTCAGTGGTCATCAGTCTGGTAGTCATCGTATCTGCTCTCTCCTTATCCTTGCAAACAGTTCTCTAGGACACGAAGCCTTAGGCCCGGTCCAAAGGTTATTCTGCCCTTTTAACATCCCAGCCATTGGAGGCATAAGATGTGCAAGGTAGTCCTCTGGGTGGGATGACAGCTCCAGCTCCATTTCTTCTTTTTTTTTTTTTTCCTCCTTTTTTAGGATGAAAGCTGAAGAATTTATTTTGTTTAAAAATTTTTATTGCCCTGACCGGTTTGGCTCAGTGGATGGAGCATCAGCCTGCGGACTGAAGGGTCCCAGGTTCGATTCCGGTCAAGGGCATGTAACTTGGTTGCGGGCACATCCCCAGTAGGATGTGCAGGAGGCAGCTGATCGATGTTTCTCTCTCATCGATGTTTCTGACTATCCTTCTTCCTTCCTCTCTGTGAAAAATCAATAAAATATATATATTAAAAATTTTTATTGCCCTGACTGGTTTGGCTCAGTGGATAGAGCGTCGGTCTGTGGACTGAAGGGTCCCAGGTTCGATTCTGATTAAGGGCATGTACCTTGGTTGCGGGCACATCCCCAGTAGGGGGTGTGCAGGAGGCAGCTGATGGATGTTTCTCTCTCATCGATGTTTCTAACTCTCTATCCCTCTTCCTTCCTCTCTGTAAAAAAATCAATAAAATATATTTTTTAAAAATTTTATTTTTATTGATTTCACAGAGGAAGGGAGAGGGAGAGAGAGAGAGAGAAACATCAGTGATGAAGAGAATCATTGATTGGCTGCCTCCTGCACACCCCCCACTAGGGATTGAGCCCGAAACCTGGTTATGTGCCCTGACCAGAAATTGAACTGTGACCTCAGGTCCATAGGTCAGGGCTCAACCACGGAGCCACACCAGCCGGGCTATTCATTTTTTTATAGTTGAGTGCTCCTCCCGTACACCACCCAGTTTGGGGACTTGTGTCCTAACCAATATTGTCCATGGGCAGCTTTGCTGATAACACCGCCCCCTCCTCTCCTTCCTTAGTGGCTCAGCAGGAGAAGACCCCGCCGCCCAGGCCCAGCCTCCTGGAGGCAGGCGGCAATAGCTGTGAGGAGCCCAGGCTGCAGATGACGTGGGAGCAGGAGTTCCTGGTGGGGAGCAGCCCGGAAGGCAGCGGGCGGGCGCTGTGCATGGTGTGTGGGGCCGAGGTCCAGTTCCCCTCGGCGGACACAGCGCGCGCACACATTCTGGAGCAGCACCCTCACACCCTGGACCTGAGCCCCTCTGAGAAGAGCAACATCCTGGAGGCCTGGGGCGAGGGGGTGGCCCTTTTGCAAGACGTCAGCGCTGAGCAGCCATCCCCACCCAACTCAGGTAGTTGGGCCTGGGGTGGGGGTGGGAGAAAAGCAGACCTGTGGGAACACGCGTGTGGCGCTCACGGGGCGTTTGCCCCCTTCAGACTCGGCCCAGGATGTCAGTGCAGACCCTGACTCTGCCCCAGACCCTGCCAGAATGCCAGCAGAGATTGTCGTTCTTCTTGACTCTGAGGACAGCACAGTCCTCCCGAGAAGGACCCGGCCCAGGGGACTCCGCCCCCTTGAGCTTCCAGGTCAGTGATGGGGAGCCAGTGAGGCTGAGCTGGGGGGAAAGGAAGGCACAGGCCTGTGTTCTGGGGGTAGGGAGGCCATTGGGCAGAGAGCTTCAGCAGCGGGGTACAGGTGGAGGTTGCGGGATTCAGGCATACTCCCTTTTTTGCAGTTGCCCCTGCCACCGAGCCAGTGAATAAGAAGCCTCGTAGTCAGAGGTGGAAGGAGCCCGCTGAGGAAGAGCCAGTCAGAAAGAAAAGAGGCAGATCCATGACCAAAAACCTGGACCCGGACCCGGACCCGGACTCTGACTCAGGTGAAGGGGGAGCCCAGGTGGGGCCACATGGGGGCTCTGGCTGTGGCGCTCCAAACCGAGCCAGTGGGGGTGGGCAGGGCCCAGTCCGCGGGCTCCCGCACCTCTCCTGAACGGTGCCCAGGCCTCTAGGTGCTGGCCTCTGGGGGCAGGCTGCCCACCCTCCTGGACTCACAGTTCCACTCTCCTGCCTTGCAGACCCCTTGTCGCCTGACTCGCCCACAGAGGCTTTCACAGCGCCCCCCGAGGTCCGACACTTCACTGATGGCAGCTTCCCTCCCGGCTTCGTCCTGCAGCTCTTTTCCCACCCCCAGCTAAGGGCCGCAGACGGCAAGGACGCACCCAGGGAGGGGCGAGCAGCCGAAGGAGGCCTCCCCCCGCTGGAGAGTCCCTCTCCAGGTGAGCTCCCGGGGGAGACCAGGGGCCGGGCAGGCTGCGTGGGCTCTGGCCCCGTGGAGGCTGCTCCTTGATGTTTGCCGCTTGGGTCCCTGGGAGGTGGGGCCTGGGGCCGGCGGATTTGAAGGACGGGCTGCCTCTGGGCTGAGCTTTCCTGACAGGCCTTGGTGGTCCTGGAAGTGGTCGTTAGGTTGGACTAGGCCCGTCCTCCCCCAAGGTGACACCCGAAGTTGCCTGGAGCCTGAGTAAGAGGTGCCCGCCTGGGCCTGTTAACAGACGAGACCAGTGAACACTCAGCAGAACCCCTGGGGAGCAGCACTCAGTGAGTGGCCGAATGACAGCAGTGAGCGCGTGTTGTAGCACCTCCTCCCGATCGATCGTGAGACACTTCGTACGCAGGTCACTGGGTCCTTACAAAGTGCCTTTCCTGGGAGCTTCTCAGGTGGTTCCTTCTTCCCGATGCCCGTGTGAGTCCCTGGGGCTGCTGTAACAAGTTGCCACCGACTCAGTGGCTTACAACGGCGCAAACGTGTTACTTTTCAGTTCTGGAGGTCAGAGGTCTCCCTGGCTAGAAAGTCACGGTGTCGGCAGGACCGCGTTTCCTCTGGAGGCTCAGGGGGAGCCTGTGTCTTGCCTTTTCAGGGTTCTAGAGGCCGCCCGCATTCCCTGCTTCGCCTCCTTCCATCCTCAAGGCCCGCGGTGGCCAGCAGACCCTTTCTCAGGATGCCATCTTTGGCCTGACTCTTCTGCCGCCTCCTTCCCCACTTAAGGACGCTTGTGACTACACTGAGTCCAGCAGATCGTCCAGATGAATCTGTAGTTTAAAGTCAGCCGACTGGCACCCTCCATTCCGACCTTGTAGAGCCTAAGCCTGCAGCCTTACTTCTCCTTTGCCGTGGAACCTTGCATGTTCACAGGTCCTGGGGATGGGACAAGGACACCTTGGGGGCCGGTGTTCTGCCTGTACCACAGTCCTGGCACTAAGCAGAGGCAGGGTTCCGATGAGAGCAGAGCACATTTCAGTAGGGCAGAGGCTGAGCCTCCTCCTTCCTCTCCGTTCCGCCGGGCCGGGCCCTGCTCGCAGCGTCTCTGGCTCAGGAAATGGTCCTTGAAGGAGTGAGTGAGTGACACAGGGAGCGTCTTGTCCCAGCCTGTCTGCATGTGCGTTTGGAGTTAGGCCCGAGGAAGATGGCACTCGAGAGCAAAAGCAAGCGTGCCCCTTCTCCAGCCACATCACTCACCGCGGTGACCACGCGTAATAGTTTGCTCTGTGTCCTCAGACCTTCCCCAGAGCTCTGCGTGTGCAGCAGGTCGTGTGCGTGCTTCCTTCCCATCTCGAGGCCGGAGTCCCTTCACGTAGATCCGGTTTTAACTGGCTCAAGTTTCAGCTTGAGTCACATTCCAGTCCTGCCTCCCCGAGACTGCTTGGACTGGAACGTTTCTGAGTCTCCTGTTGTCTTGGGTCGCGGCTCTAAGTGGCTGCCTCTTCTCTGTTCAGTGGGTCTGCTTTCATTCGCAAAAGAGCCTTCATTTTGAGCCCTGGGTTCCCTGTGCCCAACTTCACCTCTCTGGGGTGGTGGGTAGCTGAGAAGGGAGCCCCTGAGCCCTCGGTCCCTTTGGGGTGAGTGGGGAAAGACTTGAGGCTCAACAGACTGAGTGAGTGTTCGGAGGGGTGGAGGGGCTGCAGGTACTCTCCGCAGTGGCAGGATCCGTGGAGTTTGGACTCGGCCGGAAGCCACAGAAGACACTAAACAACCCAACAGCAAGTGTCCTGCAGCCCAGCCCCGGGCGAAGGCCTGTGGAAAACGACACGCGCGGGGCGGCCTTTGTCCCCGAGAAGCGGTGGTCGGAGGGACAGGCTGGAGGCAGTGAAGAGAATAGGGCCCCCGCGCTGGTCCTGTGCAGAGCGAAGGCTGCACCAGCGCCGCCGGCTCTTCCAGGACCTCAAAGCTTGGCTGGATTTCTCGGAAACGGAGGCTTCAACCGAATGTCTCTGCTCTGAGCTGTTTTACGTATTAAAGTTCGCTGAGGAGTTTATTTGAATAAAGACACTACCACTTTCAAAAGTTTAAAGATCAAGGTTTTAGAAGGTGGAAAAGTTCTCTGGTCAGGTCAGCTGAGCGGATGGATACGAGTGTGAAGCAGTCAGGAAAGACTTTCTGGGGCTTTCCAAGGGCCTTGTAGGATGAAGGTGGGAGGGTGCCCAGGCCAAAGAGGGCCCTGAGGGCCCAGCTCCCGTTTCACTGAAGAGGACGCTGGGCCTTGGGAGGTAAGGCACCTGGCTCAGGCCCCTCGCCTAGGAAGCAGCAGCCTGTGTGCACCTCCACAGGGCCAAGGGCCCACCCACTGGCTCCCTCCCTCCCGCCCTCCCTCAGGCCACATCCGCTGCCTTCGCTCCCCGCACTGTAGCTATCGCTCCTGCACAGGCTAGTCCTTAGACCCATTGCCAGGGCCATCTCTCCCCGCCGGACATTTCTCTGTTCTCCCATCAGTTTTTCTCTGGATTTTGCCCAGCAGCCTACACAAAGCTATTTCTCCCTTCTTACCCCTCCTCCTTCCCTAGCCACTGTCCCATTTGTCCATAAACTTGCATCCGCTTTGTGGAATGTCAGCTCCTTCAGGTCAGGATGCTTGCCTGTCTCACTGGTATCTATCCCCAGTGCCCAGCACCGAATAGGTCAGGGGTGGGCAAACTTTTTCATTCGAGGGCCACAATGGGTTCTTAACTGGACCGGAGGGCCGGAACAAAAGCATGGATGGAGTGTTTGTGTGAACTAATATAAATTCAAAGTAAAGGAGCGGAGGGGAGAGCAAGAGAACCGGATAGAAGAGCCGGATCCGGCCTGCGGGCCGTAGTTTGCCCAAGGCTGGAATAGGTGCTGCTTAAGTAGGTATTTGGTGAGTGAATGAATGAATGAAGTGCCCCTACCGTGAGTCAGGGTGTATACTCACTCCCTGGGTGACCCGAGCAGAACTGCAGCTTTAAATACCATTCTTGTGCTCACAACTCCTGCCTTGACCCTCCAGCCCAGACCTCTCCCCTCGGTCCCAACCTCTCCGAATTGCCCACGGACATCTCTACTTGGGCTACGCGTTCTCTCAAGCTTGGCACGGCGGGGCGGAGCCCAGTCTTCCCCTCGTCCCCAGTCAGTCTAGTCTTCCTCAGTCTCTTCTTCCTGAGGAGCTGGCCACCTCGTTCTTGTTTTCTTGGGTCAAACCCTCCGTCATCCTCTTGTCTCTCAGAACCACATCAGACCATCGGCCAATCTGTTAGCCCCACCCCCAGATGTGTTCAGAATTCACCTCCTGTCTCCACCTCCACGGTGGCTCCCCTGTCCAAGCTGTCGCTTGCCTGGTTCCTGGGACAGTCTTCCAGCCAGTCTGGCTTCTTACCTTTGCCCAGTGTGGCCTGGTCTCAGAGCAGCCGGTGTCCCTGTTGAACACCCAAGTCTCGTCCTGGTGACGTGATCCTCACCCCAGGATCTTTCCTGTCCCTGCACCCTCTCACTGCAGGCACTGGCCTTGCTGTTCCTGCAGCAGCAGGTGCGCTCTGCAGCGGCACCTGCACTGCCTTCCTCCCACCAGATGCTGCTCCCCCAGCTCTCTGCTGAGCTGGCCCCTCACTTCCTGTCCATCTTTGCTCACAGGTCAGCATCCTGAGACCCTCCCTGTCCCCTTCCCTGGCGTATGTTTATTCCTTTGCATCTGTCTGCATATATCCTGTCGCATCTCTTGTTTATTCTCATTGATTGGCTCTCATCACTGGAACATGAATTCCAAGAAAGCCACTTGCTCTGCTCCATGCGCTACCATTCCCCTAGCAACTGGAACTGTGGGGCAGAGCGTGGTAGCCTAATAAGTTATTGTTGATAAAGGAGCGAATGAGCGGGATTCAGCCTGTCCTCAAGGAGCTTCTAGTTTGTCAGGAGACAGACCAGCTTCTGAGTACAAAGCAGAATTTGCTCAGTTTGGGCTTCCCGCACACCAGGCACTGGGCTCTGGAAACGGGGGTGTGTGTGCGGAGACCTTCAGGAACATCCTCCTAGTGGGGTGTCTGGAGGGCCCTGACCCTGCTCTCTGCTCCCATTCCTGCCCAGGTCCCCCTTCGGGCCTTCGCGGGACGCTGGATCTCCAGGTTATCCGGGTGGATGGAGGAGTCCCCGGCAGTCAGCCTCCTGCAAGACTGGTCCGAGCATCCCCAGGGCACCAAGGGTGTGGGAGCAGGTGACACCCCAGACCGCCTGCGGTTTTGTTGGAATCAGCACCACGGGGGTGGCGAGAAGCAGGGGGTGGTGTACAGGTTCCTGCTTTCCGGGGCGGGGGTGGAGGAGGCCGCGTCTCTCGGCTTCTCGGAGCTTCCGCCCTGCCACCTGATGAAGAGTGCCAAGGCAGGACGGAGGCGGGGAGGGCAGAGAGAAGTGCCCACCCAGCAGGGGGGGGGGGGGCGTGGCTGAGGCTGTGTGCTGGCAGGGCACTGGGCCTGTGGAGAACCCCGCCCGATCCCTTTGCTGACCCGCACCTCTCCGTCCCACCTCCTCCCACCCTCAGCCGCTCACCATTCTCCTTTGGCACAGTGCCTTACACCAGAAAGAGGAGGTCACCACGGGGTTTGAGCTGAGTCCCACTACCTCGGAGGACGCCTCTCCTCCCCCCTGTTCAGGCCCCTAAACCAGGAGGCCTCCATTACCTCTTCCCGCTCCGTCCCTGCAGGAGGCCAAGCAGCCCGCCTGGGGCTTCATTCGCTCCCACTCCTTGTCCCTGTGTTCCGGTTGTATATAAATCTCCTTATTGACAATAAATTATTTTTTTTTATTAAGAGAGTTCCGTCTGGGCCATCATTGGGGGGAGGGGCTTGCTAGGAGGATAGCTGGCCTCCTGGGGTGACCTTGAGGGGCAGGAGGGCTGAAAGGGTGTCCAGGGCAGGGCCTTGTTGGTCCAGAGGCCTAGGTCTGCCTGGGCGTCAGGCACAGAGAAGCACCCCCCTCCCTCCCCTGCCCTGGACAGGAGCTTGCTGACTCCCAGGCCACTGTCCGAGAAGCCACCGCCCAGGGTCCTCACCCGAGGAGGTGAGGCTTAACCTGACCTTTTTAAAGGGAAGTGGTGGCCAGCCTGCCGCTGGAGAGATGCGTCCCCTCCCCCGCCCCACAGTGGGAGGGTGGGCACGCGGGTCCTAAATGCAGCCCTGCCTTCAACAGTTGAGCTGAACACTTTGGTTTAATTGAACCCGAGCCTTTGTCCTGTTTCCCGTTCCCCAGACCAGGAGGTGGTCCACCTTGGGTCTCTTCACCAGATTCCTTCTCATCCGAAACTACCATCACAGGCCAGTGATGGTGAGGACTGGTTTTTCCCGTTGGTGGTATGGCATTCTGAAGAAGGGCCCGGGAGCTTCCCCCAGACCCCACACAGCACTGCCCCGTTTGGAGTTCAGGGGCAGGTGGGTTAAAGGGGCGGGTACCCCGTCTGCTCCTGATAAATACTGAGTGTTCAGGGAGAGGGCGTGGCTAGGACCGGGGGCAGCGGTTCCCCTATGGCACTGACTCAGCCAGGTTTGAGACCATCCAGAAAGCCAGTCCCGAAATCAGGGAGGACCTGATTTAGAAGGATCTGGCCCTGAGGTCGCTGTCGCCTGAGCTGGTGTCACTTGATCCAGACCGGATGTGAGGAATCTGTGATCTCACTCATGGGACTTGGTCCTTTCTCCCCATCTGACTCACTTGGAGCCCAAGGATGTACCGGGGGGGGGGGGGGGGGGGCCTTATCTAGGGGAGATTAGAAGACCAGTGCTGCGTGGTGGAGAGAGTCAGCGGGCAGAGATTCCCGACCCACTGTGTGGCGTCAGGCGGGCCATGGGATTTTGGTGTCTGCCACCATTGGTGCAGGTTGGCAACACTTGTGTCCTCCCTAACAGGAAGGAATGAATGATGCTGGAAATCTGGCTCTGAACCCGGAATGTGAATTATTGCAGTTGATTACTCTTCATCCTTTCAATCATGTGACTGTTTACATTATGCCGACGTGCTTTCGCACAACGTGGCTGTGTTGCTGGATGTTCACAATTGAGAAAACGTATATACAAGCTCGTTGTAAAATCGTGAAGCTAGATGCACCCTCACCACTGTCAACATGATTCATGGTTTGACCCACTAGACTGTGAGCTCCTTCCGGGCAGGGACCAGTTTGCAGTGACTTCGTTTTCCTAGAGCCCTGCATAGGGCCTGGCACATAGTAGGTGCTCAATAAATGTTTGTCAAGTGCCCTCTTGGCTTGTATTTGTATGTGACATTTTTTCAACGTAAGCTGGTCCCTGGAGTACAGTTCTCCGCATAGGGCGGCTGCCACGGTGACAGCAGCCCCACATCCCAGCTGGCAGGGGTCCGCCCAGCCTCGGCCAGGACCGTAGGGACTAGGTACAGGGGTGGGCAAACTTTTTGACTCGAGGGCCACAATGGGTTCTTAAACTGGACCGGAGGGCCGGAACAAAAGCATGGATGGAGTGTTTGTGTGAACTAATATAAATTCAAAGTAAAGGAGCGGAGGGGAGAGCAAGAGAACCCTCCGCTCTTTCAGCTCCGCGGGCCGGATAGAACAGCCGAACGGGCCGGATCCGGCCCGCGGGCCGTAGTTTTCCCACGGCTGGTAGGAGCATGTGTGGCTGGGAGCTGCCACTGGGCACCTCTGGGCTCCAGGAAGAAAGAGGTAGAGAGCAGGGAGCCAAGGGCATGACTCCACCCGGAATAGAGGGAAGTTT
Organism: Plecotus auritus; assembly: GCF_963455305.1. Taxonomy (NCBI): domain Eukaryota; kingdom Metazoa; phylum Chordata; class Mammalia; order Chiroptera; family Vespertilionidae; genus Plecotus; species Plecotus auritus. The sequence goes on along the minus strand of NC_137783.1, from coordinate 151,767,122 downwards.
CTGAATGTAGGGCCGATGGCTCGGGGTCCCCCACGGGACTGGAGCCTCCATCCTGGAACACGAAGGAAGCCTCACAAATACCAGTGCCTCCCAGGGCGGGGTGATGAGAACCAACCATGGCTTGGGGTGAAGGGGTGGGGAAGAGGGTGCCCCTGACTCCTGACACCCAAGCTCCTAGTTCCCAACATTCCTTCGCACCCTGAAGCTGGCCACCTGCTGCCCCTCCCAGTTGTCCTCCTAGATCAAGGACAGTGGTTGGCAAACTCATTAGTCAACAGAGCCAAATATCAGCAGTACAACGATTGAAATTTCTTTTGAGAGCCGAAAACTGACTTCTGCGCATGGGCCACGAAGTTTCAATCGCACTGAACGTGCATGCCCGCACGTGGTATTTTGTGGAAGAGCCACACTCAAGGGGCCAAAGAGCCGCATGTGGCTCGCGAGCCACGGTTTGCCGACCACTGATCAAGGAGATCTTTTTGGATGCCAGTAATAGCCTGTGGGCAAAGCCGGTCAGAGACAAGGGAAGAAGCAGCCCCTCCCCTCCTTGAAGAGAAACCAGTGTGTGAGGGTATGGTTAAGGAGGGGGGCCGGCTGGGCCCTGTGCAGCACCCCATTTGCATCACCGGGCTGTGTAGCTCAAATGAAATGGCATTCTGGGCCCTTTGTAAACTGCAAAGCCCTACACACCCCGGAGGTGTGGCAGAGGCTGGGGGGCTGGGAGAGCAGAGCGTCTCTGATGGGGTTGCAGACCCTCTGTCTCCCCCACCCGGTCTCTTGGGAAGGGAATGCCCAGCTGACCTCCCCAAGGGGCACAAGCAGGGAGGGGGCAGCTGCCTGCAGCTGTGGTGAGGGGGAGGGTGGTTCCACTGCACCCCGGTGTGTCTGGTGGCCCACCTCCTTGGAACCAGGTGCCTCAGCCCAGGCCCCTCCCTAGAGGGAAGGAACAGCATTGTCCCTCGCACAGAATACACCAGTCTCCAGGGAAGGAAGAAGAGCAGGCCTTTGGGGCTCCCCAACACCGTGTCCAAGCCCCAGGCTCCTCAGACCCCACATCGCCGAAGAAGCAGGAGCAGCAAGGGGACAGGGGGTGACCACCCGTGGGCTCAGATTCCACAAAACGAATGAAGATCCCGTGAGCAGGAACAGCCTGGTCCCCACTGTGGGTCACCCCACGTTGTGCCGTGGTATGGGTGAGGAAGCTGAGGCGCTGCGCGATGAGCCAGGTGACGTGTCTGATGTGCCGAGCCCGGGTCTGACCCCAGAGCTGTTGTCTTCTACACTATGCGGCCTGTTCCGGCTTTAGGAAGACTGCCGTCTTCCCGTGAGAGCCCAGGTGGGAGACAGGAAGGTCATTCACGGTGACAAACCTCAGCAGCAGCACCCCGTCCCCTAGCACTCTGATGGTGGTGCCCAGTGTCCTCTTCACCCCAATTTGCAGAGTCCCCCAGGTCCTGGCACTGCTGCGATCGTGCTCTGTGTCCGGCGGTGCCGACTAGAGAGGCTCACTGCAGATGTGGAAGTGTGCCGCGCCAGCACGGCCAAGGGTGAGCCTGAGAGGGGGCGGTGAAGGATTGAGAAAAGACAGACAAGAGAATGAAAGCTGGGTCTCGGTGGGACGCTGTCCTCTCTGATGGAGAGCTGGGGACTACAAGCCGTGTCTTTATTTTATAGCAGATGCCACGAGGCAACGTAAGGGCGTGGTCAAGATGTTTACAACATTCTCATGGGTTTCGATCCTACTCAGTTACATGCTCCTGAACTCTATCAAGCCCACATCACTCAGACACGTGGGGCCACGTGTTCAGACCACAGGCTCAAGCTTACAACTCTAGCTGTTGGCTATGATTGTGCTGGGAGGCTCTGCCCTCCAAGCTGGGACTTGCACGTGGCCACGAGAGGACTGTGCCCTCTCATCAGTCCGAGGCTTGAACCTGTCCCAACGCTGCAGCCGCGCCCCACATGGAAGCATGCTCATGTTGCCTGTCCTGCTGACAGTGGCTGGGAACCAAGCAGAGGGCTTTGATGGAGGAGGACCTGATCCTCACCTCCCCCTTTTCTCCAGAAGTTGGCTCCTGGGCCCCTGGGTGGGCCCTGCCTGCTGACCCTGGCCTCACCCAGGAACCTGTGACCCCGGCTAGGCTGGGCTTGGTATCTGGAGGCTACAGAAGCCGTGGCTGGTACAGTGATGTCCACATGAGCTTGGGCCTCTAGGGGGCAGAGCATTGGGCGGGTGGCTTCTCCTAGCCAGACTGTCATTTCCCCTCACTTCCTTTCCCTGACGTGAGGCGAGTCCTCTTGCCCACCATGGAACCCACGTCTTCGTGGGTGAGCAGTTTGCCTCTGAGAGACTCGCCCCTGGCCCCCCGAAGTCAGAACTGGTGGAGACAGCTGTCTGCAGACGGTGGCTCGGAGCTCAGGCTTGAGAGGCCACGCAGATCCCAGCCCACAGCTGTGAGATGCGTGAGATGCATGCGCTGCTCCAGGTGCTGGGGATACAGCCATGAACATATAGCCACGAACAAGAGAGACAGCCCACTCCCTGCCCCCGCCCCCTCCAGGGGAGACACAGCAAACCAGGTTCTGGGTGTGTCCCGCAGGGAGGATGCTGGGAGGAAAAACCAGCTGTCATGGAGGGGCACTTTTTGTTGTTATTGTTCTTTTTTTGATCATGGACATTTTTTTTCTTGTTTTATCTTTTCTGTTTTTTATTTTAATATGTTTTTATTGATTTCAGAGAGAGGAAGGGAAAGTGAGAGAGAGATAGAAACATCTATCAGCTGCCTCCTACACACCCCCGACTGGGGATCAAGCCCACAACCTGGGCATGTGCCCTGACCAGGAATCGAACCGAGATGTCCTGGTGCATGCGTCAACACTCAGCCAGTGAGCCACACCGGCCGGGCTGATCATGGACATTTTCAAACACACCCGAAAGAAGACAGAGAATAGCATAAAAAATGCCCATGTACCCAACTTCAACAAATATGGGCAATTCGGTTTCTCTTTATCTCCCCCCATCTCTCTTCCTTCTGGACTGTTTTAAAGCAAATCCCAGACATTATATTATTTCATCTGTAAATAGGTCTGTTTGTATCTCTAGGCGATTAACACTCTGTTCATGTCATTATCACACTTTAAAAATTAATAGCCTAGCCAGCAAGGCTCAGTGGTTGAGCATCGACCTATGAACCAGGAGGCTGTGGTTTGATTCCCGGTCAGGGCACATGCTCGGGTTGTGGGCTTGATCCCTCATGTGGGGCACGCAGGAGGCAATGGATCAATGATTCTCTCTCATTGATGTTTTCATCTCTTTCCCCCTCTCCCTTCCTCTCTGAAATCAATAAAAAAATATTTTTTAAAAATTAATAATCCCTTAATGTCATCTAGTACATAGTCAGTGTTACCATTACCCAATTGGTCCAAGAATATCTTTTAAAAGTTTGTTGAACCAAGATGGCAGCATAGGTAAACATCTGTACTCACCGCCTCCCACAACAACATCAAAATTATCATCCAGAACCGCCTGAAAGCTGGCTGAGTGGAAGTCCTACAACCAGAGACATGAAGAAGAAAGTAGGTTGAGACCTGTAGGAGGGGTGGAGGCGCCGAACAGGCTGGTCTGGCACCCAATCAGAAGACGCTCAACTACAAGGCTGTGTGTGCACACGGGGTGCACCTAGAGGACACCCACCGTACAGGACACCCACTCCACAAGGTCACTCTTCCAACTCCAAGAGACACAGCAGCTCTACCCAACACATAGAGCAAACACAGGGAAGCAGCCAACATGCAAAGACAAAGAAACATGTCACAAAGGAAAGAAATGGAAGCAAGCAAACTACTGGATACAGGTTTAAAGCCATGGTTATACGGTTACTCAAGGATCTTAGTGAGAAGGTGAAAGACGTGAAAAAGGACCAGTCAGAAATTAAGCATTCACTCACTGAAATAAAGAACAACTTACAGTCCTGACCGGTTTGGCTCAGTGGATGGAGCGTTGGCCTGCAGACTGAAGGGTCCCAGGTTTGATTCCGGCCAAGGGCACATGCCTGGGTTGCAGGCTCAATCCCCAGTAGAGGGCATGCTGGAGGCAGCCGATCAATGATTCTCTTTCATCATTGATGTTCCTGTCTCTCTCTTCCTCTCCCAAATCAATAAAAATATATTAAAATAATTAATTAATTAATTAATTATTTTTTAAAAAACCAAAAACTTACAGGGATTCAACAGTAGAGGATTACCAGAATCAAATCAACAATATGGAATATGAGGAAGCAAAAAAACACCCAATCAGAAGAGCAAAATGAATTAAAAATATGAAGAAAGTGTAAGGAGCCTCTGGACAACATCAAGCATACCAACATTCACATTATGGTGCCAGAAAGGGAAGAGAGAAAGCAAGATATTGAAAACCTATTTTTTTTTTGGGGGGGGGACAATGGGGAATAAGGACACATATGTAATACCTTAAGAAAGAAAGACAGACAGAAAGAAAACCTATTTGAAGAAATAATGACAGGAAACTTCCCCCACCTGGTGAAAGAAATAGACTTACGAGTCCAGGAAGTGCAGTGAGTCCCAAACAAGAGGAACCCAAAGAGGCCCACACCAAGACACATCACAATTAAAATGCCAAGAGCGAAAGACAAAGAGAGAATCTTGAAAGCAGCAAGAGAAAAGCAGTTACCTACAAGGGAGCACCCATATGGCTGTCAGCTGATTTCTCAACAGAAACTATGCAGGCCAGAAGGGAGTGGCAAGAAATATTCAAAGTGATGAATAGCAAGGACTACAACCAAGATTACTCTACCCAGCAACACTCTCATTTAGAATTGAAGGTCAGATAAAGAGCTTCACAGACAAGAAAAAGATAAAGGAGTTCATCACCGCCAAACCAGTGGGGCAGGGACCGAGTGGAGGGGGCAATTGGGGGGAGGGAGGGAACGGGGACATCTATGATACTCTCAGCAATAAAGATTTAAAAAATTAAATAAGTAAAAGTTTTTTTAAATTGTATGAAATACATGTAACATTTGCCATCGTAACCACTCTTTAAAATATATAAATAAATATATAGATATATATATTCTTATTGATTTCAGAGAAGAAGGGGGAGGGAGAGAAAGATAGAAACATAAATGATGGGAGAGAATCATGGATTATCTGCCTCATGAACGCCCCACACTGGGGATCAAGCCCACAACCCGGGCATGTGCCCTGATTGGGAATTGAACTGTAATCTCCTGGTTCATAGGTCAACACTCAATCCCTGAGCCACACCAGATAGCTGTAACCACTCTTTTTTTAAAAAAATATATATATATGTGTTTTTATTGATTTTTAGAGAAAGGAGGAGAGGGAGAGAGAAGCATTGATCAGCTGCCTCCTGCACGCCCCCTTCTAGGGAACGAGCCTGCAACCGGGGCATGTGCCCTGACTGGAAATCCGACTGATGACCTTTTGGTGCCCAGGACAGCGCTCAACCAGCTAAGCCACACTGGCCGGGGCAGCCACCTTAAGTGTGCGGTTCTGTAGTAAGTACATTCCTGTGGTGCAACCAACCTCCAGGACTCTGAATATCTTTTGGCAGCTGGTTTGTTTGGATCAGGGTCTGAGTAAGGTGCACGCATTGCATTGGGCTGGTATGTTTCAGCCTGTAACAACCTTTCTTTCCTCTGTTTTTCCTTCTTTCTTTTTCCTTGATTAAAAACACTGTGCTCTGCCTGGCCTGCGTGGCTCGGTGGTTGAGCGTCGTTGACCTATGAACCAGGAGGTCACGGTTTGATTCCCAGTCGGGGCACATGCCCAGGTTGTGGGCTCCATCCCCAGTGTGGGGCATGCAGGAGGCAGCTGATCGATGATTCTCTCTCATCGTGGATGTTTCTACCCCTCTCCCTCTCTGAAATCAATAAAAATAATATTAAAAAAAGAAATTAAAAAAAAAGAAAACACAACACTGTGGTCTGTAGACAGAATGTCCTGTTCTGGATCTGGCTGATTGCGTACCCGTTAGGGGTTCGCACGTTCCTCTGCGGGGGGATGCTGTGTGGAGATGAGGGCTTCCATGGAGAGCCGTGCAGCTGAATAGGGAAAGGGAGTTCCGGGCAGAGGGGACAAGGAGGCCGAAACCCTGGGGCTTTGTTCCCCGGGGGCTCCCAGACATCCTGCCTGCATGGCAGACATTGTTGGAGGCACCCAGGACCCCGCTGGGAACCAGAAAATGTGCCTGCTCTCCTTGGGGCTGGGGACCTAGACGCTGCAGGCCTGCAGGTACGTGGGGAAATCATCTTGGCAGACTGGCGGGTCGTTGCCTGCCTGCCCCACCTCCTCCAGGAAGCCAGGCAGAGCCCTGGACACCAGCTGGTGCCAACTCGGAGCCTGAGGCTGCTGTCGGCTTGTCTGACGTCCTCCCCCAGAGGGGAACCCCCTGAGGGCTGCTTCTTTCATGCTCCCACTCCTGCCAGTCCTTCCTGGCGGCCCTCTGCATGTCCTTGGGATCAGATTCAGTGTCACCTCCTCTGAGCAGCTTTCTTTTTTTTTTTTTAATATATTTTATTGATATTTTACAGAGAGGAAGGGAGAGTGATAGAGAGCTAGAAATATCGATGAGAGAGAAACATCGATCAGCTGCCTCCTGCACACCTCCCGCTGGGGATGTGCCCGCAACCAAGGTACATGCCCTTGACCGGAATCGAACCTGGGACCCTTCAGTCCGCAGGCCGACGCTCTATCCACTGAGCCAAACCGGTTTTGGCTCTGAGCAGCTTTCTTACCTTCAAACCTAAAACATCGTTTTCCTCTGGAAAGAGCACTTACTTGAAACAAACAAACAAACAAAAAAAAAACCCTCCATTTTCACGAGTTACATTAAACCCAGCATGCGCTGAAACGGGAAACCCAGCTTCCTAGAGTAAACGTGATGACCCCGAAGATGTTTCAATTCCCTGGAAAAGTCTGTTTTCACCAAGTTACTCCGTCCAATCCAGTCCCGTGCTCCCACAGGCTCCAGATCCTTTGCTTTGGGTATCCGCTCTGCGCCCCATGAAAAGCTGCCCACTTCCGCTTTCTCCTTTGCTTCTCACAGGGCCTCTGCCAAAACCAGCCTGGCCCCCGAATCGGCCTTCTCGGCGATGGAGGCTGCAGAACCCTCAGACAGGGAGTGACCCGTGTGGGGTGTGGCTTGGTCCAAAGGGCACCTCTCCCAGGAAGACGGACTGTGAAGGTGCCCTCCCTCAGGTTGGCATGCAGTGGCCTCTGGGAGCAGCGGGACCTTTCTTCTGCAGAAAACATGTGAGCCAGGCTGGCAGGGGCATCGTCCCTCCATGCCAGGCACGAGTCCAGGTCATGGGTGAGGCAGGGCAAGCCGAGTGCTGTTGCTGGGTTAGGGTTTTGGAGAGTGTCTTAGCCCATCCGGGCTGCTGCCACAAAATACCACAGACTCACGGCTTACAAACAACAAATGCACTTCTCACTGTTCTGGAGGCTGGGAAGTCCAAGATCAAAGCACTGGCCGATTCGGTGTCTGGCCAGGGCCCTCTTCCTGGTTTATAGAAGGCAGTCTTCTCGCTGCGTCCTCACACGGTGGAAGGAGCAAAGGAGCTCTGGGAAATTGCTTTTCTTTCTTTTTAAAAAAATATACATTTTTATTGATTTCAGAGAGAAAGGGAGAGGGAGAGAGAGACAGAAACATCAATGCTGAGAGAGAATCATTGATAGGCTGCCTCCTGCATGCCCCCCACCCGGGGACCGAGCCCACAACCTGGGCATATGCCCTTGAATGGAATTGAACCCGGGACCCCTCAGTCTGCAATCCGACGCTCTATCCTCTGAGCCAAACTGCTAGGGTGAAATTGCTTTTCTAAGGGTACGAATCCCATTATGCCCATTGGGGTACATGGAGCCCTACGGCCTAATCACCTCCAAAGGCCCCGCCTTCTAATACCATCACCGTGGGGGCTAGGTTTTCAACATAGGAATCTTGCCGGCGGGGGGCGGGGGGGAGGAGGGGGAGTACACATTCTATTTATAGCATTCTAGAAGGCCCCCGAGAGCAAAGGGTTCAGCTACCCCTCATTGTACAGACAAGGGGCCTGGGACCCTGCGGGGGAAACAGAGTTACCTAATGGCTCACGTGATCCATTTGTGACAGAGCTGGGACAGAATGGGCTCTCTGACTTTTTTTTTTTTTTTTTTTTTTTTGGTTCTTTGACTTCTGATCCACTGTCGTCCTTCTGGGAAATGGGGAGGATGTAGCCGAGAAATGTGAGGCCCCGGAGTCTGGCTAGAGTATGCTGGTAATAACAGCAACCCACACGAAGTGCTGGCCTCCATGCCCCTGTCTAAGCATGTTTAATGTATTAACTCAGGCATCCTCAAACTATGGCCCGCGGGCCACATGCGGCCCGCCGAGGACATGTATCCGGCCCGCCAGGTGCCGCTGCCTGTCCTGCTTAGCAGCCGACTCGTCCCGGGCCTGCAGTGCGCATAGGAATTTGTTCATAGTTTTTTTTTAAACTATAGTCCGGCCCTCCAACGGTCTGAGGGACAGTGAACTGGCCCCGTTTAAAAAGTTTGAGGACCCCTGTAACTCATTATAGCCTCACAGCTCAACCCCATGTGGCCGGTGCGTTTACTGTCCCTATTTAAAAGATGGGAAGATGGCCCTGACCGGTTTGGCTCAGTGGATAGAGCATCGGCCTGTGGACTGAGGGGTCCCAGGTTCGATTCCGGTCGGGGGCATGTGCCTTGGTTGCGGGCACATTCCCAGTGGGGGGTGTGCAGGAGGCGGCTGATCGGTGTTTCTCTCTCATCGATGTTTCTAGCTTTCTGTCCCTCTCCATTCCTCTCTGTAAAGAATCAATAAAATATATATTAAAAAATGTTAAAAAAAAAAGATGGGAAGATGAAGGTCGACAGAGGTGAGGCCGCTTGCCTAAGAGCACATGCGACTGGGGAGCAGCGGGCTGTGAAGTCCGTGTGCTGGCCCTCTGCCCCACACGGTGCCCCTCCAGGCCGATTCCCCAATGCCCACTCCCCTGGCAAGGGACCGGGCTCCCCTGGGCTTTGCTTTCCTTACTAACAGACTGAGTAGCAGCGCGCCCCGCGTACCGTACCTGCCATAACATCCACACCCTGCACAGCTCTCACCGCGTGAGCAAAACCAGGAAAGGGGCCGAGACGGGCAGTTCCTGTCCTTGTGTAGCTCACGTCCTGGTTGTCCCGGTGGTGGCTGGACAGGGGGTGCCGAAAATACACATTTCTTTTTTTTTTTTAATATATTTTATTGATTTTTTACAGAGAGGAAGGGAGAGGAATAGAGAGTTAGAAACATTGATGGGAGAGAAACATCAATCAGCTGCCTCCTGCACACCTCCTACTGGGGATGTGCCCACAACCAAGGTACATGCCCTTGACCGGAATCGAACCTGGGACCTTTCAGTCTGCAGGCCGATGCTCTATCCACTGAGCCAAACCAGTTAGGGCCGAAAATACACATTTCTAGTTCATCACTTCTAAGGTGCACACTTTCTCACACTCTGCCATCTCTAAAATGTTCTAAATTCAATATGGTCCGTGGCAATAGGGGCCAAGCGTGTGATGGAACTTCAGAGACACCAAGAAAAGTAGGGTGAAGCTCTGCAGGATGGGAGTTGGGGGGTTCCGAGGAGTGAGAGGGCAGGAGCGGGCCTTGCCCTCCGTGACCAGTTTCTGGGCCACTCCCCACCCTCCAAGTGGCCTGCCCAGAGCGAGCCTGCCCCTGGCTCCATGGCGGGGAGGCCTGAGAAGCAATGCCCTGTTGCAGAGAATAGGGTGAGAATAGGGTGTCTTCCACTCCAGCACCCTGCCCTCCCTTTGCTTCTTTCCTCCCTGCCCGCCACGGAGGGGTTGCTACTCTAAGGCCTCGTGTGCCTGCTGGGGTCGGGAATCCCACACATCTGCCCTCTCCGGTTCAAGTGTGCGTCACACCTGCCCTGGAGCACTGGCCCTGTGTTGTTTGTATGAAAAATAATACGATAATGAATAAATAGCCTGGGCGGCGTGGCTCAGTCAGTGGTTGAGCGTCAACCTATGAACCAGGAGGTCACGGTTCGATTCCTGGTCAGGGCACATGCCCAGGTTGCAGGCTCGATCCCCAGTGGGGGGGGGCGTGCAGGAGGCAGTCGATCAATGATTCTCTCTCATCATTGATTTTTCTATCTCTTTCTCCCTCTCCCTTTCTCTCTGAAATCAATAAAAATGTATTAAAAATAAATTTATTTTAAAAATAGTAATACAAGTGCCGAAACCGGTTTGGCTCAGTGGATAGAGCGTCGGCCTGCGGACTGAAGGGTCCCGGGTTCGATTCCGGTCAAGGGCATGTACCTTGGTTGCGGGCACATCTCCAGTGGGGGGTGTGCAGGAGGCAGCTGATTGATGTTTCTCTCTCATCGATGTTTCTAGCTCTCTATCCCTCTCCCTTCCTCTCTGTAAAATATTAATAAAATATATTTTTTTTAAAAAAAGGAGTAATTTAAAAAAAAATAGTAATACAAGAATAAATTCTGTGTTTCGTGTACTCACACTGTAAACCTACCTTTGCGTACCCCTGTATACCTCAAATCCGACCACTTCCTCTGCCGCTGTCTTCTCTAAGCCTCTGCCATCTCTCACTTGATTTATCATGACAGCCTCCTTCCTGCACTCCTGCCCCTTCACTCTATTCTCTTTTTTTAAAAATATATTTTATTGATTTTTTTTTTACAGGAAGGAAGGGAGAAGGATAGAGAGCTAGAAACATCTATGAGAGAGAAACATCGATCAGCTGCCTCCTGCACACCCCCTACTGGGTATGTGCCCGCAACCAAGGTACATGCCCTTGACCGGAATCGAACCTGGGACCCTTGAGTCCTCAGGCCGACGCTCTATCCACTGAGCCAAACCGGTCAGGGCTCCTTCACTCTCTTCTCAGCCCAGCAGCCAGCCCGATCATCTCACTCCCAGGGAAGCCACAGCAGTGGCCCCCGGCTCGGCCTTTCTGCCCTCTTCTCCTACTGCTGCTCTCCTCCTGGCTCACTCTGCTCCAGTCTCATTGGCCTCCTCTTTCTTTCTTTCTTTCTTTCTTTCTTTCTTTCTTTCTTTCTTTCTTCCTTTTTCTTTCTTTCTTGAAATATATTTTTATTGATTTCAGAGAGGAAGGGAGAGGGAAAGAGAGGTAGACACATCAATGATGAGAGAGAATCATTGATCAGCTGCCTCTCGCATGCCCCACACTGGGGATGCAGCCTGCAACTAGGGCATGTGCCCTGACTGGGAATCGGGAATCGAACCGTGACCTCCTGGTTCTTAGATCAATGCTCAACCACTGAGCCGCGCCCGCCTGGGCAGCCTCCTTATTCTTTAAATAGCCAGGCCTGCTCCTGCCCCAGGGCCTTGGCTCTGACTGTCACCTCTTTCTGGAATGTTCTTCTCCAATATCTGCAGAGCTCACTCCCTTTCCTCTTTCAAGTCTTTGCTCTAGTGCAGCCGTGGGCAAACTACGGCCCGCGGGCCGGATCCGGCCCGTTCGGCTGTTCTATCCAGCCCGCAGAGCTGAAAGAGCGGAGGGTTCTCTTGCTCTCCCCTCCGCTCCTTTACTTTGAATTTATATTAGTTCACACAAACACTCCATCCATGCTTTTGTTCCGGCCCTCCGGTCCAGTTTAAGAACCCATTGTGGCCCTCGAGTCAAAAAGTTTGCCCACCTCTGCGTGTCACCTTCTCAGTGAGGCCTACATTGACCATCTTAGTACTGCAACTACTTTTCCACCCGCCTTGCCCTGCAATTCTGATCCCCCTTATAGCTAGCTCTATTTCCCCCGTGGCATTTAATTCTTTTTTTTAAATACGTATTTTATTGATTTTTTTACAGAGAGGAAGGGAGAGGGATAGAGAGTTAGAAACATTGATGAGAGAGAAACATCGATCAGCTGCCTCCTGCACACCTTCTACTGGGGATGTGCCTGAAACCAAGGTACATGCCCTTGACCGGAATCGAAGCCGGGACCTTTCAGTCCGCAGGCCAACGCTCTATCCACTGAGCCAAACCGGCCAGGCTAATTCTTACTATTATGTTTGTTGTCTATCTCCACGCGGCGGGCGGGGGGAGGGGGGAGGGCATTGAGATGTAAGTTCCCTGATAGCAGAGATCCTTACTTATTTATACCTGAAGAGCCTAGAACAATGCCTTGCACATCATAGGTGCTCAATAGAGATTTGTGGGTGAATGAATTTGCAAATTAGAGAGGGATAAATGTGTGGTAATGTATAATTAATCTTTGAGGAGAAGTAGGTGGGTTCAGGGATTTGAGAAGGTAATATCTGAACTGGATCTTGGAGGACACCGGGAAGCTGAGGTAGGTGACTGGCAATTGTTCAGCCTGGACAAAAGCATGGAGGTGGGAGAGCTTGGTAGCAGGGCAGGCGCTGCGGGGAGGTGTCAACCGGGGATACCTAGTTGGAGAGGGTATTAGCAAGCTAAGTTGAGGCCAGACTGTGCAAAGCTTTAGATGAAGGTACAGGCTTTTCCTACTGCCAGGACCAGCTACAAAACTTACGGGGCACCGCAAATGAAAACGCAGGGCCCCCTTGGTAAAAATTTCAGAGTGACAGTGGAGTATGAGTATTAAATCAAGCTCAAGGCCCTTCTCAGAGGAGGGCTTTGGTGGCTGCACAGGTTATAGGCCCATGAAACCAGCCTGCCTGTCCCGTGAGGGAGCCGGTGAGAGCCCCCAGCAGGACAGACATGTAATTGGAGCTGGACTTAGGAAGATTGTTCTGGCATGTCTGGTGGGGCAGGTTGGAGGGCGTCTAAGCAGAGAGACCAATTAGGCAGCCCTGTGTGGAGAGTGAGGAAGAAGAGGGGACAGGTGGGATGGGGTAAGGGGCAGAGGACAGGGTTGGGAACTTGTGTGACCAGAAGCATGGAGGAAGTAGAGTGTCCTTACACAGAGCATGGGCCGGGGAGACTCCTGAGCACCTACCTTTGCTCCTCCAACCCCTTCCTATTTTCCCTTCTTTCCAGACATCGGCAGCGCCACTCGCTTTGGCCACCAGAGGGCAGATCATTCTCACGGATTTTTCCAGATGAATTTGGGTTTGGGGGGAGGTGTGTGTGCGGGGGCGGGGGTAGAATAGCTTCTGTTCTCACCTCTTCCCTTTTTTCTCCCTCAACTCCTCTGCGTTTCTTCCCCAACTTCTCCCTCAATGGCTGGGTGCCTGAATGGAGCTGGGTGGGCACAGGGAGGTGTAAGTGTCCTGGGGTCGGGTGCACTTGCTAAGAGTGCAGATGGTAGCTGTCGCCTTGGGAAGTATTTTCATACTGTCCTCCGATTGCAGCTGCCTGGCTGCCTCTTTCTCTGGTTGACTTGGCCACGGGCTCTGCTCAAGACACTGTAGCTGCGAGTTGGAAGTCAAGTGTCAGAGGTCCAGCCAGCACCTTCCCCCACGATCCCTGCACCTTTGGGAAGTCGATGGTTGAACCTGGCTCCTGTGGGGATTCTGGCTTCTGCCCACCTTAAGCTGCCTTTGAGCCCGGGGAAAGGGGGGCAAGTTCTAACATGTCTGGAGTACTCTGGGTGGGGGCAGCTTAGAGCCAGAGGAATCAGACTAGTCTACTGCCTCTCCCTGGTGAGACAATCTAGGGCAAAGGGAAGAGTGGGCCCAGGTTGCCACACAGACTTCCTGTTAGAGTCAGGGGCTCTCCAAAGGTGAGTGGGGCCTCAGAGTTCATGAATCCAATGACCCAGCTTTATTGACGGGAAAATGAGGCCCAGGGAAGGAAAGGAACTTCTCCAGGTTCCCATTCTTAGTGCCATCCAGCGGAATTCTCATTTTCAACCGGTTTCTATTTTCTTTTCCTTGAGTGCCTTTGTCTTAGAACTGAAATGTGAATTAAGATGAGAACGTCTCTCTTATCTTACTTTGCAGGAGTATTTAAAAAGGTAACTGGCCCTCACCGGTTTGGCTCAGTGAATGGAGCGTCCGCCTGCGGACTCAAGGGTCCCAGGTTCGATTCCGGTCAAGGGCATGTATCTTGGTTGCGGGCACATCCCCGGTGGGGGGTGTGCAGGAGGCAGCTGATCGATGTTTCTCTCTCATCGATTTTTCTGGCTCTCTGTCCTTCTCCCTTCCTCTCTGTGAAAAATCAATAAAATATAAAAAAATAAAAATAAAAAATAAAAAGGTAACTGGCACTCAGCGGTGTGGCTCTGGTTGAGCATCGATCTATGAGCCAGGATGTCACAGTTTGATTCCTGGTCAAGGCACATGCCTGGGTTTCCTGTTTGATCCCTAGCAGGGGGCGGGCAGGAGGCAGACGATCAATGATCCTCTCATCGTCGATGTTTCTATCTCTCTCTTCCTCTCGAAAATCAATAAAAAATATACTTAAAAAAATAACTAGTACTTTAAAAATAAATGAAAAGGTAGCTGGCAGGATAATATGACTATAGTGTGATGTTTTGTGCTATTTTGAACAATTTAAAGACTTTTTTGGGGGGCGGGGAAAGGTAACTGGAATTCAAAGATGTTATTTAGAATGTGATTCTTTGAATATAGGGACGTCGAGGAGGCTAAACTCAGACACATTATGTGATTTTCCCAAGATCACACAGCATTTTCACTCCACGGGGCTGGGGCGACCTCTGCAGCCTTTCACAGCTGAGAGCCAAGGACGCTGACCTGGTGCTTGTCTGGGACCTGGACGAGAAGCCACGATAGAAGACGGTAGGTGGTAAAGGGCAGGTAGGTAATGGAATAATGCTGTATCTGACAAGTGATAGACATATGGATAGGTTGGGTGACAAACGAGATGGATTTTAGGAGCTGACCCACAACAGACACGCGGATGGGAAGTTGCTTTAGAATCGCAGGGACGCCTAACAGCCTTATTTTCTATTTAGTCAAATAACAACACGCACAGGAGTTCCACGCTCCCTGTTCAAGGTTTGAAAAATACCCGAAAACTGACGGAAAGAAGCGAAGAGTTAGACTCGGTACCACTCGAGGGAATGACCTGGGTCTCGCCGGGCCTCGGGTGTTGCCGGAAATGGCCGACGACCGCCGTCGTCGGCTGCGGGGCGGGGCGGGGGCGTGGCCGGTTCTCCGCACGCGGGACGGCTTCGGGTGTTTCCGGAAACTGCCGAGAGCCAGCTGAAGTGGGCGGGGGAAGGCCTGTGGGCGTGGCTAGAGCACCTGGAGTCGCTTCGTGGATTTCCGAAAACAGAGCCGAAGCTCGGTCTTCGGGATCGAGGAGGCGCGCGCGTCCCCGGGGGTTGCCTTCTTCGGAGTTTCCGGAATTCACCCGTAGTCGGTGGCCGGGAGAAGGAGGCAAGCCGCCCTCCCGTTCCAGGCCGCTTCGGATGTTTCCGGCTGCTGCCGGCGGAAAGAGCCGAGGGCCGGCGGTGGCGGCGGCCATGTTGGGAGCAGCAGGTCCGGCGGCGGCTGCCTGTGTGCCGGGCGCGGAGCAGTGCCGCTGAGGGCAGGGGAGGAGCGAGGCGGGCGGCCGACTGCGGCGGCAGAGAGTAGGCGGAGCGGCGCGGCCCGGCCGAAAGGCGGCACAGCCCAGCCGGGGGTCGGGGGGGTGCGGTCCGGAGCCGCTCGGAGCCGGCGCGGCCTAGCCCGAGCGGCGCATCCCCGGGCTGGCGTGAACGGCTGCCCGGCCTCCCCGCACCCCCGGCCGGGGCCCATGCGGCGGGTGCCTCTGCTGTGAGAAGCCCGCCCGGCCGGCTCCGCGCCTTCCCTTCCCTCCCTTCAAGCTTCTCGGTGCCCTCCCCTGAGATACCGGCGCCATGTCCAGCGCCCGGACTCCCCTACCCACGCTGAACGAGAGGGACACGGAGCAGGTAAGGAGCTCCGAGGGCTCCCGGGATTCTCCGGCTGGGCCCCTGCACCTTGCAGAGCCTTCTCCTTCCTCTGCTCTCCTCGTGCCCCTGCTGCCAACCTGCAAGCTCCAGCTGCCCTGTCATCTGTCTTTCGGCCCCGCACATCCCCCTCCGAGTCCTGTCCTGGGACCCACCTCATCCGGGCTGCAAGCTGCACACTTGTCTTTCTGCTGACCCCCCTTGTCCCCTCACCGCCCTCCTGCGCTCTTCCGTGTTACCTCCCCAGCTTCCTCTTCTCTTCCCTTTTTTCTCGGGGGCCCTTCTGGTCTTCCTCCACCCACGCTCACAGCAGCCACCCTCTGCTCAGCGGATAGCACCCAGCGATTTGCTCCAGGTCGTGGTCCACCTCTTCCTCTGTCTCTCTAGCCTGGTTTCCCCTCCGCCCGCACAGGTTCTCCCAGTGCCTGGGTGTCACCCTCGGGGTCCTCGCCCCGGAATGTGTTCTCGGCCCCTTTCCCCCTCCCAGTTCCCCAGCTTTGTTTTGTTTTTACCCTGCTTCTCCCTTCTCCAAATGGTGCTCTCCCTCTTGCTTGCAACCCACCAGCTCCACCCTCATCACCTTTCCAAATCGTTCGCCTACTCTTTGCTCATCACTTTCCCTTCTTTTCTCCAGAAGCTCCCCGTGCCTCGCGCTGGCATTTGTTGCTTCCGCGTTTCCCCTGCAGCTGTCATGCGCATACTTTTCCCACAGGTTGCCTTTGGGGTTCCAGTCATCACTCCCTTCAGTCTTTGGATCCCTCATGCTCTCTTCCCCGGGGTTTGGCTTTTAAATCTCTGGGCCCCCTATTTCTCACTGCGAGTGCGTTGCCAGCCTTCTTGGCCTCTCCCTAGCAAGGGAAGGATGCTGTCAGCCCACCCCATTAACACAACCTGTTGCTCAGCTCTTTTCCCCGCCTTGCTTCATCACTGCCCTGGCCTTTCTCTCTTACCCCGCAACACGGACCATGATGCCTGCCTGACGCTTCCCTCCTGGATCTGTCCCTTTTCTTAGTACCTTTCTCCGTGCTTGCTGCCTTCCAGTTTCTCTGCTCTCACCCCCTCTTCCTCACTGTGCCTCTTAATCAGGATTGCCCTTCCATGTCCATATTAGTCTCCTGCCTTCTTCACATATTTATTTCCCCACGTGTGCTCCTACCCTCTCCCTTCCTACTCACTAGTCATTGTAGCTTCGCATGCAGGCATTTTGCACACTAGTTTCTGAGCTCCTCTCTCCCCGTCGTCCTGACAATCACGGCTGTGGTTTATCACCCAGGCCTTCGCTTTTCTGTGTCAGCTCACCTCCACCCCTCCCCTTTCTTTCACCATCGCCAGTGTCCCTTGCTGACTGCTCTGTGGAGTGTCCCCTGCCTGTCACACCTTCTTTTGCGGGCTTTAAAAAAAAACTTAACTTGAAAAAGGAGCCCTTCTCCCCTGGGGCCACAGTGCTTTTTGCATCCTTTTGCCTCATTACATTCTTTATGTTTTCCTCTTGTTCCCTGCTTTCCTTTTAGCCCCTTGGGAGCCTTGCTATATTCTCTTGCATGTTAACATCTTTCTCTGAAAAATATTCCCTCTCTTCATCCTTCCTACATTTTCCTCTTGTTACCCCCTCACTCTGTCACCTGGGCAGTCAGGAACTCCAGAAGAGTTCGGGCCTTCGTTTTCCTGCGCAGTGGTTGACCCTTTTATTACGGAGGTTGAGCGAGAGGGATGGTTGACTTCCGTGTCGCCGCTGGACTTGGCCGCTGGTTCTGCATGGGACGGGGTCTTTGGAGGCAGGAGTGTGGTCTGCTTGTCATAGTCTGCCTCGCTGGCCTGCTGCTTCTCTCCTGATGGGAACCACTTTTTCTAGGCCCTCTTGAAGCTGCCTCTTCCATTCCTTTTCCTATCACCATCTTTGGTTTAGCAGGTAAACCCTGCTTAACCAGAGGACTTTCCCAGGCTGTTGATTATGAGCTGGTAGGAGGAGGCCAGTGACTGACTGGCACCCTCAGGCATTTGGGGAGTGGCGATGGAGTGCCGCTCTCAGTGAGGCTGTGGGGGCATCGGGTCCTGCAGCGGAGCACCTGGCTGCCTCAGTGTGGGTTCTTCGTGCTGCTGACACATGTAAATGTGTTCTTGCCATGGCCTTCTTCTTGTGATGTGTGTTAATGTCTTCTCCGTACATGCTGACGCATAGTAGGAACTTGGTGCACACCCATTGGTTTTATGGTAGCAGTAATCAGTGCACCTTTTGGGAATAGAAGCTGCTCTTTGATAACCTTGTGCAGAGCAGTGGCTGCACACATTGTCATTCTGTTCCAGACTACCAGTCACTCATCCCATTCCTGTTCTTTATGGTCTTAGGTTCTCCTGAGCCATTTCACAGCTTCTGCTCATGGTAGCCAGTCTTACTATTAACTTAATATTAAGTCTCATCCTATTAAAAGCACAGACTTTGGAAAACCTTGGATACACCTATCACAGGCAGGTACCTGTATTTTTTAAAGCAAGAAAGAAGACAAGTAGCAGCTCCTTTGGTCACAAGACCAGGGATGTCGGAAGCATTGGGCTCCTTTAGAAGAATTCGTGCCACGCGGGGAGAGCCAGGAAGCTCTTCTGGTCCTGTTGCCGTTCGAGCTAAAGTAGTCGTGGGAGCTCAGTCGCTGCAATAAGCCGAAATGCTCTGACACAGAAAGCAAGCAATTTGGTTGGGCTGATTTCTCCCCCCAAAGGTCCTCTGTCACCTTATTTAGATTTAAATGATTTAAACTGGCTTCACCAGGAAACAGGTAAACAGACGCCACTGGTTGTCCTCAAGTTCCAGCCTCTTCTCTTCCTGTCCCCGTCTTTAAAACATGTGGCTGGTGAGAAGCTGTTCCAGGAGCTCTCTGATCCCATCTGAATTAAACGCACACACACACACACACAGAAGATGTTAAAGCATAAAAATAAACCTTGCGTTGTAGGAAGGCTGCCTGTTTGCTGTCAACTCTGCTTCTACTAGTGAAAGTAGGAGATGAAAGCAAGTCAAGCCCTGTCCTTAGCATGATGGTTGTGACACCTGATTTCGGGTGTGCTTTTTCACAGTCACGGCCTCTTCTTCCTTTTGCAGGAGGGCTGTGACCTCCTGGGCTGGTAGTTTGGGGGATTCTTAGTCTGTGAGCTGAGCTTTCTGTTCACTTTTCCAAATGGCTCCTCTGGCCTGAAGGCTTGGCAGTGGTGAAAGCAATCAGCAAGATGACTGTTTGTCTTCGCAGCCAGCAGCAGCAGTAATAGGTCAGTGTGGAGAGGGGTCCAACTTCCAGAGTTCACCTGTGGCTGCCTAGAGCTTCCTGTGACACCTGTGGAAGGGCTGCATGGCTTCAGGCCTGCTCCACCTCTGGGCCTAAGGAGCCTTTCACTACCCACCCCACTTCTGCTGCAGGGGCAAGGGAGGGTGATACTGTCATTCTTCCAGGGAGGGAGGGGCATTGTGCGTTCTCTCGGTTCTGGGAAGAGGAGTTTAGAACTCTGAGTGAAGAAAGCAAATCCAACATAGGATCCTGAAAAGACCAACGGAACCACTTCAAACACACATATCCCTTGGATCCCAGGGCTGGTTCTGGCAGAGCGTTGCAGTGAATAATTTGGTTCTGGCATCTAGTAGCGAGCTCACCTAGACCTCATGTCGCTGCCTGCCCTGCGAGTTGTGCAGCGCCGCGCTCTGCGTGCTGCCTCTGACCTCTGCTCTTTGACTCCTTGGTGCTGCTTTCTAGTCAGGGACGTGGGTAAATGTCCGATCGTAGATTCTCATGTTATGGTTGGCCCTAGAAATCAGGTGTTCTTAGAGCAAGGGCTTTGGAGTCACTGGAGTTCATAGAATTGCCATACCGTAACCTTTGAACCCAGTAAAGGCAGCTACTAGTAAGTTGTAATAATTTCTCTCTGATCTGTGGATTTGGGGAAGTAGGTAAGCAGATGGATACCAGGCAATCATAGCAACTCAGCCTGCTTAAAATCAGGTTTGCAGAGGGCTACCTGAATCTTTCTGATGGCGACCAAAGATTGGGCCCACAATTTTTTTCAGGGTAAATGTCTTCAGTAGAGTTGATGCCTCTAAGGTAGGAAAAGATTGAGAATCTGTTTACCTGAGAGATTTGCCTGGTTAGATCTCCTGAGAATCAAAAGCTGCTCAGACTAGACTGCTTTCTCTTTGGACAGAACAGCCTAATTCTCAGTAGGCATTTGACCAGGACTAACCCATGCCTTCATGAACTCCTTCTCATTGAGCACTTAGCCACCTGGCTGGCATTTCTCCCCCCCAGGAGCTTCCATGACTTTCCTACATATATATATTATGTCGTCTTGAATGAATATTTTATGCCTAGAGTGCAGCCAAGCTTCAGACTTTGTGGCCCATTATCGACAAGCAGGATGGGGGCTGGGCGCCACCTTTGGCCTGATGATTGTGTCTCTGCTAAATGGACTCCCCCTCGCAGCACTTTGAAGCCCATTAATGGATTGGGATGAAGTAACCTCAGCAAATGGAAAGGGCGAGGAGGGTGGCTGGCCTTCCTTCCCTGAGACTGCCTGACGCGGCTTTCCTCTGTGACCAGGGCCGCCCGCGCTCCTCCGCTCTCTGCTCGGGGAAGCTGTAGACGGTGGCTCTGGTCCTCTGCCTTGAGAGGAGCTGTGGGAAGGGTTTCATTTTCTGTTAGCTGTGGTGCTGCTGCCAGGTGCCACTTTCCTGTCACAATATAAATTGAGAAGGATGTGGACAGGGTGGGTGGCGTTTAAACATGGCCCTTCCTCCTGCCGCGGAAGTTCAGCAAAATGACAAACCAGTTAGGTGGCTGAGTTTTCTTCTCTTGGTGGGAGATCCCAGCATTTGTACATTTTGCACTTGAAGCTTGGATTCTCCAGGCTTTCTCCCAGCCTTCATCAAACACGAGTGAGTCACTGAAGTGTTATCTGTGCGTTTTCCCCTCCGTCTCAGCAAAGGGAAGAGCAGGCCTTTACAAACCTTGTCGGGGAGGAAACCACCCATTTCCCACTGTGGCTTGGGAAGAGGCCCTCTGTCCCCATGTCAACCCTGAGCGCTCTGGCTTTGAGCAGAATGTCCTCACTACGCTCCACACTCGTTGGGTGTAACTGCTGTCTTTTAGGCTTTGAGGGGCACATCCGATTCTGAAGCACCAAGAGAGAGTCTGGCCTCTCGGTTTCCAGCTCTCAGAGGAGGAGGGATCCAGTTCCTTCTCTTGCCCACTAGACCTGCTCCTCCTTTGGGGACTAAATAGGCGAGATCGCTTCATCTGAATTGTCTGTTTTTGTCTAGGCCAGTGGTCGGCAAACTCATTAGTCAGCAGAGCCAAATATCAACAGTACAACGATTGAAATTTCTTTTGAGAGCCGAAAACAGACTTCTGCGCATGGGCCATGAAGTTTCAGTCGCACTGTACGTGCGCGCCCACACGTGGTATTTTGTGGAAGAGCCACACTCAAGGGGCCAAAGAGCTGCATGTGGCTTGCGAGCCGCAGTTTGCCGACCACTGGTCTAGAGCATTTGAAGTTTCTTGGTACCTGTGAGGAATTCCGCAGATGTCTGTCTTTGGGTTGGTACTCATTTCCCCCTACTTCCAAGTATTTCTTTTTATTTTTTTATTTTATTGATTTTTTTACAGAGAGGAAGGGAGAGGGATAGAGAGTCAGAAACATCAATGAGAGAGAAACATCGATCAGCTGCCTCCTGCACACCTCCCACTGGGGATGTGCCCGCAACCAAGGTACATGCCCTTGACCGGAATTGAACCTGGGACCCTTGAGTCCGCAGGCTGATGCTCTGTCCACTGAGCCAAACCGGTTAGGGCCCATGTATTTCTTTTTCTGAACCAAATAATTTTAGACTCAAAAGCTATGTAATCACAAGGTTTGGTAGGCAAGAGGGTGAAATGGACACGGATATTGGTGGCTAGATAAATCCTGTGGGACAGTGGGGGTGGGGAGGGGAGGTGAGGAGGGGTGTGTGTGTTCAATGGCTGGCTCCGAGCCATCTTTTTCTTTTTCACATAAGGAAGGCAGAGCAGACCAGAGGCTTTGCTGTGGAACCAGTCAAGCTGGTTTTGGGCAGCCTCGGCCTATTTTCCTCTGTTCTTTGGGAAGTTGGCAATGCGAAGGTCTGTCTCCTCTGCTCTGCTCATTGAGGCGTGAGCTGGGACGATGTCTGTAAACACCCTCTCCCCCTAACCCTGAGTGGGTCTCTGAGTTGAGGCTCCATGTGAGTGGGCCTTCTCTGCACCCATCCACCTCCAGGCAGTGTTGTCACGGGAAGCTCGAAGGTACAGCTCCTTTTCTTGGGCCCCTTTGCAACTCACATCTTGGCAAAGGGCCCTCAGCCTGGCCAGGAGGGAGGGACTGGGTCTGTGATTGGCTCCTCATTTGTTGATCTGGAAGGAAATGTGGACTCTTAACTCCTGGCGGTCGTGATCTGGCTGCTCAATCCAATGAGACCCCAGCCCTCTTGCCTCAGAGCAGTGGACTGCCTGTCCAGGCCTGCTGGGGAAGGAAAAGGGAGAGGAGCGTTTTTGGTCGTTGGCAGCAGGTACTTCAGCGGAGGGGAGCAGTTTGGGAAGGTACCTGTGGGCAGGTGGGCGCCATCAGCCACATGTTGGCCCTTTGTGGGCAGCAGTAGGGAAAGGGCATAGCAGGGTTCGGAGGCTCCCGTGACCATCCGTGCTGCTAATGCCGCAGCTTTTCCGTCTCTCACTACGCGGAGGACGCCCAAGTCTGAAAGTTTGGTAATGAATGAGTGAGGCTGCCGGCAAGCCGCTCCAGCCTGTGCCCTGGTCCTGGAGGGCAGGCTGCGCCTGTTGCCTCTACGCTGATCTACTCCCCGAGCAGCATTTTGCTGAGGTTTTTGTTTGGGGTGCTGATAATCCTGTTGGGAGGGTGGCCCCCTTTTCCCACCATCTTCTTTAGACTCGGGGCTTGGCTGGCCTTCCCCACCTTCCTCCCGCGGATGGCCATCCTGTGACTGGTTTTGCAGGGAGTGTTGGGAGCACTTGTGCTTTGTTTTTGCCCACGAGAGTTTGACTTACTGGTTCTCCGGTCACGGTGGGCCCTCGATCTAGCGCAGCTTCTGGCTGAGTGGAGCCTATGGCAGAGGTGAAGGAGCTCCCAGCACTTGGAGGCTTCCGTAGGTGCTTTTGTTGTGGGTAGAGCAGGCTCTGCAGCTTGATTCCCTGTATTGGAATCTTGGTGTAGCCCCTCCTGTGACCTTGGGCTTACTTAATTGCTCTAGGCCTGCTTGCTCCTCTGTGAAAAAGGAGGAATAATAGTACCTGTCTTTTAGGTGTAGTTGTTGTGGCTATTAAAAGAGTTAATGAATATAAAGCACTTAGAATAGATCTTTGCAGGATGTCATCATCATCACTGTTTAAATGAGCAACTTGGTAGATTTTCTCTGAGTACCACATAACTTTAGGTCTGGGCCCTTGGAATTTCTCTGCAATTGATTGAAAAAATTTGGCCTCACGGTGACTCTTTATATACCCTTCTGGCCCCAAGGTTATAGCCAGAGGGATAGGAAAAAAGAAAAGAGAAAAAAAAAATAACAAAAAAGGAAAAAAGTGAAAGAATGTGGCCTCTTCTAGCCATTGGGGTCCCAAAGGTGCTTTTTCTAGCATTTCTGTTAGTTTGTTTTTAATTTATTTTTCTATTATTATTTTTTTTACCAATCAGCTTTCTAAAAGAAATCGAATGTTTTTGGAAAGGTTTATGTTCTTTTAAGAGCACTTTTTTTTGAAGCTCATTTATTTTCCAGTATCAATATTAGGCCATCTTACTGATTAAAGGAAAAACCCCACCACCATCTGCCTGCCCGTATTTCTGGGTTGTGACTGGTGGTGGTGAATGTGCGCCTCATCGGTGGCTGGAAAGCCAAGTCCAAAGGCACCAGAGCTTGGGCTTTCTGAGTGTTGGGAGGTGCCACCGAGTGCAAGGATTCCTCTCGTCATGGTCCTTTCTTCAAGGGCAGCGTTTACCGTTCTCTTGAAGACCACGTGGGAGCTTAGCAGCTAAGGATTTTAGGTTCCTTTTTCTCTAGCAGGGAGGCCTTCACAGGCAGGTTCTTGTACCTCTGCTGTTGGCTCCCCGATGGGACTAGAAAGCCTCCCCTTTGTGAAGCCTGGAAGGTCACGGCCATTTCTCAGCTCTTCCTGTGAATTTGTGGACTTTGAACCTGGGGCCGAGGTTTTGGTCTCAGTTCCTTGTTTATCTTCGTATCTTGCTCTTCTAGAGCCTGAATGCCTTGTCAGAACAGCAAGTTACCTTGCTTAAGTTTTTTCACGTTGCAACTGTGGCCAGGGAGAAAGGTAACAGTGTCGCCTCAGAGCGCATCGGGGAATATTTCTTCCACTGTGTTTTCCTCTTCCTTTTGACCCTTCGCTGACTTGTCTCACTTCCCCCCCCCCCCCCCCCGTTTGGTTTCTTTGCACTCCGTTCCTTCATTATTACTGTCCATCTCAGGTTTTCATCTCCACGTCCCGCTCTGCCTTACCTGTTTCTGTGCCTCCTTTGTGGCATGGCTCAGGAGAGGAATTTTGATAGTCTGAGATCGCCTTGATGTATAGAATCCCAGCACCACCCAGTCCTTTCATTCTCCGATTCCTCTGATTTCTGTAAAGTTAAGGATTCACTTCTTTAGAAACATTTTCTTTTTATGTCTCTGGAGCCACCTACCTCAGTAAAGCCAGGCTTGGCAACCTGACAACTTAGTAGGGACAGCATCGCAGTTTCCCTGGTGACGGGGTCTAAGCTGTTTCCTCTGGCCTATTAGGAATGCCATAATCTAGACCCTGTCTTGGGAGAAATCTGTGGAAGCACTTGTTAATTTTGGTAGCACAGCCTCGGCTAGTTTGCTCAGTGGTTAGAGCATCTGCCTGCAGACCTAAGGGTCACGGGTTTGATTCCCGGTGAAGGTGTGGGCATGTACCTGGGTTGCAGGTTCGATCCCTGGCTCCAGTTAGGGTATTGTGCAGGAGGCAAATTTATGCGTCTCTCTTACATCTCTCTTTTCCTCCCCCTCCTCCCTTCCACTCTCCTAAAAATTATTGGAAAAAATACCTTTGGGTGAGGATTAATTTAAAAAATTTACTTTCATTATTACAGTGCAGTCTTTGCAATTTGTTTCACTCTTACTCTCTCACCAGTATACAGTGGGGTTTTCCAGAGCCTGAATGATGTGTGTTGACATCATCACTCTTGGCTAATGAAACGTGTGTTTCTGTATTCTTGTTTTCTACAGTTTTTAAGGTAATGCTTTAAGGTATAAATATGGAAGTTTTCAATAATGAATTCAGTATTTCTTCTGTGCCCTTACTAACTCTCTTTAGTTGTGTCTGCTATAATTTCTGTAAACCTCATTATCTATAATAATCTATAATAATAAAAGCATAATATGCTAATTAGACCGACATCCTTCCGGACGAAGCCAGGGCTGCATGGGAAGCCCGGGTCCCGGGTGCCTGCCGGTGGGAAGCCGGTGCCGGCAGCCAGGAGAAGGAAGGCCTACTCTTGCACGAATTTTGTGCATTGGGCCTCTAGTTGTTCAATAATTCATTATTTTGAAATCCCAGTATTTTCCCAGCATCTTTGAGAAAACACAACAGAAGTAAGTATAACTCACTTTTGGGGAAATGTGTAATTTTTTAAATTTTATTTTCAAGTTATTTTAGTGCTTAATTCTATTTTATTCTGAAACTAGAGGTCTGGTGCACGAAATTCGTGCACGGGGACGGGGGGGGGGGGGTGTCCCTCAGCCCAGCCTGCACCCTCTCCAATCTGGGACCCCTCAAGGGATGTCCGACTGCCCGTTTAAGCCCGATCCAAAGAGATGGGACAAAACTGTAAGAAATGCAAAATGATGATAATAATTAACACAGTAAAAGTTTTCTTCTTCTCAGCTTTGTAGATATTAATAATGTACCTTATTGTGTCTTAAGCAACAGCACTTTTTTGGTGTAGTATCATAGTGCCAGTTCAAGACCCATCAGTCAGAGTTTAGAGGAAAAGGAATTGAATATTTTAACTGTACACACCATGAGTTCTCTCAAAGCCAAAGCTTGTTCCAGCTTTTCAACCTAGAAACGAGAAAGTCACTGAAGCCTCTTAGGATAAGTTATCACGTTGCTTTGGCGGGAAAACTGCACCCAGCAGCTGAGAGACCAGTGAAGTCTTGAACAGCTGACGTTCCTGTATGCCTACTGGATGAAAAGTTAGCAAAATTCAGGGCAGTGCCACCTCCTGTGTTACTGTGACTGGTCAAATTGAAGATTTAGCTGCAAACACGAAGATTAATATTTTGTTTACAGAATTTAACTTTCACCTTACAAATGAGCACCTTTGTAGACATGGCTCAAATTGTATCAGCATCAACTTACACTTCAAAAAAACATTTTTATATGAATGCTCAGCAGCAGACACCAGTGGTGATAAATATGCCAAGGGTTGAATAATGTTTTTGACTCTGATTGTTTCTCCCGGAACAACTTCATTTCCATTTGCTCTGTGGGTGCAGCGGCCATGGCAGAGAAGACCGCTGGCACACAGCATGCCCAGGCAGTGACACCAAACCCCTGGCGGTCGGAGTCATGGACTTTGTTCCTGCTACACAAGCCATTTTCACTTAATGTCCTGGATAAAGCACTAAAAATTTCTAATGTTTATGAAATCTCCGTCCTCGAGCAAAGGCTTCTTGAGTATTCTGAGTGAGAAGTGCAGTCTCCACGGAGCACTGCCGCTGTGCACCGTAGTACAATGACTGGCTTGAGAAAATGTACTGGTGTGTTGGAACTGAACCAGCTGCGTGGGTCATCATTTTTACTTGAAAGAACAACTGATGGACAGACTGTAGTTCTTCATGCAGGAGTATTTCGTGAAATGCATTTTCTTGAAATTGAACAAAGTGAGTCTGTCACCAGTGCTACAATTCAAGTTTTCAAGTGAAAATCAGAATTTTGGAAAATTTGTATTTGTCAAAGACTTTTTTTATGAGATCAGTGGTCAAATTAATGCAATATGATCTTTTGATGTTGTATGAAATGCCAATATTTGGAAATTCTGCATGAGTCAACGAAGGAATATTTTCCAAATTGCCAGTGGATAAAAGAGCCATTCAGAGTGCAAGATGACCAATGGATTTTAATGTAAAAGTACACAAAAGGTTCACTGATAAAATTTCAGATTGCACATTGCAACTAGCCTTTAAAAACTACCACTTGTTGCCCTGGCTGGTGTGGCTCACTAGGTTGAGCCTCGCCTCCTGCACCAAAAGGTTGCCAGTTGGATTCCCAGTCAGGGCACATGCCCAATTGCGGGCTTGAGCCCCCGTAGGGGGCACGCAGGAGGCAGTCGATCCATGTTTCTCTCTTCCTCCTTCTCTCTCTCTCTCTCTCTCTCAAAATGAATGGAAAAAAATATCCTCAGGTGAGGATTAACAGACAAACAAACAAATAAATAAATAAAAACATATATTTTTAAAAAACCCAAAGACCTACCACTTGTTGCCCCGGCTGGATGGCTTGGTTAGTCCAAGCATCGTCCTGTATACCAAAGAGGTTGGGGCTTCAAATCATGGTGCGGGCTCATACCGAGGTTTCAGGTTCCATTTCTAGGTGGGGCGCCTACAGGAGGTGACCTATCATTGTTTCTCTCTCCCGTCCTTTCTCTCTGAAATCAATAAACATATCGGCGGGTGAGGATAAAAACAGCAAAAAAAGACCACTTGATGAGTTTTGGTCTAATATCAAAGGAGAAAATCTGCAGTATCTGAATGGCTATTAAACTCCACTTTCCAACTACGGGTCTGTGTGAAGTGAGATTTTCTTCATACCTTTGAACCAAAACAACATTTTGAAACACATTGAATGCAGAAGCAGGTGTGAGAAGTTGGTTCTCGCTCATTAATCCAGACACTAAAGAGATATACAAGAATGTAAAACAATGCAACTCTTGTCATGAATTTTATTTTATTTTTTTAAATATATTTTTATTGATTTCAGAGAGGAAGGGAGAGAGAGAGAGAAACATCAATGATGAGAGAGAATCACTGATTGGCTGCCTTCTGCACACCCCAACTGGGGATCGAGCTCGCAACCCGGGCATATGCCCTTGACCGGAATTGAACCTGAGACCCTTCAGTCCGCAGACTGATACTCTATCCACTGAGCCAAACAGTCTAGGGCTCATTTTCTTTTAAATAATACAGTTTCTTCATTAAGAATAGGTTATTTGGCCCTAACTGGTTTGCAGGCACATCTCCAGTAGGAGGCGTGCAGGAGGCAGCTGATTGATGTTTCTCTCTCATCAGTGTTTCTAACTCTCTATCCTTCTCCCTTCCTCTCTGTAAAAAATCAATAAAATATATTAAAAAAACAAATAGGTTATTTGGTTATAGTTTATTTTGAGACTAAAAAGTGAGAAACCTCTGTTGTAGACAGAACCCGAGTTGATGGTCCCTCTTGGGTTGGTTACTTGTGATGACCTCATAAAGAGCTCTGGTTTATAATGACCAGCCCCCATATAATCTCCGCGGAAGCCTGAGGGACTGACCCGCGTTAATTTTCCTTTTTTTAAAAAAATACATTTTATTGATATTTTACAGAGAGGAAGGGAGGAAGGGAGAGTGATAGAGAGCTAGAAACATCGATGAGAGAGAAACATCGATCAGCTGCCTCCTGCACTCCTCCCACTGGGGATGTGCCCGCAACCAAGGTACATGCCCTTGACCGGAATCGAACCCGGGACCCTTCAGTCCGCAGGCTGACGCTCTATCCACTGAGCCAAACCGGTTTCGGCAATTTCCTTCTTTTAGGATGTATAACTAGCCTCATAAGGTGTTTGTTGCTTTATCTATGGTTGGTTTGTTTCTTTTCCCTCTCTCAAAAAAATTAGAGGGAGGGGGAGGGTGGAGAGAGAGAGAGAGAGAAACATCCATTTGTCGTTCCACTAATTTATGCATTCAGTGGTTGTGCACGTGCCCTGACAGGGATCGAGCCTGCAAGCTCCCTGTGTTGGGACTAGGCTGTGACCAGCTGAGCTACCCGGCTCCTCTCTCTCTTTTCTTTATTCCTGAATTTCTTTCCCTTTTTCTATTTTCTCTTTATTCTTTCATTTTTAATTTTTCTCATTTTTTCACTTTCCCCCTCTTTTTTCTTTGGCATTTCACACAACATAAAAAAATTATATTCCATTAATTTTACCTCTTTTCGTTTTTGTTTCTTTAGTTTGTTAATATTTGGTTTTTAGTGTTTTGGTCTGGCATTGTGTTTTGATTGCATTATAAGATCAGTTCCTCAGGCAGACTTCCTTTGGTGTGTGTGAAGTTGTGGTTTGGAAAATACAGTTTTTTCATTAAAAATAAGTAACTCAGCCCTAACCGGTTTGGCTCAGTGGATAGAGTGTTGGCCTGTGGACTGAAGGGTCCTGGGTTCAATTCCGGCCGAGGGCACATGCCTGGGTTACGGGCTTGATCCCCAGTAGGGGGCGTGTAAGAGGCAGCAAATCAATGATTCTATCTCATCATTGATGTTTCTATGGCTCCCTCTTCCTTCCTCTCTGAAATCAATAAAAATATATTTAAAAAAAACAAGCTCCCTGTATTTAAAAACACACACTCAGGTTTACATGTAATGGGTTTATGAATGTTCTCTTAAATTAATGGATACATATGTAAATCTTTCCTCATATTAATTTCTAACGTATTAAGTAATTAATGGATACAGTCTATATAAGCAAAAGTTTTTGGGGGACTCAATCATTTTTAATAGTACAAAGCGTTCCTGGAAGCAAAAAGTGTAAGAATCATGGTTGTAGACAAAACTTGAGTTAATTCTCTCTGGCTTTGGTTGGTCAATTTCTTGGTAATTTCATAAAACATCATTTTGCAATTCCCAGCCCCTACTTAGTCCTGACTGGGTCTCAGGAAGCCACTCGCTGCCTTGGCTTGCTGTCCTGGTTAGCTGAGGAAGCTGGCTCTCAGCGACCCAAGGGACTTGGACCAAACTTGGCTCATTTCTTTCTTTGAGTACATAGCATTGGCCTTGTGAGTTTCTTTTAACTGTTAAAACAATTTTATTTTTTAAATTTTGAGATAATTTTAAACTTAGAAGAGTTGCAAAAATAGTCCAAAGAATTCCTGTGCATTCTTCACCCACTTTCCCTCTATGTTAACATCTTATGTCACCATAGAGCAAGTATCAAAACTAAAAATTAATCTTGGTACAATGCTATTAACCAAAGAACAGAACTCATTTAGATTTCATCAGTTTTTCCACTGATGTGCTTTTTCTGTTCAAAGATCCAGTCCAGAATCCCACATTGCATTTAGTTGTTATGTCTTTATAGTCTCCTCAAATCTGTGAAATTTCTTAATCTTTCTGTGTCTTTCAGGACTTGTTTTGAAGAATATTGGTCAGTGTTTTATAGAACATTCCTCAGTTATGGTAGTCTGAAATTTTTTCATGGCCTTGTGCTTTAATCCTTCCCCTCCCCCATTGTGGCAAAATACATATTAACATATCATTTACTTTTAAAATATATATATTTTTATTAATTTCAAAGAGGAAAGGAGAGGGAGAGATAGAAACATCAATGATGGGAGAATCACCGATTGGCTGCCTCCTGCACGCCCCACATTGGGGATGAAGCCTGCAACCGGGGGAAGTGCCCTGACCCAGAATCAGACCATGACCTCCTGGCTCATAGGTCGACATTCAACCACTGAGCCACACCAGCTGGGCCATATAATTTACTATAATTTTTTAAGTGTAGTCCAGTGGCATTAAGTACATTCACAATGTTATGTAACCATCACCACTATTTCTAGAAGTTTTTCATCACTCCAAACAGAAACTCTATATCAGTTAAATAATCACTCCCCGTCTACCCTGCCCCCAGCCTCTGGGAGCCTCTATTATACTTTATGTATAAGTTTTCCTATTCTAGATAACTCATGTAAATGAAATCATACAATACTTGTTTTGTGTCTGGCTCAATTACTTAGCATAATGTTTTCAAGGCTCATCCACATGTTTTAGCTTTAATTTCATTTTAAAAGTTAACTTGGATTTGCCTAGCCAGAAAGGCTCAATTGATTGTTTTCCGTGCACCGAGAAAGGTCGCCAGTTCGATTCCTGGTCGCGGCACATACCTGGGGTTGCGGGTTCAATCCTCAGTCGGGGTGTGTATGGGAAGGCAACTGATTTTTTTAAAATTTATTTTTTATTTTTATTTATTTATTTTTAAATTTCTTTATTGATTAAGGTATTACATATGTGTCCTTATCCCCCCATTGCTTCCCTCCCCCCACTCATGCCCTCATCCCCCGGAAGGCAACTGATTGATGTTTCTCTCTCACATTGATCTCTCTCCCTCCCTCTCTCCTTTTCTCTCTTTAAGCATGTCCTTTGGTAAGGATTAAAAAATGGTTAACTTAGATTTTATGATGATGATGATATGTATTAAGTTGATATGTTGAAAAATAATTATTAAGATGTAGTTGTAATGGGTTTAGTAGTATTTTAGATTAATTAACAGTTTAACATTTTCTCTGTTTTAATTATAATACAGTAGCTATAACCGACATAAACAAGCTATCTGAGGTCTTTGTAGTAAGAGTGTAAAGGTTTCCAGACAGGTGTAGGAGCCGCTCCTGTAGACAGGTGTGGGGTTGATGTCCCCGGCCTCGATTGGCTGGTTACTTGCACTGACCTCATAGTGAGCCTTTGTTTTGCAATTCCCGGAGTCCTGGCTGGGCTACTGGCAGGCCTCTGCTGCTTTGGTCTGCAGTCCTTCTAGCTGAGGAAGCTGGTTCTCAGGGACTTTGACCAAAGTTGGCTTGTTTCCTCCTTCTAATACAGAGTATTGGCCTTTTTTTTTTTTTTTTTTTTTTTATTCCATTAAAAAGATCATTTGGCTTACTTGGATTTCGTTATGACAGTAGATTTTTTTAAAGTTTATAATTGGCTATTGGTCAGTTCCAAATTTGAAAACTGCAAAGCTTGCTTAGCCTCTAACCTTGAAGAACCTTGTGCCTACAATAGCTGAAGGCCGCTCCAGCCACTCCCCAAGGCCAGGACACCCAACAGCCTGTCCCCGGCTGGCTGTAGAGCCAACACACTTTGTTGTTCTTTCTTCTGTACTTAACTCTTGGTTAGCCTCGTTTGTTAATGCCTGCCAGATCCCACACTTCTGTAGGTACATACTACTTTCTCCTGAAAGCGATGAGCACGTTTGGGGTGTGTGACAGCGTGTGAACTTTATCTTTTAAGAGACAGGTAAAGTTACAGTGGATATATTATCATTCTCGACCTTTTCCTTTTGCTTATACTCATCCTCTGATTTCTGTAGTACCTCTAACTTACCAAAGCTTCCCTTAGTACGGTTACTCGTCAACCTTGGGGCCTCGCTCCAGTAGTCCCTTGGACCAGCTTTAAGCAAATCTTTTTAAACTGATCTCATTTGTTCAGAATCACTGCTCATCAGAGTCATTAAAAAAAACATGTTTAATCAAGTGCTTCACTTATATCAATTTGGGTCTACATATAGACTTGCCGGATTATAGCTCTACTAGTATTTCCTGTCACTCAGCAAGTCCCACAATCCTGTGCTTTTTACACAAAGCATATTTCTTTTTGGACTCACACATGGCTTTCATTTCAATTCCAGAATTGAACTTGATGTGCTTTTTCTCTCTTCGCCCGCTGGCCTGTACAGAAGATAGACTCTTGCTTTCAAAAAGGATTTGTTCACTCTGTTAGCTCAGGCAATGACGTTCCCTAAGTGGTTGGGTACTTTAAGGGTAGGCAGTGCCCCAACCCATTCTCTCTCACGGGGCATGGTATGCCTTGAGTGTTTATAGCTATGTCTTCAGCTATAAACATAATAGCCAACGTTTATTGAGCACTTACTTTGTCCCAGGTACTTGCTTAGCTGTTTTACATTCATGAACTCATTTAATCTTGGTGAGACAGTAGGTCTTACTATTTTCCCCACTTTATAGATGAGAAAACAGGCCCCAGAAATGCTGAGTAACTTGTTTAAGGTAAAAAACCCAAGTGGCCTGGCCTGTATGTTGGTGTCAAACCAAACTTCCTTGACAGTGGCGAACTCCGGCTCTGGCTTCAGTTGTGCCCAGACAGCAGGACAGAGGCTGATCCTTTAGCCTGAGCTTCCAGTCAGTGCTGGGTACGACGTCTCCCTCGCTGGCCTTAGTGTCGGGCCCGGGCTCCTCCGCCCGGCTCTCTCTTTCTGCCCTTGGTGGCCTGTCGCCCAAGTGGCGCAGGTGTGGAGATGCGCTGGTGCTGCTCTCTGGCCTCCCGCCCCGGCCTTGACCGTACCGGACAGGAGCTGTGGGAACTAACACACCTCCTTAATCCTGGCTCTTCCTCTTCTCTTTCTTTTCACCTGGAGTTTTAAGAACCCCTTTAGAAAAACGAGTCCTGAGACCTAAAACTGGTGACGAACAAGGAAGTGCCCCCCTGACTAGGACAGTTGGGATGCCTGGAGGTGACTGTCCCGCACGGTAGCACCCATGACGTGAGCTCTTTTTATTTTTTTATTTATTTATTTTTTTAAATATATTTTATTGATATTTTACAGAGAGGAAGGGAGAGGGACAGAGAGCCAGAAACATCAATGAGAGAGAAACATCGATCAGCTGCCTCCTGCACACCCCCCACCGGGGATGTGCCCGCAACCAAGGCACATGCCCTTGACCGGAATCGAACCCAGGACCCCCCAGTCCTCAGGCCGACGCTCTATCCACTGAGCCAAACCGGCCCCGGCACGTGAGCTCTTTTTAAAAGCACTTCCCCTTTTCCACAAAAAAGAAAAAAAAGAGAGAAAGCTTTTGTTAGTGTATCTTAACCGGAGATGTTTTATCCTTAATGAGACTAACGTTCTCTCTTTACTCCCCTCGGTGTCCCCCTTGCACCCGGAGAGGCCTTGACGCCGGGCACTGAGCACCGAAGCTGGTGGTGCAGGCCTCCGGGTGCATTGGGCGCTGCCAGCTCAGTCCGGGAGCTGAACTCGGGCCATCTTGCAGTGTAACCTGCCACCGTTCCTGTTCGCATTTGCTTGGTCTTTCCTGGGCTCCCTTCTCTCCTGGAGCTCGTCCCGTAGCCATCAAGCGGTCCTCCTGGACGTCGTACTGTTCCTTAGGGAGGGTGGTTGCGGTGTGCGCCTCTGTGCGGTTTCAGTGAGCCCGAGTTCACGAGTTTATGGTTTGATTGACTTGCTTGTCTCACCCTGGCAGTAACGCCTTTTCTTTTATCCTGTTAGAAGTTTTCATTCTTATTTACAAAGTCCTAAATTTCAAGCCCATTTTCAGCTACAAGGATAAAGGGTTGAGCTGCTGCCCTTGGTTGAAGCATCATTTATCCACTTATGCCCCTCTGCTGCCCTAGCCGAGAGAGAGGGAGTTTGACTGTATGATTGTACTTGTGTTCAAACCTGATTCATTTCTCCGAGATCACGGTTACATGCCATTTCTGAATGACTTTAGGACCCATCTTTTTGTCACCATGGAAAAACCAAGGTCCACATAAACTGCTTGGACAAGCACAGCTTTCTCGCGAGTGATTCTTCCTCTCCCACCTCCCGTCCTGCACTTTTTATCTCAGCAGAGGCGGCTGCTGCTCATACAGGTGTTCTTCAGGGATGCGGGCCGCGGCTTCCTTGGAGAGCGCACGGCAGCGTTTCCTTGCTAATGAAAAGGCTGTCATAATCGGTTAGGTCCACAGGGGCTCTGCCCTTCTGTACTAGTATTCCCAGGGAGGAAAATCGCTCCCTTAATTACCACCTCACGCTGGCAGGGAGGTGTGGCTGCTAATTGATTAGATGTGACAGTCCTTGGCATTGGTGTGGAACTGTTGGGGTTGTTTTGTTTTTAAATAAACAGATTTGAGCCAGGTAAATTTATTTTGGAGAGATGAAGATCTCCATAAGGATTTCCATTTACTAGTCTCATGTCCTTAATGCCATTTCTATATCCTTCTTTTATTTTTTTTTATTTTTTATTTTTGTCAATCCTCACCGAGGACATTTTTTCCATTGATTTTTTAAAAACTTGTTTAGAGGGGGTGGGAGGGAGCGAGAGAAAAAGAGGGAGAGAAACATTGACGTGAGAGGGCCATATGGATCGTTTTTCTCCCACATGTGCCCTGACTGGGGCTGGGGATTGAACCTGCAACCCAGATACATGGTCTTGACTGTGAATCGAGCCCTCGACCCTTCAGTGCATGGGCCAGGGCCCCAGCCATTGAGCACACGGGCCAGGTTCTGTGTCTTTATTTTCTGACGTGGTAGTGAGAGGCACTCGGTCAGCGTTGGTTGAGTTTTGGTGCAGGTGATGAATAACTTGGGCATTATTCTCCTCCCTGGCACCTCTGGTGTGCTCCTTCCTGCCCGGTAGCACCCGATTCCTTTATGTGGCTTGTTTTCATTCCCTCCTTTCTGTCGTGGAATGGTTGAACTCTATTTTGAAATCTATTTTTCAGATAGTGTTTAAAAGCAAACACCCTGCCTTCCTTAAAACTACAGAAACTGCTTGTGAAGCAGCCGATCGGGCAAGCTGCCAAAGCCACAGTGTTAAAGCCAATCCTCAGTGACAGAATGTCAGACACCGATGCTAAGCCTTCGTGGTGATGGGGTGTGAGGGTTTTTCTCAGTAATAAATGTTTAGGTGCTGAGCTCCCAGTTTCACGTTCAGGATCCTTACTTTATGAAATTCTTCACGGTAAACCCATTCCAGAAGAGTCTTGTGAAGCTAATCTGCTGTCCATTGTCCAGGGAAGATTTTAAACAAACCAATTCCCAGTCCCCCATACCTACTTAAAAAAATTTTTTTAGGAGGTGGTTTCTTTTTGAGGTGATATTTGAACCAAGTCTCTCACCAGCTTTTCCCATTTTTAACATAGGTCTAGCTTCCGAATTGTTTTTTCCCCCAATGGAGGACACTTGAGCCTCAATCCCTGGGCTCTGAATTAACTGGCTCTCTTTCTTTTAAGATGGCATAGAACCTTCTGTCTAGAGAATTTTATGTCTTCCCAAGCTCTTTCAGGAATGAGCACTAGCAGCTGTTCCTACTACCGGCCGGAAGCGTTCTGACACTGCTGGTAGCCTGATGGCTAGGGCACAGTGGACAGCCTGTGTCCGTGCGCACTGAGCTACAGCACCGGTCGAAAGGGAATTGAGGAAGGAGACAACTGAGAAATGAAAGGAAAACTACATAAATGTGCCTCCCTGGTCACAGCCGGCGTTGAGATGTGGTGGATCTTAATGCAAAGCTTCAAGAATTCCTTCCAGCCCTGGGTGGTGTGGGTAAATGGTTATAGCGTCAAACCTCGTACCGAAGGGCCTTGGGTTCAATTCCCGGTCAAGGGCATGAACCTGGGTTGCAGGTTTGATCCCCGGCCCTGGTCGGGGCACATGTGGGAGGCAGCCAATTGATGAAAACAAACCACATAAAGGATTGATGTCTCTCCCACATCAATGTTTCTCCCCCCCAAACCCCCAACTCTCTAAAAGTCAATGGAAAAAATATCCTTGCGTGAGGATTAACAACAACAGAAATTTCTTCCAACTCTTCCCCTCTCGTGTTCTGTTGCTAGGAGCTTTTTCTGACTTTATTTCCATAACTTTAAGTCCTGAGCAACTTTTTTGACCGTGTTTCTGTTCTTCCCATGTCATCTTTGCTTGCATATCGGGCTTGTCCCTAGTTTCCAGATTGGGTGAGATAAGGAAAGCTAAATGATTGCTGCTTCCGTGTGTCTCCTGGGTTAGCTTTCTCTTGTCAGCATGGCACAGCTCTCACCGTGGTCCACTCAGTGGGTGGGCAGCCTCACTCATGAAGGCCCCGGGTTCCGACAGCCTGGCAGCACTCGGGTCCTAGGGAGAAGTGAGACGGGGGTCCTCAGACCTCTTGGCCCTGCATGGCTCCTCGGAAAAACAACAAAGCCGCGGACTTTAGCAAGTTGGGCAGGATAGGTAGACTGTAACGTTAGTTCCTGGGTTTGGTCCCACATCGGGCTGTGTGATTTGTGCTCATATCTCCTCCTAGCTAATCAACTCTTTGGAAGGCTGGACTGTAAATACAGGACCCTTCTCTGCATCCCTTCCTTCCCCTGAGTCTTCAGAGTGCTGGGTGTGTGGTCATCTTCCAGTTAGTTGTGAAATAAGATAAATTGTAACAGGGGCATTATTCTCCACTTGTAACCACACTTGGGGAAGTGTGTCCATACTGATTTGTATCTATCCAGTTTTGGGCCATATAAGTCACAAGTGTCTTAATAGGTACATTAATTTAGACTTTTTCAGGATGAGGGGGAGGCTTACGCTATCACTGGGTTAAGAACTCAGGGGAGCCGTAGCCGGTTTGGCTCAGTGGATAGAGCGTCAGCCTGCGGACTGAAGGGTCCCGAGTTCGATTCCGGTCAAGGGCATGTACCTTGGTTGCGGGCACATCCCCAGTGGGGTGTGTGCAGGAGGCGGCTGGTCGATGTTTCTCTCTCATCGATGTTTCTCTCTATCCCTCTCCCTTCCTCTCTGTAAAAATCAATAAAATATATTTAAAAAAAAAAAAAAAAGAACTCAGGGGAGAAGGCACGGCTGAGAACACCCTGTCTGGCTTTCGAAGTGGGGACCAGAGCCAGCAAGCCAAGCCCACCCGGTTTCGCTGCATTCTCTTGTCCTGACCCACAGCACCTCTGGCTTCTGGTTGAATTGGCCTCATCCTACCCCTTACGGTGGGTGAGTTAGAAGAACACCGAGTGGTGGGGATTTTGTGTGGAGCTGGAGAGATCATGTGGTGTATCAAAGCTGGCGTTGTTGATAGCGGGAGAAAAGCTCAGGAGCATGGGACAGGAAACAGTTCACAGCCCCAGCGCCTGCTGCTGTGAGGGCCAGGTTCGTCTTGAGCGACTCAGGGGAGATCATTTGCTTTTCTGAATTGACCAATAGTGAGGAGAACAGGGACCAATTTGTGAATAGGGCAGGAGCGAGAAAGAGAACCATTTTCTTCTTCCTGATTCCCTGTCTTTGTGACTCAGGGTGTGAAAGCGCCACCTGACTTTTGACTCGCCTGTTTTTGAGCTGGCGCAGGAGGCACCGGCTGTGCAGGGTGGTGGAATAGGACCTGTTGGACTGGTCTGCTTGGACCCGCCCCGCGCCCCCCCCCCCCCCCCCCCCCCCGTAGGGAGACTGAAACTGCTGAACTGCTGCTGCTGGGCTGTGCCAAGTCAGTTTCTCCTCCTGGATCACCTGCCCGTGGTGCGCAGGCCCAGCTCCCACCCAGGAGCCCTTGGGGGAGCCGAGCTGCCGGGGAACCACGCTTCGGGTGGGGCAGGTGCTAGGTGTGCCGCAGATCTAGCTGGGCCTCCTCAGAGCAGCTCCCACAGGCCGCAGAGCCTTGGGGCTCCTGGAAATGGACTGTGTCATAGGGCCTTTCCCTGCGCCTTGTGGCCACATTCACGGCATGCAGAGAGCTGGGGAGGGTGAGGAGCTTGTAAACTGTGGGTAAATTAAGTCTGGGGCGGGAAAGGATCCTTCCCTAGGGCACACGAGGCTCAGGATTGTAATGCTGCTCGGCTGGAGTAGTCATGTAGGGTGATTTTTCAGCCCTGGGCCGGAGAAATTTCCCGTGTGTGAGCCTGGTGTCCAAGACATGTTAGATGAGGTTACCCTGTGGGGCCAGCCTCTTTGGCAGGTTGAACTGATACAAACCAAGGTCAGGATGTGGTCTTCAGGACATGCACACCCACTTCCTGCTCCGTTCTCAGGGACACACAGGTCTGGAAGGCTTGTGAGCAGAGGCACTGAGAGCCTCCCATCCGCATGGGGCAGACCCCCCCCCCCCCCCCCAGCGCTTCTCCAGCCCCTCATCCTACAAGTGGGGAAACACAGGTCCCAAGAGGGCGAATGACTTGCTCAAGGTTATGTAACTTGTTTGGGCGGAGCTGGGTCTAGAGTTGCACTCCCTTGGGGACCTTGGCACTATTACCCCCCCCCCCCCATTGCTTCCACTTCAAAGGCATTCCTGTTGCTTAGACGGGCTGTGTGGGGCCACCTGCAGACCTCACGGCAGAAGCGGGGCTGGGAAGGGACTAGGGGCAGGGCACGCAGGCCCCGGCTGCCCACACCAGGAGGGCTCTGAAAGCCTGCCCAGTCCAGAAGGCCCTCGGGAGCGGGTTCACGCAGTGGGCACTGCGCCCTAGCTGTGACCCACGTTGGAGGGTCACACGGAAAGGACAGGTGCTATGAGGTGAGGAGTCACCCTGAGAAAAGCAGGAAGACCCTGGCCCTGACTTTCCCTCATGGGTTAGGAAAGCCTTTCTTCAGAGCCTGTTCGGCTCGGAGGCCACAGAGGTGACTGAAGTCCTGAAGTCGCCCTCAGGCTGCTCTCAGTCGTGTGTAATGGTGAACAAGACAGTCACCACGAGCTGTGGGGAGACAGGCCGTCAGCAAGCAGTGAAGGCCCGCCGAGTGCAGGAAGGGCTGACCTGCAGGCGCCTGGACACACACTGAGGGGCCCTGTGAAACCAGAGGGATGGAGCGGGCAGGCGTCCTGTGGGAGGTGGTATCTGAGCTGAGGCCAACCAGGAAGAAGAAGAGTGTGAGCAGATTTGGGAGGGAAAGTGTCCGGGGTGGGGGTGGGGGTGGGGGTAAGAGGCTGTGTAGCAAAGGCCTGAGAGAACTTTCTGCACTTGAAGACCAGTGGTGGGAGCCCAGAGTGGGCAGGGGCCAGGGCGAGGCTGGAGCTGCAGGCCGGGAAAGGAGCCATGTGGGTATGAAAGTTAGTTTTACATGTCTGCGTATATACACACACAGAGATTACGTACACATGTGTACATATAGACACACGGATATGTAAATCGTGTGTGTGCGCTCGCGTGCATTGAAGTGGTGCTTTGAATATGAAGCCATCACTTCCTGTTCCAGTGCTGGGTGCCCTGCTGAGGTGACTGTTGGTGTCTCCCCCCACCCCCAAACCCTGTGGTGTAGAGTAAGGGGACGGGGTGTGGGTGGGGTGGAGAGTAGGCCGTTCTAGGTGTGTGTCCTGGCAGGAGGACTGGTTGTAGCTTTGGAGCAGGGCTGGCTAAGGACCCTGTGGGACTCCTTTAGGCCCAGGGGTCTGCACCATTTCCCTCTTTTCATGGGGAGGGGGTGACTCACAACCCATCGCTGCCACCGGGGTTCTGCAGGCTTTTCGGAGGCAGCCCGTGGAGGCCCATGGTAGCACCTGGTGAGAAAGAGGAAGTACCTGGTGGCCATGGCGCCTGCCACTGCTGACAGGCATTCCTCTCGCTAAACAGCACCTCTCAGTGGCAGCCTCCGGCTCTGCCTGCGCCCACAGAGGACGTGCTCCCCTCCCTGTGGGAGGGGCCATCATCTGTGGCTTCTGCTCTGCCCTTGGTCACTGACTAGATTGCACAACACAGCCAGTGAGAGTCCCCCTTCCCTCCTGTCATTGGCAGTCAGGGGCACGTGCTCGAGAGGCAGACCTTAACTAGAGGTTTGCAGACATGACCGAACTCCAAACTGCAGGGTTCAGGGCGCAGCGGCAAAGCGCGCCCCGGTGTAATGGGAGCGTTTCACTTCTGACTGGATACAGATGTTGCCCGTGGACAGCTGGGCTGTCCCCTCTCCTGCCAGCGAGTGAGGCTTGTTCCCATGCTAGCCCGGCTTTTACTGTTTCCCCCCTGCCTTTCCCCGGAGACGGTTAAGCTGCCCACCTCCTGTTATGTTCTGGTTCTGATAGGAGCGCCATGGAAAGTTCTTGGCGGGAGACCAACCCACTGCCACCCGGTTGGCTCCCCTGCTTTCCCAGCGTGTTTGATGTGCACGTTCCCCAGAGTTCGTATGCAGCTGGTTGGCTGTGTAGTGCCCAGAGACTGGAGCTCTCCTGAAAGGGGAACCCAGCTGCTGTCCTCCTTGGATTTAGGGGCGGGGTTTGAAAATAGAGAATCATAATCTCCCTCCTCCTCCCCCCCCCCTCCTCCCCCTCCCCACCCCTCCCCAACACTGCCAGCAAACTGGAGCGACTGGCTCTGGAGCCGTCTCAGGGACTCGGCCCGCCTCACTGCCCTGCATGGCAGCAGCGATCTGGAGGAAGATTAATGGGCTTGTGAGTATGTGAACAGGGAGCACGTTGCATCTCGGCCTGCAGTTCTGTGGCGGGTGTGGACTTACTCCGGTGGCAGGGAGACCAGGGTTCTGTAGGGGAGATGGTGACCCGGCCAGGTATGTGTGTGCCTAAGGCCACCTTGTTCTTTAAGACTTGGAGAAATGGAAAGCGCTTCTAAATGCTCCTGCTCTTCAGAGGAGCTTGGTGGGTGGTCGGGGAGTGTATTCTTAGAATCTCCTGCAGCACAATATCCCCTTTTTGCTAAGCCAGTTGCTTTAGTTTCTCAGCTGGACTTACTACCTTCAGTTTTCTTAGGAAGGTTAGGAAAGTGGTAGCTGCTCCGTTGCTAGAAAGGGGATGCTGGAGAGGGGAGCACAGGTGGCCAGCGGGTGTATCATGTTCCCCCTCTGGCTGGCTAGAGAAGGGGCACCCTCACCCTCTTCTGCTGACCTCTTCAGCCAGCCCCGGAACACCCCCATGGAAACATCCTCTTGCTGCTAAGGCTTGAGTGCCTACGGCACAGACCAGACCAGAGCAGTCCAAGCTTGCTGAGACGGGGGATTCGGGGTTCAGGGGCTGTGACAGGCTTTGCAGAGGACCAGGGGAGGAAGACTATTTTGCAGGGCCAGGGCCAGCATCGGCGGCCTGCTGTGGAGAGCCTAGCTGCCCGGAGCCACCAGCTCGGGTGCTGACCACCGTCCCCTCTGGCTGTGTCTCTCGCTAGTGCTGTCATTGTCAGATTGGCCCTCTGGTTAGAGAGGACACCCTGACCTGGTCTCTGGACTCGCTGCTGCTTGAGCACCTCTGCCCTAGAGCTGTACCCAATTTGTCTCCCTTCTGACTTTGAGTGGGGCAAGAAGCGGTCACAGGAAGTTCTGTTGGGTAGTTGGACTTCTGACTGGCATTTGGGCATCTGGGAGCTGAGTGCTTTTTTTATCCAAATGTACCCTTGAGAACTCCCTCTTTCTTAAGCTCTGCGTCACATCTCTGGTGGGCCAGGAGAGCTTTGCTTGGGTATTAATTGTTTGGGGTTCTGTGTTGCTCATCCCTGTATTCTCTCCCACTCCCTAATAAACCCAAACCTTTCTTACAAAGAACATTGAAAAAGTTGAACAGTGCCTCAAGGTCACTAGATCATAAGTGGTATTTGGCATAATTAGCTGGTTTGGTGTTTGGTGAGAGATTTCTGCTTTATATTTGAGCAAAAGATTTCTTGGCGGAAGGCCTCTGTGCTATGTTCCCAGTGCTTGCCCTGTGTACAGGGTTTGCCCCCTTCCCTCCCCTGACAGGTTGTTTGAATCCTCTTGCCTATAAACAAGTACAGCAGGACGTGTCAGGCCAGCTCACATGACCTTGGTTATCTCTTCATGGGGTGACCAGCATCAGCTTTAGATACACAGGCACTTGATGTGGTAGAGCTGTCAGGGTAAAGGGTAGATGCCAGGAGGAAGCCGGGGTCTGCCAAGGAAGGTGAGTGCTAGTGAATGTGGTCCTCAGTGAGGACCAGGTAGGAAAAGTCAGCTGCCATTGATAGGAATGGGAAGATGGCTGGACAGTTTCATTCCTTGTTGCCTTTTGTCCCTGCATTTCTACTCCTGGCAACTCATTTATCTTTCTCCTGTCTCTCACATCCTGTCTGGAGGGGCCGGGGCATGCAGCTGTTTCAGGAAACTGCCCCTGAGACAGATGCGTGCATGCTAGTTCATGGGATACAAAACCCAACACCAAAAATCCTATTTTCCCAAACGGTGGTCTTGTGTTGTATGAAGGAGAGCTGGCGGTGGGATCCTGGCTGCCACGGAAGTGTCTCCACCCAGAGACACTCAGGAGATGGAAGTAGAGCTCAATTTTCACACACGTTTCCCCCCTCGGACGACTGAAGAGGGAGTGCTCTTCAGCACATAACAGTCGGGACTCTAGCCACATTGTGTGTATGTGTGTTTCTCAGATGCGAGTCACATTTCCCGTTGTGACTGCTGCTCTGTAAAGTTTCCAGGCCCATCTCTCTAGAAACTCTTGGCACAGTTGCCAGCATTGTATGTCTCAAGAGCTGTGTTGTATACTCTGGATTTTCCTAGGGTGGGATGTGTATGTTACAAGTGCTTTTTATCGGGGGAGAGTAGAGTGGACTTTTATGGACGGGATAAGACATTTTGGCTGCTGGAGACTTTCTTTGGTTCTGTAAGAAACCCAGGCTCAAGTATGAGCTGTGCGAATAGAACTTGGCCTTTGACTCTGGAGCTCTAGGCCAGTTCAAAAGATCCATCTCTTTTTACATGTATAAAGCATTTGTGGTGATCATTGGGTAAATACGTTAAAGCCCAAAGCCTTTTTTATAATCCACCTCCCTCCCCATATCTTTTTCTGGCAACCTACAGAGTAAGTTAGGAAAGCATATCCTCCTATCTAATAAAAGAGTAATGTGCAAATTAACCATCACTCCGCTACACCCACAAGCCACGCCCACCAGCCAATCAGGAGCGAGTACGCAAATTAATCCAACCAAGATGGCTGCGGCCACGGAAAGAGCAGGAGGGACGCTAGGGTTTCCCCCGCGACGGAGGAAGCCAGGCTTTCTGCACACCCTGGCCAGCCCAGGCCTGCACTCCAGGCTACAAAGTTTCAATTATAGAAGATAAATAAATCCCAACAAAAATGATGGCAGCCACAGAGCTGGAGAGAGTAGGAGGCTAGGGTTGCCCCTGGCCATGGAGGAAGCCAAGCTTTCTGCACACCCTGGCCAGCCCACTCCAGGCTACAAAGTTTCAATTATAGAAGGTAAATAAATCCCAACAAAAATGGCGGCAGCCACGGAGCTGGAGAGAGCAGGAGGCTAGGGTTGCCCCTGGCGATGGAGGAAGCCAAGCTTCTGAAGCCCTGCCCCCTGCCTTGGCCTCCGCTACAAAGTTTCAATTGTAGAAGATAAATAAATCCCAGAGTCGCCGGGGGGCGTGGCCGGCCTGCAAACCACTACAGGCCCCTCGCCCAGGCTGCTCCACACCCCAACAGAACCCCCACCCTGATCCAGGACACCCTTCAGGGCAAACCAGCTGGCCCCCACCCATGTACCAGGCCTCTATCCTATCTAATAAAAGAGTAATATGCAGATTGACCATCACTCCAACACACAGGATGGCTGTCCCCATGTGGTCAAAGATCCTGCCCCCATGTGGACACAAGATGGCCACCACAAGATGTCCAGCAGGGGAGGGCAGTTGGGAGGGACCAGGCCTGCAAGGGAGGGCAGTTGTGGGTGATCAGGCCAGCAGGGCAGGGCAGTTGGGAGGGACCAGGCCTGCAAGGGAGGGCAGTTGGGGGCGATCAAGCCTGCAGGGGCGAGCAGTTAGGGGTGACCAGGCCGGCAGAGGAGGGAAGTTGGCGTTGACCGGGCCTGCAGGGAAGGGCAGTTAGGGGCAAGCAGGCTGGTAGGGGAGCAGTTAGGCATCAATCAGGCTGGCAGGGGAGTGGTTAGGGGGTGATCAGGCGAGCAGTTGGGAGCCAGCAGTCCTGGATTGTGAGAGGGATGTCCTAGGGTCGGGCCTAAAAGGGCAGTCGGACATCCCTCTTGGGGTCCCAGATTGGAGAGGGTGCAGGCTGGGCTGAGGGATGCCCCCGTCCCCTCCCCCCTGCACGAATTTCATGCACCGGGCCTCTAGTGGAATAATAATAATAATAGCTAGTATGTCATGAGCATTTAGTATATGTCAGGCATTGTTCTAAGTGTTTTGGATGTTGGATATATAGCAATTTCTGACTTTAAAAAATCTGTTTTCTCTTGATAGAGACCC
This sequence comes from Plecotus auritus, assembly GCF_963455305.1. NCBI lineage: Eukaryota > Metazoa > Chordata > Mammalia > Chiroptera > Vespertilionidae > Plecotus > Plecotus auritus. The sequence goes on along the minus strand of NC_137783.1, from coordinate 151,722,315 downwards.
TTTTATGTCTGTGGGGTCTTTGTTGGTGGTTGGTTGTGTGGACTAGACCAGTGATCGGCAAACTGCGGCTCGCGAGCCACATGCGGCTCTTTGGCCCCTTGAGTGTGGCTCTTCCACAAAATACCACGTGCGGGCACGCACGTACAGTGCGATTGAAACTTCGTGGCCCATGCACAGAAGTCGGTTTTTGGCTCTCAAAAGAAATTTCAATCGTTGTACTGTTGATATTTGGCTCTGTTGACTAATGAGTTTGCCGACCACTGGGCTAGACAGAACAACAGAATGGGTAGCAGTGGCTTCCTGCTGCCCAGTTGGATTCTTCTAACCGGAGATGTCTGCGTGGTGTTTTTCTCTCCATCTTCAGGTCTTTATTTAAGCCACCATGCCTGTTGGCAAGTAGAGCTACCCTTCAGGATTTGTTGGGGAGGATCTGTATCCTTTTGTAGCCACCCTTTATTTCCTGCCCTCCTTGGAGGTGAAGAGCTACAGACTTGGCTGCTCACCTCCTTCAAAATAACCAGCATCCCCTTGTCTGCAGTCTGTGTGATAGTACATCTAACAATGCCCCAAAGTGGCCCTCTTCCTCCCCAGCACCACCTGTTCATTTGTGGTCCTAGTTCATGAGCTAATTTCTACCGAAGAGCCCCGCTCCCAGCTTCAGATCGCAGAGGTCGGAATCCTCAGACCCTCCAGCCCACATCTCCCTGCTGCCTGGGCCAGGGCTCAGCTGGCCTGTTCTGGACCACTCCCTTCTCTGAGAGACTCTCTTTCTAGGACTCTGTCTGAAAAGATGAATTAACTATAAAAAGTGCTTTTTATTTTTTAATAGATGTTTATTGATTTCAGAGAGGAAGGGAGAGGGAAAGAGAGAGACAGAAACATCAATGATGAGAGAATCATTGATCGTCTGCCTCCTGCACGCCCCATACTGGGGATCGAGCCCACAACCCGGGCATGTGCCCAGAACAGGAATTGAACCATGTCTTCCTAGTTCACAGGTCGACCTTCAATCACCGAGCCAGGCTAAAAAGTGCTTTTTAAGAAGACCCTTGTAATGGGAAATGGCTGTCATCTCTTTTACCATGCCCTGCTCCAAGCCGAGTGTGTAGACAACGAGGGCACCCTGAAGTGGAACTGTCATTGTCACCAGAAAATGAACAGTGTATGGCTTTGGGGCAACCTAGGCCTGAAGCCAGAAGCCGACATGTACTCAGTCTGACTGAGAAGCTCTGTTTTCCAGCCTTCTCTTCTGACCAGTGAGCCCGCCTCCATTATTCTGGCAAGCTAGCCAAGGCACCTGCCCATGTGGCCACTTAGCAGTAGGGTCCAGCAGTCTCTGCCCTTAGCCCAGGGTCAAGACTGCAGTAGCAGGGACGGGCCCGGTGAGGTGGGTATGAGGCATGTCCCGCTTCAGTTGCCAAGCAGAGACTGTTCTAAAGAGCACTTGCTCCTGGATGCGTCAGGGGACTGCCCCAGGCTCCCTTTGGTCCTCTCTCTAGCTGGGAGTGCTCCCGGCTTCCTTAGTGAGCCCTTCTCCCCTGTAAGGCAGTCTCCACTCACGGCTCCTTCCCTCCGCTCAGTCCTCCTCTCCACCTGGTTTCTCATCTCCTGAGCCCAGTGGCTCCCCACCTTATTTTGGCCCCGCCCCACCTAAGCGTCTCTAACACCCGGATGCCCCCTGTGACATATAGTTCTTACTATTCAAAAAGTGAACTGTTCATGTGGAGGAAGCCTCAAAGGCCATGAACTTGGTCTAAACAAGCTTCCAAAGAACAGGGTGTCCATGAAAGAGAAAAATAAAAGAACAAAAGGACAGTTGAAGTCCTGAGGAAGAAATCACTAAGAAATTGTTTAAAAAATAATAATATGAAGTGATAGGAAAAATAGCAAATAAAGTTTCAAAACATAGAGAACTGAAATGCATAAATGTCACAATATATATATTTATATACTGTATATGAGGCCCCTAGAACCATAAGAAATGCAAAAAATTCACTGTGAATAACTCATTCTCGAATTGCCCCCCTTAAAAATCAAATTGCCCCCCTGTGGGGCATGTGCCCCACGTTGGGAACCACTGCCTTAGACCTTTGGTCCTGCTCAGCCACCCCAAATACTTTGAAGTAACCCTCTTTACCTCAAGTCCTCTTGTTTCAAGCCATCACCCAGGGTTTGAAGTTTAGGGAGCCCCGTTTCTGCTGCCCGTTGCTGCTTGCAGAACAGAAAAAGTTCCTGGGTTCCATGGGGAACACAGAACTCATCTCATTGCCCTGCTGTGGACTGCGGTTAAGATCTTAAATATGGTTCATCAGCTATTCAGATACAATGGTGGGCCCACACGGGCTGGCCTGAGAACACAGCCTCCGTTTGTAACGTGTTTCTATGGATAAATAGTTCCTTCTCAGAGCAGAACTTTTGGCAAGTTGGGGATTTCTGTGGTACACTGCAGAAGATTTGCATGTGCTTGTGGAAGTGTTCTCATTACTTTGTAGTCATAGCACCATCTATCACAAAAATTGCCCTCCTGTATGCAAATGACAATGACCAAAAGAAACACACACACCACTTCCTACCCAGAGAGGTTGCCAGAGAGCTGTACTCATTTCCCGTGCCTGTTCTGAGGGCAGGTGAGAGTGAACTCTCCATTTTGACCGGTTTGACCCATTGTCAGGTAGCACTGGAAACAGGTGCCCTCGCCTGCTTGCTTTTTCAGTGTTCTGCCTGAGCAGGAGCAGCCCAGTCGGATTTGTGGAAAGACCAGCCCGTTGGGTTTTTATTGGTCACTTAAGTGGAGCAGCCACATTGTAGCCCAGCTAGGTGGGGACAGTTCTGAGGCGAGAGTGACCGTGATGGCCTTAGGTGGTGTCTTTTCTTCTGCTTGAGCTCTGACCTCTGGCCATGGTGACTTCTGGGGCAGCAAACTTTGTCCCAGTGTTTTTTCTGACATTTCCTCCTCCTTGAACTCCCTCTTTGAAACGGGAGGAGTAGGACAGCAATGTTTTTTCCACTTCCAGAGGGAGATGCAGTGGAAAGGGGCACTGGCTTTATTCAGCACCTCCCGTGTAGGACCCCGAAGGCCCTTGTCCCAGCGCAGGGCTGGCCTGCTCCCAGCTCCGCATGAATGGTTTGGGAAAGCACATTGGAAAGGGCAGAGACAAGGGTAACATCGCACCCAGGTAGCAAGGCTTTGCATGAATGCTGAGGGGTTTTGTTTTCTGTGTGTGTTTTAAGATCTCGTGCTTCTCTTTTACTTTGTGTTGGCAAAAACCCTAGGAGGAGATGGGAGGTTCTGGAGGAGATGATTATGCTGGGTGAGTCAACTGAGCTCCCCAGCTGCCATTTTTAGTGCCTTTGCTTTCTGCACCGGGAGGCAGTTTGAGGAGGGGGAGGGGCAGGGGGCAGGGAGGGATTGCCGATTTCCGTAGCAGGACTGAGGCAGGTGTGTATAGGTGACATTCTGGCCATCTCGGGCCTTACAATCAGTGCGTTGATTCAAGGAAGAGATGTTAAAGCAGAGCTCTCGGTGTGGCAAACGGTAAATACATGTTTCCTGCAGGTCCCTGTGGCTTCCTAAATCAGTGCCTCTTAGAAGGGCTCCAGCAGCACTGCCTTGTCACTGCAGGACACAGTGGTCTTGATAGCAAAGCCATGGAAGGATTGAATGAGAGAAGCAGAGAGAACCGTCTGAAGTGGGAGAGCCTGGTGGTGGTTGGGCAGCAGGAAGTTTGGAGGAGAGGGTTCCCCCTCTGGGATGAAAGGAGGGCTTGGGCTTGATTGAGGGGGTGCAGAGATGGGGGGAGGCCTGCTGGCTCTGACGTTTCCTCCTCCTCGATGGTCTTGTTCACCAACTTTGCCTGGAGCTTTGTGTTAGGAGGGAGCACAGGGCTTTATGCCCACCTGAGGAGGCTTGGGGCTGGAGCAAGCACTCCAGAGGAGTCATCTGTCCACGGGAGGGGATCGCGCGCTCGCTGCCCCTTGGAAGTTGTCTGCAGAGCACACTGGTGACGTCCTAACATGTTTGCCCACTTACTCGTCTTTACACATTTATGTGTTCAGTACCTTGTTGAATACTTCCGCCATGTGCTTAGGCGTTGTTGTGGGCCATGATTAAGAGACCAGGGTCCCTCCCTCTGTGGACTAGTATAGTGGGAAGGGCAGATAGTAACCACCAACGTCACAGGGCAACAGATACCCGGAAAGAGGGGAAAGGGGCAAGAGGTTTTGATCTTCCTTTCTCGGCCCTTGTCTTTTCTCCTGCGGGATCGAGGGGTAGGGTGACTTTAAGGCCAAAAAGTTGTACCACTTTGACTTGGTAAGTATAGTCAAACCTCGATTCTTGACTGTCTCCCATCTCGAACAACTCGCTTCTCAACCTGACAACGCTTTCGTGCGGAAAGCTATGTGATCGATCGGTCACAAGTCTCTCAGATGCCCGAGTGTGAGTCAGTTTACACTGTTAACACCTCAGGGTGTTGTGTGTAAATACTTTGGTGTGTTTTTTTGCTTTTGTTGCTGATCATAATTATTAAGTTTTCATTTTTATTGTACATTTCCTTTCCTTTTTATTAAATTTTCTTTTATATTTCATGTCCTTTTTGTTTTTAAAGTGTTTATTTATAGATTAGACATGTACTATATATATGAAAGGTTAAAACGGAATCATTTGGGGGCCTGGGACAAATTAATTCAGTTTACATTGTTTCTAATGGGAAAAAATGACTTGGTTTTCTTTATTTTTTTTTAAAATATATTTTATTGATATTTTACATAGAGGAAGGGAGAGGGATAGAGAGCTAGAAACATCGATGAGAAAGAAACATCGATCAGCTGCCTCCTGCACACTCCCCACTGGGGATGTGCCCGCAACCAAGGTACATGCCCTTGACCGGAATCGAACCCGGGACCCTTCAGTCCGCAGGCCGACGCTCTATCCACTGAGCCAAACCGGTTTCGGCGACTTGGTTTTCGAATAGCCTTCTGGAAATACTGAAGTTCGAGAAACGAGGTTCCACTGTGTTTTAACATGGGCCAGCTAGGTGCAGGCACTGTTAGGCACTAAGCACACCCAGGAGTGAGCAAGACATTGTCTTGGTGGCTCAGAGCTCGTGGAAACACGAAGTCAGAAGCAACAAACGGGTTCCGATAGGATGGTGTGCGAGTCCAGAGCAGGGAGAGCTCACGCGCACCTGAGAAGGGATCTGGATGATTCTGTAAACAGAAGGGCTGGGAGGGCTGCCGTACCTGGACCGTTTAAGAGAAGCCTATGTCCTAGCCGGTGCTTTGCTTTAATGAGGGTCTGTGGCAGCGCTTCGTACCACGGCTCTGGTGCCTTTTCTACTCCGCCCAGCGTGGTGGCTGGGCCCCCACCCGGGGCCAACTCCAGAGGATGCCCTTCACTCCCGCACCAGAGGCGGGCGGGCGGGCGGGCAGTGCTAAAAACGCCAGTTACTTGCAAAGAAAAGGGAGTTCGAGGGAGGCCCGGCACCTCAGCTGCACTGGTTAGTCTCCACGAGCTCCCCACAATCCTCTGAGGAATGAGCCAAACCTTTCTGCTACAGGCTGGCTCCTGCCTCCCCCGGAGCCCGGGCTGCTGGCAGGCTGGCTCTCCTGTGATATGGAGGAACTTGTTGGTCTCCATGGTTACAGTAACCCACTGGTACGGGAGGAGCTGAATGGAGTGTGAGGCTGGCAATGTGAGCTTCCCTCAGCCCTTGGCACCATGTGGTACGGGTCTGTGGCTGTTTCTTGGGTCTTTTCTGGAAGGAGTTAAGGAGCGGACGAGGAAGGGGAGAACAGGCACACCTCCGTCCTCCTCTGGGCTCCTCAGGGGCAGAGGTGGGTGCCTTCTCGCTCACCCACTCGTCTTGGCAGGAGTGGTTTCACGTTAGGAAAGGGTCTTTTTTAGGAGGCAGCCCAGCCATGGTAGAATTATGACTTGCTTCTAGAAGGAATACCAGCTTTGCTACTCTGGTACTTGTAGGCAAGGTCTTGGAGATTAAAGCTCTTCTTAGGGCTCAGAGAGCCCCTCGAGATGAGAAGAACGGTCCTACCTGAAAGTAAAGAAACCGGGAAACATTGTCGAGACCTTACCTTGTACCCGGCACTACGGCCCGGCAGCACCATGTCCCAGCCGCACCAACCTGTGACGTGTATACAGCTAGTGCCCTCACGTCCCAGGCGAGGACTCAGACTAAGAGAAGTCAAATCATCTTGCTCCGTCAGCTGGTAAGGAGCAAAGGCAGGGCTCCCTCCCACTCAAGTCCGTCTCTCTCCAGAGCCTCCCCTCCCATCATGCAGCAGACAGAGAGGCTGTAGTGAGTCTGACGTGCAGTCCCCTCCCTAAGTTCTAGAAGGTGGGAACCAGGTCGCTCTGCGCTTTGCAGATGGCCCTGGCTCCAGAGGGAGCACTCAGCAAAGGTTTGCTGAAGCGCAGCAGTAGCTGGGGAATGAGATAGAGCTCCCTCAGTGACTCCACCAGCATTTCAGGTGACGGATGACGGGACGTAGAGGGGCCCTCATTGTACTGTGGCTTCAGTGAACTACGGGGCGTGAGCTGGAGGTGGCCGCGTTCTGATCTCATGCCAGGTCAGCTCCTGCCTGCTCGTCCTCCCAGGCAGGCCCTGGCTTCGGCTGTGGCTGCTTTGAGGCCCGCAGGCTGCTCCCCTCATGGCCCCGGCTGCAGTGCTGGTCGCCCTGGCTTGGGATGAGGCTTGCAGCCCAGGGCGTTAAAGGGCAAAGACACTGCCTTTGCTTCAGCTTCAGGCTCTGCTTGTCTCCTTTGTCAGGGAGGCACCTACCCTGGCTGGAAAGAGGGAGCAGCCCTCTGACCGTTTGCCACAGCTTCACCTCCTCTCTGCAGTGGGGTATGAAGGAAAGGTGGTCCCTCAGTGCAGCTATCACAGTTAACTAAAGGGGTGTGGGAGTTGCATCCAGCCTCTCCACTGGTCAGTGCTTACCACAGCTTTACAAGATCTCCTACCCAGAATGCTCCACTGGTTTATTACCTCTTGGCAGTTGAGAGTGACAGTTATTCAGGATCAAAGGATGCAAAGAAAGCTCTTGGATGCAGTGAAGGAGGAAGGGTTAAAGAGCTAGTGACTTTCCAGGGCCATGTGACCTCACAGCTTAGTCCTACCCCGCCTGCCCCAGCCTCTCTGAGGTCAGTGCTTGGTACTTCCTCAGTATAGAAAGCCCCTTACTGCCCCGGCAAATAGGACTGGGGAAGCAATCTCTCAGTCGCTTCTGGGTGAAGGGGCGGGTGGTCCCGGGCCGGCCTGAGCCCACGGTCCAGATCAAGGCCCACTTTGGAAAAGAGGGGTCCACTTACGGGGCCACCTGGGGAGGCCTTCCAAACAGCCCTCCACTACTGGCCTTAGCCAGACATTGGCATTCCTGGGGCCCCAGGCACCTTTCCTGCATCTCACATCCTTACCTCTTGTAGTCGGGAGGAAGAGCCAGGGACTTACCTTTTTGGGGAAGTAAAAGCAGATTAGGCATCAAGAAGGGTTGATGACTGGTAGAGGGGGCAGCAGAGTACGTAAGGGGGCACAGAAGCCCTGGGCTCCAGGCCCAGCTCGGCATGGGCGGCGTGGGACCTTGGGCAAGCCTCTTCCCTCCTGAGCTTCAGTGTCTCATCTGTAAAGTGAGGGTCCTGCCTGCCCCACCGGCCTCTGGTGTGAACATGCAGTGCATGCTGGCAGACGTGGGTATCAGAAATGTCTAATCTCACGTGTAAGACAAACACTGAAGTAGTATGATCTTCAGGTGTCTGTGCTCAGGTGCTGGGAGGGCACAGAGGGGATGGGGTCTTTAAGGTGTTGCTTCATGGAAGGATCCTAGCCTAGGGTAGGGGATTGAATGGGAAGTAGATCAGGGAAGAAAGGCCAGGACCAGAGCACAGACAAGGTCAGCGGGGCTTTGCAGGAGGAGGGTGTGAGGAATGGCTGCCCCTGCTACCCCCAGGCCTCAGAGCTGGTAGAGAGCAGCCGTGTTGTGTGTGGGGGGGGGGGGCGGGGGGGCGGGGCAGGGGGGGTGGAGTTGGGTGGGAACCTGGGTTAGATTGCCAGAAACAGGGTAGGCAGGGACTTAGAGGGACATTTCATTCTTCAGCCTCTGGGTAAAATTTAGAACCTAAAGACCTCTGAAGGGCTTCACTGGATCCCTGGACCCGTGAAATTTGTCCAAGATATTTTGTATGTAAGTCACATGCATTTTTCTAAGACTAAACACTGCTTTTTGTGGACTAAGGGTCCATCTGCCACTGCTGGATAGCTGGTTTCTGCCACGTCCCCCAACCTTGTTCTTGGGGGGTGATTGCTGGTCTTGCCCCCTCTGGGTCAGCATGTCTGATTCACACTCCTCTCTACCCTGCCTCCGATTTCAGCCCTTTCCCAGGTCCCACCGGCCGCAGGTGAGATAAGGACTTTATGACAGCCCCGGCTAGAGTGAGTCTCCTCCTCACCCTCTCCCAGCTGTTACCCAGCAAAGCACCTTGGGGAGGGTGGGGCAGCCCACTTCCGGCGCGGGGGAGGGGAAGGGAGAAGGAAGTTGATCTAAACCCGCCTCTTTCTCTCTTAGTCTCCCTCCTTCCTGGTCCCCTCCTGCCCCTTTCCTCCCACCTTGCTCCCGGTGCGGTGTCCTGAGCTCAGTGTATTTCCGGGCTCCGAGGGCCTGACCCGCAAGAAGCCTTGGGCTTGTCCCCGTTGCTCTTCTTGCCAAGCCCGGGCTCTCTGCTAGTGGTAGTTTCGGTTACGACACAGTCCAGGTTCCCAGGCAGGAGCCGCCGGGCCTGGCTGCTTTGCTGCTTTTCACTGAGGAGGTGGTGGAAGGTGTCGCCTGCTTTGGCTGAGTAAGGGCGGCTGGCGGAGCGCCCCCGCCCTGGGCCTGGCTCTTCCCGGCCTCTGTACTTTGCCCTCGCTGCCTGACAGGTTCTGCCGTGGCTCTGCTGGATGGAAGTTGCTGGTAGTGCTTGTCCCTTTCTCCGGCCGGGTATGTTTTCCTCTTGTTGTTGTTGTTTTTTTTTTTTTTTTTTTTGCTCTGGGATTGCCCTTTCCTCTTCTTTCCCTCCCACCCAAACGGGCTCTTTGAAGAATTGCTAAATGGAGCCAGACACTGGCACTAGTAAAACTCACGGGGAGGGTGAAGAGGCACTGGCCGGGAAGGGAAGAGCAGCGACCAACAGAGGAGTCTCCCTGAGATCGAGTCGGCAGACTCAACCCAACCCGAGTGAGGAAGGGGCGGTGACAGGCAGAGGCCAGGGCGGGCTCACGGGCACTACAGTGAGGGGAGACTGCGATGTGGGGTGGTCGCCCGGGGCCAGTGCCAAGGGACACTCTTCTCCCCCCACTCACAGTGCCCAGGCTTACTCTGCCCCGGCCAGCGAGTTCCTGCTTGTCACCCAACCAGTTTGGTCCCTTCCCTGGGAAGCCTCGGGACACTTGAATGCAGAGCCCCACAGCGGAGCTTTTCTAGGGAAGAACTGTGGTAGGAGCCTCCAGCATTAGGGAAGGGGCCCTGCCTACCTGAGTCAGCGCCCGGCCTCTCGGGGTGGAGGCTGTCTTCCGGGCAAGCCTGGTGCCGCCCGGGCCAGGCTGGGATCCCAGGTGGAGGCCCACTGGATGGAAGGCTCCTGTCCTTTCATCCCCACGTCCTGTGTCCTCTGCTCCTCTCTGCGAGGGCGCTGCAGCTGTTAGGCCCTCCTCTGAGTCACCTGCTGGTAACCTGCGTGGCCTGCCGTTTGGTTCCAAGTGCGGCCTCGAAGGGTGACTCCCTTGTTCTGTCTGAAGGCTGTCTGAGTGCCATGGGGTCTGCTGTCAACCAACTTCATCGGACCACGGGGGCCTGCCTGGGCTGTGCTGTCAGCCAAAGCTTTAGGAATGCCTGGTCTTACTGTCAGCAAGGAGGCTAGAGGGAGAGGGGAGATCTGGCTGTAGCCAGATCCTATTTGGTTGGCCCGCAAGGGCAGCTAGTCCTCAGCCCTCCACCCTGTTGGTGAGATGTGGGTCCAGGCTGAACGGGCCTGGGCAGAACCAGGGAAGGGACTCTCTCACCTCTTCGCTGGCCTTCCTGGGTCCAAGAAACAGTTTTCTACTGGAGATTTCTCACGTCTCCCCGTGGGCCCTCACCCTGTTCCACAGCCCTGCTCGGGGGACATAGGACAGCTTAGAAGAGGCCAAGAGGTTAGAAGAACTACACACTTTGGGTCCCGAGAGTTGGGTGGTTCAGTCCTGAAAGGGGAGTGGGTGACTTTGGGGGCAGGGGATCAACGAGCACACACCAGTGCTCTCTGCGTCTCTGGGTCCTAGACAGGCGGAATCTTCACTCTTTCCTGTCCTGGATACCCAGCTTGGAACCGGCCCTTCCCAGCTGCCCTGTCCAGTCCCCCCTGCGAAGAGTAGGGGCGCTGGTGTCGGCCGGCAGCAGGAGTCAGAGGGGATGGTGGCCAGCGCTCAGCCGTGGCCTCTTTCCAGCAGGGAGGACCATAGTGTCTCTTTCCAGCCTCCATCGGGGCTGCCGCCAGCTCAGGAGGACTCTCCTTGGATGCCGAAGTCTTGTTGACAAGAAGGCTCTGGCTTTAAGAACAGTGGTATTTGGGAACTGAAAATAATGGCAGTAATAGTTGCTCTTTCCTGATGTTGGATAAAACATGGTGTCCTCTTACCTGCCCAGTGCGAAGTGGGGAATAGTGTATGCCACTTTACAGATGCGGAAGCTGACGCAGTAGGTGGTGGGTGGAAGTGAGTGATGTTGGACAGAGCTCTTCAACATCCACTGGACTGTCTCCTGACACAAGTGTGGGATCACCCCACACCACTCATCTTTGGATGCTTTGCTTCCCCCTTTGTAATAATCTCCTCTCCCTCTTAAGGACGGTGCTGATGATAATAAAGTTAGCATGTGTTAGTAAGTGGCAGATTTGGGATTTGAACCCCGGCACTTTGTCTCTGGCCCTATACTCTTAAGCCCCTCTTGTCACAGTTGTTCCTTGAAGTCCATCCAGCCTGCAGCTCATCGTGACAGGAAGTGCTGTCTTGTTACGCCAGGCAGACCAGCCTCTGGGGCTAGAAACCCCAAGAGGTATGGGCAGAGCAGAGCACGCGACAGGCAGTAGGATTCCCTGATACTTGGCCTCAGAGGGGCAGAGGGCCCACATTCTCAGGTAGATGCTAAATCCCTACTCCAAATTTTGAGGACTCGGAGACTGCCAAATCATATCCTCAGAAAAGAGGGGCGTGATGAGAGCTCAGGAGGTGAAGTAGAGGTTGCCAGGAACTTTCCCACCGTCTTCCGCTCATGGGAGTTGGGACAGAAGGAAGGGCCCTGGTAGCGGTCTTGCAGCACCTGCGGGGAGATGGGGTGAGAAGTTAGGCCATGGAGGCCAGGCCATCAGGACTCTGTTGAATGGGACTTGGAGTGCCCTCTGGTAGACAGAGCAAGTACCAGTGGGGCCTAGAACTGTCCTTCTCTCCAGGGCTATAAACCTTAGAGTTCCTAGTGGAGGGAGAAAAAACAAGGATTTGAAAATCTGCTTGTCTAGCGAATGCTGTGTGAGGACCAGCCAGGCTTATGTGAGCTGCATGGTGTCTGGACACCAGAGAGCAAGAGAGCTCTTTAGGCTGAGGGCACACAGCAAAGGCTTGGGGGAATTCGACCTGCAGAAGAGAGAAGGCGCCCTGAAAGGCAAGGAGGTGAACAGGGACTCTGCTGACATGCCGGAGCCTCTCAGGTCTGCAGTACACATGAAATCTTTTCTCCTCAAAGGTCCAACCCGCCCTCGCTAGTGTGGCTCAATGGATAGAGCGTCGGTCTGCGGACTGAAGGGTCCCGGGTCGATTCCAGTCAAGGGCACATGCCCGGGTTGCAGGCTTGATCCCCAGTAGAAGGCGTGCAGGAGGCAGCTGATCAATGATTCTCTCTCATCATTGATGCTTCTATCTCCCTCTCCCTCTTGCTTCCTCTCTGAAATCAATAAAATTATATATTTTTAAAAGGTTCAACCCATGTGCTTCTGGGATCTGAGTCAAGCAGCTCACCCCAAACCAGCCAGCAGCTACTGTGCAGAGAGAGGGGAAAGCCCTCCATTGGCACAATGAAGAAGGGAAACATCTGTAGCAGATGTTTGTGGTGTTGTTTTTCTGCCTCAAAAGCTCTGGTTGGGGAGCTCAGGAACCCTGGACAGTTCCTTGGTGGTAGCAAGTCATGCCTTTCCTCTGTGGTTTTTGTGGGCTTGCTTCACGTACAGCCAGCAGGGGCTGTGAGAGGAAGAACTTTGACTCACACTCTGGTCACCCTGCTCCCCTCCAGACTATCTCCTGAGTTTCCCGAGGCAGCGTGGATGGTTCTGGGATGAGGCTCTGGCAGTAGCTTCGTCCCATATGCTGGAATGATGGTGTCGTGTGTTCTTTGAGAGATAAATCAGGACTCTAGACAAGACTCGGACCAGACTCTTAACAGTTTTACTGAGATATAATTCTCATTGCATACAGGTCACCCATTAAAGTGTACAATTAAGTGTACAGTTAAGAGCTATGCATCTCTCAACACAACCTCCCCACCCTCTTCTGCCCTCAGCCCTCGACGAATCTGCTATCCGTCTCCATGGATTGGCCTGTTCTGGACTTTTCATAGAAATGGAATCATACAATATGTATGACTGGCTTCGTTCACTCAGCACCATGTTTTCAAAGTCCATTCGTGTTGTTGCGTGTGTCAGAACACTTCTTTACATTGCCAGTGAATATTGCACGGTGTGGATATGCCCCAGTTTATCTGTTCGCCGGTTGATGGACATTTGTGTCATTTCCACTTTCTGGCTGTTACGAATGTGGGATGTTTTGAATGAACATGCACATAAAGTTTTTGTGTGGACATACATTTCCTCTTCTCTTGGGTATGCAGCTAAGAGTGGAATTGCTGTGTCACGGTATTTCTGTGTTCAGTTAGCCCTTTGAGGAATGTACAAGTCTTCGGATGTCTTCCTCTGGACCATACCCTTTTTGAGTTATGTTTCTATTCCTGGTCAGTGCCGTTGCTGTTATTTCTGCTTCCTCACCCCCTTTGAGCAATGGGGTGGCTAAGAGGGGCAGACGGTTACCTTGCTCAGACCCTGTCATTCAGTTAATTCATTACACAAGAGTTCATTGAGCACCTACCATAACCCTGCCTGTCTAGCTGCTGGGATGTAACAGAGAGTACATGAGTCTTCGTGAACTTCCACTCCGCTGGGCTAGACAGCAGATCACTGCAAAGTGAGAAAGAGTAAAGGTAAATGTAGAGTGAGTGCAGTGAAGTCCATCCTGCTGCTGCTGCTCCTCTGAGATGCAGCCTTCTCCCCGGGTGAACAGGCTCCAGGGCGAGTGCAGGGAACCAGCAGGGCAGTGTACTTACGGGGTGCTGTCCCTACCCTGCAGCCCACCTTGGGACACCTCGACTCCAAGCCCAGCAGTAAGTCCAACATGCTGCGGGGCCGCAACTCAGCCACCTCTGCTGACGAGCAGCCCCACATTGGCAACTACCGGCTCCTCAAGACCATTGGCAAGGGCAACTTCGCCAAAGTGAAGCTGGCTCGGCACATCCTGACTGGGAAAGAGGTGAGCGCTGGGCTGGGGACATGGCAGCACCTCCCAACCGTTGGCTCCCCCATAGGTAGTGGTGGGACTACTACCACAGCCATCCTCTTGTTTACCAGACAGAAATGTCATCTGAACAAACAGGAGTGCCAGGAGGGATGGGACCAAAAGGAGGTGGAAATGGGAAGGAGGAAGTGGCTTCGAGTCCTGGGTTTAGTTTGGTCAAAGAGGTAATCTTGGGCTTTTTGTCTCACGTTCAGGTCGCTGTGAAGATCATTGACAAGACTCAACTGAACTCCTCCAGCCTCCAGAAAGTAAGCAGACAGCCCTCCCTTTCCAACCCTCGCGGCAGGGGTCAGTGACCTACTGACCCCATTGGGATCGTCTCTGGAATCCCTAGTTGAAACTCTCTGGTCATCTCACTGTCCCTCGGCATGACTGTGCTGTCTGTAGGGCTTTGGCTGATCCTCTGGGCTGACTCCTGACGGGGCTCCCTGGCCACAGGCGCTCTCTGTCACAGCCTCTCTGGCCCCTCCCAGCCACTTGGCCTACCTATCTGACCTACTTCTGCACCTTGTTATCTTTTGGCCTTTGGCCAGCCCTATGCAAAACTCACGTTGTAGCCATCACTAGAAACGCATTCCAAGACCTGGCGTGATGAAGGTGGGTCACTCTGGAAGCACAGGGATAAGAGGAGCCGGGAACCTGCCCCTGGACTCTGTGCCAGCTGCGTGGTAGAGGGGGCATTGAAGACGGGCTTTAAAATCTACACCGTTTCACACCTGTGACAGGGACTGCAGACGACGACGGGCAGGCTCCCAGCTCTCCTTCTCACTTCGAGCCCCTCTGGGCTAAAAGTCACAGGCTCCTGTGCCGTAGTCTGGTCCGGTGAGGCTGGCCTTCTTGCCTCCTGACTCACAGCGGGAAGCCTTGGTCTCCCTTAGCTGGTGGGGGAAACCCTCCAGATGGCCCCCCGCTCAAGAAACGATGAGGCGCTGGCAGGGGGCAGGACAGGAGACTTGCGCTGGCAGAGGGGGACGGCGTGCTAGTGACCGTTGGCGTAGAACTGGAAGCTGCCCTCCTTCCATCCTGGGCTCCGGCAGGCAGGAAGGAGAAGGCGGAAGTCTCCCATCTGGCTCCCAGAAAGCTGCCCCTTCAGGTCAAGTCCGGGTTCCTTGTGTCCTCCCACTCCAGCTGACCCGGGTTCCAGTTTCTGACCTGGGTTCACCTAGAGCTTTTCACCTCGTGGCAGATGGAATTTTCTTCATGAGCACATTGTCAGCTGCAGTGTCACCGGGAAGCTTGGGCTGAGGAGTTGAGGCCTGTTATTGTTAGAGGTGCTCTCGGCATGGAGAGTGTGTGGGTTGAGGTGCCCTGACAGCTGACAGACAAAACCAGAGTGTTTTCTCTTTTTGTTGCCCGTGGGATCCCCTCAAGGTTCTTTGGTTCAAAGGAAACATTGCTGTCATCACGCGGGCTCCCCTGCTTGGAGCTTTGCAGAAGGAAGGGAAAGCGAGCTCCCCTTGGCTTGTTGGCTCAGGCCCCACAGAGCCGAAGCCAGTGTGGTGGGCCCTTTGGTCTCTGGAGCGGGCCGGCCTGCCGCCGCCGTGATGGCCAGCGTCAGTGGGCATCTCCCTTCCCACTCTCTCCCTGCCTCTTCCTGCCTGGCTGGAAGGCACCAGTACCCGACAGATGTAGCCCTCTTAGAAGCCTTTTAGCAGCTCTGTTACCAAGGCCAGTCTGATTCTGGCCAAATCACTCAGTTTACATTTTATCCAGCAATGACCCTAAAGGACAGACATTGAAGAAGCTGCCCCTCGGGGTTCTAGAAAGCCCAGAAAACTCGGCGCTCTCCCAGGAGCGCCCTTTCCGGCCAGGGGCACCCTCGGGGGAAGAGCCCTGGCAGCTGCCTGTGGGCCCCATTCAGTGCTGCCTCCCATCACTGCCCCTGAGATGGGTCCAGGATTTTTTGCTTCTTCACCCAAGACAACTGCCAGACCAGGGGAGAAAGCAAGAGAAGCCTGGGCTCTGACGAGAGACGGGAGCCACGGTCAGAGCCACATCCTGAAGAATGGGAAGCCTGCCTCGACTCCTTTCCGGCTCATGAAAGGGCTGGGATATCATTAAAGGGAACGTGTGTTCACTTCATTTCACAAACTAGACTCCAGCCCTCACCCACCCTCCACCCCAGAAAACTGGTTTTGCTCTTTGTGCAAGTGGAGCAGCCTGGAAGTTCCAGAACCCACCTCCAGTCCGCTGGCCCCCGCACAGGGGATGGAGTTCAGTTCTGTCATCTTTCTTTATGGAAATGTATGGTTTGGAATCCCCGGTTTGTTTCACAAAGAGAGCGTGAGTGTGTGGAGGTGGATTCGGTTAAAACTGGCATCAGCTATATATAGGAATGGCTTCTGTCCCCACCCCAGGGGCCCAGAGAAAGGCCTGCCCACTAGTGCAGGGCCCTCTGACTTCGGTAAATCAGGTGACGGGCTCTCCTTCAGCGCTCCCCGCCACCCCCCCGACACACAGACCGAGCTGGAGTCTCTTCTGTCCTGAACTTTAGTTCTGAGTATTCATGCCCAGGGGTTCACGGTCCCTCCTTGAGAGGCACCCAACCAAAACCCTTCTGTTGTGCGGGGCAGGATTTGGGTGTACTGCAAGGGGCAGCTGGCTTGCCCAGGTGCAGAAGCTCAGGGTCCGAGCCATTGGAGCCCAGCGTCCCTCCCGCTGACCCTTCCTCCCCCTCGCCTGGTCTCAGCCCTCAGGGCCGGGCACGGGAGGTGCAGACAGTTGCCCTGTTTCTTGTGCTTGCCCGTCTTCTTTTTGGAGAAAGAACCCTAGCAGTGCCTCTGTTGGGGGGGCCTGAGGAGAGCAAGTGGAGCAAACATGCCCCCTCTCTTTTACTTTGCAGCTGTTTCGGGAAGTAAGGATAATGAAGGTTTTGAATCATCCCAACATAGGTGAGAACCAGCGCCGCGCCATTCTTTCCCCCCACATCAGGGCTCCACTCCCCAGCGTACTGTCCTTCTCCGCTGCGCCCTGCCTTCTGGGGGCTGCAGTCCTCGGGCTGCCTCTGGGGAAGCCCAGCGCACAGGGCCGCTCTGCCTGGGCGCGGCTGCTCCGAGAGGAACTTGTCCTTGGGAAGGGGGGCCTTCATCCCCAGGATGCCCCTGTACATGTTGGGGCTTGATATGCGGCCCCTCCTACTTTTTTGACTCACGGCTTGGCCTTTTCTCTTGTAGTTAAGTTATTTGAAGTGATTGAGACGGAAAAAACTCTCTACCTTGTCATGGAGTATGCCAGTGGAGGTAGGTACGGCACTGCCGCTCCTGCTCTGCACCCACTCGGCCGGCCCCAGCAGGCTCTGACCCAGCCCTGTGCCCGTCTCTTGCAGGAGAGGTGTTTGATTACCTCGTGGCTCACGGCAGGATGAAAGAAAAAGAGGCTCGAGCCAAATTCCGCCAGGTGGGTGTAACTCCCGCCCTGGAGTACGGGTCTGACCTTGGCCTTTTGGGGTCTGGCATACAGGGAGGGGCTGCCTGTCTGTAAGAAGCCTTTGAAGGGTCCTTCGGGCTTTGTTATCTGTGTGGCAGCTTAGAATGAGGTCCCAGCCGAAACCCGGTGTGGCTCAGTGGATAGAGCGTCGGCCTGGGGACTGAAGGGTCCCGGGTTCGATTCCGGTCAAGGGCATGTACCTTGGTTGCGGGCACATCCCCAGTAGAGGGTGTGCAGGAGGCAGCTGATCGATGTTTCTCTCTCATCGATGTTTCTAACTCTCTATCCCTCTCCCTTCCTCTCTGTAAAAAAGCAATAAAATATATTTAAAAAAAAAAGAATGAGGTCCCAAGGTCACAGCTGTGCCAGCTCCCGTGGCCTCCCCCAGGTGGCTCTGGACTAACCCTTCTTCCTTCCTTTCAGATAGTGTCTGCTGTGCAGTACTGCCACCAGAAGTTTATTGTTCACAGAGACTTAAAGGTAGGCGTGCTAGCCCTGGCTGGTTTGGCTCAGTGGATAGAGGGTCAGCCTGTGGACCGAAGGGTCCGAGGTTTGATTCTGGTCAAGGGCACATGCCCGGGTTACAGGCTCGATCCCCAGTTGGGGGCGTGCAGGAGGAGGCTGATCCATGATTCTTTCTTCATCGTTGATGTTTCTCTCTCTCCCTCCTCCTTCCTTCCTTTCTAAAATCAATAAAAATATATTAAAAACATTAAAAAAAAAAAAAAAAGGTGGGCGTGCTCTCCCCCCTGCACCTTTGAGTTAGAGCAGGTTGTTCCCCTCCATTTACCATGACGAGACCCTCGGGCCTCAGCATGCCAGGCAACACCAGCCTTTAATGCTTTGGAGATAACGAGGAAGCCCCTGGTCTGCTTCTAATGTAGGCCTTAGACCAGGGTGGGCAAACTTTTTGACTCGAGGGCCACAATGGGTTCTTAAACTGGACCGGAGGGCCAGAACAAAAGCATGGATGGAGTGTTTGTGTGAACTAATATAAATTCAAAGTAAAGGAGCGGAGGGGAGAGCAAGAGAACCGGATAGAACAGCCGGATCCGGCCCGCGGGCCATAGTTTGCCCACGGCTGCCTTAGACTCAGGATCCCGTTCCCGCAACGGGCAGAGGCTCTGGCCACCACCCTCCAGTGTGCCAGGCAGGGGCGCTCCAGACTGCTGGGCCGTCAGACGGCCCAGGGCTGACTGAGGGGAGACTGCTGACTGCGTTGACACCCGCCGCACAGCTGCTGTGCAGAGTGCACGTGCACGGAGAGGTTCGAATGTGAGGCAGACAGGACCTTGGTTAACCTGGGCCTGACAGAAGCTTTGGCAGCTCAGAGCGTCTCTGAGCCTTCAGATCCCAGCTCTCCCGTGGCTGCTGCTGAGGAGCGGCCTGCGCCGCCCGCTCCCAGCCCAGCCTGTTCGCGCTGATGGAAGGCCCGCCTGGGGCCGGTGCAGAAGGTCCTAAGCCTGGAGAGGGCGTCCTGCTGGCTTTCCCGTCCCCTCAGCTCCTCCCTGCCCAGTGCCTCCGGGGGTCCACTCGGGTCCCTGACGTTTGCCATCTTCCTCCAGGCAGAAAACCTGCTCCTGGATGCTGACATGAACATCAAGATCGCAGACTTTGGTTTCAGCAACGAGTTCACCTTTGGGAACAAGCTGGACACCTTCTGTGGGAGCCCCCCGTACGCGGCCCCGGAGCTCTTCCAGGGCAAGAAGTACGACGGGCCCGAGGTGGACGTGTGGAGCCTGGGCGTCATCCTGTACACGTTGGTCAGCGGCTCCCTGCCGTTTGATGGACAGAACCTCAAGGTGGAGTGAAGCGCAGGCTGAGCTCATTGTTACCACTTCTCCTTTCCGCTCTCAGCCTCCAGTCTTCCCCGACCTCTCCCCTCTGCCACCTCTCCACTTCCCACGCCAGCGCTTCAGAGAAGGGCTTGCAGAAGGCAGCTGCTAAAGGTCTTCTGCAGCCAGTGCAGGCACTTCTCCTCCAGGGATGGGACCAGTTGTGTGTCCGTTCATGCCCCCAGGACACTCAGGACGCAGGCCTCGGGCTGGTCAGGGGAGGGTCATGTCCCTGCTCTCTGCCTCCTACTGCATTTCATTTCTGTCCGCCTGGCCAGTCTTAAGCTCTCAGGAGCCCCGATATTAGGTTTCTTCCCTCGGCTTTGGGGTGATTTCCGTTTCCCTCCTGCAGGAACTGCGGGAGCGGGTACTGAGGGGAAAATACCGTATTCCGTTCTACATGTCCACAGACTGTGAAAACCTGCTTAAGAAATTTCTCATTCTCAATCCCAGCAAGAGAGGCACTTTAGAGGTGAGCAGCTGAGAGCCCAGCTGGCCGGAAGGTCCCGGGTTCCCAAGGAAACCTTCACACTGAGGCTCCTTCCTCTTCACTTTATTCCCCAGCAAATCATGAAAGATCGATGGATGAATGTGGGTCACGAAGACGATGAATTAAAGCCTTATGTGGAGCCACTCCCTGACTACAAGGACCCCCGGCGGACAGGTGAGGCTAGGCTGGGCCGTGAGGTTGAGCCTGCCAAGGGCTCGGGACCAGCCTTAACGGTATGTCCCCCTGTGCAGAGCTGATGGTGTCCATGGGTTACACACGAGAAGAGATCCAGGACTCGCTGGTGGGCCAGCGGTACAACGAGGTGATGGCCACCTACCTGCTCCTCGGCTACAAGAGCTCGGAGGTGTGTGCCCTGCCCCTCCCCGGCCCCCTGCTGCCGGGGCCCCCCCCGTGCTTCCATCCCCACTGAGGGCAGGAGCTCATGTCTGAGTGGGGGTGCTGCCTCCGCTGATGAGCTTAAGCCTCAGCTTTGGCGATCAGAGTCCCCCGGTCTTGGCTCTCCCTCATCTCCGGCTTCAGTGAATGAATGGGTAGCTGGTGGGGTGTGGGCCTGGGTCTGGGCTTCCCTGTGGGTGAGTAGATCTGGCTCTGCTGGTTGGACTGGGTCTCAGTCCATCTGACTGGGTCAGTTCTCCGTTCACCTAGAAGTTTTGTTTCCATATGTTTGTCTCTGTTTTTGGAACTGTGCATCTCGGGGGCTCTGCACGCAAGGGTCCCTGTGTTTTTCTTAGAAGAGTCTCGAGTCTGTGCTGCTTCTGCCTGGTGCTTGTGTCTGGATATGTGGAGCTGTGTGCTTATATGTCCATCCTCGCGTCTGTGCATCTGGGTCATCATGTCTTATGTCGGAGTCCGTGGGGTCTGTGGGATGGGGGTCTTGGTCTCCATCTGCGTCCCCACGTGCACTCATGGCCTCTCCACCCTGCTCCCCCCCGGTGGTGTTGGGCGCCCTCTCTTGGTTCTCCCTTAGCCTGCCCAGGAGGTATACGAGAGGTCTCTGTGTCTGGATCTGTGTTCCTGTGGGTGTGTGTATCCCTCTCTGAGGTGGGGGTCTTTGTGGGAGGTGGTGGTGTGTCTGTCTGTGTCTGTTGGGGTCTGTGTCTGTTGGGGCACCTGTTTCCACAAGTGTTCAGTTCCACATTGGTCTTGCAGGGCCGGTCATAGGAGCGCCGGGTGGATCTGTGGATCTCTGCCTAACTTCCGCCCCCTTCTCTGTTCTTGCAGCAGGAAGGCGATGCCATCACCTTAAAGCCCAGGCCTTCAGCTGACATGACCAATAGCAGTGCTCCTTCCCCCTCCCACAAGGTACAGCGGAGCGTCTCGGCCAACCCCAAGCAGCGGCGCTTCAGCGACCAGGGTAAGTGCCTTTGGGAGTTGCAGGTGGGGGACTCACCCCTCTGCTGAGAGGTCACAAGTTCTCGGACTTTGGATGACATAGCTGAGTTTTACTCCCCATTCAGCCACTTATTAGTAGCATGACCTTGGGCAGGTCCCTTCCCTCAGCCTCTTGAGAGGTGGTGTTTGCTGATGGCTGGCAAGACTGCAGGAGAGCAGGCGTGGGGTGGGCACTCTGTGGGCCTGTCCTTACCTGTTCCCGCTGTCACTCTGGCCCAGCAGCTGGTCCTGCCATTCCCACCTCCAATTCCTACTCCAAGAAGACTCAGAGTAACAACGCGGAAAACAAGCGGCCTGAGGAGGACCGGGAGTCGGGGCGGAAGGCCAGCAGCACAGCCAAAGTGCCTGCCAGCCCCCTGCCCGGCCTAGAGCGGAAGAAGACCACTCCCACCCCCTCTACGGTGAGCCACGCTGCCTGGTCTCCTTCCATCTCCTCCTCCTCCCTCCTCCCCTCTCCTCCTCCCCTGCCCCTCGGCCTGTCCTCTCCAGGCAGCTCAGTCCAGACCCACCCCCTTTGGCTGCCTACCTGACCTCCCCTCCGGGACGCCTTGGCTTACCTAGAAAGCCTAGCCCCCAAAGGGAAAGCAAGCCGGTGTTTCCGACCCGGGCCTGCTCTTGGGGAAAGTGGGGGCAAAGGGGTGCTGTGACCCTGCCAGTAAAACACTGGCTTTCTGTAACACAGCCCTGTTCTCTCTTCCCCACAGAACAGCATCCTCTCCACCAGCACAAATCGAAGCAGGAATTCCCCACTTTTGGAGAGGGCCAGCCTTGGCCAGGCCTCCATCCAGAATGGCAAAGACAGGTGAGCAGGCCTGGGCCAGGAGCCACCTCTCACGGCGGTGGCCTCTGTCAGCAGCACCACTCCCCTCTCTGCTCCCTGGAGTTCCGTCCGCTCTGTCTGGTCCAGCTTTCCACACCCCAGACCTCCTCCCTTCCCCCCTCCCCTACCAACCCCCACCCCAGACCTCCTCCCTTCCCCCCGCCCCTACCACCCCCCACCCCACCCCACCCCCTTTCCCCTGTGCTCCTGCGACCGCTCCTTGCAGTGTACCAAGTGTGACTCCCTGGTCATCTCGGCTGCCAGCCAGGGCATGGCAACCCGCTCCTCTAGGCATCAGTGCTGAGGCTTGTTCTGGGGCCCCAGGTGCAGGCAGGGCAGAACTGAGGTGCCCACCTGCGGGGTCTGCACACACAGGTGACCCCAGCTGTGCCCAGAGAGCAGAGTTCCCAGCCCCTTGACCATCAGCATCTCTTACTGTGCGTTCCTGACTCCGCCTCTTCTGAGCCTAATGAAAATTCCCCTTAGCAACACCCTGCTCTTTGTGGAGAGGAAACATCCTTGTTCTTAGAATTCCTAGGAGACCAGTGTGGCTGGAGGCAGCTGCCTCCTGTTGGCTTTCCTGCACTTTTGGTTTCCTCCCCAGGCCCTGGACCACCTTACCTTCCTCACCCTGCCCTCCGCTCCCCGCTCTGCCTTCCTCCGCTCTGACTGCTGTCCCGCTGCTGCTCCCTGGGGCTGACCTGCATCCTGCCGAGTTCCCAGCTCTGTCCCCTCCCGCCTGCCCTTGCTCCTAACCCAGCCTCCTGCCCCACCCACCCCTAACCCAGGCCTTTCCGCTGCTTTTGTCTCCTAGCCTAACCATGCCAGGGTCCCGGGCCTCCACGGCTTCTGCTTCTGCCGCAGTCTCTGCGGCCCGACCCCGCCAGCACCAGAAATCCATGTCGGCCTCCGTGCACCCCAACAAGGCCACTGGGCTGCCCCCCACGGACAGTAACTGTGAGGTGCCGCGGCCCAGGCAAGTGTGCTGGGGCAGCTGGTGCACCTGCTGCCCTACACCTGTCCCACCCCCGCCCCCAGCAATTTCTTCCCACTTGGTCCTGCTCTGGTCTTGTCATCTTAGCCACAAGAAATGGCTTTGTCCCCTGCAGCCAGGAAGTGGAAGGAACAAAAAATGGCTTAATGCCCCCCCTCTTTTCCTCCAGTCTCCCCTCAGAACAGATAGCCTGAAGCCGCCCCGAGGCTCCAGAAGGAAGCCTTTTGGTTCTGAGCCTTCCTGGACTTCCTTAGGACCCAGGAACAGTCAGCATCACAGGGACTCACCCTGGAGGGTTGGTCAACATTCTCCCCTCGAGGTTCCAGTCTGCCCAGCTCCCAGGGAGCCACATCTCTCCAGCCTGTATTGCTCTCCACACACGTATCCCTCCTTGCCTCCCTCCCTCCCCCAAACCATCTCCTCCCACCTCACCTAGATGTCCTCCTTACCAGTGTCCTCAGTGGTCACCCCCTCCTCCTGTGTCCTCTGTGATGGCTGCCTCTGCCCTAGCATCTTCCTTCCCTGCTCCCACCGGGGCTCCAGGTGCTTGGCAGGATGGCTTCTCGGGCCCTGATGCATTGCCCCACCCCACCTCTCTCCCCACAGCACAGCCCCCCAGCGTGTCCCTGTCGCCTCCCCCTCCGCCCACAACATCAGCAGCAGTGGAGGAGCCCCAGACCGAACTAACTTCCCCCGGGGTGTATCCAGCCGGAGCACCTTCCATGCTGGGCAGCTCCGGCAAGTGCGGGACCAGCAGAATTTGCCCTACGGTGTAACCCCAGCCTCTCCCTCTGGCAACAGCCAAGGACGGCGGGGGGCTTCGGGGAGCATTTTCAGCAAATTCACCTCCAAGTTTGTACGAAGGTGAGTAGGGGCCTTAAGGTGGCAGAGTGTGAGGCCAGGCCTTCCTGCCTGCCTGCGGGTGGGATGGGGGCACCTGGGACTGGGCTTGGGTCTTGGGGTTAAAAGAGGCTTCTGGAAGCCTACAGAATTGGATCTTGGTCAACAACTCAGGTGCCCAGACCCTCCTCGTCCCTCTCAGGTCTCCCCAACTCCTTATACATGCACCTCATTCTCTGGCCTGAGCAGATGGCCCATGCTGATGCCGCCTCCTCTCTAGGAGAGTGTGAACTCAGATGCTAAAATAAAAGCCCCCTCTTCTCCTGGGTTCCCATGGAAACTTATATTTGGTGACGCAGCTGCAAAGTCATGAGACCTGAGCCAGGCTGGGCCAGCAAGGAGTTTTTCCTGGTCCCTTGTCTTGCCCCCTCTGACCTCCTTTCCCCGAACCCAGTTGGTTGGTGAGGTCTCGCTGCAGCCACTTCCTGTGCTACAGCCATGCTCTCCAGCCCAGGGTTGCCAGGATGAAGGCCATAGCGCAACAGCTGGTGGGGGGCCCAGGGCGGCCTCCTCCCTCGCAGCCTGATGCGCTGATTTTCTTGTGCGGGAACCAGGGTGGGGAGTCTCTTCATGAGGTTTCCCACACCTGGTTCCCCACCACCCCAAAGGGACAGTTGTGATTCTTGAGGTGCATCCAGGACTCTGGCCTCTTGGGATAGTCCCTGTCTCTATCCATTCTTCCTCGGCACCTCAGTGCAGCTCAGGAAGCAGCAGGAGCTGGAGAGAGCAGGCAGCCTGCTCCTCCTCCTGCACTTCAGCCCGCTCAGCTGGAGTAGGCAGGAAGCATGCCCCTTGCCAGCCCTGGAATTCAGGTGCAGGGCTGCAGGCGGGCGCGAGCAGATCCCGTGCCTGGGACTCTAGTCTCGCTGAGCGGCTCTTCCACAAACGGGGTGACCCTTGAATCTGTAAAGTCCACCCCCTACCTGCTTATCCACATACCGTCTTGTTGTTTTTGTTTTTTTATTTCTTTTTTTATTTTGTCTTTTTTTTGTTTGTTTTTTTAGAAATCTGTCTTTCAGGTTTGCCAGAAGGTAGGCGTTGAGCCCAGTGTGTGTGTGTGTGTCTGTCCTGTGTCCTGTGTCCTCTGTCACTAACGCCCCTTTCTGGCTCCTGCTCCCCCTCCATCTGCTAACCACATCTGTGTGGCTCTCTGCCATCTTAAAGGGATGAAGACGGCTCAGACTGGGCTGCCACGTGAGGCCACATTTGCCCACTCGGGGCAGATGGCTGTGAAGATGATGGGCCTCTCCCCAAGCAAGGGGGCTCTTCTCAGGGAACTCTCCCTTTAAGATTGGCTCCTCCCCCACCCCTCCGGGTTCTGGGTTCTGGTCTTCGGTCTCGAACATGGGTTGTGTTCTGGCCCCTCCCCTGTCTGTGCATGCGCTCCCAAGGGTCTCCTTGCCAAGGGCGAGTGCACCTGGGATGGTCTCACTCTGGGTCTCCTGGCTCCCCTTCTCTATCCCTGCGAACCGCTGGGCTCTGTGACCTCCTGCCCCCGTCCCAGGGGTGGCGGGACTCTGGAGGTACTGCAGGGACTCGGAGTATACAAGTGGGGCACAGCACCCCTCTGGCAGCTCCTGCAGAGCTCGGGCCACCTCCCAGCACACCTGCTGCCTCCAGCAGTATCTGGATGAACCAAGCCACCTCCCTTCTGGGCTGACACAGCCATGGCCTGTGGCTTCCAAAGAGCCAGGAGCTGGGATGTTCTAGGGCCCTGGCGAAACGGGGAGATCCCCCTTACTCAGGCATCTCCCTTCCTAGGCCGGGTCCTGGCTCTGCTGCCCGCCCCACCCCCGGCCCTCCTCATCCTCTCTGGCGGCCTGGGTGGGCCAAATGCCAAATACCAAGCTGAAGACCAAGGGCCAGGTTCCCCAAGGCTGGCAGCCCAGGCCCTGTGCTGGGACACCTGGTAGGCACGTTGGTGCCCAGCTGACACAGAAACAGCCGAGACAGGGTCTTCAGGCTTTCCCCTTCCACCTACCGAGCCCCACCCAGCTCTTCACTGCATGGCTGGCTGCTGACTCACGTGGGGGCCAGCCCTGCAGGCGCCTCCACCCACAGGGCGAGAGCCAGGTGGGGCCGGAGAGCAGCCAGGCTCCTTCCCTCGCGCAGCCCAGGCTCCGGGCGCGCAGTGCGCTTGTCTGCATTTGTGTGTCTGATGTCTTTGTGTTCCTTTTACATGTGCTGCTGCTGCTGCTCTCTCTTTCTCCTCACACCCTGCCTTCCTCTGCAACCCCAATTTCCCAGCTCCAGGCACCCATCTTCCAGCCAGGAGCTGGAGAAGCCGCTCAGCGGGGCCAGACCTCTCCCCCACCCGCCAAGGTGTCTGCCCTGCCCTGCCCTGCCCTTTGTCCTCTCTTCTGTATAACTGGATGGCTTGAGGCCTGGCAAGCAGGGGAGTTATCAAAGAATGGGGGAGGTGGGCTAGTCTGGGGCCCTTCTCCTCCCCACCCGGCCCCAGGCATCATCCCCGAGCACATCAAAGCAGTTCCAGAGCGCGGCCCTCTGAGCTCCCAGCGGCTTCCCCAGAGGCCTGCGATTCTGAGACCCACGCGGTGGTGCGGAAGACCCCGGACAGCAGCAGCCTGGCCGTGGGCTGGGGCCCTGCCTGCCCTGTGACTGCTGGGTGCTGGTGCCTGCACCTCCACAGCCTCCCTGCCAGCACACCCCTCTGGGACTGTGGGGAGGGGCAGGGCTCCCTGTTGGAAAGGGACAGTCGAGCTGCCAGTGTGAGGTGCCGCAGAGCCGTGTTGGCCTGCCAGGTGATGGGAAAGCGGCCTCAGGGCCGGGTCCTGCCTGCCCACGCTGGCACCTCCCTGGACTGCCTCACTTGGGTCTGCGGCGGTGGAAGGAGCGAGGAGTCCCAGCACTAAACTCTCCCTCGCTCTGTTTTTTGAGGAACCTGAATGAACCTGAAAGCAAAGATCGAGTGGAGACTCTCAGGTGAGAGGGCTGGAGCCAGCACCGGCCCTGCCTGGCCGCCGGGCTTGCCACGCCTCCGCTCCTCTCCTCCTGCCACCCCTTCGCCACCCTCTCGAGGCTTCCCTTTTCCTCAGAGAATCCCCAAACCCAGCTGGGGGGGGGCGGGGGGCTTCTGCGGTCAGGTGTGCTCAGGAAGGGGGAGCCCTGCTCACCTGTCTGGGCCTCCGCGCTTCCCGTGTCCAGCCCTGAACTCAGGCTGTTGAGCGGTGCTCCCCGTTCCTCCCTGACCCTCCCCTCTTCAAAGGGAAGCATGACTGTACCCCTGCCCCACCCGGGCTGGCTTCTCCTCACCTCTGCCCAGGTGGAGGCCGGGACTACCCACGCCTCTCGCCCGCCCTCTGCTCCCCTCTGCTCTCGGGGTCCCTGGGGCCGGGGTGGGTGCCTCGGTCCCGCTGATGCGGCTCTGCCTGCCTCTCCGCAGACCTCACGTGGTGGGCGGTGGCGGCAGTGACAAGGAGAAGGAGGAGTCCCGGGAGGCCAAGCCGCGCTCACTCCGCTTCACGTGGAGCATGAAGACCACGAGCTCCATGGAGCCCAACGAGATGATGCGGGAGATCCGCAAGGTGCTGGACGCCAACAGCTGCCAGAACGAGCTGCACGAGAAGTACATGCTGCTGTGCATGCACGGCACGCCGGGCCACGAGGACTTCGTGCAGTGGGAGATGGAGGTGTGCAAACTGCCGCGGCTCTCCCTCAACGGGGTGCGGTTTAAGCGGATATCGGGCACCTCCATGGCCTTCAAAAACATTGCCTCCAAAATAGCCAACGAGCTGAAGCTTTAACAGGCTGCCAGGAGGGGGGGCGACGGAGGCGGGCCGCTGGACTTAGCTGCTGGCCCGCAGTTCCGGCCCACCTGGGCGAGACTGCAGACGGATGGCGTGTCTCCCCCTGCTGGCACTTCTCCCTCCCGCCCTGCTCAGTTTTTCTTCCATGTTTGTGGGGATGGGAGATGGTCTTTCCCCCACGTTTACCCCTGCCCAGAGGCTGCCCTTCCCCCTCTCCCACAGGAGGGCCAGGGAGGGAGGAGGGCAGGGCAGGGCTCCCCCTCGGTACTGCGGTTGCACAGAGTATTTCGCCTAAACCAAGAACTTTTTTATTACCAAAAAGAAAAAAGAAAAAAAAAATCCCAGCGGCCACTTTTCCTCCCTGCCCCATTGGGACAGTTGAGACTGGATCTGTGGGGTTTCCTGGGAGGGTGGCTCAGGGCTGGAACACTCTCAGGCAAGAGTGGTGGAGCTCCCGGTCAGGCCCTCCGCCAGGCCCGCTTTGGGCTTCTCCCCTCTCCCCCCCCCTCCCCTCCAAGCAAACCACCAGAGGTGGCCTTCCCCTGACCTCAGGCCCCTGGGCTGGAGCCTGGGGGGCTAGGGGCTGGGGTGGGGGTGCTGTGCAGCCCTGAGGTGGGTGGGCTGGCAGCGAGACGTGGGGCTCTGGCCTCCCCCCACACTGTATCCTCTGCCCCCCTTCCCCAGAGCTGGGCATTTCCTTCCTCAAGCTGCTGTGGGGACTTTTGTCCCCCCCTCAAAAGTCTGTGCCATCTTGTCCCACCCCCTCCCGGGGAAGAAGGCGGGGCTGACCCTAGGGCTGGGATGGGGGAGGGGACTGCTGGGCAGATGGGCTCCTGGGCCCCAGGGGGCCGCCTGGGCTGGGCGTTCTCCATTATGGGAGAGCCTTTTGTCTGAAAGCGCAAAGCGAAGCCCGCTCTCTCGCCGCTCCTCTTCTCCCCCCACTGCTCCGTTCATTGGCATTAATCTGGGCACCAGCTAGCTCCATAGCAGTGACTCCCCTCACCACTCATCTCTGGCCTTGCCTTTCTTCCTGACACTGTCACCCCTCCACTCAGGAGACACTGCCCAGAGCCTCCAGGCCACCGGCGGGGGCCGGATAGGGCAGCAGGGCCGGGCCTCTGCCCTCCACTGGGTGGGGGACAGGCCAGGCCAGGCCACTCCCAGCTCGCTAACCTGTGGCCAGGGTGGGAGTGGCTGGTGGTGGGCGCTTGGCTGGTGGCGGCCGCTGCATCCCTTAATTTATTTCTCTGCTGTTTCTGTTGTTGAGAAATTGGGGGGAGGGGTCCAGCACAGAGGCTGCCCCTACCCTCACCTGAGTTGTACATTTTTTTGTGATGGGTTTTATTTTTTATTTTATTATTTTATTATTTTTTTGATTTATGATGACTCCACCCCTACTCATCACCCCCACTCCCAGGCCAGGTTCCTTGGCAATTAAAGCCCTTGGGTCCCAGGAAGGGGCCTTGCCAACCTCAGTCCTCCTGCCCCTAAGCCCAACTTCGGGCTCGGCTCCGACCAAGGGCTCCCTCCTTCCCCCCTTCCTCCCCTCCTGCCCTATGGAACAGCCCTGGTGCTCCGAGGGGCTGGGAGGGCATGGCTTGGCTCCCAAGGGGGTGGTGGTGGCCAGGGGCTCCCAGGCAAGGCGGCCCTCCCCACCCAGCCCCCCACTCCTGCACTTAGTTTCTCCTCTGGATCAAACACGTAATAAAGAGAATGTTTGGAATCTGAGCTACCTCCTCCTCTTTATTCTCCCAACTGGGCAGGGACCCAGTCCCTGTGGGCAAGACGCAGCCTCGCTGCCTTCCTTGCAGGAGAATGGATCCCTGTCTGGGGCCAGGGGCACACCCTCCCCACCCTCGTGGCAGTCTGGAAGCAAGGCCCAGGGTCCTTACACCAACAGGGAGAGAGGACTCAGTGAGCATGGAAGGTTTTATTTCTTTAAAAACATTGAAAAATAAACCCATGTCTGCATCTGTTCCTTTCTCTAAGCTTTCGGGTGGTGAGTGAAGTGGGCACCCTCAGAGCTCAGCACTCCCCTCAAGGCCTCTCGTGTGGCCAAAGTGGGGAGAGCTGCCCCTTAATTCCCAGCTGCTGTTGAGCCCCAGGGGACCTCTCTGCCCCTCCCCCTCCAGCCCCTCCCTACCTCACCCCAGACTTATTGCTAAAAGAAGGGAAAGAGGAAGAGCTGCCAACAGGCCAAAATGTCCTCTCCCCGACCCCCCAAGCTACGACCAGGACCCCCTCTACACAAAGGGGAGGTAGGGCCTAAAGGCCACACCCCGCTGACTAGGAGGCAGCCACTGCAGCCCCATCCAGAAGAGCGAGGACCCTCAGGCCAGCTCAGAGGCCCTGGGCCCGAGCCCCAGCTGGGCTGGTGGGAGATGGGCTCAGCTGCCAGAGATGGTCAGAACTGTGCTGGTCTGCCCAAGATGGTCAGCAGCTGTGGGTCTTTGAAAGACCTTGCAAGAGCTCTGGTCCCTTCTGTCAGTGAAGCCAGGGGTGCCCGACACATCCAGCAAAGGTGTTCTGGAGCCTCTGGGTGAAGAGCCTCAGGGCTCAGAGCGAGGGGGCTGGAGGCTCCAGGGGGGCTCCAATCAGGGTGGGTGGGGGCTGAGGGCCAGGGCGGGCACTGTGGCGGGAGGCAGCCACAGCTGGGCGGATAAGAGGTGGTGGGGGCTGGTTGGGGGCCAGCCGGGGCTGGAGGAAGCGGCCCTGCTGTAGTGGGGGTGGCTGGCGAAGCAAGGTAGGAGCCGTGGGCAAAGGTGGCCTCAGCAGTGGGGGCGGCTGGGACAGTGAGGTGGGAGGTGGAGGAGGGGGTGGCGCAGGGGGCACGGGTCGGGGCACAGATGTTGAGACAGATGTAATCTGGACCTGAAAGGAAAGAGAAGAGTGAGAAACCAGGCTCCGCCACACCCTCAGCCCAACCCAGGGACGTAGGTGGTTCCTCTCCTCTCTTCTCTGAAGGGTTTCTCTCACCCCTTCTCACCTCGTCATCTTCCTCTAGGGCTGGGGCTGGCAAGGGAGCCCCTCTCCTAGCCTCCTCCATGGGGACCGGGGCTCCAGGGGCCCCATCCTGCTCAGCCTCCCATTCCTGCAGCACCTCCTCCAGATTGAAGCGGCGCCGGTAGCTCACAAAAAAGGTCTTCACCTGGGTCAGCGTCTTGTTCCCAATCACCTCTGCAATAGCCCCGAAGTCTCTGCCGTACCTGCGGATGGCTGCGGGGCCGAAGGGCAGCGGAGAGAACACCTCAGGACTAGTTACTTCCTGACCCTTCCCCTCGGCCCAGCTCCTTGGAGGGTGGGGGTGACATTCCTGGGGCCCTCGGTTCTCCTCCAAGTCGCACCCACCTTGTACAGCCAGAAGCTGCTCATCTGTGGTCCAGCGGGAGTTGAACTTGGTGTTGACCTGAAGAGCAAGGAATAGATCCCTGACACTCAAAAACAAAGGTGGAGGCGCCGCTCTCCAAGCAGAATGCCCCTTTCTGCTCCGCCTCCGGAGAGGACCCCTTCCTGCACCCCAACTCAAGAGCAGCCTCACCTCAGGGGGGCGGAGCGGGTCAATGCCGCCCTCCAGGGCTTGGCGGAGGCTGCTATTGGTCTGCTTCATGCTTTGCACCTGGAAGGCCAGGCAATGAAGGGTTTTCAAGCTCGGAGGCGGTCAATACCAGCCCTCGCCAGGGCTCCAGTTCTGCACACACCAGTGCCACTTCCCACAAAGCTCTTTGCCACCCACCACCTGGCTCACTCCACCCTCACAGCCACTCAGCAGGGAGACGCTGTGCCCCACTCCTGTTCACAGACCAGTGGGAGAAGAATGCCAAGTCACCCAGCAGCCCAGAAGGCGAGGCAGGGGCAGCAGCAGGCTTGGCACCTGCACCGTCTCCCTTACACCTCAGCTGCCCAGTCCTAATTCCCAGCTGCCGACTGCTCCCTCTGCACGCCCCTTCTTTTCTCAGGCCCCCACCTGACGCTTGAGGGAGATGAGCTGGGAATCAAGGCCTCGAAGTGTGAGGTTGGCAAGGTCTGGGCTTCCGGACACGGCAGTGAGGCCCTCGGGGCTCAGGTACATGCCCTTGGGGGGGCGCCGCCGCGTCCTCAGTGGGTGGTGGCGATACTGAGACGCCTGGGCCTCCTTCTTCCCGGGGCCTGGGCGGGCATTCAGAGGCCGAGAGGGCAGAGGCTGCCAGAGAAAGGAGAGGACGGTGGAGGCGCAGAGCCCAAGGAGAGGGCGGGCAAGTGGGCCAGGCCAGCTCTAAGACCTCACCTCTCTCTTGGGGTCCCCGGCATCTGGCTCTCCCTCACTCACAGCCCCTCGTCCCTCTTCGAGCTCATCACTGCTGACACAGGGCGAGAGAAAGAGTGAGGCCGGGGCAGGGCCCCCAGGGGCTCCGCTTGGTCCCTCCCACACCCTGGCTCACCCCTGGGCCCCCACCTCTCTTCTTTGTCCTTTCGGCCCCCCAGCCGCCGAGCCTGCCTGTCCATCACACTGGTCCGGCTCCGGGTCTTCTTCCAGGAGTAGTAATACTTCACCAGGCTGGGGATCAGCTTGTCCGGCAGCTGGAGGGGCGACACCAGAGGCTGGGGCCACCGCGGCTGGGCCCCGGGCAGGCGCGTCGGGAAGGAGGGGCTGAGGAGCGGTGGCGGGGCCGAGGGCTTTACCATCTGCTGGATCCGCTGGAAGCACTTGCCATGGAAGCCAAAGGCCTGTTCAAACAGCACCTTGTCCTCCACGGTCCACTCGTCGGGGAACGGGGTGAAGTTGGCCAGGTCGGCCAGCGACTTCTCCACGTCGTGTTTATGCCACAGGAGCATGCCCAGTGCCTGGCCCGGGAGAGGGCACAACTCAGTCTGAGCCACCCAGCCCTGTCTGGGCCCCACCCAAACCCCTGTGGGGCCACGGCTCACCTGCTCAATGTTGTAGCCATGCTTCTCCTTGGCCATTGCAATGTACTTGTCAACTGCGGGGTGGATGGGGCCGGATCTTGGATGAGGGATTACAACCCTGCCCCCCAGTCCCCCCACCCACACAGGGGTGCGCCTCCAAGCCTGAGCCCCGGGGCAGGGGTTGAACCCACACACTCAGCCTCCAGCCCACTTCTGGGGCACACTGGCATGAGCGCCAGCCCCCAGTTCCCAGGGATGTGCATGAAGCCAGGCTCCCACCCACTCACGCTTGGCATCCGACACACAGTGGTTGGGCGACCACACGAGCATCCCCTTCAGCTCCTTGTTGCTGTAGCGTGCCGGGCTCTCTGAAAGGCGGAGGAGGAGGGAAGACACTCAGCAGCCTCCTGGCGCTGGCCTGGACGCATGGCCAGAGGGCGGCAGAGCAGTGGGGCCTGCGAGGTGAGGCCCAGAAAGGAGGAGGGGCAGAGACCCAGACAGGAAGGCAGAGCAGGAAAACTAGCCATGCCATGGGGCCACCCACCCCCGCCTGCCCGCCTGGCTGTCCTTCCAGTGGGCGCCAGCCAAGGGCTCCCCCTAGGTGGGGCTCAGGGCCAAGCCCTGGGCCCTGGGCGCCCCTCCCTGTGCAGCCTGTCCTGCCACTCACCAGGCTTGCACTCGGGGATTACGGCCTGGTAATTGGTTCCAACGCGGATCATGCTGTCTGTGGAGCCAGAAGGAGGCAGTCAGGACTCCAGGGAGGGAGGGAGGGAGGATGGGAGGATGTGGCGGGGGAGGTGGCCTGGAGTTCTTCCTGAGCACCCAGGGCCCCCACCTTCCAGGAGGCTCACTTTCCCCTGTTACCCTCAGCCATACAAGGAACTGGAATAGGAAGAGACCCTGCCTAGTCACAGCCTGTGGAGGTCTGGGGGGCTCAGGGGGGCACAGAGGACAAGGGGCCAGTTTTAGGGCCCAGACCAGGCAGAGCCCTTTGTTCTGGCGGGGGGTGGGGGGCGGTTGGAGGGCTGCCCCTAGACCTGGACCACAGCCCTGCAGGAATCCAAGGCTCCTCCCCACCACATGAGCTTCCCAGCTTGGTGTGCTGTCTTCCCAGACCCTGACCAGCCAGACCCCAGTCCCCTGCAAGGTGGCAAGGTATGAGGGGCCCAATCTGTGGGTGGGAGGGTGAGGGACGCCCTAGTCCCTCAGGGCGCGGGCGGGCAGCTAGGGGCCCAGCCTCCAGATTCCGTGCCGGCAGCCCCAGGCTTTGGGGAGAAGCAAGGCACAGGCTCCAACCCAAGGAGGGCAGGAACCGTGAGTGTAATACGCCAGTGGTCGGCCCCTCTCCCCTCCCCGCCCCGCCCCCCCACTCCGAGTCCGCGGGGGGGGGGGGGGCGCGCCTCTAACCCTGGGCCGCGGGGCTCACCGTGCGAGTGCTCCTCTTCGCTGCTGTCATCCTCCGAGTGAGGCTGTCCGCCGTTGGGCGCCGTCTTAGCCCGGCTGCGGGACAGGATCCCGGAGCCCGCGCTCGGCTTCTCCATCACCGAGGGCATCACCCCGCCCAGATGCCCCGGGGGGCGCGGGAGCCTTCGGAGAGCGACCGGGGGTTGCCTCGCTCGCCTCGAGTGCCGTGCCCGGCCCGGCCTGGAGAGGTCGCCACTGAGGCTACGAGAGGCAGGAGGTCGGCGTGGCTAGGGTCCGGCGAGGCGGGAGCCCAGCGGGCAGCCCCGCGCTCTCCGCGACCCCCACGGGCGAGGGCGTCGGAAAAGTTTGTGTAGAAGTGGGGTGCGCAGGGGAATGAGCGCAAGATCCGGTGCGGTTGCGGGGCGCGCTCGCTCTGTGCGCTCCCCGGGATGGGGGCTCCCCCGGGGGAAGTGAGGGCGCCCTGCCCTCGGGGCGCCCCGAGCCCCACCGCCCTCCTACCCACGCAGTTCCGCGAGCGGGCACGGCAGAGCCACTGGCGCCCCCCGCGGGCTCCGCGTCTCTCGGTTTCACCGGGATGCCACAGTCCCCGGGCGGGTACCCCTGTCCCGACCAGACCCCTGCCTGCGACCGCAGCCGGGGGGCTACGGAGGCGGCGGCGGGACGGCGCGCACGGCGGGCGGCGCTGGGGCAGAGTTGCGGGTGCGGGCGGAGCGCAGCCGCGGGCGCCGCCTCGCACGCTCCCAGCGCGCTCGCTCTCCCTCTCCCGGCGCTCGGGCTGCTGCTCGCTCGCTCGCCCGTCCGCTCTCCGCCGCCGCTCGCTCCTCGCGCACACAATGAAGCTGCTGGCAGGGAAGTAGTGCCGGCTGCGGCCTCAGCACCCCTCCCCCAGCCGATGCCTCCGCCAGCTGAACATCTGGCCCTGGGGTGGGAGGGAGGGCCCGGGGGGCGGGGCCTGGGGGCCGGGGCTAGACCTCCAGGGGGTGGGGTCAGGGCCAGAGTGGTGAGCGCTTCCCTCCGCGGGCCCCCGGGGCTCTCAGACTTGCCCCTGGGGGAGACCTCGCTGTCCCCCAGCAGTAGCTGGGGGTCATCCCCACCCACGCGCACACCAGTCCCACCCACCAGTGGGCTCGGTTTACTGCCGCCTGCCCCGGGGGCCCTGAGGCCGCGGCCTGCCCGCCCGGGTGGAGCCCAGCTTTTCCTTCATTTCCCTTCCTGCCAAGGAACTCCCCGCCCCCCCTTCCGCAGGGGGGACCCCCCCTCTTTAGGCGCCCTTGGGGGCCAGAGCGGATGGGAGGCCGGACAGGCCAGGAATGAATTCCTCCAAGAGCTACTCGGTCAAACCTAGCTTCTGGTGCATCTGTGGGTCCCCAGGGGTCACCCCGATTCCCTTTCATTGCTGCAGTGTACACCCCAAAACGGCATAAGGGGCTGAGGGATAGGGGAGTGAGAGGTGCAGGGAGAGGTCTGCACTGCCGCGAGAGGGGGAGCTGGGTCTCCTCCCCACTAGGTTCACTGTCACCCCCGCTGGGAGCAGCATCCCCCTCCCCCAGGACAAGCTCGGGCAGAGTGACAGACCGGGAAGCGGGCAGAGCGGCACAGACGGAGCTGGGGGTGGGGGTGGGCAGAGAGTTTCAAAGCCAGACCCAGCCACCCTGCCAGGCACACAAAGAGCCAGCGCACACACCGGCGGCGGCTCTGAGCCCGCGAGCCGTGCGGTTGCGTCCCCGCAGCCCCGGCACGTGCGGCAGCGCACACAGGCCCAAGCCCCCACCCGCCGCCCCTCCCACCCCAGCCCCCGACTCTTAGACACACCTCCGCCGGGCACACCCCGCTGTGCCCAGACCGAGCCGAGCCTGCACTGGCACCCTCCACTCCCTTCACTTCCCCGGCCACTCTGTAATCAGATTCCTAAATTTAGAAGCAACCCTGGGCCCAGCCCGGGATCCCCGCCCCCACCCTCTGCCAGAGGCCAGCCGGCCAGGGTCCTGCGGTCGGTTCAGGACCTGGTTGGGGCCTCCTGGTCCTGGGGGCTCCTGCGGGCGGTAGGGCAAAGTCAGCCAGGACTCCACCCGGCTGTGGCACCGTCGGGCCACATGGGGCCACCCTGGGGCCACCCAGCCCGCGGCCACGTTGCCCGCCACACCTCCAGCCAGAGCTGGGGCCTTTTTCCTCCTCTTAAATCACGGATTGGGCACCAAGCCCCGGGGTGGGGAGGTCTGGACAAAGGAGGGGAATGGATGGGCCAAGGGCAGACCTGAGCTGAGGGGTCTGTACGGATGAGAAGAGCCGCCCCGCCTGACCCTTCCTGAGTGGCAGGGCTCCACCCCGCCCCCAGCACCTCCAGGCTTCAGAAGGCTGTCATCTATGTCCCCTCCTGCCTGGCAGGCAGCCATCGCTGCACACAGCTCTCTCCTATGATGGAGTCTTCCATCTTGCCCACACCGAAACCCCATTAGGCCGGGCCTCAGTTGGGTTCCCCATCCCCCCACCCTTGCCTCCTCTTTCTACCCATACCTAGCGCCCTGGGCCCAGCCTCTCGCCCCAGGCCTCAGCATTAGGCATATTCTGTCCCCTCCTCCAGGGCTGCCCCAGGTACCCCCAGCCCCTGGCATCCTTCCTTCCCCAGCATCCCCCAACACGTACACGTACACGTGTACACATAAGAACCTAATTCTGTTCTCCCATCTCCCTAGAGCCTGGAGCTCATGGCGAAGATTCTGCTCTGGAGGTGGGGGCAGGGAGGGGAGGTTTATTCTGTGGAGCTGGAGTTCCTAGGCCCTGGTGTGATAAGGCTTTTGCCTACGAAGTGGGACACACTAAGGGAAGGATTTTCTTAGGAATTTGGGGGTGACTGTAGGGGCCACAGTATCCAGAGAGGAGGGGCATCCTAGTGAGAAAACGCTCCCCAAGGGCAATGGCGGCGGAGTTAGAAGGGGGAGGGGCAAGGCCCCACCCTCCCACCTGCTGCAGCTGCCCCCTCCCCAGCTGGCCCCCTCTTTTGTGCAAAGCCACACAAAGGACAAGGGGCCCCGGTCGGCCTGGCCATCTGCTCCCAGCAGCCTGAAGGCTCTTAAAGAGACAGCACCCCCTCCCTGCCGCCCTGGGGCTGTGGGGCTGAAGGGAATAGGCTGCTCTGAGGGACCAAATCCCACACACTTTCCCTGGCTCCCCGGCCCCTAGGTCAGGAATCATACTCCCCCAGGCAAGGGCGCAGAGGTGCCACGTGGCCGGGGACAAGGGCTGTGGGAGGGAGAGGAGAGGCGGCCAGGGGGACCAGACCTCCCCTTTAGCTTTAGGCAGCAGGGGAACCAGCAGAGCTCCAAAACGGGGACCGGGACCGACCGAGAACTGAACTGGGGTCCCTTACCTCCCTGAGGCCACCGCTGGGCTTGTGAGACCTGCTCGCCATTCTCCCGAAGCACTCCCCTCGCCCTTCCTCGGAGGAGGACAGGGCCTCCTTTCTGAGGGCTGCGGGCCAGGATGCCGGCCTCCATGCAGCCTGGCGGCCACCCCGTGACCCCGCACATTCATTTCCTGCTTTCTCCAATTGAGGAAACTGAGGTCGCTCGGCCCCCACCCAGGCCTCCTCAAAGCCCTTGGCCATGTCTGAGGTGCCTCCCTCCCTAGGCCTAGAGGACGCTCCGAACCCCGAGATCCCCGGGGAAGCCGGCCCGCATCCCTTTGTCACTGGGCTAGGGACACACGTTTACATTATCTGTGTGACTGTTTAGATCTCGTGTGTCTCCCCGCGGTGCTGTATGTAGGCAGGGGCTGTCTGCCGTGTTCGCGGCTGCGAGCGGCGTGGAGCAGGCACTCAATGTCTGCTGAAGAATAAACGTCAGGAGCCCCCAAAGCCTTCCTCTTCCCGGGCTCCGCTGTCACCTGCCTGTGAGGCACCTTGCCTCCTCCCTCCTCAAGGTGAGGCAGAAGGGACAAAAGTTGAACAGGGATGCTGGGAGAGAAAAGAGGGTGACCTTGAATGAGCCACCCAGCCACCGGCCTCCCCTCACAGCTCCCTCCGCCCCAAGGCGGGGGCAGCGCCAGCCAATCCCGAACTCACATCCCTGCCAGACAGACTGGGACTGTCCCGAGCTCTGGCCGCTGCGGTGTGGTGCCTGGGACCCCCGCCAGGCCCTCCGTGGCCACAGCCAAGGGTCTAAGCTTGGGGAGGGAGCAGCAGGCAGGCAGGCAGCCCTGGGGTGGGGGAGGGAGGGTGGCAGGATCTAAGCAAAAACCTGGCTGAGCCGCTGGGGGAGTTGGGGGGAGGTGCTCCCTGGACTGGAACCCCGGGGAGGAGGGAAGCGGGGAACGGACGGAGGAGGTGGGCTACATTGGGAAGGAGCTTGGGGAGTTCCCTATAGGGCCCCCACCCTCTCAGTCCTGCCCAGACGGGAATGCATTGCTTCCTCCCTTCTCCCCGCCCCGTCCCCCAGCCCCCTGGCAGGCTGTGTGGCCCAGGGCACTGCCTCCCCGTCTCTGGGCCCAGTTCGTGATCTGGACTGGCCCACACTCCCACCCAGGGCTGTGAAGAGGCTGACGGAGGGTGACGGAGGTGACAATCCGGTGCTGGCGCTGCCTCAGCACTGCGGCTGCGTGAGAACGGGGGCGAGGGGTGAGGCAGGCACATCTGTGCGTGGAGCGGGGGGAGGGCAGAGCAGAACCCGGAGGAGGTCAGCAAGGAGACCCCAGGCTTCCTGACACCCGCACCGTGGAAACCTGACTCCCTGGGCAAAGCAGGGCCTGGGAAGGGAGGGTCAGCAAGACCTTAGTTGAGGTAGACGCGAGGAGCTGATGGGGCTCCCTGGACCCATGAGGGGGCACTTTCCAGATCCGGGAGCCCAGGCTGTTTTTCCGGAAGCCAGGAAGGGGACCTCCCCTCTCCCTCACCTGGGCAACAGTGGGCGCCATCTGGCGGTGACAGTGTGAACCAAGGGGTTCCACCTCGGCCTGGCCTCGGGGTGCTAAGCCCGGCCTTCTCCCAGGGCCAGTGCACGGGATCAGGGTCCCCCTGGGCCATTTGGAGTTACTGAGCGTTAGCTCTGATTTCCCGCAAATTTCCCTGGTCCAGAACCACCCAGAATAAAGTCGGGTGGAGTACAAGCCTCCAGGGACGTGGCAGAGGAGACAGGGACCGCAGGGAAAATGCAGGCATAGAGCCGGCCAAGATCTCAGACCTTGTTTCTCGCTTGCTGTGTGGCCTGAGGTGAGGGACTTGGCCTCTCTGAACTTCGGTCCCTCCATCTCTCAAAGGGAGCAATAATTCTGACCTCATCTGATTGTCGGGAGGATCCAGCATCATCTTATCTGGAATGGAATTAGAGCCTCGTTGATACTGGTTTCCTTCTGAAGCAGGGGTCCCTACTGAGCACCCCAGCAGGCTGGAAGCCCCTTGACTGTTCTCCAGGCAGCCCAGGCTCTGCGGGCCAGCAAAGGCCATGGCCACCTGGGGCGCTTGGGGCTGACCTTTGGAGCGAATAGCTCGTCCTCTGTGACATCTGACATCCTCCCTTCAGATGTGGCCACTCCTCCAGATTCCTGCCTTCAGTTCGCTCTCTCCCGTCCAAGGACGCGTAGCTGGATACCAATTCTTAGACGCTGCTTTGCTCACGCCCCACTCCTGCTCAGGGATGCTCCATGGCTCCCTGTGGCCTTCCGGGCAACGCTGGAGCTTCTCTCCCAGGTCAGTCCTCCGGGGCTTTCCAGCCGGTTTCCGATCCAGCCACACAGGTGTGCCCACCATCTGCTGAGCCCTCCCTGGTGCCCCGGAAGGCCCCATCCTCTTGCCAACCCTGGCCTGACCCGCCTACTTGCATGCCCCACGCCCAGCCTGGCCCTGGGACTGCTGGCTCCTCAGGCAAGCGGTGCTCTGACGGGGCACATCCAGGGCTCCCGGCTGGCACAGCGCATCCTTCCTGCTCCCCTCAGCTCCTCCTGCACCCCGCCCCCACCCACCGGCTGCATGCCTCTTAGCACATGACCTTGCCTCCCACTTCCAGAGAGAATTGAGGCCATCTGGCCGGAAG
This sequence comes from Plecotus auritus, assembly GCF_963455305.1. Taxonomy (NCBI): domain Eukaryota; kingdom Metazoa; phylum Chordata; class Mammalia; order Chiroptera; family Vespertilionidae; genus Plecotus; species Plecotus auritus. The sequence goes on along the minus strand of NC_137783.1, from coordinate 151,682,704 downwards.
CCCTCCGAGGCCTGCCCCACACCCAGGACCCTGCTCCTTCCCTCTCACCTCCAGTGTAGTTGCGCCTTCCCCCTTCCAGGCCAGCCTCGTTCCCAGGCTCCACACACACACACACACTCACACACTCACACTCACACTCACACTCCGGAGCACCCTGGTCCTCATGTAGCTTTCCTCCCTCATTATTTCCCTCGGTACATCAACCTGCTTACATCCCTCCATCCTAAACCTCCCACCCCCACATCCCCACATACACTGACACACAGCACGCACGCACGCACGCACACACGCACGCACGCACACACGCACATAGCTCCCTCCCTCCATGATCACCTTTAAGGACCCCTGTCCGCTAAAGCTACAGCTGCCTTTTCCTTTGTCAAGCTGAGCTTCTTAAAAGAGTTGTTCCCACCCCTCCATCCCTGAGCTCACTCCCCCTCACTCCCCAACCTCAGGCAGTGCCACTTCACCCTCTGCCACTCCACAGAGACTGTTCTTGCCGAGGTCACCAGGGCTGTTATCTGTAAACCCGAGGACATTTGGCAGTCATGGTGTCCCCCCACCTCTGGACAGGGAGGGCCACCCCTGCTCCGAGGCAGCAGCTCCCCTGGCTGCCCTCCTGGCTGCCTCCAAACCCTACTGTTGGTCTTGCACGCCCACCCCAGGCTGTGGACACTCCAATCCCCCACCCCAGGCTCCGGACCCCCGTAGCCAACCAACTGTCTTCTGTACATCTGAGCGTGGTTATCTCTCAGACACCTCAAACCAGTCCGTCCAAAGGGATCTCAGCCTCTTGCCCACCCATTTGCATTGCCTGCGCCCCTCCCAGTTCCTCGTCCCCCTGTTCCCAAAGTAGATACTCGGGAGCTGCCCTGGACTCCTCCCTGCGCTTCACTTCCATGTCCATCAGCCTCCCGTTTCCTGTCCATCTCCTCCACACAGCCACCCCCTCACCCTTTACCAAAACAGCCGCCCAGCGGGCCTCCCCGCCTCCCTGCTTGCCCTCCTCTCATCCATGCCATGCCTTCTTGGGTAGCCAGAGAGATCTTCCTCGAATCCATCTGATCAAGTCAATCCCTTGCTTCCATTATCCTTGGACTGAGCTCAAACTCCCCAGCACGGCTTATCTCCTTCCAAATCTAGCCTCCTGGCCTCCACTCCCCCTTAGCCTTTCTCCTCTGGGGGTCAGTGTGGTGCTGTGGGTCTGATCCCACCCCACGTCAGCCTTTCTGAGGCCTGGGCCACCAGGATTGGTTCAGAATGCAGACCACTGGCCCCAAATGGCCCCACCAGCGGCTTCTACCCTGGGACAAAGGCCAGGCGGCTGAGCCAGGAGGTGGGCTGCCATTTTAAAGACCCTCTGCGGAGCCCTAACCGGTTTGGCTCGGTGGATAGAGCGTCGGCCTGCGGACTAAAGGGTCCCAGGTTCGATTCCGGTCAAGGGCATGTACCTTGGTTGCGGGCACATCCCCAGTAGGGGGTGTGCGGGAGGCAGCTGATTGATGTTTCTCATCAATGTTTCTGACTCTCTCTTCCTCTCCCTTCCTCTCTGTGAAAAAATCAATAAAATATAAAAAAATAAATAAATAAATAAATAAATAAAGACCCTCTGCGGAGGGCGCCCTGAAGAGACAGAAAAACCTGGTTTCTCAGCGACACCGTAGTCACTGGATCAACCTCATCTGAAGCCACTGAGCTCTGAACTCTTCAGTCCTATGAGCCAATGAACACATTTCCTTGATCGAGCTGGTCCCCTCCAGTCTTCTGTCACTTGCACCCACAGCCTCTGAAGGAATACATCTCTCAGCACCACCCCGCCTGAACTTCGGCGTGGGCCGCGCAACAACCTGCCGTCCGATAGCTGGGAAGCGCTACTCCGTCCCTCCTGACTAATTCCGATTTGCCTTGCAAAGTTCAGCTCACCTATCACCTTGTCCAGGAGGTTTGCCCTCTCCATCTCAGCACAAGTCACTCCAATGGAACCGTCTGCCTGTTTATCTATCTTGTCCCCTCCTCGCACTGTGAGCCCGAGGGGGTGGGGCATCTGTCTTCCTCACCTGGGCACCCCAGCTCCTCACATGCTCCACAGCAGCTGGCACCTAGCAGGTGCTTAACAAATGTCTGCTGAGTGAATCAGCGTCAGGTCTCCAAGCACCACCTCCTCAGGAGAGCCCTCCTAGCTGCCCCCAGCCCCTCTCACTCCATAGCTACCTACACTGCCAGGCCCAAGAAAATCATTTCTGCCAAATCTCCCCTGACTTTTACCAACATATTTGGAGCGCCTTGTTGGCAAAGGCATGAATAATGATGGGAAGAGTCAAGTCCTTATCCTATATAATAAACAGGTAATATGCAAATCGACCCTTATGCCCTCCCATCACAAGATGGCCACCCCCACATTGTCACAAGATGGGTGCCCCCATGTTGTGACAAGATGGCTGCCCCATGTCATCACAAGATGGCCACCCCCACATTGTCACAAGATGGCTGGCAGGGAAGGGCAGTTGGGGGTGACCAGGCCTGCAGGGGAGGGCAGTTGGGGGCAACCAGGCCTGCAGGGGAGGGCAGTTGGGGGCAACCAGGCTTGCAGGGGAGGGCAGTTGGGGGTGATTGGGCCAGCAGGGGAGTAGTTATGTGTCAATCAGGCTGGCAGGGGAGCGGTTAGGTGTCAATCAGGCCGGCAGGGGAGCAGTTAGGGGGCTATCAGGCAGCCAGGCAGGCGAGTGGTTAGGAGCCAGCAGTCCCGGATTGTGAGAGGGATCCCAGATTGGAGAGGGTGCAGGCTGGGCTGAGGGACACCCCTCCAGTGCATGAATTTCATGCACCAGGCCGCTAGTAATAATATAACAGCCAATTTCTCCAAGTGCCTATTATTTTTTCACAGCTACATCCTCAGACCTCAAATTAGTACAATTACTTAGATGTTCAATAACTGTTGTTGAATAAATTAGTGAATGACTAAGCAAATGAATTCCATGCTTAGAGGTACCAACCACTATGTGCAAAATACCTCACTTAGGCCCTTGCCAGGTAGCTCAGTTAGAGCATCGTCCCCATATGCCAAGGTTGCAGGTTCAGTCCTCAGTCAGGACACATACAAGAATCAACCAATGAATGCATATATAAGTGGAACAACAAATTGATCTCTCTCACTCTCAAAATCACTAAATAAAAATTAATTTTAAAAAAGCCTTACCTAAGTTATCTCATTTTCCCCAGCCCAGCCCTATGAGGCAGGCCTTCTAACTATGTTCATTTCACAGGTGAGGAGTGACTTGCCTAAGATCTCACAGCTTGAAAGTGGCAAAGCTGAGACAGACCCCAAACCAGTGGAGGCCAGAGCCCTGGTTTTCATATCTCTGTGTCCACATCCTTTCGGTGAAAATTTTTTCGGCTGTTCCCCGCTCGATGGTACGTAGAGAAGAGCAGACACCTTATTGTCCCTCCTAAGAAGTGTGAGGCTGGTGGACACGCTCGGTGGCCATTGAGGCCTCAGGTGCTCTCTTTCAGCTCTGCCTCCTGCATCTACCAGGCTTCCCCTCACGGTCACCAGATGGCTGCAGCTGCTCCGAGCACTCCCCCCACTAAGCCCAGTTTCCAGAGTGGGAGGAGAGGGACGTGGGGCAGGGCTTTCTCCTTGGCGTCTTTCTTTCATCAGAGAAATAGCTTTTTTTTTTTTTTTAACATATTTTTATTGATTTCAGAGAGGAAGTGAGAGGGAGAGGGAGAGGGAGAGAGAAACATTAATGATGAGAGACAGTCATTGATCAGCTGCCTCCTGCACACTCCCTACTGGGGATGTGCCCACAACCAAGGTACATGCCCTTGACCGGAATCGAACCTGGGACCCTTCAGTCTCCAGGCCGACGCGCTATCCACTGAGCCAAACCAGCTAGGGCTGAGGTCCTTTTAAGAAGGGGAGGTCCAGGCACAGACCGCCACGGAGGGAGAAGGCCGTGTGAACATGAAGATGGTCATCCACAAACCCTCCTGCTCTCAGGGCCCGCAGAAGGCCCCGACCTGGCCAGTCAGTCCCTTGATTCCAGATTCCGGCCTCCAGGCCCGCGAGGTAAGTGGCTGTTGTTTAAGCCACGCAGCCTGCGATACCTTGTTACAGCATTCCTGGGAAACACACAGGGGGCCAGGCCTCGGCACAGGACCTGGACAAGGGCCTGAAGAGGCAGGCTGTGGGCCGCAAAGTCAGGACACCTCAAGCCCCACCTTGGCTGTGCAGGAGAGTGGGCTCCATGACCACCTGAGCCCCTCACCTTGCCGAGGCCAGCGAGGCCAGCTGTCAGGAGGAAAGCCAGCCCCCACTGGTCTCCTGTGGACTTCTCGAGCCAAGGGTGGTGCCTGAGGACCTTGAAGTCGAGAACAATGAGCCGCGAGGTTTAATGGGAGCCTTGTACCAGTTAGGCAGCCACAGTGCCGCCTGCCAAGTGACCCTGAACTTGCTTCTGTGAGTCAGCATCTCAGGCATGATTTTACCGGGGGGTTCTGCTTCGGGGTCTCCCAGGGGGGTTGCCACCGAGATGTTGGCTGGGACGCCCGTCCTCTGAAGGCTTCACCGGTGTGGGACAGTCCTTCCAAGGTGCTCGCTGCCGGGGTTAGCAGCTTGGGGCCGGCTGCCGGTGAGAAGCCTCAGCTCCTCCCACGCGGGCTTCTCCACGGGGCAGCCTGGGCGTCCGGGCAGCCTGGCGGCTGGCTCCCCGCAGGGAGCAATGGGACAGACTCCGGTTTGGTCTCAGTTCTGGAACCTCGTCCTGGGATTCACACACGGCCACTGCTACAGGGGTTCTTTGTTTTTTTGTTGTGTGTGTGTATATATATATATATATATATAATTATTTTTTTACAGAGAGGAAGGGAGAGGGATAGAGAGTCAGAAACATCAATGAGAGAGAAACATCGATCAGCTGCCTCCAGCACACTCCCTACTGGGGATGTGCCCCCAACCAAGGTACATGCCCTTGACCGGAATCGAACCTGGGACCCTTAAGTTCGCAGGCCGATGCTCTATCCACTGAGCCAAACCGGTCAGGGCGGGGTTCTTTGTTTTGTTTGTCTTTGTTTTTGTCACACAGCTCGGCCCCATTCAGTGTGGGAGGAGACCATATAAGGTCATGAACCCCAGGAGCTGAGGGTCATTGGGGCACCGTGGTGGCTGGCTCCCCGGAATACTGTCCTTGGAGCGCCCCCCCCCACCCCCCATCACTCCAGAGCCCTCAGCTGCTCGGCTGCTCTAGGGGGTTCTGGGGGCAAAGGGTCATGGAAGGAGAGTCTTACCGGTTGAGCCTGGGAGAGAGCGCCTTGGGAGCACGTGAGTCCCCGGGGCTGCCATAAGCTGGATGGCTGAGCACAACGGCAATTTATTTCCTCACGGTTCTGGAGGCCAGAAGTTCAAAATCCCTGAGAACCCTCTCCATGCCTCCCTCCCTCCCGGCTGCTGAGGGACACCCTCGGCATCCTTGGCTGAGCCACACCTCTCCGCTCCCGGCCTCTGCCTCCACCTGGCCATCTCCCCTGTGCCCGTGGGTCTCAAACCTCCCTCTCCTTTCTCTTCTAAGGACGTCAGTCACTGGATTTAAAGCCAGTCCTAAATCAAGGATGATCTCACGCCCTGACCGGTTTGGCTCAGTGGATAGAGCGTCGGCCTGCGGACTGAAGGGTCCCGGGTTCGATTCCGGTCAAGGGCATGTACCTTGGTTGCGGGCACATCCCCAGTGGGAGGTGTGCAGGAGGCAGCGGATCGATGTTTCTCTCTCATCGATGTTTCTAACTATCTATCCTCTCCCTTTCCTCTCTGTAAGAAATCAATAAAATATTTAAAAAAAAAAAGGATGATCTCACCCTGAAATCCTTAATTACATCCGCAAAGACCCTATTTCCAAACACGGTCTCATTCACAGGTGCCAGGGGTTAGAACTTCAACGTATCTTTTTAGGGGACTCAATTCAACCCCTTACGAGAGGCATCCCCCTGGGGGCGGGGGCTGGTTGACGCCATGACCTAATCTCTCCACCTGCTTTGGCTCAGGCGTCACCTCCTCCTCGAGGGAGCCTGTTACCTTCCCTCGGTGCCCCCAGTGCCTGCACCTGCCACCACCGCTGCCACCATTATTCCTTCAACTAACATCTACTGAGCCAGGCAGGGGGTTGGGTCCCAGGGGTACAGCAGTTAAGGTTGCCCAATTTAGATTTTTTTAAATTGATTTTTTTGTTGTTAGTGAGGAAGGGAGAGGGAGAGAGAGAGATACACCGATGTGAGAGCGATACATGGATCAGCTGCCTCCTGCACACCTCCTCCTGGGGATAAGCCACAACCTGGGCATGTGCCCTGACTGGAATCAAACCAGCCAACTTTCAGTGCATGGGACGATGCCCAACCATCTGAGCCACATAAGCCAGGGTTAGGTTGCCAAATCTGACACATAAAAATGCAGGGCGCCCAGTGGATTTCAGATCAAGTGTAAGGTTAAGCTTGACCCATGTATCGTGCCTGGCAACCCTGACAGCAGCAGAGAGCAGCACAGCCCCCGGCTGCGGGGAGCCTGCAGCTTCCTGGGGAGATGGCAGAGGAGCGGGACCTTGCTGGTGGATCACAGAGGCTGAATGAGGCAGCAGGAGGCCCAGGAAGTGTGTTGGGGCCAGCCACCTGAGTAAGAAAAAGGCTTCCCACCTTTAAGCTGGGACCCCAGGGATGAGGAGCAGAGAGGGTTTCAGGCGAGGGGAACAGCAGGTGGGGGTGGAGAGGGGGGACCTGGGCAGGCGGGCAGTGGCCAAACACCTTAACCCTTAAGAGAGTCCAGACCTTGTAGGGCTTTCACTGGCCTGGCTAGATGTGCATGTGAAGAAAGAGGAGGCTTGTGCCATCACAGATGCCAAGGAAAAAACAGTGTTTCAAGGAAAAGGGAGTGAGTGACGCCAGCAGTTGGAGGGAGGTCCAGGAGGAGAAGGACCTAGATATGGCCCTTGGAATGAGCGGAATTGCCGGAGGCATCAGGGAGAGGCTTTTGCTGGTGGCGGGAACAGCAGGCAGGCTGAGCCGGTGGAGGGGTTAGTGGTAGGAGAAGGCAGAGACAGGGCAGACCGCTGTTTCCAGATGCTTTTGAGTAAGAGGGCGCCCAGCGCAGGCTGGAGCTGGAGAGGCGCCCGCGCGCGGTGGAGAAGGCTGGAGGAGGAGGGGGCCTGCAGGGAGGGACCCTGAGGGGGTGAGGCCCAGGAAGTCTGGCCTTGGAGGAGGCTCAGCTCCCCCACCCCGTGGCAGGAAGAGGCAGGTGGGGAACCTTCAGATTCTTTTTGGGAAATCAAGGCCCCTCGGCCAGCTGATGACACAAGCCTGTTCTCCGGCTCAGACGACAACACGGAGCACACAGTGGCCCTGAGCCTCTGCTGAGCAACTGAGCAGATGAATAGCTGGGAGCAGCTGAGGGCTCTGGAGTGACAGCGGGGGCGGGGGGCTCCAAGGACAGTATTCGGGGGAGTGGTTATCTTGGGGTGAAGGGGAGGCAGAGGAGGAGGAGGAGCCCAGAAAGAGGGTGGGAGGGGTTCAGGCCTGAGAGGAGGGTCAGAGAGGAGGAGAGTGGAGAAGGGTCCCCCTGGCCCCTGTGTGGGAGCTGGAGGGAGTGGCTAACAGCCTGGTCAGTAGGGGCAGGTGTTGGGCAGGAAATGGAGGGAGGGAGGAGTAGGGCAGGGGCACAGCGGGTGGGGAGATGTACCTTTGTACGTGGGAGGGGATTCCTTTCCTGCCCCAGGCCACGCCAGGTGCTGTCCGCCATCCCATCTCATTTAACCCCCAGAACCCCCACGGAAGAAGACGGTGAAATGATTGGTATGGGTAGTCTCACAATTGGGGGGGGGGGGCGCTACATGATGTCACCTCCCCAAGGGACTACTGGGCTCTCCCCTCCCAGGCCTTGTCTGGGAGCCAGCAAATTCCAGCAGCCTGGGGCGGGCGGGGACCCAAGAGTGGGGAGTGGCAGGAAAGACAGGGCGCCAGGTGTCTTTGAGGCAGGCACCCGTTCCCTGAAACAGCTGGCCACGAAGCTCCGCAGGGGCAGAGAGAGGAGAGAAGCCAAGCAGGGAGGGGCACTGTGCTGGGGTGGGGGTTGAACCTCATTCCTACCGTGCCCCCCTGCTTCATGCTCACTGTCCCTTCCCCCAAATCTCCTTGCCTTGCCTCCTCCTCCTTCAAAGGCAAGTTGAGATGCCCCCACCTTGGCCACGCTCCTCCGACCCTTAGCTCCTTCTTTTGGTCCTCAGAATGCTAGCAACCCGATTTTCTGACTGAGGAATGAGACACAGGCTGAAGATTCATTCTAGTCCACCTACACTCCCTCCAAGTCTCACCCAGCCTCATCCAGCCTTAAATACCATCCATGGGTCTACTGTGCTGAAATATTGACCTCCCGCCTGGACCTCTCCCCTGAGTTCCAGACTCCGAGTACTCCACATGTCCCTGCGAATATCTAAAAAGCATCTCAGGCCCTGACCGGTGTGGCTCAGTGGATAGAGCGTCGGCCTGCGGACTCAAGGGTCCCAGGTTCGATTCCGGTCAAGGGCATGTATCTTGGTTGCGGGCACATCCCCGGTAGGGCGTGTGCAGGAGGCAGCTGATCGATGTTTCTCTCTCATCGATGTTTGTAACTCTCTATCCCTCTCCCTTCCTCTCTGTAAAATATCAATAAAATATATTAAAAAAAAAAAAGCATCTCAGAACAGACATGGCTGAAACGGAGTTCCTGATCTTCCCCTTCCCCCCTCCCCCCTGGCCCCCCTGGCTCCTTGCAAAGCCGTCCGCGTCTCAGGTGAAGCCACTCCATTTTCCCCAGTGGCACAAGCTAAACATCGGAAGGTCTCTTAACTCCTTTCTTTCCTTCACACCCTGCATCCGCTCCTCCAGCAGGTCCCGTTGGCTCTACCTTCAACAGGCACCCAGGCCCTGACCCCTTCGCCCACCTCCACTGCCACCCAGCGGGTGCCGGCACCACCACTCTTGCCTCGGTGAGAGCAGTGGCCTCTGCACTGCCCTCCTTTGACCTCGCCCCTACACTCTCCACCCCAGCACCAGGGTGGCACTATACGCGGCCCTACTGCTCCTCCACGCAAGCGCGCTGATAGCATCCCAGCTTGCTCTAGTCTCCAAGTCTTTCAAGACCTACCAGCCCTCCGTGATCTCCTCCTGACCTGTTTGATTTCACCTCCTACTTCTCTGCTGGCCCACTCTGCTCCAGCCACACCGTACTTCTTGCAGTGCCTCAGACACCCCAACCATGTTCCAGCTTGGAGGTTTTGCCCTAGCCGTACCCCCTGACTGAAATGGCCTTTCCCCATGGATCCTCATGATTTGCCCCCTCCTCTCTTTCAGAGCTTGACTCAAATGTCACCTCGTGCTTGCCTCCCCTGAGCATCCTGGTTAAAACTGTAAACCCTGCCCGTCCCTATCCTCTAAACCCTGCCCGTCCCTATCCTCTTTGCCTGCATTTTCCCCCCTCCATAGAACCTATGTCATCTAAAGTAGAATGTATTTTACCCAGTCATTTAATTATCTGCCTCCTCCTTCTACGGTAGTTCTATGAGGAGAGCAGCGTCTTTTTTTTTTTTTTTTTAATATATTTTATTTATTTTTATTTTTTTTAAAATATATTTTTTATTGATATTTTACAGAGAGGAAGGGAGAGGGATAGAGAGCTAGAAACATCGATCAGCTGCCTCCTGCACATCCCCTACTGGGGATATGCCCGCAACCAAGGTACATGCCCTTGACCGGAATCGAACCTGGGACCCTTGAGTCCGCAGGCCGACGCTCTATCCACCGAGCCAAACCAGTCAGGGAGAGAGCAGCGTCTTTTCTGTTTGGTATTGTTTTCTTCGCTGTTGGAAACAGTGTCTAGCAGACGGTCGGCACCCAGCAAATGTTCGAGCGCCTGTTCTGAGCACTGAAGATGGGATAATGAGCAAAACCTGACAGTCTGTGAAGCTGAAGTCCCGGGCAGTGTCTCTCCCATTTTCGTGTGTTCAAGCCTACCTGCAGAGCTCTCAGAAGCGAAGACTGTCTCCGCCCTTGGATTTTTGTGGGCCCCAGGGGTGAGCACAGTGCACAAGCTCCCTGGGTAGTTCTAAGGAAGGTCATGTGGGGGTCACATTTTGGTCTTCTGGAATAGAAATACTGTCCGGGATGCCTGGGGTCTCATTTCTCACAGCACCATCCACTCTTCATTAACAGTGGTTACACGCCTGTCTCCTCTCTAGAGTCCTGCTTTAGACAGCAGCCAGCATCTTGTTCTTCTCTGTGGCCCCTGGTCTCAGCACAGCGTAGGTGCCAGTAAATGTTGGAAGAGCAAATGAATGGAGGGTGAATGAATGGTGACAAGAAGGATGAATGAATAATGGGACTCTAGTTAGAAGGGAATTTCAAGAGTTCAGGATCTAGCCCCACCGGCCTGGCTCAGTGGCTGAGCATCAACCTATGAACCAAGAGGTCATGGTTCAATTCCTGGTCAGGGCACATGCCCCGTTGTGGGCTGGATCCCCAATGTGGGGTGTGCAGGAGGCAGCCTATCAATAATTCTCTCTCATCATTGATGTTTCTGTCTCCCTCTCCCTTTCTCTCTGAAATCAATAAAAATATATTTAAAAAATTAAATAAAGAGTTCAGGATCTAGGTGGGAACGTTTGTGCCCTGGCCAGGTGTGTGTGGCTCAGCTGGGTGGAGCGTCATTCTGGACACCAAAAGGTTGCAGGTTCGATCCTCGGTCTGGTGCATGCTCATCCTTGTATCTCTCACACTAATGTTTCTCTTTCTCCCTCTCTCTGAAATCATTAAAAAAAAAAAAAAAAAAAAGACTTCCCTGTGCCCCAGAGTTGCAGGAGGGGCTGGTACTTCAGAGGTCGTGACGGTTTGCTTGTCTGTGAAGGTGGCTGCTCAGGCCTGGCGGGGCCACAGAGACGCTGAGCGCCAGGGCTGCACAGAGGCGCGCTTCTCAGCGCGGCGCAGCTGTTGCCATAGCTACAGAAGCAGCCTGGCGAGGAGGGGGCGGGCCCGGGGCTACGTCATTCTTAGCGCGACGCTGCTCTGCGACTCCCGCCTCTTTCGGCTGCAAGACCCTCAGCCCGCCTCTCGCGCTCTCCACCTGCACGCGCCCCCCCCCGCCTCGGCTGTGCGCACGCGCGGTGCCCACCAGTGCGCGCGGGGGAGCCCGCCAGGCGCATGCGCGGTGCAGGGACCGCGGTCGCTCTGCTGTCGCCGCTGCCACCGTAGCTGCCGTTGCCGCCTTCCTGCCGGCAAGTGTGGGAAAGAGGAGCTGAGGGCCGCCGCCACCGTTGCCGCCATGGGGGTGAGTGAGGCAGAGAGAGGAGACGCGAGGGTCCGGAGCGCTCCCCGCTCCACTTGCTCCCTGCGCCCCCATTGTTCCTGAACCCCCTCTCACGTGACCCCGACCCCCTCCGGCCTCACGTGACCCCCCAGCCCCCAAATCACCCGACTCCCCCATTCTAAGTGTCCCCATGCCCGGTCCTACGCGGGAATCCCCTGGGGAGCCCCCTTCTCCGGACCCCACCCCCTCGGGTGTCCCCGCCCTTCGCGTCCCGTCCGCCCGCCTTCCTAGCTGACCTGTTATCTTCGTGGCCTTCCCCGGTCCCCGCGCGGATCTTGGGGTGTCCCCCCCCCCGTCCCCAGGGGTCACTGTCACCTGGTTGTCACCGGCTTTGGGGCTTCCCACATCTTAGGTCAGCCCTGGCCCGGAGGCAGCTGAGGCCCAGGGGAAAGAAGGCACCCAGCCAAGGTCACACAGATGGTGACCGGGGGCCAGACCGACTCGGGTCTCCCGAACCCCTGCTGCTCCGCTGCCCGCTGCACGGACTCTCCGGAAAGCCGGCTCCCCTGCTCTCTTTCGGAACCTCTGCGCCAGGTTCTCCTGACTCTGAAGCGGGTTCTTCCATCCCAGCGGGTGCAGGGAGGTGTCCTTTGCATCCCCCGAGTCGCTAGCAGTCTCAGCCCTGCAGGTGGCTTTGCAGCGGGAGCTGGGGGGCGGGGCAGGGGCTGGCGCGGGCCTCGGCGTGGACGGGGAGTGGCCACCTGTTCCGTGCAGGGCCGCCGGGTGCTGATGGAAGTTACGCACATGTTTCTGTGGGTTCGCCTTCCTAAGCCCCAAGCAGAGTAGCATGAGGCACTCTCCTAAACATGTAACCGGCCCTTCCTGTTACATGATTAGTTTTTACACGGGATTTCCCCCACTTTCGGGAGCCAGAGCTACCTCGGTTCCAGCCCCATCCACTGGCCAGCAACACGACCCGGTGCCAGGGACCTGGCCTCTGCGAATTTGAATTTCCTCATGTATGTGATGAGGGTGGCGTCCCTCCCCCTCAGGAGAGATGGGCGGGTTGAGTGAGGTGGTGGGTGTAAGTGGCCCCGGTAGCCTCCGGATTAGTGGCTGTGCTTTTTTGCCTGTATTCGCAGCCTTTACTTAGTGATCTGAAATAGATGTGTGCTGGTTTTACTTTAACCCGTTGGGTGTGTCCCTGCTGTTACTAACCTACCTGTTTTTCTTATTCAAATGGTTATTGACTGAACAAATCAACTTGTTAGACAAAAACAGTTGACTAACCCACGTCCAAGCACTTTATGTAATCCACGTCAAAACACATCATGTTTCAACCAGGAGTTTTGGGGACTATGTATTCCATACGTAGAAAATCAAGGCTAGAGACTGGGGGCATACTTAACCTGGACGTGGGTGAGCGGCCCCAGGCCCCGGTCTTGTTGGAACTAAAGGAACCTGTGTGCCCAGTATGGGCTCCTTAGGTATCTACCCAGCATAAGCCACTGTAGACGGAGCAGAACAAAGAAGCATAACGTGCCAGTCCGGGCCAACACTTCCTATTGGTTAGTTCCTCACAGGCCTCGGAGATACTGTGGTCCGTGCTGCCCTTAGGCCCCAGGCCTGTCACTCAGACGTTACAGATGTGCTTCTCAGAATGCCCTGCCTCGTCTCTTCCGTTCTAAAACTCACTGCAAGAGAGAGGCATCAATTTTCTTCCCTGAAACAGAACTGGAACCCTCTCATTATCCTCATTCCTCACGGGCGGGGGCTGCGGACGCCCCACTTCCGTGTCAGGATGGTCACCATAGTGGTCACTTTCCAGCAGAGGGCCACGCTCCATTTGACAGCTGACCTCAGGCTAAGAGAGGGGCCTCGGATGGAGCACCATTCAGAGTTCTTTGGGCCCTGGCTGCCACACATGCATTGTTTTAGGAATTAGAGTTTAGATGTCTCCCTTTGCCCCACACAGAGGCTCTTTTCGGATCTTGGATACTTCGTGGGATGGGGTGAAGGGGGGGCATTAACACTGAAAATCCAGGACATGACAAATTCTTTATCTGAAAGGTGCCTCTTGCCTCCATCTGGGTTTTTTTTGTGTGTGTGTCTTTAAATTTCTCCAGCCCTGTGGTTTGGCTCAGTGGATAGAGCATCAGCCTGCGAACCGAAGGGTCCCAGGTTCAATTCAGGTCAAGGGCACATACCTTGGTCGCAGGCTTCTCCCCAGCCCGGGCCCCGGTTGGGGCATGTGCAGGAGGCAACCAATCAATGTGTTTCTCTCACATCGATATTTTTCTCTGTCTTTCCTTCTCTCTTCCACTCTCTCTAAAAAATCCATGGAAAAATATCCTCGGGTGAGATTAAAAAAAATTTCTCCATGTCAGAGAACTGAGTGTGGGGATACTAATTTGGTAGGAGCAGCAAGGGGAGGAGTTTCACAGCTGCATGTGAAAACATGTCACACTTCAGAATGTGTCATAAGTGTAATGGATGGAGTAGTGGAAGGAGCATGGACTCTAGGTTTCAGACCTGGATTTCAATCTTGAATGATTATCAGGTATGAGTACCTACTGTTTGCTGAGTACTGGGTTGTAAATTGGCAAATAAAGCAAATGTGACCTCTGCCTCAGGGAATGAACGGTTTCGTGGGAATGAGGACGATGGTAATAGGAAGACCTCTTTGAGAACTCCGTGACCCTGAAAGTTATCTGACCTCTCTGTGCCTCAGTTTTCTCATCAAAGAAGTGGGCACACAGCCGAAACCGGTTTGGCTCAGTGGATAGAGCGTCGGCCTGCGGACTGAAGGGTCCCAGGTTCGATTCCGGTCAAGGGCACGTACCTTGGTTGCGGGCGCATCCCCAGTGGGGGGTGTGCAGGAGGCAGCTGATCGATGTTTCTCTCTCATCGATGTTTCTGGCTCTCTATCCCTCTCCTCTCTCTTCCTCTCTGTAAAAAATTAATAAAATATATTAAAAAAAAAAAAAGAATTGGGCACACATACCTTGCTGAGTCCTTGTGAAGATGCAAGTCAATAATCTATTAAAGCACTAGCAGAGTGTCTGCCACTAGTGGATCCTTGATAGTCCCATTTTATGGGTGAGGAAATTGAGGTTCAGAGAAACGTTGCTGGAAAAGATTAAATAACTTGTCCAAAGTCACACAGCTACTAAGTAGAAGAGCTGAAAATCAAATCCAGTCTCTTGACTCAAAGTCCCACACTCTATTATAGAAAGCTCCCTTGGGAAAGACACTTACCACAATGAGCTTTACTGTTCCCTGTGCTTAGCGCCCACTTTAATTAGGAGAATTTTTCTATGTCCCTGCAGGATAGTCTTACCTCCACAACAGAGGGCAAAGCTAATTGGAACAGTAGGAGATCGCTTTTCCGAGGGTGTGCTAGGTTTGCCGGGGAACCCCGCCTGTCTGGCCCAGCCTGCTGCAGTCTGCCTCCTACCCCGTGTGCAGGCAGCAAAGCGCTTAGGGGGCGCTTTCATTATCTGCCGGCTGGGGTCATGGCAGCCCCAAGCCTCACTCCAAGGATTGCCTGGCCCGCCCGTTCCCCTGCATGAATGAGCCTATAAATCCGAGGCCTGGGGTTGGCTCTCCTGCTGCTGGTGCTTTGGAATTGCTCACTTCCTGTGCTTAGAGATGAGGGAACCCACGTGTCAGTGCTCTCGGAGTCCCCGGAGCCATGCTTTCCCTCCAGCGCCTTTGATCCTTCAGCTCTGTATCATGTGAAGAGAGAGCTAGCGTGCTGGGTGCAGGAAGGGAGCTTGCTTCTGCTGCGAAGGTGTGCTGACTTCTGAGCTGTCCTTACCCTGAGGCCAGTGTTGCATTCCCATTTTTCTGGAGTTGGCGTTGCTTTCACAAGTCATGCGGGGGCGGCAAGAGCACGGCCTAGCCTGATTGGTGCCAAAGCTCATGTTCTTTCTGCCCCATCGCACAGCCCTGGAGACCTGTCTCAGGTTCCCTGTTCCTTGTCCCTACCTCAAGGAGATAGGACTTGGGATGGCACTGTGTTGGCACGTCATACCAGCCATCACCAAGCAGAGGGTAATGGGAAATGAATCGCTGTATAGCTGCCTGGAGGGCTTTTGAGGTCTCATCTTGACCTTATCCTTGGCCGGCCCGAGAAGGTCTTTGACAGTGACGTGGGCTCTCCCAGTGGGAGATAGCATGGCTGGTGGAACAAACACTGGGTCCATGGCCCAGCCCTTGGGATTGAGTTTCCCCTCTGCCATTTACTCTCTGGGGAACTTGGAACGAGTCATACATCCCTTTGATCAGTTTCCTCATGTGTAAGGGCGGTCATGTTTTCTGCCCTGGGAACTGAGCCAGGTAACGCTTGTGAAAGCACTTTGCGAGCCGAGCGTATCTCAGTGCTGTCTGGAAACCCAAATTCCTAAGAGAAGGATGGACGCTCCGAAACCTCTATGTGGTAGAGAGGGGCTGGTTCTGTGTCCAGATCCCAGCCCCTCTTAGGAGGACAGTGTGTTCTCTTGTGTGTTCCTTCCTCTAGAGAGGCAAGAACTGGATTGGCCTGGCCTCCAGCCGGGTGCTCAGCCTGCAGGGAGCAGTAGCTGGTGTTGGATGAGTTTATACCTGGACAAGCAACCCCTGGGAGTCCTGGTGTCTGACTCTTGCCTCCTGGCTGCTTGAAGTAGGAGTCAGCAGTGTCACTCCTGGGGGAACCGAGGGTAGAACTTATCCCGATCAGCCTTCCTAGCAGTTGGTTTTCCTCAACCTTTCCTGGGACCAATCAGTGTCCACTGAGGTGTGACTGGAGGTAACAGGACCCCTCTGGTGGGCTCAGAGCCATCTTACCAGTGCCTTTGGGTGCCTCTGCACCCAGCTGGGTGGACGAGCACCTCCAGATGTGTGTGCCGCTCTGGTTCTTGGGTGTGAGTGAGAACTCATTTATTGAGCATGTGCTGTGTTAACCCTCACGGGCTTAATGCCTCCAGGTAGATATTCATGGCCCCACTCATCAGACGGGGAGAGGAGGCAGTGTTTTGCCTGAAGATGCAGGGACTGAAGAGCAGAAAGAGGCTTTGGATAAGATCTGTCAGACTCCAGAGCTGGGCTCTTTCCCTGTGTCCCCCAGGGGGGTCCCCTTAGGCCTGAGAGCCGCACCGGAGCCTCAGAATAGGATCTGCCCTGGCTGCAGTGTGTGTGGCTTCCCACTGTGCAAGGACAGCCCTCCGTGGCTCCGCCCTCTGCCTGTGTGGCCGCCGTTTGGCTTTGTTGACCACGTGTCAGCAAGGCCTCTGTCCCCAGGTGAACCCCGTGGGGCCCGCACGCTGCCCAGTGTGCCTGCCGCTCACTGGCCGTGGCTGAGCTGCACTTCTGTCTCCTGAGCCAGAGCGCCCGGGCCTAGCGGAGACGGGCCAGCTCCCGAGCTTTGTCTCCTGAGGCTGGGAGCCTGAGAAGGCTTCCAGTAAACCTGCACTTGGGAACCGCTGTCCGCAGCTTCCTCAGATGCATCTCCTCCCTGGAACCTGCCCTGAGTCTGTCCGAAACGACGTGTTCCCTCCGCGGGGGGATGGCAGAGGGAATATTTCTTAGGCGTCTGCTGGGGGCAGGCTCCGCCGCAGGAATGTCTGTCCTGCCCTCACGGGGCCCTCACCGGACCCAGCAGCCCCAGGGTCAGCCCTCTCCCTGACGGGAGCTGAGCCGCTCCCAAGGTCTCACGCCGGGAACACGCTTGGGCCTTTCCCACCCAGCAAGTGTGGCAGCCGGCTCGGAGCTCCTGCCGCTGAGGCCAGGTCTGTGGACGCAGGCACCGGCCCTTCGGTTCCTCAAAGGCTTGGCCACAGCCCTTCAAGCCGGCTTTGCTTTTCTCTGTTACAGAGGAAGTCGAGCAAAGCCAAGGAGAAGAAGCAGAAGCGGTTGGAGGAGCGAGCAGCCATGGATGCCGTCTGTGCCAAAGTGGACGCAGCCAACAGGGTGACTCCTCCTTCCCAGTCCCTTCCTCCTCCAACTGCAACCTGGTTTTTCCTTTTACTTCCTTTGGCGCCACCCTGTGGCAGAATTGTGTTACTACCCACCACACCTCTGCTGCCTCCTGGCCGAGGAAGATGAGCCTGGGAGGGTTTCCAGGTGGGCCGGCAATTGGCCCACAAGTGCAGGGAAATGTGGGTCCTAATGGAAGCGGCTGTGCCCCTCTGTGGGTCCCTTACCAGTAGAAGAGGGCCTGGAGAAATTTTTGTTAGGATTTTGCATTTTGGGGAGCACACCTCCCTCATAAAATGTGGTATAATTTCCTCATTCATTCTTCAGTCATTGAAGAGGCTGCAGTCGGGAGAAATAGCCGTGAACCTGAGCACCAGATGGGCCCGGATTTCAAACTGAACCAGAGAGATGCTGGTCACCTTCCCGCCCCCTTCATATCTCCCCTTTTGTTGTTCTTATGGCCCCTCAGTAAGCAGTCCACATGGATAAGGATGTGGCTCAGGATGCGATTTTCCGTTTCGGGTTTTGACAGGTGAGCAGTGAGCAGCTTGTATGCCCACAGGCCAGTGTTGTTTTAGCCTAGGAGAGTCTTCCTGTCCTGGCAAATGAACTAATTAGCTCTCTTTGGCCTCCTCACCGAAGCCTCCCTCTTACATGTGGTTTCAGAGCTGAGGCAGGGAGTCCATCTGAGGGTGCCCCTGGCCCAGCAGCTGAGCCTCCCCGTGTGGTCTGACCAGCATCGGACTTCAGGGCAGAGCGTACACTCTGCCACGCGTGTGTTTGTGCTACTTCTCTCTCTTTCCCTCCACAGCTTGGCGACCCTTTGGAGGCTTTCCCCGTGTTCAAGAAATACGATCGAAACGGGTGAGTGTTCAGCATCCCTAGCTTTTGTCTCGAGTGTCTTCAGGAATTCACCTTTCCGGAGTAGGCTTCCCCAGACTCAAATTTTCCCATTCTTCTTGGTTAGGAAAAAGCAGAAAAGGTGGCTAGTGCCCTGTTGATATAAAATCCCCTCCCCCCGGTTAGTGCCAAAACCAGTTTGGCTCAGTGGATAGAGCGTCGGCCTGCGGACTGAAGGGTCCCGGGTTCGATTCCGGTCAAGGGCATGTACCTTGGTTGCGGGCACATCCCCAGTGGGAGGTGTGCAGGAGGCAGCTGATCGATGTTTCTCTCCCATCGATGTTTCTAACTCTCTCTCCCTCTCCCTTCCTCTCTGTAAAAAATCAATAAAATATATTTTTTAAAAAAATTCACTTACTGGCTTTGTGACCCTGGACAAATTACTTAACCTCTCTGTGCCTGAATTTTCTAATCAGAAATGGGTCTAATAACAGCATCTTCCTAATGAAGTCATCAGGAGAATTAGATGTAAAGCATTCATGCCTGGAGCATACTAAAAGCTGGATCAGTGTCAGCAATTATTACTACTGTTATTACTGATCTAATTTACTGTAGGGTCTGTATTAAAGCCCCCCTCTCCTTTCAGTCCTCTTGGTATAAAATAGGAAGCATAATCTGTTTTACCAGAGATTCGTTGGCTGGAGAGGGGGGTGGGAGTTACGGTCTTAGAGAATCACAGCTGTGGGTTTGAATCATAGCTTTGTCTCTTGTTAACTATATACTTAGACAAGTCAGTCATCCTCTGTAAGCCTCATTTTTAATCTATTAAATGGAGTGAAGATGCCAAACTCGCGGGGCTGTTTTAAGGAGGAAAGAGACTGTATCCAGCTCTGTAAGTAGCAGGTGGTAGGAGTTTATTTATATATATATATATATATATTTAATTGATTTCAGAGAGGAAGGGATAGGAAGAAAGAGATAGAAACATTAATGATGAGAATCATCGATTGGCTGCCTCCCACACGTCCCCCACTGGGGATCAAGTCTACAACCCAGGCGCGCGCCCCTAACTGGAATCGAACCCGGGTCCCTTCACTCTGCAGGCCGACGCTCTATCCACCGGCCCAAATCAGCCAGGGTGGTGGTATGAGTATTTTAATGAACAAGGAAGACAAATGTAAATACGTGAGTTATGACGCAAAGACTACGAGGCAGCACTGTATTTGCCTTTCGTAGCTGTGTCTGAATCTCAGTGTCACATTCATTCATTCATTCATTCATTCTTTCTGCCTGTGATCAGACCCAGACAGCTCCTCTGGTGGCTTTGTTATTCAGAGATCCCTCACTGTGATAGCTCTTAGTGACTTCCACATGGTCACTATTTACAAAGGAAGGAAGACTTCCCAGCCAGGAAGTTCCAAATTTACGTGGCTGAGCACGTGTACGGCTCACATGGTGCGGCAGTCACAGAGGTGAGGGTGGGAACGTCCTCTGAGGGGTCATGTCGCAGGCCACTGAAAGATAAGGACTTGGAGTTGCTGACTGCAGTCCCTTCAGAAGGTGGCACTACCTGGAGAATGTGAGCTCGCAGTTTGGCTGAGGAATTGAACTATGAGTTATTTCTGTTTCATTTAGAAATAAGTAGCAGATTGCGATACCTTAATGCCTGCAGCATTTGTTAGTTTGGGGAAACAGGTATATAAAGAGCCGAGGGCAACGTGTATAGAAAGAGCCGAGTGTGATGAGGGCCATGCAGCGGAGGCAGGAGAAGGGACTTGTGGTCAGGGGGCGGGCCTGTGATGACAGTTGTGAATCAGCCCACAAGGCTGCGTTCCTTCACAGGCACCTTCTGCCGTCATGGCCGGGCGGCTGGGCTTGGCCTTCTGTGTGGATCTGAGGTCAGGCTGTCGGGCAGCGGGCAGCACTGGGCCGCAGCGGCTTCGAATGCTCCTTTTTCTTCTCAGGTTAAACGTCTCCATTGAGTGTAAGCGAGTGTCTGGCTTGGAGGCAGCCACGGTGGACTGGGCCTTCGACCTGACCAAAACTAACATGCAGACCATGTAAGACGCCCTGACGGCCGCGGGCCGCCCCAGGCTGGCCCTCCCCTCCCGGAGCTCCTGGTCCTGATGCCCCCACTTTCCCAGGTATGAGCAAAGCGAGTGGGGCTGGAAGGACCGAGAAAAGCGGGAGGAAATGACAGATGACCGAGCCTGGTACCTCATTGCTTGGGAAAACAGTTCCGTCCCCGTTGCCTTTTCCCACTTCCGCTTCGACGTGGAGTGTGGGGATGAAGTCCTGTACTGGTAAGGAGCCCCGGCTCGGGGTGTGGTGTGGGGAGGAGACCCTGCTCCAGGCACTCCAGTGGGTGGCACAGACCACTGTGCCTGTCAGTCGCCTCTGGCCGGCCTGAGCCTCTTCAGCTCATCCTCCGCTTTCTTCACCAGCTACGAGGTGCAGTTGGAAAGCAAGGTGCGGCGGAAAGGCCTGGGGAAGTTCCTCATACAGATTCTGCAGCTCATGGCCAATAGGTAAGGGCCGCTGGAAGGAGCTGCCTCGGAGGTGGCCGCTGTTCTGTGCGTCTCCATGGAGAACGAGGCTCTCGGGAATGTTTTGGGAGAAGGGCATCTAGAACCCTCTCAGCAAGATATTCCCTGTCCTGCTGTAATCCCGGATTTTGTACCTGCGCCTCGTTATAATGGGGGTGCAGAGAGGAAGTGGAGAAGCCGTCAGGCAGTGGGGGCCTAGTGCCCGTGCAGTCTCATCAGCCCCTATCAGAGGGGAGCCAGTGCTGTGGGTGCCCCAGACAGAGGCTGGACTCGGGGCGCAGAAGTGCTTCTGAGGGGCAGGCAGAGGCACGGGAGAGGAAGCACGACTTGGCATCTGTCTCTCTGCTTTCTCCTCAGCACACAGATGAAGAAGGTGATGTTAACAGTATTTAAGCACAATCATGGCGCCTACCAGTTCTTCAGAGAAGCGCTGCAGTAAGGGGCTGGGCCCTGGTGTGGGACTTTCTGCCCCACCGCCGTTTTCCTGGTCCTGGCCCCGGCCCCGTTCATCCTGATGCCTAGCTCCCTGTCCCGTGGTCCTGGGGGCTGGGGGCTGGCCTGGGAGTGCCCTCTGGCTCGGGCTCCTTCCCTCCTCCTGAACCCTCACACCTAGGGGTCTCACGAGTGTGGGGGTGGAAGAGTTCTTGGGCCCGGGAGGAAGGCAGGCAACGCCTGCAACCAACCTTCCTTCCTGCCTGCCTTGCAGATTTGAAATCGATGACTCTTCCCCCAGCATGTCGGGCTGCTGTGGGGAGGACTGCTCCTACGAGATCCTGAGCCGGAGGACCAGGTTTGGGGACAGTCAGCATTCCCATGCTGGTGGGCACTGTGGTGGCTGCTGTCACTGAACTCCCAGCCAGAACGTCCTTTCAAGGTCTACCCTCTCCCTGGTCTCATGCTGCCTGCCGGGTGCCCTCAGAGCTGTGGCCTCCTCAGCCCTGCACGTGCCAGGCTGCGCCCTGAGAGCACAGAACCCTGGGGAGGCGGGTCCAAGTGCCCCTCCTCCTCTCTCCCAGAAGAGCAGAGTGCCAGGAGGGAGCCGAGAGGAGAGGCTGCTGAGGGAAGAAAGAGCTGGTGGAGGCTGGGCGTGAAGTCGTCCTGGCATGGAGGCTGCCTTCTCACTCCACTCTTGCGCCCTTGAGCGTAAGATTCCCTGACTCCTCTGTGGCTGGATTTCCGACACTGCCCCCCTCCAACCTCCTGCCACACACACACACACACACACACACACACACACGCGTGGACAAATGGAGTGTTTATGCCCACCTTATGAAAGTCCTGGAGCCCCGGTCAGGGTCTGGCTGGTCCTCAAAGGGGAACGGACTTGGTGGAAGGTCTGGGCACAGCAAGGCTTCCGACTCCTGCTTTGCGGGCAGAATGCTCTGATGGCGTCCGGGGAAGGTCTGTGCTACGACAGACAAGCAAGGGAGCGCTCTCTAGGTGTGCTCTCTGGACCAGTTAGAGGGGGGTTGTCCCGGGGGACCAGCCAGCGTTGGGAAGAACGCTGCCTCCCTCTCCATCGCTGTCAGCGAGGGGCCGAGGAGGCCAGGAGCCAGGTGCTGAGTGGGGCCGCATTGCTCCTTCGGGCTTTTGGACTTCGCTGCATTCTAAGCTGAACCTCGATCTATGGCATGACTCAAGTTTCTAAATCCCAGCAAAAAGCTAGAGGGCCTGCCTGCCCTCCCCATCGCCCTCACACTCTCTCCCCTTGCCTCTCGCCCGCCCCAGATACCTCTTATTACTAAGGGGGGAATAACATCAGGGAGCCCCTCGTTTCCCCCCCGGAGGTCCTCGTTCCTGGCATCGTTAATGCCTTCCTCTCAGATCTTGGTGCTGATAGCTCTCTGCAGGTGGGCGTCCCCCCTCTTCAGAGAGCCCCCAGCCAGCAGCAGGCCCTCCGCCTGCGCCCCCAGCCTCGCCCCTCGCTGCCTCAGTGAGGCACTAGTGCCACTGCCCTGGCCGCAGCTCGGGCTGCAGCAGGACCGCCGGGTGGCCACAGCGGCTCCTCTTGGGTCACCCGGGGCCGCGGCTGGCACAGGGAGGGAAGGCCTTCCTCTTCTCAGGATAGAGGCTGTGGGGTCGGAGCTCCCGCTTGCCCTAATCCCTAGGCCTCGTTCTCCCTCCAGGGGAAAAGGACCAATCCTTACCCAGGAACACGCACCTAACGCCTCCGCTTGGACGTCCTTGAGCTCTGCGTTAGGGCGTGTCTTAAAGTTCTAGCCTCTGAAGTTGCTGTCCTGGAGGCCCGCGGGTCCTGACCTCTGTCTGCTCACAGCCCACCCTGCCCTGACTCGGGCCTCTGCTGGCGGGTCTCCCTGGAGCTGTGCTTGCTTCTCCCCCAGATCCCTGCTAGTGGGGGTCTGTGCACATGGCCGCCTTCACCCAGCCCCCGCCCAGCGCTCCTCGTTGCTCTTGACCCCCCAGCTGTGAGAGGGCCACTCCCTTGGAGAGGGCCCTGCAGCTTTACACTGGAACAAGCCACCCGCGTCCTTGTCCTGCTGGCTCCCAGGGGGTTTTACCCGAGGGGCGGAGTTTCCGTTCCTGGGAGGGCATTGGTGGGCTTCCAAGAATCATGGAACGACAGAAGCATGTTTAGGAAGAGTGTTTCCTCTGATTCCTGTCCAAGACAGAATGATAACTATTTATTGTCTTAGATCATGGATTTCTGATACCTCCCACTCAAGGGGACCAAAAGGAGCCCCCAGTGTAAATCCCACAGAAGGTGAGTTCAGTGTATGTTGTCTCTCCGGTCATTGACCACCTGGCCCCGAGTCCATTTGGGCGCTTGGTGCCACGCCCTCGCCCAGCCTCTCCTGGCCACGCCCCGGGGCTGCGCTGGAGGGGGCTGGGCGGCGAGGCGCAGCCTGAGGCCAGCAGGGGGCGCTTGTCAGTGCTGAGCCCGTCGGTTCCCAACCCTCAGTCTCCCCGCTGACCCAGGTCACGGTGATGAGAAGCAGCAGGCCTTCACCGGGCGCTTTGTTTATTGTCTGGGGCACATTAAAATATTTTTTAAGATTTTTCTTTTAGTTGTATTCACTCTATTTCAGGTTATTTTTTGTTGATGTCAAATGTGTATATGATGTGTATGGTTTTTAACCCTTCCTGGGTTTTTTAGAGGAAACTTTGAAGGATATATTTTTTCTTTAGCAACTTGTTATCACTGGAATCAAAGGGGAAAAGTGATCTCTTTGCATTGGTTGTATTTGTATGTCACAAATAAAAGATACTTTGTTCAGCTGCTGGGACAGTGCCTGTGCTGGGTGCCATGGGCGGTGTGGGCTCGGGACACCCTGGGTCTCCAGACTGTCCCAGAGTTGGGCCTGTGCTCTGGAGGCATGCAGCGGTGATGGCGCCTGTCCCTTCCTCTAAGAGAAGCTTCAGGCCTGAGAAACCTCGGGGTGTCTGGGTGAGCAGCCAGAGGTGGGAGCTGAGACCAAAGGCATGTGTTTCTGTCACTTCCCAGAAGCCCTGGGCAGAGGTCAAAGGTAGAGGGGCACCTGCTTTGCATCGTGGAGAGAGTCCGGCGCTAGGCATTGTGACACCCGACATCTGTGGCTGAAGGTCAATTCCAGTGCAGCTTGAGGAGTGTGTTGGTGTTCCTTGTCTCCCTTTCACTGCATTGGGTTACTCCAGATATTCTTTGTTCCTTAAAGCGATTCCAGCCCCTCTCCCCTCCACTCAGGAGGCAAAGGCCCCGAGGAAGGATAACTCATGTCAGGCCTGACGGAGGGACGTTATGAGCCGGGGAGGTTCTGCCCTGCCCTCAGTGTGACAGATGGAGCCATGCGCTCCTCTCCCAGGCGGGACTCCGGCCAGGGTGAGCTGGAGGGGCAGGAAGTGGGCCGGAAGGTAGGGCGCAGAGGCACTTCCTGTGGACAGACTCCTGTGGGGATCACAGCTGCTGGAAGGTGGAGAGGGAGGCGAGGGTGGAACTCCCGAGCCACAGGGAGCATCTGCGCGTTGGAGGGTCAGTTCTCTGGGGAAAGGAGCAGGGTGCCGGCCTGGGGTGGCCTCAGCCGTGTGGGCGGGCACACCCGGGGGTGGGGGATGGTTTGTGCAGCTGTCTTCTCTGTGAGGCACAAAGAAAGGTATCAGGGTCCTTGGGAGGGGAGACCCTTCCACTGGCTGATCCCAACAGGCTTCTTGGGGCAGAAAGCTCCTTGCTCCTTGCAGGCTGTCTCAGTCGCAGGCAGGAATTCCTTGGAACGCCCATCCCCCGGCTACAGGTAAAAGGCTAAAGTTGGGAAGGGTGAGGCCCTTCCTTCATCATCTGCCCTCCATCTTCCCACGCGGCCAGGGCCCCTGTGGCTGCCTCTGCCTCCCCACCTCCCTCCAGCTGCAGCTCAGGCGTCTGCTCCAGGCGCACTGCTGAAACGCACCCCAGCGAGCAGGAGCAAGAGGCACAGCCGCTGGGTGAGTGGGCAGAGCTGAGCTGGTTTCCACCGCCAGGCCTGTCACCCAGGGCAGGGCTGCCCTCGTTCCTGCGCTTCCTCTCCAAGGGCAGCAGAGGCGAGGCTGCTCCTCCGCCGCCTGTGCACCAGGGTCTGGGCGGACGGGACGGTGCGGCCAGGAGCCCTGACGACGGGACCGCCGGAAGCGGGCATGTTGCTACCTGGCTGTGACGGGAAGGAAACTGGCATTTGGTGAGCACCTGATAAGCCAGTGACAGCTCACGCTCGGTGCTCCTGTGTGCGGGCGCAGGCCGGTGACAGCTCACGCTCGGTGCTCCTGTGTGCGGGCGCAGGCCGGTGACAGCTCACGCTCGGTGCTCCTGCGTGCGGGGCGCAGGCCGGTGACAGCTCACGCTCGGTGCTCCTGTGTGCGGGGCGCAGGGCAGTGACAGCTCGGTGCTCCTGTGTGCGGGGCGCAGGCCGGTGACAGCTCACGCTCGGTGCTCCTGTGTGCGGGGCGCAGGCCGGTGACAGCTCACGCTCGGTGCTCCTGTGTGCGGGGCGCAGGCCGGTGACAGCTCACGCTCGGTGCTCCTGTGTGCGGGGCGCAGGGCAGTGACAGCTCGGTGCTCCTGTGTGCGGGGCGCAGGGCAGTGACAGCTCACGCTCGGTGCTCCTGTGTGCGGGGCGCAGGCCGGTGACAGCTCACGCTCGGTGCTCCTGTGTGCGGGGCGCAGGGCAGCGCTTGCTCGTGTTGATCCTGTCCCACGGGGGGCGGGGGCTGCCAAGGAAGATGGGGAGGCGTTGAGAAGGCCATTGTCGAGGAGCGGCTGCCTCGTGAGGCTTACCCACACAGGCGGGTTGGAAGAGGGTCTGGGGCCTGGGGAAGCCGCCAGTGGGGACAACCTGCCTGTGCGCCAGCTCCTAGTTCTCTCGAGAGGAGGCAGCCAGAGCCGTCTGGTGTTCAGAGCCCAGGCCCCTGGGCCCAGCCTCTCCTTGCTGCACCTCCTGCTCAGCTGGATGGGGAGGAAAGGTGACGATTAGGGGAGAGGCAGGCTGCGCCCCTGACCTGCCAGCTGCCCTGGTGATGGTGCCATGCTCCCTGGGGCACTGGAGTGTCAGGATGCCATGCTTGCTGGGCACATTCTTGCCCACATATGAGTCCTCCTGACCCATGCCCACCATGACACCCTCAGGCGAGACAGGGAGGGGAGGGCTTGGGTGTGCTTGGGAGGTGGTCCAGCCTCGCAGCCCCGCCCCTCCAGGTCTCAGTTTACCCGCCGGTGCCCTGGGGGCTGGTGTGGAGGGAGTAGCAGGACGCAGACTCGGAGATCTGTCAGCTTCAGGGGGTGTGGGCCCTCCCTCCCCAGTGAAGCCGGCCTTTGCCAAGCCTGAGTTGTCACACATGAGCGAGGCGGTCTAGTCCTCATCACACATGGCCACTGGCTGTGGGCTGCAGGGCAGAGGGGTTAACCCAGGGGTGGGCAAACTTTTTGACTCGAGGGCCACAATGGGTTCTTAAACTGGACAGGAGGGCCAGAACAAAAGCATGGATGGAGTGTTTGTGTGAACTAATATAAATTCAAAGTAAAGGAGCGGAGGGGAGAGCAAGAGAACCGGATAGAACAGCCGGATCCGGCCCGTGGGCCATAGTTTGCCCAAGGCTGGACCACACCTGGCTCCCTGTGGGCAGGCACCCCCAGCCCACGTCCTCCCTGTGCCTTGGCAGCCGGCTGCAGGACTGGGGCTCTCCCAGCCAGGACAGCAGGACATCCCCTCGCGCTGCCCCTCTTCCCTGTCACTGCCTGACAGCTGCATCAGGGCCTGTCCCTGCTTTTTGGAGAGTGGGCTGCTGGGAGCTCATCCGAGCAGAGATGTTAGCAGCAGTCAACAGACCCAGGTGCAAACCCTGCCCTGGCCATTGCAGACTCAGCCGGGTGCCGACCTCTGCCGGCCTCTTTCCTCCTCTCTGATGGGGTTTCTGAGAGAAGTCACGTCTCTGGCCGTGAGGAAAGCCCAGGAGCGGAGTGCTGATGCGCCTCTTCCACACAGTCACTCCTTTTCCTCCAGCCGCTGGCGAAGGAGATGAATGGGCATCCCCCCCGGGAGTAACCCAGGGACCCACAGGAAGGCCCGTTCCTCCCGGCCTCTTGCCTGGCTGTGCTCTAACCTGGGCGTTAGTACTTTGTTCCTAAGACAAAAGCCTGACCAAGCCCATGAGGGCAGCGGGGCCCTGCCCTTCCTTCTAGAGGCAGCAGCTGGCTGTACACTTGGAGGGAATATTTAGGTTTAGAAGGATCTGCCCTGGGCTGTTCGCCAGAGCCTGGGGCAGGGTGAGGGCAGGGGCCTGGTGCCGGAGGTGGGCTGGGCTGAGACTGCGACATTACCAACACCCATGAGTGTCGGGGGGGGGGGGGGGGAAGGGGAGGTGTGGAGGGGGGCCCTGGGTAGCTCAGGGCCTGGGAGCCCATTCCTCCAGAGGAAGCTCGGGCACAGCCCACCCTTTGGGGCACCCTGAGTCCATGGCCACTTTTCTGAGCCCCCCGCCGACCTCCATGGGGCGGAGTTTTCTACAAAGCTCCTGTTTTCCCAGTCCCTTGCCATCCCATCTCAACCCTACCCCTTGCCACAGCCTTTGGTCCTGTTACCCGCAGTATCCAAACTGGAACTTCTGGAAACTCCTCCACAGCACCTTGTGTGAAGATGGTTAAAAGCATGGGGTTTGGGCCCTGACTGGTTTGGCTCAGTGGACAGAGTGTCGGCCTCTGGACTGAAGGGTCCCAGGTTCGATTCCGGTCAAGGGCATGTACCTTGGTTGAGGCCACATCCCCAGTAGGGGGCGTGCAGGAGGCAGCTGATCCATGTTTCTCTCTCATCGATGTTTCTAACTCTCTATCCCTCTCCCTTCCTCTTTGTAAAAAAAAAAATCAATAAAATATATTAAAAAAAAAAGGAGTGGTGAAAAAGGAAAGCCAGGTAAGAGCTGAAAGTGTTCTAGGTAGATACAAAGCAGATACAAAGATGCAAAAGGCTTGGCGGGGGGGGGGGGGGGGGGGGCAAGACCCGTGAGCAAGGAGGGAGGTGTGGAATATTTAGAGACAGGTGAAGAGTGACATCCAGAAATTGGAACTTGGACCAATGAGAGTTAAGTAGGTGTATGATTTGGTTAGATTTATGTTTGAAAAGAAGGAAAGTAGGGGTGGAGGGAGGAAGGTCGGTTGCCACTGCGCGGAGACCGGGATTAGAGGGAGTAAGAGCAAATGAGGATTCCAGTTAGGTTGGTGTCAGCCGGTCGGTCGGGCCGGACGCCTGGAGGCCGGCAGCGGGGATGTCTGAAGAGAGAGCCGAGTAGCGTAGGGATGGAGGGGGGGTCCAGGGTGGCGCCTGGGCTCCGAGCTCCATCCCCGGTAGGGGGCGTGCAGGAGGCAGCCCAGCGATGTCTGCGCTCTCATCGACGTTCCTCTCTTCCTCTCTCTCTCTCTCTCTCTCTCTCTCTCTCTCTCTCTCTCTCTCTCTCTCTCTCTCTCTCTCTAAAAAGCAGTGCCGCTTTTTAGAGAGAGAGAAGTGCAAGTGTATAACTTACACTTACGTGATAGCGTGACCACAACTGTCACTCACGAAGATAGGCCACTTCGGAGGCGGGGCATAACCGGTAGGACGCCCTCCAAGCCCCGCCTACCGGTGGGAGGGTGGCGTCGATTGGCTGTTTCGAGGAACGCGCCAAAAAACTCAGGGGAGGTGCGGCCTTTCGTCATTTCCGGGGTGTTTCCGAGCCGCCCTTGGGCCGCCTCCCCTGCTCCGGAAGTTCCGGGCAGCCATTTTGACTCCCCGACCTTGGGCTCCGCCTGGCCGCCGTCTGCAGTGCGTTCTGTGCGGTCATGTCTCCGCTGGCGCCGCTCCTGCTGCGGGGCCTCGCGGGCCCGGCCCGGCGGCTCCTGGTGCCGCGCGCGCAGGTGCATTCCAAGCCTCCGCGGGAGCAGCTCGGGACCCTGGTGAGCAGCGGGCGGGAGGCCGCGGCGAGTTCGGGGCCTCGCGGCTCTGCGGGGCCTGCCCCGCGCGCCTCGCCGCGTGGCCCGAGCTGCAGTGCGGGTGTGGGCCAGTCTGAGGGCGCAGGGGACATGCCCGGGCCCCCGTCGTGCAGTCAGCCCCAGGATTTCGGGTCACAGCCTGTCAGTCGGTTCCTGGGGGTGCCTGACGACCGGCAGCGAGGATAGTAGTTGCTACCGCTCCTAATTGTTAGGGAAGCGGGTGGGGGGGGTGGGGGAGAGGACCCCAACAGGTGTTTGCAATTCCAGGAACGGGGGAGGGTTTAACCCTGACTGACAGCTTCCTGTGTGGCGCAGTTACCCATTGCCTCAATGGCAGAACCCGCCTTGGGTGCAAGTCCTCGGAATCCCGGTTAGCAGGCCTGGGAGATGGCTGCGATGGAGGAGATCATAGTGATAACAGTTGCAGCTGGCACTGCTGGGGGCCTGCTGTGTGCCAGGCACTGTGCCAAGACTGCTGAGCCGGCCCCATCAGTCCTGCCCGTGACCCGAGAAGAAAGACATGAACTCCATTTCCGGCTGAGGGAATGGAGATTTAGGAGCAGCCCCAGTGACTTGTCAAAAGTCACACCCTTCAGTGGCAAAGAAAGAATTTGAACTCAAGTGTGACTCCCAAGTTTTGCAGCGATCTTAGCTATAGGGAATGTGGAAATGGCAGAAAAAAGCCTTGATCCCCTACCCCAGGGGTGCCTAGCAGTCCCGGGAAGGAGGTGGGAGGTGCATTTTTACAGTTACCACCCCATGGAAGGTTCCTGGGTCCCAGCCGACCAGCTATAAACAGGTTTGCATCCTTGTTCCTGTTCCTTCACTTGATCAACAGATGGTGGATTTCTCCATGGATTCTAACCCAGGCTGCCCCTCCCCCCTTCCATGTCTGACCCTTGACCTCAGGGCCTGGAGTGGGCCTTGGATCTGCTGTGTTCCTCCCCTGCAGCCTGCACCTTCGCTCCAGGAGGGGGGCTTTCTGCTGCCTGGGGAGCTGCTCGGACATGCAGGCTCCTGGGCAGTTTCTTACCGTGGGGCTCCTTCCTTGTGCTCTGTGCAGGATGTCGTCATTGGGCTCACCTCCTGCTTCCTGTGCATCCTCCTGCCCGCGGGCTGGGTGTTGTCTCACCTGGAGAGCTACAAGAAGCGGGAGTGAAGGGGCTGTCCTCCCTCCCCTGTGACCTGGCCACCCCGCCTGTCCTGATCATGTCTGCTGCATTCCTGGCCGCCTCCCCTGGAGCGTGTCCTTCAGCTACAGCGGCCTCTTCTGCAATATGACCTCTTGATTTCTCCATTGTGATCATGGGACCATGTAATTCGGTGTATAAGGCCCTGCTGGGTAGGACCCACCTCGTAACAATAAAGCCTATTTAAATCATGCTTCAGAAACTCACCGTACCTTCCACCTGAGCTTCTGCCTCCATACTTGAGCTGAGGTTGGTGTTGGGTGGGGGTGTGGAGAAGGGGGCCCGCTGGCCTCATGTCTCTGCTGGCTGACCGGCCAGTGGTCCGTCCTGGTGCCCAGACATTCCCCCCTGCTGTCCGGGAGGGCTCCTTCCTTTGCATGCTTTCCTGGGGTGAAATGTTTTTACTTGGGAAAACAAACACTGTTTCTATTGGGCAGCCTTCTGTGCTCACCTTCTCCAGCACCCGTGGTTGTGCCAAGCTCAAGGCCGTGTGTGTGTCTGCCTCTCCCGTTGGGGCCAGCCTTCCCTGGCCGGAGTCGGTGCTCCAACCATTTCTCAGGTGGTGATGTCCTTCTAGTTGGGGGGACCTGACAGTGTCTTGCTTTTGTATGTCAGCTCCAGGGCCCCTTGCCGTTTATCACTGTGTCCGTAAGCGCTTATGGACTGACTGGCCTTCCTGTTCTCCCTGCCGCTTCTCTGTCCCTCATCCTCCTTGGCTTGGGGAATTGCTGCTCCTACATCCCTAGGGCTCTTCCTGGGGGCCTGGGGGCCTCCTAAGCTGGGAAACACCCCACACTGAGCTGGAATCCAGTGTCTGGAAGGAACCCCCAGACTGCTGTCCCCACCCTGGAGGGCAGCGTTAGCTCTCCTTTGCTGGGTCCCTTCCTCCGGGTGGTTTCTGAACAGACACAGGTTCAGTGTTCCCTGTGGAGCTGCTGCCAGGACTCTGGGCCAGGATGGAGGGCAGGGCTGCCAGTTAAAGCTGAAGGGCTCTAGGATGTGGTTGGCTGAGGCCCTGGGTGTCAGAACTCACATCTCCCCAAACCCTCTTTGGCAGGGCTCTTGCTTCCTGATTGGTGTTGACAGAAGCTCAAGATGAACCCTGTTCTCCTTTTGTCTCATCTTTCCTGGCTTTTTTGTGTGGTGTCCGCTGATGCCTGGGGGGCCAGTGCCTGGGTATTGTGACAAGGCACTTCTGCCCTGGCTGCCTCCCTGAGGGGTGGGCAGTGGTTGCCTGCCTCCTAAAAGGCTTCTTTCCACACAGCCAGCCTTTGTGCCTGGCCTGAGGGGCAGGGCCTTGAATGCTGGGAGGTGTTCACAGGGTGGGATATCGGCCGGGGAGTGGGACGTAGGATCTGAAGGGCAGACCTAAGCCAGGCTGGGGTGCTGAGGGAGGAGCATCCATCTGTCACCGGCAGGTTCCTCAACAGCTCCCTTGTCTTGGGGGAGGGAGGTCATGGCTGTCACCTCCCAAACAGTGGGGTGACCCCTGTCCCCTGCCTCACTCTGGGAGGCTGTAGGGAGCGGCTATAGAGTCAAGCCTCAGACTGACCTGTGGCAGAGCCACATACAAGTCCCAGCTTGGAGGCAGAGCCCTCCCAGCACAATTAAGCTTGACCTCATAGTCCTCCCTTGTTCCCCGGTAGCTAATGGGCTGTGGGAGGTGCAGCAAATGCTGCCAAAAGAAGGCTTGAGTAAGAAATAGATTTGAAACTCGCAAGAACATTGTAAACATGTTGACCACTCCCCTTGCATTGCTTTGTGTGAACCTATCTAATAAAAGGGTAATATGCAAATTAACCATCACTCCCTCACAAATATGGCAGCACCCATAGCCACAAGATGGCGGCGCCCAGTCCTCTCAGCCCTGCCCAAGTCCCCCAGTCCTGGGGGGCCGGCCGCTGAGAGCAGCCAGCGTGAGCAGCCTGGCGGAGTGCTTGCTTCATTGCCACGGCAACAAGGCAAGCGTTCCGTGCCCGGCTGTGGATGGGCCTCTGGGCTGCGAAGAGCCTCTGGGCAGTGGGCGTGGAGTGGCCAGGCCCCGCAGAGAGCTACTGGCACACGGATTCATGTGCAGGGCTCCTAGTCTGACTATAAGATAAAGCTTCAGCTTACAGGCTGGGTCACTGTTTCCCCATCCAGGCAGTGATCCACCTGGTCCCAACTGTATTCTCTTGTCTGTCTTCTTTAATCCTTCACTGCCTGCCTCAGGTTCACCCCTGCCGTGCGTGCTGGACGCCGTTCAGGAGGCTTTCTGTTTGACATCTCAAGCGGAGAGCTCTGAGCTGCTAGGTTGCTGTGGACACAGATTAGGCCACGGGCTGCCATGTAGCAAGAACATGACCCCAGGCCAGGACAGGTGTCTTAAGTTTCTGTGGTAACTCCACTGTCCTGCCAAGGGTTTTGATTGGGTGTCCTCATTTTGTGTCCCTGGAACCCAGAGGGACAGCGGTCCCCTGTCCGAGCAGGACTACTACAGCCCAGAGCTGCCCATCTCAAGCTACGGCGCGAGTTGATGAGAAGCGAGTGGTTACAGGCAAGCCCTTCAGAGCCCTGGCCTGAGAGAGCCCTTAGCAAGCCCGGCAGCTCCTCAGCCCTCCTCTCCCACAGCCTGCTGGGCCCGCAGCACGTGTGGATGTGGGCAGGGTCACCCGTGGGGGTGGATGGGAGAGGAGGGCGCGGGTGACCGGTCATGCTCGAGCCCCATCCTCCCTTTGGTTCTTAGTGTGGTTCTAGGCCTGAAGTCTGGTCACCTTTCAGAGTCCCTCTCCCATGCCCTGCAGAGAAATAAGGCTCCCTGTCCTCCCAGCCAGCATTTCCTGTGTCTGTCTGCGGGTGCCTGCGGGGCCTGAGGACGGAGGACGGTGTCTGCCATGGTGTGCATGCTGGTAGGGGAGGCTGCGGTCCTGGCGGATGCTATGTCAGGAACAGCGGGCTGGGAGGCAGAGCTCTGGGTGTGAGGCCTGGTTTGGCCATTTGCCGTGTGACAGTGGGCGAGTCATTCAGCCTCTCTGAGCCTCAGTGCTCAGGATTTTAAAATGAAGGTGGTGTGACCGGCGGAATGGTGTCCTCCCAAAGATATCCACGTCCTGATCCCTGGACTCTGTGAATACATTACATGGCAAAGGGGACTCTGCAGATGTGGTTAAAATTAAGTGTGTTGAAATGGAAGATCCGAGGGGCCCAGTGTAATTCTTACGGTGGACGATGGACAAGGAAGGCTGGGAATGGTCATTTCGGGAAGACTCTGCCCACCTGTCTGCCTGCCTGTGCTGGCTTTGAAGATGGAGAAAGTGGGCCGGGAGCCAAGGAACGCAGTGACTCCAGGACCTGGGAACAGCCCTCAGAGTAAGGCCAGCAAGAACATGGGCGCCTCAGTCCTACAGCAGCAAGCAGCTGAATTCTGCCAACACCCTGCAGGCAGGCGCGGGCAGCAGCTTCTCCTTTAGAGCTCCCGGGAAGGAACGCAGCCCGCAGAAACGTATCCTTTTTGTCCCGTGGAACCCGTACCAGACCTCTGACCTCTAGGATTGTGAAGTCGGCCATTTGTGTTGTAGCCACTAGGTTTGTGGTGGGTGGTTTATGGTAGCGGTAAGGGTGCGTGCGCGTGGAGGCCCTCCCCGGGGAGACTGGCACCAGCGGGCTGGTCCGCAGCAGACTGGAGATGTGTTGGAATGTGAGGGATCGACATGAGGAGGAGTGTGGGTGGTATGAGACTGGGGCGGGGTGGCTCTCTCCCTTTGCCGCCTCTGCCCCTCCTCTGCTTGCCTTTTGCCTTAGGTGGCCTGGACCGTGCAGGCGAGTATCAGCCCAGCCGGCAGCCCGTGCGTACAGCCCTCCCCACTCTTCCCATCTGGGGAGCTGCCTGCTCCCGAGCCGGCCTTGGAAAGGGTCACTGATCCCTCGTCTTTGGCTCGCCTTTGAGGCGTTTCCTGGCCACAGACTTCCTGTGAGGATTGTGGCCCTCCCAGGGCCCATGCCACGTCCTGGCTGCCAGGCCCTCTTCCCTGAGAGGTGGAAGACGTTGAGTGGGCCTGGCAGCCATGTGGCCCCCTGTGCCATTCAGTAAACTCTGAGACCCAGGCCCTAACCGGTTTGGCTCAGTGAACAGAGTGTCGGCCTGCGGACTCAAGGGTCCCAGGTTCGATTCCGGTCAAGTGCATGTGCCTTGGTTGCGGGCACATCCCCAGTAGGGAGTGTGCAGGAGGCAGCTGATCGATGTTTCTCTCTCATCGATGTTCCTAACTCTATCCCACTCCTTTCCTCTCTGTAAAAAATCAATAAAATATATTTAAACAAACAAACAAAAAACCTCTGAGACCCAGGTGTCACAGTCCCTGGGTCCTGGTATGGGGTCGCCTCTCCCTCCACCTGACAGAATCCAGCTGGCATGGATGGGGAGTGCAGACACACTGCGAGCCAGCAGGGCTGGGAGGAGGCATCTGTTGTGTCTGCTGTGGGAAAGCAAGCCTGCGCCTTTGTGACTGTCTAACAGCAGCCTGAACCCCACCGCCAGCGCTGCCTGTTCATTGCAGACCTCGCCAGCCAGGGGCAGCAGCGCTGGGCGTTTCTGGGCTGGCACGTTGGGAGGCAGAGGAAAGTCGAGCTATGCTGGTGACTCCTGGCAAATGTGCACTGGGCCTCTAGGTGCTTCAGGTAGAGAACTAAAACCCTGAACCGGTAAAAGTAACATTCTCCGTGGAGTGAGGGTAAGAGGAGTTCTTAACCACAAAAGAGATCGACATGGAAAGGGGGGGGGCAAAATTTGAGCCCCCTGCACCCTGGCTGGTGTGTCTCGGTTGGACCATCATCTGTGCACCAGAAGGCGGCGGGTTTGACTCCTGGTCAGGCACATACCCAGATTGTGGGTTCCATCCCGTCTGATCCATGTCTCTCATGGATGTTTCTCTCCCTTCCTCGCTCTAAAATCAATTTTAAAAAACGTTGAGCACCCTGAGCCAGTTTGCTGCTCACTCTTCTGCCTGACAAGGAGGGCTGGGCAGCAGGTGGGAGAAAGCACCCCTCTTTACAGGCCTTGTACGTGGGGGTGGGGTTGTTCAAGCCCCAGGCCCTTGGGAGGGCGGCGTTGGCAGTCACTGGAGCACACGGATTCCTTCTGACTCCAGAGCAGCTGTGCTCCCTGTCCTGACCATTAGTCCCAACCTCGGCCTCCGCCCCTGCCCCGTGCTCCCTCCCTCCCATCACAGACTCCCCCCTGGAAGTAAGGGAGGAGGGGGTAGGAGTTGGCTTACAGCTATTTTTAAGAGCTAATAAGATAGTTGAAGATAAAAACATTAGGCTTCAAGATTTAGTAAAGCCTAATATGTTTTTTTTAAAAAATACATTTTATTGATTTTTTACAGAGAGGAAGGGAGAGGGATAGAGAGTTAGAAACATCGATGAGAGAGAAACATCAATCAGCTGCCTCCTGCACACCCCCCACTGGGGGCGTGCCCGCAACCAAGGTACATGCCCTTGACTGGAATCGAACCTGGGACCTTTCAGTCCGCAGGCTGACGCTCTATCCATTGAGCCAAACGGGTTTCGGCAAGCCGAATGTGTTTTTGTCATCAACTCTTATTAGCTCTTCACAGACTACCGATTCTCTTCTACTGACTGAAGAGCTGATTGGCATTACAGAGTTTATTGTTAAAACCTGGAAAAGAACTGAACAGTTTGGGAGGCATAGGCTCCAAATTGGGTGGATCCTTTGCTTTCTTGACTTTGGAAGGAACCCCAGGCAGGGCTCAGTGACCCGGTAAGCGGTCAGTTGCAGTGCTTCTGGGACACAGATTTGACGTTGGTAGTGCTGCTGTGGGAAGGTCACCGGGGGCTGTGCGGTGAGCCCAGGCACCGGCTCCAAGACTGGACGAAGCTCATGAACCCGTTGGGTCACATTCCACTCCTGCACTAGGACCAGCTGAGGGGCCTGCCTGGGACTGAGGCACAGCTCCCGATGCTGAAAGACCACGGCTGCCCGTCCTGCAAGAGGCAGGAGCCAGAGCCGCAGGCTGCCACCTAACAGCAGCGTCAGCATCCAAGGCCTTACCACTTTGGAACCTTTTAAAAACATATATATATGTGCTTTAATAGCTTTCACAGAGGGAGGGAGAGGGAAGATAGGAACATCCATCAGCTGCCCCTCTAACGCCCCTACTGGGGACTGAGCCCAAAACCAACAGGGGACTCTTGGTTCATGGGTCAATGGTCAACCAATGAGCAACACCGACCGGGCCACTTTGTAACCTTTTTACTTTTTGGTAATTCACGGCAATTTTAACATTGCACAGAAGCATCCTGGGTACCCTCTGCCCAGTTGCCTCCATTAGTAACGTTTTGTAAAACTGTAGTACAGCATGTACTAGGATATTCATACACAGTTAGATACAGAATGTTTTGCCCTGGCCAGTGTGGCTCAGTCCGTTGAGCATCATCCTGGGAACTGAAAGGTCACTTTTTTTTTTTTTTTAAATCCTCACCCAGCCCTCGCCAGTTTGGCTCAGTGGATAGAGCGTTGGCCTGCAGACTGAAGGGTCCCGATTCAGGTCAAGGGCACATGCCCAGGTTGTGGGCTCCATCCCCAGTAGGGAGCCTGCAGGAGGCAGCCAGTTAATAAATCTGTCTCATCATTGATGTTTCTCTCTCTCTCTCTCCCTTCCTCTCTGACATCAATAAAAATATATTAAAAAAAAATCCTCACCCAAGGAGTGAGGATATTTTTTTCCATTGATTTTTAGAGAGTGGAAGGGAGGGGGGTAGGGAGGAAAGAGAGAGAGAGAGATAGAGAGAGAGGGAAACATTGAGAAACATCGATTAGTTGCCTCCTACTGGCCCTCTACTGTGGCTGGGGATGGAACCTGCTACCAGGGTATATGCCCTTGACCAGGGAATCAAACCAGTGACCCTTTGCGGGCTGATGCTCTAACCCAGCTGTGGGCAAACTACGGCCCGCGGGCCGGATCCGGCCCGTTCGGCTGTTCTATCCGGCCTGCGGAGCCGAAAGAGCAGAGGGTTCTCTTGCTCTCCCCTCCGCTCCTTTACTTTGAATTTATATTAGTTCACACAAACACTCCATCCATGCTTTTGTTCCGGCCCTCCGGTCCAGTTTAAGAACCCATTGTGGCCCTCGAGTCAAAAAGCTTGCCCACCCCTGCCTAACCACTGAGTAAAATGGGCCAGGGCCAAAGGTCACTGGTTTGATTCCCGGTCAGAGCACATGCCCTGGTTGTGAATTCAGACTGGTCAGGGGCAGAGTGTGTATGGGTTGGTCGGTTTCTCTTTCTCCCATCCTCTCTCTAAAATAATCAATAAAAACATGTGGAAGCCCTGGCCCATGTGGCTCAGTCGGTTGGGCATCACCAGTGCACCAACAGGTTGCTGGGTCAGTTCCCGGTGGGGCATGTGCCCAGGGTTGCAGGCTCAGCCCCCGTGAGAGGCTTGCAGGAGGCAGTCGAATTCTGATGTTTCTTTTTCTCTCTCCCTCTCCCTCCCTCTCTCTCTCAAAATAAATTTAGAAAACATATTTAAAAAAGATACAGAGCCCTAGCTGGTGTGGCTCAGTGGATAGAGCGTCGGCCTACGGACTGAAGGGTCCCAGGTTCGATTCTGGTCAAGGGCACATGTTGGGGTTGTGGCCTGGGTCCCCAGTGTGGGGTCCGCAAGAAGCAGCCGATCAATGATTCTTATCATTGATGTTTCCATCTCTCTCACCCTCTCCCTTCCTCTCTGAAATCAATAAAAAAATTAAAAAAATAAAAGACTAAAAAAAAAAAAAAGATACCGAATGTTTCATCTCCACAAGGATCCCTCCAGTTTCCTTTTTACAACCACACCCACTTTCCTCTGGCCCCCACTCCTCCCTTAAACCCTGGCAGCCACTAATGTTTTTCATTTTTATCAACTCCCTGCTTTTTTAAAAAAAAAAAAATATTTCCATTGATTTCAGAGAGGAAGGGAGAGAGATATCAATGATGAGAGAGCATCATGGCCCGGCCGCCCCTGCACGGCCAGGAGCCCCACACTGGGGATGGAGTGCCCTGACCGGGGATCGCACCGGACCTCCTGGTTCATAGGTCGCCGCCCAACCACTGTGCCTCGCCGCCGCCAACTCCCTGCTTTTAAAAAGACCTCGCTTTTCTCATAACCAGAAGCGCCCAGGCTCCGGAGTTAGGTCCTGAGACGTTGGCCTGGCGCCGAAGGGGCTGTCCTCCCTGCCCGAAGCAGGAACCAAAGCCGCGGAGACGGAGCCTCCCGTGAGCGGTGTCTCCTCTGCCCGGCGCTGCGCCCGGAGCCCACCGCAGGCATGCCGTCTCGGGCCATTTCCCTTTCACCTTCCTACTTCTCTCAATAACACAAGCCAAACTCCAGAGAAAAGGACACTCTCGGCTCCAGGAGGCTCCCAGCCCGGAGCTTCGGGAGGCGGGGAAGCCCGAGCCCGCAGGTGCGCCGGCGGAGGGGGGGCGGGGCAGCGGCTCCTCCAAGGCCCGGCCCCTGCGCCCGCGGCGGCCGCTGGGACTCCGAGCCCCTCCGGCGGCCAAGCCTGAGGGGACCCCGTTGCTAGAGGCGTTGCCAGGGAGGGGTCACGAGGAGGGGCTCTCTTCCGGGAGGAGGACAACTGGTAACCCGGAAGCGGTCGGCAGTGCGGCGCTGTTTAAAGATGGCGGCGGAGGAACCTCAGCAGCAGAAGCAGGAGCCGCTGGGCAGCGACGCCGAAGGTACTGACTCCGGGAGGACCATCCGGCCAGGGCCAGGGGCGCGATGCGGGGCCGCTGGCTTCCAAGGCGGCGGGGGGCGGGGCGGCCGGCGGCCAGGACGAAGCGCGCGAACGGCTCCTTTCTCCGCCGCCGCCGCCGCCTCCCCTCCCCCTCACAATAGAAGGAGCCGCCGCTGCGACCCCCGTGCGGGCGGGCGGGCGGAACGGGCCCAGGCCCGCGGCCCTTCCCCTCGTGCGCACCCGGGGCGGGGCCTGGGCCGCCCCGTCCCCGCCCGGCCCCGCCCCCCCGACGCCGGGCTCCGGGTCCCCTGCCCTGCCGCCCGGGTCCTTGCAGTCAGGCCGAGGCCTAGGTCGGGGCCCGCCGCTCGCCCGCCTTCCCCAGAGCAGCCGGCCCCCGGGAGCATCGCGTTACACGGGGCTGCGGGGCACAAAGGACTGGGCGGCCGCCGGGGATGCTGCGGGCGGGGGGTGTGAGCGGCGGCGGGCGTGTGCCCTGAGGACTGCCGCCCGCCTTTCCCGGAGAGCCCCCTCTTCCGGCCTTGCAGCCCTCTCCGCCGGCCTGGCCATTGTTTTCTTAGACCTCTGAAGCGTGGGACCTTTCAAAATGGTGCCACTCTCTCCATTTTCACTCACGAGCTCGGCCCTGGAAACTCAGTCGGTCCCTTGGGTGGGAGGCTCAGCTCCATTGCGGGCCGCGAAGGGGACGGGTCCGAGGCCCAGCTGCGGACCCGGGCTACTCAGGCCTTCAAAGTTAGTTAGCACCCCCACCCCACCCCCCATTTTAGCCGCACACTTGAGGGACATCCCTGGGAGACGCAGGCCCCCGGGGAGGCCTTGTTCGGGGTCACGTAAGTTGAGGAGGAGCCAGGACCAGAATTCCTGGCCGCTGGCTCCTCACCAGTGGCTGCTCAGAGTGAGCCCCTCAGGTACCAGCTCCTCGTGATGTCATCGAGGGGAGGGAGAGGTGGCATCGGCGCCTCCGCACCGGAGGGAGGCTCTGCAGCGAAGCGGCAGGAGAGGGACCGTGGCGAAGCGCTCAGCCTTGGGGTTGGGCAAGCCTGGGTTCCATCACAAGCCTTTACTAGTTGTGACCTTGGGCAGGCTGCTTCACCTGGGCATTTGTTTCACCTGTAAAGGGGCACCATTAAGAATACATAGGATTTGTGGGGGTGGGTAGGGGCTGGGGGGGGATGGGAGATATCTGTGACACTATCAACAATAAAAAGAAGTAAAAAAGGGTACACAGGACGGCGGGAGGAGGAAGGGCGTGGTCAAGCAAGTGCAGGCTCACAGGAAGCTCTCATCCAGCCCAGGACTCTGCCGCCTCCTCCTCTTTTCCCAGGGGACCCTGCCCGCCTAGCCCCTGAGCACTCCCAGGCTGCTGGGAAGAGTGTAGGGAGCCGGGGGCAGGCGTGTTAGAGCTGGAGGACACACCTTGGGGTGATCACCTCTGCCGTGCATGTCAAATAGAAAACGAAGGCCTTGGAGGGGAAGGGCTTTGCCAGGATGGCAGTTGGGTGGAACAGGATGTAAGGTGCACGCTTCCATATTCTAAGCTGCTCTCCTGGCTGCTTTCGTCCTTGGCCCAGCGGCCTAGAGTGGAGCTAGCCAGGCCCGCGGTAATCCTTGGCTGCTTCCTTCCAGGTGTTAACTGTCTTGCCTATGATGAAGCCATCATGGCTCAGCAGGACCGAATCCAACAAGAGGTGAGGGGCTGTGGCCAGCGGCTCTGTGATGGGATGCATAGGCTGGGCCTGAGGCCTGTTGTTTTTCTCTACTTTGGAAGCCCTTTCCTCTCCAAGCTGTGCTAGATACTGGGTGCCTTCAGGCGGGGAGTGGGGTGGGGGGTCTGTCCCTGTGCCGCCCGGTGGCTGGCCCAGCACCCTTCCTTTAGGGTTCGGTGTTCTGGCTGTCAGGCGTAGGCCGCTCCAGAGCGTGATGGTTCCCTGCCCTCTGCAGATTGCTGTGCAGAACCCTCTGGTCTCGGAGCGGCTGGAGCTCTCGGTCCTGTACAAGGAGTATGCTGAGGACGACAATATCTACCAACAGAAGATCAAGGTGGGAGCCCAGCTGTGCGGGCAGGAAGCGTGGGGGTGGGAGCAGGAGCAGGTCTACGCCAGACACCTCCTTGCTGGGCCTGGCCTCTTGGAGGGTAGGGTGTTGGGGGAGCCCTCTGGCTGCTGGAATCAAAGGACCTGGGTTTAAATCTTGACTTTGCCACACAGCCGCTGTATCCTTGGCAGGCCGGCCCTTTAACGTCTCTGGCCTCTGGCTTCCTATCTCGGCGTTGGGATGATGAAAGTAGGGGCCCACGGTTGTTGAGAGCAGTTGTGAGGTTGAGCGAGAGACTTGTGGGGCATGATGGTCTCAGTGCTCACAGTGGGGCTGAATGGAGGGGGGGTGGAGACTACAGACCTTTGTGCCAGGTCCTGCTGCTTCGTTTACAAACAGGTAAGTCTCTTAACCACTCACTTCTCTGTGAGCTCGGAGGCTGAGATGTGGCAGGTTTGTGCCAGGGGTCCTCAAACTACGGCCCGCGGGCCACGTGGCCCGCCGAGGACGTTTATCCGGCCCGCCGGGTGCTGCTGCCCTGCTTAGCAGCCGACTCGTCCCGGGCCCACAGTGCGCATAGGAATTTGTTCATAGTTTTTTTTAAAAACCATAATCCGGCCCTCCAACGGTCTGAGGGACAGTGAACTGGCCCCCTGTTTAAAAAGTTTGAGGACCCCTGGACTGTAAACAGTAACCATTGCCAGCCTGGGGGTTTAGTAAGTGTTACTCCTCCCACCTCCCCCTAAAGATCAGAGATGCTTAGAGCCTTCTATCCATGTCAGGGCCAAGCTGGTAACCCAGGTGATTGAAGGTGGTCCGGTCCAGCGGTGAATGTGGGCACCACAGCTCTGAATCAGACGGGCAGGGAGTGCAAGCACCTGGGCCAATGGGAGTGACCATGGCTGTCACTCCATTGTTGCCAGATCTGTTTTTCCAAGAGAAGCCAGAAATTATTTTGATATGAAATCTCCAGGTTCCTAACAGTTGGCAGGTAGTTCAAATTTAAAATGTTACGTGGATTGCCCTAGCTGTTTGGCTCAGTGGATAGAACGCCGTGGACCGAAAGGTCCCAGGTTCAAGTCCAGTCAAAGGCATGTACCTAGGTTGCAGGCTCCGCCCCAGCCCGGGCCCTGTGCAGGAGGCAACCAATCGATGTGTTTCTCTTGAAATTTCTCTCGTTTTCTCTCTCTCTAAAAAATCAGTGGGAAAATATCCTCGGGTGAGGATTTAAAAAATAAAATGTTACGTGGCTCAAACAGTACGTACAGGCCAGATCCAGCTGTGTGTGGCCTGTGGTCTACTCCGACCCCTCGCTTAGGTGTTTGCGATTTACCCAAGGTCTGCGGAGAGGTGACGGTACTGGTTCTGGGGCCTGACAGACCCGGGTTTGAGTCATCTCCACCACTGCCAGCTGCGTGATCTTGGGCAACACTGAGCACCCCTGGGCGGAGGTCCCTGCCTCACAGGGCGAGTGTGATGCTGGAGGAGATGCCGGTGGTCAGTGCTGAGCTCTGTGCGCAGCGCACGGCCGGGGCCTAACCGGCGGTAGGTCTCTGCTCTTCCTCACGTGGTTGGTTAGTGGCGTGGGGCCTTATTTTAAGACTTCCCCGTCACACCTAGGCCACCCTGGTAGAATCGACAGGGTGGTGTCTTGGGTTTTTTCCCATCGAGTCATTCAGCACATGTTCGAGTATCAGCATGCTGTGTGTGCAGAACTGGCACCCCCACTCGGTG
This sequence comes from Plecotus auritus, assembly GCF_963455305.1. NCBI lineage: Eukaryota > Metazoa > Chordata > Mammalia > Chiroptera > Vespertilionidae > Plecotus > Plecotus auritus. The sequence goes on along the minus strand of NC_137783.1, from coordinate 151,639,941 downwards.
CTGTGCCTGAGCCCAACGTTGCTTCTAGGGAGGTGCCTAAGCATAGACGACAGAGCCTAAACAGAGCTGGGTGGCTCTGCGAAATGGGCCCCTCTGAGGGTTGGTAGGGTAATGGGGTGCCAGCCCTCCGCCAAGGGCCTGGCATGGAGGAAGTGCTCAGCAGGATTCTGGGAACTCCCTGGGAGCTGCAGTGATTTGGGCTCTTCGCACGATAGTGAGCTGTTGTCTTAACGTTTATGAGCACAGGCTGCGGGCCAGGCACTGTTCTGGGCCCTGAAGATGGAGCCATGACTAACTGGCACACTCCTGCCCTCATGGAGCTCAGTGGACAGGCAGATCAGCCAGGGGGAGCTGAGCGGTGGTGATGGAGTGATTGAACTGACGGCACAGGCGTAGGCTGTGGCCGCTGGGGCAGGAGTACGTGGGTGGTTTGAGGAGCGCGTGGAGGCAAGTGGGGAGCAGTTGGCGGTGGGAAATGGGGCTGCAACCAGAGAAAGGACATAGAGGAGGATGAGGGTATCAACAGGTTTCTGGGCTGCTCAGGTGGCTGGGTGAGAGTAGGCTGAGCGTAGGTGGAGGAAGGAGACCCGAGAGGAAGCTTTGCAATCGGATCAGCAGGAGGCGGGAGAGAAGCAGTGACAAGTGCTTGGGACTGGATGCATTCAGGACAGCGCCAGAAGGGTCCGCGTTGGATTGGTGCGGTGTGAGGGAGTGCAGTGACCGTGAGGCTTTTAGGGAGTGAGAGGAAGTGCAGTTGATTGAGGGGGAGGCCGAGAGGAGCAGGCACGTGGGGAGGTCAGGACCTGCCTTGCCAGGCCGGGCCGTTCAGAGGAGGTATAGATGAGGCGGTTGGATGTGTGAGCTGAAATTGGAGGTCAGGCCTGAGATAGGGCGGGCGAAGAGTTACGTTAAGGCTATTTAATCCCAAGATGGATGACATCCAGAGAGTTGACAAGCGGAAGCTGTCCCGGGCCTGAGCAGGGTTGTGCCATGCACGTGACGGTCACTGTGGATGGATGTGTGTTGTGACCATCTTCTGGCAGGTGACGCGCCATGTCCTGAAGGGTGTTGTGGTTTGGCGGTGACCCTGACCATCACAGGTTAGAGGGATGAGGTGGCACGGCAGTGAGGTACAGCACAAGGAGAGGGTGGGAAGGAGTGTGGAGGTGTCTTGAGGTGGGGGTTCAAGGAGAATGGAGAAGGTGTGAAGGCGCCATTGGGGAGCAGGGGAGGGTGAGGCCTGTTTGCCAGGCAGCACTATTGGCCCACCTGTGGGGCAGGTTTGACTGACAGAAGAAAGTCCATGGAGTTTGGCTAGGAAACCGGAAGACGGCACCTGGAGGTGGTACCTGTGCGCCGGCAGGGCAGAGTTGAGAAGGAGCCGAGGGGAGCTGTTACCCACCCCGGCCTGGGGGCTGTGCACCCCTGACCCAAACCAGTTTGCCCTGGTCTCATGGTCTGAAAGCCTGATCACGGGACGGCTGCACTGGCCCAGGACTGATTCGCTCGCTCGTTTTCATGAGCAGACAGCCCTGCAGGCCCAGGCACTCGGGTCCTGGAGGTGGAGCCCGGCGTGGCCAGTGGCCGGTGACTGGTGACTCATGCAGCCAGCGTGTACATAAGCCGTGGCTTCCCGAGGCTTTGGGGGCTCTGGGCAGCGGATCGCTAGGTGACTCCCGCCACCAGAGTCAGCAGCCAAGGATGGCAGGTAGCTGCTTGGGGCTCAGTTGCCACGGCTGTGGTGTGGCCTTTGTTGGGTGGTGCCTTGGCCTGCCCTGGAGCTGGCTGACGTTGATGGGCACGGGGTGGGGCGGGGCTGCCTCTCTGCAGGACCTCCACAAAAAATACTCGTACATCCGCAAGACCAGGCCCGACGGGAACTGCTTCTACCGAGCCTTCGGGTTCTCCCACCTGGAGGCGCTGCTGGACGACAGCAAGGAGTTGCAGAGGTGAGGAGGGTGGGCGCCCTGGCCCTGAAGGAGGTGGGCGAAGTTCATGGGGGCTTGCGGGGCCCCCTCCTCCTCCTCTTCCTCGATGACTAGGAGGTGTACAGTTCCACCTGAGGGCAGACAATAGGCTGGGCCCCTACTCTGTTGGCTGAGGGGCCCATGCCCCCCTCCCTTCCCCTCCTGCCGCCAGGTTCAAGGCTGTGTCTGCCAAGAGCAAAGAAGACCTGGTGTCCCAGGGCTTCACCGAGTTCACAATTGAGGATTTCCACAACACGGTGAGCCCGGTCCTTATTGCCTGTCGGCCAGAGTGGAGGGTGGGTGGCCTGGCCGCGGCGGGGTTGACCCATCTCCTCCCTCATCTTGTCTCTCTTCGGCGGCAGTTCATGGACCTGATCGAGCAGGTGGAGAAGCAGACCTCAGTAGCCGACCTGCTGGCTTCCTTCAACGACCAGAGCACCTCGGACTACCTGGTGGTCTACCTGCGGCTGCTCACCTCTGGCTACCTGCAGCGGGAGAGCAAGTTCTTCGAGCACTTCATCGAGGGCGGGCGGACCGTCAAGGAGTTCTGCCAGCAGGTGCCACCCCGCCTCACTTCTCAGATTCAGGGCCCTCCCTTTTCTGTCCTCTCCGGGTGGGGAGCACCGGGGCCTGGGGGAGCGCCCTGGGGTCACTGGGGGCTTGGGGAGGGGTGCTGAGACCCAGGCACTGACCTGCACCCGTGCTGCAGGAGGTGGAGCCCATGTGCAAGGAGAGCGACCACATCCACATCATCGCGCTGGCCCAGGCCCTCAGCGTCTCCATCCAGGTGGAGTACATGGACCGCGGCGAGGGCGGCACCACCAACCCGCACATCTTCCCCGAGGGCTCCGAGCCCAAGGTCTACCTTCTCTACCGGCCTGGACACTACGACATCCTCTACAAATAGGGCTGGCTCTGCCCGCCGCTGCCCTGCTGCCCTCCCCTCTGCCAGGCACTAGACATGTACAGAGGTTTTTGTGTGGTTGTAAATGGTCATATTTCACTCCCCCTTCCCTGTCATACAACCGTCCACGTTTTATTAAAGGGGATGCTGGTGGTGAGCCCCGTGTGCGCGTCCCTGCTCTGCTGCTGCCCGCCTGGATGCTGTGTGTCTGGCTGGCCCCTCCCCCGGGTGGGTTCCTCTCAGCCTTCCACCTGTCCGCCCTCAAGCCTCCCCAGCAGTTTTGAGGGGCTAGGCCTCTTGGGGCCCCCTCCTGGTTATTGGGATTCTGCTTCCCTCGTGCCTCCGTCCCCTCCTTTGCTGGCCCAGGAAGTTCCTTGGGGGCTTACCCAGGGGCCTAGGACCATCAAGGCTTCAAGCTGCCCCCTCATAGGTCCACCTCCGTCCTGCTGTCTTGGCCCGGGCCCCAGACCCCAGCTGCCTGCTCTCCATCAGGGGTCTGCATGTCAGGGAGCACTGGGTGGAGAGGGCCGACATGATGGTGGAACCTGGCTCAGCAGGCGGAGGAGCTGGGGTACCTCTAGTGCACCCCCAGGTGACCCCACCCTGGTAGGGGCGGGGCAGCCTTCAAGCCTCTGCTTGGTCAGGTCCCTAGGCTGGACTTGCCAGGCTGCCATCCCCCTGCCCACCCCAGGCCCCCCCTGCCTGTGCCTGCTTTGCACCCCCTTTGCTTCAGCCACGGTGTCTGCATTGCTTGCCTTTTTGCCTTGACTTCCTTTTCTCCCCCACCCCAGCACATGTGGGGGCTCAATCCCCAGGCTGTGAACTCCTTGGGGGGCAGGCCCTCAATAAATGTGAAGTACTGCCCACGTCTGCCATCGCCTGGCCACTGAACTCTCAGCAGCCCCTCTGAGCCAAAGCATCTGCCTACACCTGTGGGTTACCTCCCTCACCCAAGTCAGGGCTCAGACAGCGGAGCTGCAACAGGGTGGTCTTTATTAGGAGGCTCCTGAGAGGCAGAGGGAAAGGATGGGGTGACCAGGCCCAGCTGCAGGCTTCAGCACCTCTCAGAGCTGGGAGCGAGGTCCAGCAGGCCCCGGCGAGTCTGCGGGCAGAGCACACAGGTTGGAGGGAGCGGTGGGCTGTTGGCTTCCCAGGCTGCCTCCCTGTGGGTGCGCACCAGGGTGAGCGGGCGTGTTAGTGGGCAGGTTAGTGGGCAGCCACACAGCAGGCCAGGCCCTGCTTACCAGTCCTGGTCAGGGTGTGCGGCGGGGCCTCAGGCTGGAAGGCAGAGGACACTGAGAACCGGCCTGGGGGTGGGGGGGAGGGGGTAGGGCTGGTGGGGGTGGGCCCTGCCATAGGTACCTACCCACTGGGAAGTAGTGGGGGAGCCGCTGCAGGTAGATGTTTTCATCCTTCTCCAGAAACACACAGATGATCAGCCGGTCCACCTGCACCAGGGCCTGTTCAGCCTCGCAGGAGCCACCCTCTCCCTGGCTCCCGGGCCTGGTCACTGTCCCCCCTTGCCCCTTTGGGACGCCCTTCAAGCTAGGCTACACCCTTCACAGGAGGGGTTCATGGTGTGTGAAGGGAAGGAGAGGGATGCAGGAAGGACTGGTGTGGCCAGAGACTTGTGGGCCAGGTGCTCTGCACCCTTGCCTTTGGCAATGACAGATGGGGCTGGTTAGTGGACCGGGATGCACCCCATCACCCTACTCCTTCAGGCCCCTCAACTGGGCCCGGCCTCACCTTGTCCTTGTGCTGCTCCAGCCACTCGCGCAGTGCAGCCAGCACTACCTCCGCCGCCGCCTCGTTGGGGTAGCCTGGGGACCCCAAGAAAGTGAGTCCCGGTTCTGCCCTGCCCCCTCGCCACTCTGCCACATGTTCAGCTCCCGCTGCCTGCCTGCCTGCCCCGACCCCACCCTTTCTCCTCTCTTGGACCCCACTCACCAAACACGCCGGTGGAGATGCAGGGGAACGCCTGGCAGGGGGGGAGGGGAAAGGATAGCGTCACTCCGCCACGCCCCTCCTCGCGCCCAGCTTCACCGGCCGCCCTCGCCGCCCTCGCCGCCCTCACCGCTCCGCCGCGCCCCGCCCTCGGCGCCCTCACCGCCCCGCTCCCGCCGTCCGCTCCGCCCCGCCCCCGGCGCCCTCACCGCCCCGCCCCCGGCGCCCTCACCGCCCCGCCCCTGCCGTCCACCCCGCCCCCGGCGCCCTCACCGCCCCGCCCCTGCCGTCCACCCCGCCCCCGGCGCCCTCACCGCCGAGCGGAGCCTGTGCTCCAGCAGCAGGTCGAGGCTGCTCAGGTAGCAGCTGCGGAGCTCGGCGGCCTGGCTGGCGCTGGGCTCTCCGTGGGCGATGGGCCCCACCGTGTGGATGACATCTGCGGGAGGCGACCGGGTCAGGCCGGCTAGGGTCTCCCTGTGCCCTCGGTTCTCCCCCTGCCAGTCTGGGCTCTGGAGGGGACAGGAAATGGGCCCTCTTCCCCCTCCAAGTTCCAGGCTGTGGCACACCGGTGTGCTCTGGAGCCCAAATCCACACCTCGATGGACTCCGCAGGCCCGCTCCACAGCCGCGTGCACCGGCTTAGAGGCTGGGCGCGCGAAGGCCCGCCCCTTTGCGCTCCCCCTCCCTTCCAGGTCCTGTCCCACCCCAGCCTCCACGCGCCCCTAGGCTGTGCGAGCAGGGCCAGGTCCCGGCACTTAGGGCTAAGAAGTGCCCCCTGAGGAGGCTGCCAGCAACTCTGGGGGGCCGCGCCAATGACAAAGGCTGGGTACGCGCCCCGTAGGGCGGGGTTGTCGGGACTCACACTTGGCGGGCAGCCGGTAGCCGCCGGTGATCTTGGCCTTGCCGGTCTCGCAGTTCTGCAGGGTCCGGCACTCGTCGGTGAGCAGGGGCCCGGCGGCCCGGTGAATGCAGCCGTCCACTGCAGGGGGAGGGGCAGTGAGCCTGGGCTCCTCGCGTCCCCCCGAGCCCACTGTACAGAGGAGAAGGCTGAGGCCCACCACTGAATGGTCCCAGCCCCCTCGATTGTGCTGCGGCCCAGCGGGCACCGCGCCTTTGTCCCACGGCCTCCAGCAGCTTGCGTCGCCTCCGCCCCCCATTGTCTCCCCTCCGGAGAAACCGAGGCGCGGAGAGGGTCCGCCGCGGACCCCGGCAGGAAGCGGCGCGGCACGGCCGGCAGGGGGCGCGCCAGGCCCGCTCTGCTCTTCCCCGGCAGCGCGGCGAGGGCGCCGGCGGGCTGGGGCTGCCCGGACGCGGGCGGCTCGGAGCGGTGGGGTTGGACGGCAGGGACCGCCCCAAGCGCCGGGCCAGGGGTAAGTTCTTCCTGCCCCAGGGCCGACCTCCCGAGGCGAGGCTCCTCGGGCCGCGCAAGCTCTAGGGTCCACTTTACAGATGAGGAAACTGAGGCCACGAGTTACAAGTGGCGGATCAAGTCCGGGCCTTGAGCCTGGTCTTCCAGCCCCTCGGGGCGCCGCCTGCTCAATAACAAGCCGCCTCGTTAGCGCATCCGCCTTAATTGGGGCCGCGCCGGGCTTGTTAAACCGAGAAGGCGGCTCTGGGGGCCCGGCCTGGGCTCAGGTAAACAACTCGGGCGGGCGTGGCGGAGGCGCAAAGGTGACACTCCTTCAGCACCCCCTCTCCCTGGTGCCAGGGCCTGAGAGGGCCTGTGGGGGAGGAGAGGCTCGGCGTCAGGCAGGCCAGGGCCAAGTCCAGGCTCCCCCCTCCTTTCCTGTGCCAATGGACAGGTTGGCAAGTCCTTTCCCTGAGTGCCCACTGCTTCATCTGGAACATTGGGACAGTGACCCACCCCTGGGGTGGAGTTGGCATCCTGGCCCGGAGAACAGGACCCACCGCTGGCAGCTCGCAGCTCCCACTGCTCCCCGGAGAGGCGGGAGGGGCCAGGAGCTCTGTGGGCACCAGCAGCTGGGCAGGACCGCCATCTCTCCGTTTCAGAGATGCACATACTGAGGCCCTTCCTCCTCCATCACAGCCCCACCCCGAATCTTGGCGCAGGTTCAGGAACACCAGCTGGACACCCCCCTCTGTGCCTCTGGGGGGGGGGAGGGCTCCCAATTAAACTTAATTTTGCAGCTTTACTCTGAGCTGATATCATTTTCCAGAGCATCCCATAGGTGGGGTGGAGTTGGGGGAACCCTGGGGGGCTTTGGAACGGTGCAGGGATCATGGCCGCTGCAGCCCGTGGGAGGCACGGAGAGATTCCGGGTGCTGAGGACGGTGCACGGCCTGGAGTGTGCGGGGACGCCCCGGGCAGTGCCTGCTCTGGGCGGAGGTGCCCGGTGACCACCCAGCGCGGTGTGCAACAGCAGGAGCTGTGAGCTGGGCAGCTGGGTCCAGATCCCAGCCCCGTAGTCACAGATGTGTGGCGCGGGGTACAGCCTCTCTGGACCCCAATTGCCCCGTGTGTCAAATGAGACGCTAGCAGACAGCCACCTCACAGGCCTCTTGGGGGAGAAGGTGAGTTGGTTTGTGTAGCGTGGGTAAGCCAGAGCCTGGCACGAGGGGCGATGCTGCGTGGTTGGCTGGTGTTTTCGCAGGACAGTGTGACAAGCTGGGCCTGTGTGCACCTGAGAGTGTGCCGGGGAGCAGGCGGCCTGGCACGGTGTGCTCAGGGTACGCAGGGCACAGGGGGACAGGGGTGAGCACAGGGATGTGGCTGAGCCAGCTCCCTGGGGCATCCCAGGCCTGCCCAGTGGTGTCGGCCACTTGGCACCCAGCTGTCCGCCCTGCAGGTGACCTTGGCCTGCTGCTGGGGGCGGGGGTGGCCTGCGGAAGTGGAACTCACTGAGATCTGTGCTTCAGGGATTTAATGTTTCCTGCAGCAGCGGACAGGCCAGCAGCCAGGCCTTTGGGGCTGACCTGGGGGCATGAGGTGGGAGGAGGAGGGGGAGCTGGAGCTGGCAGAGGCCGGGGCTGGAGCCTCCCCAGCAGAATGGGGTCGGGCCCTGTGGCTGCAGTGCAGGCGGCCAGGGGAGCAGTTCCCTCACAGCAGAGATGAGGGAAGGGCCCTGGGCACCACCCTGGCCAGAGCACACACCAGCCCCCCCGGCCCCCCGCCTCCTCCCTCTCCGAACTCCAGTGTTGTTCTTCCTCCTCGAGTGCCAGAGGACCCTGCTGCTTGGCAGAGGCTCGGACCCTGGCCCTGGCCTGGACTTCCAGTGGTCGGCAAACTCATTCGTCAACAGAGCCAAATAGCAACAGTACAACGATTGAAATTTCTTCGGAGAGCCAAATTTTTTAAACTTCTTCTAACGCCACTTCTTCAAAATAGACTCGCCCAGGCCGTGGTATTTTGTGGAAGAGCCACACTCAAGGGGCCAAAGAGCCGCATGTGGCTCGTGAGCCGCAGTTTGCCGACCACGGGCGCTAGGCTAAGCTGAGCCCTGGAGGCTGCAGGAGGCGGCTTCCTGGGGCTCCATCCAAAAGAGTTCCCTCCCCTTCCTGCCTGACCTGGGCAGCTGGGAAAAGCTCTGGGCCCTGGCCCTGGGGCTGCTGGTGGGAGGGGGTGTCCCCAGTTCATACCAGTTGGCCCCTCAGTCCCCTCCCTGGGCCCCTCAGAAGTGGACAGGCTGCAGCTGTCTGGGGGCCCGTCTGCCCTCTGCTCCAGCCCTGACCCTCCCAGGCACCCCACTCCCAGACAAGCCCAGCTCTCTGCTTGGGAGCCCACCAGCCCTCCTGCCAACAGCGTGGCCTCCACACCCCACCTCAGCCTTCAGCTCAGCCAGTGCCTTCATGGTCACAGGCCCGCGCTCTGGCAGGGCTGGGCTGGGAGCAGGAAGGGCGTGGGCAGAGGGCAGGGCTGCAGCCTGGCATCCTTGTAGCCAGGCAGGCAGGCTCCTGTGGGGGCCATTTGCCAAGGTGCTTAGGATCTGTTGGCCGCTATTTAGGGTGCTGTAATATTCATGAAGGAAAGATTAGATATTTAAATTTATTCAGCAATAAATGCATCTCAGTGGGAGAGCATTCCTCATGCTAAACAAACAAGCAAGCAGGGGCTAATTAATTATTTACAGGAACTAGAGGAGGCCTTGGCCTGGGGAAGACAGGGCAGCTGTGCCCCACCAGAGGGCAGGACACCCTGACCAGCCCTGCGCCTACCCCTTCATCTCCTCCCCTCTCCCAGTCGCCCTCCACTGTCTGGTGGGTCTGGCCACTGCATATCCTTTCTGGGGTTTCTCTTCCCAGAAATCCTGCCCACAAGCTTGCTGGTGGCTTTGGGCAAGTCACTTAACCTCTCTGAGCCTCAGAACTGGCCTCAGAGAGTTGTGGGAGGACTGAGATATGCTGAGTGGGGGCCTGGGGGTGAGGGACTGAAGGCCAGAGTCATTTAGCAACTTGTCCAAGGTCTCCCGTCAGAGGCCAGCTGCTCAGAGTCTGAGGCCCGAAGCTCGTCCAGCAGGAGCAGGGACCGAAGCTCCTGGAGGCCAAGCCACGCTCTCCGCTCTCTGCCATGGCCATGGGGGTGTGTCCTTGCCTGCGAGGCCCTCAGCCCGCTCTGCTCACCCAGCTCCTGTCAGCCCCAGGGCAGGAAGGGAGAGGCGGGGCCAGGGGAGCACCCTTGTGGGGATATCTCAGTGTCTCTGAATGGAGCTCGCTGGGGCTGTGCTGGCAGGGCTGACCCAGCCCAGTGAGACCCACGTCCCTCCCCCAGCTCCTCCACCCTTGCTGCATCACTTCATCTCCGAGCCTCCGTTTCCTCATCTGCTCAAGGTCAGTGACAGCACCTCCCTCCAGGGTTGGCCTGAGTGTCCAGTGAGAGAATGCACCGAAGGGCCCTGCACTTTATCCCACTGTCATCCCGTTTTACAGATGGGGACACTGAGGCCCACTCACAGACTCTGTAAACAGGAGACTACTGTGCCGTTCACGCTCTGAGGCCTCTTCCACCCGAGGGACAGGATGAGCGGAGCGGCTGGGGTTGGAGAAAGCCCTGGAGTGAGATTGAGGCCTGAGGGGCTGGGGGAAGGCTGTGCCTCCAGAACCCAGGCAGGCAGGCAGGCACCTGGGTCTGGGCCCTCGGACCACTCCCCACCCGGGCATAGGGGTGGCCAGCCTAAGGGGAGCCCACTCCAGCCACCTTGGTGCTGGCCAGGCCCTAGCCACCTACATGAACACCAAATGCCAGTGCTGGGCAGATGTGGAAACTGAGTCCCTGAGGGGTGCCGGCTGGGTCAAGGGCAGAGCCTGAGCTGCTGCACCACGAGGCCCCTAACCCTGCAGAGGGCAGGCCCAGCCATAAAGCCGGATAAATGACCCACCCACGGGCCCTGTGCCCTTCTCACCTGGCCCCACCCTGCACGCTCCGTCTCTGTTTCCCTCCCAGCCCTGACTGAGCCTTTGGGGCCACAACCCCACGTGATGCCTCAGTGCCAGAACTGATTTTGTGCTTCTGCCCACGCCCTCCTGGTCACTCATTCATTCAACAAACCCACACCAGGGAGAACCAAGATGGCGGCATAGGTAAATGCCAGTACTCACTGCCTCCCACAACCACATCAAAATTACAACTAAAATACAGAACAACCATCGTCCAGAACCGCCTGAAAGCTGGCTGAAGGGAAGCCCTGCAACGAGAGCAGTAAAGAAGAAAGCAGGTTGAGACTAGTGGGAGTGGTGGAGGCAGGGAACAGGCTGGTCCAGCACCCACCTGTGGCATGTTTTCAATCAGGAGGGAGATCGTCTCTGCCAGGGGTCCCAGCCCCACTCCAGGCCCCCAGCCCAGGCTCCCAGCGCTGGGAAGAGAAGTGCCCATAACTACGGCTGTAAAAACCAGCAGGGATTGGGGCTGAGTGACACGGAGGCTGCTGGGGCCCCGCTGTTCCTTTTAAAGAGCCAGCACACAAACTGAACTTACAAGGTCCTGCTTCCTCTGAGCTCCAGCACCAGGGTGAGGCTCTGGGGGACCCAGACACATACGAGGAGCAATTGGATTGTCTGGCATCAGGGCTTTGTCCCAGGTGGAGGTGCTCCCAGGGGTCACTGTTCCTATGCTGGAACCTCCCCGGCTGCAGGGCTGACTGGCAGCCATGTCTGTTTGTTCTGCTCTGGTGACTCCCTGAGACCCTGCCCCGTCCGTTTTGCAGCTCCACCCAACCTGTTTGCAGCGGCTTTTGCAACTAAAAGGCCTGTCCTGGCTCAGGGCTTCAGATTTAGCTAAAATCTCTAAAACAAGATGCAGCTGGCTCAGCATGCCCCAAACCTATCAATAAAGGGCCCAAGAGCCTTCACTCACACAAGCCTGCCTTGCTTCACAGCTGGGCCTCGCCTGGGCACCTCCAAGCCCAATACAAATCGCTCCTGCAGGGTGGCCCCAGGCAGTGGCTGACCTTGCACCTCGCTGGAGGCCCTAGAGCCAGTGCACCCAGTGGACAGCTTCATGAGACTTTCAAGGATCTTAGTGAGAAAGTCAGAGTCAGAAATTAAGCATACACTGACTGAAATAAAGGGTAATTTAGAGGGATTCAATAGTAGAGTAGAGGTGTCCGAGAATCAGATCAACAATGTGGAATATGAGGAAGCAAAAAACACCCAATTAAAAGAGAAAAAAATCCAAAAATATGAAGGTTGTGTAAGGAGCCTCTGGGACAACTTCAAGCGTACCAACATTCCCATTATGTGGGTGCCAGAAGGAGAGAGAGCAAGATACTGAAAACCTATTTGAAGAAATAATGACAGGAAACTTCCCCACCTGGTGAAAGAAATAGACTTACGAGTCCAGGAAGTACAGAGAGTCCCAAACAAGAGGAACCCAAAGAGGACCACACCAAGACACATCACAATTAAAATGCCAAGAGCGAAAGACAAAGAGAGAATCTTGAAAGCAGCAAGAGAAAAGCAGTTAGTTACCTACAAGGGAGCACCCATATGGCTGTCAGCTGATTTCTCAACAGAAACTTTGCAGGCCAGAAGGGAGTGGCAAGAAATATTCAAAGTGATGAATAGCAAGGACCTACGACCAAAATCACTCTACCCAGCAACGCTCTCATTTAGAATTGAAGGTCAGATAAAGAGCTTCACAAACAAGACAAAGCTAAAGGAGTCCATCACCACCAACCCAGTATCACATGAAATGTTGAAGGGTATTATTTAAGAAGAAGGAGAGATTTTAAAAAATAGGAACAATAAAATGGCAACGAATACATATCTATCAACAACTGAATATAAAAATAAACAAGAAATCTAATGAACAAAATAAACTGGTGAATAAAATAGAATCAGAGACATGGACACATGAAACAGACTGATGAATGTCAGAGGGAAGTGGGGGAGTGTGGGAAGAGATTAGCCAAAGATCTTACCTATGGACACACACAATAGGGTGGTGAAGGCCTGGGGCCAGCTGGGAACCAGGTGGAGGAGGCAAGGGGGGGCAAGGGGGACAGCTGTAATACTCTCAGCAATAAAGATTAAAACCAAACAAACAACAAAAACACCCACACCACCCCCAGCTCTGTGCTAGCCTTGGGCCCGGCCCGCTGTCCCACGGGGGGTGCAGAGCTCATCGGCGCCAGGCCCCACCCTCGTGCTGCCACGGTGGGTGGGCGCCCCAGGGAGGAGATGGATGGACGACAGCGCCCGTGATGTGATCTGAAATTCATTATGGGGTGAGATCAGCTCCTTAAATGGGGATTTGAAAACATTAGGGCTTCATTATGTACACAACGGCAGCGCCTCATTCATCATGCAAAAATCACTCCCGTTATTAAAATCCCCAGCAGCTGCCTGCGGGGGCTGGTGGCATCTTGCCTGCTGGGGGAGGGCGGGGCCCCACCAGCCTGTGCTAGAGCCCCCTCTGGGGACACAGTCCCCTTGGTCCTCCTACCCAGCCAGGGCCAACTGCCGAGGGAGGGTGGGGAGCACACGTCACCTCAGGGGACTCGGTGCCTCCGTTTCCTCATCTGCAAAATGGGGAAGCGAATGGTAGAGCCATAGCATCAAGGTGAGGGGACTCGAGATTCTGCAGAGAGGGGCTCGGCAAGGCCCTGGCATTCACGCAGGGTGGCAGGGAGGCGGGGCCTTTATTTGGGGACGGCAGTGTCACTCCCCGGCCCATAATCATCCCCCCTGCTCCCAGGAGCCCATGAAATAAAATCCTCAGCGCAGAGTGCGGCTGAGGCTCCCTCCAGCCTCCCCACCTGAGATGAGTGCTGGCCCCCCCACGTGGCTCCCGCCGCCCCCCCACGTGGCTCCCATGGGCACTCAGCAGTGGGGAGGGGCCCAGGGTAACGCCCTGTGGCAGGCGGGCCAGCACAGCTCCCATATCACCTGTGAAAAGAGTGACTAAAGGGAGGGGGGGGGCTGTTTTGTGCTTGGGAAGGCCTCTCCGAAGAGGGAGACCTGAACAGATGAGAGAGAGGCAAGAACTGGCTTCTGGAAGGTCAGAGAAGGCGGTTCAGGCAGAAGGTTGGCGGGGCAGCCGGGGCCATGGCAGGGCAGGAACCTGGGATGGATCCCATCGAGGCGAGAAGTTTGGAGCAGGGGAGGGGCACGGTCGGAGAGTCCTCCGGGCCCCTTTGCTGTGCCCTCATCCGAGGTGCCCTTCCCTGCAGCCCAGCCCAGCCCAGCCCACTCTAGGTTAGAGGGTGCCCTGCCCGGAGCCTGGCACACAGGGGTGCTTAGTAAGTTTGCTTCCTCTGAGCCCAGGCCCCCCACCCCCAGAGCCTGGTCTCGGGGGGGCTGGAGGCCCCCTGGTATGCCCCCTGTGCTGGCCTCAGCTAGTCAGAGCGCCGGCCTGGGAAGCAACTGCGGGTTGGTGGCACCGGGCCATGGGAGATAGCGCTGCCAGGCAGGGGTGCTGGGATGGCAAGCGCACTGGGCAGAATACGTGGAGGCCTGGCTAATGCTCCCGGGCCTGACTGTCTATGAGCAGAGGAGAGCAGGAGAGAGAGAGAAAGAAGAGAGAGCAGAGAGAATGAGAAATGGGGGGAGGGCACGTGTCGGAGAGGAATAAGTAGAGAGGGAGACAGACTCCAGCGAGGGAGCAGAGAGAAGGGGCAGGCGGAGCCGTGGAGGCAGAGAGAGACTGAGAGTGCAGGAAGGGAGGGAGGTGGGAGGGGTGGGTGAGAGGCACAGAGAGGGAAAGAAGGCACACCTCCCCCCAGGATCATGCGTGCCGGGTGCCTGTGGGCAGAGAGAGAGGGTGGGCCCAGGTGGCAGTGCTGAGGGAGGGATTTGTGCACAGGGGCACACAGGTACCTGGGCTGGGTGGGGTCGGGGGCCTGGGCACAGCCAGCCCACACACAGGCCTGCACGGGGCACCTACTCGCTGCCAGGAGGTGGACAGACAGGCGCATGCGTGCCCCTCAGGGGGTGGGCTGATGGGGAGCAGTTGGCACCTAAATAACCACACAAATGGCGTCTGATGGTGAAGGTGGCAGATGCCGGCCACGAGGGACAGGGCCTGAGCGCGCGGGCCTCAGGCGGGGAGGGGCCGAGGCTGGCGTGACAGATGATGAGGAGGAAGGTTGGGGGGGCGAGGGGGGGCAGAGGAGGCCTCAGGCACAGCAGCAGCAGGTGCCAAGGCCCGGGCCACCCTGGCTTCTCTGGTCCGTGCCATGCCTGGGGACTGGGGTGCATGGAACACACACGGGGACCTGCCACGTGGGCGTGGGGAGCTGCACAGAGCTGAGGGGGCGGGAGGGCGCGAGCGCCGGGTCCTGCAGGTGTGGTGGGCCACGGACCCCCAAAGGAAGGGCTCCTTGGCAGTGTGTGTGTGTGGGGAATGGGTGGGGCTCCATCCCGCTCTGCCCACCTGCCCTGCCAGGGACCTGCCAACCGCAGCCCAGCCAGCCCTCGGCCAGCCTTGGGGGCACTGCCAGGCGGGAGCGGAGATGGCGGCCACGCCAGCAGAGCAAGGCGCCCCTGAATTAATCTGTCACTAAGGCTCGGCCATGGCAGGCGCAGCCATGATTTAGATGAATAATTGAAACGCTCCGATACATTTATTATCCCTTTAGTGCAAAAGTGGCAGAGAAAGACGAGGGGTAATTGAAAAAGCGCGCACAAATCTCCGCGAGAAAGCCGGCTCCTTATCGCCAAGTAAACATTTCAGTCCTAATAAACAGGAGAGACACGCGTCAGGGCCCTGTCGATTCCCATCCTGATTTAGGGCCCGCCTCCCTTCTTACCATACAATAAGAGAGTGTTTAAAAATATTTTTTTTTTATCGAGACAGTAAAAGGCTCTCAGGGAGGAGGGAGGAGGGAGAGCGGGCCAGTCTCCAGGCGAAGGGTTTGGCCGGGAGGCTGAGTGGCTGCCCAGGACGTGGCCGTGGCCCTCTACCTGGGGGCTGGCTCTCCGCCCTCTGTACCTGTTGAGCCTTCAGGGCCCGAGTCAGATGCCCCCTCTGCTGGGAACCCTTCTACCAAAGTGGGTCTCTTGGCGGGCAGAGCCGAGTGCTGACTCCCCCTCCCCCCAGACACACACTCAGAGCCCTGGGGAGGCATGGGGAGGGGGGGCCTTCCCAAGACTCACTGTTGCCAGAACCACCTGGTGTTGAAGCTACACACCCAGCGTAGCCCCAGGGCCTGGTGGGGGAAGCCCAGGAGCCCGGACCCTCGGGGGGAGTCCTTTGGCCCCAGCAACCCCTGGGGGCTTTCCCTGAGGTGGGGGTGCCCCGCAGGATCCCTTCCACCGAGGCCGCATCTCTCCCGCTCGGAACCACGGCGTCCAGCAGTGGACACTGTGGGCTGCTGCACCGCAGCTCCGCAGGCCAGGCCCCGTGCCCTTAGAGGGCCCCTTGGGGGCTGATGGCTCCCCCTGGCCCCGCTGGCTCATGGCCGCTGTCCCTCTCTGCAGGACCGGCCGGGCACCCGGGCCATGAGACTGGGTCCCACCTCCGAGGGCAGGGCGTGCCACTCGCTGCCCCACAAGATCCCCAGAACCCTGCTCCTGGGACAGTACATTGTAGTGGGGACCAGGCAATGAGAACGAACATAAGACCGAGTCGATTAGGGGGGTCAGTGCTGCGGGGAAGGCACAGGGCAGGTGAGAGGAGCCACGTGGGCTGGGCCATTCTAAACGGTGGCCAGGGCGGCCGAAGGGACTCGAGCTTGTTCAATGCCCGGACGGCTGGGCAGGCGGGTGGGTGGGTGGTGATGGGAGATGGGTGGGTGGGTGGGTAGATACAAGGGTGGTAACAGGAGAGTTGGGGGTGGGTAGAGGCCTGAACCCTTCATGGTGGGAACTTCAGGGGACCCCAGGAGGAGGCTGGGGTCCACGTGGGCGGACTCAGGTAGGGACCCCGGCCCCCAGCCCCAGGCCGCTCCTCCCTGGTGGGCTACGGCGGGTGCACCTGACCAGACCAAGGGTGGTGCAGGGCACAGGGGACAGACGTGAAGGCAGAGATGTCCCGGGACATGGGGCCCTCTCCCTTCCAGCCCCAGGCGGGCGTCAGGCCCCCACCAGCCCCAGCCTCACCCCTGCCCTGGTCCCCTCCCTACCGCCTCCACCTGTTCCAATCACATTAGTGGAGTGACAGCCCCAGCGAGTCCGTCGGCGGCTCCATAAATCTCAGCCGGCGTTAAAAGGCTAGACTCTGGGCCCACTTCCTCCCAGGCCCGGCTCACCCCATCCATCTCGGCGTCAGGCAGGCCGCGCTGGGGCTGCTGCAGCCTCCTCTCACCCTCAGTGACGCAGGAAGGGGAGTTAGAGGGACCCCAAGATGCCTCCCTCCTGAGGCTGGCCAGAGCAGGTGCCCTTTGACCTCCCAGAGTGAGGGCACCAGGACATCCATGAGCCACACCCTGCCGGGCCTGAAACCTCAGTGGCTCCCCTGCCCTCGTCGGCATGTGAGGCCATCCCTGCCATCACTGCCGGTCATTCGTCCGCTCACGACCACTTACTGAGCACCGGCTCTCGGGCAGAGCCGCTCCGGCCTGCAGACAGTCATGCCCCCCGAGCTTTGCTCTCAGGCAAGCAGACGGTGAACAGTGGGCACAGTGAACCAGGAGGCTGTCTGGCGGGTGAGGGAGAGGTGCCTCAGGAAAGGAAAACCTAGAGCAGGGTGGGGGGCCCGGGAGGCAGGGCAGGGCAGGGCAGGCAGCTGCGACCTCACTGACGGGTGAGGGCGGGCCTCGGGGAAGTGGCGTGTGCGGCGTGTAAGAGGGGAAGGGAGCAGCTGCGTGGCTATCTGAGGAGGAGCGTTCTGGGCAGCGGGCTCAGCCAGTGCAAAGGCCCTGGGGCAGGAGCGGACATTCCGGGCAGAGGGCTCAGCCAGTGCAAAGGCCCTGGGGCAGGAGCGGGCATTCCGGGCAGAGGGCTCAGCCAGTGCAAAGGCCCTGGGGCAGGAGCGGGCATTCCGGGCAGAGGGCTCAGCCAGTGCAAAGGCCCTGGGGCAGGAGCGGACATTCCGGGCAGAGGGCTCAGCCAGTGCAAAGGCCCTGGGGCAGGAGCGGACATTCCGGGCAGCGGGCTCAGCCAGTGCAAAGGCCCTGGGGCAGGAGCGGACATTCCGGGCAGAGGGCTCAGCCAGTGCAAAGGCCCTGGGGCAGGAGCGGACATTCCGGGCAGAGGGCTCAGCCAGTGCAAAGGCCCTGGGGCAGGAGCGGACATTCCGGGCAGAGGGCTCAGCCAGTGCAAAGGCCCTGGGGCAGGAGCGGACATTCCGGGCAGCGGGCTCAGCCAGTGCAAAGGCCCTGGGGCAGGAGCGGACATTCCGGGCAGAGGGCTCAGCCAGTGCAAAGGCCCTGGGGCAGGAGCGGGCATTCCGGGCAGCGGGCTCAGCCAGTGCAAAGGCCCTGGGGCAGGAGTGGGCCAGGCCAGCTCCAGGAAGGAAGGCCAGTGTGGCAGGTGCAGAGTGGGGAAGGGCTGGGCAGAGTTGTGGGGGTCAGGTGGGGTGTCAGGTGGGAGCTGGGGACCATGGCTCTGAGGGAGGTGAGAGCCCTGGCAGAGTTTTGAGCAGAAGCGGGGTGTGACCTGACCTAGGATTTAGAAGGCCCACGCCTTTTTGTGATCCTTGTCTTTGGACACGGAATGGCTACCCCTCCCCTTCCCTCCTCCCCTCCTCCGGGCTGGGCTCTGACGTGTCCCCTCTTCTGAGCTTCCCCCAACCCCCCTGCTCTCCCTCACTTCAGGGTTCACCCGCTGGTCCCTTTGCCCAGGACACCCTCCCCACTGCTCTTCCCCAGCTCTCTCCTACCCGTAGGCACCACCTCCTTCCAGGAGCCGCCCTGATGCCCAAGCCTGGACAGCTGCTCCTGGCTCAGTCCCCACCGTGCCCGTGAGTGTCCCTCCCGACCACCCTGTGTAATGGTGGGTGCTCTCATCTGGACTGTGAGCTCTGGGAGGGCAGGGACCAGGCCCCTCTGGTGCCCAGTGGATCTGTCCTGGCACCCAGTCAGGGCCCAGCACACAGTAGGCGCTCAGTCATTGGGTGATGAATGAACAGACGGGGAGGGGTGGCTGTGGGCAGAGCAGGGCCTCAGGGTCCTCCAAAAGGACCAGCTTCGGAAGAGGGTCCTAGGGGCCTGTCTGCGGCCCCGCCTCCAGCAAAGCCCCTCCTCCTGTGAGGCCTCCAGGGTAGCTGTGACCTCCACAGCGACAGCTGGAGGAGAAGTGGGGAGGGCGGGAGGGAAAACATCTCCAGCCACAAACAGCCCCCCGCCTCCTGGCTGGCACCGACAGCTCTTAGCGCTACTCTTATTCATTCCTGACCTTCACTGCCCCTTTTATTCCCCCCCTTTTAAAACCTGGCCTGGGCCCGCCACCACTGCCGTAAACACAGCCCCCGGGATTTATCCAGCGGCGCATTAACCCCTGGCCCCGGCCTCGCCAATCATCCTGCTGCCGGCGCAGACAGCCGCAGCCCAGCCAGCGCGCCCAGGGGCTGGGGCGAGGGGCTGGGGGCAGCCGGGCACAGCTGGCTGGGGAGTCGGGCCCTGGGGCAAGGGCCTGCCCCCGTGGCACCTGCTGACCTTGGCCTGGCTGAGGAGCCCACCCACCCTGACCTCGGGCCCGCCCACCTGGCCCTGCCGGGACCCCGCCTCCTCGTGGGCGTTCACACGCATGAACAGCCTCTCTTGGGGGGGACCGACCCCACAGTTGGCAGGTCTCCCTGGCTCTCCGAGACCTTGGCCTGGCAGTGGAGTCACCTTTCAAGGTTTCGGAGCAAAGCACAGACGGTAATTTTCCCTCCCCCTCTGGGAAACTGAGGCCAAAGGGCACGCAGAGGGCACGTCAGGGTCAAAGGCAGGGCTGGGCTTTTCCCACCTCCCCTGCAGCCCGCAGTCCCTGGCCCTTCCAAACCTCACATGCCCCCCTCCTCCCAGTCACAGATCAGGAGGCCTCTGTTCAGAGGGCAGGGACCTGCCCAGGCCGCCCAGCCGTGAGGGACCCAGGCCTGCCCCAGGCATCTGGCTTTGTCTACGGTGATGGCAGGCAGACAAGGCGGGGGGGGGGGGGCAGGAAAGAGGGGCAAATGGAGACGTGGGGGCACTGTGGGGCGATGGGAAGGCTGCGGCAGCAGCTAGGCACAGGGCCCCGGGGAGAGAAGCAGCTGAGGAGGGAGTGGCATCCCCCCCCACCCCTTGTTCCCCCACCCACACACCCTCAGACCACAGGAAGGGTCAGGGGTCACTCACCACCGCCGCCTCCGAGCAGGGAGCTGTTGGCTGCAAGAGAAAGAAAAGGCGGTTAGGTGGGGGTCAGGTGGGGCGGTCAGGTGGGAGTCAGGTGGGGGTCAGGTGGGGCGGTCAGGTGGGGGTCAGGTGGGGGTCAGGTGGGGCGGGCTGGTGGGGGTCAGGTGGGGGTCAGGTGGGCGGTCAGGTGGGGTGGTCAGGTGGGGGTCAGGTGGGGCGGTCAGGTGGGGCGGTCAGGTGGGGGTCAGGTGGGGCGGTCAGGTGGGGGTCAGGTGGGGGTCAGGTGGGGCGGGCTGGTGGGCAGGCTGTGTGGAGGGTGGAGACGGGGCTGCCAGCTGGGCCTTCAGACTCTGGCACAGTCTCCTCCAGGGAAGCAGGTGACGGGGAGGTGAAGGGGCTGGGACTCCTCTCCCCCGAGGCCTTGTGGGCCTGGATTTGTATGGCGGTGAGGGAGGGCCGCGGAGCCACCAGGGTCCTGCCCGCTCACCCCGGAAGCCCTTGCACGTGGGGTCTAGAGTGGCAGACGACCTGCGGCCACGAGTGTCCACTGCATTCGTTCACTCATTCACTCACTTATTCACTCACTCATTCACTCACTTATTCACTCACTCATTCACTCACTCATTCACTCGCTCACTCATTCACTCACTCACTCATTCACTCACTCATTCATTCACTCACTCATTCACTCATTCACTCACTCACTCATTCACTCACTCACTCACTCATTCACTCACTCATTCATTCACTCACTCATTCACTCACTCATTCACTCACTCATTCACTCATTCACTCACTCACCCACTCACTCACTCACTCATTCACTCACTCACTCACTCACTCATTCCCTCACTCACTCATTCACTCACTCATTCACTCACTCACTCACTCATTCACTCATTCACTCACTCACTCACTCACTCATTCACTCACTCACTCACTCACTCATTCACTCACTCACTCATTCACTCACTCACTCATTCACTCACTCACTCATTCATTCACTCACTCATTCACTCACTCACTCACTCATTCACTCACTCACTCATTCACTCACTCACTCACTCATTCACTCACTCACTCATTCACTCACTCACTCACTCACTCACTCACTCATTCACTCATTCACTCACTCATTCACTCATTCACTCACTCACTCATTCACTCATTCACTCACTCACTCATTCACTCACTCACTCATTCACTCACTCACTCATTCACTTATTCACTCATTCATTCACTCATTCACTCACTCATTCATTCACTCACTCACTCACTCATTCACTCATTCACTCACTCACTCATTCATTCACTTATTCACTCACTCATTCACTCATTCACTCACTCACTCACTCATTCACTCATTCATTCACTCACTCACTCATTCACTCACTCACTCATTCACTCACTTATTCACTCACTCACTCATTCACTTATTCACTCATTCATTCACTCATTCACTCACTCATTCACTCACTCACTCATTCACTCATTCACTCACTCACTCATTCACTCATTCACTCACTCACTCACTCATTCATTCACTCACTCATTCACTTATTCACTCATTCATTCACTCATTCACTCACTCATTCACTCACTCACTCATTCACTCATTCACTCATTCACTCACTCACTCATTCACTCATTCACTCACTCACTCACTCATTCACTCACTCACCCACTCACTCACTCACTCACTCATTCACTCATTCACTCACTCACTCACTCACTCACTCACTCATTCACTCACTCACTCACTCATTCATTCACTCACTCACTCATTCACTCACTCATTCACTCACTCACTCACTCACTCACTCATTCACTCACTCACTCATTCACTTATTCACTCATTCACTCACTCACTCATTCACTTACTCACTCACTCACTCACTCATTCATTCACTCACCCATTCCCCCTCTCTGGAGGCCCATCTGTGCTGGGCTGGGGTAGAGATGTGGACAAACAGGGCTACAGAGGGTCACAGGCTGGAAGCCACTGGGACACTATGGCTGGGGTCGTGGTAGTGATGGGTGTGTGGGGGAGAACATAAGATGGAGGGTGACGTAAGGGCCCGGTTTGGGGACAGCGCAGTGAGGGCCCGGAGCACTGGGCCTGGACCCAAAGCCGGGGGCAGCAGGTGGGGGACTCGAGCCACGGTCCTCTGTGCCTCAGTTTCCCCAGGGAGAATAGGCCACTTTCCAGGATTGATGTGAAGCAAGGGAGCTCCCACCCGGGCCCCTCCCTCGACCAGAGCTGGACGGCCAGCAGCCGCGGCTGCCCCTCCCACCTTCCGCAGGCTGATGGGCAAAGGGAAGCGGGCAGCCTCCGCCACCGACAGGCTGTTCGGGTCAGCACCCCCCACCCCGGCCCCCCAGCAGGCCTCCAGCTCCTGGCCACACAGCGCACCTGTGTCAGCGGCTGGTGCGAGTCAGGGCCGGTGCCCCTGGCCCAGGTGCCGCCAGGTGGGAGACCAGCTGTGCCCCAGCCCCTGGCCGCAGGAGCCCTGGCTCCCAGCAGGCTTTCAGCTCCTGCACCGGCCGGGCACCCCCACCGCCCTCCGTGTGAGGGGGACACGAAGCGGAGCCCGGGCCGGGAGGGGGCCATTTCCGGCTGCCCGGCCGCAGGCGGGTGCCACGCGGAAGCTGCGGACGCGGCTAAGTGGTGTCGGCGGTTCCGAGTGGCTGGTCTCCCGGAGCTGACAGCTCTTCGCTTGGGGAATAATTAATCCCACAGCCTGAAACCCAGGGCTGCAAGTTGCCACGTTACTTGCCAGATTAATACAAGCAGCTAATTAAGACGGAGCGGCGAGGAGCGATGGGCCTCCCCAAGCAGGGCTAGCGGCCACGGGGAACTCGGGAGGCGGCGACAGCTGGAGCGGCTCCTAGGGAGCGCAGGCGGGGGGCTGCGGGGGGACCCCAGGCAGACAGGCGGCGGCTGAGGGGCTGGGCCCCCAAAGGCCTGGATGAGGCCCCTGCCCCAGGAAGGCGCCTTCAGTGGCAGAGGGAGGGCTGTTTGGCAGGCACAGGCGGGCGGGGCACACGGGGGGCCTGTTCACTCAGGAAAGAGCTGCTGTCCCCGTGTCATAGACAGGGAAGCCGAGGCCCCAGGGCTGAGCTGCACATGGAGGGAGCAGGTTTAGAAGTGGGTCGGCCTGACTCCAAAGCCACGCCGTAAAGTGGACTGACCCCAAGGCAGACTGCCCGAGGGCCTGTCACAGGGCGGCCCTCCCATGGCCAGGGCCCCGGCTTGCCTCCTCCACGCCACAGCGGAGCCAGAGCGCACAGTAGGCCCGCCCCCACCCCAGCAGGTCTGAGTGCAGAGCTTGGGGGCTGGGCATCGGGACAGCCCTGTCCCAGAGCCAGCAGGGGCATCTCGGGTTCAGGGGGTCCAGCTCCCAGCGCCCTAGGTCCTCGGGGCAGTCCTGGCAGCTGTCGGAAGCTGCCCTCCGTGGCCCTTCCCCTCCTCCCCCATCACCTCTCTCTCTTAATTAACACCGGCTGCAAATGAGCTGGCTCCTGCTCAGAGGGCTCTGTGCCAAATGGGTTGGCAGGGAGCCTTGAAGGGGCAGGAGGGGAGGGGGCGCCGACCTGCCGCTCTGCAGGCCTCTGCCGGAAGGCAATGCCAACCCCACCTTGTGTGACCCTGCCCAGGAGAGGGAACGGGGGTGACTGTCTGATGCCCACCAGGCCAGGCGTGTCCAGGGGCCGAGGAGGCAGGCCTGGCCAGAGGAAGGCTTTCCGCAGGCTGAGCCGGGGGAGGCCGGCCAGGTGGCATTACCTGCCACAGGTGGAAAAGTCAGGTGGGGCCGACACTGGGGCGGGCTTGGGCTGCACAGAGGACTGGTCACCGGCCTGTCCCCAGCTCAGCAGGTGTCCTCAAAGGCTGGTCTGCAGGGCCCTTGCCCAGCCCACCACACTCGGCAGCCCACGGGTGGGGATGCAGGGCAAGGGCAGCGACCTGCGGCCCTCCCCTGCTCTCCCCTGGCCCGTGTCTGGCTCTCTCCCAGGTCCCTGGCCGCCTGGCCACCCGGACCGCCCATAGGCTGACCAAGGTGCTCAACTGGGCCAGATCCCCGGGGCCAATGGCCTGGGGGTTTGGGGAGGATGCTGACAAAGGGGGGACAGTGCCAAAGACACCAACAGGCACCCCTTGGGTGTGTCCCCCAGCCCCCCACCTGAAGCAGGGTGTCCCAGGCCTTCCTGGCTCTCCCCACCTCACCCACCCGACGTGGCCTTGCGCCTCCAGCTCCTGCCCCTCCTGCTGGCCGCCCTGCATGCTCCCCGCAGTTGGGTTTCGGGCTCCAATAACAACGGGGGATCAGCCCATTTCTCAGGTGAGGAAACGGGGCTCATGGAGTGGGGAGTGGGGAGTGGGGAGTGGGGAGTGGGGAAGGGGCTGGAACAGGACAGCTGGTTGTGGGCCCCCATTTTCTTCGCCCCTGTCCCCTGAGCCTGAAAGGGCTCCTGACACCTTCTCACGGAGCCCGGTGAGGCTGAGCCGCCGAGGGCTGAGCCCTGGGTTCCAGCCTAAGCCGGGGCTCCCGGGGTCCCGACCTGGCTCTGCCCAGGGGACCAAACCTGCCGGCGAAGCAGGCTCTGTGGCTCAGGCGGGGCTGGGCGAGCCGGGCCAGGCCTCACCTGGGCGCCCAGGGAGGGGGATGAGGCTTAGTCTGGCTTTGCAGGGGGTGTAGGTTCCTGGGGCAGAGGGCGCACCCTGGGGCTGGGGTGCCAGGTCTGGAAACTGCCAGCGGAGTCTGCTAGTCGCCCCCCCCACCCCCCCCGCAGTGCAGGTGGTCCAGGCCCGCTGCGTCCCCTGCCCGTGGACCTGGATGCGCCGCGCTCCACTGGCCTTGAGTAACCGGCTCCAAGCTCCGTGCTGGGCCTGTGACCTTGGCAATGAGTCCTCACTCCTATCGCCAGTCACTACCAAATCCTGTCCCCTGATGGCGGCCCACGGGTCAGGGGCTGGGGGCCTGGGGCGCTCACCCCCATCTCCACACGCTCTGCTGCCCTTCCCTGCCCCACACTGCTCCTCCTGCAGTGACCCCCCAACCCCATTTCACCCCTGCTCCCTCCATGCCCTCAGGCCCTGCGCACCTCCTCTGGGAGAGGGGGTGGGGGCGGGACCCAGCCCCTCCCCACCCCAGCACTTGCTGTCCCTGTGGGCAGGTGGGGTCGCTCCCCAGGCTGTGCTCCTACTCCTGACCTAGTTCAGGGCTGGCCGGTGGGGGACAGAGGACACTCCGGGGGCAAGGCAGACCCCGGGGCCACATCTCTCTCCACACAAAACATTTTAATTGGGTGCCCACCATGTGCCCGGTGCCACCAAGCAGAGATGAACCAGACACTGTCCCTGCGGGGGGAGAGGGGGGGGAGCATGCAAACGCCCTGGGGAGGCACGAGAGCCGGAGCAGCCTGAAGTCCGGCAGGCTTCACAGAGGAGGTGGCCTGTGAGCTGAGGCTGGAGGGAGGCTGCGCCTTCAGAGAAGGAAAGGCATGTGGGTGGGCATGGCGAGGGCAAGGGCACTGCCAGGGCCGGACGGGCCAGGGCACCCTCCTGTTCAGGATGCGGGGCCCGGTTACCTGGGCCCGACTCCGCCGCTGGGGGGATCGGAGGGGCTGTCGGAACGGGATGGGAAGAGGCGGAGCTGAGCACCAGAGGGCGGCCCCTCTTCCTGCCCCTGCCCAGCACCTCATTAGAGGAAGGGCCCCCACTTTGAGGGCCCAGTCATGTGTCTTGGGCCCACAATCCTTTTAGGGAGCCACGAAGATGTTGTCATTTCTTTTAAGAAAAAAGAGAACTTTGAGGTTGAAGAAGATGTTTTAACATATAATGTTCATATGTTTGTCTTTATGCCAATAAAGTCATCACATCTAACCTTAATGGTTTCTTAGGAAAAGAAGGGCCCACAGCGGCAGGAGGGCTGGGCGGAGGCCAGGTCGGCTCCGAACTCACAGCCCGCGGGAGGCCCCGGTACTGCCCGCTCACCACCCCCCGCGGGAGGCCCCGGTACTGCCCGCTCACCACCCCCCGCGGGAGGCCCCGGTACTGCCCGCTCACCACCCCCCGCGGGAGGCCCCGGTACTGCCCGCTCACCACCCCCCGCGGGAGGCCCCGGTACTGCCCGCTCACCACCCCCCGCGGGAGGCCCCGGTACTGCCCGCTCACCACCCCCCGCGGGAGGCCCCGGTACTGCCCGCTCACCACCCCCCGCGGGAGGCCCTGGTACTGCCCGTTCACCACACCCCGCGGGAGGCCCCGGTACTGCCCGCTCACAGACAGGGAGCCGGTCCACGGAGCAGGACCTTCTCACACGCGGACTGTGATTCTCCCGTTTTACCCGCGGCTCCTCGACCAAGCCCTCCCACGGCCCTCGGCTGGTTCTCAGGATAGAGAACTGATGCCCAGCATTCCCAGGCCTGTGCCCCGAACTCACCCTCAATGCTTCCCACGCCCCTCCACCTCTCCCTCAGCCACGCCCCAGGTCCTCAGACGTGCCCCGTCCCTCCTGTCCCGGGGCCTTTGCCTGGGCTGCTACCTCTGCCCGGAGACACCCTCACCGTCCCCCAGCCTGGGAGTCAGCGTGAGGAGCGCAGCCGCCACCAGGGTCAAGCGCGTCCCTGCTACGCCCTCCCAGGGGTTATGAATCACTGCCTCCAGCATCTTCCCTCCAGGTGAGTGCCTCCCCGCTCCCCCCTTAGCCCGTGTGTCTCTCCCACAGTGTGTCCCCAGCTCCCAGCACAGAGCCCGGGGCACAGCCGGTGCCCCTGACAAGTCACTGGACAAACCGCACAGGTTGTACATGGGTTGTGCCCAGAGTCGCCCAGCGAGGCTGCACGGGCCTGCCTGGCTCCGAGCCCGGCTCTCACCACGGGTCTCGCAGAGGCAGGACCTGGGTGGGGGTGTGCAGGCCGCAGGCTGGTCCAAGGGCAGCGGCAGGAGGTGGCTAGGAGCCTTTCTCCGATGGGAACTAAGTCCTCCAGCCCCGGGCGGGGGAGCACCCAGGGAGGCGGGGGACACGTGCGGGGGCTGCGGCCAGAGAGGGGACTCAGTGACCTGAGGAAAGCGCTGAGCCGGTCCCTGGGCCAGGGAGAGCCTGCATGCAGGCGCAGCGGTGACAGCAGTGACTTTGAGCCCACGCAGCCCCTCTGCGTGCTCCTGGGGCCACTGCTGACACCGGCCCCGGCCGCTGCTCCTAACCGCTTGTCCTGGCCTCACGTGCCGGAGGGGCCGCAGCCAGCCTCCGGGACTGGGGGCTCTCCCTCCGCCCCCGCAGGCCTGGCCGCTGTCCTCCATTCTCCGTTGCGAGGCCAGGTCTCAGCGTCCTGTCATCTGACCAGTGGGCATCCAGTCCCCACTGTGCCAGGCTCTGGGTCACAGCCGGGCAAGGCCCCCAGCACAGCACTCGCCGGCCGGGGGCGGGGGGGGGGCTGGGCGACAACAGGAGAATAAACTGAAGAGAATCAGTCAGCACCAGGGGCTGTGAAGGGAGTGAAAGGGAGAGGAGAGCGGCAGACGGGCGGTGGGGCTGATCTAGAAGGATCGAGGGACCGGCTGCATGGGGGAGCAGCCTGGGCAAAGGTCCTGGGGCAGGAGTGGGCCTGGTACATCCAGGAGGGGGCGAGTAGGAAAGAAGGGCAAGGGGGGCAGGCGGGGGACCCACTAGCTACTGCACTGTCCAGGGGATCCCATCCCAAACCTCCCGGAGGGGGAGCCTCTTTGGGCCCCCCCCCCCCACTGCCTGTTCTGGCCTGCCTCCCCCGGGCTGGGCCCCACCGCTCACCTGTACCCCGAGCCTGGCACAGAGCCTGGTACCTATGGGGTGATGACTGATTGCCGCCTGGAGCCCCCGCTCCACAGGCAGGTTTAGGGGAGTGGGCTTTGTTCTGGGGAATCAGTGCGTTGCCCCCCACTCCCCGCAGGCCAGTGGTGGGTACTCGTGTTATGGAGGGTGAGTCGTTTAAAACATGTTTTAGAAGAGAAATGCCCCACCGAGTGAATAAAATGTAAAATGTGCTGAATCTTTGAAGATAAAACAAGAGACTTCAAAGGCGTCTCAAGCTTTGAGCAGTTACCCTGTTTGACAAGCTCTGCCCCTCAGGCCAAGGTCACTGTCCTCTGAGGTGGGGCTGCCTGCGGAAGCGTGAGCGTTACCGGACATTTCCCAGGTTTGGGGGCGCTCACAGGGGCGGGGGGGTAAGGGGCTCACATTTATGGGCACCAACCACAGGCTTTCACACGGCACCGCTGCTGATCGTCCGAACACGTCCTATTACAGATGGGGGAACTGAGGCCCAGGGAGGCGACCTGACTCGCCCGAGGCGACCGTGCTTAGTGGGAGGGGCCCATGTCTGTGCTTTGCCAGCCTGGTCCTGAGCCCCCAGCTGTGAACTTGAATTTGAGCCAGTTGCTCTGCCTCCTGGGGCCTCCGTCTCCTCATCTGTGGGGTGGGGAGGTCAGTGAACGGACGTCCTCAGGGGCATAGATGGTAATGTTGTTGAAAATGCCTGGAAAACGGTGGCCACAGGGTCCCCTAACAAGAGCAGCTTCTTACTGAGGTTTGGTCACCAGCTCCCCAGGCAGAGCCAGGGGGACTTTGCTGAATGTGCAGCTCCATTCTCCGGAAGGGGAAACTGAGGCTCAAAGAAGTGCCTGGCCCGAGGCCACACGGGCTAGGGCGGTGGAGACAGGATTGGAAGCCCGCGGGTCTGACCCTGGAACCCGGGACACGGAGCCCCCTGCTCAGCCAGACTTGGCTTGTTCACCTCGGGGACTGAGCCCCTCACCCCGCTCTGCTCTGAGCAGTTGGGAGCTGTACGCAGCTGGGCCCCCACTTCTGGGACGCCCCTCTCACTGGCCCTGTGCCAGGCCCCGACGCCTCTGCCTCCCCTGAACCTTCAATCCTGCCCTGTCACCACCCCCTTCAGCTCTGCAGCACCCTCCCTGTTTGCAGGCCTCCCACCCCCAGGCCTCTCCCTACAAAAGCCCCCCCCCCCGCCCCCCGTCAGCCGTTTCAGCTCAGAGCCTGGACTGGGTGGTGGTTCCTGTGGGCCGGGCCTCTCCTCGGTCCCCTCCTGCCTGGGCGCCTTGGACTCGGCCCCTAGAGACCCAACCTCCCAGCCAGTGGCCCCCAAGCTGGCCCCCAAACTCTCAGACCCCCAAGCCCCTCAACACCCACTCTCCCAGCCCCGTCCCAGTGGCCTTCCCCTTGCTGGTATTTGGTTATGCGAGAAATTCGTGGGTCCCCTACACAAACATAACACACATAAACCAAAAGCAGAAGAAAAGGGCGTCACCGTTCGCTCACCACTCCGATCCCACTAGCAGCCCCTCCTCACTTTCCTGGAGGACCTTTTAGACTTTAAAGAAAAACAAAACACCGTCAATAACACATTTATCAAGCCAGTTCTCTGCGCCAGGCACTGGGCCAGGTCTTCTAGGTGGATTCCCTCCTTTCATGCTTCCCTCCCCTGAGAGCCTAGGGAGGGGGACGTTATTTCCCCACTTTACAGGTGAGGAAATAGAGGCTCAGAGAGGTTGAGTGACCTGCCCAAGGTCACGCAGCTGGGCTGGGAAGTGGGGGAGCCAGAGTCTGAGTCAGGTAGTCCGACTTCCAAGGGACCGCTGCGGGCTGCAGCGCTGCGGGTGCAGCCTGGGCTGCCGGGGGGCCTCCCCTCCCCCAGGAGCCGGGGCAGGCACTCAGCGTCCCACCATTAGCATAACCATGAGCAGGAGCATCCCTGAAACCCAATTACCGGGAGATGGCTTGGGCCCCAGCCAGCCGGGTGCAGTCTCCACCCGTGCAGGAATGAGGGGCTGGAGCCCAAGGGAGCGTGGATGCTGAGGGAGATGTCCTGAGGGGAGGGAATGGAGGAGGCCCCTGGTCCAGGCTCCCATCGGTGTGGGTGTGACCCCTCTGAGCAGTCCCGCTGGACAATGCCAACTACCCCCAAGGACAAGTCACAGGTGCTTCCGCCCCCAGCTGGCTGGGTGACCCCAGGCAGCTCCGTGCCTTCTCTGAGCTTCACATTAAAACCAGGGGCTGATTGAACAGAAGACAAGCCGTGGGTTTGGAGGAGGAAAGAGTGCCCCCTAACAGCCAGGCAGGCCAGGCCTCCCCTTCTCACTTCCCCTCAAGGTCCGTCTCCTCTCTCCTGGGCCTCTTCCTCTGCCCCTCACCCTCACTCATCCTCTCAGCAACCTTTTCTATTGATTTCACACACACACACACACACACACACACACACACACACACGGCCCTTGACCTACCACCAGCCCAACAAATACACCATCACAGAAGAGTTGAAGCCCCCCCCCACAGGAACCCCCACCCTGCATTCAGGTTGCATGTTCTTGACGGTTCTGCTGTGTCTGATATCAGCGAGGCCTGCACGTCTCCGTTTCATATAAAGCGGAGCTCCTGGGGGCGGCCGCGTGCCCACGCCATGCTGGGGGGGTGACCCGGTCGGCCCGTGCTGCTCTGGTTGGTCTGTTTCCACTGCCGTGTGATACTCCAGGCAGGGCCGTCCCACACGCATCCGTCTGCCCTCCCACAGACCACCAGGTCGGTGTGCAGGTTTGCGTCTTGCAAACGCAGCTGCAGTGGCATCGCGCACAAGCCCCGCGCACACATGTGCTGGGAATTCTGTGGGGCATACCCCTGGGAGTGGGACTGCTGGGCGGTGGGATATGCACATCTTTTACTTCTCTAGTTTTTGCCAAATT
This sequence comes from Plecotus auritus, assembly GCF_963455305.1. NCBI lineage: Eukaryota > Metazoa > Chordata > Mammalia > Chiroptera > Vespertilionidae > Plecotus > Plecotus auritus. The sequence continues at coordinate 151,609,744 of NC_137783.1, read as the reverse complement.
GCTCTCCAAAGTGGTTGTTCAGATGATCACTTTAAAATATAAATTAAGTCATGTCACTTCTCTGCTTAAAAATCTCAAATAGCTTCCGATTACATTAGAATAAAATCCATATTCCCCTCCATGAATGCCTGGCTACATCCCACACTCTGCTCCCCCCCAGTTTCCTGGCCTTCTTTCTCTTCCTCCAATAGGGTCTTGCTCTTTCATGCCCCAGGGCCTTTGCACATACTGCTTCCTCTGCCTGACACACTCTCCCTGCAGCTTTTCCCAAACAGGCTCCTTCTTACCCTTCAGGTCTCAATGAAAAGTCACCTCCTCCGAGAGGCCCCTCTTGACCACCCAGCTGAATGCCTCCTGTTCCTCTTACCACACTGTGTTTTCTGCTGGAGCCCACACCATGGTCCTGAATGATCTCATCCTCAGATTTGTTTGCTGATGTGCTCCCAGCATGACAGCCTGGGGGAGGGCCGAGTCTCCTTTGGTCATTCTTGTGCCCCGAGGCCAACAGGGCTCGGCACTGAGGAACTGCTCTTAGTGCCATTCATCCGTTCAGCAGACGTGGATTTGGGCCAGTCTGGTTGCCATGTCTGGAGGGTGCATGAGCTGTGGGTCAGGGAGGGTGAGCCGCAGCGGAGGGGCTCTGCAGAGGGGCGTGTGGTCGAGTTGAGGGCGGGGAGCCTGGAGCCTTCTCCCGCAGCCTCAACAGCCTCAGGGAGCCGGGTCAGGTGCGGGAGCAGCAGGGTGGGGCTTGCACTTTAGAAACACCCTCTCAGAGCTGCGGGGGAGGGAATCGCAGGGGGTGGGCCTGGGGCAGGGGCTGGGGGGTAGTGGTGGCCAAGGGTTGACAGAGGGCCAGGAAGAGAGGCAATGCTGCACCCACGGGGACCAATTAGAGGAGCGTGGGAGACGGGGTTGGATCAGGCATGGGACCGGCTTCCAAGTGTGGCCCAATCAGGTCAATGGAAGGAGCACTTTGTGTGTGAGCGCCCCTCCTGTCCCCCTCCTTCCACCACTGCAGGGAGCTGGGGGCAGCTTTCTGATGCAGAAATCCAGCAGCTCCTCCCTGGACCCCGGAGGCGCCCTTGACCTAGCCCAGACCCTCGTGCACAGATGGGACACTGAGGCCCTCGGAGGACAGGATCACTCCCGTGGGAACAGGAGGTGCTGCACGCAGACCAAGCAGACTTGCCTTCTTCTCTTGGGGACAGAAGAAGGCTGCCCAGGGAATTCAGGTAGACCCCAGGAGGACTTCCTCGGAAACTGCCCACCCACAGCCTGGCCGGCCCACCTCCTCGGGCCGCCTGCCTGCTGCTGGCTCCCGCACCTGACGGGGGACTCAGGACCAAAGACTTGGGGGCTGGCGGGAGGCAAGGGGGCCTGTTGGAGGTCACTGAGCCGGGAAGAGGCAGAGCAGGCTAATCCTTCAGTAGGAGCAGAGCCCAGAGCCCGTCAGAAGGGCCAGGTGAGGTGGGTGAGGAGTCCCAGCTCCCGCCCTTCCCTGGACCTGGGGTTTGGGAGCCTGGGGCACCCCAGCCCTACTGTAGGCTCAGGGCGGCCATCCCACCCCCTTCCAGGCCCCAGCCTGGCTCCTGCCTTGACTGCCTCGTGTCCCCCCAGGGCTGGGTGCCCCTCCTCTCTGTCTTCCTGACCTCCCAGCTGGGGCTCTGCTGTGAGGAGGGGGAGGAGGAGAGGGAGGGGAGAGGAGGCAGGCAGTAGCAGCCATTGGTATGCAAGGCCCTGCCTCAGCCCCTCCAAGGCCCAGCCTTTCTGCTCGGCTCTTTAAGAATCCCTCCCAGGCAGAGGCAGCGAGCAGCTTGGTGGTTGCTGGGCAACACCCCCCCCCATCCCATTGGCACCCTCTCCCTCTCCCCCTCCCCCTCCCCCCGCCTCCTCTCGGCCCAGTCTCAGCAGTGCACTTAGCGAGGACCCGCCAGGCCGGGCTGCCCCTGTGCCCGCAGGTGAGGGGCCTTGAGTGACCCCACCCAACCCCAGCCCTGGGCCACGGCTCTGGGCCAGCAGGACTCGAGGAGGGAGAGCCCGGGCTCAGGACACCCCATCTGTAGACCCCTTGCCCCCGTCTTCAGTGGCTTCAGCCGCGCTGAGGTGAAGGAGCTGCTGGGGGAAGGGCAGAGAGGACCAGGGGGAAGGAGCCAGGAGCTGAGCAGGTGACCCAGCCACCCAGCCGCTGGGCTGCCGCCTGCAGACTGTGCTGGGAGAAGACCCCCTCCTTCCTGCAGGCCGCGCACCCCCCACCCTCCCTGTGCCCTTCTCTCGGTCTTGCCTCCCTGTCTGGTCAGGAACCTGGGTGGGAAGAGCCTAAGGTGGTCCGGGGGTGGGGGGGGGTGCTCTGAGCCCCTGATATAAAGGTCTGCAGGCGTCAGAAGAGGCTCAGTGATGGGTGGGGTGTCACTGGAGGCCCGGACCCAGTGGACGTCTCTGAGGGCCCAGTCTCAGAACCCGGGCATCTTCCAACCGCCCCCCGCCCCTTCCTCAGCCCCGCCCTTCCCTCCTCCCTGCTGGGCAGTCTCGGGGACCCTGCCCTGCGGCTCCCCAACATCGTGGGCATGGGTCCTCTCTTGTCTTCCCAGCTTCCTTCCTGATCAGGCTTGTACTTTGGGCCGCCGCTCTGCTTCCATCTCCACCACCCTCTGCCCGGAGCCGCTCACCATCCAGCCCTCCGCCTGGACTGCCCCTGCACACAGTTCACGCTTCCCTTCCTGAACTTGGACGTGTCACAGGTGAGAGACAGCCAGAGTCACCAGAGAACGCAGCAGCTCTGCTGGGAATCGTGGCCAGGGAGCGAGCAGCTGAGGGAAGGAGCGAGTGAGAGGCAGCCCCGGGGCTGGCAGAGATGGGAGTTGGGGGGGGGATCGGTGATGTCATTTGTGGGGAGAAGAGGAGGCTCCCGAAGGAGAGGAGGGCCCATCAGAGACAAGTCTCTGTCCTGCCAGGGCGGGGGCTGGCTGGAACCCTGGCTCCGGGGCACAGTCCTGCCTCTGCCCAGGCCCGGTTGGACCTCGCCCGATTCACTCCCCATCACCCTCCCCCGTACACACCCAGGACCACGCCCTGCCTTGCCCAGGGGCCGGAACGTCGTCTCAGGGCGGTTCCAGTTGGGAGCAGCCGGCACCGCCGGCAGGGCTGTTCACGGCCTATGGCAGATGCTGGGGACACGAAGGGACCCAGGGGCCCTGGCTGTGCCCTCAGGTGCTGGGAGAGATGGACGCCAACAGAACACAGGCTCTGCCAGTCCCAGTCTTCACCACTGTTCTCTGCACTACGGGGGGTGGGGGGGGGTGGGGGAGAACGTGCCAGCCACCCCCGCTCTCAGCCATGCTAAAGCATCGTCCAGTGGGTGGAAAATGTGGCCCAAAGTCCCATGTGATCACAGAGTGAGCTGAGAGCTGCCGAGGAGAGGCCCGAGGGAGCAGAGAGCAAGGGGACCTCCTTGGGAAAGATGGGGTTCAGGGGGACAGGATGGGTAAGGCCTGGACTAAGGGGTGAGCAGGAGTTGGCTGGGCCCCTTGGCGGAGTACAGGGAAGCAGGACCCTGTGTCAGAGACGGGCAGGAGTGTGCCCAGAGGGAGCACTGAGGCTGGAGCAGGAGTGCTCCCGCCCTGGCCAGCAGCTTCCCCAGGCCCCCGGCCCGGGCCCACCCTTCTGTCCCACTGCCCCCAGCTCAGGACTCGCTGGCTCCATCCCGCCTGGCTTTGGTCCCTGCTGTGCCCGCTCCCCGGAGCACCCTCTCTGGGCTTCTTCCTGGGCTGGGGGCCTTGCTCCCTGCTCCCCCAGAGACTCTGCACCCGCCGATCCTGCACCCGCCGCTCCTGCACCCGGACCCTGTGCTCTGGGGAGGAGCCCCGCCTCTGCGGTGCAGGATGGAAAGGGTCAGTCGGGTGGGGGTGAGGGAGCGCGGTGCTCAGGGCTTGGATCTGAGAAGCTGCTCGGACGGACCTTCTGGTGAGCGCTGGTATGCCTGGCAGGCGTGCCCAGCCAGCCTGCCCACAGGCCACATGCCATGGTTCATGGACACCTCCCTGGGGGCACCAGGGCATCCCTGGGGCCACGGTCTGGGAGCAGGCGGACCAGGTATGCAGTGACTGGGGTTCTCTGGGAGCCCCCTCAGGTATCCCCAGGCCCAGGGGACCCTGGGGATCTTGGAGGGCAGAGATGAGGTTCTCCTGCTCCCCAACCCCACACAGGCCCAAGCAGGGCCAAGGGTGGCACCACCGTGATTGACAACAGTCTAATAACGGTGAGCCGGTGAGCCGTGTTGTCGCTTACAGCCCTTCCCAGCACACAAAGCACTTGCCTCCTGGACCTCATGGGGCTGTCACACTAGCCCCAGGATGGCTGCGATGGCCCCATTAAGGTAAGAGAATTGAGGAGCAGCAAGGCTAGAGGCTGGGATAGTGTCTGGGGTCACCAGCGAGAAAGTGGGGAGGTGGCGAGCAGAATCCAGGCCTGGGGCCGGCAGAGAGGGGAGGCAGGTGCGGAAGCGGGTGCTGGGCGCAGGGCCTGGGTGACCTTGGCTGCTCGGTGGCAGGGCCCGCCATACCCACCCGGGTGGCTGACGCCCTGGGAGCGGGGGAGCTGGGCTTGTCCAGCCCCAGGTCGAAGCCACGAGTGGCCCCCGGTGGCTGCTGCCTGGGCTGCGAGCACCTCGAGGGCCCAGCTCGAAGGCGAGGCCCAGCTCGGGCCCTGGGCCGGGCCCCACCAACCTCCGTTACCGGTGCGCACGGGCGCTTCGCCAGCGCTTGTTGAACGAACAAGTAACTTTCTGAATCTCGTGGCTGACGGCGCCCCGGCTGTACCTACACTCCCTCCCGGCACCCTGTCCGTCCCAGAGCAAGGCCAGGCTCCCCAGGCTTGGTCAAGGCCCGGCAACACCTGGCGTGGCTGCCACCGTCACCTCATCTTTACCACGGCCCCCCGACTCCCGTCCCCCAAACTCTGACCAAGAGCTCCTTCTCTCCAAACCACAGGTTCTTCCAGGTCACAGCGCACCCCCCGACCCTCTGAGACCTGGTGCAGGAGCCCCCTCCCTGGGAAGCTGGCCGGGCAGGTGGCAGCTGATGTGGCCCCGGTGTCCTGGGCCGATGAGGTCGGCTTCAGCACACCCTCGCTGTCGGGGCGCCCATGCCCTTTGCTGCATGTCCTGCTTTGCCAGGACTGGATCCAGCAGGCCCTGATCCACTTTTGGTCTGTGGTGTCCCCCAAAGTGCTCAGACACAGTGGACCTCCATAAATGCTCTGTGCGAGTTAGGGTGCATCAGCTCGAGGGAGTATCCTGCAGCCATTGAGGCCACGATCATGAAGATGATATTTGGATGTCTAAGAGCCACAGGCAGAACTATATGCACACCCTCCATCCCACCTCGCGGCTGAGTGTGCCCTGGGCCAGCCCTGCGCTTGGCATGTGGGCGGCAGGGATGGGGAGGGGTCCCTCCTTCCTGGATGCAGTTAGACAGGGAGGAAGACACGCACATAATTCCTGAGCTATGTACCAAGTGCCACGATGGAGGGACGACGGAGCCCGAGGGCCCCGAGTCCATCTGGGGGTCTGGGCAGGCGGAACGGAAACCAGAGCTCTGTGAAAATTACAGCTGACGGTGCACGGACAAGCCTGGAAGGGCGCGGGGAAACAAAGGCTGTTGACGCCACAGGGCAGTGGCATTGTGGGTGATTTTTCTTTCCTTATTGGTATAATGTTTGGGCAATAAATAAAAATTGGGAGGAAAAATAGCTGCTTGGTGAATTGAGTAGGAATCGGGAGAAGGAAGGGAATCAAGGGAGGTAAATGGGAGGGAGAGGCGAGGAAGGAGTGGCAAGAAGGGCAAAGGCCGGGGTACCCACCGTGAGAACGGGTGACAGCCTCAGGCAAGGAAGACCTCCTTGTGCCCTGGGCTGGGGGCCGTGGGGACACACAGGGGTGGGGGTGGGGCATATCTCTCCCTCCAGGGACCTGAGAATCTCCTCCCACAGGGCAGGGGTGGCTTGGCCAGGCCCTGAAGGACAGCAAAGAGCAGGGTGTGCTGGGCCCCTGGCAGGGTCTGACACAGGCCTGGGCTGGTTCTGGGGAGAGGGGTCCCAGTCAGATGGTGGGGAGTCTGGGTGTTGACCTGCAAGCAGTGGGGCCAGGGGAAGGGGGAGCTCTAGGCAGAGGCAGGGACTCAACTCCAGGGAAAAGGAGGGCAGGATGGGATGAGGGGGCTCGGGCTCAGCAAGGAGCTCCCTAGGGTCCCAGAGACTGTCAGGAGCAGGGCACGTTCCTGGCTAAGAGGAGGGGATGTTTGGCCCACCCCCAACTCCAGACCCCACACAACAGGTGCAGGCATTTCCCAAGGCCCTAATGTGTGCCAAACACTGCCCTAGCCACCTCCTAGTCAAGGTCTCCTTCAACCTTCACATCAACCCCCCGAGGCAGGTGGTTCATGCTCCCATTTCTCAACAGAGGACGCTGAGGCTTGGAGAGGTTAAGTAACGCTCAAGGTCACAGTCGGCTTTGGCGGGGTGGGGGGCTGGGGGGGCGTGTGGGGCTGGGACCTGACCTGGCACTGCCCGCTTAGGCAGCTGGGTGGGGCACCGCACAGGGAGGCCTGGGCGCTTAGAGCCAGTGCAGGTGAGGGGGTCCGCGTGGGGAAGGGCGCCAGGCAGGGAGGAAGGGGTTACGCTCGCGTGGGTACCTGTTAGTGAATGAATGCATGGGTGGGCGGATGAATGAATGAATGGCTAGATGGCTGGAAGGATGAATGAATGAGTGGGTGCGAAGAGGAGGGGTGTAAGGGCAGGCTGCGAGAGCGAGAGCCCCTTTCTGCCCCCACCCCCACCCCCGCGCTGGAGGCTGGCTTTGGGAGCCTCCCTCCTCGCCCCCAGGGGGCCGGCTCCCCAACCTCCTCTCCCGCCTCCCAGCCATTTTCGCCAGAGGGCAGGGTAGGAGGACGCGGAGGCCGGTTCTCCCGGGCTGGGCCCGAATCCCCGCGCGGCGGCGCAGCCTCCCGCGCCGGGTCCCGCCGGCCAGTGCGCAGCGCGGCGCCCCCGCCCCCGCCGCCTCCTCCCCGCCTTCCCCGCCCCCCCCCCCCACCGCTTCCTCCCCTCCCTCCCGGCTCCGCGCCTGCACGCACGGCCCCCGCCGCCGCCGCCGCCGCGAGGGGAGAGGCGGCCGCCCAGCCTGGTTCCCCGCGCCCTGCTCGCCGCCGCCGCTCGCGCAGGCACCGCTGCTGGCCCTCACCCCGCCGAGTGCACCCGCCCGGGCACACGCACCCGCCGCCGGGCGCATCCCCGCGCACAGCCCCCGCGGCTCCTCCGGGCGCCCGAGCCGGGCAGATGCGCCGCTGCGCGCCCCTCGCCCCGGGCCCGACGCCGCGCTCCGCATGCCGGGGGCTCCTCTCCCGGGCTCCCCGGGCGCCTGCCACCTCCGGTTCCCTCCCGCTCCTTGGAATAACCCCTGAGGCTCCAGCCGTCGCCGCAAAGTTTCCCGAGGAGACCCGCCTCCCCGGCCGCTGCGCAGGTAAGGAAGGATTCGCTGGGCGGGGGCGGGGGGCCAAGCGAGCGGGACGGGGCGCTGGGGCCGGTGGGGCGGGGGCTGGGAGTGCAAGGGGGCGCCGTGGGGGCGGGCTGCCCGGTTTTGACCCGGCGCCGTGGAGCCGCGCCGCCTTTGGGATTTGGGGCGGGGGTCGCCGAGTCGACAGCCGAGCGCCGGCGGAGCTGGCCCCGCCGCGGGGAGGTGCGGGTGCGCGGGGAGATGCGGGGTGCGCGGTCAGCGGCTCCACTCTCCAGAGCTGAGGTTGGAAAGGGCGGGGGCTCGGACGGAACCCCAGCCCGAGCCCCTCGCTGCGCCCCCAGGGGGCGGCCCGGCCCGCCGTGGGGTGCCAGGCTGGGCTGGTTGGTTACAGTTCCAGCCTCGCACCCAGAAACCAGAGGGTTTGGGGAGCTTGGAGAGAGGCTGCCTGCCGGCCCAGGCGCGGCGTTCCGGTCCCCACCAACTGCGTGAGTCACGGCTGGAACGAGGTTTTATTTTTAAAACGACTTCAAGGGGGGCATAAGCAGCCTCCAACTTCCCTCCCGTGCGCGCTGTGGACTGTGGGCCCGGTGCGGGCCGGGGCTGGGGCGGTGCACCTGGCGCTGGAATCGTGGGACTGAGGGTGCTTGTGTCCCAGGGCAGCGAGCCCCCCACCCAAGCCCGAGGCCAGGCACACGCCCCTCCTCGCGGGGGGACCAGAGGCCCAGGGAAGGAGGCTGGGCAGAGCCGTCCCCAGCTGCAGGGAGCCCGGCTGATCAGAGGTCTCCGTGGAGAAAGTTGTGGTGCTGGAGGATCAGGGAACGGGCCCAGGCGTCCAGGTGCCCTGAGGGCTTCAAGGCTCGTGTGTGGTTTTAAGATAATACAGCCCAGCTGGGGTGTGCCAGGCCCCTGCACCCAAGCCAGAGCCCTGATAGGAATGAAGCCCTGGCTGGGGGCAGAGGGGGGACGCTGAGTCCAGCCCTGCCCCACCCTGGACCCTGAGCCCTCAGGGAGGATGGAGACCTGCCCCTGCTGGCCCCCTCCCCAGGTGGCTTAGGAGTTGGGGTGGCACCTCCTCTGGCCTGTGTGGGGGCACCAAGCCGGGCAGGATGCTGGATTCCACTGGCATAGGGAAGGGGGCGGGGGCATGCCCCTCTCTGCCCAGCTGCACGGGGAAGGTGGCCATGCTCAGGGGCTCCAGGCTCGGGTTTCTGGAGTGAAAGCCAAGTGCATCTCTCCCTGCCAGCCCCAGGAGAGGCGCACACATCACCTGTCAGCTGGTGCCGATCCCGCTCCGTGGGCGACGGTTCAGGGCTTCCTCGGAGGTTTAAAAGGGAAATGGCCTGAGCTGCCAGGGCCCGTGCCCGGGAGGGTGCTGCACAGCAGGGTGGGCAGCGAGGGGGCTCTGAGGGGCCCTTCAGACACATCCTGACGGAAGGGCCAGCCACGGGCAGGCCTGAGAGCAGGCGCGAGGAGGGCACAGGGGTGTGCGGGGGCTGTGGATGGGCCCCAGCCCTGTGATCGCACACGGACAGCGACCCGACGCCTCTGTAAGAAGTTCCCCCCCCCCCCCCCCCCCCCCGCAGTGTGAGTTGAAGCCAGGCCCGCCCGGGACTGCTGCCACCTGCCCTCGCTCCACCTCTTACGGGTCCAAGTCCCTCCACCCCCTGAGCCTCAGTTTGCCTAGTTGGTGAAATGGAGTTGACTGTATCCACCTCCTGAGGCTGTATGTGGAGGGGCCGGGGTCAGGACTGCATTATAAAATGGGGCGAGGTGGACAGATGCCCCACTCCTGGGCCGAAGGGGTCCTCGAGGACTGAGGGGTTGGGGGGTCAGAGTCCTGACGTGACGCTGGCCGCCAGCAGTGGCGCCCTCCCTTGCCGCCCCCTCGCGCCCCCTGGGAGCCCCCCAGCTAGTTTGTGAGGAGGCGGTGGAAGGGGTGCCGCCACCCATCCCAGTCACCTGCTGCCAGGGCTGGATGGGGAGGCCGTTAGCCCGAAAGACTCAGCTCTGCAAACTGAGGCCTGGCGGCTGAGCAGGGGCACTACTGGGTAACCCCAGGTCTGCTACCTCTGGGGACCCCGCTTCCTTGCCTGCACGGGGGGGATGTCGTAGCCGTGAGGGTGCGTGGGCACCCTGGTATGGGAGGGCAGGGCACGAAAGATGGGCAGGTGGTGTCTGTGCTCGCTTCCAAGTCAGCCGAGCGATGGACGGGAACCCCAGGTGGCCCTGAGATGGTGGGTGTCGAGGGAGAGAGGCAGGCTGGCACCCGCAGACCAAGCGCAGAGGCCCAGCGCGGCGGCTGATGTCAAGAAGCAGTTGGCAGGGAAGGATGAGGCCCCTGGGGCCCGCTGGGCACAGCCCCCTCCGCTCAGTCAGGTGGGACAGGGGCAGGGAGGTAGGGAGCTGGGTGCGGCATGCTTGGCAGGCTCTGGGCCTCTGGGGGCAGCTGCTCTCAGCCAGGGGAGGGGCAGATGGCTCAGGAGTGGTGGTGAGCAGGGAAAGGCCCTGTCCTGCAGTGTAGATGGCCCCACTGTGTGTCTCTGGAAGTTGGGGACCTGCTGGCAGTTGCCTCCCCAGCTGGCCAGGCTGCCCTGGAGTCAGGGCTGGGAAACGGCCTGATCTCTGAGATGGGCCTGCCCGGGGCGTGGAGGGGGGTCTGGCCTCAGGGTGCTAGGACTTGTGGTCCCTGAGGCGGGTGTCTCTGCCTGGCCTGCTGACTTTGAATGAACGGATCTCATGGGGCCTCGACATCCTCATCCATAAAGTGGGGTAAGTGCCCATCTTGGGGGTACCCACTAGGAGATGATGCCTAGGAAGTCCTAGCTGAGTTTATTCCTGGCAATGTGGGCTCCCTTGGGTCCCCCCCTGCTCATGCTGGCCTTGGAGTGGCAGGAAGGACTGACTCAGCCCCCACCCGTCACCAAAGCCCAGTGGGATCGCACCCGCCTGCTGGCCCAGACCTGGCCCCAGTGACGGTGGGAATGTGCAGGGGTGAGTCTTTGTCAGCAGGCGGGGGGTGGGGCACCCTCATGGGATGGGCTGTAAGTGTCTGGGCAGGGAAGGGCTTGAGGGGCGTGGGCGTGGCCGGAGGTTCTCAGTGCTGGTAGAGGGGTGGGTGGGGGTGGTCCTAGGGTGCTCACCCTCAGGAGAGGCTGCCAGGGGTCCAGAGGGTGGGGCTGGCTCAGGCCTAAGGCCTGCTTACTGGCCTGGATGCACAACCCTCTGTGTGGGGTTGGGAGGGTCCCCTTCCCAGAACCTGGGTTCTTTTCCTCCAAAGTTCAGACCTGCTCCTGTTTGTGCCAGGGCGCGAGGCAGCTGCATTCTGTCCTCAAGGCTGGGGTGAGGGGCATGGACCGATGGTGATGGCGGAGGAGACAGGGGAAGAGACAGCGTGACCCCAGGGTGCCCTGACTGTGCTCCCACCCGCCAGCGGCCTGCCTTCCCTGAGGGCGGCTGGCGTGGCGGGGGCTGGAGGACAGGGCCTGTTCTGCAGGCTGTGTTTGTGGAGCCGGAGCCGGGTGTGCCTGTTTACGCGCGCAGCGGCCCCCAGAGCCTGGCCCTCCCGGGGTCACAGCTCTGCAGATGATGTCAGCACCTGGGGCCGCAGCTCACCTTGTGGGAGTTGTTTGCTGGATGTGCTGCAGCCCTGGGTTTGGAGCCCCCTCTGTGGGGCTGGCAGACTGCGTGCTGCCCCACACCCCACAGGGCCAGGGCCAGGGCCAGGGGTGGGAGGCTGGAGACAGGCAGTGCTTCGGCTGGGTGGGTGGCCCACAGGCACCCTGCTCAGCACCCCTGGCTCCCTGGCTCTTCTCCCTCCCTCCTGCCCTCCTTTCCTGCTCATCCATCCATCCATCCATCCGCCCGCTCCTGAGACGGGTGCTGCGTGTGGGCTACGGGCCGGGCCGGGTGCTGGGTTCTGGGAGCCCGGGAATGGGGGTCAGGCAGCAATCGGATGCCGTCCCACGCTGGAGCCTGGGCTCTGTAGGTGGGAAGGCAGCCCTGTGAGGTTGGGCGACAGGGGAGCCTGCTGGGCGCTGGGGTCAGGGAAAGGGGTGCCTGAAGCTGGGGCAGGAGATGGCGAAAGAAGGGACAGAAGTAGGGCCCTGGCAGACACAACCAGCAGCAGGGGCCTGCCTGCCTGGGGACGCTTGGCGGGGGTGCGAGGCAGGGGCGCCGGCGGGCACGCGGCACCCGCAGGCCCTGCGCAGTGGGTCTGCTCAGAGCTTGGGGTCCGTCTCCTTGGGTCTCTGCTGGCCAGTCCATCTCCTTCTCTCCACCCTGGGCCTGCCTCGGGCACCATCTGCCCGTCCTCCCGGTGGCCCTGTGTACCCACCGACGTGGACAGGCTGGGCCAGCATGGGCAGGGCCGGGAGGGAAGTAGTTGGGCTTGTTTGTGATGGGGGCAGCCATAGGACCCCTCTCCCGGCTCTCACTGCCCCCCGTGCGGAGACTGGGCGCCGGACAGGGGGTGGTGCTGGGAGAAGAAGGGAGCCCGAAGCCAGTCCCCTGGAGGCACCAGGACCCAGCTGTTTGGGGCCCAGGAACCACTAGGGGACACTGCCTCCCAGGCAGAGCGTAGGACCCAGGCATCCGGCCGCGGGTCCAGGTGCTGCCGCGGTGCCGGGAGGGAGCCGCTGGCAGGGAGGCGGCGGCAGGGCTGTGTGTGGGTGGCTTTGTGCTTAATTAAAACCGGGATTAAGACGGGGTCGCTGAGGCGCTGGTCCCGCTGCTCTGCCTGCTCCCCTTTCCCCCCTTCTGCCTGGATTCATCCTTGGCACCAGATTACAACAGATTTAGCAAACGAGAGAGAGAGAGAGAGAGAGAGAGAGAGAGAGAGAGAGAGAGAGAGAGAGAGAGGCGGGGGGAGGGAGAGAGGGAGAGGGAGAGAGGTGCTGACTTTGAAGAGGAGGTGGTATTTATCTGCACGAGCAAATGGCTTTTGTCGATCTGTCCCCTGCCGCCCTCCACTCCTCACCCCCTGCGAGGCCTGGGAAAAGGTCCTGGCAGTGCCGCTGGGCACGGGCGCAGGCTGCCAAGGGCTGCCTGGTGGAGGGAGAAGAGGGAGAGCTGAGTTTTCAGGGGCCAGGGGGGCACCCAGGGTCGCGCGGGGTGGGGGGAACCCTGGCTGGTCCTGAGTGGCCGCAGGGCTGGTGATAGGGGTCAGAGGCTCCACCGAGGGCAGAGGCGGGTCTGTCTTATTCCGGGGAGCTTCCCGCGGCCTGGGGTGGGGCCGGCACCCGGTAGGTGCTCCCTCCCTTCTTCCCTCCTTTCCTGCTCTTGAAGGAAGGGTGAAACCACCGCCGAACAATCGCTCAGGAGCGGGCGCGGGTGGCACTCGAGGGTCCAGCCTTCCAGCTGGGACTCCTGGGGGTGAAATCCACGGACTGAGCTGCCCTCCAGGGACACGCCCTCCTGCGCTCTGCACGGCCCGCCCCGCAGCTGGCTTTTCTGGGGTGACCTTGGTTTACAGCATCCCCCTCGGTAGGCAGACTTGAGGGGCTGGTTCTGGCTCAGGAATCTGGCTGCTGGGACTCCCAGGGTCCTGAGGGGCCGTCCCGGTTAGAGCACAGGGTGGGCGGGGTCAGCACAGGGCCACAGGGCTCCTGGGCGGGCCTGGGGCTGCCCCCCCCCCTTCGCCCCCCACGCTAAGGGGGGCTTAGGCTTAGGGGGTGGTAGACTCACTCTCTCAGAGAAGCTGCCTGAGGGGGGCCAGGCCCGGAGCAGGGCCAGGCGAGGACAGGGACACAGTGCATCGTGCTGACACCTCTCGCACACTCACACGCACTTTTGCACGCACTGGCTCACACCTAACCCTTCTAATGTGCGTCCCGCCCCTCCAGACGGAGCCATTGCCTGCTCGCTCTCCCTGGGCCCCTCTCTGGGGAGGGGGTGGTACAAGGAATGAGAAGCAGGGATGACAGCCCCCTCCCCAAGCCCTGGACCAGCCCGGAAGCCTGGCCGTGGTCCGCCCTGCGGCCTAACCTCTGACCCCAGAGAGGGAGCTGAGCAATCAGCTGGGCACTCAGCAGGCCACCTGCCTGGAGCCAGCAGAGAGGGGGCTGCCATGGAGCAGAGTGAGGGCTGTGGGGGCCCGTTCCCTCCTCATGGAGGCTGCACCCCACACAGAGTGCCGACCTGCCCCAGGGAGACAGACCACACCCCCTGCCCCCCGTCACAGCGGGGCTGTGTGTCTCGGTTTCCCCACTACCACTGGCCGAGGGTTTGGCCCAGCAGCACGTGGCTCTGGGGCGCGGAGGCCTGAGTGTGCCCCAGGCTTGGGCTGTTCGGAGGCTGAGCTCCTGACCCCCCTGCGCTGGGCCGAGGGTGCCAGTCTGGGTGGCGGGCCTGGCATTTCCAGGCCCAGATGCTGCCGTGGCGTCAGCAGGTGGCCCAGCTGGGCCTGGCTGCCCGCCGGTGCCCCCAGAAGAGCTCGGGCAGCCGAGGGGCCCGGGAGGGCGCGAGCAGCCTGCGGTCACGGCGCAATCTCCATTAGGCCGGCGAGCGAGCGCTGCAGCCTGGGATCCTATTAAAAGCTTTTTCATTGTTCCCTGCGACGCGCTCCCCTCCGCCGGGACCTGGGCACGTTGATAATTTATTTGCGGAAGGGAAAGGGGCGAAGAGTGCAGGAGAGGGAAATGCCATTATTTACTCAGCTCCTGCGGCGGCGCGGGCCCTTCCCGGGGCAGCGCGAGTGGGGGCACAGCATCCCCCAAGTCAGGAGGTGGGGGGCGAGGCTCTGTGAGGCGGCAGCTGGGGCTGCCAGGGCCAGGCAGGAGGGGGTTGGGAGGTGAAGGCTGTGCCCAGGCCCCAGACCCAACCTGCAGCTGAGGGCCCCCTGGAGCTCGGCTTAGCCGGCCCTGTGTGGGCTGGGGTGTGGGTATGGGTGTGCCTCTTGCTGCCCTGACCCTGGCGTGGGTGGGGGTGGCAGCAACCTCGCCGGGTCCTGAGGGTGCAGAGTTGAGAGATGGCTCTGGGGTCTCGGGATGGCTGGGTGGGCTGACAGAGGAGCCCTACTGCCCACAGCTGCCAGCTCTGTGGCTATTCAAGTCCCCGCGCCCCTGGACGCTGTAAAACAGGAAGCGACCTCGGCCTCTGGGGGAGGGAGGAACCCAGAACCAACCACAGTGTTAGCCCCGTTTACCAGGGTCTCACCGTGAGCCTCGCGGACAGCGTCCCGTTTAATGCTCACAGTATCTGTGTCGGCGGAACCTTATGACTGCCCTTTACACACGGGGAAACTGAGGCACCGTCACCAGCCTCTAGGGGGCAGGGGTGGGCTTTGAATCCCAGCCTCTCAGCACAGTTACTGACTCCTGGGGGGGCTCCACAGAGACCTGGCTCCCCCTTCATCCCCAGGCGGGAACGGGGACCCCCCTGCTGATGCCTGGCGTCACAGTGGCCCTGGGGGGCATGGCCTTCGTCACCCCCTGCGCAGATGGGGAAACGGGCTCAGAGAGGTGCGGTCATTTGCACAGAGGTGGGACAGAGCAGGGTTTAAACCAGGCTGCCCCGTGGGGTGGGGCTCCATACCAGGCGTGTCGGGGCAGCCCCAGGCGGTGCCAGTTTGGGACTAGGACTCTGATTGGCCTGAGTCCCCTTCACGCACACCCCTGGCTGGCCGTCGTTAAACTGCGGTGATGGCGAAGGCAGCCCCGATGCCACGTGGACGTCACCCCCACGCCCACCCCTCTCGCACGGGTACTGCCAGACGTTTGGAGAATTTATGTTTAGCCAAGTCACTCACGGACTCTGAGACCATCCATGGCTCCCTGTTCCTTGAAAATCGCGTCCAAGACCCTTGGCCTGGCATTTCAGACCTTCCTAGCCCGGCGCCTGCCTGCCCCGCAGCCTGTCCTCCTGTCACTCCCGCATTAGGCCTGTGGGTGACGCAGCTCACGCCCTGAGCCTTCCGCGTGCTGGTCCTTGTGTCCAGAAGGCCACCCTCGCTCCTCGTCAGGCGCCACCTCCCATGCAAAGCCCTCCCGGACCCAGGAGGCACCAGCCCTTCCAGCCGCCCGCTCCCGGGCACTTCGCAGGCCGCTCGTTTGACAGGTGACATGTGACCGCGTAGGTGGCTGCAGTTTACATCTGCCCCACCTCCACCAGCCTTTCCTCCTCCTCCTCCCCCGCCCCAGGCCCTGCGAGATGCTGCTTCACCGCGGCCTGGAATCCGGGACTCATTCATCCATCCATCCGGCTCCCTGAGCCCCAGGCGCGGTGATCAATAGCTTCCTCTCTACAGCAGCCCTGGGAGTGGGCTGCGTCGGCCCATTTCTTAGAGGAGAAGGGGCGACCCAGGGTCCTTCAGTCCGAGGCGGAGCTGGGGATGAAGCTGGGCCCCAGGCGGGGCAGCGATGGGGTGGTGATGACCTGGCATTCCCTGGGCCCTCCTGCCTGCCTGGCACTGAGTGGATGGAGCCTTAAATGCCATCTCATTTGACTCTCACAGTTGCCCAGGGAGGATGGACTTGGTGGATCCATTTTACAGGAGGAAACTGAGGCGAAGAGAGGGAAGGAGGCAGAGCCCCAGCCCTGTGTCTTCCTGAGAGCCCTGGGCAGGGGAGAGGGGCTGTCCCCGTGGCCTGTGTGCCAGGCCTGGAGCTGTTCCTTAGAGTGGGGATAGGGCAGGCCCTGCCCCCCGAAGCTCCCCCCGGAGGCCCTGCCTGGCTCTCAGGCCCGCAGCCTGCCCTGGCTGGGTATCCTCTGGGTGCGAGGAGACGGGAGACGGTGTGCCCCGCAGCAGATCGGGCGTGGGCCCTGCCCCCACGGCAGCTGCCTGCCCGGCCCTGTGGCCTCACAGACAGACGGGGCTTGTGAGAGCCGGGGGCCTCCGAGGAGAGCTTGGCTCCTGCGGCAGCTGCTCAAAGGCCTCTTTGTGGCAGGACCTTCCGTGGGCAGCTGCCCCGACGTAGGCGAACACAGAGCCCGGCCTTTGTGCCGTAGCGCTGTCCCCGCCCTGACCTGGGCCCTCCGTGGGGAGGGGCTGCCCTGGACCCCGGGATGGCCTGGGATGGGGTGTCTGTGTTGCCAGGCTAGGGAACCTGGCCCCCCACCAGCTCACAGACAGCGATGGAGGGGGCGGTCCCTAGCCTGAGTCAGGCTGGGGATGGGGTGTGGAAGCCAGAGCAGTAATTAACAATAATAATAGCCATCCCACAGCCATAGCAGTGTCTGCTGCCATGTGAGGAACTCCTGCTGTGTGTCTGCTGACAGGCATTATGGTATCATCTCAGGGATCCCTCAGAGCGGCTCTACGGATCCCACAGTTATTGCCCCATTTTAAAGATGTGGAAACCGAGGCTCTGTGAAGCTAAGACCTTCCCCCATATCGTAAGGGGTTTGCTGGGTCTCTCTCAAGAGCTCCAGAACCTTTTTAAAAAATCCTCACCCGAGGATGTGTTTATAGAGAGAGGAAGCGGGGTGGGGGGGGGAGGGAGAGAGAGGGAGAGGGAGAGAGAGAGAGCCGGTTGCCTCCTGTACACACCCTGATTAGGGACCAAATCCACAACCTAGTGATGTGCCCTGACCGGGAATTGAACCCGAAAGCTCTGTGGTGTATGGGACGACGCTCCAACCAATGAGCCACCTTGCCAGGGCCAGACCCCTTCTTAAGCACCAGGTACTGCCATCCCTGTCAAGCCCCCAAACGGCCCTCACGGTGTGCAGAGGCGGAGGCCCCCCCACGGAGCTCCTACCCTCTCACTCGCAGCCCTGTATGAGGGACGCCCCGTTACTCCGTTTTCGAGCCGAGGAAACTGCCGCTCCGAGGGATGGACGGGGTGCTGGCTCAGGGTGGGCCCGGCTCAGGGTGGGCGTGGGCAGACAGCACCTTGCTTCCCCGCCCGTGTTCTTCTCGGGCTTAGCCTTTGGGGGCGGGGATGGGGGAGGAGGGGATGGAGACTTGAGGGATTCAGGGCTGAGGCCCCCACCATAGTCTCTCCGGGGAGGACCCTGAGACCAAGCGTTCCACCCACCGGCCTTGTGTAGGAAGGGAAACGGAGGCACAGAAAGGGAACGGACTGGCCTGGGCCCACAGCCTTGGGGACTGACGTGGGCCCAGAGGCTGTGCTGTTGGGGACACCACTGCTGGCCCCGGCGGGGAGGGGCTCAGCCAGCTCTGAGCCCTTTCTGTGCGCCAGGCCCTGAGCTAAGCACAGAACTGCGGAACCATCCACCCAGGGCCCTTCTAAGGGAGGTGCTGCGTTACCCCATCCTGCAGGTGAGGAGACCGAGGCAGCCCCCACGCCAGCCCCCGGGCAGTCTCCGGCTCATGAGTCCCCCAGTCCCTCACCCGCCCCGCCCCAGGTGCTTGCTGCTGGGAGGGACGGGCTGTGGGCGGGGCCGGGCAGACAGCTCAGGGACCTTTAGCAGGAAAGGCTGCCAAGGGCAGGGTCACACTTCTGAGCTGGTCTTCTCAGTTTCCCCATCTGTGAAATGGGTGCCCAGCCCGTGTGGCCCCTTCCCAGGGGGGGCTCACAGGTGAAATCCTGTCTGCAGAGCCTCCGCCTCCCCCAGCTCCACCCTCCCTTGGAGCCTGGTGGCCACTCAGGCCTAGAAGTCGGACTAGAAATAATGTTATTAATAGTCATAACAAGCAGCCTGGTGAAGTGACGGGGTGGTCACCTGCTCTTCCCCTGGGCTCTCTCCTGAGGACAGGGAATCAGGCCCTCGGGCCTTTGTGCCCAGCGCCCCCTGGCCAGGGCCAGGCGACCCCCACAGGGAAGCCAGATGCCTGGCTCCCAGCTCCCTCCTTCCACCCTCCCAGCAGCCTGGGGGAACCGAGTCCCAGGGACAGAAGCAGCTCAGTCCCAGGGCTGGACTCCAAGACCAGTGCTCTCCCTCCTGCTCAGAAGGGCCTGCGCTGCCCCCGGCGTGTCTGCAGCCCGTGGGCAGAGCCTCCTGGGGCCCTCGGTAGGACGACGTAAGGGCTATGTTCTTGCCTGACCGTGTGGCTGTGGACGCTTCTGTGCCACCCGCTCTGTGCTTCCGTTCCCCGGGGAGGAGAGCCCCCGCAGGGCTGCGCGTAAGCCTGGCACAGCGAGGGCCCCAGGCGGCCAGCCGCTGAGCGGGCTTCGCTCTGGCTGAGCGTGCGGGGCTCCCGGTGGCTCAGCCCCGGCCGGCACCTGAGGATTCTAACGGGGGAGCGACAGCCAGGTTCGTAGGGCCCAAGGCGGTTCTGACTCAGAGAGGGAACCAGAGGCCGACTGGCCTTGGCCCTGTTGTCTGAGCCTTGTTCTTGCCCCACCTCCAAGGGCTTCTCATTGGGCGGCCTTGCCTCCCCCCCCCCCCCCCGGTCCCCATCCCTAATCCTTCGCACTCAGCATTGCCAGGGGACAGTTGGATGTCCCCCACCATGCGCTCCAGGGGCTTGGTCCCAAGTATTGTGCCCACCCCCCTGGGTGGGGGTTGATGTCATGGATGCCACCCTCGGAGTACAGCTCCAGAGCCCCGGCCACTCACCTAGCCCCCTCTAGGCCTCAGTTTCCTCATCTGTCACATGGGGCCAGGACGCCAGGCAGGACGATGTGGGCAGGGAAGGGGCTGGTCCCTCCGGGGGAAGTAGCTCTGGGAAGATACCCGCACTGACAGCCCTCTGGACGCCCGGTGGGCGACTGGGCGGGTGCGTGGTCTGCAGACCAGGGAGGAGCTGCGGCCGAGGCAGGGGGCTGTGGCGGCTTGGACTGGCACCTTCTGCGGTGAGACTCATGTGGCAGCCCCTGCTCCCCAGGGCCTGGCACTGATTGAGTCTCCTCATTGCAGGGCAGGGGGCACCTGCGTGGAACCGCGCTCCGGCTCCCAGGCGGGCGGCAGAGCTGACGGCCGAGCAGGCTCACAGCTGCTTGCGCGGAAACTAAATCTGTCGGGTCTGACAGACGGCCACACGCCACCACTAATGCGATTCCGGCGTGGGAGAGGCCTGGGAGCCGCCGGCTGCGTGCACCCCGGCCCTGGGCCCAGACAGCACTCCCTCGGAGCGCAGGGTCCTGTGAGGCCTTGTTACAATGCGTGGGGGCAGCAGGCTGAGGCTGGCGATCTCCCCACGCCGGGGGCTGGCCACACGCCCCGCAGGCCAAGTCCATCAGATGGGCAGGGCTGGGGCTCGGACCCTCAAGCGTTTCCTCCCGCCCTCACAAGCTCTAATGCATCCCGGAGGTGGACAGAGTGCCTGTGGCCTCTGGTCTCGCCCCTGGCCTGTGCCTCAGGGATTCTGGCGCCTAACTGGGCTCCTTTGGCTCGGGGGCCACGCCCACCCCATCCTTAGGTCCCGTCTTTCCTCCCCGAGGGGCTGCGAGAGGCACAGTGAGAGAATCTTCCGGGGCCACGCGGTCCCTGAGCCCCGTGCTCCTGTTTATGGCATTTTGCTCTGAGGAGAGGCGGGGCTGCTCGTGAACTTGGTGGCATCCCTGGCAGAGTTTGGGGAGGAGGAGGAGGGCAGGCTCCTCACACCAGAGTCCATTTCTCCTTGGAGGATGCCCTCACCCTCCTCCTTCCAGTGGGAAAGAGTGCCCTCGGGGCCAGGGCATGGATCTGGACAGGCCACCCGAGCCTCCAGTCTAACCTGGGGACGCTCCGGTCGGGATCTGGCGGGGTGACGGGAAGCACACACGAATATTGTCTGTTAACCTTCCTGAGCTGGGAGAACGGCTTTCTTCCCGGCGTGGGCGAGGTTTGAGGCGGTGGCACAGAGCCGGCAGGATGGGACAGAGTGGCACAGGGACCCACACGCCTTCCCTGCTGCCCGGGCAGACATGGCGAATCGATCCCTGGACTCTCCCCTCTGAGCTGGGAAGGCAGCCTGGGAGGGAGGCTGCCAGGCACCCCGGGAAGGTATTTTGCAAAGGAAGAAGGGGGCAAAGCGGCTTCCTTGCCACAGCCACAGCCACAGCCACAGCCACAGCCACAGCCACAGCCACAGAGGTGGGGACGGCACTGAAACCCAGGCCTCCCGACTCCAGAGCTCCGTGGTTATGGAAGCTGCTGGCCCAGGGCTTCTTTACCAGGAGGCGTTCTGCCCCGGTGCCAGGATGGCCCCCATTAGAGCCCACTCAGCCCCCCTCCCTGCAGCCAGGCGCAGTGTGGCCAGGCTGCGCTCCCTCCCTGCCTGTTAACCGTTATGGGCTGCAACCTGCCTGTGCTCGGCCTACTAACAGCCGCTTACACTCTGGGCTCTTAACTGCAGCCAAGGGACGCATGTGGATGTGGGGCCTGCGGTTCCCGCCAGCACGCTGAGCCCACTGAGGGGTGTGGGGCCGGGAGAGGGTCGGCGTGCTGGCTCAGAGCTGCCGGAAATCAGGGGCCGGGCTCGGGACCCTAGGATGGGCATGCCGGGGGCTGGGAGGCTCCCCACTTCGGCTCCCGGCCGCCTCTGCGCAGCCTCACGCCTTGCGAGGAGATAGCTCTGCCGGCTTCCAGGTTACCCTTTTAATTAAGCCAATTAATTAGTGCCTTTAATGAAGCAGATTAACCAGGCCAGGTTCTGCAAATGTGGCTGTCACAGCCCACGGTTTCTTGCAGGTCAGGGTTTGGAGGGGCTGCTTGGCCGGGCCTGCAGTCCTGGGGGGCCGAGATGCCTGCTCCAGGAACGGGGGTGGGGGGCCTGCACACAGACAGCTGGCTCAGCCATGACCGGAGAGACTCGGGTTAGACAGAGGAAGGACCGCTTGGCGGCGGGGATGGGTAAGCGTTTTGTGAGGGACGCAGCAGCCGCTCCCCAGGAGACAGTGCGCTCAGCAGGGCCTGATCTTAGCTCCAGAAAACGCTGCCCTGTACATCCACGTGGCCTTTCTTACATCAAAAAGTGGGCGCTGGGCTCCTTGAAGGATCCCTCGGGGCCCTCACTCCTCCCAGCCCCTCAGCCCCTAGGCACCTCACGGCGTGCAGGCAGCAGCCGGCCGGTGGGCCCCCGAGGGTCTGTGCACCAGGACAAGCCACTGCACCTTCCTGGGTTTCCTCGTCGGTGAAAGGGGCGAGTGCTCCTGGCCTCCCCCCACCTGGCCAGCCCCTTCCTGCCTGTTGTTACTCAGAGTGGCCACCTCTGCTCAGGTGTCACTTTCCAGCCAGCTTTTAAGGACGCTTAGTGTCTCCTGTTAAAAACGACCACCGGAACCTACCTTTCCCCTCCAGCTGCTGTCCCCTCTCTCTTCCCCTTCAGAGCCACGTTTCTCAAAATGGTTGGTCCTTCTGGCTCCCACCCGCCCTTCCTTCCTTCTCCGGGCTGACGCCGTCTCCTCCAGGAAGCCCTCCTTGCTTCCCTAGCCTGGTCCAGAACTTGACTTTCACCGGGGCCAAGCGGTGTGTCATGAGAGTAGCCTTGGGCCTTAGTTGTCCCCTAATCTGCTGTGCCCAGGACAGGGCCAGGAGTGGAGGCCTGCCTGGAGGAGGCACTCCTCTGGGCCCAGGGCAGGGGCGAGGGGCAGCCACTAGCTTTGCCTCCAGTTTATCTTGAGAGGGACACCGCGGGGGCGGGGGGGGGCGGGTGAGAGACGGGAATGGGGCAGGCACCACCATCACGCTCAGAGGCGCCTCTTTCAGGACCATCGGGATGCAGCCGGCTCTGGTGGGCCGAGTGGCTCTTCATTAGCAGGAACCACAGGGGACAGGCAATTGGCACAGGCCAGGAGGGCGGCGCAGCCGGAGCGGGGGCTGGAGGGCGGGCACTCAGGGTCTGCTTGTCCCCACCCCACAGGCCTCCCCCCAGGATGGCAGCGTCTCACCCGCGTCCTTTCCCGGCACGGGGCACAGGGGACAGTCTCTGTCTACGGTCCGTCTCCCCGAGGCAGGGACTCTGCGGGGCAGGCCTCCGCTTTCTGTTCCCAAGGCCTGTATGCCTGCAAGCAGTGACTGCACAGCGGGCTCGATGGGGGCCCCGGTGTACACTCCCTGCTCCTCTGCCGCCTTGGTTTCCCCTCCCTCCGGCGGGCATCGGTCTGGGTGCAGCTCTTAGCACCAGGCCTGGCTCATGACTGTTGGGTGTGCCCTCGCCCCTGCAGGGCTGGTGGAGCAGGCAGGGCACAGCGGGGTGGGCAGAGGCCATGCTGGCTCCTGCTGACAACAGCCACATGGGCAAGGCCCTCAAGCTACGCGGTCGATTCCCTGGGCCTCAGGCCTCCCATCCACAGAATGGGAGCGCAGTTGGTCCTTGCTGCCGGGGAGCGTGGGCAGGAAGCTGTATTTGGGGAGGAGGGGGAGGAAAGGGGGCTCAGGAGGCTCCTCCGAGCTCCCCCTAATACGCAGCCACGGCCGCTGGACCACAGCCGCCTTGCTGTCAGTCTCCGGGCCAACAAGGCCTGGTGCCACTGCCTGTGTGGCACTGCCAGAGGAGTGGCAGGGGAGCCCAGGGGAGCGGCTGAGGGAGCTGGGCCTCAGCCAGGTCTGCAGGGTCCCCCCAGTCTTCCCCCTCACTGCTTCCTGTTCCCCACGCCCAGGCTCTGCCTCGGTGCCAGAAGGAACAGCCCCTCCCTCCTAGAGGAAATTCACACCCACAGCGGACTAAGCTGTCTGCAGGGAGGAGGGTGGGGAGGAGGGGGAGCAGCAGTGGGACCAGGATGTCTACAAGGGAATGGACAGACCGATGGAGAGACAGAGCCCGGGTCTCCGTCTGTAAGTGACAGCGAGGGGTTGGGGGGCCGTCAGCCCCACCCCCGCCCCCAGTCCAGCCCTCACAGCCCGGAGAGAGGGGGCTGGGTGGTGAGTCCTGAGTCGGGGTGGCAGCAGGCAGGCCTGGTGGTGATGAAGATGCAGAGCCCACGGGTTGTGGGAGAGATGGGCCCCTGGGGGCTCTCCCCACGGGCAGCGCTCCCTGGGGACAGTTGAGAACTCAGCGGAGGATTAGGCCAACCCTGGTGTGGGTGGGGGCAGTCTGAACCCCGGGCTGCAGTCAGGGAGCTGGGGAGGGGCCTGTCCCACCCCCTGGGAAGGTCCTTATCCATCACCTATGTACCCCCAGACTCCAGGCTCGGGCTGACCTATCCCCCAGGTCACTCCACACGGCCAGCCCCTCCTCCTCACCCGGGCATCCCCGCCCAGCCCAAGGCCTGGCCTGACCTTCCTCCTGGCCTCTGTTCCACTATCACCTCCTGCAAGAAGTCTCCCCACCGTCGGCCTCTCCCTGCCGGCCAGTGTGCGCCACACCGCCTTCCGAGACAGGCCTTTCGGTGCCCAGCTGGCCCCTTGGCGCCTGGCTGCCCGGGGGCCCGTTTGGAGAAAGGGCAGGAACGAGGGCGCTGGGCCTGCTGGCTGGCGGCTGGGTTTTGGGACGGGGACTGAGCAGGTGGGGTCCCTGTGCTTAGGCCGTCCAGGCCCCGCTCCTGCTCAGTGCCGCTTCACCTGCCCAGGTGAAAGCAGAGCCGCATGGGAGAGGCCCCCGGTGCCAGGGGGCGTGCCGGCTCTGAGGACAGAGAGGAGACAGACAGCCCGCCCTGGCTTCCACCTCTAGTGAAGAGGAGGCCGGGCATGGAGGGAGGCAGTGGTCTCCAGGGTCAAACAGGCCAGCATGGCCCCTTCTCAGGTGAAGAGAGAGGGGCGCAGGGGCTGACCTCCTGAGGCCACTGGCTGCTGAAGCCGGGCAGGACCTACAGCGGGGCCTGGGCTGCAGGTGCACCTCCTCTGCCTGCTGGCAGGCTCTTCCACCGGGGAAGTGTGTGCCGTGAGGGGCAGCCCTGCCCGAGCACCTGGCCACGTGGAGGGCCGGGTCAGGGGGGGCTGCAGAGAGGTGTCCCTCGTGCAGGGTCCCCCCCCACCTCTAGCTACAGATCTGAGGGAGACCGTCCCGGAAACGGGGGCCCCAGGCTCTGTGGGAAGAGGAGGAAGGGACAGTCATTGAGCATGTGCTCTGCGCTCGGTGCTGTGCCGAGGGGAGGGGCCAGACAACACTGCGAGGTGCCTCACCAGCCACCTCCGGTCAGGGGGGCAGCCCAGCCCCACCCTCAGCGCAGCCCCCCGGGACAGCCTCCCGCTCCGATCTGTGAGCCACGGCATGAGCGGCTAATGTCCGGCTGCGTTATGTACAATTGCAAACCCATTACTGTCCTATTTATCTAATGGATGACACCCTCCCACAGCCCCCGCGGCGCTGTGTTTCTGAGCATAGTCCACCTGCAGAATTAGCAACCCTCTCATTTCGTGGCTGGTAGAGGGCGCAGGGCATCGGAGAAGGGTAACCTGCTCTTCCTGCCCCGAGGGAGCCCTGGGATGGGGGAGCTGGGGACCCCTGCCAGCCTGACCGGGACTCCCTCACTGTTATCTCAGCTCTCGGCCTGAAGGGGTCCCTAGGAGAGGAGGCAGCGGAAGCAGGGCTGGGCCTGGACAGTCACCTGTGGGTGGGGAGGGCTGGGGGGAGGGCCCGTCTGCCGCTCCCCTTTATGCCAGGCTGGGTCAGGAGGCGCCTGCAGCCCACACCTGGAGTGGGAGTATGCAGGCAGACCCCTCTGGGGGAGCTGCCGCTTGCCTTCTAGAAGCGGGCAGCTGCCGAGTGCAGCGGGCACAGCCCTGTAATTGGGCAGCCTGTTCCCAGATAAGGCCGATGACACTGAACAGCTTCCCGCTCCACACGCACCGCGGCCGCTCATTTCCTGCTCCCGCAGCCCGCGATGCCAATTACCTCGCCTCCTGCTCGCCGGTGGCAGCTTCGGGGCTGCCAGACAATTCCTCTGTCCTCGGCCTGGCCTGCATCCTCTGCATCCCACCTGGGGAGGGAGGGGGGGCATGGCGAGGGCAGCGGCGGGCGAGTGGGACCAGCCGTGGGGGAGGGGCTGCGCTGGGCTTGGTGGAGGTCAGGGTGTGACACACGACCCAGGCCACCCCGGGAAGGCCTCCTTTGCTTTCCTGTCCCAGAACAGGGCTCACTGTTTGCCGAGTGGGCGCGGGATCTGGCAAGTGGGTGTGTGTACAGAACAGCCTGCCACACCCGCCCCCCAGTTTTTCAGCAACTGCCCTGCCTGGCCCTCCCTTCCCTCCGCCCCCTTCCCCGCTTCCCTTCCCCGGACGTAAGGCCCTGGACAGGTCACTGAGCGCCTCAGGACCCGCTGTTTCTAAACCGGGGCGACGGGCAGCACCCGCACAGCGTGGGTGTAAGGACAGGATGAGACGGGACCTCGGGATGCGCTGCTTGCCCACGGGCGGGAGCACCTTCTCCTTGAGTGCCCAGCCCTCAGGCTCTGCTGGGTGGATGCGGACAGGCACCGTCTTGCACTGGGGAAACGGAGGCCTGCGGGGTTTGGCCAGTGCTGAAAGGACGGACTACTCCGGCGCCGTTTAGGGTGGACGTGGCCAGCCACCGGCTTGGGGGTGGTGAAGTACGTATCCAAGAGGGGTCCCGCAGAGCTGGCTGTCTTGCTGCCTGCAGGAGTGGTGGGAGGGGGTGCCCCTAGGGTGGGAAGCCAGACAAGGAAGGTGGGTTCACCAGCTCTGAGGACTCGGGGTCCCCCGGCGGCAGTCCGGCCATGGTGCAAATAGGGAATCGGAGGCCCAGGCAGAGAGGGGAGGATCACACAGCCACTCCAGACCCCAGGCCGGTCAGACCCAGCTTTTCCTCCAAATCTGGTCCATCCCTCTCCAAGGGCTCTCCAGACGCTAGGTGCTGATTGGTTGCCAGTTTCACCCAATAGGAGAGGAACCTCGATGCCCCTGGGGGCGGGACTCGAGACCCCTTCACTTGGACTAGTGCTGAGGCGCCTGGGCGGGGAAGGGCAGCACAGTGCAGTGAGCCTAGGGGCCCCCTCCCACCTGGCAGGGGGAGGGGGGGAGCCGGCGAATGTCTCCCTAAGGGGCAACTAACAGACCAATTAAGCTGCCAATAAAAAAATTTAATCAAGTAATAATGCACCTTACTTTGTTTAATTAGTGTTCTGTCAAGTGAATGAATATTTAAGGCTCGGGTGGCGGTGCCAGCATCTGCCCAGCGGGCAGAGAGGCCGAGCCTACATTTCAATCGGCCTGACAGCGCTCCACGCGGGCATTGATCGCCGCCACCGCCGCCCAGAAGGCCAGAGCGTGCCTGCCTGGCGCCATGGGGAGCTCTCCACCCCTGCGCAGGCCCGCTACAGCCGCCTGGCCCCGTGTGGGCCTCAGTTTCCCCATCTGCAAAATGGGGGCAGTAGTCCCGGAGAGCTCGGCTCGTTCTAAAAAGTCAAATTTGGACCGATTTTGTTTCCGGAACCCCAGTGTCCCAGGTGGGTGCAGCAGGTATGTGGAGCCTGAGAACCCCGTCCGTCCCAAGTCTACTCCCCCCGGGACGTCTGGCGTCTGTCTGTCAGTTCCGTGGCTACAAGGTCAGAGCTGTGTGTGCCTGTGAAGGGGATGCCGAGCTCAGGGTTTCTCCTCCTGGAAAATGCGGGGCTCGAACCGCCTCGCGAAGGCCCAGTCTAAGAATTCTGCGAGCCCTGGGCCGCCCCCCAACACACTTACCACTGGAGTCCACCCCAAGCCCCCAGCAGTGGCGAGAGAGCCCTTGGGCCGCGGGCTGGGACGCCCCCTCTGGGACTCATTTGCATATTCATGACCTAGGTGGGGTGGTGGCCCTTCCGGACTCAGGCATCCTCAACCTGGGCCTCTTCCTCCATTTACTTCCTGCCAAGGCCAGGCACACCCCCACTCCCCAGCCACCCACCAGAGAGCCTGGCGCTGGAAGGACTTGGGTAATTATTTGTTTCAGTTGAGCTGTTTTCAGTCTAGGCTAGGCTGAGTCTTGTAATGAGTATGGATTTGCCAGTAAATAAGTCCCCCGCTTCTAACCCCTGTAATAAATGCATTTGGAGTAATCTGGCGATCACGCGGTGTAATGTGCTGGCTGTCAGGGCAGATTGATGCGCCACGCGCTGACTTTGCCGCCGTCCGCCCTTCGTGCACGCTGCGCCTCCGTCCCTGCCCCCAGCTGGAGGGGAGAGCCCTTCCGCTAGGGAAGGGTAGGGAAGAGGCGTGGGCCTGGTCTGCTAAGGCCCCGGTCCAGCCTCTGGGGCCTGGGGATCCCGCCTGCATCGCACGGCGTGGGCCTCTGACCCCATAGTGCCCCCCTGGGCAGGCAGTCCATGGCTCCGAACTGCCATCAAAACCATGGAAAGTCCTCGGTGCCACCTGGACTTGCTAAATTGGGGGATCTGTGCGCGGGTCCCTCATCTGCATTCCAAAGTGCTTCCTTCTGACCCCAAGTTAAGCAGCCAGGGCACTTGTGGAAGCAACCCCCAATGGAACATCAAGTTCCAGCTTTTCAGAGTGAATGAGACACCCGGGGACTTCCTTCCTCCCTCGTGCTTCTGTTGGCCACTTTTCCAAACAAGCGCTGCTGTGTTCATGCCTCTGAGATGTTTGCCCGAGCCTCTACCTGGCACGCCTGCCCCTTCCCAGCCTGGAGATGTCCACTCGGCTTTGCTCAAATGCTCCCTCCTCCATGACGCCTTCCGGACTCACTCAGAGAGGGGTCCCTCCTCTGCGCTTCCCTGACTGGGCATCACAGTTGTTTTTTTACACAGCGGCCTGGTCCTGCCACACCATGAGGGCTGCACCTCCCGCTGGCTGCTGTGAGCAGCCTTGCACAGTGCCTGGCACACAGTAGGTGCTCCTGAATCCGCGAGCAAGCGAGGAGTCTGTAGGCTGACACGGCTCAGCTTTTGGCAGAGATATCTCAAATCTTGGAGTTTTATGTTGCCAAGCCCTCTGCCCACATCCTGGGGTAACCTGAGCGTTCTAAATGGACCCCCCCTCCCCATTTAGAACCGCTGGGGACCAGGAAGGCAGCCTCCTACCTGACAAGGGCCTGAAGGAAGTCAATTTCAGCCAGTTCAGCCTCGCCGCCTCCTACACTCGTCCTACCTAAACTGGGGCGAGTGTAAGATTCAGCTCGGTGGGGGTTTACTGAACACCCACCAGGTGCAGGCACAGTGCTAGACGCCGGGGGTGGAGCCACGCTGCCAGGTGCTGACATTTGACGAGGCTCACAAATCCCCACGGGGGGGGGGGGAGGAGCCCCATTCCCCCTCCTGCTCTGCATGAAAGCCCTTGGTGCTAAAAGTGCTCAGTGCCTTCCAGGGCCGGACCCGCTGAGGCCCCCGAGTGCCACCCCTAAACCAGGCCACGGAGGGCTGGGGGAAGGCGGGCAGGATGCTCCACCCGGCACCACCCTCCAGGCCAGCCCTTCCTGGTCCTGCGCCGGGGCCCTGAGCCGCTCCTGTGTCCTGGCCTGGCCTGGGACACCACAGCTGCAGGGGACAGGGCTCCTGCCCCCGTTCCGGCGTGCGAGAGTGAACAAGATAACGAGGGCAAGTCCTGGCCCGGGACAGTGTGGTGTGAGGGCTCCAGGGGCAGGGCCCATGAGCCAGGGGAACTGCTGTGTGCCCTCGGGCTGGTGCTCAACCTCTCTGTGCCTGTTTCCTCATCTGAGCAGTATGGCGAGTGATACCAGCGCGCGCTCTTCGTAGGGTTAACTTTGGCTCCAGGAATAATGGTTTTAAAGCACCCAGAGGATTGCTTGCGCATCAGAAATGCCAGCCATGTGTCAACTAAAATCACAGCCCATTGTATACCAGCCATCAGGGAAGCCCGTGGGGCGGAGGAGGGCGAGGGGAAGAGTTTCC
This sequence comes from Plecotus auritus, assembly GCF_963455305.1. Taxonomy (NCBI): domain Eukaryota; kingdom Metazoa; phylum Chordata; class Mammalia; order Chiroptera; family Vespertilionidae; genus Plecotus; species Plecotus auritus. The sequence goes on along the minus strand of NC_137783.1, from coordinate 151,580,674 downwards.
AAGGAAGTGATGTGCTTTTCTTTAAGGGTGAATAGGAGTTCGTCAAGGGGTGGGGAAAGGGCAGTCTCAGGCACCCCAGGAAGCCTCCATTATGGGGCAGCCCTCCTTGAACCCCACCCCCCGGCTGAAGCGCATAGGGAATAACCTCTAACCTCTGCAGGAGTGGGGTTGGGGGTGGGTGACATCGGTGTGTGCCGTCGGGGTGAGAAGCAAGAGCAGAGGCCGGCGGTGGGGAGCGGGGACACGCACCTCGGCACCTGCCGGAACCCGGCTCCCCCACGACAGCCATGGCTGGTTCCCCGCCGCCTGTCAGCCAGCAGTCATGTTTAATAAAGGGCCCAAATTAGACAGCCAAGCAAGCCCCTTCGCTCTAACAATGCAATTAGCACAGACAAAGCCTCCCGCTTCCTCCCAGCCCCAGGGAGGGTGGCAGGGGGCCACGGATGAGCCAGGCCCTCCCCAGAGAGCTGTGGGGAGGTTTGAAAAGGAACCGGTGCTAGACCAGGAGGTGACAATGAACTGCATCCGAGTGACAGCTCCTCTCGTCAGGCAGCCGTGGGGAGCGCGCATCTTCACTGGACCTTCCTAGGCACCCGGCTTTGAACCACGACACCCACACGTCCCGAGGTCCTTCTCCCCAGCCCTTCTGCACCCCCAGCCCTTCTGTCTCCCCAGCCCCTCTGCCCCCCCAGCCTCTCTGCACCCTCATCCCCTCTAGCTCTCGCTCTCCTGCATCTTTCTCCTCTCCTTCTGAGGACAGATGCAGGCTGGGTTCACATGAATAAAACATCAGTGAAAGGGGGGGGAAAATCCCAAACCGCCCGCCTGGGCTGGAGGACAGAAAGCCAGCCAGCCACGGTGCTGGCTCCACGTGCGCCCTGCTCGTGCGGGGGTGGGGTCTCACCCATGGACGAGCCTCACCCGAGGGCAGACCTGTCCAATGCCTCTGATGCCACAGGGAGGGAGGTGTGAGTTCCGGGAGGCTGAGCAGGATCTGCCTGGGGGCCGGGAGCCTGGGATCCTGACTCCTCAGCCTTCTGCTCCCACACGGACTGCCAGCCGTTTCCTCTTGGCCAAAGAGCCGGAGGCCTCAGGCCCTGCCTGGCCGGGCATGCCGGCGGTGTGTGCACACGACGCGTGGCCCTCACCCAAGACCTGCCTGCTGGCTGCCGCAGAGCTGGCTTCTCCCTCTTTGGCCTCATTAAAACCCAGTGTGTGTCCTGACATCGGAGCGGGGTGCAGGGGTGGGGCCCCTGGCCAGACATTAAACACGACGCGAAAGGGGGCTTTCTCCGAGTGCTCCCCGCCCCTCGCGCCTGCTCCCCAGCAGGCAGCCGGGCCTGGCACCCACCACCCAGCAGAGAGGCTGGCAGAAGGGGGCTGCCAGCCAGCACCTCGGGCCTCAGTGGCCAGGAGCCCAGAGTTTCACAAGGACCTTAATCATTCATTTGTTCATTCATTCATTCGCTGCCTGTCTCCGGAGCCCACACAACGTGCCAGGCAGGAGGGATACCATGGTCATTGGGACCGATCAGGTGGTGCCCCCCACTCCCTGGAGTAGTCTAGTGGGGGACAGGCCAGCCACAGGGCAGGGACAGTGCTGGGGCAGGAGTTTTGACGAAGGAGCCGGGACAGGCACGTGATCCAGACGTGGGGGCCTTGGGAGGTTTTCCACAGGGGAAATGGGCTGGAGGTGAGGTGCTGGGGCTGGGCCAGGGGTGCAGGGCAGTGTTCAGGACAGGGCTGGGGTGGGAGAGGCCGAGGAGGGGAGACGCGGAGGTGAAGCGTGGGGGAGTGCTGAGGTGAGAGAGGTGAGGCCGGGGCGGCAGGTCGGGGCAGGCCTGTCAGAGGCTGGGCTTGGCTCAGGGCGGCCGGGGCCTTGGAGGGTGCTGAGTTGGGGGCCCCCTTTACGAAGCGTTCCCTCCCTCTCCCTCTCCTTCCTCCAAAACCAAACCCTCACCGAGGCAGCCGTGAGCACGCAGGGAGAGTGCCCGTCCTGAGCCAGAGAAGACCGCACAGGTGAAAAGCAGAGACACCCTCCCTCCGTGCACAGCCAGCCTCACGGGCGGGGCGCAGCCAGGCCCACCCCAGCGCCGAGGGGCTGGGCAGCTCAGAGGAGAGCGCAGACAGCCGGCCTGGGAAGGCTCCCGGGAGGCCACCTTCGGGCGGGCCTCGGTGGATGGGTAGGACTTGCTGGGTGGCTGCAGAGGTGCATTTAAAGAGCCACTCTGCTCAGGAGGCCTGCGCCTCCAAGGTGGGAGCATGGCGCGGCTCACTACCCTCCAGCAGCGTCTGAGCGCCTGGACCCATTGCATCCGCAGGTGCTCCTCTGGGGACCCCACTGTCCAGTAGGGCTCCCCTGGAAGGCTGATGCCTAAGGCCCTGAAGCTGGAGAGCAGCAGGGGGAGGGGGACCAAGGCGTCCAGCCCCAGTGCCCACGCCGACAACCGACAACCGACAACCGCAGGCCAGGCCGCGCTGCCGCCCGCCGGTGCAGGAGGCGGATGATGAACACCTGCGGGGTGGCAGGCCCTGCCGGGCGCTGCGGGGGAGGGGCAAAGCGCCACCAGCCTCCGGGCCTCCTCCCTCCTGCCGGTGATCGCCGGGGAGACTGCAAGAGATGTCCACAGCCAGGGGTGGGCAGCTTCCGGGGAGGGGGCGCATGACGTTTGGGGGGGGGGTGGAAGTCTCCCATGTGCCCCAGACCGGCTGGCTCGGCTGACTGAGGGCTGCTGGAGGCCAGACAGCGGGGCTGGTGGGGTGGGGGCAGCCTGCCCACCTGTAGGAACGCGCAGCTCTTGGAGGCGGGCAGGGAGAGCCGGCCGTGCTCGGGGCACCCGCTCCAGCCTGGACAACAGGCCTCTCTCGGCCCCTCCCCACCGCGTCCGTCTCCCCCGAGAGTGGTGAGGGGGGAGTCCATTATCAAACAAACAACAGCTGCTGACGTGAAAATGAAATATAGATTCAGTACCGCGCCTTTCGCTCACAAATCATGCCCCCGGCCCAGGTGACAGCCAGCAGATACCGGCTCAGATAACAGAACGAGGGGGGACAGATCTCAGCAACTCCCCAGCACTGCCCCCCCCCCCCCCCCCCGCCCAGGCTCAAGGACCCAGAGCAGAGCCCAGGCTGACTCCCTGCTGCCCCGGGGTGGCCTGACAGCAGGGACATGCTGTGGCTCGTGCACATCCACCACCTGGGGCCAGCTGTCCCAGCCGGGACAGGACGCGCCCCTGGGGGTCGGGCAGGCGCAGCCCAGTTTGGGACCGGGGGTGGCCCCAGAGCTGTGCGCCTTCCTGCTGGGCCGCCTGTGTACACCCCCAGAACGGGCACCGAGGGGCCCGGGAGGAGCGGGCAGCGCTTCCTGCTCCGGGCCATTGGACCAGTGGTCCCTGACTTACGAGTGGGCGGGCAGCGAACTCATCCCCATTACAAGGCACTCAGGGACCCTGACAGCTAATTCGATCGAAAACTGCCTCGCGATAAAAGCTCAGAACGGAAAACCACCGAGTCTTGGGGCTTATTTAACAAATTGCCTCACAGATAAATACATTAAAATGATTCTCAAACTGGAGTCGCTCAGAGTTGGAGTAAAATTAAGAAAGTCGAATCAAAATGTAAATTAATGGCGTTGAGATACAGCGTTTGGTTGGCAGGAATCGCACGCGTGGGGAGCATCGGAGTGTTGGCAAGGGCTCTGCCTTCTGTTCAGGTGACGTGGCGCCTCCAGGCAGTGCCAGGAACCCCTTCGGTACCAGGCATCCGGGAGCTGGGGCCTGGCGGCCCCACCCCACCCGGTACCCGCCTGGCCCATTCTCTGTGGTCAGGGACCCTCCCGCCCACCAGCACTGGCAGGAACCCTGCTGGCTCGTTCTGGCCTCTGTCGGGGCTTCTGTGGAGGTGCTCAGAACTGCAGGGGGCTTGGCAGGAAGGGGGCACCCAGGTGACCCTCCCGCCTGGGCCTGGGAGTGACCCCAGGTGCCAGCACACAGCATTGGCAACGTTATCTAGACCTGTCTGTCTTTTTTTCCTTCAGTCCTCACCCGAGGACATGTTTTACTGATTCTAGAGAAACGGGAAGGGGGAGGGAGAGAGAGAGACATCGATGTGTGAGAGAAACATCGATCAGCCACCTCCCGCACCCGCCCCGACAGGGGATTGAACCTGCCACCCAAGTACACATCCTGACCAGGAATCGAACCCGCAACGTTTGGCATGCGGACACCGCTCCAACCAGGGCTAGACCTGTCTGTGCTTATCCGTCGGGGAGAGAAAAGAGGAGGCACCCCCAGGGAACAGTGGAGGGAGGGGGAGGAGGATGGGGCAGGATGGAGCTGCAGTGCGGGGTGAGGGTGTGGCCGACCACCCCTGGCCCAGCCTGGACTGCAGGGGGGTCAGGAGAGGTGGAGGGAGGGAGAGCAGGAAGGTGCTGTGTGTGCTGCCCCTACCCCACCCACCGCAGCCCCTGGTGGGCGTCTTCGCCTGGGGTCATGAGCCCAGGGGACACCCGAGGGGAAGGCCTGCCAGGTCTGGCCCAGGCGCGGCCGGCGGCCGGTGGCACAGGTTGGCTGGAGGAAGGGATGGATTTCAGGGTGAGCACAGCCACTGGGAGCCTGGGTGGGAGGTGAGGGGCTCTCCCCACCCAAGCAGCTCCCCAAGACCCCATCCTGAGTGTGGGGAGGCGGTCCCCTCCCTGCAGGGGCACAAGCAGAGCCGGGTGCGCATGTGGGAGGGGCGCAGCGACCCCGGGTCCGGGCGGGCAGCTGCATTATCTCAGTGTTTCACGGGAAGCCTCTGTGAGCTGCGGGCGCTGCAGACGCAACAGGCTTCTAATTGACAGTCATTACGTCTTTAGCAAATGGTTGCGGGAGGAAAAATAGCCATGATGAGGGTTTATCTTGGGCGTCCACCCCAGACGTCAGCTGTGAAGGCGGGTGCCCCCCGGACCCTCAGGGCTGCGTCGATGTCCCTCCACATGGAAGCAGAGCGGGGGCGGGGGGCAGAGGTGTCAGCAAGGGGCCCAGAGGGGCCCGGTGGTGCACTCAGCGTCACATAGCTGGTGGTGACAGAGATGGGAACCGAATTCCTCCGGCACCAAGTGGGGCCACTGAGGTGGATGCTCAGAGCCCAGCCCACCCCTCTCCGAGCTCCCTGGGCCCGCCGCACTGAGGGTGCGGGTTCCCCCAGCCTTGCCGAGCTTCGGCTTCCTCTCGGGTGAGATGCAGCTGCAGCGGCGGCTGACCTCGGGAGGAAGTGTGCAGGAAGTGTTAAAACTATAAAATGCCAAGCAAACAGGAGGCTGGCGGGGAGCCCCCCCACACTCCTTGCAGGCAGCCGGGGGGCCACCTGAGGACGGGTGGCCGGTTTGGTGGCCCGTTAGGCGGGATCGGCCTCCGCCTCCCACCTCCCGCCACCGGGAGCCGCAGGGAACACCGTAACTAGGCTGGCGGCCGGCCTGCGGGGGCCTGGGCCGCCCAGCTGATCCGGGCAGATTTACCAGGACTTTGAAAAATAAAAAAGGTAAAACAAACCACTGCCTGCTCCTCCGCTGCAATAAAAATGGATTTATTTGTTCGTGGAATGAAATTTAATAACTTTGGCGGGAGATGAGGCGTGAACAATAATAGTTTTTGGCTCTTTCTCCATGTGGAGGGTGGGGAGAGGAGGAAGCAGCGGAGAGGGGGACCCGCGTGGGACACGGTCGGGGAAGGGGTGCTCATGGGCCCACATCCTCCAGGCGTGGCTAAGTGCCCCGAGGAGGGCCTGTCTATTCATTGCTCAGAGGACAGTCACCCAGTCCTCGGGCCTCCACTCCACCCTCTCGGGGAGCCCACCCTGCCCCGAGGCCGGGTCCCTGGGCCCGGAACACCCAGCTCACCCAGCTCTGCGGCAGGGAGCGAACGTCAGGGATGGAGACCTGTGTCTGCCTTTCCCAGGAACCCGGTGCGGCCGGGTCGGGGCTGGGCCGAAGCCAAGGGGCGTCCCCTGGCCAGCTTCCAGGCAGCCCCTGTTCCTGCAAACTCCTGTTCTTCCAGCTACTGCTTGTGTACATCACCCCTCGGGGCCTCAGTTTCCCCACGCGTGGGTGGCTGTAGTGTCGCCACGAGACCAGGGCCCTTTGTCAAGCAGGCGGCCCAGGGGTCAGGTGTGGGTGCTCGGTCCTCCCTGGGGCCTGTGGGTCCTGAGACCATGGGGGGCCCCGAGTCAGGACTCACCCAGGCCGTGTGCAGGGGTGGGAGTGGCAGGGGCCTCCAGGAGTCCCCCAACCTGCCCACGTGGCGCTCCCAGGGCCAGGCTCTGCAGCCTGGAGAGCCCTGAGCAGCCGGGGGACCGGCCGGCTCCTGTGCTGGGCTGGCGGGTCGATAACAAAACAAACGCACTATTGACCGACTGCCGCGCACTAAATCCTCCCGGCAGACAAGATGATGTGAGCGCGAATCGACTGCTGAACTCATAACCTGCTCGGCCCTGACGGCCGGCTGCCACAGGGGGGGCGGCGGAGCGGAGGCTGGGGCCCGGGGAGGCAGGGGGGGGTGGTGTGCAGGGCCTCACGCTGTCCCGAGGTGGAGGGGTGGTCCTGACCCTGGCACAGGCCGGGCCCCGGGAGGCAGGTGTCGGGACAGTGGCCTGGGGGTGCCACAGGGCCGGCCCTTGGACGCCCTCAGTGCAGGAATGCCAGAAGCTAAAACGAGGTCAGCTGATCCAAGTCTTTTGTTTTTACTTAAAATCATCGCATGACACCAGCGCAATATGAAAAAAAACATATGGCATCTCTGAGAGTGATGAAGCGTCATGATACACCACACACTCTGGACCCGCCGTGCAAGTGAGCGCCGTGGTTAGCGCCTCCGCTGGGTTAGACACGGGTGCCACCTCCCGCTGTGTGGCTCCAGGCAGGTTTCTCCGCCTCTCTGTGCCGGGGTCTCCTCAACCATAAAATGGGGGCACCGCTCACTCCTGCCCCGCTTATAGGGTTGTTCTGAGGCTTAAGTGAGTTTAGGTTTCTAAAGCACTCGGAGCACAAGAAGAGGGAACAATCTCAGAATTTGGGGTTTCTTTCTTCCTTGCTTCCTGAGGCAGCTTCATTCCTTGTGCGGTCCAGGGGTCCCTCACCTGGCCTTCTCAGGGTCTGTGAACCCCAGGACTTGCATGTAAATCTGAATGTCTGGGGGTCATATTCCAGGAAGAGGATCAGATTCTCAAGGCGAGCCCCCCGAAAGTGAAGAACCCCCCAGATGCTCCAACTGCCCCATTTTACTCGTATGAAGGGCCCTGTGGTCCAGGGACGGGAAGAGCCCCACCACCGGTCAGCATCAGAGCGGGCAGGCCCAGCTGCGGCTGGTTCAGAGCGGATTATCCCTGCTCCCGATGCCCAGCCACATGCAGGGAGCCTGAGGGGGGCAGAGACCCCCCCCCCGCAGGTTTCTGAGGCCCCCGGGGGGCTGTGTGATGCCGAGCACCTGGTGTGTGCTGATGGCGTCCAGTTGTGACCAGGGGGCTGTCTCCTTGCCATTGTTCTGTGGCCCCTGCAGATCCCCCACTGCCCCTACGCCCACCCTCGCTCTCCTCCGAGGCAGCCCAGGCCAGAGCCGGGTCCGAGAGATCTGCCTTTGAACCCCACCTGACACTTTCTGGCTTCTGCTCTGGCTGGGTTCCTTAGCTGCCCAGAGCCTCGGTTTACTCATCCGTGGGACGGGCAGAACGGAACCGGTGGTTTGGGGAAGGATTCACTGAGGTCACACGGGGCCCTTGTTAACTTATTAACTCAAATGAGTGCCGTGCGGAGGCGGCCTGGCCTGGCTCAGGGCGGAGGGAGGTGCGCCTGAGGCTGGGCCGGGAGCCCACGTGGTCTGGCGCGTCAGATGGTGTGTGCGTGCGTGTGCGCGCGTGGGCTCTCGCCTCCTAAACACACTTCTCGGGAGTAAAGGCTGGGCCTTGGCGGGGTAAACACCGCAGCTTCCGCGGGGACGCCCAGAAGCGGCCCCAGGAGGGGGGGCCCCGCAGCCCGGGACCTTGCAGAGGCCAAAGCTGGGACCTGGGTCCGGCCCGGCCACCTCTGGGCTCTGGGCTCTGGGCTGGAGGACGGGCCGGCCGGCAGTGCGGGAGGGAAGGCAGGGCCCCGACTACCAGAGAGCCTTGGAGGCCCAGGGACGAGGGCAAGGGGAGGCCGTCAGCCCAGCCAGCCCCATTCCCCCCATGACCACCCCTGGGGGTGACCTGTCAGCCCAGCCAGTGGGAGGGATGTGGGGGGAATGCCCCTCCCCACGCCAGTTCTTCCCCCGACCAAGGAAGAGTCGCCCAGAACGCCACAGTTAGGTATGAACCTGGATCAAGACAATGGCCCCCTTTTATGAGGGGGAAACAGGCCCAGAAAGAGCTTCCCCAAGGCCCCAGAGTCCAGTTTGTGGGGGGTTCCCTCCACCAGGGAGTGAGGCTAATGAAAGAGGTCGGCGCTGAAAAGGGAGGCCTGGGATCCAAGACTCTGCCCCCGGCACCTGCGGGACGAGGAGGGCTGTGGGGGATCTCGGCCTTGCTGGCGAGGGCCCTTCCCGGGAATCCTGGGCCATCTACACAGGCTGGGACCTGCCTGGCTGGCCCTCGGCCCCGCCCTCCCCGTGACCCCCAGCACCCCATGTGGATGGAATCTCCTGCGTCTGGACCATTCCCTGGGCACATCCGAAGCCTGGCACACGAAACGCTTTGTTTCTTTGGATCGTCATCATCATCCGTTATTGTTCCCATCTCACAGGTGGGGAAGCTGAGGCTCAGAGAGGCTAAGTAACCTGCCCAAAGCCACCAGCTGGAAGGGGCAGAACCACAGGCAGGCTCAAGCTGAGGGCATGGGAGGAAGAGGATGGAGCGTCTGACCCCATTGCCCTCTGCCCTCCGTGGCTGGACTCTTGTCCCTTCCCATCCTGATTTGAAGTGACGATCCACACAGCTCCTGGGGAGGGAGGAGGAGACCCGGGCTGCCCGCTGCCCCTCTGCCAGGTCACAACCCACATGGCCCCCCTCCCCCTCCCCTCTCCCCTGCACTCTCCCCTGCACTCTCCCCTCCACTCTCCCCTCCCCTCTCCCCTCCCTCTCCACTCTCCCTCTCCACTCTCCCCTCCAGTCTCCCCTCCACTCTCCCCTCCACTCTCCCTTCCACTCTCCCCTCCCCTCTCCCCTCCCTCTCCACTCTCCCTCTCCACTCTCCCTCTCCACTCTCCCCTCCCCTCTCCCCTCCCCTCTCCCCTCCCCTCTCCCCTCCACTCTCCCCTCCACTCTCCCTCTCCCCTCCCCCTCTCCCTCTCCACTCTCCCCTTCACTCTCCCTCTCCACTCTCCCCTCCCCTCTCCCCTCCACTCTCCCCTCTCCCTTCCACTCTCCCCTGCACTCTCCCCTCCCCTCTCCCCTCCCCTCTCCCCTCCACTCTCCCTCTCCTCCTCATGCTCCTGCTTGCTCATCTCCTGGGCTTGGGGCTAAGACTTCCTCCTGTGGAAGGGATCTGCACACGGAGGGAATTTTCACAGCTGGGTTATCACCTCCTAAAAATAGGGCTGCGTGATGGATGGTCGCTGTCGCCAGGCCCTCCAGCCATGGGGAGCGGTGGGAGGGGAGAAGGGGGGTGGGTGGAGTGAGGGGTCCATAGACCCCAGCCCAGTGCCCTCACCCCGGGGTGACTCCCCAGCCCCGGGTGGGCCTGAATCCCTCTCACTGATGGGGGAGAAGTTGTTGGTCTGCGCCTGAGCTGGGTCTGAGCCTCACCAGGCCCAGGGAGGTGCCCTGCCCGGCCGCCAGGAGCACCCGCCCCGGCGGGTTGGGGCTGTGCCTCTGGAGGGGTGTCTGGGGACCAAGGACCCTGTCACGGGGTGCCCTGCCGTCTCCCCCTGCTCAGCTGTGCTCAGTTCTGCATTTTGTTTTTCAGCTTCTTGGTTGCTAAAGACCCATCAGCCTGGCCTCTGGAGCAGGTGCTGATGGGCATTTGTGGAGACGTGGCTGGGCTTCAGGCTGTGACGGGAAGGTGGGGGCACAGGGACTCCTCGCTTCCAGTGAGTGCGTGCGTGCGCGCGCATACACACACACACATGCACACACACACGCACGCACACACGCACACGCTCAGCCCAGACATGAGGACACACTGATGGGCACACACTCACAGACAGATGGACACACTGGCATGCACCCACCCACCTGGCCCCTTGTCTCAGGTTCAGGTGGATGGGGGGCTCCAGCCGGTGTCACTGCCCCTCACCTCGCGGTCGCCTAGCATTGGGCCAGCATTGCCAAGGGAGGAGCCCCCTCCCCCGCCCAGGAGCCTGAGAAGGCTGTGCTAGGGCCTCCGGGTGGGCGGGGGGGGGGGAATAGGTGGGTTCGTTCTGGCTCAGCGGGGCCTCCTTCCTCCAGCCCTCCTCAGCCGGGGTCCCAGAGGCTCTCCCCACATTCCAGGCCTGGGCAGTCCCATGTCGGCTTGTGAGTGGCCTTCCCTTCCCAGGCCTGGCCTTGACTCACAGCTGTGGACAGAGTGCCCTCGCGTGAGCCTGGCATGTGGGTGCTGGAGACAGCCCTTCCCTCCTTCCTCACACCCAGCCCCCAGCCACAGGCCCAGCCCGAGATGCCGGCAGAACTGGCCCTGAAGGACATTGCCCTGGGGAGGGAGATGGACATGCTGGCTGTCTGCACAGGTCGGAGATGTGAGACCCCCCCCCCGGCCGCCCCCCCCCCACCGGCCCGCCCAGTCCCGTCTGCAGTGAGGCTCTGGGGCGAGGCGGCCTCGGAATTACATATTAAATGCAGCTGCACCGACACAGGCCTCAATCCAATTACACCAGGAAACAAGAGGAGCCGCTTAGGCTAATCTGGTTATGCCGGCCGGCCTCCCTCGGCGGCCTCGCAGGGATGCCCAGGAGGGCAGCTGTCTGGGTGGCAGCGGCGTGAGCGAGGCTGTGCCCCCTGGAGTCCTAGAGGGCGGCCGCAGCACTGCCTGCCTGTCTCTGGGGCGCTCTGCCCGCAAACGTGGCTCCCCTGGCAGGAATGAGCCCCTTATCCATCACCTACAAATGTTTACCGAGCGCAGCGGCCAAGCACCCGGCCGGATGGGCCCGGGGACCCAGCAGTGCAGGGGCGCGGGCTCTGCCTCAGGGTGGGCACCCCGAGCTGGGGGAGAATCGGGTGTAAATCTGAAAGGCGGCATCAGAGGCGGGGAGGCCCCTCTGAGGAGGAGGATTTAGGGAGGCCGTCGAGGACGGGATGGGGGCCAGGAGCAGTTGATGGCTGGCAGCAGCCAGAAGGCGATGGCGTATAGCAGCTAGGCCGTACTCAGGACAGGCTGGGAGTTCCCTCTGGAGGAGGTGATGGGGCTGGCGGACAACAGGGGGGCTGGGCCTAAGGGCTGGTCCTGGGGGTGAACAAGGCCATGGGGGTCAGAGCTCAAGGCCCAAGTGGAGCTCAGATTCCGGGCGAGGCTCAGCGGTCAGGGCTCAGACCCCTCCTCTGGGTGCAGGCGGCTGGTGGGAGGGGAGGAGAGGGTCCGGGGCCTGGAACCCCAGACCTCTGCCCTCCTCCATCCTGCTGCTCTGGGAACCCCATGAGGAGCAGGCGGAGCACTGGGGTGTCATGGAAAGGGTTCCCCGCAGGAGGAAGCGGGGTGGGGGAAGGTCCCTGGGCCTCAGCATTTGAGAAGGCCGAGACCCTGCCCTGGCCGCTTTCCCTCAGCTCAGATTTCGCAGGACCTGGAAGGCAGTGGTTCTGAGGAAGGCCGAGCATCTGCTCCACGCACCACCTTCCTCTCCCAACCCCGCCTTCCCGCCTGACTTCCTCCTCCCCGTACCTCCCCTCGAAACGCAACGGCACCGCGTGCTGTCCGCACCGCCCCGGTGCCGAGCCTTCCCTGGCGTTTTCTCACTTCATCCCAGTCACACGCCCCTGGGTGGGCACCAGCAGCCCCATTTTACAGGTGAGGAAACCGAGGCCCTCGGAGGTAAAGCAGTAATAGGTAAAGATCGGGATCTGCACCCAGCCCGCCCGCTCAGAGCCTGGGCTGTTCCGCTCCAGCGCACTCCTCCTCTTAGTTTGTATTTCTGTAAGCTGCCACTAATCCTTCAGGGCGAGATGGGAATAAATAAATACATAAGTAAATAATGAGAGGCTGCAGGGCGACGCTGATGGGGTCAGAGCTGGGAGTGGGAGCAGCGACAGCGTGGGCAGCGCTATTTCTGGGCCCTTCCGCAAGGGGGGCGGGGGGGTGGCATGGCGCTCCCTCGGTACCTCAGGAGTGAGTCAGCTGCAGGCATGTGGCATGGGCTGGGGCCTGGGGCGGGCACCCTGAGCAGGAGGAGGCGCTAGGTGAGTGGCATGAGGAAGCGGAGGGGGAGGGCCTGTGCCAGGGGAGTGTGGCTGACGCTGGCAGGGGTCTGCGAGGGCACCTCATATGCTGCTTGCTGTTCACAGCCCAGACCCTGATGCTCCTGTTACAACGCAAATATGTTGACATGAACCCGTCCTCCCTCGTGGGCACACGGGGAGGATTGGCTCTGCACCTGCAAGGAGCAGAGCTGAGTCCCCAAGCAAGAGGGCACAGGGCCCGCCAGTCCAGACAGGAGCAGAGGGTGGCTCCCGGGTCCCGGGGTCTGAAAGAAGGACACTGGGTTCCTGGGACGTGACGAAAGGGTAAGAGGACCCTGTGCCCTCCACAGCTTGGCCCCAGCTCTGTGCGAGTGGCTAAGAGCCACGGGCCCGGGCAGAGCAGCCAGCGACAGGCCCTCGGCCTCCAAAGGTGACACGGCTATTTCAGGGCCTGGATTCCTGCCAGTGTGCGCGTGCCCGTGCTCGAACATGCGTGCGTCAGGGTGCTGGGGGTGCGCCTGTCCTGAGCAGCACAGGGTCCCCTCGGCATCTCCCAGCCCGTGGCGTCGGGCCTGAGCAGGCCCAGCGCCCTTCCTCTGTAACCCCACACCCTGGACAGCAGCTGGGAGGTCGCAGGAAAGTCTGAGACAATGGGAGGAGCCTGAGCTCTGGGGTCCGAGGGCCTGGACTTGGGTCATCCCTGCTGACCTCACTTCTTTGTGAAGTGGGTGCACCGTGCCCCCAGGAAAGCACCCAGGAGGGTCCCAGCACGTGGCGGTGGGGGTGGGAGCAGTGACAAGGCTGCTCAGGCAGGGACCAGCCAAGAGAAGCAGGGTTGTGCACGGGGACCCCAGCATTGTTCCCATCCAGCCAGACCGTGTGAAACCAAAGCTACACCCCAGGTCCAAAGAGGTGACACCCTGACCCTGGTGGGGAACAGCAAGACCCCTCCCCAGCTCTGCGAGCCCCTTGCTGCCCCACCCCTTGCAGCCTGGGCGCTGCCCGTGGCAGTAGGGGTGGGGGGACCACGGGCAGGGCCCTGCTTGTATTATGATGTCGGCTAATAACAATAGGTCCCATTTTACAGATGAAGAAACTGAGGCTCCGAGAGGTGCATTCGCTTGCAGAAGGTCCCTCAGTGGGTCTGGGGTTCACGCCCAGGCAGTCTGGCCCCCGGGGAGGATCAGGGTGCTGGGGACAGAGGGCAGCTGGGGGGCGGGGGGGGGCTGTCTGAGCAGATGGGTGGGATGCCCAGGGCCACCTCCCCCAGTGAAGGGGGCCAGTGGCCTTGGCAGGGCTCCTCTGGAGGCAGCGCTGCCCCTGGGCACCTCGGGGAGGCCGTCCCCACGCACAGCCGATTCTGTCCTGTTCAATTTGGAGCTGAAGCGCAAACAAGGCTCAGAGCCCGCTGCTCCCACCCCAAATCGAATTCAGTGCTGTGATTTCTCTGCGGCGGCGGCCTGCCTTCCGGGGAGGGGTGGGAAGGCTGGCACGGGGGCCAGGCCCAACCACGGCACGGGCTGAGCTGGCGGGCAGGAGCTAGCGGGGCCAGGCCATCTCTCTGGGGCAGCCAGCTCAGCTGGCGGGATCTTTCCCCAAATTAAATTTTAACCCAGGTCATAAATCTTCCAGGCCCGTCCCCTGCCCCCCCGCACCCGGGTCCGCCACCAGCTGCAGCCCGGGCCGGTGTGGGGATAGCCTCATGCTCCGTGCGACTGTGGGCAGCGTGGCCTGCCTGCCTTGGGGAGAGGGACGGTCATACACGGACAGACCCGGGGGTCCCGCCGGTCACCGGATGCCGGAGCTAGCTAAGGGCCCAGCCTGCAGTCCCGGTAGAAGCTCTGTGTCATCAGCTGGCGGCCCCGAAGGCCTCGCCAGGGTCCCAGTGGGGCTATGGGTGGCTCTTCTGTCAGAAAGGCCTGGCTCAAATCACAGCTCCCCTCTTCCCAGACAGGCCAGCTCAGGGAGGTCCCGGACTCCTCTGGGCCTCCGTTTGCTGTGTGCAATGGGGGACTATGGCGCCCCCGGTAGGGATGGGGGAGGAATAAGGGAGGTGATGCGAATGAAGCCCCAGGGACAATGAAGGGGGGCTCCTCCCCGGTTCACCACCAACCTGGCCCTCCAGAGAGGGGGGTGGGTGCCCCTCCTGTACCCGCGGCCCCCAGGGCCCTTATTGGTCTCTCTGCCGTTTTATGGAGGTGTGAGGGGTGCAGTGACTTCACCAGCTGCGGGGCACAGCTCAAGTCCCCTGGTGCCCTGTGACCGCCCCGCACAGAGGACACAGCATTCCTGCGCTGCCCCAGGCCTCCCCGCCCCCCCGCCCGGCCTTCTACTCTCAAGTCCCAACTTGCCCCCACCCCCGCACTGTCCCCTGCGATCACCCCCCGACCCCCCCGGCTCAAGACGAAGGCCAGACCCTGCCCCCACGTGGGCTTGTCCCAGTACCGCCCCAAAGCAGCCTTCTCCTGCCTGCGGGCCCTGGCGGGCGTCAGGTGTCGGACTAGAGGAGTTTAACCCGCGTTCAGGGAAGAGAGAGGGAGGGAGGGTCTCACACCCACAGTGCAGATGTCAGCACTGAGGGGTCTGGGACAGGCAGAGCCCCAGGCAGGGGCTGGTGGACCCCCGAGCAGCCGCTCTGACTCTGCAGGGGGCAGCACAGTGTGGGAGGAGCCGCCAGCCCTCCCAGTCCCTGCAGGAGCTGACCTGCCCTCCCTCCTCTGTGGCGGGGGCCTGGCGGGGAAAGCCAGAGAACCTTTCCGTGTGAGACCCCGCCCCTGGCCCCCACGTCTCCTGGCTGAGGCTCCCCTTCACCCCCTGCCCTGGCCATCCCACCTGCTGGCCTGTTCACACAGCCACTTCCTGGGCCTCGGCTGCCACCCTGACCTACGCCCCCAAATGCATGTTCTCCCCGCACAGCACAGTGAGCATCCCCACCAGTGAACGACGCCCAGACGTGGACCAAAAGGCAGTAAAACACAGACGGTGCAGGGACGCGCGGCCCGGGGTGTGCGGGTCTGAAGAAAGTGCACCTGCGCTGCCAGAAGCCCCAGCTTCACGGGGGTCCCCGGAGCGGGGCGCTCTGCCAGGGCTGTGGGTCAGGCCAGCCCCTGTACCCGAGCCCCTGCTTCTCCCCAGGCCCCTGCTCAGGGCGATAGGGGGGACCTGGGCCCAGGGCGGACCCCTGGGCATGTGGCTCGCACCCAGCAAGCCGCGTTCCCCGGGAACTAGAGCAGCAGGGTCTCACCCCTCGCTGGGGCGCAGGGCTGGGAGGCAGGGACCCAGGTCCCAGGCCAGGAGCTCCCACTGGAACGGGCACAGCTGGTGCCAGCGTCCGGCCAGCCTCACTCCCACACCCTGGATGCGGTGGCTGGAGGCCGGATTCACTGGCCACCTTCCTAGGGGTGAAGGGGCTTTGTTCCTCATTTCTGAGGCAAGGAAGAGGTGGGAGAGGCCCGGAGGTGTCCGGGGGCGGGGGGGGACAATAGGCCTGCTCAGCTGTTTGGGGGGCTGGGAAGGACCCTGGCAGAGATCACACAGTCCAGAGTGGCTGGACAAGCAGGTCCCCCATTAGTGCTGGCCCCTGTCACGGCTGCCTCTCCTGGCCGCCCCCTGCTCCTCTCATGGGCACTGGGGTCTCCAGGAGTCGTCTGCCTGCACTCCAGGGCCCGGGGGACACGGTTACTCAGAAAGTATTTGGCAAAAATAAAGTTGAGCCACCTGGGGACTGACTCCTCCAGGTGAGTCAGAGAAGTTGCTGCCTCCCCTGGGGAGGGACCAGGTGGTTGCCCTGGAGCCGTAACCAGGAGCTGGAGGCCCTGTGTCAAGAGCTCAGCCGCCGGGCGGGCGGGCGGGCGGGCGGGCCTCAGACCCCTCCCCTGGGGAAGCGTGCTCCTTCAGGGCCTCCGCGGGCGGGCGAGGGGAGCCTGGCCAGGTAGGCAGCCGCACAGCCTCGCCCTCGACAGCAGGTGGCCTCTCCTCTCACCTGCAGAGGCAGCTGGGACCACAGCCATCTGCCCGGGGCCACGTGGCACCTCAGTCCTGCGCTTTCCTGGGCCGAGCTGCCCAGCTCAGGGGTTCCTCACCATGCACCTGGTCGCCCCTCCCGCCCCCGAGGCCTCAGCACAGCCTCCTGCTCGACACCCCGATGCCAGCCCCCTGGCCCCAGCATCCCTCCCGCAGGTGCCCACGAGGCCCGGCACTGTGCCCCGTGCACGGGACGCCTGTGAAGGCTGCACCCTGCCCGCCTGGCAGCCCTCCGCTCCAGGTGCACAGCCCTTCACAGCGGTCTCTCCTGGCCTCGGCAGCGTCCCCGCCCCCCCCCCCCCCCCCCCCCCGCTCTGAGTTTTAGTTTCCCGTCAGCACAGAGTCACAGCCTCTCTGGGTCTGGGTCTGCGTGGCCTTATCTGGGAAATGGGGCGCATGCTCCCTCACAGGGTCAGTAAGAGCGCGAAACGGTCTGCAGCTGGTGAAAGGCGCGAACTTGCCCGGCGCCACATAGGCAGGGGTCAGAGCGCGTGAGGGGCAGTTCACAGTCCTGGGCGGGAGCCCGCAAGGGAGGGGGCTCTCGGGGCGACCACGGGGCCAAGCTGTTACCGCCAGGCCTGCGGGGCGGGGGAGGCAGTGGTTACTCCGTCCCTCAGTCTGGTCGCCAGCAAGGGAGGGACGCAGCAGGGGAACCCATGCTCCACCTGGCTCGCCTCCCTCCCTCCCAGCTGCTGAGGGGCCCCCGGTGGCCCCGCCAGTGGGAAGCAGGGGTCCCAGGCCCCTCTGGTCACCAACAGCCAGGCTCCTGGCCCAGAGCAGGCTGACCAGCGACCGAGGGCACAGCTGCCCGGCTTTCCCAAGTCCACGGAGCCTTGGGCGGACGCAGGCGGGTGATGGTGAAGAGGGTGGCGTTTCACCCAGTTAAGAGCAGCCCCCCCCCCCCCCCCCGCTCCCCCGCCTCCCCGACTCCGCTGTATCTCGGCTGTGAACCACGGTTGGGTGACCAACCGTCCCGGGTTGCCCGGGATTTGTGCTCAAACTGGGAAAGTCCCTGATAAGCCAGGACCTGCGGGTCCCCCTGGCCCGGGGGCAAGGGCCTCCCATCTCTGAGCCTCGGTTTCCTCCTCTGCACACAGGACAGGTCGCTGGGGAAATCAGTTCCGACCCAGCAGGGCGGGTGGGGTGGGGCGGGCGCAGGTCGCTGGCCTCCGGCCTCGGGTAAACGCATCCGAAGGCATTTGCCAGCCCAGTTATTTATCGTCCCGTTTCCAGGGGTAGGAAAGCCACAAATAGGTGAATTCAGGTGGCAGGGCACAATTACTGAGCCGCTGCTTTATTTCCCCATCTGGTCTCCAGCCCGGCCGGCACCGGGTCGATAGTAATTTATGACGCAGCCCCCGAGGCAGAGGGGAGGCGGCCAGAAGCCCACATTTGCTGGGCGTCGCCCTCCCTGTGCCAGCCCTGCGCTCACAGGTGGCTGAGGCGGCTGAGGCGCGGGGGGTGGGGTGGGGGGTGGGGGGGTGGGGTGGGGATGGGGAGGAGGCAGAGAGTGGAGGCCGGGGCATCCCTGGAGCGGGGAGGGGTGTGCAGCTAGAGTGTGGGCAGCTCAGGCCTCGTCCTGACCACCAACCAGACCCACACCCTGTGGCAGCGGCGTCGCAAGACTAAATGGGGCCCGGGGACAGCTCTGGGTCTCTCCACCAGGCCGTTTGGGGCTTGTCTCAGGTGGGAGCCCAGAGGAGCAGGGCCTGAGAGCTCAGGAAGGTGGGGAGGGGGGGGGCAGAGCAGGGAACTGGGAGAGGGCAGGGAAGGCACCTAGGGGGGAGGGGGGGCTTGGCCGGGTCCGATGGGGGTAACTGGAGCAGAAACACACCATGGTGGCGTCTCACTGAGGCAGGGCCAGCTGCCGGGAGGAGGAGGCGGGGAGGAGGGGGAGGGCCCGAGGGGGGCCGCTGGCCGACACTCACAGCGCCAGGTAAGGGGTGTCCAGCCTGCAGAGCATCCGCCAGCGCTCCCGTGCCGCGGGAGAGCGGGCTGTGATTTGGTTTCATAATTTACGCAGCTGATTTCATCATGTTTCATGTTCTGTCATGTTTCCTGCTGTTACAATTTCATCCTTCCCTCTGGGGGGCCTGAGGACGTTAAACTGGGATGCTGGGGGGAGGTGGCACCAAGCTAAGCTGTCAGCCAGGCTGGGGAGAGGGAGGGGCTGAGGGAGGGAGCGAGCGGGGGTTCCCCAGGCCCTGGGGCTGGGGGCGGGGGCCCAGGGAAGAGGCTCACGGATTGGGCTTGTCTCAGGGGCTGTAGTAATAATAGCGGAGTTCTGTGGGGAGCGTGCCCAGCTGGTCCTCAGGGGGCTCGCGTGGTCCCTCTGAGCCTCACGGCAGGCCTGCGAGGGCACTTCCCTCGGTAACCACCCTAGAGACCTGATGCCAAGAGACCCAGCAGCACACGGCCCAAGCAACACAGCTTTTAAGCTGCCGAAGGCCCCGCCCCCGACCTCTGACTCCAGGCTGTTAACCTGTTCTTCCTGCAACAGCCCTCCTGGCCCTGTGGCCACATCCCAGCACTCAAGGAGGCAGCTGAGGCCCCAGGAGTCAAGGGCTTGTCCAAGGTCATCTAGCACAGAAGCACGCTGCCTGCATGGCCTCCCTCCCGCCTGTCCAGCGGCCCTCTATCCCGCGTGACCCCTGCCCCATCTGACAGGAGCTGGGCAGACCTGATTTGCAAACCGAGGAGCCTGGCTGCACGTTCTTAATTAAAGGGGTGCCCTCCCACACCAGGGCCTACCCTACGGCATGCCCTGGTGTGTCCAGAAGGCCAGCCGGGCCCCTGCCCCTGCCCCCACCCACTGGGAAACGAGGCCACCCCCTCCTTGGCCTACTAGGGGCAGCGTGACTGTCCTGGGGTGGCACTGCCCAGGGCTGGCCCCTCCCTGGCCCTCAGCAGGGACAGCGTGACCACCCAGAGTGGCATCTGGCACGGTGCGTTCTCAATGCCAGCTGCCCGGAGCGGCTCTGAAGAGAGCTCCGAGGAGGGCTCCAGCTTCCACCCACGGACGCCTCCCCTCTTCTTGTCTTCCTTTCTGCCTGGCTCCAAAAAAAATTAAACACGGATGGTTTCGTCTTGGAGAATTAGTATTCCAGGCAGGGCTGGCGATGTGATAGCAATGTTAAGGTGGACCACAGAGCTGGTGGGGAAGGATTGTTGCACCTGGCGGGGGCCCGGGGGTGAGGCCTGGGGAGGGGACGGCGGGCCTCCCTGCCACGGGGAAGGCTGAGGCTGGCTGAGGCCGGAGGGGCTGGCCCCGGGTCCAGGACTGGCGGAGGAGGAGATGGGGTGGCTCAGGGCAGAGCTTGCGTCTGGCCAGGACATGTGGCTCCCAACCAGCTATCTACCCCACCCCTTCCCTCTCTCATTTGGGCCTCATTAGCTGAAGGTGCGTGTCCCTACTGTGTGCCAGGCTCTGAGCTAGGTGCTGGGAAGCACGGGGCCGGGGCACGCCTGTCCTCACCCCTGCGTGTGGCTGGCACAGGGCCATCGCCCGGCACGCAGCAGGCGCTTACCCAAGGCCGGTTAAGAGGCTGTGTGAACACGGGGAGGCACGTCCCAAAGCTTATTTTGAAAATGCAAATCGTGGGAGGTTGGCAGGTAACCACGGAAGCAAACCGTTACACGGGGATCCAGACAGGACTTCTCAGAGCCTTTAACGCGCGAATGTGCCTGCAGCCTGTGGAGGCAGCTCCGCCCGCAGCCCCCTGCCTGTCCGAGCACAGCCCTGGGCCCCTGGCCACACAGGTGGGCACAGAGGGAGCGTCCAGACTCTGCGGTGGACCCGCTGTGACCTTGGGCGGCCCCTGAAAAGCTCTGCCTCCTCCGGTGGGAAACTGAAATGGTGGTGATAGTGTCTGTGGGTTCAGGGCAGTGATGTTCTCGGGCTCAGTACAGGCGGCGGCGGCAGCGGCTGCTGTTGTATTATTTCCCACGGCGAGCACCCAGCTCGGTGTCCCTGGGCCCCGTCAGAACTCACCCACGGTAGCTATGGTTGGTGTCACTGCTGCTGACAGCCCTTGCCCTTAAGAGCAGGGGTTGGGGGAGCCCCAGGGAGGAGGACAGGGGCGGAGTGGGTCAGCCAAGGAGGCACAGCGTGGCCGCAGGAGCCAGGCCCTCTAGGCCTCATCTGACCTCCCTGCACGTGGCCATCCTCGTCCAGCCTGGCCCGGGTGCCCCCCCCCGCAATGGCAGCCTAGGCCAACTTCGGGCATCTCTGCCCGTGACAGACTTCTCCCTGAACTAAACCCTTCCCAGTTCATCTGTCCTGGTCCTTCTGGTTCTTGGGCCTCCCACACAGGCCGGCCTTCCTCCTCTGGGTCAGCCAGCCAAAACACGGCACACAGCCCGGCGGTGTGGCTCAGCGACGGAGCAGCAACCTGTGGGGCGCGGCTACAGCGTTTGGACAGGTTCAAGCCGTGTCCTCATGGCCACGTGCAAGTCCCAGCGTGGAGGGCAGAGCCTCCCAGCACAATGATAGCCAACAGCTGTAGTTGTGAGCTTGAACCTGTGGTCCGAACACGTGGCCCCACGTGCCTGAGTGAGACAGGCTGCAAGGAAACAAAGCTTGACCAGGTGCATGTAACTGAGTAGGATCGAAACCCACGAGAATGTTGTAAACATCTTGACCACGCCCTTCCTTTGCCTCGTGGCATCTGCTATAAAATAAAGACACGGCTTGTAGTCCATGGTGCTGTCTCTCAGGAAGCAGCGTCCCAGCGAGGCCCAGCTTTCATTCTCTTGTCTGTCTTTTCTAAGCCTTTCAGCCCCCCACTCAGGGTCACTGAACCTGGCGGAGCTGGTGTGGCACATAAGGCGCCCGGGGGCTGAGTATGCCATGGCTGTGCCGGCCCGCCACATCAACCCGTGAACCAAGAGGTCCCTGGTTGGGTTCCTGGTCAGGGCACATGCCCAGGTGGCAGCTCGATCCCCAGTAGGGGGCATGGTGGAGGCAACCGATTAATGATGTTTCTCTCCTATTGATGTTTCTATCTCTATTCCTCCCCCTTCCTCTCTAAAATCAATAAAAACATAAGTCAACACAAAAAAACAAGCACAAAGGATCCCTCTCTCCCCCACACAGCCCACCCCCTCCCTCACTGCACTGACCACTCTCAGGCCCTGGGCCTCTGCCCTGCAGGGCGGCTGTGCATCCTGGGGCCCAGCTGGTCTGGGGGGGCAGATGCGTGGGGGGCAGGGTGGGGAAGGCCGGCTTTCTGTGCAGTGCGCCCCTCCACTAGCCCACCGAGCAGAACCTGGCCCAGTCAGCTCTGCGGGCACAAGACCGGGCTGCTGAGGAGCGGCGCCCCAGGGGGCCCGAGAGGCCGTTCTGAAGCAGGCCGGCAGCGGGGGGCCAGAGACGGCTTCCTGGGGACGGGACCCTCGGCCAGAACCGAATGGCAGGCTCCGGAGGGAAGCCCGCCCTCTCTGACCGCTGAGCCGTCTGGCGGCTTGCAGCGCGGGCGGACTCCAGGAGCTGGCTGTGCGGCGCCGCGGGCAGCGTCATTTCTCTCCAGGGAAAGTGGCTGGGGAGGCCGACCGCAGAGGCCAGAGGCCTGGCGATGTCGGACCTCCAGCTCCTCGTCCAGCGGGCCTGCACCGGGAGGTGCGTGCCTGTGGGTGGCCGCAGGTCAGGGAAGCTCAGGTGCGAGGCCAGGCCCAGCTCCAGAGCGAAGGACCCAGGGGCCTCGCTCGCCCGCTGCAGCTTCAAAGAGCCTCCTCATTAACAAAAGTGCTCCAGCCCTTTTCTTCCTCCCTCGCTCCTTAGGCTCCCGAATGAAAAGGAAAATCTACAGCAAGCGGCCCTGAGCAAGCGAACCTCAGGGGGGAGCCACGCCTCTGCGGGCCCGGGTCCACCCTCGCTGAGGTGTGGGCTTTATTTATTTAAAATAGCCTCTCGGTGTCCTTTCCTCCCAACTCGGGCGGTCTCTCGGGCTGCACTTTAAGTCCTTTTGAAGTGTTAGGACCATTTTCTCCTCTTTCAATTAGCAATAAGAGAAGGAAGCTAATAGCTTCCTGAGCGACGCGCTGTAAATATTAACAAAGTCTGGCCTGGCCGCGGGGCCGGGGTGTGTTTACGGGAAGGAGGGGAGGGGTGGAGATTTCTAACACGGAGGCGAAAATCCCTTGGCACCGGCTTCTGCTCGTGCAGGGGGGACGGGGAGCCGGCCGAGAGGGCGCGTGGCCCTGGGGGCCGAGGCTGGCACAGCTGGCGGGAGGGAAGTGGACGCTCTGGAAGAAGGGCAGCTTCCGCCAGCCGCACCTGGGTAACTCGGAGGATGCAGGTGCGTGGCCTGGAATCCCCAGCGTGTGGCTTGGATGTGGTCAGTGGGGGAGGGTTTGAGGACTGGCTTTTGAACACAGAGACTGGAGGGGGTGCCGAGGGTCCCCAGGCGCCCGCTGGACTCTGGTGCCCACGATGTAGGACTCCTGAAAGGACCTGAGGCCAGGGAGGGGATGGAGGGGAGGGGAGGGCAGGCCCGTGTGAGTGCGCAGAGCCAGGGGCCAGGAGGGACCACGTCTTTTCCTCCCAGCTCCCACTGCCCACAGCAGCTCGGGTGAGGAGCCCACAGCCGCTGTTGTGCCAGCGAAAGCAGGCCAGTTTCCTGAGGAAGGTTGGGCCTTCGCTGCTGGCACCAGGTTCGCCATCATTCGGGCCCCGGGGCTAGCCACAGGCCTGTGCTGGGAGTAGCGGAGTGACAGAGCCAGCAGGGTGGGCTCGGCCAGCTGGCGGCCTCCTTCCCAGGAGCCAGAGCCCGAAGCTGGCCCAGGCCCGCCCCTCCTGTGCCCTACCGAGTTCAGGCAGGCCCAGGCCACTGTACCCTCCCTTCGGGCGGAGGGGCGGGCCTGGGAGGGCCGTGAGCCCCACGCCCCCTCTGCCCCTCCTCATCACCTCGCAGGCTGCCCCCTCCAGAGACCGGGTGCCAGCTGCCCTGGCTGGCTCTGCCCCCTCGACCACTCTCACTGCTCTCTTGGCACAGGAGTTCTCCTGCCACCGCCCTTGCCCTGAGGAGGGTCCAGAGGCTCGGGAGTGCTCCAGACACGGGGGGCCTGCCCGCTCTGCCCCGCTGCAGCCCGGGCGACGGTGCCCACCTGGCGGCCTTTCTATTACTCGGCTGCATTGTGGGGGCAGCGCCCTAACCTGGGAGGGCCAGGCCTCCACTCCCGCAGTCAGTGCAGGGAAGGGGCTGCTAGGCCCAGTGGGCAGGCAGGTGCCCACAGTCCCGGCCGCGTGGGCCCCGGTCTGCCCTGCCAGCCAGCACAGGGCACGGCTGGATGCCCGGCCTCCTCTGGCTAGTAGCTGCCCGGCTCCAGCCCTCACATGGAGGGAGGGAGGGAGGGAGGGAGGGAGGGAGAAGGGCCTCCGTCCTGGCGGAGGGCCCACGTCTTCTCCCGGAGACGCTCTGGCCGGGAAGCGCTGCCCCTGGGCCCCGAGCGGTTGGCTCCCCTGCGCCCGGCACTGCCCCCCCAGGTCCCCGAGGCCTGTCTCTGAGGGTGGGCTCTGGCAGTGGTCCAGGCCTGCTGGCCCGGCAGCCGCCCACAGACTGGCTCACACTCTTGCTCGCACACCCAGCCCCAAAAGTCTGGGTTTTGTCAGAAAACAGTTTAATTAGCAGCGTGGAGCTTGGAGGGTTCACACCGAGTTTGCTGGCTCTCTCGCCTCCGCCCTTCTCACCCGCCGTGTGGGTGCTGTGTGCGGTGCCAAGCCTGGGGGCCCGAGAGAGTGAGAGGGGGGCAGGGTAGGGCCTCCTGTCTGCCAGCGCAGAGGGAGGAACTGGAGCCTCCAGCACGCCTCCCCCCCGCCCCCCCCGCAAGCCTCCAGCTGCCCCTGCCCATGGCCCCTAGAACCTGTCTGGTAGTGCTGGCAGGAGAAGGGGGGGAACCCACCGGGGGGGGGGGGGAAACCAACCCAGCCCGGAACCCACCCAGCCCCTAGCCTGTCTCAGGGAGGCCTCCGAGTCAGTCCCTGCCCTCAACCCATGGTTCCCGCCCCCCCAGCCCAGGCCTCTACTCCTGCTCCTGGGGACACTGTCCCGGCCTGTCACTGGTCCCCTCCCTCACACCCTGGCACCTTCCAGTTCTCCAAATGGTCATGCCCTCCCTGCCCGGGCACCTGTGCTGGCTCCCACTTCCCTCAGTATGAAGAGCGGTCCTCAGCTGGGCATTCAAAACTCCCCCAAGGCCAGAATCCCGCCTCCCACTTCAGCTCAGACCGCTGCCCTCCACTAACTCGGCGCCTTGGGACACCCACCAGCCCTCCCACCTCACAAAGCCCTCCCACCTCTGAGCTTTTGCATATGCTGTTCCCTCTGCCTGAAAGCGCCTCCTACTCCACCCTCTATCGGTTACAGGAACAGTCCACACTCCAAACATACAGCCCCCACCCTGCCCTGGGGCTCCGGTCCCTGCCCTGGGGCCCCGGTCCCTGCCCTGGGGCCCCGGTCCCTGCCCTGGGGCTCCGGCCCCTGCCCTGGGGCCCCGGCCCCAGCCCTCTGCGCCCAGAGAGAGGGCACCTGGCTCTGGCAGCCCCCAGGCCCGTGCTGGCTCCAGAGGAGTGACCCACACTCCGCAGGGGGAAGCGAGCAGGCCCTGGGATGGCCTTCTCACGGGAGGGAGTCAGCAGCCACGGACAAACTCCAGGTTTGAGGCCCACAGAGCCTTTTCATCTCGGAAGGTCAGACACAGATGCTGACCTCCGCCGGGAAGTCCAGAATGAAAGCCAACGCCGGGCTCCGCGCGCGCGCCGGCTCTGACCTGCTTACAGATCTAAACTCGGCCCTCTTCGCGTCTGTCCAGCGAGGGGGCCGGCGTGGCGTTCATTTAAAACACCGCTTGGCTAAGTGTGCAGCCATAAAGCCCACCTGGTGTCCAGCAGCACATGCTAGGCGTCTGATTAATAACACGCACATAAAAACCCGTCCTGAGAGCCATAGGTTGAAATGAAGCAGGAGGGCTAATTGCTAATGTAAGAATTAGTATCCGTGAGGGGCCATCTCTCCGGCAGCCAGGAGCTGTAACGATGGGGATCGTTTCCATGGCGGAGAAGCCCTGAGGTCCAAAGGGGGGGCGGTGGCTCTGGAAGACGGACAGGTGGTCCGGAGGAGACTGGCCACACCTGCCCCATTCTAGCTCGCCACGGAGCTCCCATGTGACGATCAGGACATGGGAGTCGAGGACCAGAACCACAGCCCTCGTCACCTTCCCAGGAAGGCCCTGGGATCCACAGCCTGCCTCCCCTCCCTCACCCCTGCTTGGCAAGATGGGGGGCTTTTTGCTCTCCATGTGTCTCCCACTGCGGCCCTTGGCAAGCCAGTGGCCGCTCTGCTGGACCTCAAGTTCCTGGAGGACAGGGGCTCCTCGTTGGGCCCCAGCGTCTTGCCTGGTGCTGGCAGCATGGCTGGGCTCAGCACATGTGTGCAGGATGGGTGGATGGAGAGATGGACGGGTGGGTATATGGAGGAATGGATGGACGGACGGACGGAGGACTGGATGAGAGGACCTCAGGAGAGACCCCAAACGCCTCGGTGCAGTGGGCCCCGGGGCCGCCTGGCATTGGTGTGTTTTTTGTGCTGAGATGGGCATCGTGCAGGGAGAGGGAACTGGCCGAGTCCGAGGCCTGGCTGTCATGTAGGCTGTACTTGGACAAGTCCCCTTCTTTTTATTTAAGTCCCCTTTGCGCCTGCACAACGGGGGCGGTCCTCCCCGCGCGGCCAGCCCCGCGGGCTGTCCCCGGGCGGGCACAGGGAAGACGGCAGAGCAGGAATGACCTGGAAAAGGATAAGGCCCCTTTGTCAACGGGAAACGCCGGGTGTGGAGAGGTGGGACTGTGCACTTGGCTTTCTTCCCCCCTTTCAGATTTCTTCTGATGCAGCTGTGATGTTACGACCGCAGAAAGCGAAACTGCGAGCATCTCGGGCAGTTACCAGTGGAAGCTTTTGTTCCGTTGACCCAAAAAATGGTTCTGTGGTACCTGAACGCAGAGACCGGTGGGTCGGGGGAAGGCGAGGCGAGGCGGGGGTGAGCAGGGGCGGTCTCATGGGGAGAGTGGCCAAGGAGGCGGGGGCCAAAGAGGGCTCCGAGCGACTGAGCGACTTGGGACCCCACGGATTCATTTTGTCCTTGGTCAATGCGCTGCCTGGTTTCGCATACTCCATCCGATCGTAGCCCACTGGGGACTCCACGGCTCTGCCGGTAGGTGTCCGCCAGAGGGCGCATGTACCCGGCCCGGTGACTCCTAGGAGGCTACTAACACGCGTCCTGCTGCACCCACACGTGGAACAAGCTCCCGCCTCCAAGCACGCCCACCCACCAAGCTGACCTGGAACACAAACATCCAGACACCGAGAGGCACCCCTCAGCCACGGCAGAAATAAGGACCCAGGGTACCCCGTGGGGTCTGGGGCATGTGTACGCCCGGTTCCTTGGGGGACCCTAGGGAGGCGCGGGTAGGGGCAGCGGGGAAGGTGGGGACAGCAGGGAGGGCAGACCCAAGATATACACAGCTGGACGGGCCAGAGCTCTGCTTGGAACCTGGGTTTTCTACGTGAGGAAGCACAGGGGGGGAGTTCACTGGGTGCGATAATTAGGCACCTTCTGTGTGCAAGGCGCCGAGCCGGGCCATGTCTCAGTGAAGTCTCAGACAAGCAGATCAGTCCCACCCTTGAACCCGAGAGATACTGTGCCGTTGCCGGCATGGTCTGTGCGTCCACCCACCCAACGCGGGAGGTAAGGGGTGATGCTGGGTGGGCTGCTGCAGGAGGGTGAACAGCATGTAGTTTGGGGGAAGTGGTGGAGACAGGTGGGTGGACCAGCAGGGCCAGGCCTGTGGGGCCCGGGAGGCTGCCCCAGGACCACTGCCCCGACCCCGAGGGCTGTGGGGAGGGCCTGATGCAGCGGATGAAGCTGCCTTCAGAGTTTCAGAACTCTGTCTTGGGGGACCAGCGGCTGCCTGCACCCCCCTCCCCCCGCCCCCCACGGTATAAAGGTTTCCTCGCCTCGACCAGGGAGGCAGATGACCTCATTGGACTCTCTCCATCTCTTGCTTTCATAGAGAAATGACAGCTTAAAATTGGATGAAATCACCCGAGCCCAGCATCACCCCTCACGAGGGGACTGTCCTCATCGTCCCTCCTGTCCAGCCCCCACCCTGCCCCATCCTGGGGGCCCCATCGGCCCGCTCGGCCTGGCCAGCACCGCCCCTCTAAATGCATCCCTGCCAGGCTGGGCGCCCCGTGGGCAGTGACCCCCAGTCTGGGCTCTGGGCTTATTAAAGCACATTCCCTAAAAATCTGTTTTTATTTGGAACAGCCCCTGACAACAAGCATTTCTCAAACCAGCCACCTTCAGCCCTCCACAGCCAAGTGCCCAGATGCAGCCGAGCCCATCTGGATCCTATTTCAAACCAGAGCTGACACGCTCAGATGTGTAATGAAAGCACTTTTCCAAAGGGGGCTCCCGCAGGGGGAGTCAGGACGCCAGGGCAGCGGGCCTCCGCGGCGCCAGGCCAGTGAGAGGGCCACGCTGGTGAGAGGCTGTGGGTTGGTTTGGATTCCTGCAGACGGCCGGCCCTGCCCCTGGACTCTGTGGAAGGGCAGGTGGGGTGCGGAGCCCTGACCCCAGCCTGGGAAGCGGGGTGGCCGCCGGAGGGAGGCAGGGATGCAGCTTCCCTGGTTCCCTGATGCTCCTGCTCGCCAAGGGCAGCGGGAAAGGCAGTGCGTGTTCTGGAAGCCGAGGCCACGGGGCCCAGTGGGGTCCTTTGAATGACAGTGGGAGAGGAGCAGCTGCTTCGGGGATGCGGGGAGCGGGGCTCCGGGCTGGGGCAGGGCCCCTGCAGGGTCAGGTGCTCTCAGGACTTCCTTTCCTCTCATTCCCTCCCTCCTCCCCCGGGGAAAGGGAAGCCGGGGCCCTGGGGAAGGGGCTGTTTGTTACTGGATTTGAGAAGAGAAGGGAGGTGGTGGAGAACGGTCCCAGCTCCTGGGAAAGAGGTTCCAGAACAGGGTGCCAGGGGATGGGAGGAGCGGGGTCGCAGCCCCAGCAGCCTGTCTGGGGCGGGGGGCGGGGGCTCCTAATTCCAGGGCTTAATCACTTCTGTTGTCTTTGGCAGGTGAGGAGGAGGCAGGGAGTGGATGAGAAGGACTCCTTTTTGGACAGACAAGACCAGGAGGTGAAGCAGGAATAACGCGTCCCTCACCCCCACCCCCACCTCCCCCGTGAGAAAACCTCTCTGCAAACGGGGGCAGCCAAGCAGGACCGAGCCCCCGCCCCCCAAGCATCTTCCCAAAGAGGGGCCGGTGGGCCTGACAGCTCGGTGGCGCATGTCACAGCTCAGCCCGCCGTGAGCGTCTGAACTCCTCCGCGGGTAATGGACTCCCGCCTGCCCCCGGGGACCGAGACGCAGCCCGAGTGGCAGGAACACCACGTCTTTGGAGAGTGGCTCCCTCTCGGCGCTGTCTCAGCAGAGCGCTCCCTGCACCGGAACCCATTCTGCCAAGTGACTTAAAGGGATTAAAAAAAACAACCTGGTGAAGAAAAGGGGGTAAAAGCCACCCAGAGCCTTCTGGAGGAGGTGGTGGCCAGCAGACAAAAGAGCAGAAGTTGGAAGAGGCAGCGAGAGGCCACGGGCCCGGGATGGGCGCCGGGCCATAGGGCATGCCTGGGGCGCAGGGGCCCACAGCACCCGCAGGCCGCGCACGGGAGTCGGGGGCTCCGCCGGGGCGAGGCCAGCCAGGCCCGTGGCCCAGGCCGTGCAGGATGCTGCTCTGGACCCGCAGCCCCGCCTGACCTCGAGGAGCCCAGCAGAGTCCAGCACAGGGCCTCCTCCCTGCATGCCGGGCTGCCCCCAGAGCCCCAGGTCTGCGGTCTGCACCCCGAGTGCCAGGGCCACAGGCCGGAATATGAGATTGGCCTAGGCCCACCTGGACCCACGCGCAGCATTCAGAGCGGCCATCCCAGCCAGACCAGCCGGCTCAGCGAAGGAGGTGAGGCGGGCGGGCGGGCGGGCGGGCGGGCGGGCAGGGCCCCGGCGGTGCAGGGAGGCCTGAGGTTCCTCGTGCCCAGGGAGGGCATACAGACGGAACAGCTGGGCCCGCCCCTCCCCAGGCCAGGTCAAACGGGGCCTCACAGAGCTCCCCAGGTCTGTAGCTCCACCCACCCATGTAGGGCAGGCCGCTGGCCACTTCTGTGTGCCAGGCGAGGGCTCACTTGCTACCTGGTGGCCCCGTGCTGCGGGCTGTCCTCCAGGGTGGGTGGACCCAAGGTGCGATGGGTGGTCTCTCACAGAGTCAACGGCTGCACCCCTTCCCGGCCCTGCTGTCCTTGGAGGCGGGTCTCACTTTGAGCCCCTCTGAGTTCTGCCCAGAGGGGGCAGCAGTGAGGGCGCGGGGAGCAGAACTTCGGTGGCTTCAGTGCTGGCGAGGAGGACCCAGCCCAGGCCCCGCTCCCGCTGGCCTTTGGGCAGCCCCTGCTCGGCTTCCAGCTCAGCCCCGAGAAGGCAGTGAGTGCCAAGACGGATGGGAGCAGCTGGCTGTGATCCCCAGGCCTGGACCCACCCCTAAGGTCTGCCAGGGCTGGGCCCGCTGGGGGGCAGGGTCCTGTCCTGTCTCCCCCTCCCCAGAGGCCAAGAAGGAGGACTCAAACCTCCCCAAACACAAATCCTGGCAACCTGGAGCGGAGGCGGCGCCTGGGGCAGGGCAGGGAAGCCCCAATTCATTAACAAGATGGAAAATGACACTTCCCCGTGCGCTTCCCCGGGAGAGGGGCTGATTTATGGCTGCTCCGGGCCGGGACATTCGTCAGCGCCGCGTGGCGCGCACGCCGTCTGCGGGGGCATTAATAGTGTGTTATTAGCCACCAGCGTGAAAGATGCCCTGCGGATGGGCTATTTGCTGTTATTTATTGTGAAGGTGCCAGCCCAGCGGTGGGGCCGGTTGGAGCCTGAGCCTGGCCCCTGCCCGACGACTGCCTCCCTGAGCTTGGCCCTCTTCTCCTCCCAGCCCAGCAAGGGGTGGGGGGGGGGGGGCGTCATCCCTGCGGCTGAGGCCAGGACGGGAGGGAGCGGCTGGCTATGGTCCCCCAGGCCTGTCCCCCCAATATTTATGGAGAACCTGTTCAGTGCCCGGCTGTGCCTCGAAAATGGGCTGTGGAGCCCGTCGGACGTGGGCTGGTGGCTGGCCTTCCAGGTGTGAGCGGTGTGACCTTGGGCCCTTCCCGTCCCGTCCCTGAGCGCGCTGCCCTCTGTGCACTGGAGGCCCAGGCTCCGCAGGGCGGTGGCCGGAGTTTGTGAAGGGCCGGACGCAGTGGGCACTCAGGCTGGCCATTTACTGCCGCTACCTGGTCTGACCCCAGCGGGCCAGAGGGCCTGACCCCTGGTGGGGAAAAGCCGCCCCCACGAGACCCTGCTTCGGCCGGACACTGCCCATCATCGCCTCCCGTGCCAACCCCCAGGAAAGGGCTTGAGTGTCGGTGCCAAGGCAGGAGGAGGCGGGCAGGCAGAGGGCTGTCCACGGCTGCTGGAGGGTTCTCTCTGCCCCGGACCCGTCCGTCCCCGCTCTGGGCCTCTGTGAAAAGCCGATGATCTGCGAGATCCTCTCCCTCCCCGGCCTGAGAGTGGGTTCCACCCTGTGCGTATCTGTGGGGGTGGGAGGGAGGGGCCATCTCTACGAAAGGGGGGCCGGCCTCTGACGCCTGGAGGGGGACCTGCAATTGGCAGGTCCAGGCTGGTCACCCCATATGAGAGGAGATGAGCAGGGACAGCAGGGGTCTTCCCTGGGTTTGCTCCCTCCCAGGGTGGGGCCTCCCTAGCTGAAGGGCAGGTAAGACACTGGGGAGAGGAGAGCAGTGGACATGGAGTCCAGGGCCTGGGCTTGTGTCGGGCCTCCCCACCACACGCTGCACGATTCAGACCAGTCCCTCTGCCTCTCGGGGCCACCGTGGTGGAGGCACCTGGCTCTCTGTTACCTCCTGGGTGGGGCTGAAGGAGGGCCAGCCGCTCCCTTCTCTCCTCCTGCCGGGTCCTGGGTTTCAGATTCTAGGGCCTCCCTTTTGGCATGTTCATTCATCCATCCGTCCGTCCGTCCGTCCGTCCGTCCGTCCGTCCATCCACAGGTGTTTACGGGCACCCCCGGGCCAGGCTCTGGGCTAGGCGCGTGGATAAGACAGACGCGTCCTGACTGGTGTAGGAGTTGCATTCTTGAGGCAGCGGTTGCACAGTCAGCTTGTCCTAAATACGAGGGGGGTCTCACCAGGACCAGGGCCTGCATGTTGAAGATGCCCAGCCTCCGCCCGGCTCCCAGCCTCCGCCCGGCTCCCAGCCTCTGCCACATGACCAGCAGGCATCGCCAGACCCCGTCTTTCGGGGTCACCCGCTCCTCTCTCGGCCCCTGGCTGCCAGGATCCCGGCTGCTGAGGAGGCCGGCAGGGCAGGCCCAGGGGACCCCTGCCCTGATCTCTGGGGCTTCCCAGCCCTGCAGGCGCTGCCCTCCCTCTGCCTTCCTCCCGGCCCCCCCAGAATGAAGGCCCTCGGGCCCCTCTCCTACCTCTGAGACTCCCCCGCAGCTCCTTTTCTTTCCCAAAAGGAACTGAGCCTGAGTCTGGGCACTTTACTAAAAATGCACACTGACAGAGGGAAGTGTCAGGTGCGGAACCGCTTATTAAACGACGCCGGAGAGAAAGAGACAAAATTACACGTGTCTGCTTTCATCCCCCCTCCCCCTCCTGGCCCTGAACAGTTTCATATCGAGCACTATTATCAATATAATTAACCTCCTAAGACCCAGTTTTAAAGTCTTATTTTTAAAAGCGATTTACATCCTCTGAAGTTCAGGACATCCCGGCCCCCGGCCCCCGGCCCCACCCAGGCGGCCTGCGAGGGGAGATGAGCTGGAGGTACATTTTTAGTGAATTTGCATACCTGCCTGCAATTACCGCCAGTGATAACTACTGATGCATAATGCATGCAGCATGAAATTAGAAAAATAATTAACTTTAGGTTTTAAAAGAATCCCTACCCTCACCCCCCACGCATTACAAGTTCTCAATGGCACCAGAAGACACATCAGGCGCGGAGTGGAGCAGTGTAGGGTTAGAAGGGCCTTGCGGGCCGTGGCATCCCCCCTCCCCCGCCCCAAGGAGGTGCCTCCCATGGGCATAGACTGGCCTGGGCAGGAGCCCCACTCACACTAAAATCCCAGGCTCCCCTCCTCACCTGCCCTCACGTCTCCTGGACCTGCAGGGAAGCGCTGCCGATCGCGAATGACACGCTGGTCCCGGTTCGGACCACCACTCTGCGTCAGGCCTTCTGCGCAGGCTTGAACATAACCGTCCTTTATCCGCACAAGAACCCGGGGGGGTGGATGGCTCACGGTCCCCGCTTACAGATGCAGGCCTGAGACCCGAGGCCGTGCCTGCCTTCCCAGGGGAGGGCGTCCTGGAGGTGGGGGAGCTCTCCCAGGCCTCCCTGTTCCCCACCTTCCTCCCTCCCTGGGGCTTACAGCGGGAGGTAGTGTAGGCCGGTGAAGAAGGCAATGTGGGGCCCCTCATTCTTTAAACAAAGGTTTGCTGAGGACCCATCACAGATAGGGAGGTGACCCTGCCTTGGTGGAGCTCCCTGCCTGGTGGGTTGGGGTCCCCCTGCCTTTCCCTTCCTGGGGCTGAAACTGCTGCTGTCCCCCAATATGCCCTGCACACCTCACTCCTGCCTGGGCCCTGCTCTGCCAGCGGGCGAGGGCCTGGCAAGGTTTAGGAAAACAGTTCTTCTTGCGGAAGGGAAGGCCCGGGAGGGGAACCGGGAGGGGGCGAGGGTGGTCCTCTGTCGCGCCGCCGCCGCCGCATCCTGACCCCCTCGTCTGCCCTCCTCCTTCTGAAGCGCAGCCCGGACAGGTGGGCAGCCGCCCTGAGTGGTCGTAGGAGGGCCTGAGGGTCCCTCCCTGGGGACAGGTGGGGCAGGCTCTTCTTTCCGAAACCACCAGGCCCGTGCTGGGCACGCCCCACCACCCTCCCTCAGCCGCACGTCACCGAGGAGGAAACCGAGCCCAGAGAGGCATCGCCGCCCGTCACACAGCCGGGGACTGGGCAGGCCAGACTCCAACCTAGCGCCCTGCTGTCTGTCCTCTCTCCCCACACGCCTTTCTTGGAGTCACCGCCATCTGGAATTCTCAGATTCCTAGCTGGCGCTGCTGGGGGGAGGGGCTGAGGAAGCACAAGGTGACGGGGGGGGGGGGGGGGGCTGGGGGGGCGACCAGCATCACAGCCACCGCCAGGAGTCCTGCCAGGTAGCGGCACGGCCTGCCGGCTCCCAGTGCACCTGGAGGCTCCGCAGGCGGGCAGTGAAGAAGCGGCTGGTGGAGAGCAGAGGACAGAGACAAGCAGCTGACACAGAGCCAAGGCCAGGGTGCCTGGGGCAGCGGGAGAATCAGCAGCTGGGAAACCTCAGGCACATGTCACATCCAGGTGGCCCTCGTGAGGGGTACTTTGCGCGTATTATCTTACTGCATCCTCAACGGGAGGAAGCTGAAGCTCAGAGAGGGCAAGTAACTTGCTCAAGGTCACACAGCCTGGAGGTGGCGGAGGCGGGACTCAAACCCAGGTTTCTCTGTCCTGGAAGATGGCAGGAGCTGGTAGCAAATGCCAAGAATGGTGCCCCTCGGCTGATAGGGCTCTGGTTACCTCCGGTCTGAGCCACCTCACTCCTCCCCCTCCCCCCGCCCCCAATAGCAGATCAAGGATCCTGCTGTCGGTCACGGAGCTGGCAGGCCATAACTCACACCACGCTGAAGTCTGTGGGACCCGTGCAAGGATGACAAGTGGCCCCGTAAAAGACAGGCGATTTACTGGGTTTGATTCGATGGCCACATAAACCATCCAACACGCTACAAGGGAATAAAAAGGCCTAGCACCTGGGCAATTAATGGGCTCCCCCCCACCCCAGGCCCCGCCCTACTCTCCCAGAACCAGGGGGCTCCGAGTGGGTGGCCTTGCGGAAGGGGTAGCAGAAGAGACTGGAGCCAAGATGGATGAGGCCCACAGATGGGGGAACAGAAAGGCCTTGGGTCCCTGCCTCCCAGATGCTGGTTGGTTATCCATCAGGCATCTCTGAAATATGCAATTTACACTCCGTTATTGATGCCGGGCCTCTGGAGGCTTCAGGCTGCGGCCGTGAGCTGAGTGGGCACCGGAAACGGACTTCCATGCCAGAGAAGGCGGTGGCTGGCCTTGCCCTTGGCCTCAACAAGCCTGCCCCCCGCTCCGGGCACTGGCCTAGAACAGCAGAGCACAGGGGCCACCCGCACCCCCGTGCCAGGACACAGCCTTGGCAGACCAGAAAGGGGGGTGTCCTCTGACCATTTGCTGGGACCCAGCAGAGGCTCTCCCAGGCTTGGACTTGACCCCTGAGACCAAGGGCGTGGCCTCTGGGCCGGCCTGCACCTTGCTGTCCTCGGCACCTGCCCTGGCCCTGACCCTCTGCTCCTACGCAGCTTGGGATGGGACCTCCAGGCTCCATCGCCTTCGAGGTCGGCTCCGTGCAGAGGAAGGGACAGATGTGCAGCTGCAAACCTGGGCTGGCTGTGACCCTGGGTAGGCCCCTCACCCCCGAGCCTCAAGCTGCTCAGCTGTAAAATGGGACGGAGGACGTGTGTGTACATGGCAGGGTGAAGGTACAGACCCTGTGAAGCGGGTGGGTGAGGTCTGGCTGGAGGGCTGTAAAATGGGACGGAGGACGTGTGTGTACATGGCAGGGTGAAGGTACAGACCCTGTGAAGGGGGTGGGTGAGGTCTGGCTGGAGGGCTCCCCCTGCTGCCTGGGCTCATCCCTGTCCTCCGGAGGTCGGCGTACCCGGGTCTATGGGACCGGTCCCTGCTCTGGGCCCATCTGTCCTGTGACCTGGGCCAGTGCCCTTCCCAGTCCCGGGTATAATGACAGGTGGGAGTCAGTGGTCAGATGAGGTGGGGCAGCCTGGGACCCCCACGCTCCTCCCAGATCTTACACGGTGGCTCTCAATGCTGCTGAGGGCAGGACGCGCTGGGGAGCATGGTGCGAGGCTCTGGATGGGAGATGAGAGGGAAGTGGCCAGGGTGCCTGGTCAGGGAAACAAAGACGACAGCAGGAAGCAAAGACCACCTCCATGTTCCCGGACGGGGGTCTGAGTGGGGTGAGGACCCGTAGCCTGGGCTGGGGGCCGAGGGCCGAGGCTGCAGTCCTTGGTCCCTCAGGCCAGTGGGTGCTGGTGGAGGGAGCTGGAGCTGGCTTCAGGGGCCCAGATGCTGGGCGTGGCTCAGCCCCCCTCTTCCCCCCTCTGGTCCCAGGGGCAGACCCCCCGCACCCTTCCCCCTGATCCTCAGTTGCTTCCAGCCAGGTGTCCTGGGCTGGCCCTTGACCTGCCTTGGGGGACCTTACAGACAAAGCTTCGTGCTGCAGAAAGGCCTGGGTGGGGTGAGTGCGTTAGCGGTGGGCAAAGCCTGAGCTCTCTCCAGAAGGCCTTGGAGCTGCAGGCTGGGCAAGGCCCCTATACCTGCGAACGGGGCGTGAATGTGGGGGGCTCGTGGCGGAGGCGCTCCCACCTTCCCAGTCCCTTCTGTACACGGGTGGTCACTGAGGCCAAGCCACACCAGGCCAGCCCAGCCCCTGGCCCCTGCCCTGGAGCACCCGAAATGTAGTTGGAACATTAAAACACCGTGGTCATCAAAACAGCATGACCCACAGTCCACAGACACTCAGCGCTCTGAGCTTGGTGATCAAGATTCTGGCCTTGGCTCCGCCTTACCACTGCTTCTGGTCTTGACGAAGCTCACATCTCCACGCTTCAGCTTTCTCATCTGTTAAATGGGACTGGGAAGGGCTCTGACCTCATGTTTGCTGGGAGGACTAAATGACTTACGTATTCATAAAGCGCCAGGAGAGGTCTTTATTATAGGATGAGCTACCATCCCACCAGAATTGAATCACAAGTGGCCAGAACAAGTGGCATATGGTATGGGCTTCATAAACATCTGTTGGATGACTGGATGGCCAGATGCATGGATGGATGAGTGAGTGGGGATGGCGGGCGGATGGATGGATGGATGGATGGATGGATGGATGGCTCAGTGAGCGGTGGGTGGATAGAAGGATGGATGACGGAGCAGGTGGAAGCTCTACCTGGCATCAGGAGCCTAGCAGAGGAGAGGGCATTGAGCCTGGTCCTGAAGGGTGAGGAGCAGTGTGCTGGACGGAGAAGAGCAGTCCTGACGTAGAGAGAGAAGGAAGAAGGGTTTGACAGGGCCGAGACACGGAGACACTTGGCCGCTGGGCGTGGGAGTGAGGCCCCCACTGGCTCCCGCGCTGAGCATGTCCCCCTTCTGCTCTGCACACCAGGGCTGCCCCGGCCGGGGCCGCGGTGCGGGCTCCGAGGGGCCGCTGTGTCCCACCCCCGAAAAGCCTTTGTGAACCGGGATTTATACAGCAGGCCTTGGCCTGCCGCATGGAGACACCTTCCCTGCCGAGGCTGAAAGATAATTTCTCTTTAATCGATTTTTTTTTACCATTATGAACAGTAAAATCATGAGAAAGGTCTAGGCTGCAGTTTTTCCATTTGTGGAAACGGAAGTTACACCTCCAGGCAGTTCCCTCAGAGCACGGGCCCCTCCCTCCTTTTATGCGTCTCGTTTCTGTAAGAAGAAGAAAAAATTGTGTATCTACACATTCAAGTTTTGTGACTTTCGGAAGGGGACGGGGTGGAGTAACCTCCCACAGAACGCAGAGTGGGAGGGCACCTCTGATGAAGAGCGGTTTCTGTAAATACACGAGGAAGCAGCTCTGTTGACACCTTCTTCTTCTGTCTATAAAATGCACGCGTGACACGGGACTTGTTTTAACACCAGACAATGAAGCGCCCGCTCTCCACCGCTCCCCGGGGACGGCGCAGGCAGCTTCTTTGCCGCAGGTTCTAGTCACGCCGCCCCCCCCACCCCTTTGAGCTCGCAGGCCTCCCCGAAACAAGCTCTCCCTGCTAACCCTGGGTCTGAGCCAGATTGCGTTCCTCACTCCAGTGAGAAACGGCTCGGAATCCATAAAACACGCCCTAAATCCATCCCATCGACATGGGCCAGCCACGGTTAGCGTTCGCCGTGAAAACCGGCTCAGTGTGAAATCTTGAAGGAAGACAGCGGGCTGCGGCGTGGCCCTCGCTAAGTGAGCCTCGCCCGAGGCGCAGCGTCACCGTCCAGGAGGCACGCAGCCTCCGTCTCATTCGCGGGCAACCTGCCACTCCCCCTGAGGTTTGACGGTAGCCACATGTCGCCAGAGTCCAACCTGAGCCGGCGTGGTCACCTGTGACGTCACCTTGGCACTAACGGGCCGGGGTGCCTGAGCCTCCAGGCTTGGTCTCTGCCCACGTCCCCGCCCGCAGCGGCCTCCTGGGGGCCGGCGGGTGGCCGCTGTGGCGCCCTCTCACCGCACGTGTCTTGTGCTCCTTGCAGGTGTTGAGGCCCCAGGTCAGGTGAGGCCCGGTCCCCCCCGCCATCCACCATGGTGGTGGCACACCCCACTGCCGCCGCCACCACCACGCCTGCTGCCACGGCGACGGCCACTGTCGTGATGACCACGGCCACCATGGACCTGCGTGACTGGCTGCTCCTCTGCTACGGGCTCATCGCCTTCCTGACGGAGGTCATCGGCAGCACCACCTGCCCGTCCGTGTGCCGCTGCGACCACGGCTTCATCTACTGCAACGACCGGGGGCTCACCTCCATCCCCGCCGACATCCCCGACGACGCCACCACCCTCTACCTGCAGAACAACCAGATCAACAACGCCGGCATCCCCCAGGGCCTCAAGACCAAGGTCAGCGTGCGGGTCATCTACCTGTACGACAACGCCCTGGACGAGTTCCCCGTCAACCTGCCCCGCTCCCTGCGGGAGCTGCACCTGCAGGACAACAACGTGCGCGCCATCGCCAGGGACTCGCTGGCCCGCATCCCGCTGCTGGAGAAGCTGCACCTGGACGACAACTCGGTGTCCACCGTCAGCATCGAGGAGGACGCCTTCGCCGACAGCCGGCGGCTCAAGCTGCTCTTCCTGAGCCGGAACCACCTGAGCAGCATCCCCTCGGGGCTGCCCCGCACGCTGGAGGAGCTGCGCCTGGACGATAACCGCATCTCCACCATCCCGCTGCACGCCTTCAAGGGCCTCCACAGCCTCCGGCGCCTGGTGCTGGACGGCAACCTGCTGGCCAACCAGCGCATCGCCGACGACACCTTCAGCCGCCTGCAGAACCTCACCGAGCTCTCGCTGGTGCGCAACTCGCTGGCCGCCCCGCCCCTCAACCTGCCCAGCGCCCACCTGCAGAAGCTCTACCTGCAGGACAACGCCATCAGCCACATCCCCTACAACACGCTGGCCAAGATGCGCGAGCTGGAGCGCCTGGACCTGTCCAACAACAACCTCACCACGCTGCCCCGCGGCCTGTTCGACGACCTGGAGAGCCTGGCTCAGCTGCTGCTCCGCAACAACCCCTGGTTCTGCGGCTGCAACCTCATGTGGCTGCGGGACTGGGTGAAGGCGCGGGCGGCCGTGGTCAATGTGCGCGGCCTCATGTGCCAGGGCCCCGAGAAGGTCCGGGGCATGGCCATCAAGGACATCACCAGCGAGATGGACGAGTGCTTCGAGGCGGGGGCGCAAGGGGGGGCGGCCGGCGCAGCCGCCAAGACGACAGCCAGCAACCACGCCTCGGCTACCACGCCCCAGGGCTCGCTCTTCACCCTCAAGGCCAAGAGGCCGGGGCTGCGCCTTCCCGACTCCAACCTGGACTACCCCATGGCCACGGGCGATGGCGCCAAGGCCCTGGTCATCCACGTGAAGCCCCTGACGGCGGACTCCATCCGCATCACGTGGAAGGCCACGCTCCCCGCCTCCTCCTTCCGGCTCAGCTGGCTGCGCCTGGGCCACAGCCCAGCCGTGGGCTCCATCACAGAGACCCTGGTGCAGGGGGACAAGACGGAGTACCTGCTGACCGCCCTGGAGCCCAAGTCCACCTACATCATCTGCATGGTCACCATGGAGACAGGCAACACCTACGTGGCCGATGAGACGCCCGTGTGCGCCAAGGCGGAGACAGCCGACAGCTACGGCCCCACCACCACACTCAACCAGGAGCAGAATGCCAACCCCATGGTCGGCCTGCCCCTGGCGGGCATCATTGGGGGCGCCGTGGCACTCGTCTTGCTCTTCCTGGTCCTGGGGGCCATCTGCTGGTACGTGAACCGAGCCGGGGACCTGCTGAGCCGGGAGCGGGCCTACCCCCGGGGCAGCCAGAAGAAGGACAGCTATATGGAGTCGGGGACCAAGAAGGATAACTCCATCTTGGAAATCCGAGGCCCCGGGCTACAGATGCTGCCCATTAACCCTTACCGCGCCAAAGAGGAGTACGTGGTCCACACCATCTTCCCCTCCAACGGCAGCAGCCTCTGCAAGGGCACGCACACCATCGGCTACGGCACCACACGGGGCTACCGTGGCGGCGGCATCCCCGACGTAGACTACTCCTACACATGAGGTCCGCCCGGCAGCCCGCCCCAGCTCCCACCTCCTCCGGCGGCGACCCCGCGGCTTTGCCCCGCTTGCTGCCATCCGACAGAGCAAGGAGAAGGACTCCACGGCGAGGCGACTTCCCCAGCAAAAAGCAACGTGTGGGGAGGGGTGACGCTTTTCCAGAACACAGCCGTGAAAACAAATTTTTTTAAGGATAGAAGACGGGCGGGGGGTGGGTGGTCGTTGCTGAAGACATAATTTATACCCAATTATGCCAGCGGGGGAGGGAAGGACTAAAAATAACACCGCAGGAAGGGCCGGGTTGGGTGTTTTCCCCGAAGTGGAAGGATACGACCTGTACAGCGTCGGCGCGCGCCTCCTGCTCTGTTCGGGGCCGTCACCAGGGGACCGTCAGGGAGAAGCCGCCGTGGGACACGGACGCCCCCGCGCAGCGCTCGCTGCCGCCCGCTCACCGGCAACGACGCAACGGGAGACGTTCGGGCCCCTCACCCAGGAGAGGGGGCATTAGAGCTTTTCTTCCGTCTCTTCCCCGTTCTTCCCGTACCACCTCCCTCACAGGTTTTCAGAAATGTCGCGTCTTTTACCGAGTTCTTTGAACGAGGATGAAACCAGTTAAAAACTAGACTCCCCTTCCCCTATCGGAACCCTCTTCACGTCCGTGGGCCACACGCCGTGGAAGCCCCGGGGAAGCTGCGGCCTTTCCGGCCACTTGGAGTGGCGTCCATCCACCCATCGCTAGGTTGCGTCTCTAAACACGGACGGGTAGATAGAGCCCCGGAGACGGTCCTGACGGCACCTCCTGGGTCTGTCCGTACCATTTCTTGAGACAATAGAGTCATGGACACGTTGCTTTCTCCTAACAGTCAATGAGTGAGTAGACACGGTGTGTTGGGGATCGGAGTGGGGGGGGGCCAATGCCGTTCCTAGAGGCAGAGGCGTGTCTGTTCTGGACGGGTGGCTGGGGGGACCCCGGGCAAGGGATGCTTTCCGTTTGATCCTATCTCAGGTTGGCCAGAGCTGGGCCATGCTCCTTTCTGATAGAGAGAAACGTTCTTTAACTGCCAGAGCCCTCATCTCCCCCCCTTACCCCTCCCCCCCCCCAGTCACCTCAGTAGCTCCTCCTCTCTGCTCTGTGCTTCCCCCTGGGACAGGTAGCTGGTGCAGGGATGGGTTCTGTGTGGTTTTTAACATCAGCTGATGAGACCTAATGGTTTCCATGGCTGCTCAAACAGCACCCAGAAAAAGACACGAAAATGCTCAAAAAAGCCCTGGGAGACAGCACTCCCGAATGCAAAACCCTCAGCCGGGCCCACCCCGGGACTGTTCCGGAGACGGAGGCCCAGGTCTCCCGAGAAACAAGCCGGCCCCCAAAAGGCGCTGACCGGGGCCCTCACAGCGTTAAGGCTGCACTGCCTCCCCCTGGAACAACACGGCCATCGTTTATCGGCTGACGGTGCCACGTGGCGAGCGGGAGATGAAGACGATGATGAAATAACGACAGCAAGGAGCGGACGGCGCCCGGGGTTCTGCTTGCTCTGCGTCCCTGTTCTCGGGGAACGGGGTCGCCGTCCGTCAGCATGCCCCCTGCGCCGGGGGAGCGATGTCAAAGGCGAGGCGATGGCCGCAGGGCAGGGAGGATGGGAAGGGGTCCGGCGGCTGGCGGCGGCGTTTTCAGGCCTCAGCTGCTCCGACAAAAGCCGAAGGAGGAGGGTGAGACCGAACAGCGGTCACAGGGCCGCGCCTGGGCCGACGGCTCGATGGACATGAAAAGCTGCTGCTGGCCCCTTCCGTGAAGGGGGAGGGCCGGAAGGGACACACGACCCGTGTGAGATGGAGAAGAGACGCGGCCAGGCTCGCCATGGCCTGGCCGAAGGAAGGGTCCCACCCAGTGGGGCTCCCGGCTCCCAGCCCCAGGGACAGGCTGAGGGGCACGGACACCTTGCGCTCGAAAACAAACCTTTTTTCCCTTTTACTGTTTTCTCAGTGTCAGGAGATTTCCCAAGCCTTAATTTCACGTGTGTATAAAGGTGGCCTGTGCGGCCTCCAGACACAGGCTCGTTCCCATTCCCCGCAGCTCGGAGGAGCGGAGGGGCCCCTGGGTGTGGCCGGGAGGAGAGGGTGGGCCCGCGTGTGGGGCACCGGCTGGAAAGTGGGCGTCGGTGGTGTCTGCTGTTTCTGAAATGAGGTCCCCTCCCTCCAGGCACCACGCCTGCCTTCCGCCAGTGTCCCAGAAAAGTTGGTCCCTGGACCCTACTACCAGCCCCCAGGTCCCCACTGCCCACGTGCTCAGTCCCCCCTCCCATTCTAGGTCCTCCCTCCTCCTCTCCCCAGGCTAGGCAGAGGTCAGGTCATCCCTCCGAGGCTGGGAGGCACCTGGGGACAGCAGGGGCCCAGTCCGTGGGGCAGCGTGTAGGGGAGGGCCGTGCAGGCCTAGAACCAGCCTGGGTGGAACTCTAACCCCCCAAGAGCATTAAGCAGGCCTGGCCCCGCCCAGCCCCCCGGACAGTGTCCCCCCCCCCCCCCCCCCGACTCCGGCTCTGGCACGAACAGCGCTCAGGCAGGGCTCACACCCGGGCTCAGAGCCCAGGCCCTGCCTGACCCGCCGCGCATCGTCCCCCCCCCCCCCCCGCCCCCGCCGTGTAGGCGCAGAAGTTCATGGAGGCTTGGCCCAGCCAGCGCCCTGGGGCCCGCCCTCATCTTTTCTGCCCTGAGCATCCCAGTATCTTCCCAGCATTCTGTCTGAGAGCGGGACCGGGATGTCCGCTGCCTCACGTCCCCCCAAGCCAGGGAGGGGCCTAAGGCCAGGTCCACTCTGAAACCCCACTCCCTCCGGATCCAACTCCCCCCGCAACTGGCCACATAACCACGAGAGAGAGGATGCTCCAGGGCCCCCACCCCCACCCCCTGGACGCATGTGAGGACACAGGGCCCGTGAAGACGAGCCCGGGGCCTGGGCCACCACTTCTGTCTAGAATCTGCCTTCGGTGGGCGGCCTGACCCTGGCAGCCTCTAACCAGCCAGGACACCCTTGCTGGCTTCGGCGGTGACAAGTGCATTTTGTGGCATTTAAGGCAGGTTTAAAGCAAAAAAAAAAAAAAAAAAAGCCCACGACATTTCTTTGGTTAAGTGGTTTACCCTTCGTGGTAATTAGATGTAGCGATTGGACTCTCTTTTCTATTACATGGCAATTTTCCTTTAAATTTCCCCTTTAAAAAAAAAAAAAAAGGGAAGGAGAGGAGGCAGCAGGGCCAGGCGAGTCATTTGCATTTTGCGAATGAGGCCTCTAAGCTCAGCTCAGGCGTTGGGCCCAATGTATGGAATGCTTAAGAGATTACTAAGAATAAAATCTATTAATTAGTCATACTCAATCCCACAGACATGACGTGCATCAAAAGCTTCTTTTCTTCCCTTTTCTCTGTCCCTCTTCCTGTGGCCTCCCGAGGAAGCCTCCATCTTCTCCTTTAAACTGGCTCCGGCTTCCTGGACCGCCTCCACGGTAACAGGCTGGTGGCTAACCAGGAGGCGACCCCGCCCAGCCCAGGGCCGTGGTGCTGGGCCTGGGGCAGGAGCTGGGGCAATGGCTTCTCGCTCTGGGTGATGCTGGCAGAGGAGGTGACAGCAGCTGGGAAGATGGCAGTGGCTTCGGGGGGCCCAGGCTTCCCCACCCAAAGCCTGAAGGCCACGCCTCTTCTCCCTCCCTTGACGGGTCCAGGGAAGCCCACCAGCCCCAACCAGGGGAGCCCAAGGCCAGGCAGAGAGTGAGGAGGGGCTAGGGAGGGCCCCCAGAGAGCTACAGGGAAAGTGTGCTTTGCAAACCCACAGCCTCTGTTTCCCCTGCTGTAAAGTGGGGGTGGGCCGAGGTGGCGCCTAGCTTCACCCAGTAAAGCTGGGTGCTCCAGAGACCACCTCTCCTCCGCTG
Source organism: Plecotus auritus (assembly GCF_963455305.1). Lineage (NCBI taxonomy): Eukaryota > Metazoa > Chordata > Mammalia > Chiroptera > Vespertilionidae > Plecotus > Plecotus auritus. Next base: position 151,536,869 of record NC_137783.1, on the reverse strand, counting down.
ATCCTGGAATTGGTTGGTCCAGTACAGGTGACGGAGGACCAGAGCAGAGGGGACAGCCAGGTGAGGGATGCCTGTGGGTCTGAGCAGGCTGATCGGAGCCTGGAGACGGGGCTGGGCAGCGCGCCTGGGACTGCATCTGAGCCTCCCTCCTCACGCCCTGGGAGCTGGGGACCGAGGGGAGGACACCCTGCCCCCAGAAAACGGCAGCACGAGTCCCAAAGCCAGCCCACGCCGCTCCAGAAACCTGCGTCTGCTGAACGCACCAGGGAGGAGGACTGGGCATCTGAGGCGGATGCTTAATGAAAAACACAAGGATAATGGATGCGGCAGACAGGGAGCGATGGGGCTGGGGCCCCTGCTGGAAGGAGGGGCCTCGGGGTGCACGGCAGCCTGCGCCCCCAAGGACCAGACCGAGCTCTCAGGGCCGGGACATGGCCAGGTTCAGCTGCGGGCGTCCCATGAGCCCAGGTCCCCTCCTGCATTCAATGGGCGCAGGTGATGGGCAACAGACACCTGGTGCTGGACGGTCGCCAGGCTGAGTGCTAACAAGCAATTCACAGCCTTCCAGAATGCAGACAGAGGAGGCATCCTTTTTTCCTAAGGAGGGATAAAAGGCTCAAAAATGCAAATCATTACCATTTACAACCAAGCGAGTCTGCTAGATTGATTAGGAAAGATTAAATTCCTTGGAGGTGAAGGAAAGGGGATTTTTCGAGTTTTACGAACCTGCCCCCAGTGACCACGCGTGTAGCAGGGATTTTACAAGCCTCTTTGCGGCTGCTGGGGGAGCTGGGGTTCTGTGAAGGCCGACACCACTCAGGCCAGATCGCTCAGCATGCCTGGGGTTGATGAAGCTGGGGCTCCAGCACTGCCCGCAGAGAAACCAAGTCTGCCTCCATCCGGGGCCTTGTGCTCTGGCTCTAAGACGGGGGCGGGGCTCCTTGGCCCTGACAACAGTCAGTCAGAAGCTGTCCCAGCCCCCAGCGGAACCTCGACCCCTGCCCTCCAGATTCTGTCCGCCTGCAGCGGTCACAAGTGAGGGGAAATGGCCAGGCCAGTCACTCAGAGAGTAGGACTCGAGCCATGAGCTTTTCTGCTTCCTTTCTGTTCCGGGATGGGTGTGTCTCCGATCCACCCATTCCCTGCCGTCGGTGAAAGGGGAGTGGGGCCAACTGTAAAGGGAAAACTGAAGGCAGGGAAGAGAAACTCCGGCCAGCGAAGGAGTCAGGCAGTGAGCGCGCCGTCACTGGGAGCATTCAAGGACTTGATGAGGCCACGGCGGGGATTTTCCTGGTTCTTGGACTAGAAGGTCCTGGTCCCCCCTTTACGTCATCATCCCCAGGACCCTGGAAGGGAGACATGGAGGTAACCACTGTGCTGCTCCGGATGACGGGTGCCCTCTGAAAACCCCAGGTCAGGGCCGTCCCCCAGCCCCATCGAAGAGCTGCCTGCACTACAAGAGATGCCACTGAAGTCCCACCCGCAGTGTCCCCTGGGACAGGAAGTACAGACCGGCACCACTCCATCCAGGAGTCTGGGCAGGGGGTTCAGAGGGTGACCCACCCCTGGGCTGGCTCCCGTGGGGCCGCTGGGGGCCACCTCCCAGCCTCGGCTGCGGTCCCGGCTGCCTCCTGGACCTGCTCGCAGTGCCGGTCCCACCGGCTGTTTTCCTAACTCCGCACACTCAGGCTGCTGGCTCAGACATCCATCCCAGCCAGGCTGACGGCTGCCTGGGGCACCGTTCACTCTGCCTTTTTAAGCAGTTACCGTTTCTTTTGAAATGTTCCAAGTACTTGCCTGGAAAATGCACGTTTGCTTCTTTAAAAACACTCACAGAAAGGTCCCCAGGCTCTGGATCCCTCCTCCCTCCCTCTACCTTCTCCTTTTCCCTTCGCATTGTTTTCCTCTGGCTTCTTCAATCCATATGGCTGGGGTCACGCCCACTTTCCCACCATAAATGAGATTTGCAGGCGTACCCAGACCCCCCAGACCCCCGCGGCCGCAGGGGCAAAGCGGCCTGCCCTCCCCTGGGCAGACCTTCGGCCCCGGGGCAGCTCCTGCCCTGCTGCCCGCTGGACTGGGGTCACCCGCCTCCACCCTTGTTACCGAGGGGCCCTGCTTGTGCCGGGCGGGCAGTGTGAGCATACCGCGGGGGCTCACCCCCACTTCCTAGCAAAGCCAGCCCCTGAGGCCCCGCAGTCACCAGAGCGAGCAGGGCACCCTGACCCCTGTCCTTCCCGCACCCTCCCGCGCCGTCCCCCACACCTGAAAGCCGGAATCGCTGAGCCCAGGGAGTCCTTGAGGAAGGTCTTTGCTGTCACCGCCCTAAATCTCTTTCCCAGCTGTCAGGGTGGACGGCGGCTCGGCAGGGTGCCAGGCCCCTGAGCCCGTCCGCGTCGGGTCACTGAGCCCAGCACAGCGCCTGGCACATGGCTGCTCCGTCACCTCTTCTCCAGCCTGCCCCTCGCCGCCTGGTCCTCCCGCCTACGTCTGCCCCCTCAGGCTTGGCGCCAAGGCCCGGGCAAAGGGCCCACGCGTGTTAGCAACCGCCCCCCCCCCACATCCGGCACCTGCCCCCTGGCAGCCTAGCACGCGAGGGGCCTCTCAGGGTTCCTCCTCTCTGAAGCGTCTCACTCCGCTCTCCCTTGGACCCACGGATCATCAGCTGTGAGCCTGATGGGGAAAGCCAGCCACTGGGCGGTGTGTGCAGGCAGCCTGGCTGACTCGGTGACCCCTCGGGGCCGAGCCTCAGGTGGGTGACAAAGAGGGCGGAGAACTGGGTGTCCCACCTCGTGTGACCCTCGGGCCACCCGCCTGGAGGAACTAACCAAGCTTTCTCCTCGAGACCGAGAAAAGCAAAGGCAACACGAGCTGACAAAGCCACAGACGGGCTGCCACACGCTCGTCTCCCTGGAGCTGGCAGTCCCGGGCACCGCTCGCCTGCTCTGTGCGGAGGACATGCCTGCAGAGTCCCAGAGACCACCCATCTCTGGCTGGTCCCGGTTCCGAAAGTTCTGGCTACCCGGCGGAAGATACAAAACCCTGCAACTAGCCTTAGTTTTTCTTTTTTAAAAATATGTTTTTATTGATTTCAGAGAGAAAGGAAGAGGGAGAGAGAGAAACATCAATGATGAGAGAGAATCATTGATGGGCTGCCTCCTGCACGCCCCACACTGGGGATCGAGCCCGAAACCCGGGCATGTACCCCGACCGGGAATCGAACCATGACCTCCTGGTTCCTAGGTCGATGCTCAAACCCTGAGCCACGCCGGCCAGGCACTAGCCTTAGCTTTTTTTTGCCTGACCCAGCACGCCACGTGCCAGCAGACCCCTGGGCCCGCTGAGACGCCCACCCGGAGTCCAGGGCCGGGCGCCAGGCTGCAGTGGGTGGGGGGTTCTTTGGACGGGGGAACCTGGTGCCTTGCAGCTCACAGAGATGCTGAGAGCCGTGGGGAGGGGTCTGGATGGCCCTGCATGTGAGGTTTATCATCTGGAAGGGGGAGAAGGGGGAGCGACGGTGCGGAAGGTTGGGGAGGCTGCGGGAGGTGAGTGTGGAGAGCCAGCTGGCTGGAGCGGACACCCGCTCATTACGAATGTCCCCCAGGAGGGTGTGAATGGGAGGCAAAGGGGAAAAGTCCACGGAGAGAGACCCCGGCGTGAACACTGCAGAGGGAATGTTTCTGAAGACCCACCCGCAGCAGACCCCTTTGCCGGTCAAGGTTGCGCGGCCTTTGGTGTCGAGCATCCCGGAGCCTCGCTCAGCCGGATCCATTCCCGGTGGTCTGGGGAGGAGGCTGGGGGGGTCCTCAGCCAGGCCCTGGAGAAGGGTGGGCCCCTCCCCTACAGAAGGCGGGTGCCTCATCTCTCGCAAGCCTGTGACCAAGGTCCCTTCCGCTGCCAAGGGACCCCTGCCCAGGCACCCCAGCCCCCCTGGGGCCCCTTCCCCTCCTCCCCTGCAGGATCAGCCCCATAGGGCCCCCGGGCCGCACACCCCTTGTTTTTTCCCTATTTTTCTGGAGGGCAAAGCAGTCTCGGGGGTTCGAGGGATGGGACCACCCCTACGGCTGCCTGCTGCCGTCTGAGACCCGGCGGCTGACCCGGCCTGGCCTCGGCCGCCGGCCTCCCTCCCAGCCTCAGCACCACAGAGAGGGTTTTGGAAACCAACACACAAACGCCCACCACGACCACAACACAAACCAAAGTGCACTGCGACCCGCCCGCGGCCTCCTTCCTGTAGGTGCCTTGAAACGTCCATGTCGACACGAATGTGATGAACTATCTGGTCCTATTTTCTGTTTGTCTGTTTTCATATGAAATGTCCAAGTCCACTTCCCTTGTCCTTTCTTGAAATAAATAGATTTAACTTTTACCGTCGTCTCGCGGCTGACTCTGTCGCACCGTCTGGACGCCCACACCTCATCCCCAGGCCTCGCTCCCCAGGGCAGCGCTGGCCTAGGCGGTGGCGGGGGGGGGGGGGGGTGTTGGATAGAGACTCTGGGGCGGGGCACCATCGGAACCAGAATGATCCTGCCCCGGGAGGAGAGGGACCTCTGACCCCATCCCACAGGCCTCGGGGAAGGAGACCTCCCACGAAAGGCAGACTCCGAGAGGGTCTCCATGTGGGGACAGTACTAGGAGCTGTGGGTCCGCCCAGACCAGGCGCTGGCACCCTGTGGGCATTCCGAGGGGCCCTTCCTCCGCCGGGTGAACGCTTCCTGGGCACCCCCTGCCAGATGCAGGCCTCTAAATACGCCCCGGCTTTCACAACCTTCTAGGTCTTATCTGAGATGTCAGATCAGGAAAGGAAAAGATAATTCTCCATGAGAACAGCGGCAGCTTCTGCTAAATTAACGTAAGGCATTACTTGCGTCTTAGATCTGATGTCACGTCTGGATACGGGTTAATGAGTTTCTCCTTACATTCTAAGGAAGCGAAGTTATTTCTCCATGTCTGTTGGTGGCACGTGGCCCCCCTGGGGTGACTCGGGAGGCTCTGACCCCACAGGTGACCCTCTGCCCTCACCTTCTCTCCTCCTTCCGCCCACTCAGGGCAGGAGCCAGCCCGAAGGAACCAGGCCAGAGAGCCGCACAGGAGGGGAGCGCCCGGGGACCAGCGCACAGTGGGTGTGCAGGAGGGCAGGGCGCGTAGGAGTGGGGGAGGCCAGCTCACCTCACCCTCTACACATGGGCCGTCGTGCACAAACCAGGGAGCCCCCAAGGTTCTCTCCAAGCCCCGGCAGGAGGGCTGGGTTCCCAAACCGTGTTCCTCTAGCCTAGAGCTAACGGAGGCTCGGCCAGGAAGGGTTCGCGGCCACAGGCATTTGGGAACCACTGGATTAGAGCTACTGCTGTCCCGGAGGGCGCCTCCGACCGGGCCGCGGCGCCCCTTGGCGTCCCCCCGAACTGGGTGAGACCCACGGGCCCCAGCACTCACTCCCTGTGCCTCAGTTTCCACCTCTGTAGAAGGTACATGCTGGGAGCGCATCGCTATCATTTCTACCGTCATGGTAGCACCAAGCCTGCTGACGTCAGGTTCTAGAAGCTTCCTGCCTCCTGCCTCCACTTCCCAGGAAGGGTCTCTGGCCTCACCAAGCATCCCAGAGGGGAGGTGACCAACCCAGGAAGAGTCTAACACCCCAAACCACACCCCCACAAGCTCTGTGGTCTGTCCTTAGCACCCGCCTCGGAGGTGCCCGAAATGCTGCCTCCGGTCTCGCTAACCCGTGTTCAGGCGCCCCAAACAAAGTGTCTCCGGGCTGCACGCTGGCGCCTCCCTCCCCCTCACACCCTGGTCCTCCTGCCAGCACCTGCCTCCCGGCGCCCGCTACCCGCCCCCCCCCCCCCCCCGGGGGGACGCCTCTGAGGGACCCTCTCCTCTAGCGGCTCCGTGAATAGGCGCTCTCTGCCGCTAACTGACAGCGCAGAGACAAGCCACGCTCCCCCTCGGAGATTTACAAGGGAAGTGAAATCTTATTTGCACCGCTGCCAAGCCTGGGACGCGATGAAATTATGCCTGGAGTAGAGACCCGGCCGCTCCTCGCGGAAGCGGCTGCATCAGAGACGGGCTTATTAAAAGCCACCGTGGCCACATTTCAACCTGTTTCAGGTGTTAAGTAATTTACTGCCACCCAGAACTCAGCGGTAGGTTTTTATCATTTTCATTTCCATGATGCAGGCGCGTGCCCCCGAGAGGTCCCTGCACAGGGAACTTGGGTCTGAATGCTCCCTGCCACCCACCCCGGGGCCCTGCGGAGGGGAACGGGGAGCAGGGGCCTGAGGAAGGGCAAGGATGAGGGCTCGAGTGGCAGCAGACGGCCCTGACTCGTCCCAGGGTTACACCAGGCTTGGCCAAAGCACAGAGCGGCAGGGAGGGCAGGCTCTAAGACCTTCACCCCGCGTTTGGGGGCCCAGTGACCCCCCCCCCCAAGGCCCGGTGGGCGGTTTCTGAAGGCAGCAACAGTACAGACTCTGTGAGAGCAGTCAACCTCCATCTCAGGACCTGACTGCCAACCACACGATCCTCGAGTCTTTATGGAGCACCTACTATGTGCCAGGCCCTGCTCAGATGGGAGACACAGCCACAGACAGGGATCTCAAAGGCCCCTGCCCTATGGGACTCCCTTCTGCTGGGAAGTGTTGACTGAATATTTGTGGTCGGTTGATTGGAATCTCCGAGAGGCAAATCAGCTCTTGGAAGAAAAGATGCTGGCATGGGGGGCACTCGAGGGGTGAGAGGCAGGGAGGGAGAGAGCCCGCCTCACTGAGCGTCTGCTCTGGGCCAGGCACTGCAGCGGCCCTCGAATCAGGGGCCTCCCCGTGTCACAGACAGAAGGCGCTGAGCCTCTGGGTGCTGGCACCCTGTGCCTTTCCTGGGGAACATGCGGTGAGGGGCCCTTCCCCCACCCCGCGAAGCTCTCGGGGGATGCCCAGCCTCCGTTCACAGAAACTGCGGACAGGGGCCGTGCCGTCTGGGGCCCGCAGGGTCACAGAGGGCCTGCACCCTCGGCGCCCTGAGCCCCTGCTCAGCAGTGCTGGGCGGAGGGCTGTCTGGCTCCCGCCCGCCTGCATGGTGGGGTAAGCCTATTATGGAGGCTCGGGGGCTAAGCCGACGCTCTTTCCGAGGCCCCCTCTCTCAGATACTCCAGCCCAAGGGGAATCTTCCAAGCCCGGCTGAGCCACGAGCAGAGGTTCTTTAATTAGCTTTCCCCTGCATCAGGGCCTTCGAATGGATTAGTCGTGGTGGGACGGAGATAGGGAACGGAGTCCTCCTTAAAGCTGAAATTACAAAGGGGGGTCAAGGGCCTCACCAGAAACAGCGGGGTCCCCTCCCCCCCCCCCCCCGCAGCAGGCCCTCCCCAGCTCCCCAGGGACTGGCGGAGGGCACCTGTCACCAGGAAGACACGGGGATGTGCTCGCAGCGAGGCCGAGGTCCCCGGGAAGCTGGCACGGAGAGACACTTGGCTCGGCCGGGCTGTGTGCCTGAGCCTTCTAACCAACATGCTTCCTCCCATGTGGCCGCCCAGATCTGAACCTTCGTAATCAGGGGGGATTTCCTAAAGGGGCACCCATCTGTGACAGGCAAGACAGCGCGGCCCCATGGCACCAGGTGCCCGGCATCTGTCAACAGGATCCGTCTGGCGTATCCCCGTTTTCCCACAAGCAAACCGAGGTCCAGACCTAAGGAGCTGGCCCAGGGCCACCTAGGCAGATTAGCATTGCTCCAGATCTGCCCAGGCTCCTCCCACAGCCCCAGTCCTGGCCCATATGAGGAGGAGGCCTGACTGGGGGTCAGTGAGCTTGGAAGGAAAGGCACAGATGGGCCCCCACCAGATACTACTGTGGGGAAGTAGGCCTCCAGGCCGCCTCCTCCAGGAAGCCCTCCCTGACCAGCCCACCAATGCACTTACACCCTGTGCTGTATGTAACCCCGTTGCCCCTACTCTACAGCCAGCTCCTTTTAGAAGCAGGGACTGGAAGGAGGGCTGCACCCACCTCAGTCTGGGGAACCGGAAAGAGAAGCCTGGAGGAGGCTAGGCCTCGGGAGCAGAACAGGAAGGCAGGAACCCAGCAAGAGGAGGCGACCTGGGATCCCGGGAGCGGAGCCCTAGGCGGGTGCCGCGCTCAGGGCCAGGCTCTCCCGCTGGCTGACTTTGCCCAAGGAGGCTCATGAGGGATGGGTGGGCGGGAGGACAATTCAAGAACTCGGAGACCCAGCTTCCCGGGACTGAAGCATCTGAAGAATGACCCGTGCCCTCCTCCTCGGGCTTCGCATCCAAGGAGGCTGTGTGGGCGGCCACGCTGGGCTCTGCAAACGCGGCTGCCCTCAGGGACAGGCAGAGAGAGGGCATCTGGCCCGCGTCTCCGTGGCTTCCGGCTCTCTGTGCAGCAAGCTGAGCTACACCCGGGGCCCATCTGCACGCTCCACCTGGCTCCCCTCCTGACCCTGCAGGCAGGTCTGCCCAGGGTCAGGTCATTACAGGTGACGGCACCCACCCAGGAGAGGCCGGGCCCACAGAGACCAGGGCCACCCACCGCCAGAGAGGCGTGTGCACCCCAGGGCCAGGGGCTGGGCTGGGGGTGAGGCTGGGAGCCAATCTCCCCTCCAGGAGCACCTCCAGCGGCAGGCGTGGTCGGCCAAGCAAGGGACATGGAGGCAGGGGTGGCGGCCCTGCTGAGCCTTCCTGTGAGCAGAGAGAAGTCCTATGTGTCTTCTGGCACCAAGCAAGTGTTTCTGAGCACCTACTATGTGCGCGATTGGTGCAAGCGGCTGGGGGGAGCCGGGAAAGCGCCTGCCTCCAGCTGCACCTGTGTCGGCTCGCAGCAGAGCCTCCAGCTGCCTCTGCAGTGAGAAGAAGGATGCCTCTTATTTCAATTAGCCTTTCCTTGATTGCTTGCAAAGTTCTGCATCTTTCCACTTGTTTACTGGCTATTTGTTTCTCTCCTTCCGGGAATTGCCTGCCTCCATCTTTTGCCCATTTTTCTTATTGATTTGTGGGGGCTCTTCGCATATTAAGAGAAGCAGAGAAGCAGCCTTCTCTGGGGGCAGACCCGCAGGGCCTCCCTCCAGCCTCTTCGGTCCCAGGAAAGGGAGGAGGGCTGGTGTGGGTTTCTGGGGGCTCCCCCGGAATTCCTACCCCCCGCCCAGCTCCCGATGGGCCCACTCTGCCGGTGGGAGCCCCTGCCAGGCCTGCATCTCAGCTGGAAAAACCCAGAGGGCTTATTTTTTACTTACATGAGATGTCTACACTAGCTGTGGCTGGCGGGGTGCCCCTGATGGCACTCAAGGGGAGCCAGCTGGTGTAGCTGGGCATCTAGGAGGAGGGGGTGACTTTCACCATCCCAAGCCAGCTCCGTGGAGACCATCCCACAAAAGGGTCAGGCCCCGAAGGCCCCGGCTGACTCGCCCACCAGATTCCAGGGTCCCCACTGGCACACACCATCCCTGCCCCCTGCCTCCAGCTACGATGGTCCCTGCCTGAAGCGTGACCTGGCCGAGGAGGGCACACCTGAGCCCTGCCCCTCGCCCTCTGCCAGCTGACCTTCCCAACCTGTGGTTTATTTTCCCTCCCAGGCTTTCCATACTTCAGCAGACAGCGCAGGCCGTAAACCTGATTTCTGAAGCCTCTAAAGGTAGTAACATTTAGGGGGCTGGGAAAAGAAAGCCCCTCCTCTCCTCCATCACGGCTGCCGGAGCCTCGCGGGGCCCTTTCCGCAGCTGGGGCCGCGCCGCTCAGGGCAGCCCGCAGACTCCCCTGCGCCAGCTGGTAAATGGCGGCTCGGCACATGTCCCCAGGGACCCGCAGCAGCCAGGGAGGCTGCAAACTGCCTGCTTTCCTCTTCCCTGGCTCCCCTGCTCACGGCTGCACAAACCAGGGAGCGCTCACGGGACCCCCATGCACCCCCTTCCCCACCCCGCACTGAGCCAGTGCAGCCTGCAGGCCGCTGTCCTGGCGTCGGCTGTGGCCACAGCGATAGAGACGGTCAATGCGAAGGGCGGCCTGGGCAGCCAAGCCCAGCAGCCTGCTCTGCACCGCGCCCGAGTGAGCCTCCGGGAGGCCAGACAGCACTGCCACAGGCGGCCATTGTGACCGCTGATGACAAAAGGGATTGGGGCCCTACAGGGACCTGGAGAGCTCAGCTCGCCCCCGTGCTCTCCAAACAGGCTCCCCCATCTCCCCCCAATCCTGGGCTGACTGCACACCTGCTAACCAGAAGGACACCCAGAACTACAAGTGGTTACCACATGCCCATCCCCCTCATTCACTCACTCATTCCTTCAAAGGTGACAGGGTGGGGGACCCAGATCACAGGGAGCAGACATGGTTCAAGTGTCCTGACCTGCCTGGAGACAAGTCACCACAGCAGCCCTGTGCCGCGCCGGCTCCTCAACCTGAAAAGGGAGAACGCTAAAGCCGCCTCCAGGTCACTGGATGATGTGCCGGGGCTCAGAGGGTTGCTGGGCGGGGCGGGGACCACCATCTGCTGCTGCGGGGCAAGGGCTGGGCCAGCTGTGAGGACAAAGTACAGCGGGCAGGTCCCACCAGCCAGCGGGGAGAGGGCCCATCTGGAGTCGGGGGATGGACCAGATGAGCCCCAGTCGCTTCCAGGTCAGGATGGGAAATGTCGGGAGACAGGGCATCCAGGCGGTAAAACCCCACCTTCGGGGCAGATCCACTGGGCAGCCAGCAGATCCACAGCCAAGGGCTAGGGAGGCCCCTGGGTGTGTGTGCGTGGGGGCACTCCGCTGGCTCTCAGGAGCCCCTCCCGGAAGTCACTCATCCTCCTTCTTCAGGATTAAAACATGTCACGACAAGGCATTAGCCACGGGCTCAGCTCCGGCTTAACTAACTACAAAGTGGTAGAGAGAGAGGATCTTCCAACCAGGACGCCCCCTCCCCTGCAAAGGGCCCCCTTTGGTCGCTGCGGGGACGGGAGGGGAAGGGCCGTGGGGTGCCAGCCCCCAGGAGCACTGGCTGTGGGGCTCCGAGCCAGCATTTGCATGGAGGGCTCAGTGGTTCTGGAATTTATGCAGCTGCCTGTGTGCTTCCTAAGGCGAGACGAATCTCCAGGCCGCTTTTCTCAGCAGGAACAAGCCTTTTCTTCAAATCAATGGTGACACATTTTTAAACTGCCATATTAAGGAGGGAAGGATTCTGCCGGCCCCCCTGGGGGCAACCCTTATTAGTCACTGGCTCACAGGAGAGAAACTGCAGCGGCAGACCCAGTGGGCCTGGGCCAGGCAAGAGGCCCGGAGACCCGGCCCACAGACACGGGGATGGGTGGCGACAAACAAGAGGGCAGAGGGCACTTCCCAAGTTGGAAGCCAAGCCATGTGAGGGGAGGTGCAGTGGGGGAGTGAGACTGGAGGGGGAGCTGGAGCAGGTAGGAAGCATCTGCGGGGAAAATAAAGAACCGCGGGAAAGGGTGATCGATGGAGAGGATGGAGGAAAGGGGAGAGAGCAGAAAGGTGAGCTGGAGGCATTAAGCTGGTATTTAAACTGATTCCCAGGTGTGGAGCTCTAGGACCTAAAATCTTGTTTCACATTTTGCTCTGGCTGCCAGGAAGCTCAAAGCCACATTTCCTATTCCGTGGCGGACGGACTTGCTCGGCCTGGTTTTGACCTGGGGGAGACCAGGGTAGTTTCCGGAGCCGAGCTGCCCGCGCAGCCGCTACGGCATCAAACACAAAGGCAGCCACCCCCCCCCCCCCGAGGGGGACTAGACATCAGCATCCAGTGGCAGGTGGCAGGGCTGAGCGGGGGCCAAACCCGAACCCAGCAAGAGGCCAGCAGCTTGGAAGGCACGTGCCAAGGATGTGGAGGCCCACAGGCTCCAGGCGTGGCCAAGGGCACGTGACGTGTCCTTCGGAGGGGCCCTGGTCAGCGCCCTCCCTGGCCTCCTCTTTCTTTGTATTTCTGTGTTAACGGCTCCCTGCTTTTATTGGACCTATATTTCAGCGGAAAGAGGTGGGCTAAACATTTTTTACAAATCAATTCCAGCTCAAACGCCCACTTTCTCCGTGATAACGGCCGCCGTTTATCGAGGTCCAATGGCCCGTGGCGTGTGCATGTGGCCTCTGGAGCCTCGCCATCACCTGCGAAGGGATGTCGCTCTGCCAGGCTCCCAGGGGAGGAAACCGAGGCTCAGGGGAGAGCTATACCCTGGCCAAGGTCACAGGAGCTCCTAGTGGCCACTGCAGCCCTATCTGACATGTCCCCTGGTGCGCCCCCACTCTAACCCCAGCACCCTGCTCTGCACCCCAGAGGGGGCTCCCACCCCACCTGTTAGGAGGGAGATGAATCTGAGTTAAGGTCAAGGCCGAGGAGGCGACGGTCAGGTGACCCCTAGAAGTCCATCAACCCCTGGCCCTGCCTGTGACCCCCCCGGTCCCCGCTCTGCCAAACCCCAAGGCTTCAGCCACGACCCAGGGAAGTTCCCTGCCGGCTGCCAGACGGGATTTAGCTCCTTTAACAGTCGAAGCCGCAAAACTCCCGTCGCCAGTGTCAATTCTGGGCCATTTGCCGCGTGGATTTTAACGTTCCTGTTTCTCCTCAACATCCTCAGCAAGGTAGCTCTTGCTTTTCAAAGGGAATGTGGCGTTTGATGGTGTTTAAGCCATCGTGAAATACAGCCAGGCGGCAATAATAAAACAGACGCGGGCCCTGCTGGCAGGGGGACGGCTGACAGCCGGTGCTCTCTCCCCACATGCTACGCGCAGCTAAGCTACTATTTTTATGGCAATTACCGTGTCCGAGACGGGGAGGCCGCAGCGGTGCAGAGGTGGGTGCTGCTGCACCAGGACCACTTGTTGCCACTGGGAGCGGGGTGCACTGGGGGCGGGTGGGCGGGTAATGAACCAAGGCGGCGGGGCCAGCCTGGGGCCCAGCAGAGAAGGCCGACCACGGCCTCCACCCTCAGTCCCATCTGTGCTCACGGCCTCCCACATCCACGGCCTCCCACGTCCACATCCCAGGTCTCAGCCACCAGCTCCTGCTCCAGGGTCCTCTGGCTTCTGCCTCCCGACATCAGTAGACGTAAGCGGCTGTGTCCCTCCCCTTCCCTGCCCAGCATGTGCCCCCCGGACAGCCCACGCCACCCAAGGGTCCTTGGCCACAGGAGCTACTAGGCAGGCGTTCTCGCGCCCCCTCCCCCACCACAGCAATGGCCAGCATGGGCCGGACCCTGTCCACACACGAATGCTGAGCATCAGAGGGCCCGCCCTCCAGAGCGGTCTGGTGGGTGGGGAACGGAACCTCACGAAGGAGAACAATAGTTATCGTTCACTGAGCCCTACGGTGCACCAGGCGTTACAGGCAATAACTCGCTTTTCCTCTTTCTTGTAAAAATGTATCTTATTGTTAAGAGTATTACAGATGTCCTCCATTTCGCCCCTTTGCCCCCCATCCACCCGCTCCCGCCCCACCCCAGGCCTTCCCCTCCCTATGGTCCGAGTCCACGGGTTATGCAGAAATGCATATAAGATCTTGGGTTAATCTCTTCCCGCCCCCACCCCTTCCCTCTGAGATTCCTTAGTCTGTTCCTTAATCCTCCCATGAGGCCGGGGCACATGGGAAACTGAGGCCTGGAGAAGCAGTTAGTGGAACCGATGTACCTAGTCTATGTTGTGAGCAGCCGTGGCCCTGGCCTCCAGAGGCCCCGAGACTGGCCCGGCCACACCAGCCCCCCAGCCCGGCGCGGCCGCCCGGGACAGCTGAGCCCAGTCAGCAAGCGGCAGGTCGGGACGGCAGGGAAGGGGCCTGGGACGGTGCGCGGGGAGCATCAGGACAAATGGTTTGCAGATGAAATACGTGAGCCCAAAAGATGAGCTTCTGAAACAAAGGAAGACCTTGCAGAGGGGAGAGCAAGGGTGGCTGGGCTCTGCAGCGCAGGCTCAGCCTGGCCAAGCTCCGACAGGGAGCACTTCCGTCTCCGGCATCTCGGGGGAGGGCGCGTCCCGGGCCTGCTCCCCGTCCTGGCCCCTGCACAGGCTGTTCCCAGGTGACACACACACCCCCTCCCCCAGGGCAGGCCGAGCAGACACTGAGGGCCCTACTGCAGAGGTGGGAGGGGCCTGGCCCGCTCGCCCTGCACCCTCAGTCACGAAACCCCAAATACAAAAGACTAGGGGTCAGGAGGGGGCCCCTTTCTCTGCCACCCTGGGGCTCAGTTCATTCTCCACAGGAAGGCCCGGAAGGAGGGGCCTTCAGCCTACTGGGCGGATGGAGGGACCAAACCCTGTCACAGCCCAGCCAAGCCCTGGGTGCACAGCAGGCCCCGTCCAAGGGCGGGGGCAGCCCTCTGAGCAGCAGCGACAGCAGCGAGCACAGAGCTGGCATCTGTCAAGGGCTTACTCGTCCCAGACGTGCTGAGCATCTCCACCAGCTGTCTTCTTTCACACTCGTAACAACCCCAGAGCCCGGGACCTAGTGCCCTTATTCCCATTTGCAGATGAGAACACTGAGGCTCAGAGAGGTTAAGTGACTTGCCCAGGTCACACAGCTGGTACACAGTTGAGAAGTGGGAGATAAGGAAACAGGGCTGGATCCTTTGACTCTCTTTTAAGCCACGTGGTATCTTGGAGGCCACTCTAAGGTGGGACCAGGCCACACCTCACTCTGGAGGCCCTAGGGTCAGGGTCTGGCATGTATGTGAGCCACCCTAGGGGTCTGGAGAGGGCAGATTCAACACCCCCCTAAACCTCGTCGTCTCGACAGAGCTGGGTGCTGAGAGGGAGAAAAGGGAACCCCCGTTCTGGGTGGCCTCCACATGCTGCGCCAGACCCTTCATCCCCCGGGGACACGGGCCCTTCTGCTGAATGGGCAGGAGAGCACAGCCTCCCGGGAGGCCCGAAGCCGACTGGGCAGCCCTGCGCAAGTGCTGGCGGATCGTTCCGGAGAACAAGCCAAGGGCTACCGATCCAGCCCTTTTCACGCTTGGCCAATTTAATGGTCCCCATTAATTTCAAAACACACACATTCCCACAAGCTCTGGCCTCCTCAGCTCAGTGCTCAGGGTGGAGAGCACTTCGGGGACACAGGAGGGCACACAGGTGCGGGTGCTGAGGCCACACGGCCTCAAGGACAGAGGGAGCTGGACAGAGCCGCTGGGGACGGGGGGGGGGGGGGGGGGGGCGGTAGCAGGGCCCAAAGAGGTGTTCCCTGACCGCGGTCTGTCCTGATGGGAGAAAAAGGCCAAGGAGAAAGGGCCCGTGCAGACTCCGGAAGGCCCGCTCTGCCGCGGCTGTGTGGCCCTGAGCAGGTCACCGTCCCCCTCAGAGACTGCGGACGCCTGGGGGGCAGGCACCGCGTCACCAAGCCCTGTGTCCCCGAGCCTCACACCTCACACAGAGCCAGGAGCCTCACAAGCAGCCCACACGCGTCCACCACTGTCCTTGTCTGCCAGAAGCATTAGCCCTTCCAGCCCTGACTTCTGTGACCACCAAGGCGGGGCGGCGGGGGCGGGGGGGGGGGCGTTGGGGGGAGTCTGGGCGGGAGCAGGAGGAGGGGCCCAGAGGAGTCACTGGTTCCCCAGCCCCTCCCACCGTCTGACAGACTCTCCAAGGCCTCGATCACTCCTCCCTTCAACCAACGCCTATTGAGACCCAAGACAAAGGGTCATGGGCCCAGGGCACAGGGTCCCCCTCCCATCCCTGCGGAAGGACAGGAAGGATCTGGCTGAGGAACGGAGGCGCCGCAGAGACCTGGGGATGGAAGAGCCCTCCAGGGTCCGCGCGTCCCACTCACCGGCCAAAGCTCGGCTCTGTGGACCAGGCCTGTGAGACCTCAGGGGATCTCCATAATTCAGGAGGAATCCATCATTTATGAATTTATGTAACCGCTTGCCGACCTTGTGGAAACGAGCCAATCTCCGCCCGCAGTGGTGCAGGTGAGCCCTTGGCACTTTCTCGGGGGTCCTGGGGTTTTCTAATGTGGGGAGGGGCCTCCTGGCCCCCAGGCCTCCCGGATGGACTGTACCCCTCACCCCTCGCCGGGACCAGAGGGAGCGTCTGCAAAAGCAAACCTGATCGTATCCACAAGCCCCACAGGGGAGGGTGAGATTCCTGGCTGTGCCTTTTACCGGCGCTATGGCTCTGTGCGTGCCTCGGTCTCCTCGCCTGTCAAATGGGGGAAATGAGGCGACGTGTGCAGTCTGGGGGCAGCCCCCGGCCCAGAGGGAACACTCACAAACAAGCTGCCCCCAGCCCAGAAGCAGGGGCTCCGAGGGGCAAGCGGGGGACAGGGGCCGGGACACAGCACAGCCCAGTGGGCTGTACGGGTGGGAGCCCGCTGCAAGGCCTTGCGAGACCAGCGAACCTGCACCCGGATGGTGGTCCCGTCTGGTCTGCCGTGGCCACCTGCTGCACCAAACTGCCCGGCTTCCCCATCCCCCTGCAGTGGGGACAGGTGACTGACTGCCCACCCCCTCCGGGACCAACTTTTCCACCAGAATAAAGAAGAGGTGTTCCCACCCGCCTTCCAAAAAAAAGGATTTCCTGGAGGCTGTGGAGTCTGCGGAACCTCCGCTCCCAGCACCGCTGCTGTTTAGCTGTAAGTCCTTAAGCAAGTGCTTCATGTCTCCGGGCCTCAGCTTCCCCCCCGGCACCGTGGGCTGATGTAACACCAGGCGTCCAGGAGAGGTGGCCTGGGGTGTGAATACAGCCTAGACCTAGAGGGAGACCCTAGCTCAGGACGCGCCCTAGCTCATTCCAAGGACCTCGGAGCTTCCCCAATCCCACCCACCTCACCCCTCCCTGCCAGCACGCTCCTCTGCCCTTGGAGTGCCCGTGTCCAACTTCCGACTCAGCTTCCCCCTTCCTGGCTTGAGTGCCTCCTCCTCCAGGTAGCCTTCCTGATTGCCCCCCGCCCCCGCTCCAGGCAGGACTCCCATCCCTCGTACATGTTGCTGTTCCTTGCCATTCACATGTCCTACCCCAAATGTTGGACTAGAGGTTGTGTCTCCTGTAGCCCAGGGCTTTCCCCTAGTGCAGCCGTGGGCAAACTACGGCCCGCGGGCCGGATCTGGCTGTTCTATCCGGTTCTCTTGCTCTCCCCTCCGCTCCTTTACTTTGAATTTATATTAGTTCACACAAACACTCCATCCATGCTTTTGTTCCGGCCCTCCGGTCCAGTTTAAGAACCCATTGTGGCCCTCGAGTCAAAAAGTTTGCCCACCCCTGCCCTAGTGCCTGGTACACAACAGGCCCACCACGTATGTCTGCCGAAAGAAGGAAAGGCCATACGTGCGTTCAGATTCCAAGCTGGAGGCGTCATCTCTTTTCCTGAGCCTTGGTCTGATCCCTGAAAATGGGGCTCACCGTCCCGCCTGCCTTACAGCTGCCTCGGATGGGCACTGAGGGGTCAGCGCCAAGGAAGGGCCAGTCCTCACCCTGCGGTCCCCAGGGGACAGGGCCCAGCAAGATGGGCCGCTGCCCGCAGGTTCCCGCCCGCCCCCGCCCTCCCTGCCCACTGTGGAGAGGTTGCTGCCGCTGGCGGTGGAGGCGAGCCTCAGCAAACACATTTAAATCTGAAGTGACAGATAAAGCGATTTACGGCGACAGTTTAGCGTCAGATCGCTTCCCACAAGGCAGCCGGCGTCCCCGGCCCCTGTTTGCTAGTCCATCAAGGCGGTCTCTAAATCACTGGCTCCGAGCGAGCGGCGGCCCAGGGACAGCGCGGGGGGGGGGGGGGGGGGGGGACAGCGCGGGGCCGGGCTCCTCGGGGCCCTGCGCGCAGCAGAGGGGTGAGGCGCGGAGTTTGGCTGACTTGGCTGCAGGAGGGCAGAGAAGCGCTGGCAGACCACAAATCAACGCCCCAGGACCTCAGGAAACAGAGGGCCACTTCACGCCTTATTTTAAGCAAATAAGCGGCTTTCAACTCCCAGGGAGGCCAGCGTGTCGCTGTGAAGCATGGCTGCCCCATCTGCACGCCGGCCCAAGGCCCGGCCCCTCCAAGACCTCCCTGACCCGCCTCCCCTCCTGCCACCTCCCGGCAGAATTAATGGGTCCCTGCGCGTCCGGACACTCTGTGTCGCCCTTGTTTCCAGCGCTTTGTCACATTATATCCTACTTAGTCGCTCTTGCTCTTGACTTCCCCTCAATAATGTCCTGAGGGCTCCCCATGTGCCAGGCCTGGGGCCCAGCACTGGACCAGCCTGAGCTCACGTCATCCTCACGCCACATGCGTGGAGCCAATGATGACCCATTTGTCAGACGAGGAAACAGAGGCTCTGACGGACCGGCCTGGCCGCCAGCAGGAACGCTGGGATTCGGACCCACCTCCTGACCTCTGTGCCCTGGCCCCGACTCAAAGGTTCTGTCTGTCTTTGCACAAAGCACCGCCTTCATCCCTGCTCTGTCCTGGTTCGCCTGAGGCCGGAGCCAGGAGCCAGGAGCCCACCCTGGCTGGCCACGAACGGGGTCTGTCTTTGTGCTGGGACCCTTCCTCTGCTGTCTGCCGAGAACTAGGGGAATGCTGGGAACCTCAAGGGCATGGAGACGACCCTGTCAAGGTCATACCCTCTCCCCCCACCATGGCAAAGACAAGACACACATTCCAGAAGCCGGACCACCTCCGGGGTGGAGACCCCAGAACTGGAAGAGATGCCGGGCATGGCTCTCTCCAGACACAGCCTGGGGGTCACAGGCCAGACACTGCCCCCCAGAACCTCTGCTCCAGAACAGGGACCTGCAGGGGCTCCCTGGCTTGTCTTCCCAGCATGGCAGCCCAATTTAATTAAGATGGATGCTGCGTGCCCCCGTGGGCAGGAGCCGTGGCCGGCACAGATGGCGGGAGCCTAAGGCTCTCCAGGCTGCTAGGGAGAGCGGGCGGCCTTGGCCAGCGGGCTGAGGAGGGTCCAGGGATGTCTGCACTGGGTCTGGAGGCTTGGAGGATTTGGACCCCTGCTGTGGCCTCGAGCCCTGCCACCCACCGGCCAGGCAGTCCCCCTTCTGCTCTCTGTCCCAGCAACCCCTCCACATAACATACCTCACACACCACACACCACACACTCACTCACACACCACACACACACACACACACACACACACACACACACACACACCAATCACATCTCAAACACCGCCAAGCGGGGTCAAAGTCAGTCCGGGGCTGCCAATGCCGGGGGCCCGTTCAGAAACAGCAGGTGATTTTCTGAAGTCCTGAGAGTGGCCAGGGCGGGGACCCTCTGTGGGGCAGGGAGGAGTGAGGTACACAGGCAGGGAGGGCACCTGGCTCCTGCCCTCTCCAAGGATTCCCCAGGGTTCTCCCAAGGGCCGGGAGACACCCCCCCACCCCGGCCCAAGGCTCTTCAGGATGGAGGGGGTTTGGGGGGCCCCAACCCCGCTTTCTTTCATAGGCCCTTCCCAGCTCCCCATGCCTCCCCCTCTACGGTCCCTGCAGCTGGAGCAAAGCCCAGGCAGCGATGGCACCTTCCCCACCCCCATTCTGACCACGGGGACAAAAAGAGACACCCCCACAAAACCCAGAAGCTCTGCTACTGACCTTAAGCCCCCAGCCCAGTCCCAGGGGCCACTGACCCCCATGAGGCCAACATCGCCCTTGGCTTCAACACTGAAAATCTGAACATCTCCACCCCTGGAAAATCGCTCGCTCCTTCTCCCCATTGTGGTGGCTCCGTGGTCCGGCGCTGAGAAGCAATTATTCACGGCTAATGATTATAATCAAGTCAAATAGAATTTAATGGACACGCATTCTCTTCCTGCTCGAAACTTTACATATGA
Organism: Plecotus auritus; assembly: GCF_963455305.1. Classification (NCBI taxonomy): domain Eukaryota; kingdom Metazoa; phylum Chordata; class Mammalia; order Chiroptera; family Vespertilionidae; genus Plecotus; species Plecotus auritus. The sequence goes on along the minus strand of NC_137783.1, from coordinate 151,517,132 downwards.
ATTAAGCACATATGGGTTCCACGAGGCACAGACTAGATTTATGCAGCCCGGAAAAGCCCCTCCATGCTACGACTTTTTATTCCATTAATAAACAGGCTGATTTACGGGCGCAGCTGGGCGTGGGGACCGTGATCTCTGCTGCCCCCTGGTGGTGGGCAGTGGATGGCCTCAGCCAAGACAGTAGGGCCCCAGGGATGAGGCCCCATGCCAAGACCTCAAGGACCCCTGAGGTCTCACCAGTGCCAAGGCCACCCGAACACCAGGGCTGGGCAAACACCTGGACGATGGCCTGGAGGGGTGCAAGCTCCATGTGGGCTCCCTGCGTCCAAGGGCCAGCCTCAGCCATTCCCTGGGGCTCCGGGCAGGTTCTGGTTCTCCCTGCTGTGAGACTCTTTCTAGAAATAAGGAGATCCCAGGAAAATTCTCCAAGAGGTTCTGGGTAAACTGAGGCCAGCAGAGGGAGGAGAAAGCTGCTCATCTGTAGGAGGCACCCAGCACCCCTTTTCATCGCCGGGACAGGGCCGACGCCAGAGGAACGACGTGGCATCGACAGCAGCGGCAGGTGCTGAGGCTCTCGGTTCATGCCAGGCGCTGTGTGTGCACCGCAGCTCGTGAGCATCGGCTCCTCATGCCCCCCAATGCCCCACAGCTGGGTTCCCGCCACCCGTGCCATGCAAAGGAGGAAAGGGGAGCGTCGGAGAGATGTGTAAACGCTGCCACCCCAGCCCGGTGCACTCGGATGCAGCCAGGAACAAATGCTCTCTGAGTGTGCGCGAGGCTGCCAGAGCCGCTGCTCTCAGAGGCTGGCAGGCATAGGGCACTCAGGAAGGGCCATTAATCACGCCGCAGCCCTCCGGAGCCCCCGCCGCTCCATCTGTATCCCACCGACGCCCTGCCTGGTCCTCCCACTCTCCCGCCCGGCCCCCCAACCACCCACTCAGCTGCAAAGGAGCTGATAAGATGCCCCACTTTCCCCTCCGGCCACTTTGCTGCTCAGCATGGACAGTGCCAGCAGGGTGCCTCCCACACCCTTGCCAATGACTGACAGGGCAGGGGACACTGGGCAGGGCAGCCCCATGGACCTGTGGGACTGTCCCCTCAGCCCCAGCCCCAGCGCGTGGTCCTCCTGCCCCAGCCAACCCCTCCTGGGTCGAGGCAGCAAGAACACCCTTCTCCTCGGGGCTGCCATGACATCTGCCAGCCCAGCTTGGCGTGTCTTAGCTCCATGTCTCCCCAGATGGACTCACAGACCTCGTGGCCACCCTAGGGGCCCAGGGAAATGAGCAGAAGCAGCAAAAAAAAAAAAAAAAAAAAAACAACGCGGAGGTGACCCAGGCTGCTGCCGCTCCGAGTGAGAACTCGTGTGCCTAGTTACCTGTGTACCGAGACCGGCAACGTGGGGGCAGGAACACCCTTGGGACTGCACAGTCCTGCCGACATCAAGAGGGGGTCGCACAGAATGAGGCCGCTGCCAGAAACACAACCCAGACCACAAACAAGCAGGCCCCGGGCAGTCTAGTCACTTAGCCAGGTCAGCATTGGCACTACCACGCCCCAGGATCCTTCGACGACCCCACTCCCTGGCCAGCCCTGGCGTCAGACACAAGCCCAAGGGCGAGAGGCAGGATATTAGAGATGCTTCCGGGGGTGCCGGAGACTGCAGGGTTTCCCTGTGAGTCTGCCCAGGTCCCCAAACCTGGCTCTAAGGGGCTCCCAGCTGTGATGTCCTGCGAGCAAGGGAGCGAGGGCTGGGTGAACCACCTGCACACCTGGACTTGACCGCCCCTTGACACCTGCTCTGACCTTGGCCAGACAGCCGCTGCCTGGGAGAGCAGCCACCTTCCTCCCCCCCATCCCAGAGGGACAGAGCAGCAGACGCCCCGACTCATCACAATAAACTGCCACGCCAGCAAGTCACCACGGGAAGCTGAGCCTGGGGCACCGGGCCTCTGCCCCCGCCCTTCCTCCCTGAGCTCCCGCCTGCTCCAGGTCTGAGAGTGCGGGCAGGCGGGTGGGCGGGCGGGCGGGAGGCGGAGGAAGGAAGCGGTGGTCAGGGCATCCGCCTTCCGGGAAGGGCGGCCCGCAGCCCGGCGCGATTCCAGCCAGGCTCTCTCTTCCCGGCCGCTAATGGGTCTCTTGAGCCGTGAGGCAGCGCAGCCAAGGCGCCCCTGACACAGAGGTCAGGGATTCAAGGGAACAGGCGTCCACTCAGCCGACACTCCGGGCTCCCGTGGCGCCAGCAGGCCCTCTCCTCCGGCCACCCGAGCCTCGCTGGAGCCAGGTGGGGTCCCCCGTGCCGGGCATGGCAGGCCAGAGCGAAGGTGACCAGGCAGCCAGGCCTCTGGCTCGGGCCAGCCAGCAGCCTCCACTCACCGGCGTTGACGATGGCGTCCACCTCCAGCTTGGTGATGTCACCGCGGAACAGGGAGATCTTCTCGTTGAGATGCTTGTCCTTTTTGTACTTGGGCTCTTCCACCTTCACAGTCAACCCTGGAGCAAGCAGAGGCTGAGAGTGGGTCACTGCAGAGTGACCCGCCAGTGCCCACAGGCCTGGCGCCCGGACAGCGCCCCTCCGCCTCCAGAGGCAGCTGGCCTGGGGGACTGAAAACACTGGTGATGGCAGCCCACACGACTAAGCGCCTACTATGTGCAGCACACATCCAGTCTTGACTCTTTATAGCAATGTTGTGCACAGGTAGAGTGGTGGCCCGCCCTCCCCATTTTACACATGTGGAACTGAGGCCTGGGTGGGTGAAGGGACTTGCCCTGGTTACCCGTTACCAGGGCTACAATGTGCAGGGCCTGGGCGCTCACCAGCACACACCCGGCAGGCCACTCCACCCCAGCCACAGATCCTGGCTCAACAGCCCAGCCCGGTGATGGTGGGTCAGGGCGCAGCCGCCTCACAATGTCATGGGGATAAAAGCCAAGCCCGCCTCAGGCTGTGCTGCTCCTTCAATGAGGTGACGCACGCACCGTGCCCTGCATACAGCAAGCACTCACTACACGCTGCTGCCCCTCTCCGTGGCCTCGTCTGGAAGATTCTCCCAGGGTGTGGTCTGAAGGGGCCACCCGCCCGGGCCAGCGGGGCCTCCCAGCAGGCCTACCTTTCGCCGTCTCCTTCCAGGTGGGGACCTTCTTCAGCCTGATGAAGTCCTGGCAGAAGTAATGCTCCTCCCGCTGCTTGTCGCTCAGGCCCTTCAGAAACGCTGCGGGGCGGGGCGGGGTGGGGCGGGCAGGAAGGACAGTCAAGGCAGGCAGGGAGGGTGGCAGACCTGGGGCTTCCCCCACCTCCCCACGGGTCTCTCGGGACTCTCGCCGCATCCAAGGATGCAAACCAGCCCTGGGAGTCCATTCTTCCCACAGGCTCCACCTGGGTGTTCGAGTCTGGAGGCTCCTGGAACATCCCGCCCTGCCCTCTTTGTTCAGGAGGGGAAACTGAGGCCCTGGGAGGCCGAGGACATCCCTCCAGCACCACAGACCAGCGTTCAGAAACCAACTCGGCCACTTTCCCACTGCGCCCACAGCTCTAGGCCCCTAATCTCTTCACGTATAGAGTGGGGATTAAGATGCCTCTTGCAGAATAATTTCAAGTTTACACATGCTAAGGCCAAGCAGGTGGGCGACAAGGAATCAATTATATTATCAGTCCGTTACATCATCCATCGATTACATTATCAGTCCATTAAGTGATCAATCAGTTACATGATCAATCAGTTACAGCAGCAGTGGGTCACATTACCAATCAGTTACATGATCCACAGACATCATCAGCGTCATTATGTGTAGGCTCAGGACAAGACAACCCTCCTCCTCCAAGAGCCACAGAGCCAAGCAGCCTGCTGCCTGTTACAGCAGCCCCCCAGCACCGGCTGAGGGCTTCCCCCCGACAGGTGCCTGCTGGGTCGCCCGGGCCAGCTCCCCCGCTGCGGCCTTGGCCCTGAGCCTGGCCTCCCTTCGGCGTGCACCAGGCAGGGGAGCTCAGAGTACCCCTCAGAAGCAGCCAGCTCTCCTGAGCCATGGTCTAGGCTCGTGGCTTGTGAGCTCCCCCTGCTGGCCCGAGGCCACATGGTACCCAGGTGCTCAGCCCAGCCTCACTGCCCTGGACCACACAATCCCCAGCTGGAGCCATCCCCACTGACCATGGGGGAGAGGGGAGGGGAATAACCAGCAAAGGGCACAGACAAGGGACTCAGAAAGCACCAGGAAGTGTGCAGAGGGGGGAGGGCCCTTAGAGGAAGTGGTGGGAGAGGAAGGGGTGCCTCCCGAGCCTTCTGGGGAGATGGCTGCAAGGGGCAGGTATTCAAGAGACAGGTTGGCCCCTGGGGGTGCCCTCTTCCTGCCAAGGCCACTAGGTGCCTCCAAGCCTCGGCTCCTCAAGGACGCAGGCCCCCAGGTCGTGGCCCGGCTCAGCGCTATGGTGGGGCGATTATAAAAGGCTCATCGCACCCGTGGCTCAAACCAGAACCCCGCTTTCTGGCAGCCACGCCCCACCCTTCCACAGACACCTACGAAGTGCAGGCCCTGAATGTGGTGCGGGGGATACAACAGCCAACAAGGCAGACGTGGCCCTGGCCCTGGAGAACCCACAATCCGGCCCGGGAGGCAGGCCGACCAGGCTCAGCACCAGCAAGCCGTCCAGGCGAGCGGGGAAGGCGCTCGGGGGGTGCACAGGGGACCGGACCCCAGCCCAGGGGACCCGAGAGACTCCAGAGGCGTGGGAGGCGGCCAGGGCGGAAAGGGGCTCCCCGGCAGGAGCAGCATGTTCAGGGGCGTGGGCTCCATCCCCAACGTGGGGCGTGCAGGAGGCGGCCGATCAATGGTTCTCTCTCATCATTGATGTTTCTGTCTCGCCCTCTCCTCTCCCTTCCTCTCTAGGAAATCAATAAAAATAGATTTTAAAAATAAATAAATAAACTCTTGACCTCCCCCTGGCGGCCCGTCTTTCAGCCCACCCAGGTGCTGCTTCCAAAGTGGGTGCCCTCTCTTCCATCTCCCCTCTCGCAAGCCTCCCCCACTCGTCCTCCAGCCATCAGATGCTGCCTCCTCCCCCCACCAAGCAGCAAGCACCCCCTCCCCCGCACACTCCCCACCCCCCCACACACACGTCGTCCTCCCTTTCAGTCACTGGGCGTGAAGGTCCTTCCTCCCAGCCAAGCCACCTCGCTCACCTTCCAGAGGACTAGCTCGGGCAGCTCCCCCTCCACACCCTCCGCTGTTCCATCTTTTAAAACAAAACCCTCCCTGGACCCCACATTCCGTGGCCTCATTTCTCTGCCCCCCTCCTCCATTGTCTACACTTCCTCCCTCCCATGCTCCTCCAACCCAGGACGGGCAGGCCCCACCTCTCCCTCGAGGCCAAGGTCAGAGACACCACGGGCCACGTGGCCCAGTGCAGTGGCCCTTCCTGTCCTCCCTTGTTTACTCAGCACCTCCAGCCCCTTCGTCCCCATCAGGAAGCCCCTCTCCTGGACCCGCCTGGCTCGCTGGTCCCCTTCGCAGTCTCCTTCTCCCTCCTCCTTCATCCACACCCGCCCTAGGTCTTCGCAGCAATGCCACGCACTCAAAACCCTTCTTTCTGCCCATGATTCCAAGGCCGCACCTTCAGCCCCTCAGCATCTTCTGAGCTGTCAGACTTATCCCCACCGTCCCCCCGAAACCGAACCTTCTGCTCACCCTGCCAGGGGCCAAACCTCCATCATCACGCCCTAGAGCCCTCCAAAGCCCCCAACTCCCAGCGACTCCCCGTGTCCATCCGATCATTGGTTCCTCACACAGCAGCCCAGGGAGCTTAGGAACATGTCAGAAGTCATCTCTGCTTCAAGCTCATTTCAAACCCCGCGTCCTGACCATGGCCAAGTGCCAGGCCTGCCTCTCCCTAACCTCCTCCTGTGCGACCCGCCCCATACCGTTCCTTCTGCCCCCTCCCCCTCAGCCAGGCAGCCAAGCAGGTCACCTTTGCGTTCCTCCACCAGCCAGGCTGTGCCCTGCCTCAGGGCCTTTGAGCCGGCTGTGCCCCCGCCTGGCCGTCCTCCTCCCTGCCCTCCCCCTCCGAGCAGCCCTTCCCTGATGACACTTTACTCCTCTCACTTGACCTTGGCCACACTGGATCGGTCCTGTTTACGCCGGATCCCCACCACCTGGCACAGTGCATGGCACGTGTGAACATCGTGGGCTGAATCAATGAGCAAACCAGCTGAGACCTGGAGGGGGAGGGCAGGTTTTCTAGGAGAACAGCCTTCGGGCAGAGGGAACAGCATGTGCCAAAGCCCTGAGGCAGGAGGGAGCCTGTGGGCGGAGAAACGGAGAAACGGAGAGGGAGCTGGAGAGGCTGAGCTGGAAACAAAGGCTCCCACACGAGGCAGAGGGAGGCCGGGCAGGCTGGCCGGGCCGCCGCTGCTGTGGTTCTCCTTCCTGCCCCGCGTCCCACAGGCTTGCGCTCGCCACTCCCGGCATCGCGTTCCTGGGCGGCACCCAGCCGCTCTGCGCCTCAGTTTTCTCATCTCTAGATCAGGGCCACGCCAGCCCTCCCGGAGCCCGGCCTGCTGTGCCTGAGCTGGCGGTGAAAACGCCGTGTGAGCGTATGTGCAGCCTGCGCCTCGGGGGCACGCATGCCTACCTGGAGCCAGGGAAGACTCAAAGGAGCAGAACAAAACGAGACACAATTTGGGGGGATTATTTCAACTTGGAGCACAGTGAGTAGAGGAGCTTTTTAAATTATTTGGGTCCTCATATTTGTCATCTTGCACAACTGTGACCAAAGACATCCCCCCTGAGGCCCCGGCACCGCCCAAGTGCGGGGACCCCCAGCCAGCTGCACCCGGGGCCAGAGTGGATGCATCTGCTGTGACATGGAGACTGGGCAGCTGGGAGCCAGACCGAGCCCACAGAACCCATGAGCTGAGGCCCTCTGGCCGGGGCGGCCCCAGGCACCCCGTGCAACTAGTCTGGGTGCCCGGAGGTGGCTCAGGTCCCCTAGCCAACACCATCTGGCAGATGCCAGCACCCGCCTTTCAGAAAAGTGGAGAAGCCTTGCCCAACCACGGGCAGGCCTGGGCCGGATGCAGCCCAGCGCTCACTCTCTCCTGCCCCGTCCCCCCCCCCACACACCCCCCCCCCGTACCCATGGCGTCATCTGAGCGACCATGGCCTGCACAGCCCCTCTCCAGCAAAGTCCAAAAGACGCCCCCACTTCTCAGAGACGACAGAGGAAGACAACCAGAGCTCCCAGCTCTGCCACCAGCGCTGGGTGCCAACCTTGGGGACATGTCAGCCTGTCCCTCCAGTCTGTGGTCCCCAAGCACGCACCTCTCAAGGCCAGCATGGGGGGCACCATGTCCTCTACCCCAGGTCTCGGCCTGGCCGATCGGAGGAGCTATAGTCACACTGGTCTCTGACTCCCGAGGAAGGAGAAGACAGCAGCGATTCTCACCCAGTGCCCTGGTCACCCCCTCACGTCCCGCCAGGGCGCCCAGGCCCTCCTCACGTGCCCGGGGAGAAGCGGGGCCTCGGCCGGACACGGGCCCCTCACGTTTATAACCTCTCCCACCTCCTTTTGCCCGAAAGACAGATGCAGACTTCAAACACAAGTGAGTTTTATTTTTCTTATAGAAGATGAACAGCACAGGTTTTAATTCCTTTCTGTTTCGGAGAGGCGCGCGTATTTCACAGCTCAGTGAGACAGGTGTTGTAAAAAGATGTTTGCAGTAAATTTTGATGGGGAGGCCTGACCCCAGACAAAGCTTCGGCAGCTCCCGGGCACGGAAGCTGAGCTGGAGGAAGCAGGCTGCGCCAGAACCATAAAGTGCAGTGGGCGAGCGGGAATTCAATGATGTGTTTTAAGAAGTGTTTCTGGCGCCGTGCAAGCCGGTGTTCGGAGAGGGGAGGGCGGGCTGGCGCGGAGGGGCTCCTCTTCGGGAGAAGGCCAGGTGGGCAGGGCTGATAACGCCGGGCTCTGGGAACGGGGCAGCAGGGCCATTAATCACCTGGGCTCACCGTCCCCCAGGAGCGGGTCTTGTCAAAGCTCGGGACACGAGCAGCGGCGACAAAGAGCACGAGGGTCCCCGGTGCTTTTCTGCCTGCCCCGCACCTGGGATGTGCCAAGGCGACTTCCTCAGAAGACAGATGGGAGAAGGCCCCCCAGTCCCCAGGTGTGCTCGGAGAATTTCCCCGTTCAGCAGTCGCATCAGATAAATCATCCACTCTGGATGAAACGCCACAGGGGTGGGAACGAGCCCTCGCCCCACCCAGCGCACACAGGCTGGAACATGCGTGCTTTCTTGAGCCCCCAGGGAGCGGAAACATGACTCAGGACGTGCGGGTCAAGCCCCAGCATCTGACCGCATGGCAGGGACAGGGGTACTCAAGCTCCGCGTCTCCATGGCCAGAACACAGCAGAGAGGAGACAGGCCCCGGGGGGCCGCTGGGGATCCTCCCTGCACTGTGTGGGCCGCTGTGTATAAATGGTTTTGATGTAATCCCGGTACAACCTACAAAACCTGTAAGTCGGGTGTTGCTGGTCCTATTTCACAGATGGGAAACTGAGGCTCAGGGAGCCTGGAAGCAGGTGCTGGGCTGGCCCAGGTCTGATGTCACCAGCGCCCGTACTCTCAGCACACAGCTCGGCCCCCACTGCAGGTCAGGGGGCCCCGCTCCTGGAGGCTGGGCCCTCCCGTGGTGACAGTCCCAGATGCCCTCAGTGCCTGACCTTGAGTCCCTTCACACCCACTGCCTCCCAGCACAGCTGTTTCTACAATTTTCTGATGAACAGGCTCCACCTGAGGGGATGATGAGGGGGTTAAATTAGAGCAACCCTGGCCAATGTCATCAGATCCTGCAGAGGTCGCCCCAAAGACTGACGTCTCCTCCTCAGGAAGACCCAGCCCGATGCTCCTTACTGACCCAGAGGGAGAATGGGCCCTGGCGCGGGCAGTTCCCTTGAAGGGAGAGAAAAGGGGTCCCCGGAGTGAGGCAGAACCTGGCCACCTGTCCAGAGGACTCACTGGGCCCAGAGCGGGCACGTAACACTGCACACAGACTGCAACGCGGAACAAGCGCCCGGGGGAGGGAAGCTTGCCTGGCCTGCCCAGGGCAGAGGGACGGGCCTTCAAAATCATTCCACCAGCTCCCCAGTTAGCGAACATCTGCTGCGGAGCGAACTGAGACTGCGATTTGGCTTCCACCTGGCTTTCCCACAGGGAGAGGAGGCCCCGTCCAGGTCCAGGCACATGACTTTCCACACCTCCTGCTAGATTCCCCACCTTGAACTAGACATCAACCTTCTGATCTATACATCAGTATCCCGTGAGTTTGGTTACTGTGCACCAGACTTTTTCAACTGCTTTTATCAAAAAAATATATAGCCCTGACTGGTTTGGCTCAGTGGATAGAGTGTCGGCCTGAGGACTGAAAGGTCCCAGGTTCGATTCCGGTCAAGGGCATGTACCTTGGTTGCAGGCACATCCCCAGTGGGGGGTGTGCAGGAGGCAGCTGGTCGATGTTTCTCTCTCATCGATGTTTCTGACTCTCTGTCCCTCTCCCTTCCTCTCTGTAAAAAAAATCAATAAAAATCAATATATTTTTTTTTAAAAAAATAAATAAATAAAAAATATATATATGTGTGTATATATATATATATATATATATATATGTATATATATATAGTTTATTGACTTTTAGAGAGAAAATATGGGAGGAGAGAAACATTGATGTGAGAGCAAAACATTGACTGGCTGCCTCCTGCACGCCCGCTACCGGGGATTGATCCACAACCCAGGCATGTGCCCTGACAGGGAATCAAACCGGCAACCTTTTGGTGCACAGGACGATGCCCAACCAGCTGAGCCACACTGCCCAGGGCTGTGCACCAGTCTTTAAGGGAGGATCATCTCAGGCACAGACGGCCATGTGGAGGCCTGTGTAGGTATGTCCCCGAGAGAAGGGAGAGCTCATGTCCATCCAAGACATGTCCGTGAATACTCAACACAGCTTTATTCCCAGCACTGGCAACCCACATGCCCGTCAACAGGAGGACGGGACGCAAGCTGTGGTGCGTCCACACCACGGAATATCACACAGCCGTCAGAAAGGAGCAAGCTGCCGCCACACCCAGCAATGAGGACGCATCGCAGATATGCAGCGAAAGGCGCTGGCAGGCTGTATGCCTCTGTTCATATGAAGGCCAAGAAGAGAGTAAATGAACAGCTAGAAGTAACTAGCTTTAAAGGGTATTGATAGGAGAGGGTCTCAGAGGAACCTTCTGGGGTGATGGCAATGTTCTACCCATCGATCAGCCCGAGGGGCCGGCGGGATGCGTGTACACAGGCGCTGACAGTACGCTGAAGGTCTGTCCACTTGGTCTACGTCACTGCAGCTCTGCCCCGGTGTGAACTGAATGTAACGCAGAAAAGGTGTGGGGTCTTCAAGGACCCAAGCTGGGACCCCAACCAGAAGCAGGTCCAGCTGAGGCAGCACCCCCAGTGTGGTGGTCTTAAACACATGCCCCTAATTCTTTGATCCTCTTCCCTTTCCAAGGGGGGGCCCTAATTCCGCTCCCTGGAATGTGGGCTGGACTCCATGACTTGATCCAAGCCCTGGGATAAGGCAGAAGACCTGCTGCTCGGCTTGGAAAACGAGGTCACGAGAAGGCACCGTGGCTTCCGGCGGGGTCTCCTCTCGCTCCCTCTCTTGGATCACCTGCTCTGGGGGAAGCCGGCTGCCATGTTGTAGGGACACTCAAGCCGCCCTGGGGAGGCCCACGGTGAAGAACTGAGGCCTCTAACCGACAGCCATGTCATGTGAGTGAGCCACCCCGGAACGGCTCGCTCCGGGCCTAAGCAAGTCCCCAGACCACCTAGAACCCTGACCAGAACCACCCAGCTAAGCCACTCCCACGCCCTGACCATCAGAGAGCGAGATGCTTGCTGTTGAAGCCACTTATTGGTTACGCAGTAATAGATAACTAAAACATATGGAGGTCTCTGTGCCTGCTGGGGGCTTGACACCTGGTGCTGGGGTACCTGGGACCAGACCACCCTCCTCACACGCCCCTGACAGGACACTGGAGCTCAGGCAGCCCCATCTGCCATAGTTTCTGACCTTTACCTGGCATTGTCCCATTGGATGACCAAATTCTCTACGCAGTTTCCTCCCCCTAAAGTAGAAGCTCGTGAGGACAGGGCCCTTCCCTGTCTCACTCGTGGCTCAATCCCCAGCACCAAACAGCACTGCACATAGAAAGCACTCAATAAAAGTGGACTGACTGAATGAGTGGCCATCCCAGCAGCGGACAGAGACGCCGCAGAAGCCCGGGAACCCCTAGCGGCCAGCCGTGGGCAAACAACGGCCCGCGGGCCGGATCCGGCTGTTCTATCCGGTTCTCTTGGTCTCCCCTCCGCTCCTTTACTTTGAATTTATATTAGTTCACACAAACACTCCATCCAGGCTTTTGTTCCGGCCCTCCGGTCCAGTTTAAGAACCCATTGTGGCCCTCGAGTCAAAAAGTTTGCCCACCCCTGCCTAGCCTGTCAGCTTCAAGAGATCTGGAAGTTTTCAGGGGCACCAAGGAATGGGCGGCGATAGGGAGCTGAATCCTAAAAATGGAGGCCGATCTGAGCCTGGTGCCCGGGGCCCTGGCCGCCCTAGCTCTTTCCTACCGTCCTGGGTTACCGTCCCCTGACAGAGGAGAAGCCAGGCTCCCCGTGGGACAGTCCCCCTGCTGGGGGTGTCTCTGCTGTCCCCTGCTGGGGGACTTTTCCAGCCCTGCTCCCTGCCCTAATGGGTGTTCTGGGGCCAGCGCTGAGGGCTTGATAAGCACTCCTCGTGCGCAGGGAGCAAAGTCAAATGCTTTCTGCGGGCGCTTTAAGACCCGGGCGCAGGCCAAGCGACTCAGGAGGTGGGTACATCATCTTAAACTCTACCTCCAATCCGAAGAGGACGCCCTCCCTATACCCCCAACCGAGGCCGCCCAAGGCCTGCCTTCTCGGCCTCATTGGCCAAAGCCCCTCCACAGGCGGGCGCAGCCAATGAGCTGCTTTCCCTGCCCTTTCGAAAGGGGATCCAGCGGGAACGGCCACAAGGGCCCAGGGAGCAGACCCTGAAGGGCAGGGGCAGCTGGGACTGGCAATCTGGGCTATTTGGGGCTCTGCAGGTCAGGCTGCCTCCCTTCCTGGCTCTGTGCGCCAGGGGGCTGGGGACAGAGTCCAGCTCTGGGACTCCTGCCCGTCCTGTGGGGGTGATGTCACTGTTCTCACAGACACAATGCCCCATCTCTGCCCTGCTCCCCAGTCGCTCAGCCCTGTGTCCCCCAGGAGTGGGGCAGGGACTGTTAACAAGTGGCATGAGGCCAGTGATGAGGGCGAAAGGGCACCAGACCACGTGCCCAGAGAGGCAGGCCTAGCAGGGGAGGAGGTGGAGGGGGGACAGGCCTGCCCAGGGAAGCCACTCCTTGGGGTTATCTGATCCCATCAGGTGGGACACCAGCCAGAGAGCTATCCCCTCAGCCCGGTCCTTGCCACTGTGCCTAAAACGCCGCCACCTGAGGAGCCATACTATGCAAAACACTGGGAGTTGGGGAACCTGAGGTCAGCTCTGCCACCAACTCCCAAGTGACCTTGGGCTACTCCGCTCAAGTACTGGGCCTCAGTTTCCCTCCTGCACAACGGAGCAAGGTGGTAGGTCCTGGATGACCCCCAGAGGGGGGTGCCCTGTGACCCATTCCAGTGGGGTAAGGCCACCTTTTTCACACCGCTCCTGACAGGGGACCTGGACCCCCGGTCTGGGGTGAACTGGTTTGTGGGGCTGGGAATGCGGGGGGGGGGGGGGGAGGAGGCGTGGCTGTGAACGGGAGAGTCCTGACCAGGGTATAGGGGGCCTCAACTTCCACCGGTCTCAGCAGGAAGAGCCTGCTGGTGGGGTGCTGTCCAGCCGCGGAAGCCCACGTGGGGCGGCCCTCGCCCTCGTCCCCTCCTGCTTACACTTACATTTTGCCTCCTTCCAGTCGGTGGAGGTGTTCAGGTCCACCTTCGCCGCCATGGCCAGGGGTGCCCAAGTGCGCACCCCAGCTCTCCGCCCCACCGCCGCCGCCCCCCAAGCCCCAACTCCCGCTGGGGTCCGCGCGCGGGGGCCGTAGGCACTGCTGCGGGTCCGCGTGGCCCCCACGGAGGTGCCTGGCCAGGGGCGCGGGGCGCGGAAGAGCTGCCCCGCTGCGCGCAGCTGAGCCAGGCGGCCGGACACTCGGCTCTGCAGAGACATGAGCGGGCGGCGCGCGCGGCTCCCCGCCCACTGGGACTCCGATTACGGTGCTCAGGGGAGACTCCCCCTTATTTACTCCGGAACCGGGTGTCGCTGCCAGCCCGCGGCGACCTGCTCCAAGCCCGCGGGCCGCGCGGCCAGGAAAAAGCCGATGCACCGCTGAGCACCCTGGAACTTGTAGTCCCGGCCGCGGGAGAGGGCCCGCACTCGTACACACACGTGCGCGCCCGCCAGACCCCGCCCACCCCGGCGCCCGGCTTCGCGCGGCGCTGCACCCCCTTCCCGTCCTCAATGAGGCTCTGGGGACGGTCGCGCGGCCGCCCGGCCCCTCCCTCGGGGCTGGCTCGGCGGAGGCCAGCTTCCTGGTCCGTGGAGACTCCCGCCCTCCGCCCTCCGCCCTCCACGCGGCTCCGGCTCGACTCTGCCCGAACTCTGAGAGCCAGCCACGGCCCCCGCCATGCGGAACGATTTGCTGCCAAGGGCCCCGGCTGGTCTCCCCGCGGGTCACTGGGTCCCTCCCCGCATCCCATCCCGCACCCAGTCTCCGGGAGCCCCGGTCGGGCTGCCCTTGGGGAGGTGACAAGTGACGTGAACAGGTACGTCCGGTTCCGGTTCGGCGACTTTCCCTAGCAGGTGTGCCGCCTCCTCTCGGTCCCGGGCGGGCAGATGAGCGGCTGGGACGGAATCTAGAGCAGCCCGGGAGGCAGGGGGACAGAGTGGGATTTGAAGGTGGAAAACTTGAGGTCCAAGTGACGTTTTCTGAAGAAGAATTGGGCTGATTTAAAAAATATATACATGTTTCCTAGTATTTTACAAAGACTATAAAGACGGAATTTTACATACTTTTATGTCTTTCTATACTACTAATACTATTTGGTAAATATAGTCGAGAATATTTTTATAACCAGTTCCAGCTTTGCCCCCCTGGGGTACGCTGGCCCCTTGCAACCTCTTGAGGTTTTAATTATAAACACAGCATGCAGGTCCGGCCAGTTGCAGACCTGCCCCAATGCTTAGGCCTCTGGCGCCGAGTGTGGCAGTGACCTGGACAGGGCTGCGGGCGCCATGCTCAAAAGAGGATCAGGCCCTGACCGGTTTGGCTCAGAGGACTGAGCGTCGGCTGCGGACTGAAGGGTCCCAGGTTCAATTCCGGTCAAGGGCATGTACTTTGGTTGCGGCCACATCCCAGTAGGGGGCGTGCAGGAGACAGCTGATCGATGTTTCTCATTAATGTTTCTAACTCTATCTTCCTTCCTCTCTGTAAAATCAATAATTTTTTTTTTTTAAAGAGGATCATTGGCACACACGCCAGCGGGAGGAGGGCAGTGATTGGCCTTGGGAGTGAGGGCAGAGAGGGGAGATCAAAAGTCAGGGGCCTGCGTGGCTCAGTGGACAGAGAGTCAGCCTGCGGATTGAAGAGTCCCGGGTTTGATTCCCATCAGGGCGCATGCAGGAGGCAACCAATCGATGTGTTTCTCTCACATCGATATTTCTCTCTGTTTTCCACTCTCTCTAAAAATCAATGGAAAAAATATCCTCAGGTGAGGATTTAAATTAATTATTTTTCAAAAATATATTTTTTAATTGATTTTTTTGCAGAGAGGGAGAGAGATAGAGAGTTAGAAACATCAAAGAGAGAGAAACATTGATCAGCTGCCTCCTGCACACTCCCTACTGGGGATGTGCCCACAAGCCCTTGACCGGAATCGAAACCTGGGACCATTCAGTCCGCAGGCCGACGCTCTATCCACTGAGCCAAACCGGTTAGGGCTAATTAATTAATTTTTTAAAAAAAAGTCAGGGGCCAGGAAGGAAGGTCCAAGGGCCTCCAACATTCCAGGACCACCTGCAAGGCCTGTGCCCTCTCCCGGAAAGGTCAGTGAGATGAGTTCAGGATGTGGTACTCAGGCCTCCATGCCCAAGGTCACCGCTCCACCTGCCACTTGTCTAAGAACTCAGCAGTGCAAGATGGGCTTTGCCACCTGGCACACTGTCGTTCGCTCTGCCTCCCCTAACTGTATGTGCTCCCACCGCCCGGGGAGGCAGCTCTGCCCCGTGGCACACACGAGCAGCTAAGACTGGCCCCGGGTCAGCACAGCCTGCGAGGGTGGGGCCCAGGCTTCAGTCCAGATTTCTGGGTCCCATCTGTGGTCTGGGAGGTGATTGCACAGATGTCACCCTGTGTGTTCATTTTCTATTGCTGCCGTAACCAGTTCTTGCAAATTGAGTAGCTTAAACAGCACAACGTTATCTTAAAATCCTGTAGGATACAAGTCTGACATGGGTCCCACGGGCTAACATCAAGGTGTCAGCGGGGATGTGTTCCTTTCTGGGAAGTTGCCTTTTCCAGCTTCCAGAGACCACCCACATTCCTTGGCTTGTCGCCCACATCCTCCAGCTTCAAAGCAGGGATGGTGGCCCTCTGACCATTCTCCCATGGTGGCCTTTCCCTCGGCCTCTCTTTTGCTTACCTGGTTCATTTTCAAGGACGTTTGTGATTACCTGGGGCCCACCAGGGTAACCCATGACAACCTTCCGATTGAAAGTCTGCTGAATTCCACCTGCAACCTTAATTTCTCTTTGCAGTCATCCCGATATGCCAAGGTTATGGGTTTGAACTCTGGTCAGGCACATCAAGAATCAACCAGTGGCCCTGACCGGTTTGGCTCGGTGGATAGAGCGTAGGCCTGCGGACTTAAGGGTCCCAGGTTCGATTCCGGTCAAGGGCATGTACCTTGGTTGCGGGCACATCCCCAGGTGGGGGTGTGCAGGAGGCAGCTGATCAATGTTTCTCTCTCATCGATGTTTCTGGCTCTCTCTCCCTCTCCCTTCCTCTCTGTAAAAAAATCAATAAAATACATTTGGGGAAAAAAAATCAACCAGTGAATGCATGAATAAGTGGAACAATAAATCAATGTCTCTCTCCCTTCTTCTCTCTCTAAAATCAATTTTAAAAATTAAATAAAATAGCCCTAGCCAGTTTGGCTCAGTGGATAGAGGACTGGCTTGAGGACTGAAGGGTCCCGGGTTCAATTCCAGTGAAGGGCACATACATCGGTTGCAGGCTCCATCCGCAGCCCTGGTCCCAGAGCACGTGCAGAGGCAACCAATTGATATGTCTCTCTCACTTCGATGATTCTCCCTCTTTGTCTCTCCCTCTCCCTTCCACTCTCTAAAAATCAATGAAAAAATATCCTCGGGTGAGGATTAACAACAAAAAATAAATAAAATTTAAAAGCAAGCCGTGGATCAGGACTTGGTTTGTGATTTCAGTTGAGAGGCCAGGCCACACACCTGCATGGATGTGGACGGAAGCATGTTTCCCACTGGACCTCGCCTCAGAGAGTTTCAGCCTGACCTTATGGAAAAGGTAAAATTTTGCCAGGTACCAAAGGTGTGTGTGGGAGGGTGGGTATTATTTCAGGCCGAGGGACCCACAGAAACACAGGCGTGGAAGTTAGTAGAATGCCAAATCTTCCAGTGGGGATGTAGCACCAGGCATTGTCAGTTGAGGAGTTTTAATATTGGAGAGGGAGGGGCTTTTGTGAGAGAAAAGCTACCTACTGCTGCTTGTGTTTAAATTAATACTGCTTATTAAACTTATAAATTAAGAAAAGAACTAGTTTTTCTTACACATGCAAATACAACTTGCAAATCTAGTCTTCTATTTATAAATCTAATGTTTGTATAAAAATAAGAACTACTTTCATTTATTCTTTGATAAATATTTAATTAACTCACAGGTTCAATAGATTAAATTCTAAAAATGAATGCCAATTACAAACTTGGGTAATTAAATTCCCTAATAGATTTATACTACATTGTCCAGAGTTGAAATAGCTGTTCCTCTCAAACACCTCAAAATCTTAAGAGCCCTAGCTGGTGTGGTTCAGTGGATAGAGCATCAGCCTGTGGACTGAAGCATCCCGGGTTCAATTCTGGTCAAGGGCGCATGCCTGGGTTGTGGGCTTGATCCCCAGTAGGGGGTATGCAGGAGGCAGCCAAAATCAATGATTCTCTCTCATCATTGATGTTTCTATCTCTCTCTCCCTCTCCCTTCCGCTCTGAAATCAAAAATATATTTTTAAAAAAAATCTTAACCGAAGAGACCATCTAACAAACATTTTTTCTTTTTTGTTCTTTTTTTCCTTTACAAATAGAGAGTGGGTGGAGGACTGAGGGTGCCCTCCCAAGCTAAGCCTATCTTTTTCTAATCAGTTAAAAAATTCTTATCCCCTAATAGATTAAATTTATAAATATGGTAAATCAGTTCTCTTAATTATTCAAGTGCTATTTATGAACTTGGGTCCTTTTATAATTATTTTTTATTTTTGTTAATCCTCACCCGAGAATATTTTTCCCATTGATTTTTAGAGAGAGTGGAAGGGGGTAGGGGGAGAGAGAGAAACATCATGTGAGAGAGACACATTGACTGGTTGCCTCCCACAGGCGCTCCACCAGAGCCCCTGGCTGAACCTGCAACCCAGGTACATGCCCTTAACTGGGAATCGAACCCGAGACCCTTCTGGTGTACGGGTCGACACTCTAACCACTGAGAACACTGGCCAGGGCTGACCTGGGTCCTTTTATATTAAGTTATCGATTGCTGTGTATTAAGCTGAAAAGTTACTGGCTTAAAGTACTAACCAGGATGCTGAGTCAGCAGTTGGGCTGGGCTAAGCTGGAAGGTTCATCTCCTGGTCTTGCCTGCATCACTCCCAGGATGGCCGTCATCTGACTACCCAGCGGGGACTGGGGGCCCAGGATGGCCTCACTCATGTGACTGGCAGCTGATGCTGGCTGTCAGCAAGGCCCCTCAGGCCCGCTCTATGTGGTCTCTTACCCTCCCGTGGGCTAGATTGGGCATCTCCATGGCATCATGGTCTCCATGGCCCTGCTCCAAGAGGGAGACACCAGAGGCTGCGATGCCCCTTGAAGCCTGACTCTAAAGTCACACTGTATTAACTCCATCACATCCTGTTGGTCAATGCAGGTTGCAAGGCCAGCCTATATTTGAGAGAATGGAGAGAGATATAGACTCCACCTCTTAATGGGAGGAGCAGGCAATCCCATTACAAAGGGTGGGCATCGAGGGGCAGGAGGAATTATTACAGCCATCACTGCAGGCAGCCTACCACTCACACACTCTAATTAAAGTCACAGACCAAACAGGGCAGATGGACTGCACATGGCGGTGAACAAATCGTGGGCTCTGCCCAGTCTAACGTGGGAGACACATGGTCAACAAGTGAACAAGTGCACGTCAGTTCAGGCTTGCCCAGAGAATGAGTCCAAAGAGCAGGAAAAGGCTCAGCCAAGAGCAGCTAGATTCTCCCGCTCCATATGGCCTCCGCTCCAGTGGCTCAGGGGTGACTGGGTGGGGCTGGAGGGTCCAAGCCAGCTTCCCTCACACACCTGGGCTGGGGTGGTGAACAGCTGGGCTGTCCACGTGGCAGCTTGGGCTTCCTTGAACCATGGCTACCTCGGGACATTTAGACTTCTTACATGGCAACACAGGGCTCCAAGAGTGAGTGTCTCAAAAGATGGGGCTGCCGAAACTGGTTTGGCTCAGTGGATAGAGCGTCAGCCTGCGGACTGAAGGGTCCCGGGTTCGAGTCCGGTCAAGGGCATGTACCTTGGTTGCGGGCACATCCCCAGTAGGGGGTGTGCAGGAGGCAGCTGATCGATGTTTCTCTCTCATCGATGTTTTTAGCTCTTTATCCCTCTCCCTTCCTCTCTGTAAAATATCAATAAAATATATTTAAAAAAAAAAAAAAAAGATGGGACGTGTAAGCTGCCAGGTTATAAGGCTTGAAAACGGGCACAGTAACTACCCCTGTATTCTACTGGTCAGCGTAGTCCCAGGGCCCACCAAGTTCAAGGGGAGGGGACAAACCCCCACCTTTCAGTGGGTGGGGTGTCACCGAATTTGCACCATCTTTCATCTCCTGCAGTGCCCCTGACAGCCTTCTCTTGGTATTGGGCATCATCTTAGGCACTGTGGTCATTTATATATACACTGAGTGGCCATATTATTATGATCTCTGAACGCATAATAATCTGGCCACTCAGTATATATCCTATATAATAAAAGGCTAATATGCAAATTGTCCCCTCGACCAGGAGTTCGACCAGCAGGCAGGCCGGCCAACCACCCATGTCCCCTCCCCCTGGCCAGGCTGGCCGGACCCCACCCATGCACGAATTCATGCACCGGTCCTCTAATATATATATATATATGTATATATATATATATATGTATATATATGTATATGTATATGTATACACACACACACACACACACACACACACACACACACACACTGAGTGGCCAGATTATTATGCATTAAGAGATCGTAATAATCTGGCCACTCAGTGTGTATTTTTTTTTTAATTTCAGAGAAGGGAGAGGGAGAGAGAGATAGAAACATCAGTGAGGAGAGAGAATCATCGACCGGCTGCCTCCTGCACACCCCACACTGGGGATGGAGCCTGCAACACGGGTATGTGCCCTGACCAGGAATCAAACCGTGACCTCCTGGTTCATAGGTCGACGCTCAACCACTGAACCGGGCTGCACTGTGGTCAACTTAAACCTGCTTGTCATGTAGCAGGTTTCAATCTCAAGCCTCAGCCAAGCTCAAGTGTGCAAGAAGTACATTTAACATTTCCCAACCTCAGTTCTGTTTACAGTCGGAACCAAATCATTTGGAGAGCTGTCCGGTGCATTACAGGCTGTTCAACAGCATCCCTGGCCTTGGTAGCACACCCATTCTTTGAGTTGTGACAACCAGAAATGTCTCTGGACATTGCAAACTGTCCCCTGTGGGCAAAATCATTCCTGGTCGAGAACCGCTGCCTTGGGACCCACTCATTCTGACCCCCAGCCCCCATCCTGCCAGCTGTCAGGATACTTTGTCCAGGTTATGACTGGAGCCCCTTCACTGTCCAGGGGGCCCCCAATTGGGGCAAGAGTGTGTGATGCCATTAACCTTGGCAAGAGGTCCACTATCATGGATGTCGTCGGTGTCCTCACTGGCCTCACCTCGGTGGTCACCTGCATACAGCAGCTTTCCTCTCATCCGCCACCCCAACTCGCATCTCTCTGGATAGGCCTGAGAGCCAGGCTGGGGATTCCCTTGGACTCTGACCCCGCACCAACTCAGGGAGCCAACACTCCTCTCCCGTTCCCAAAGCTAGGAGATTGCTGGGGAGCTGTGAAGGGGTCTGTGTTCAGCTGCCAGTGTTCGTTGGTGAACCGAATGTGGCTGTGACAGTCGGGAGTCAAGGACACCTCCCAAGTCTCCAGCCTGAACACGTCCACGAATGGTGAGGCCACTGATGAGCGGGGAGTCGAGGGAGGAACAACTTGGGGGAGAATGTCAGGAGCTCTGATTTGAACACATTGGGAAGTCTATTGGCCTTCCCAGTGAGGCAGCAAGGAGGCAATCAATGGGTGGACAATCTGGAACTTGGGTGCAAGATCTGAGGGGAAGGTGGAAGTGTGGGAGTCATGGAGACGGTATTTATAGCCACCCGATTGCCTGAGCTCACTCCGGGAGGCAGGCGGATGGCGAGGTCCCTGGCTGGGCTCTGGGGCTCTCTGAATAATTTATGGGATAATAATTACCACCGTTTTATTCCTTGAAGCATCTGGCGCAGTGCCTGGCTCCATAGAAGTTCGCCGAATTGAGCAGAACTCTATGGCACTTCATTTCCCACACGTTTTCCCTGCGAGTCAGGGCTCAGATCCTATCTTAGCGGGAGAGCTGGAAGTTAGAATCATCCAGTTAAATGGGACATGAAATATTCTTTAGGAATTTCTCAGAATCCGAAGGGAACTTTGCCCTCAAATTCCCACTCCAATCATGAAAAGTTCTTGTAAAAACAAAAATTCCATGTGCTGCAGACCCCAGACGTGAGAGCTGCAAGCCCCCCTCACCTCCACTCCTCAACCCCACGCTAAGCTCCCTGAGGGCCAGATGTTTTGTTTTTCTGATATTGGGAGAACTTGCTCCGGGAAGTTTGCAGAGAACTTGGCCGCACGCGTTGAGCCCTGCGGTCTGTCCTTCGCTCAGGATGCCTGCCTGGACAAATACTGCCCTCGCCACCTCGCTCCCCGCCCGTGAGAGCAGCGGCACTGGAATAGCAGCATGAATCACTTGAACC
Source organism: Plecotus auritus (assembly GCF_963455305.1). NCBI lineage: Eukaryota > Metazoa > Chordata > Mammalia > Chiroptera > Vespertilionidae > Plecotus > Plecotus auritus. The sequence continues at coordinate 151,495,712 of NC_137783.1, read as the reverse complement.
GTGACGCCCAGGACGCCTTCTGTGGGGCTGCTGCTTGTGTCCAGGGAGCCGGGGAAGGGGACCCTGCCCCCCTGCCCACCCAGGGGCTCCGAGTTCGCCAGCAATCTGGAGAAGCCCCAGTCGGTGGGAATGATGAGAGCGAACATTTCTGACTGTTCAGACGTGGCTTTACCATGACACTGATTCGGCTTAAGCTTTAGGGTCTCCCATCTGCATCCCTTCTGAAGCTTATACCTTGTTTTTTAATTTTCATTTTTCTTTTCTGGAAGAAGGCTCTCACATTTTTATAAGCGTCAGGCCTGACAGGACTTGAGTTTGGGTTATTTTGTTTAATCCTCGTAGTAATGTTGGGAAGCCACTAGCACTTCATTATCCCTTTACAGACAAGGTCACAGAGCATGGAAAAGCCATCTTTGGGTCCCTTGAAAATTCCACACTTGTTTCAGCCCACGCACCCTCCGTTACCCTTCCTGGAACCCTGGCCCTGGCTGGCTTCTCCTCCCTCCAGGTCTCAGGCCTTCACTATGCACCCACCTTTAGGGGCTCCTTCCTTTCCCACCTCCCTGGTTATTCTCTATCCCTTACCGTTTGCTTTCCTTAGAAGTCTAGAATTATCTTCATCTGTGCATTTATTTTTAAATAAATGTTTATTTTTTTATTGATTTCAGAGAGGAAGGGGAGAGGGAGATAGAAACATCAGTGATGAGACTCATTGATTGGCTGCCTCCTACAAGCCCCCTACTGGGGATCGAGCCTGACACCAGGGCATGTGCTGCCACCAGAAATTGAACCATGACCTCCTGGTTCATATGTGGATGCTCAACCACTGTGCCACACCGGCCGGGCTGTGCGTTTTATTTTTCTGTAACAAATGCAGATAGAGTGCTTACTCTGTCATCAGGCACTGTTCCACTTGCTTTACAAATATCGAGATCATTTAATCCTCACAACTAATCTGACATTGAAACTTTTTCATCCCCGTTTTAAAATGGAAGAAACTGAAGCACAGAGAGGTCAAGTAGGTTGCTTCAGGTCACACAGCTGATGAGTTTAAGTGTCATCTGACACTCCCATTAGAAGACAGAGCCACGTGAGCAGAAGTCGCACCAGTGGGCTGCCTTTTTCACTGCTGAGCCCCTGCACGCAGAGCGCAGCTCCTGGTAAAAGACGAGGGAGGTAAGGCCAGGTCACAGAGAGGAACGGGAAAGAAGCCTGGAGGCAGGCTGGGGGGAGATGGAAGGCGTGGAAAGGCCGCCAGAGACAGAGGAAGGGCTGGTCTAAGGATCAGCAGTGGGATTAGCAAGAGTGTGGTGGTCTGGAGAAAGTGCCGGGAGAAAGGAAAGGCCTTGTTGACAAATTTAGCAGATGAATGAGAGAGAAGGCCAAAAGCCTGGAGCCATCCTGTCTCCTTCCTTCGCGTCTGTGTCCAGTGCACCCATAGGTCCTGGTGGCTCCTCCGAAGTGCACCTGAATACAGTTCTTCTCGGCCCTCCTCTGCTCCCACCCGGCCCAGCCGCCACCACAGCCTCCCAGGCTCCCCCTCGCCCTCTTCACCTGCACAGCAGCTAGAGGGAGCGGATGAGATGAAACTGGATCCTGTCACTCTTCTGCTCAAGATCTGCCAGCATGTCCCACTGGGAACACGATGGCCGCCCACCTGCAGGACCTGGCCCCTCCTGCCTCTTCCCTGCTCCCTCCATTCCGGCCACCCCAAGGCAGCTGCTACCCCAGCACCTCAGCACGGCTATTCCCTCTGACTGCAAAGTTCTTCCCCAGACTTCTCCTAAATCTCACTTCCCTGTGTCTTTTCTCAAATGTTAGCTTCGCACGGAGGCTTGCCCAGGCCCCTCACCCAGCGCCCCTGGCATCCTGTCCCCGACACGGTTCTCCCCCGCACTAATGCAGATACACTACATAAACCTCTAAGTTTGTCTCCTTCACTAACACAAACATCACGGAAACGGATTTTTGTCCGTGTTGTTCACTGCATTTCCCCCAGTGCCCACAATTACACCGGACACATGGCAGGGCATTCGCTGTTTGGGGCCAGTTGCCATGGAACCTTGAGGGCCCAGCTCAGCCAGAGAGAGGAGAGGTGAACCTGGCAGAGCTGGGGGCCGGGGTATCCGGCAGAGGGAGCAGCTTGGAGCGGGTCCAGAGCCAAGGAGCCCACCTAGTTCAAGGACGGAGAGGTCCCTGAGGCTGGAGCTGTGCTGAAGGTGGGGGGGTGGGAAACGCAGGCCTGCCAAATTAGGCTCCGAGCCCCAATCCAAAGCCTCCAAGTGTCCAGCGAGGGAGGGAGGTAGCAGCCGCGGGCATCTGCGGTGACTTTGGCCACAATGTCAAGGCAGCCGGGCGGTCGGGGAGGCTGTGGAGACGAGCTATTGGCATTCAGAGGACACGTACAACCCCGGGGAGGGATGGCACGAGCCAGAGGACGGCGATCGAGCCGGACCCAGGGCCCCTCTCCAGGCCCCCGCAGCTCCTTTGTTCCATGAACTACGCACAGGTCCGGGTGCAAAAATCAGCATTTCAAGCCCAAAGGCCCATCTTTCCCGCTCTAAGCCTTCCTGTCGCCTCCCTCGGGCGCCTGCTCCGCCTCTGGCATGTGGGCTGCGGTTTCAGGCGCTCCCAGGCCGCCCCCCGCCTGGAGGTGGCCCAGCACCACGCCGCGGTCTTTGTTCCTTCACCCCTTCACGTACAAATCAGGGAGGTGGGCAGCTCCCTTCGGTAGGTGCTACATACTGCACGGGAGCCCCTCCTGGCCCTAGAGGACCACCCCCTTACCCCGGAGGTTCAGGGGTCTCCACGGAGGGGACACGGCGGCCACCGGCCCCGCCAGCGTGAGATCCCGGGTCTGTCCTACCCCGGCCCCAGCCTTTCCCGCCACGCTGTATTTTTGAACATTCAGAACCGACCAGCTGGGATCCGGGTAAGGGCCGCCCCTGACGGTCACCCTCACCACGGGGACCCCCGAGAGCCCGAAGCACGGGCGAGAGACTGGGGCTCTCTGCGCTGGGGAGGCGCGAGCCATTGGCTAGACGCAGCCGCCGGAGGCGGGAAGCGGCCCGGAACCCAGGCGTTCCCCACAGCCCTCCGGCTGCCGGAGCCACAGCGGCAAAGGGTGGCTGTCGCTACGGACTCCCACAAACCCCGCAGCCCCTAGAAGGGCAGCGGTGAGAACCTATCAGCGCAAAGTGTTGGCAACTCTCCGCCCAATTGGATTTTTTTTCACCTGAAGGCGTTTCTGTCATGAAGTCTGTCAGCCCAATGGGAAATGTGGAAATTTCCAGAAAGACCAGGACCAATGGGCGCGGCCAGCGCGGCCACGATTAGCGGAGCAAGTAACCAATCGCTGTCCCAGATTTCTGGCCCGCCCTCCAATCGGGCAGTCTAAGGTGGGCGGGGCCTACTTGGGAGCGCCCAATCCCGAGGCGCCTTGGAGGCAGGGCCAAGGGGATTGCTCCCTGCTGTCCAATGAAAGAGGAGCGAAGGTGATGGGCTAGACTTTAAGCCAATAGTAAAGAAGCATAGAAAGCCCTTAGAGGAGCGTGACCAGTGAGAAGACGAGGAAGGGGCGGGATCCGGGGGTCCCGGCAGCTTCTAGTAGGTTCCAGAAGGCGGCGCGTGCGGTTGGGAACGCGGAGCCGACGGAGTCGATTCTACCGGGTTCCGGACTGGGCTATGGAGCAGGTGAAGAAGGAGGGGCAGGCTGAGGCCCAAGGACCGCTCCGGGACCGGACCAGGCCAGGCCGCGGGTGGAGAGGCCGGGCGGGCACCCGATCGGGGCGGAGGGCTGGGCCAGCGGAGCAGCGAGAAAGGCGAGGGCGTGAGGGCCGCGGCCGGCGGGCGGTGAGCGGTGGAGCGAGGCCGGGCCGCGGGGAGCGCCGGGTCCACTCAGTGTCGGTCGCCTCCCGACTCGGCGAGGAGAGCCGAGGGTAGACGACAGTTCGGCGTGAGTCGGCCCGCCACGGCAAGAGGGGCCTGCGGCCGGGTCCCGGAGGCCTCCAGGGAAGTGGCTCTAGGCTAAGCGGGGGGTGGGAGGGTAGAGCCAGCGGCTCTGAGAGGGATGGAGGTGGGCGAGGGGACTCGGAGGAGGCACGAGAGATCGGGTCTACATCGGGGAATTCGGCTTCTGGGAGAGAGACGAGAGAACGCCGACGAAGGGGCCACCCAGGACTTGGCCACAGTTAACTTGGAGGAATGCAGGCGGCGGGGACGGATACGCTGGAAGTAGCTGAGGGACTTGGTGGCCATTTGGGGGAAATAAGCTGTTTTTCTGTGTCTGAAAACCGGGATGGGAGAGTGTTGAGTGAAGGTATGACGAGCAGCAGGCCGACTTCTTCGCCTGATGCAGGAAAGGGGAGGGTGCAGCGAAAGTCCTTGGAACGAATGCCGTCTCTGCCAGGGTTTCACAAATGCATGAGCGGCCCTCCCCCTCCTCGTCTTTTCCCCCTGTGTGTGTGTGATTCTAGAGTAACCGAGGACAGACACTTCTGAAAGGTCGGTTTCTAATTACACAAGGCGGAGGGCGTCGCTGTAGAAAATTCAGATGCTGTAGATGAGCAGCGCGAAGTCAGTGATTCGCCCCTCTGCTCAGCATTTGGGAGGGGGTGGTTATTGGGGAAGCTGGTTATGTCCGATGTCTTCATTATACCCTCGGAGGCTTGAAGGTTGTGAAAGGCCCACAGAGGTTATGTTCCGTTGGGAGCTGTCATTGAGCCGCAATGATTGATCTGGAGGGGGAAATGGCTCACATTTTTGGTGTGATCGACGGACCTGAACCTTTTGCTGTAGGATAGCCATTGTTCCTTTGGTCAAATCTCGAGTCTCTTTGCTAAATTAAAACAGAAAATTAAAGCGGAATGGAGAAGTTTAACTTTGTCCACCCTGGTGGTAATTAAATTCTGTCTGGGAATAAGTAGGCTATGGTATAGACAAGAGATTTCTGGGATGAGAAACACATCATTCTGTTAAATTTTTAAAAGTTTTCTTTTCCCTGCTTTTACCAAAGTAAAGTGAGTTTTTTGTGGGGGGGTTTTTTTTGGGGGGGGAGGGTATAAAATCACGCTGCCATTTACAGAAGTCTACATACAGGTAGATTGTAAATGAATGCCTGACTAAATGTGGGATTACAAATTTACCCTGGCAATTGTGCAAATGACCTGGCTTTTTTTTTTTTTAATATGGTCTTCTTTTATTGGTATGTGCCCTGACCAGGGATCAAACCCACAACCTTGGCATATTGGGATGATGTTCTAACCAACTGAGCACCCAGTCAGGGCTTAACCTGGCATTTTAGTTCAGGTGTTAGAATCTATTGTCTGGCTTAGTTCAACGGCTGGACTCAGTGGGTGAGCGTGGACTTCAATTCCCGGTCAGGGCACATACCCTGGTTGCAGGCTTTATACCTATTGTGGGTGTGCAGGAGGCAGCCAATCAATTATTCTCTCTCATCATTGATGTTTCTATCTCTCTCTCCCTCTCCCTTCCTCTCTGAAATCAATAAAAATGTTTGTTTTTAAATAAAATCTATTGTCTTAAACCCATTCCTGAAAATAATGTGACTTCTCCACCTTTTGTTTTCATTTTCAACTTTGAGATTCACATATCAATTTTAGGGAAATTTGAATGTCCAAAATTGTATTAAATAAGTAACAGTACCTTTCAAATAAATTCTAGTGATACTCTTTTTACATTTAACCCAGTACATACATACAACCATTTAACACATTTAACAAAACAGTACTTAATGTTATGTGGACTACATGCTGGTATTTTCTGTTCCACTTGATCTTTTCAAGTGCTGATCATGACCTATAAACTTCATTTCCTGACTGACAGTACTCCATTTGGAAAACGATGGTGTATGGAATAGGCAATAACTTCATCGAGCTGCTCCTAGCTACTTCTTGTTACTAGCTGAGTTGAGGTTTTTAACTTTGGGCCTCCATCCTGGGTTCTGAGATTTTTGTCCCTTGTTTGCTTAAATTTGGTGGTCTCCTGCCTTTTTTCACTCTGAGATTCTCTAAGTTCCTTCTGATGGAGGTTCCCAACTGGTGTGCCTCAGAGTTCCAAAATCATTTCCCTTAACAGAATTCTTCGTTGCATCAGTATACTGGGTCGTGGGTGGATGGTAGGTAAAAAGAAAGAATGATGCAGTGTGAGGGACATAGCTTTAGCTCAGTGGATGTGTTTGCATTTAAGGTGCGGCCCTCCCTTTCTTGTAGGAGAAGCCCCTTTCCTTAGGCCCCTGCTCTGAAAGCCAAGGCCCTCTCTCTTATTTAAACCTTTAATGTCCTCCTGTTCCTTCCATTCTGAATGTGTGAGAGGGTGGGGATTCAACCACCAATAGTGTTTTTATCCTCTTCGTAATATATTAATAGTTAAGCATGGCAAAAACTGATTTGGGGGCTGGCTTTACCTATTAAAGAACAAAGCATTGATCTACCATGTTGTGGTATATTACCACACTATAAATGGAAATGTGTAGATTTTTCTGATCACGGGAGAGCATCTCGGTGCTCCTGAAAAAGCCTCCTAAAGCCTTTAGTGCACACTTGCTCCACTTCCTTCCTAATGGCCTCTTCCGGTGAGGAGTGACCAGGCCTGTGCTCAGTTTATGGTTGGGACTCTGGAAATCTGTGCAACTGAATTGATTTTTACATGACAGGAACTCATGAGTATGCCCTAGAGTGGCTTCATCAGCTCAAAGTAGAGACTTAGAAGAGTGGCTAGAGTTCTTACCAAACCACATGGGAGCTAGTAGAGAGCAATGTGTCAGGCTTCTACCTGGTTATTTTTTCCTTGCTGGGAAGTATAAATGAATTAATCTGCCAAAGCCGGTTTGGCTCTGTGGATAGAGCGTCAGCCTGCGGACTGGAAGGTCCCAGGTTCGATTCCAGTCAAGGGCACGTAACTTGGTTGGGGGCACATCCCCAGTAGGAGGTGTGCAAGAGGCAGCTGATCGATGTTTCTCTCTCATCGATGTTTCTAACTCTCTATCCCTCTTCCTTCCTCTCTGTAAAAAATCAATAAAATATATATTTTAAAAAAAAGAATTAATCTATGATTTCTCTCTTTTGATCTGTAAAGTAACCTTTTGTTTATAACTGCTGCAAAGAATGAGCATCACCTAAGCATTGGGACTAAATAAACATATTGTGGCTCCTTTTCTCCTCAGGTAAATGAGCTAAAAGAGAAGGGCAATAAGGCCCTGAGTGCCGGCAACATCAACGATGCATTGCAGTGCTATTCCGAAGCAATTAAGTTAGATCCCCACAACCATGTGCTCTACAGCAATCGCTCAGCAGCCTACGCCAAGAAAGGAGACTACCAGAAGGCCTATGAAGATGGTTGCAAAACTGTTGACTTAAAGCCTGACTGGGGCAAGGTAAGCTGTGGTTGAGTTGGGGTTCTTTGGGCTTCCCAGAAATGCTTTTATGTGTGCAGTTCTTAAGTATCATGCCCTCCTGACCTGGTTCATTGCCTAGCCCAGTGGTCTGCAAACTCATTAGTCAACAGAGCCAAATATCAACGGTACAACGATTGAAATTTCTTTTGAGAGCCAAATTTTTTAAACTTCTAATGCCACTTCTTCAAAATAGACTCGCCCAGGCCATAGTATTTTGTGGAAGAGCCACACAAGGGGCCAAAGAGCTGCATGTGGCTTGTGAGCCGCGGTTTGCCGACCACTGGCCTAGCCCAATAGACTAGTATAGTAGTTTATTACCCATTTAAAGTATAATCCTCAGAGTAATAGCATATTTCATCACATCTATTGAGGTACTATCAATTGTTAAGACATGTCTTATTTTTTTTGAACTACTGAGAAAGCAAATGCTGCCTAAGAAACTGGCAACACTTGATCATAAGATGAATTGGGCCCTAACTGGTTTGGCTCAGTGGATAGAGCATCAGCCCGCAGTCTGAAGAAGGGTTCCAGGTTGGATTCTTGTCAAGGGCATGTACTTTGATTGCAGGCTCGATCCCCAATAGGGGGTGTGCAGGAGGCAGCTGATCGATGTTTCTCTCTCATCAATGTTTCTAACTCTCTATCCCTCTCCCTTTCTCTCTGTAAAATATCAATAAAATACTTAAAAAGATGAATTGGGGTGGGTAGGGTGTGCCTCTTTGATAGTTGGCTGGATTCTTAAAGTGTCCATCATGGCATTATATCCTGCTCCTCTTCCTGGTTTTTGTTTTTTGCCTTCACATGAATGCCCATTTTGTTCCATGAAATGTAAAATAGATTCATAGATTCTTTTGAGTTCACCTTCTGGATTTACCTCTAAGTATCCTTTACAGTCATGCATCTCTTTTTTTGTTTGTTTGCTTTTTTGTGGTTTTTTAAAAAAATATTTTTATTGATTTCAGAGAGGAAGGGAGAAAGAGAGAGAGAGAGAAACATCAATGATGAGAGAGAATCATTGATCGGCGCCTCCTACAAGCCCAACACTGGGGATCGAGCTCACAACCTGGGCATGTGCCCCGACTGAGAATTGAACTGTGACCTCCTGGTTCATAGGTCGATACCCAACCACTAAACAACGCCGGCCGGGCTGGTCATGCATCCTTTTTTTTCTTTTTTCTTTTTTTAATCATCGAATATATTTTTCCATTGATTTTTACAGAGAGGGAAAGACAGAGAGAAATGTCGATGTGAGAGAAACACATCTATTGGTTGCCTCCTGTACGGACCCTGACCAGGGTCCAGGCCGGGGAGAAGCCTGCAACCGAGGTATGTGCCCTTGATCCACAGGCCGATGCTCTATCCATTGAGCGAAACAGACTAAGGCTGGTCATGCATCGCAACAGGGATACATTCCAAGAACTAAGTCATTAGAGGGTTTCATTGCTGTGCAAGCATCATGGTGCCCCTACACAAACCTAGAGCGTCGGGCCTGCACAGCTAGGCTGCATGGCCTGTACTCCTAGGCTACACACCTACTGTCCTGAGTACTCTAGGCAACAGTAACAGAACGGAGAAGATGAAAAATGGTGTGCCTGTACAGGGCATTTCCCACAGATGGAGCCTGCAGGAGTGGAAGTTGCTCAGGGTGAGTCAGTGCATGAGGGTGAATGGATGTGAACCTACTGTCCACCACTGTAGACTTTATAAACACTGTACACTTAGGCTACACTCAATTTACTTAAGAAATAGCAAAGCATTGCTCTACCACTTTAGGATGACTACAGTGTCACTAGGTGATAGGAATTTTTTAGCCTTATTATAATTTATGAGACCACTGTCATAGATGCAGTCGTCATTAACCATAATGTTTTTATGTGGCCCATGACTGAATTTTGTGTCTGTCTTTGCTGATTTAAGGGCTATTCTCGAAAAGCAGCGGCTCTTGAGTTCTTGAACCGATTTGAAGAAGCCAAGCAAACCTATGAGGAGGGTTTAAAACATGAAGCAAATAATCCTCAGCTCAAAGAGGGTTTACAGAATATGGAGGCTCGATTGGCAGGTGAGCACCATGTACATTGTCATTTTCCCTTTTTTTCAGTCATTATCTTTAAAGAGGGATTAATTTTGAGACTTTTCCCCCCCTGAAATGTCAGTAAGCTATAGGGGCATAGTAACTTGAGTGAACGGATGCACTTTCCTTTGTTTGGAACAGAGAGGAAATTCATGAACCCTTTCAACATGCCCAATCTGTACCAGAAGTTGGAGAGTGATCCCAGGACGAGGGCACTGCTCAATGATCCTACCTACCGGGCACTGATAGAGCAACTGCGAAACAAGCCATCCGATCTGGGCACGTAAGTTCAGGCAGCATGGTTTATCTCTGCAAGTGGATGTGAACATGATGTTCTCTTCCTAGGATCCTATGGGAGGGGTGCCCTCGATCCTACTGCAGGATTTCTGCCTTTGCTTTTTCTCCCAACGAGCAGTAGGAATTGTTGGTTTTTCATTTGTTTGTATTTCTAGAAAGGGTTGCAAAGCATAAAGCAGCGTAACCTGGAATGTTCATTCTAACCCTCACATGCCTCTTCACTGCTCTCCTACAATTCTGATCTGGCACCATCTATATCCTTTCCATAGACATAAGCCCTGCTGTTTCTGTTGGTATATCAAAGTGGAAACTCAAGGTTAAAAAGAATGTCAGGCCCTGGCCAGTGTGGCTCAGTTGGTTGGGTGTTGTTCCATGCACCAAAAGGTTACTAATTCCATTCCCAGTCAGGGGGCATGCAGGAGGCAGTCAATGGATGTCTCGCTTTCACATGGATGATACTCTCTTCCTCACCCTTCCTCTCTCTAAAAGTCAAAATAATATTTATTTTTATTTTTAAAGAAAAAGACCTACCTATGAGCATCAACCTATGAACCAGGAGGTCACGGTTCAATTCCCGGTCAGGGTACATGCCTGGGTTACAGGCTCGATCCCCATTGTGGGGGATGCAGGAGGCAGCCAATCAATGGTTCTCTCTCATCATTGATGTTTCCATCTTTCTCTCCCTCTCCCTTCCTCTCTCAAATCAATAAAGATATATTTGAAAAAGAAAGTAAGGTGTAAAGAGGTATCTCTAAATCTTATACTAGTATCTGTGTGTCTCTGAATTCCTCTGACTTCTAAAATCATATGAAATATACATATAACTCATTTCTATATCTGCTGACTCAAGAAATAAATCTGTTACCTCATTTTATTATTTTTTTGAAATTTTTTTTTATTGATTTCAGGGAGCAAGGGAGAGGGAGAGAGAGAGAGAGAAACATCAATGATGAGAGAGAATCATTGATTGGCTGCCTCCTGCACACCCCCTACTGGGGATCCGAGCCCACAACCCGGGCATGTGCCCTTGGCTCGTGAGCTGCAGTTTGCCGCTCTGTTGACTAATGAGTTTGCCGACCACTGGGCTAGGGCTCTGTTACCTCGTTTTAGATGGATTTTTGAAAGGTTGAATATTTCTCAGTTGTAACTCATAAGTACAGAATCTAGCAATCTTTTGATGGGTGAGAAGCTTTTGTATACAGTAGTCTGAGCTTTAGCAGTAAGTAGTAATTTAAAGATCAGTTGTGGGGAAGAATGGTTGTTACTTTTCCCTTTTTTTTATACTAGGAAACTGCAAGATCCCCGGATCATGACTACTCTCAGTGTCCTCCTCGGATTTGATCTGGGCAGTATGGATGATGAGGAAGAAGTTGCTACATCTCCACCACCACCTCCTCCCAAAAAGGAGACCAAACCAGAGCCAATGGAAGAGGATCTTCCAGAGAATAAGAAGCAGGTCTGGTTTTCCCTCTCATTACTATCATACAATTGTAAACAACCCAGTCAACGTAGGAATGTCAGGTGGGAACATCTGTAGACTGTGGGTAGCTGTATATTTTTGAGTGCTTAGTGCTTAGTGTGTGCTAAGCTTACTGTTAGTTAAAGTGGTTGATCTCTTTTTTTAAAAAAAATACATTTCTTTATTGATTTCAGAGAGGAAGGAAGAGGTAGAGAGAGAGAGAAACATCAATGATGAGAGAGAATCACCAGTTGGCTGTCTCCCGCATGCCCCCCACTGGGGACCGAGCCCGCAACCTGGGCATGTGCCCTTGGCCAGAATCGAACCTGGGACCCTTCAGTCTGCAGGCCGACGCTCTATCCACTGAGCCAAACTGGCGAGGGCTAAAGTGGTCGATCTCTTAAGAGGTACAAGTGATTTCATAGGAATCGTGTTTCAAAGACTTAACGGCAATGGGAGCTAGCTACCCTTTCATAGTCCCACAGCCACTGTGGTTCTGCCGGTTTGAATATTGATCAGGGCAGGCCAGTAAAGTTGTGAGTGATCCTTGTCCTTGCCATGATCCAGAAGAGAATGTTGTCTCTATCAATCCTGAGGCTTCTGCTTCTTTGTTCTGGTTGGACAGAGTGTGTAATTAAAGGTTGTCCACTTAGCTGCACTGTCTTCAGAGCAGGAGGCAAGTGCCTAAATGATTTTATTTCCCTTCTTGTAAATGAGAACAGCAGGTTGTTGCCAGATTTAGCATCTTTCAATGGGTAAGCATTGGTTGTTTGGGGTGTCTCAAAGCTGGAAAAAAAGCCCTACAGTGTGGGTGGTAGTGAGCTGTACTGAAGACTCGTGCCACCAGTACAGCCCTTTCTCATCCTCTCACCACCCCATCTGCTGCTGTTTCCTGACAACTGAGACCTGAGACAGCCACACAGCAGAAACTGAACTTGGTGCAGCCTCTCACAGTCAAACCTGATACAAACTGTGCTGTCCTCTTTGAAGGTGATTCAAGTTGAGCGGCTTTCCTCTTCCCTGAAGAGGCCCTCTGTTTTCTGACAAAGATCCAGGAGCGTAGGTGGGAAAGGGACTTTCAGAGGAAGCAGAGAGGAAACTAACTTCTCATTTGAACAGCTAGTACTCACTGTTTAAAACCTGCAGCTGGTTGAGGAGGCCTTGGATGTGGAGAACCTGCTTCCGTAGACATGACAGTAGCAGGTGCTCTTCAGTACGTGGGGCAGGTCACAGGCTCTTGCTCTTTTTGCCATCTTGGTTAGGTCTGCCTGCTCTTACCTCTTTCACACCTCATCTAGGCACTGAAAGAAAAAGAATTGGGAAATGATGCCTACAAGAAGAAAGACTTTGACACAGCCTTGAAGCACTACGACAGAGCCAAGGACCTGGACCCCACCAACATGACTTACATGACCAATCAAGCAGGTGAGGCCCAGGAAGAGGGGCAAGTGAGTTGTTAGGCGGACCTCAGGGAGAGGCAAGGGCTGACTCTTCCTTCTTAACCATCCTGCCTGGCAGCTGTGTACTTCGAAAAGGGCGACTACAGTAAATGCCGGGAGCTTTGTGAGAAGGCCATTGAAGTGGGGCGAGAAAACCGGGAAGACTATCGACAGATTGCCAGGTACGCTTGACCTTCTGGAGTACCTTGAGTGGTTCAGAGGTTTGATGTCCAAGATTTAAATTTCCCTGCATGGGGAGAGGGCTGCTGGCCACAGAATGTGTGGTCTGTTGTCCCATATCTGTCAACAACAGGCCGGAAAGGAGGCCGCAGGAGTCAAGACCAAAGGTGCCGAGGGCCACAGTGCCTGAGCAGTAGGCCTTGTTTCTAGTTGTACATGTGCTTTCTCTGCAGGCGCTGGCTCTGTGTCTGCTCTCCCCCAGCAAGTTCTTTTTCCTCTTGTCTTTGTCAGAGCTTACGCACGAATTGGCAACTCCTACTTCAAAGAAGAAAAATACAAGGATGCCATCCATTTCTACAACAAGTCTCTGGCAGAGCACCGAACACCAGATGTGCTCAAGAAATGCCAACAGGTGGGTGGGGAAGAAGGGCTGTTTTGTTATCTCTTAATCTATTGTTACTTTATTGTCATTTAATAATGAACCTTAATTTTTTTAAGTAGTGTCTCTAGTCATATTATATGATGCTGCCCTATCACTTAATGATGTATAACTTAAGATTTTTCTTAGATACCCCAAGAGTTGGGTATTATGCCAGTTGTCATAAATTATGTAGGAGGGTGACTGTATTCACAAAAATACTAGTCGAAAATTACTCGTGCTATTAACACATGCACCATTTTCTTCTGGGGCATATGTTTGTACCAAGTGTATGTCAATATCATTCTGTTTCACAGTGAACCTTGAAAATGAGGATATAGAATTCTTAAAACAAAAATTAAATCTTGCCAGCAGTACTCTTTGAAAATTAAAATTCTAACCTGGCTTTTTAAGCCCAATATTTATGTTTCTAAGAATTTAAATGACTATTCCAAGAATTATGTTTTCTTAGGCAGAGAAAATCTTAAAGGAGCAAGAGCGGCTGGCCTACATAAACCCTGACCTGGCTTTGGAGGAGAAGAACAAAGGCAATGAGTGTTTCCAGAAAGGTATCTCCAGCCTGGATGATGGCACTTTGGATGAGAGTGGTGTAAACGTGCCTTCTGGGCCTCGGCTGACTGCAGGGTAAATGTGCCCTGGTGCGGGAAGGTGGCTTTAAAGTTTCTCTTTTCCTTATTCAGGGGACTATCCCCAAGCCATGAAGCATTATACAGAAGCTATCAAACGGAACCCAAGAGATGCCAAATTGTACAGCAATCGAGCTGCCTGCTACACCAAACTCCTGGAGTTTCAGCTGGCGCTCAAGGTAAGAGGGTCTGTGGAGTGGCCATTTTTGTGACCTGTACGTGGAATGTGTGTGTTCTCTCTTCACACTTTCATCAACATCAGCTTGCTGTTCTTGTTAGGATTATAGATTCAAGATGGTGGTGGTGCATGTGTGAGGTTTGTGAATACAGGGTTGGGCAAAAGTAAGTTTACAGTTGTGAGTATGTGAAACACAGTTCTTGTATTATTTATTAATTATTGTTTTCGAACAACTGTCAACCTGCTTTTGCCCATCCCCTGCAGGACCTATCTCTTTCCGGTCCTGCCCATGTTGTTAGTGATGGGGAGTATTTGGGGAAGTGGATCCTTTCCCACCTAACCTGGCCTGATCTTTTTTTTTTTATCTCCCCGTAATCCTTCCTCACATTTGTTTTGTTTCGTTTTGCCCTTTTAACATTTTGAGTGTACAATTTAGTGGCATCAAGTAGATTCATACTGTTGTGCAACCATCACCACCATCCATTACCGACCTTCTGTCCTCCCAAACTGAAATTCTGCATCCTCCACATTGTCCTTCCCCCAGCTCCTGGCAGTCACTGTTCTACTTTCTGTGTCTATGAATTTGATCACTCAAGGTACTTCATGTAACTGGAACCAAACAATATTTGTTGTTTTGTGTCCGGTTTATTTCACTTAGCATAATGTCTCCAAGGTTCATGTTATAAAATGTATCAGCATTTCTTTCCTCTTTAAGGCTGAACACTGTTTCATTGTAAGTATATGCCACCTTTTGTTTATCCATTTATCTGTTGATACATGTTTCCATTTTTGGCTCTTGTGAGTAATGCTCTTATGAATATGAGTGTACACTTATCTGTTCAAGCTCCTAGTTTCAGTTCTTTCGTATTTAACAGCGGAAGTGCTGGACCATAGGACGGATCTGTGTTTAGTGTTTTTTTAGAACTGCCATATTTTCCACAGCAGCTTTACCATTCTTCACTTTCTGATGTTTAGCTGAGCGGGTCTGCTGTTCTCAGTCACGTTGAGAATAGTTATTTGAATACGTTCGACACTGGAGAAATTATTCCCCATTGCTCTCTTGAGCAAAGCTGCTCTGTGCCTCTTGGCTATTTTGTAACTTCTCTAGGAGACAATCTGGGGACATTTTGTGGGAAGGTGAAAAAATGTGGTCTATCTGGAAACACCTGAGTCCATGATGGTTTGGTTTGCTGCCATTATCTTCCGGATCTGTGGCCTAGAGATATCAGTCACCTGTGAGGGGGAGCAGTCCTTCCCCACTCGTGCAAACGGAAGGGAAGAAGGAATGGATTTACTTCTGGTCTCAAAGTTTCTTGGTGGAAGAGGAGGAATTAGACGTAGCTGTGCAAACTACACTGTGTAGCACATTCTATTTTACATAATTTCATATTTCGGAGATGTTTCAAACAAAAATACACAGAATACCTATGTATTCTTCACCTATATTCAACAATAAGTATTGATACATTTTTGCTGAACCATTTGTAAAAGGAAATTTTATGCATTTTGGCAGTTGACCTCCAAATTCTTGATCTCCAAATTGCTTCTCCTGAAATCACTTTCCCCATCCAGCCACAATATTATTGGCACCTGATGATAACAAAATTAAGGCTTCAATGCCATCTGCTCTGTGTCTATATTCAGATTGCTCTACTTGTCCAAAAATATGTTTTAAAGTTTTAGTTTCTAAAGCCCATGCTTTTCATCTGGTTGTCATGTTCTCTTTTAGTTTCTCAAACTAGAAGCTTCCCCACCTTTTGGGTTTTTGTTTCTTTTTGTGTGTGTATTTTTTGTTTTGCTTTGTTAATCCTCACCTGAGGATATTTTTCCCATTGATTTTTATTTTTATTGATTTCAGAGAGGCAGGGAGGGGGCTAGAGAGATAGTCTGCAACCTGACCATATGCCCTGACTGGGAATCGAACCGTGACCTCCTGGTTCATAGGTCAACGCTCAACAACTGAGTCACGCCAGCTGGGCCCATTGATTTTTAGGGGGCAGGGAGGCAGAGAGAAACAGCGATGTGAGAGAGACACATGGATTGGCTGCCTCCCACACACATCCTGACCAGGATCAGGGAGTGAACCTGCAACCCAGATACATGTCTTGACTGGGAATCGAACTCATGACCCTTTGGTGCATGGCTGACACTCTAACCCAGGGGTCCTCAAACTTTTTAAACGGGGCCAGTTCACTGTCCCTCAGACCGTTGGAGGGCCGGACTATAGTTTAAAAAAAAAACTATGAACAAATTCCTATGCGCACTACGGGCCTGGGACGAGTCGGCTGCTAAGCAGGACAGGCAGCGGCACCCGGAGGGCCGGATAAATGTCCTCGGTGGACCACATGTGGCCCGCGGGCCGTAGTTTGAGGACACCTGCTCTAACCGTTGAAACGGCCAGGGCGCGTGCGTGTGCATGTGCGTGTGTGTGTGTATTTAGTCATCAGCCTTTTGAAAAGTCTAGGCCACTTGGTTGGGATGGTCCCTAACCTGGGGTTGTTGTCCCTTGCGGTGTTGCTTAACTGACTCCTCTACCCTCCTTTTGCTGTGGCTGCTATTAAATCCACCCAGATGCCAGGTTTAACAGGAGCACTGGAAGCAAAAGCAGAACCCTTTGTTAAGGGCTCTGGGTGATGGATCAGTTTGTCATTCCAAAGGAGCCGTCTGCCTTGAAGTAGCTCATGGAAAGGAATGAGCCTAATTCCTTTTTGCCTCTTCTTCCTAGGACTGTGAGGAATGTATCCAACTAGAGCCATCCTTCAGTAAGTGCCTTTATGCTGCCTCTGCCCATCCCTTTGTCCTGGTCAAAAGATTGAAAGGCAAAGAGCATGCCTGTGTGTCCTCGCAGCTGTAATATTTAGCAGCTAGCATCACGGGCGTGAGGGGCATTGGCGCTCGTGAGGGGCATTGGCGCTCGTGAAGGGGTGAGAGAAGCAGCCCTGGGAGCTGCATTTTGGATAAGGCCTCACCCTTCCCATTTCTGTCTGCAGTCAAGGGTTATACACGGAAAGCAGCTGCCCTAGAAGCAATGAAGGACTACACAAAGGCTATGGATGTCTACCAGAAGGCACTAGAGCTGGACTCCAACTGTAAGGTGGGCTGCTTCTGGCTCTCCTCTGCCCCCGCTTCTCCTCCTCCGTGGTCACTCACTGATCCTTGCCTCTCACCTGATTCTGTGTGTGTGTCTCAGCCCTTCTCGGTTGCCTCTGTTATCTTGGACCTGCTGAAGCAGTGAGGTAGGTTGCGCTAACACCCACCCCTTTGGCTTTGCTGGAATGCAGGAGGCAGCAGATGGTTACCAACGCTGTATGATGGCCCAGTACAACCGACACGACAGCCCCGAAGATGTGAAGCGACGGGCCATGGCCGACCCTGAGGTGCAGCAGATCATGAGTGACCCAGCCATGCGGCTCATCCTGGAACAGATGCAGAAGGACCCTCAGGCACTTAGCGAGTGAGTGGAGTTGGGGAGATGGCCTTGAAGGATAAACCAGTGGCCGTGCGTGAGGTTGGGGACGCATGTGATCAGCCTGAGTAGGGTATTTATTTATTATGTGATTCTTACTTGAAATTTTAAAGGTTGGCAGTTTAAAGGTGGACTGGAAGGGCTTTATCTGTATGTTAGTCATGGTAGCTTAAATAGTCCATTGGAAAGACCAATTTTGCTGGGACGAATGGTCTCCATTTAAAGCTGTCCCCATAAAGTGGAGCAGCTGGTCAGGTTCTGACTGCATAGCAGTGAAGGCCTCTGCCGTTCTCCTGCCAGAACTTGTCCTTAACCACCTCCCGTTGGTACCTTCTAGGGGGTGTGCACTGGGGCTTGCTCCAAGAACAAGTAAGACTTCTCTTACGTTAAGTCTCATTTCAAGCTTTGCTTCTTCTTCATTAGACACTTAAAGAATCCTGTAATAGCACAGAAGATCCAGAAGCTGATGGATGTGGGTCTGATCGCAATTCGGTGATGACTTGCTCATCATCCCTCTTCCCTCTGTCCTCGTGTGGAAAGAGGAGCTGGGACCGCAGCAAGCAGCACGGAGCAGAAGGGAGAGAAGGGGAAAAGCAAACAACTTATCTCTATATTTATACAGACCTGTGTGGAAGATGCAGAGACTTGTACCCACGTTACTCTGTAGCCGCTGCCTCTGGGACCTCCCAGCACATGCATGGTCTCTGCCGCTGCCCTCCAGTTCCATGTCTCTGTCCCCTGTTCCCAGTCGCTGTCTCAGCTGCTCTCCCATAGTTGGTTATTTTTTATTTGGGGCAGTGGGCATGAATGGGGAGGGGAGGGTATTTTTCCCGACCTCAGGTCCCAACTGTCTTCACATTGTTAACTCCGAGTCCCCTTCTCCAATAAAACAAGCCAGTCAGGCGTGGTTATACCTTGTGATGTCCTTGAGTAATTTTTCTGCCAAAATACTTTGAAGTGGGCCCTGGCTGGGCAGCTTAGTTGGTTAGAGCATCATCCTGATGGACCAAGGTGGCAGGTTTGATCCCCGGTCAGGGCACATACAAGAATCAACCAATGGCCCTGTCCGGTTTGGCTCTGGATAGTGTCGGCCTGTGGACTGAAGGGCCCCAGGTTCAGTTCTAGTCAAGGGCACATGCCCAGGTTGTGGGCTCAATCCCCAGTAGGGGGCATGCAGGAGGCAGCAGATCAGTGATTCTCATCATTGATGTTTCTCCCTTTTCCTCTCTGAAATCAATAAAAATATATTTTAAAAATAAAAGAACATATCTTGTATACTAATAAAAGGGTAATATGCTAATTAGACCAGGAGACCTTACAGACAAAGCCATGGTGGCAGGGCCAAGGCAGAGGCGGTTAGGGGCGATCAGACCAGGAGGGGAGGGCATTTGGGGGTGATCAGGCCAGCGGGGGTGGGGGCACTTGGGGGCGAGCAGGCTGGCAGGCAGAGTGGTTTAGGGGTAATCAGGCAGGCAGGCAGGTGAGCAGTTAGGAGTCTGTAGTCCTGGATTGTGAGAGGGCTGTCTGACTTCCGGTTTAGGCCCAATCCCACATCAGGCCTAAACCGGCAGTCGGACATCCCCTGAGGGGTCCCAGATTGGAGAGGGTGCGGGCCGGGCTGAGGGACAATTACCACCCTTCCACACACACCCCCCACGAATTTCATGCACTGGGCCACTAGTGAATAAAGTGGAACAACAACATCTCTAAAAATCAATCATTAAATAAAACAAAAGTCAGTGGCTGTTCTCCAGGGGTCAACCTGGATGGAGAGAGGTGTGTCTGAATTGATGACAGGACCTGGGCCTTTTTCTAACACGTGGGTCTGTGAGCTTGCCTTGGTCCCACTGCTTTGCCTTGGTGCTCACTAGGTGGTGCTGTCACTCAGGGAACAGCTGAAAGGGAGCTTGGAGTCACCTCTACTCAGTGGCCAGGTTCAGACAAACTCTGGTGATTCCTATGCTGTCGGTTCTTCACACGCTTAATCTCAAAACCAGACGCCAGCTCCACCCAGAGAACACTATTCCACCCGAGAACCAAAACTGCTCCCATTGCAAGAGATGCTTTGGACTTGTTTTGGAGAGGTCAGATCTGTCAGCAGCTGTATGTTTCAGGTTTTGCTTTTTGTTTTTTATGTTTGTATTGATTTTAAGAGCAGAAGGGAGAGGGAGAGAGGGATAGGAACATCAATGATGAGTCCAGCTAGCATGGCTCAGTGGTTGAGCATCAACCTATAAACCAGGAGGTCCTGGTTCAATTCCCGATCAGGGCACATGCCCAGTTGCAGGCTTGATCCCCAGTAGGGGGAGTGGTGTGCAGAAGGCAGCCGATCAAAGATTCTCTCTTATCATAGATGTTTCCAGCTCTCTCCCTTCCTCTCTGAAATCAATAAAAATAAATTTAAAAAAATAACTTGCCCTGGCTGGTTTGGCTCATTGGATAGGGCATCAGCCTGTGGACTGGAAGGTCCCAGGTTCGATTCCGGTCAAGGGCATGTACCTTGGTTGCGGGCACATCCCCAGTGGGGGGTGTGCAGGAGGCAGCTGATCGATGTTTCTCTCTCATCGATGTTTCTGGCTCTCTGTCCCTCTCCTTTCCTCTCTGTGAAAAATCAATAAAATATATTTTTAAAAAAATAACTCACTGCTCTCAACTGGGCTTAAAGTAGTAGGTTTTGGTTACACTTGTCCATGGTCACACAAACTATTTCTAAAACCCTCTTGGACTGGGACTGCTTCTGGGGCAGGAGTAAAACTTCCTCTTTTGCTCCAAGAGTAGCTTTCTGGGCTAGGAACCGCTGAGGCCAGCAGCTGGCTGTACTTCCTGCTGCCTTGACTTTGCATAAATTGGCTTTCCCCTGGGAGTCCCCGCGGCCCCTCCCCACCTGGGTGGCAGCTTAGAAAGCCTATCCACAGGGATTCTGCATCTTTGGTGCTACTCTGCAGGTTCAGCTTCCTCCAGCCCTAAATCGGGAAGGGGTGCAACACAGCCCAGCTCTCCCAAAGCGCCCATCCCAGTGCAGGGCTGGGCGGGAAGAGGTTGGGCTGCAGGGACCCTGAGATCACCTTTGAGGAGGAGCTTGACAGGAGGGAGCCTCCGGGTACTGGGGTAGGAGGGGAGCACCTGGGCAGGGAGGTTGTGAATGACGGGCCAGTTCTGTTCAGCTGTTTCCCAGGGCAGCTCTAAGATGGACAAGTTTGGAAACAGAGGCCCTTATGGGGGACAGGAAAGACTTGAGGAAGTTGTTTTCCCTCAGGCCTTCTTCAAATGTCCTTGTGGGGATAAGGGCCGTTGGGCCTTGAGCTGACTGGACCTGCCAGGTCCTAAACCTGGATCCAGTCCTTTCCATTCCATGGCTCTCCTTGGCATCGGTGGTGTTTCATAGCCCACAGGCACCCACCCCCTGACGGCTGCCCTCTGAAGGAAGCGCCAAAGAGAAAGGGGTGGAGAAGGGGCACCCAGCAGCCTGCAGGTGTTCGGGCGGAGGCCAGGACTGGCTCGCACCCCAACCCTCCACCTGCAGCCCCAGCCCCTGGCAGGCAGGACCAGCTGGGGCCCTTCCAACAGGGGGCCTAGCCATGAGCACAAATTGATGGTTTCTCTTGAACTGAGCAACCCTCCCCGTGAGGGGACCCTTTTGTGGCGTTGGGGCCACCAGCCTCCCTCCTCCCTGGCTTCCTGTGCTCACTGGGAACCAAGGCGGGGCCACCCTGTAGCCCTCAGCAGTGGCTGGCAGTTTGCTTCCTGAACCCGGAGCCACCAGCCCGCCCTGGGGAGGGGCTGAGCCCGCCCTGCTTGAGAGGCCAGGGCTGCCCTCTGAAGGAAGCTCCAAAGAGAAAGCGCAGGAGAAGGAGGCACCCAGTCGTCGGCAGGTGTTCGGCTGAGGCCAGGACTGGCTCACACTCCAACCCTCCGCCTGCAGCCCCAGCCCCTTGCAGGCAAGGTAAGATGGGCCCTTCTCCTCCCCACCCTCCTCCAGCCCCGGCCCCACGGCCTTCTCCAGGCGGCAGCCCGCACTTCCCACTGCCCTAGAGAGGCCTCGCTGGGCTGCGATGTTCGGATCTCACCTTCGGGCCAGGGCTGGAATTATTCTCGGACCTGGGTCATAACCATGTCAGGGTGGCAGCGTGCCAGTGTGGGCTTGGGGTGAGGTGTGAACTGGGAAGGCAAATGGAGGTTGTGCGCAGCTCTGCCACCAAGCGGGGTGCTCTTCAGTGAGCCCCTTCTTACTCTTTACTGGGCCTCAATCTTCCCATCTGTAAGATGGGAGTGGGTTGAACAACATGGGCTCCGAGGGGCCTTACAGTAACCATGGTGATGAGGAGAAGGTCTGAGGTTTGCCTGGAACAACTCAGCACTCCGTGTCCCGCTGCTGCCGTGGTGCACTGGCCTGCGGGTTTGCTCTGCCCGCCCCCCCACACCTGCCCGGGGCACCGTGGGGCCTCTTCAACTTGGACCCAGGCAGCTACCAGGCCCAGCGCCTTGCCCACTTTGCTTCCTCCCCACCCACTGCAGAGCCACCGCAGCCATGGCGGGCATGAAGACGGCCACCGGGGACTACATCGACTCGTCCTGGGAGCTGCGGGTGTTTGTGGGAGAGGAGGATCCCGAGGCTGAGTCGGTCACCCTCCGGGTCACGGGGGAGTCGCACATCGGCGGGGTGCTCCTGAAGATCGTGGAGGAGATCAGTGAGTGCCCGGCCCCGCACTGCCCTCAGCGCCGCGGGTGACTCCCTGCGTCCCCTGGCACGTCCCCGCTGCGCAGCCCTCCACAGATAACAGTGTCACCGTGACTCAGGCAGCAGCTTAATCATTTGGTTCCAAAAAAGACATTTCCCCCACTTCCCCTCTCCCACTGTCTTCCCTCCCTCCCTCGCTCCCTCCCACTCCAGCCGGTTCTAAGCCCCCAAGGAGCAGGCCCGGTCACAGTCCTCCATTCCTCCACTTCTAGGGCCAGAAGGGGCCTCGCCTGGGCTGAGGGAGGGTCACACTGGGGGTCTGGGGGAGACCCGGCCCGGCTCTGCTCCCACCCCTCCTCCCCAGGCGGAAGCCCTCACAGGCTGGTGACGGCCCAGCCTGGGTGGGAAGGCCCTGCCCCCACAGGAAGTTACAGCAGAGCAGCCTGTGGTATCAGCCATCGAAAGGAGCAGGGCAGTGACATCCCATCACCTTTCCCTGCTGGGGTGCGCACTGCCCCTTCCTGGAGGGCGGGAGGCACACCCCGATAGCGATAGCCGGAGCTGGACAGCGGGCCGTGAGCGCCCAGCCGGGGCCGTGTGGCCTGCGGGAGGGGCGCCTGGGCCTCTTCAGACCCAGCCAGCCCACCACGTGCCTCCTGGGAGGGAGGTCAGCGGGACAGGCCGGGCCCCAGGACAGCTCGGCCCAAAGGCTGAGGTGGTGAGGGCGCTTCCAGAAGGCAGGGCCCAAGGAGGCTGTGGAAGCAAAAGCTGGGAACAGGGGGTCCCCCAGGAGAAGGCCACAGGCATGGCGGGGCGAGCCAGGGCTGAGCAGTGGAGGCTTGAAGGCCTCAGGGCAGAGCCCACGCTAAACAGGGAGACAGACAGACGGAAGCCACTCCTCCCCCTGCAGGGCTCCCCGGCAGGCCCCTCCGAGCCCCTGCAATGGGGACTTTGTGCCCACCCTCCTGTCCCCCTCATCCCCTAGCCCAGTGGTCGGCAAACTCCTTAGTCCACAGAGCCAAATAGCAACAGCACAACGATTGACATTTCTTTGGAGAGCCAGATTTTTTAAACTTAAACTTCTTCTAACGCCACTTCTTCAAAATAGACTCGCCCAGGCCGAGGTATTTTGTGGAAGAGCCACACTCAAGGGGCCAAAGAGCCGCATGTGGCTCGCGAGCCGCAGTTTGCCGACCACGGCCTAGTGCCTCACACACTCCTCGCGCTCCGCTGAGCTGGGCCCACGCCAGCCCCGGGCCTCCTGAGTGCCAGGCTCACAGGAGCCAGCGGGGGGGCCTGGGCCAGGGGCGGGGGGTCGCACCCAGCCTGGGAGGGGCTCACAGGAGCCAGCGGGGGGCCTGGGCCAGGGGGGGTCGCACCCAGCCTGGGAGGGGGTCACAGGAGCCAGCGGGGGGCCTGGGCCAGGGGGGTCGCACCCAGCCTGGGAGGGGCTCACAGGAGAAGCCGCCGCCTGCGTCCTGAGAGGGCCCAGCAGGGAGGAGGGAGGCCAGCGAGGTCAGGGCGCCTGGGCCAGGCGGGGCCTCCTGGAGCGCCACAGGCTGTGGAGATGGAGGCTACCAGGCAAGGGACTGTGGGGCGAGCGCTGACGTTAGGCAGGCCCCTGGGGGGGGGGGGCGGGGGCGGGGGCGGAGGCAGGGAGCCAGCCCCCTGTGTGGTCGGCACTGGCACTGAGGACAGACAGGAGGGCGGGTCGTGGAGGTGGGACTGACATGGATGAAGTGTGGTGTCTGAAGGTGAGAGGGAGGGGGCCCGGGCCGCACAGGAGAATCTTTGTCATCAGCCCCCAGGAGTGGCACAGCCTCTGGGGGTGAGGAGAGGCCCCCCATCTGTCCGTGTCAGACAGGCTGAGGTTAAGCTGAGTGCCTTGGGGGCGGGACTAGTCACCCCATTCCTAGACCCAGAGCCTGGCCCTGCCCTGGGCCTGGGCTGGGGGGGCACATCACCTGGGCCTGGGCTGGGGGTGCACATCGCCTGGGCCTGGGCTGGGGGTGCACATCGCCTGGGCCTGGGCTGGGGGGGCACATCGCCTGGGCTGGGCTGGGGGGGGGCACATCGCCTGGGCCTGGGCTGGGGGTGCACATCGCCTGGGCCTGGGCTGGGGGGGCACATCGCCTGGGCCTGGGCTGGGGGGGCACATCGCCTGGGCCTGGGCTGGGGGGGCACATCGCCTGGGCCTGGGCTGGGGGGGCACATCGCCTGGGCCTGGGCTGGGGGGGCACATCGCCTGGGCCTGGGCTGGGGGGGCACATCGCCTGGGCCTGGGCTGGGGGTGCACATCTCCTGGGCCTGGGCTGGGGGGGCACATCGCCTGGGCCTGGGCTGGGGGTGCACATCGCCTGGGCCTGGGCTGGGGGGCACATCGCCTCAGGCCTCTGAATGCCAGGCCGTGCCCAGCGCTGGGGCAGGCCCTCCAGGCTGACGTGCACCCGCCCCTGCTTCCCGGGCCGCAGATCGCAAGCAGGACTGGTCAGACCACGCCATTTGGTGGGAGCAGAAAAGGCAGTGGCTGCTGCAGACGCACTGGACGCTGGATAAGTACGGGATCCTGGCCGACGCCCGCCTCTTCTTCGGGCCCCAGCACCGGCCCATCCTCCTGCGGCTGCCCAATCGCCGAGCTCTGCGCCTGCGAGCCAGCTTCTCCCAGCCCCTCTTCCAGGCTGTGGCTGCCATCTGCCGCCTCCTCAGTGAGTCTCCGGTGCCCCCCCCCCCCCCACACCCAGCCCGTCCCCCTGCAAGGGTCCTGCAAGGGGCTGGTCCCCTCCCTTTACAGGCCCAGCCTCTTCATGTTGTCCTTGCCACTCTGGTCCCCATCCTGTCTGCAGGGCTGGCCTGCCCCAAAGTGCCCATGTGGGGAGAGGGGCAGGAGGCCACGGGGCGGGCCCTGCTCCCCGCTGAGGCCCCAGCTCCCGCAGGTATCCGGCACCCTGAAGAGCTGTCTCTGCTCCGGGCCCCTGAGAAGAAGGAGAAGAAGAAGAAGGAAAAGGAGCCGGAGGAGGAGGTGTATGACTTGACCAAGGTCGTCCTGGCTGGGGGTGAGCACTGACTGGGTGGGTCAGGGCCGGGGGGCAGGGAGCAGGCCCAGGAGGCCCAGGATGGGGGGCCGGGCCTGGTTGACCCCCACCTGCCCTCCAGGCATGGCACCTGCGTTGTTCCGAGGGATGCCAGCCCACTTCTCAGACAGCGCCCAGACGGAGGCCTGCTACCACATGCTGAGCCGGCCTCAGCCGCCGCCCGACCCCCTCCTGCTGCAGCGCCTGCCTCGGCCCAGCTCCCTGCTGGACAAGACCCAGCTGCACAGCAGGTGCCCTGCCTGCCCGCTGCTCCTGGGCCACGTCCCTGTGGTGCCCCCCGCTCCCAGGGCTCACACCCTCTGTCCTGCTCACCCCAGATCCAGGCCTCCTGTTTCCAGGCCTTTCCTATGTGTGTGCGCTCGCCCCCAGCACCCCGCCCAGCCCCCACCCGCCCCAGTGCTGTCGGGGCTCAGCCCTGACCCCTGCCTTGCCGCCAGGTGGCTGGACTCGTCGAGGTGCCTCATGCAGCAGGGCATCAAGGCCGGGGACACGCTCTGGCTGCGCTTCAAGTACTACAGCTTCTTCGACCTGGACCCCAAGGTGGGCCGGGGCTGGGGAGCGGGGGCTGGGTCCGTGAGACCTGGGGACCTGGGTTCAGGGGTCTCAGAGGCTTGTCAGGGTCTGTGTCTCTGTCCATTTGTCCATCCATCACCCGTTCATGAACTCTGGGCCTGGGCGGATGCTGAGGGCGTCGGGGAGATAGTGACCCCACATCCGTGTAGACAGTGGTGCGTGCGCCTGGGAAGCCTGCTTGGGCTCGGGAAGGCCTCCTGGAGGAGGCAGCGCTGCGGCCGGGCCAGGGTGCCTGTCTCCCTCCCGGCCTCCTGGCGCCACTGGCCACCCCAGGCGCCATGCGTCCCGCTCGGAGGCCCCCAGGCACCCCCTCCGCCCACTTCTCTGTCCCCTTCACTGAGGAACTTCTAACCACGGCCACTGCCTGCAGAGCCTTGGGGTTGCGTGTCCCTTCTCCCCGGAATCCTGTCTCCTGTTTCCCAGCCTTTCCTGGGTGCTCGCTGGTCCCCTTCTCCTCAGCCAAACCTGTCCTGGTGTCTGCCCCCTCCTCTCTGGAGAGCACGCCTGCCGAGGTGGCCTGCCTCTGTCTGTCTGTCTGTCTGTCTGTCTGTCTGTCTGTCTGTCTGTCGGTCCGCTGCTCACCTCCTGCCCATGTGTTTCTCAGCCACTCGTGACCCCCACGCGCCGTGTCTCTCACTGCCCTGCTGGCTCCTCAGCGACCCGTCCCTCCTCCGTGGCCGCTGGGAGGTGGTGAGCCCCGGGCTCCATCCCTGCCTCCCCCTCTCCACCCCTTCTCCCAGGAATCCCCACTCTTATGGATCTAAGTATCATCTGCGTGCTCTTTATAGCCACCCCCCCTTTATAATCTCCAGCCCAGACATCTCTCCCCCAAGCTGTAGACTCACGTGTCCAAGTGGCCACCTCCGCTCAGGTACCTGAACAGGCCCCTCCGGCCCCTGCGGGCAGCCGACTCTGGTGCTGTGCCTCTTCCACCCCTTACGATGCTGGGTCCCTCCCTCCCCTCCCACCGTCCCTCAAGGTGTCCTGCTGACCCTCCCTCGGACTGAAACCCAAGCCACGCGCTCTTCTCCTGTCTCTTTGTCCAGCCATCAGCCTCTCCGGCCTCCCAGGGCCTCCCACCTCCTCGCAGCTCAGGATTGAACCCTGGCCAACACTCATTAGGTCACGTCACGCCTGGGACCTGGGACCGGCCAAAGGCTGCTGCGGCTGCCTCTGGTCCCAGCTGCCATTCCCTGAGGCCCAGCCTGATCTGGCCCTGCCCACCGCGACCTCCATGACCCTCCCCCCCTCCCCAGCCCCTCCCCCACCCAGTCCCTTCCACCCTCACCACCTCCTTTCCCCCAGCCCCTTCCGCCCCTGGGGACTTGCTTGTCCCCTTCTCTGGCCTTTCCCGCCCTCTTGGACTGAGTAATTTTATATCCCACTTTATCTCTATTATATTAGCTGATTAGCTATGCTTTTTTTTTTCTTTCAGCCATTGCTTTAGGGATTATAGCACAGATACCATATTTAAAAAATATTTTTGCCCAGCTGTGGTGGCTCAGTGGATTGAGCATTGTCCCATGGACCAAGAGGTCCTGGGTTCAATTCCCAATCAGGGTACATGCCTGGGTTGTGGGCTCGATCCCCAGTGTGGGGTGTGCAGGAGGCAACCAATCCATGGGTCTCTCTCATCATTGATATTTCTATCTCTCTCCCCCTCTCCCTTCCTCTCTGAAATCAATAAAAAATATTTTTAAAAAATTTTATTGATTGTAGAGAGGAAGGGAAAGGGAGAGAGAGGTAGAAACATCGATGATGAGAGAGAATCATGGATCAGCTGCCTCCTGCAGGCCCCACACTGGGGATCAAGCCCACAACCCGGGTATGTGCCCTGGACCAGAATCAAACCCGGGACCCTTCAGTCTGCAGGCCAAGGCTCTCTCCACTGAGCCACACCAGCTGGGACTAGCACACATCAGCTATTACCATCTAGTAATAGTACCGCTTCTCACAGGGTCTGAGAACCTCACAGCAGGGTACTTCCCTTCCCTCCTGGCATCGCACACCTCCCTTCTCCACATGCCAAAGCCCACACCCCCTGTCAGACTTGTTGCTGTGATTGTGAGGATGGGGCCCACTGAGAAATCACTCACACATGTCATATCACTTGTCCATTTGAAGTGTACAAGTCAATGGCTTTCAGTCTGTTCACGGAGTTGTGCCGCCATCACGATCCACGTTCGAACATTTCCTCGCCCCGGCGCGCTATCCAGTGAGCCAACAGGGCAGCCCTTTAAGTATTTATACAACTTGTTTGGGGAAGAAGTTAAGATGTCTGGAAGCAGTTTGACCCTTCCAAGGCTTGAATATTAATGACAGGACCAGAGCAGCCTTCAAGCCAGAGCTAACTTTTTTTTTTTTATATATTTTATTGATTTTTTACAGAGAGGAAGGGAGAGGGTTAGAGAGCTAGAAACATCGATGAGAGAGAAACATCCATCAGCTGCCTCCTGCACACCTCCTACTGGGGATGTGCCCGCAACCAAGGTACAAGCCCTTGACCGGAATCGAACCTGGGACCCTTCAGTCCCCAGGCCGACGCTCTATCCACTGAGCCAAACCAGTTAGGGCGAGCCAGGGCTAACTTACCCCCGCAAAGGGAACGGCCTCTGAGTATCTGCCGAGCCATGGATGCCGCGTTCTCCGCCCTGGCTGTTAGGAATGGGGATGTGCCCGCCCTGCGTGGGGCTCGCAAATGTTCCACCTGCTGCTTCCAGAGGTTTCTTCCACCAGCCGCGGGTCATTTCCTCACACACATACGCTCCTCAGTTCTCAGCTATGGCTCCTCAACTCAGGGGTGACGCTGAGCTGCGTGTGGGGTCCTCCTCCCCGAGCCGCAGCCTAGAAACTCTCTCCAGGAGGTGAGGTCGGGGGGGGGGGGGGGGGGGGGTGGGGGGGGGCGATCGTCGGAGTCACCTTGTTTCCCCTTTTCAGGGATTGCTGTTCCATGTGGTCTGTTGCCTGATATCTAAAATCCACTTGGTTTTTGTTGTTCTTTCTGTGTGTGTTTTAAATTAAGTTTTTGTTAACGTAATATATGATGGCTTAAAGAGTTAAATAGTCCTGGTAGGTTTGTAAAACAACAACAGCTTTAGCTGGTTTGGCTCGGTGGATAGAGCGTCAGCCTGCAGACTGAAGGGTCCCCAGTTTGATTCTGGTCAAGGGCACATGCCTGGGTTGCGGGCTCGATCCCCAGCAGGGGGCGTGCAGGAGGCAGCCGATCAATGATTCTGTCTCATCATTGTTTCTGTCTCCCTCTCCCTTCCTCTCTGACATCAATAAAAGTATATTTTTAAAAAAAGAACACGGATGCTATGACATTTCATATGTCTTTTGGTGAACATAGGTACACATTTCTTTAAGAAATGGGGAAGTTAACTCTTTAAAAAAAGTTATATATTGATTGATTTTAGAGAGAGAGGGAATTGTGCCACTTATTGATGCATTCATTGGTAGCCTCTTGTATGAGCCCTGACCGGGGATTGAACCTGCAACCTTGGTGGATCAGGACGATGCTCTAACCAACTGAGCTCCCCGGCCAGGGCCAGATACACATTTCTGCAGGGCTTGCACCCAGAGCGGAATTGCTTGGTCCCAGGGCAGACACTGTGGTAGGTAACTGTGAGACAGCTTTCCAAAGTGGTTGTACCAGCTGACACCCCTCAGCAGGGAAGTTCCACAGCCTCACCCGCGCGTGGCGTTTCCCATCTTCTTCACTGTGGCCATTCTGGTAGGTGTGTAAAGGTTCCTCGTATTGTTTTTTATTTACATGTTTTTTTAAAAACAGCTTTACTGAGATATAATTCACATACCATAAAAGGCACTCATTGTAAGCATTCAGTTTGTATAGTAAATGTATACAGTTGTGCAACTGTCACCACAGTCCAATTTTAGCACATTTCCGTCACCCCAGAAGGTTCTCTAGTGCCCACCAGTAGCCATTCCTCCCCCCACACCTGACCCCAAACAACCAGTGATGTGCTATTTATGTGGCTTTAATTTACATTTCCCTGAGGACTAGTCAAGCTGAGCCCTTTTTCATTTGGCTATTAGCCACTTGGAAATCCTCTTCTGTGAAGTTTCTGTTCAAGTTTTTCCCCCCCAATTTTTATATTGACTTGCCTGTCCTTTTTTTTTTTTTTTTAAATATATTTTATTGATATTTTACAGAGAGGAAGGGAGAGGGATAGAGAGCTAGAAACATCGATCATTTTTTTAAAAATATATTTTATTGATTTTTTACAGAGAGGAAGGGAGAGGGATAGAGAGTTAGAAACATCAATGAGAGAGAAACATCGATCAGCTGCCTCCTGCACGCCCCCTACTGGGGATGTGCCCGCAACCAAGGTACATGCCCTTGACCGGAATCGAACCTGGGACCCTTCAGTCCGCAGGCCGACCCTCTATCCACTGAGCCAAACCGGTTTCGGCTGCCTGTCCTTTTCATACTGCTTGTAGATCTTTGTGTATTTGGTATATGAGCACCTTGTCAGATAAATATGTTGTGAATATATTTTTCCACTCTGTGCTTTGCCTTTTCATTCTCTTAATGGTTAATTTTATATATGTGCTGCCAAAGCAAGCACATTAATGGCTTATTTTGGTAAAGTTCCTAATTTTAATATACTCTGATTTATATTTCTTTTTTTTTTAATTGATATTTTACAGAGAGGAAGGGAGAGGGATAGAGAGCTAGAAACATAGATGAGAGAGAAACATCGATCAGCTGCCTCCCGCACACCTCCCACTGGAGATGTGCCCGCAACCAAGGTACATGCCCTTGACCAGAATCGAACCCGGGACCCTTCAGTCCGCAGGCCGACGCTCTGTCCACTGAGCCAAACCGGTTTCGGCTGATTTATATTTCTTGTACAATCAACATCTTTTTTATTTTTTTTTAAAATATATTTTATTGATTTTTTACAGAGAGGAAGGGAGAGGAATAGAGAGTTAGAAACATCAATGAGAGAGAAACATCGACCAGCTGCCTCCTGCACGCCCCCTACTGGGGATGTGCCCGCAACCAAGTTACGTGCCCTTGACCGGAATCGAACCCGGGACCTTCCAGTCCGCAGGCCGACGCTCTATCCACTGAGCCAAACCGGTTAGGGCTTAACATATTTTTTAATGTTTTTATTTATTTTGTAGAGAGAAAGGCAGGAAGAGGGAGAGGGAGAGGGAGAGAGAGAGAGAGAGAGAGAGAGAGAGAGAGAGAGAGAGAGAGGAACATCAATGAGAAACATTGATCAGCTGCCTCTTGCACACCTCCCACCGGGGGCATGACTGAGCCAACCCTTGGCAGCTGTTTTCTTTTCTTTCTTTCTTTCTTTCTTTCTTTCTTTCTTTCTTTCTTTCTTTTTTTTTTTTTTGCAGCTGTTTTGTTATAGCTTTTATCACGCTCTTGGATCACTTCACCTATTTATTGATTGGTTTACCCGGTCCCCCTTCTGCCCTCAGCAGCATGTGGGGTGCACAACAGACATCCGTACAAAAAAGCTGCGAGGGAAAAGGTGCCAGTAACCCGGGCCGATGGGGCAGGCAGGCTGTAAGGCTGGGGTGGGATCGGCTGCCCACGTGGGGCCGCTCAACGAGCTGCCACAGCACCCAGGGCAGGGCCGAGGGCTGAGGCTCCCAGGGGCTGGGCACAGGGTGCTCAGGGCACTTGACACCTGACCAACCCAGCCCCCCTGTACCCCCCCCCCCCCGCCCGTGGCTGCAGACAGACCCGGTGCGGCTGACCCAGCTGTACGAGCAGGCGCGGTGGGACCTGCTGCTGGAGGAGATTGACTGCACCGAGGAGGAGATGATGGTGTTCGCAGCCCTGCAGGTGCCAGGCGGCCGGGGCCCGGGGGGGCGGGGGGCGGGCAGGGGTGCCGGGCAGGCCCGGGGCAGGAAGGGTCCTCCAGAGTGGGGCCCCATCTCCAGGGAAGCCCCGCTCAGGGCCGGGTTGGGTGAGTGGGCTGCCCCCTGAGCCCGCCTGGCCATGTGCCCACCCAGTACCACATCAACAAGCTGTCGCAGAGCGGGGAGGTGAGCGAGCCTGCGGGCGCGGACCCGGGGCTGGACGACCTGGATGCAGCCCTGAGCAACCTGGAGGTGAAGCTGGAGGGCTCGGCGCGCGCCGATGTGCTGGTGAGGAGGGGCTCGGTCAGCGGGCGGGGTGCAGGGGTGGGCAAACTTTTTGACTCGAGGGCCACCATGGGTTCTTAAACTGGACCGGAGGGCCGGAACAAAAGCATGGATGGAGTGTTTGTGTGAACTAATATAAATTCAAAGTAAAGGAGCGGAGGGGAGAGCAAGAGAACCCTCCGCTCTTTCGGCTCCGCAGGCCGGATAGAACAGCCGAACGGGCCGGATCCGGCCCGCGGGCCATAGTTTGCCCATGGCTGGGTCAGGGTCAAGCCCGAGCCAGGCCCTCTGACCCCTCTCCTCCCCAGGACAGCCTCACCGCCATCCCGGAACTGAAGGACCATCTGCGCATCTTGCGGTGAGTGGGGGGCGGAGTTGGCAGCCCTGGGGGGGGGGGCGTGTGCAAAGAGGAGGAAGGTGGCCTGTGACCTCCCGCCTCTCCCTCAGGCCCCGGAAGCTGACCCTGAAAGGGTACCGCCAGCACTGGGTGGTGTTTAAGGAGACCACGCTGTCCTACTACAAGAGCCAGGACGAAGCCCCGGGGGACCCCATTCAGCAGCTCAACCTCAAGGGTGAGCGAGGGGCTGGCCAGGGGGATGCATCGCCCGCTTCCTCCGAGGGCCGAGGGCCGGGAGGACGCCTGTGCTCAGGCCGCTGTGCCTCTGGCATCGGCGCCGGCGCCTCTCCGGCCGGGGTCCCCCCTCCGGCCTCTAACCCGCCCCTCTTCTCCCTCCAGGCTGTGAGGTGGTCCCTGATGTCAACGTCTCCGGCCAGAAATTCTGCATCAAACTCCTGGTGCCCTCCCCCGAGGGCATGA
Organism: Plecotus auritus; assembly: GCF_963455305.1. Lineage (NCBI taxonomy): Eukaryota > Metazoa > Chordata > Mammalia > Chiroptera > Vespertilionidae > Plecotus > Plecotus auritus. Next base: position 151,462,851 of record NC_137783.1, on the reverse strand, counting down.
GCGAGCTCTACCTGCGGTGCCAGGATGTGAGGGCTGGCAGGGCCCGGGGCCGGCTGAGGCGGGCGCGGGGCAGGGACTGACCCAGAGCCGGGCCAGGCCTGACCAGCGCCCCTGCCTCCCCAGGAGCAGCAGTACGCCCACTGGATGGCCGGCTGCCGACTGGCCTCCAAGGGCCGCACCATGGCGGACAGCAGCTACGCCAGCGAGGTGCAGGCCATCCTGGCCTTCCTCAGCCTGCAGCGGACAGGAAGCGGGGGCCCGGGCAGCCAACCCCAGGGCCCGGACGCCTCCACGGAGGGCCTCAACCCTTACGGCCTTGTTGCCCCCCGCTTCCAGCGCAAGTTCAAGGCCAAACAGGTGCCAGAGGGCATGGGTGGTGGGACTGTCCACAGCGCTGACCTGGCCACCTCGGCCCCTGGACCTCCAGAGCTTCCCCTGGAAAGCCATGTGCTCACTCATTCCTTCCCCCCCGTGTCCCTGAGACAGTGTGCTGGTCCCCTCCCAGAGGAGGGGGGCACGGTCCAGCTGCCCACGTCCACCTCCGGGCCTGGCTCAGCTCAGAGGTGATGAGTGGTGAGAGGGTGCACTCTGGGGGCCCACAGTGGGCCCTGCCCCTGCCCTAGCTCAGCTGATGGGGACAGGCAGGGGGCCGCTGGGACTTTGGGGGCCCCTCACCAGTGTGGTCCCACAGCTCACCCCCCGGATCCTGGAAGCCCACCAGAACGTGGCCCAACTCTCCCTGTCCGAGGCCCAGCTGCGCTTCATCCAGGCCTGGCAGTCCCTACCTGACTTTGGTATCTCCTACGTCACAGTCAAGTAAGAGCCCCAGCCGGTCCTCTCCCCCCTCCCCTCCCCCTCCCTTCCTGGTCTCTGTGGGCAGAGCTTACTGAGGGCACCCCGTGCGCCCCACCCATCCTGCACCCCCACAGCAAACAGAGAGAGAGAGAGATCAGGCCAGGAGAATAGAGACCAACTCCGTCCTGGCTCTGCCCCGGACCCTTCTCTCTCCCGACCTCTGGGAGCTGGTCTGTGGGACGGGGCCAACGTGGCTGCTGGGACAGGGGGTGCCCCCCTGCCCATTTTCCAAGCCTGTGAAGATATGATCGAGGCAACAGAAGATACAACAAAGTTACTTATGTAAAAATATATTTTTTATTGATTTCAGAGAAGAAGGGAGGAGAGAGAGAAACATCAATGATGAGAGAGAATCATTGATCGGCTGCCTCCTGCACGCCTCCTACTGGGGATGAAGCCCAAAACCAGGGTATATGCCCTGACTGGGAATCGAACTGTGACTTCCTGGTTCATAGTTTGAAGCTCAACCACTGAGCCACGCCAGCCGGGCAAAGAAAGTTATTTAAAGGCATAGACCAGTGGTTCTCAACCTTCCTAATGCCGCGACCCTTTAATACAGTTCCTCATGTTGTGGTGACCCCCAACCATAAAATTATTTTCGTTGCTACTTCATAACTGTAATTATGCTACTGTTATGAATCGTCATGTAAATATCTGTGTTTTCCGATGGTCTTAGGCTCTACAGCAGCGGTTCTCAACCTGTGGGTCATGACGATTCATAACAGTAGCAAAATTAGTTATGAACTAGCAACAAAAATAATTTTATGGTTGGGGGTCACCACCACATGAGGAACCGTATTAACGGGTCACGGCATTAGGAAGGTTGAGAACCACTGGCACAGGCTATTTGCTGGCGCCGCCAGATGTTACTATAATTATTACACTGGTTAACGCCCACTTTCTAGATGAGGAACTCGAGGCCCAGAGAACCTCAATGACTTCCCTGCACAACCCACTCCTGAGCTCTGCACCGGGCTGTCTGGGCAGGCTCTGGGCCGCGGGGTGGGGCCCTTGCTCACACTCTGTCCTCCTGGGGACCAGGTTCAAGGGCAGCAGGAAGGATGAGATCCTGGGCATTGCCAACAACCGGCTGATCCGCATCGACTTGGCCGTGGGCGACGTGGTCAAGACCTGGCGCTTCAGCAACATGCGCCAGTGGAATGTCAACTGGGACATCCGGCAGGTGGGCCTGCGTGAGGGGAGGGGGGACGCCGGGCCGGACCCAGCCAGGGCAGGGCCGGGGTGCCCCCTGTCCCACCCCCAGCAGCCCCACTGACTGCCCGCCCTGCAGGTGGCCATCGAGTTTGACGAACACATCAACGTGGCTTTCAGCTGCGTGTCCGCCAGCTGCCGCATTGTGCACGAGTACATAGGGGGCTACATTTTCCTGTCAACGCGGGAGCGGGCCCGAGGGGAGGAGCTGGATGAGGACCTCTTCCTGCAGCTCACAGGCGGCCACGAGGCCTTCTGAGGCCCGTCTCACTGCCCTGTACCACTCACCACCCGCCACGGCCACTCCTAAGCCCACACTCACTGGGACTCACTGCCCACACCCTCTCCACGCACCGAGCTGGGCACATTCGCACTGTCACCGGCTTTGTGCAGACCAGGGACCCGGCTGGGCCAGACGCTGCCATGCCCCCGCTGGGGAGGGCGGTCCTGAGCTCTGCAGCACCACCCTCCCTCCTCTGAGTGGCCGAGGGCAGCACCCTGGCCTAGGGGTAGTCCCTGAGCCCACAGGAAGACCAGCTGTAGCCACAGGATGGTAACTGATGGCTTCAAACTGGAAGGGTTTTGTTTTTCTCCTTTTACATTTCCTTTTATAATAAATATTTTATTGCTGGATCATCCTTCTTCCTCTGGAGCTGTGCTGGGGGCCACTCTGACACTCTGTCTCTTCATCACCAGCCAAGGAGAGGGGTTTTCCTGAGATAGAGAGAGGACTTGGTTAGGGAAAGGAAAACCTAAGTCAGCCAGGGGTTGGCAGAGGACACAGGCTTCAGACACAAAGAAGAGAGCGGAGTGGAGGTTCTCACGGGTAGGCCGTAGCTGCAGGGCCTCCTTGAAGTACTTGGGAAGCAGGAAGCCATCAGCATTTCCTGGAGTCAGGATCACCCCGTTCGCAGAGCGGAAGAAGGGGATTCCGTCTGCAGGCAGAGCCAGAGCTGTGACGCAGGCCCTCTCTGAAGGCCCAGGGCAGCCCTGCTACCCCCACACGCACCTGCCAGGGCCAGGGGCCCATTGACGAACACGGCCACTTGGCAGTTTGGCCGCATGCCTGCGGAGACAACTGGAGCTGGGGCCTGGGGCATCTGGGATTGCAGTGATCAAACATGGGCAGGCTGGGGTCCTGGACTCAGTGAGGAAAAGGGGTGCTGCTGCATACAGGGTATCGGGGGGGGCTTTGGACTTTTGGAGGGACCTGGGAGGAGAGTGGGTGGGAGTAGCTGGGGGCGGGGATACTGACCACTGATGACACCAGGGTCCCCAGGCAGTCCTGTGGCCAAGTGGATGTGTGTCCTTCCGCGGCAGGACAGGCCCCTGAGCCGGATGGAGGGCCAGTGCTGCCAGAATGTGCCATGGACCAGCATCAGGGGCAGGTCCTGCGGGGTCTCCAGGGGCATCAGCTCCAACTCAGGTACCTGGCACGGGTGGGGGGATGGACAGCAGTGAGACCCCCTCACAGGCAAGGGTCCCACCTGGCTCTCCCACTTGTCCCATTAGCCCCACCTGCAGGGAGTGACCCTGATTGGCCCGGATGAGAGGGCCGGTGCTGGGGTCCCCTGGCTGCAGGGCGAACCGCTGCTTCCCATTGGTGTCCACCACGCGCTGCACATCTTCCGCTGAGAAGCTGCGGAACTGGGGCAGCTGCAGGAGGGCGCGCAGGGGCACGAAGCCGCCTGCGGGCAGATGGGGAGCTCAGGAGTTGAACTTGCTCAGGCTTAAGCCAGAGCTCACAGGGCAGACACACAACCAGAGCACAGCCTGGGCTGGGGATCACAGGGTTCAAGGGAACAGGATCTGCCTCATTGGGTCACAAAGATAAAGTGACCCTGTCCTGGCTGGTGTGGCTCAGTGGAGAGAGCTTCTGCCTGCAGACTGAAGGGTCCTGGGTTCAATTCCCGTCAAGGGCACATGCTCAGGTTGCAGGCTCGACCCCCAGTGGGGGGCGTGCAGGAGGCAGCCGATCAATGATTCTCTCTCATCATGGATGTTTCTATCTCTCTCTCCCTTCCTCTCTGAAATCAATAAAACATATTAAAAAAAAGATAAAGTGACTTTTTTAGTACAGTACTTGACTCAAAGTGGATACTCAATAAGCCTCATTTGCACCCCCAACCCTTCCCCCCACCCGCCCACTTTTGAGATGTTTTTGGATCACAGGCCTGGCCAAAAGAGAGGCTCCTCCCCCAGTTTGCACCAGAAATGGTATTGGGCTCTGGGTCTTCCCTGTGAATGGAAGGATGCGGCCTGTATGCCATCCCCATGGGGCTGTGGAGGGAGCCCTGGGGGAGAGCAGTCAGACAGGCTCCCACTGCTCCCTGGGCTGGAGCCTTCTCTACCGCAGCCTCCAAGACCCTCACTTACCAGCCCCCAGGGGAAGCCCCAGCTTCAGGGCCCCATGGCGCAGGGCATAGGACAGAGCCTTGGACAGCTGCACATCTCGGTCCTGTAAGAGTTCAGAGGTGGGTCCTGGTCCCCGTGGTGACCCTGTCCTGCTGCCCGCGGGAACTCTGAGTGACCTGCCCCAGGGGGGGGGGACCAGAGGAAGAGGAGTCCCTGTGCTCTCCAGAGAACAGTATGACCCCCCAGCCCCCAGGCCCACCCACCGGCATTTCCCAGGGAGCCAGGGCTCAGATCCCTTACCTCCCCCTTCCACCGTGGGGATGGGGAGTGAGGTGGGAGGGGCGCACCTGTTCCCGGGGTCTGCGAGCCCTTCCACCTCTGGGCCCTGCTGCTTCCAGCTTCCTCTCTCCAGAGTTCATGGCCAAAACCTGGGGGCGCAGTGGCAAGTGGGGACTGTTACGGACCTCCCATGACTCCAACCCGCCCAGAAAGCCACAGCCTCAGGATGGGAGAGCTGGGACCCGCGGGGACATTCAGCGCATGGAATTCACTTCCCACCCCAACCCCCTGGTGCACGTAGGACACTGAGGCCCCCCAGGCAAGACTTGCCCAAGGTCACACTGTCAGCCGCGGGGCCACGTGAGCCCCGCGCTCCAGGCTCGCGTGTCAGGCTCGGACCCGAGGAGGCGGGGCCGGCAGCCCGGATCCTGGGGCGGAAGATCCGGGAGGGTCAGACCGACGAGCGAGAGCTCACTGACTCCCAAGGCGGAGCGGCCGCACCGCGGGATCCGGCCCCGAAGCTGGCCAATGAGAAGCCGGGGCAGGAGGGGCGGGCACTTCCGCTCGGGGAAAGGGGCGGGGACTGCGGGCTGAATTGGCGGTGAGTCCCGCTGGAGGCTGGAGCCTCTGCACCCTGGGAGGGGTTCCTGAGCCCTGGGTTTGGGAGACGTGGACATTAGGGGGTGACTGGACCCAGGGCCACGGGTGGTAGGGGTGCCCGGGAGTCCCTGGGATGTCTGGCAGCTGGAGCCTCGGGCGCCTGCTGGATGATAAGACCCTTGACTGCCCAGGGGGGTGCAAAAGGGCTTGGGGAGGGGGTCCTCAGTAGGTCTGTGGGTGGCTCTAGGTCCCCCAAGGTGACAGGCCTGTCTGTGACCGTCCCCAGAGCTGCCCTGTCCAGACCATGGACCCCGAGGTGTCTCTGCTGCTGCAGTGCCCCCCGGGCGGGCTGCCCGAGGATCAAGTTCGGGCTGAGCTGAGCCCAGCCTACGACCGTCGCCCACTGCCAGGAGGGGACAAAGCCATCGCTGCTGCCTGGGAGAGCCGGCTCCAGGCCCAGCCCTGGCTGTTTGATGCTCCCAAGTTCCGCCTGCACTCGGCGTCCCTGGCGCCCGCTGGCTCGCAGGGGCCACAGCTGCTCCTGCACCTGGGCCTTACTTCCTACCGAGACTTCCTGGGCACCAACTGGGCCAGCTCAGCTGCCTGGCTGCGACAGCAGGGGGCTGCCGACTGGGGTAACAAGCAAGCTTACCTGGCAGACCCCCTGGGGGTGGGTGCCGCCCTGGCCACCGCCGATGACTTTCTTGTCTTCCTGCGCCGCTCTCGGCGGGTGGCTGAAGCCCCGGGGCTGGTGGACGTGCCTGGTGGGCACCCTGAGCCTCAGGTGAGATGCCAGGCTGGGTGCAAAGGCACCAAGACCCAGACAGCTCAGCGTTGTTTTCCTCATCCCTCAGAGGAGGAATTGGCCGGGTACTTGTGAAAGTCTCTGCTCCAGGCCACTCCTCAGCCTCCTCGCTGACCCCTTCCCCAGACCTGTGAGAAGCTAGGGAAGGGGGGCTAGGACCCAGCGGGCCCTCTGGTTGTCCATCTGGAAAAGGAGGGCCTGGGTCAGGGGACCACCAGCACTCTTCCACTGTACACAACAGGCCCTCGGGGCCGGCGAGTCTGGGGGGAGGCAGGGCTGGAAGAGGTGGGGGCAGGAGCTGAGCCTCCCCTCTCCCAGGCCCTGTGCCCTGGCGACAGCCCCCTGCACAAGGACCTCCCGGGGCAGCTGGTGGTGCACGAGCTCTTCTCCAGTGTCCTCCAGGAGATAAGTGATGAGGTGAGTGAGGGTGGCCAGGACGGGGTGGGGGCTGGGAGGGAGGTGGTAGATAGAACATGCCAGAATTAACCTTGGTCTGGGCTGGTGGGCGTGTCTGCAGGCATGAGACGCTGAGGGAAGAACTTGGCTCGTGGAGTGGAAGCCTAGCCCTCATTCCTGTGCCCCTCAAATTCTTTCTCTTTACAATGTGAACACTGTAAAGGTCTTGCCTACTCCACCGAGGTTTGTTGAAAAGAGAAGTAACTGGAAGCTGATTTATCGATTTTCCTTGGGTGGCTCTGGGCAAATTATTTAATCTCTGGTCTGGTTTTCCCATCTGTAAAGTGAACATGCCCAAGATCCAACATCCAGCATTCTGGGCAGCTGAGCTACAAACTGTAAAATGCTATACAAGGGTAATGCATGCGCTGTCTCCACGGAGAGGGGCAGGGCTGTGGGCAGTGAGCACTGACAGGTGGGACCCTGGCCCCAGGTGAACCTGCCACTGCTCACCCTGAGCCAACCGCTGTTACTGGGCATCGCACGCAATGAGACCAGTGCGGGCAGGGCCAGTGCCGAGTTCTACGTCCAGTGAGTGAGCTCTGGGGGACAGGGTCCTGGGTCCTGGGGCAGGTGGTGTGGGAGGAGGGGCATGGCTGAGGCAGCTGGGGCGCCACAGGGGCCCTCCTGGGACTGGGCACCCACTGGGCCATCCTCATGTCTTACCCAGGTGCAGCCTGACTTCTGAGCAGGTGAGGAAGCACTACATGAGTGGGGGACCTGAGGCCCATGAGTCCACGGGAATTATCTTTGTGGAGACACAGGTGCGAGGTGGCAAAGTCTGGCTTGGACTAGGAGCTGGGGTTGGGACTTGCAGAGGCCTGGTGATGCATGTCTGTGGGGGCAGGAGGAGGTCAGACGGAGCTCCCAAATCTCTCAGAGCTTTTCTCCAGAGCCACAAGGCCTCACTGGGGATGCCCGAAGCCCAAGGGAGGGGCCAGGGACCTGTTCAGCCTCTTGACATGTCTCAGTAGGGACTGTACGGTGCCGAGGGCTCTGAGGCTCAGGGACTCTGGGCACAGCTCCTGCAACAGCCCTGAGAGCTACATGTCTGCATCTCTGTCTCCCCACAGAGGGTGAGGAGGTTGCAGGAGACTGAAATGTGGGCCGAGCTCTGCCCCTCCGCCAAAGGCGCCATCTTCCTCTACAACCGGGGCCAGGGAAGCCCCACCTGAGTGGCCCCAGGATCCGCAGCCCTACCCCCACAGCTAGCTCGAAGGACAATAAAGGACTTTATTCTTGGATTCCGTTGACATATGCTGTTTCCACGAGGCAGAGAGGGGCCGCTGGGAGATCCGGGGTGGGTGAGAGAGACCGGACAAATGGCTTGGAAAAAAGAAAGCCCAGCCTCAGATTTGCCCTCTGCCAGCTGGGTTGAGGGCCGTGTCCCCGCGCCAGGCTCTGGTGAGGGTCCGGGTCGACTGTGGGGTGGAAACTGCTCTGTGAAAAGTGTTTCCCTGCAAAGCGGCGTGACAGCCATGTTCGTGCGACAGAGCGACAGCAGCTGGGCCGAGAGCCTCACGGAGTATCAGCCTTGGAGCCTCCCGCTTCCGGGGGGATGCCCGCACCTCTCCGCGCGTCCCAGGCTCCGGCCTCGGGGGGGCGGGCCCGAGGCGTCAAAGGCCAATGGGTTACGGGGGCAGGTCCCCATCGCCCTTCCGGTGTGGTGGGCGTGGCCTGGGCGTCTAAGCCAATGAGGACGTGGGGTGGGGCCTAAATCGGCGCAGGAAATGGAGGCCGTGAGTACAGCGGGGGCGGGGCTTGGTGTGGCTCCTCCTTCACCCGCGCCCCCAAGCTCCCCCCCGCAAGGTCCCCCGGGGTTGGGCAGGGGGTCTCCGAGCTCGCGTCTGGCTGTCCAGACGCCAAGGCCAGTGTGGGGAAGGGCCCGGGTCCTAGGCAGCACAGGTCCAGGACACTGGGGTCTGGGCTGGAGCAAGGAGGCCGCACCTGCCCCTGGGTCCTCGGGCCTGCTTCAGCTTTCCTTCGCCGGTAATGGGGGCCAGGCCCCTTCCTGCCGCCCCCGGAGTGCTTGCAGTCTGGTGCCCATGCACTCTCCTTGTGGCCTCCTTTCACCAGCTGTCCTCCCGCCGCCATGCTGCCCTTGCTGCCCCTGTGCCTTTGTCGGCTGTGGCCCCGCAGCCCTCCCGCCCGGCTCTTCGCAGAGGCCGCCCGGCAGCGGTGAGTCGGTCGCCGGGGGCCGGTGCCCTCCCGGAGGTTCCGTGGGTTTTTGTGGAGGGCCTGCCCAGCGCTAGGCCCTGCCTTAGGTGCTGAGATAGTTAGGATCTGACAGGTGCCTTACAGCCTCGTCTCAGGTAACCCTCACCTTCCCTGCTGAGGACACCGCTGAGGACTAGGTGAAGGGAGGACCGCCAAGGCTGTACAGCGAGTTATGAGGCAGATGTGGCCTTTGGCCCAAGCCAGACCCCATGCTCTTTCCACAACTCCTGTGGTTGTGGAGCATCGCTGATTCCAACCCGCGGGGGAGTGGGTTTTTTGAAACAAAAATGCAGATTCCTGGGTCCTGCTCTGGAGATTCCGATCTGGCAGGAATGAGATGGGGCTCAGGAATCTTTTCTTAAACAAGCTTTTCGGGAGTTTCTGACACAAGGAGTCTGAGGACCACATGTTGAGGCACTCTGGTCTGATCTGCACCATTCCCCAGACACTCAGAAAGGAGGGATTGTTTGGAGATAGGTCCCCTGTCTCCGGCCATCCCACCCTGAACGCGCCTGATCTCGGAAGGGCTGGGCCTGGTTAGTACTTGGGTGGGAGGTACGTCTCCCTTGGCACCTGCTTCAGCCCTCTCAGCTCCTGGTTGCTAAGTTGAAGGGTGTGGCCCAGCGGGGCTGGGACGGTAGGGAAGAGGTATCTTCTGTGTTTCCTTAGCCCCTACAGGTTCTGGCCTCTCTCCACAGGTCTGGTCCCAGTAACTACTATGAACTGCTGGGGGTACATCCTGGTGCCAGCACCGAAGAGGTTAAGCGAGCTTTCTTCTCCAAGTCCAAGGAGGTACCAGTGGTCCTAGGCAGGGAGGTGGGAGGGGAGTTCTGAGCCAGATGGGGTACCCTTCAAATTCCCAGGAATGGAGCTGAGTGGCTCACTCTGGCTGGTACCACATCCCCTCCGCATGCAGAGGGAGGGCAAGTGCCCCAAGGGCAGAGGTCGGGCAGGGTGTGAGGAGAGCCAGGGGTCCTGTCTGATGGGCTGGCTTGTTTTTCTTGACCTGCCTGCTCTTGGAAAAACCTGGGCCCGGGCATCCAGTGAGAGGTAGGCAGCAGGTGGGGAGGGAGGCGGAGTGCTTCCTGACTCAGGCTTACTGGTGGGGTGGCCAGCCTGAGGGCCTGAGAGGTAAGGTGACTGTCCAGACAGGGCCTCTGGGAATGGAGCCCTTGTGGATAGACACTATTGAGATGGGTCCTGGGGAGCATGGGAAGGGAGATGAGGGGAGTCCTGCCTCACCTCAGTTGCACCCTGACCGGGACCCCGGGAACCCAGCCCTGCACAGCCGCTTTGTGGAACTGAGTGAAGCATACCAAGTACTCAGCCGGGAGCAGAGCCGCCGCAACTACGACCACCAGCTCCGCTCAGCAGCTCCCCCAAAGCCCCCAGGAGCCGCCGCCCACCCCAGGTCTGCTCATCAGGCACATAGGTACAATATTTTGCAATTCGCTTCTTCTCCTCCAAATCTCCTGGGGAGCCTCATCCCCACACTGTCTCTTTTTCTCCTTCCCAGCAGCTCCTGGGAACCCCCAAATGCACAATACTGGGCCCAGTTTCATGGTGTGAGGCCGCAGAGACCAGAGTCGAGGCGGCAGCAGCATAGACACAACCAGCAGGTGCTGGGGTACTGCCTCCTGATCATGCTGGCAGGCATGGGCCTGCACTATGTTGCCTTCAGGTGCATCCCTGCCTTTCCCGGAGGGGTGGGCAGCGGGCAGGAGGCGGAGAGAAGCCCAGTGTGGCCAGTCAGCCATCCACACCACTCTTGTGTCTCTCAAGCTCAGAACTGTATGAAGTAGGTCTCTGGGGCCTCCTTTTACTTAGCAAAGGCAGCTAGCACTGCACTAGGGGCTAACGTCATTTCCAGTTTATTTTGTGCTTTATAATTTGCATGTAAATCTTTGGTGCTGACTACCGGGAGTGGTGGAGCCAACCAAAGTCATGCACAAGAAGGAAATGCTTTGTAACTGCCTCACCAGCGGCTGTCTCCCCGGCCCTCTCTCAGGCATGCCGTGACACAGTTCTACAGCACAGGTACATAGAGGCAGCGCCCACTAACAGCCGGCTAGTTCAGTGACGGCGTTAGACGTACAACCCTTTCCAAGCTCTTCGAGGACCACCCTGATGTTCGGTGCTGCTGTCATCACCTTCAGCAGGACAGCCAGGGACCTGGGTTGCCATTGGACCCTGGACAAGCCTGGCTACTCTGTACTGCTCTCCTCACCCAGCACAGGCAGTTAGACTGAGGTTCCCACAGATACAAAGCACTGACACCCTAGGGTGGGGGACAGTAGGGTTTGGGGGACCCAGAGTTCACTGTAACCCCCTTGCAGGAAGCTGGAGCAGATGCACCGTAGCTTCATGGATGAAAAGGATCGGATCATCACAACCATCTACAACGACACTCGGGCCCGAGCCAGGTCTGTCCCTGCTCTACCCTACCCTCTCTTCACTGCCCTGGGACCGCCCTCTAGGATCCCTGTGCCAACCACCCTGGTGCTCTCTCCTGCAGGGCCAACAGAGCCAGGCTCCAGCAGGAGCGACAGCAGAGGCAGCAGCTGCAGTCACCACCCCAGCCTCCCCCAGGCCCAGGGATCATGCCCCCCTGAGCCTCTCGCCTGGATGGAGCCTGCTGTGTGTTCCCTCTCGGGACTTCCCCCTACCCAAAACGCGTGCAATAAAGTGATTCTCAGCCTTCATGTCCGGCTCCCTCCTTAAGGCCCAGCACCCCCAACCCCGGCCACTCCTTGGGACCACGCCCGCCCTCCGAGCCCGGCCCCCTGGGCGGTGCGTCCCCTTTCCCCTGCTGCAGCGGGAGGGGGTGTGTGGAGGGGGCGGGCCTGCGGGCGGCCTCGCCCCCTCCGCCCCTGCCCCGCCCCCGCCCCTGCCCGCGGCCGGGTGGGGAGCGCGTGTCTGGGTCACATGAGCTGCCCGTCCGCCAGCCCGGGCGGCCCCCTGCCGCCCCCACCGTCCCCACCGCCGCCTGCCGACCGCTGGCCGCCCACCCGCCCGGCTCCTCCGGCTGCCTCCGCTGCGCTGTGCTGCGCTGCCTGCGCCCAGGGCTCGGGAGGGGGCCGCGGAGGAGCCGCCCCCCGCGCCCGGCCCCCGCCCGCCCCGGCCCGGCCCGCGCCATGGGGCTCTGGCTGCCGCCGCCCCCGGCGCCGCCCGGCTAGGGCGATGCGGGAGCCCCAGGCCCGTGGCCCCTGTGGGCAGCATGGGCCCCCTGCTCCGCCGCCTGCTGCTCGCGGCGCTCCTGCAGCTGGCCCCCGCCCAGGTACGTGCGTCCCCGACATCCCGCCTGCCCGCCCGCCGTGCCCTTCTCAAGGTTGGCGGAAGTGGGGAGGCGCGAAGCGGCCTCGGCTGAGGGTACTCGCGGATCAGACGTCGCTGGAGTCGGCCTGGGCATCCCCTGGGACGTGTTCCTCCCCACTGGCCTGCCTGCCCGTCCCTGGGGCCACTCCCCTGCCCCACCCCATTCCCTGGGCGCAGCCGGGGGCGGAGCTGCCTGGGTGTCTGTGCGACCTGGTTCGGTGCCCAGTGTGCCCCCTTCTGACCTGCGGCCTCCAGGACAAGCCTGGCCCCCAGGCTTGGAGATTGGCCTCCGCTGGCAGAGCACGCCTGGCGGGTCATGGCCAGGGCAGGTCCCAGGTGGCCAGGAGAGGACACGTAAAGCTAGGGTGGACTCAGGAGTAGAGCAATCTGGGAAAATGTCAGCGAGGAGTTGAAGCCTCCTGACTGCGAGGGCAGAGCCCTGGGGACCGTGTAGCCTTAACCAGAGTGCACCTCGGGTCCAGGTCTCTTGTCTCCCGCAGGCGCCCGACTCCCAGCCTGATGCCCCTGGCCACCAGAAGAAAGGTAATAGTGGCAACTTCGCACTAGCCAGCACTAAGGAGGTGCGCTGTGTGTTCATCGTCTTGGTTAATCACAGCTGCTCTGTAAGGGGCAAACCCTTATCCTGCCCATGTCACAGAAGTGGAAATGGAGGAAGTGGGGTTCCTGGGTTCTGGGGGAACAGGTTGGGAGGGCAGAAGTGGGGGCCAGTGGAGGGTGGCTGTGACACCGGAACTAGGGAGCAGCTGCAGAAAACTCAGTGGGGATGTAACCCTGATGCGTCTGTCCCCAGTGGTGTCATGGATGGATGTGTATGCTCGTGCCACCTGCCAGCCACGGGAGGTGGTTGTGCCCCTGACGTTGGAGCTCATGGGCACTGTGGCCAAACAACTGGTACCCAGCTGTGTGACTGTGCAGCGCTGTGGCGGCTGCTGCCCTGACGATGGCCTGGAATGCGTGCCCACCGGGCAGCACCAAGTCCGAATGCAGGTAGAGTGGGTCTGGCTGGGGTGGATGCTGGTGCTCGGGGCTGACGGGATGGCAGCCAGGCCCTAGCAGGTGGGCAAGCTGTTCTCCCTCCTGCCCGTTGGAGTGTCCTCCGCTTCTCTTCCTCTCTCTCTCTTTGTCTCTCTCTCCCTGTTCTCCCGAACACAGATCCTCATGATCCGGTATCCGAGCAGTCAGCTGGGGGAAATGTCCCTGGAAGAACACAGCCAGTGTGAATGCAGGTGCCAGCCAGGCCCACTTCTGAGCTTGCAGAGACCAGGCTTGGGCGGGGCGGGGGGGGGCGTGGTGGTACACCGCCATGGGGACCAGGTTTCTGAGTGGAGCCGGGCCTGCCTGGGGTCTGGGCAAGAGAGTAGGATGCTTGGCTTTCCTGATCCTCCTCCTCCTCGTTTCTGTCGGTCTCTCTTTCAGACCAAAAAAAACAGAGAGTGCTGTGAAGCCAGACAGGTGAGTTTCTTGGGTTCTGTGGAGGTGGGGTTGGGACCCAGGCCCACTGCCCAGGATACCACGTGTGGGTGGGGCAAGGGTGGGGCAAGTGTCAGGAAGCTGTGGTCCACTCCCCTCTTTTTCCTCCCGCTTGTGTCCCCCGCTCCCCTTTTCCTCTGCTCCCCAGTGTGTGTGCTCTGACCCCCACCCCCAGCTCCCTCCAGGGAAGACTCTTCCTTCCCGCCCCAGACATGTTGCTTCTCCTCCTAGGGCTGACACTCCCCACCACCATCCCCAGCCCCGCTCTGTTCCGGGCTGGGACCCTGCCCCCGGAGCACACTCCCAAGCTGACATCACCCATCCCACTCCAGCCCCAGGCCCCTCTGCCCACGCTGTACCCAGCACCACCAGCGCCCTGACCCCAGGACCTGCCGCTGCCGCTGCAGACGCCGCAGCTTCTTCCGTTGCCAAGGGCGGGGCTTAGAGCTCAACCCAGACACCTGCAGGTGAGGAGTTGTTGGGGGGGGGGGGGGGGACAGTTGATTGGGAAGCCATCAAGGCCCTGTCCTGGAGCAGGTCCAGGGTGAGCCTGCCCGTGGGATAAGAGCCAGGGAAGGGGAAGCTGTTGAATGCGTTGAACAAATATTTACCAAGTGTCTGCTGGCGCTGGGATCAGCATAAATAAGGCTCACATTCCAGTGCAGAAGCCCGGCGCAAGGACACTGATGCCAGCAGAGGCTGTCAAGGCCTCTGGTAAGGCGCACTTGGCATCGTCTTTTGAGAGGTCAGAGATGTCCTGGATGGAGGAGGTGACATCTGCCTGAAGTAGACATGAGGCAGCTTTCCAGTTTGCAACGCTCTGGGCCTTCTCAGAAGCCACTATGGTAGACATTTGTCCCACTTTATGGGCTCTGAGAGGCCAGGGGACATAGTATAACCCTTGTTCACCCTCGTCTGAGGGCTTCTCACAGCCCATCCCTTCCACAGTGAGGCCACGAGTGGCATCACGTGGGCTAGGCCAGTTGGGGTGTCTTTGGAACGTTAGGAAAGAATGAGGTTCGCAGACGGTAACAAGGGGGCGGGTCCAGAGGAGCAGATGCTGAGCCGGGGCAGCATGAACAGAATCCCGTTCCTTTCCTCCTTAGGTGCCGGAAGCTGCGAAAGTGACACGTTGCTTTTCAGACTCCGTGGGGCCGCTTGCCTCACAGGCCACACTCCAGAGGGGGACTAAAGAGCCTGGGCCCCTCAGAGGGCTCTCTGGCCATCTCTTGTCTCTGCAAGGCTGCCATCCACATGCTGGGCAGAGTTGGATGAGACTTGGAGGCAGCAAGAGGGGTCGCGTACCAACTTGGGAGAGAACAGGGTCCTATTTCAGTGTTTAACCGCCCTGTGTCAGTGCCCAGCTTACAGCTGGCCCCTCCCTGCCCTTACTAAGAAGACCCTGATGCTCTGCAAATAATGGGAGCTGGGCTTTGGTATGAGAACTGTGACTCCCCCCAAACCCCCCGACCCTGATAAAAGAGATGGACAGAGCTATCCCTGCCTGTGTCACTGTTTGTCACTGTCCAGGCTGGCTGATCCAAGCATGAATGTCTGTGTTACACTGCCGCCTAGACCTAGAGCTCCTTACTCTATTCACTGTGCAGATGGAGTAAATGAGGCCCAAGGTCCCACACCAACTCACAATCGAAGCCCAGTCATGTATTCTTCATATTTACGTTGTTATTGCCAGACTCTAGGGCAGGGGTCCTCAAACTTTTTAAACGGGGGGCCAGTTCACTGTCCCTCAGACCGTTGGAGGGCTGGACTATAGTTTTTTTGTTTTTTTTTTTTAAATATATTTTATTGGTTTTTTACAGAGAGGAAGGGAGAGAGATAGAGAATTAGGAACATGGATGAGAGAGAAACATCAATCAGCTGCCTCCTGCACACCCCCCACTGGGGATGTGCCCGCAACCCAGGTACATGCCCTTGACCGGAATCGAACCTGGGACCTCTCAGTCCGCAGGCCAATGCTCTATCCACTGAGCCAAACCGGTTAGGGCTATAGTTTAAAAAAAAACCTATGAACAAATTCCTATGCGCACTGCGGGCCCGGGACGAGTCGGCTCCTAAGCAGGACAGGCAGCGGCACCCTGCGGGCCGGATAAATGTCCTCGGCGGGCCGCATGTGTCCCGTGGGCCGTAGTTTGAGGACACCTGCTCTAGGGAGTCCCTGCCCCCCCCTGCTCTGGAGGGAGATGGCCTATTATGGCCAGTGAGTTTGAGGTGGGAAGCAGATCTGCTGAATGACCTTGGGTGTCACTGCCCCTCTGTCTGAGTCTCAGCTTTCCACCTGTGCACATGGAGGACACAGATGATCACCATGTTCCAGGCCCTTGGGCTCCAGGAAGGTTTGAGCATGTTGTGACATAACAGAAAAGAACACCCATCTCCCCTGCTGGGCAGCACTGTGTCTACTGCTTTTTGCCCCCCTGTAGCTTAACTCTCAAGCTGTGCACCTGCCTTGTCCCCACCTCCCTGAATGGGAAGCACCAAAGGTCCGTGGCTGGTGGGCTTGGTTTGAGAGACAGGTCCCCCGACCCCAATCCTCCTGTTTTCTCCACCTTCACCTCCCTTTCACCTTGGGTGCCCCTGCTTGGGACTCTCCTGACCTTTTTCTGTCCCAGTCCAAGCTCACTGCCCAGCCTTCTGCCTACAGACTCCCGTGCTGCCGGGCACTGAGTGGGGTGGTCCGAAGGCCAAGTCTGGGTACAAATGGCTTTGCCCTGCTGAGGCAGGACATTCAGGGGCAGAGGTCAATCCAAAGCACCCACCCTCGTGGTGTTAGACTTGAGGGTGTGATAGTGATCTTGTTGGGCCCAAGGCAAAAGTGGGGTTAAAGCAGAAGAGACAATTCCTGAGTGATTAATACTTTCATGTCATGATAGCCAGTGAAAATGCCACAGCCCAATTAGGAGGAGAGAAGAGGGTTAGAGACCCAGGGCTACCATCTGAGTCCACTTGGCCTCACTGGACACGCACGATGCTTCGCACGCACCTCCTTGCTTAGTCCTCAGTTCATCGGTCAGCTCTGTGACTACCTCCCTTTTTCATTGGATGAAATAGGCTGATTGACCTGGGGATTTGACCTCAAATCAGCTGTCTCCCTAACACTCGGTAGGTTTAGCTGCCTGCTCACAGCAGATTCGTTATTTAATTGAGATGTTTGCTGGGTACTGGGACGCCT
The DNA here is from genome assembly GCF_963455305.1 of Plecotus auritus. Taxonomy (NCBI): domain Eukaryota; kingdom Metazoa; phylum Chordata; class Mammalia; order Chiroptera; family Vespertilionidae; genus Plecotus; species Plecotus auritus. Next base: position 151,446,076 of record NC_137783.1, on the reverse strand, counting down.
GAAAATAATAGCCACATCATTGCAGGCTGACTCTGGTCAGTGGGCGACATGCAGAGGCAAGCCTGGACGCGGGGGGAGAGAAGGGGGAGCCCTGGCTGTGGGCCGGCGCCTGGCGGTGTATAGCATGGCCGCAATCCTACGGGGCCCTGCAGGGTGGGTTCCCCAGCCCGCGGCACAGGGACGGCAAACTCGGCTAGGCCAGGAACTTTGCTCAAGGTCAGAGTCAGTCAGTGACAGGCAGGCCCTGAGTTCAAACCCGTCTCACTCGGAGGCCGAGTCTTTCCACAGCAACTAACTGGGAGCGGTGGGTCCTGAGGATCCACCAGAGACGTCGTGGGCAAGGCTGGGGGCGACGCAAAATGGCGTCTCAAGACACTTTTCAGGAACCGCGCCCCCTGACCTTAATTTCACCTCAACCGGAAGTGCCTGTGGTCCTTTCGGAAGTCACTTTCACCTAACCTTACCGACTACCGCTCTACAGGAAGTGACGAGGATCACGTGGTTCTAGAGGGCGGGGCTAGTGGAATACCCTCCCCCGCGGGCGGGCGGCGGCGGGATTCGCGCGGCCCAATGAGGGCGGGCGGCGTGGCCCGGGCTGGTAGCTGCAATGACGCGCCTGCGCAGAGGCGGCGGCACGACGAGTTGACTCCGGGGGCGCGGCGAGGAGGTGAGCGGGGGCCACAGCCCGGGCTGAGGGAGCCGGGGTGTACACGGGCAGGCTGGGTCAGGCCGGGGTCCCGAGTGTCAAGGAGGGTAGGGTACGAGGAACCTGGAGGCTGGTGCGGGAGCTGACCGGGGATGCCGCAGGGGGAGGGCCTTTACGCCGCACGGGGCGGGGCCCCGGGAGTCGGGGCGGTACGTGGAACAGAAACGGGTGGGGCATCTGAGCTGGTATCTGCGGAAGGCGGGACTCTGGGGCTGGGGGCGGGGCTAGGACTTGTGGGGGGCGGAGCCTGGACCTTGGAGGAGGAGCTGGAACAGGCGGAAGGCGGAGCCTCGGGTTTGGAGACGAAGGGGGACGAGGCCCAGGCGCTGGGGGCGGAGCTTCAGCCGGTGAGTGGCGTGGGTACAGTTCAGGAAAAGGGATCTAGTTCTGTCGAGGGTGGGGCTCCAGGGCTGGGGGCGGATCTACGCACTCTAAAGGGTGGGGCCAAGGAGCCAAGCACAGGGGTAGGCCCAGGTAATGGCCCGGGGCGTCCACGCGGGGGCGGTCTCCGTGGTGGCCGGGCCTGGGAGCGTGGTAGGCCGAGAACTCCCCCAGGAGAGGTGGTGTGGGTTGAGCGGGCTCGACGGTCACCCGACACGGGGCCAGTCTGGGTGCCCCGCAGACCCCCGAGGGCTCAGAGCTGGGGAGGTGCCCCGGGCGGAGGCACAGGGCCGGCCTGGGGGGTCTCCCCAGAGGACCGGGGCTCCCCGGAGCCACCCAGTGGCGATGTGTGGGTGCCTCGAGGCCGATCCCCTGCAGCGGCGGCAGAGGTGTGGGTGTGCTGGGCAGGGGGCAATTGGGTTTGGCGTGAGTGGTGTCGCCCGGTCAGGGCAACTGCTGTGCAGCCAGATAGGGTCTGGACTTTGCGTAAAGGGACGGGTGGGAATTGAAGAACGGAGTTGGGGGCCAGGAGGGAAGGAAGGGCTGAGGGTGAACAAAGGGGCGGGGCCCTGGCTGCTGTGGCCTCCCCTTACCCCCTCCCCCCGCTGCTGGGGTCCTCGGGCAAGCCCCCTTCTCACTGGACTGGTAAGTGTGACCTTGGAGCCCGGGGGAGAGGGTGGTGACCCGGGACGAGGGGATCCCCAGGGGCAGGCAAGGTACGGTGGTGTGGAATCCTACTACCTGCAGGTATTCCATACCCTTCCTGCCCTCCCGGTCGATTGGTCGGTTGGGGTCTGTTCTCGCAGAGACATGAGACTCAGCTGGGTCCTGACAGTACTGTCCATCTGCCTGAGTTCCCTGGCCACGGCTGCGGGGGCCGAGGGCAAACGGAAACTGCAGATCGGGGTCAAGAAGCGGGTAGACCACTGTCCCATCAAATCGCGCAAGGGGGATGTCCTGCACATGCACTACACGGTGGGTGAGGAGGCCGAGCTTTTGGGTGCGGGTGGGATTCTAGGGACCAAAAAGGACTTGGGAGCCAGGTTCCTCTGCTAAGGTGGGTGACCTTGGGCAAGTCCCTTCTCCCCTCTGCCAGTTTCCGTGGTTCTATCGTGCTCTTCACTGTCTACTCCCCAGGTTGGCACCAACAGTTACAATGTACTGTGAGCTGCCTAAGGCTCTGTCCCCTTCTAGGACCATGGCCACCAATTCTGTGGGGGGACAGCTTGACGAAGAGAGCAGCTGGGGGTGGGGTGCTGTCAGAGTGGAACCTCCTCCTCACTGGCCTTCCCATGGTCCCACAGGGGAAGCTGGAAGATGGGACGGAGTTTGACAGCAGCCTGCCCCAGAACCAGCCCTTTGTCTTCTCCCTGGGCACGGGCCAGGTCATCAAGGGCTGGGACCAGGGGCTGCTGGGGTGAGTCGGGGGGCCATGGCTGTGGTCTAGGTGAACTGTGGGAGGCAAGCCCCAGGAATGGGGGGAAGGGAGGACAGGGAGCCGGAGTGCTGCCACATGCTGAATATGTTGTCCTGCAGGATGTGTGAGGGGGAAAAGCGGAAGCTGGTGATCCCATCAGAGCTGGGTAAGAGGTCCTTCCTGAGTGGGTATAGGGTTCCGGGTATGTTTGGGGAAGGATGAAGGCTGGTTAGTGGTCTTCCCCACCCATTCATTACAGTTCATGCCTCTTCCAAGTTCAGCTGTGTCCAGCAATGCCAGGGCAAGACCCTTGAGGCACTCAGCTCTGCTGCCCACCTTGTGCCCTTTATCTGGCCTTTGCGGCCCCCTCTCACCCATTACACCTCCATTGCTGGCTGTTACCGAGATGGGCGGAAGCCTGGTTTCAGCCTGGCTGTCTGCAGAACCTCTATCTGACCACAGCTCTCTTTGTGTTTTTTGTGTGTGCATCTTTGGCAGGGTATGGAGAGCGGGGAGCTCCCCCAAAGATCCCAGGTAATATACCTTCTGGCCTCCTATCTCTTGCACCTATCCCATCTCCTGTGGCCCTGGAACTCATTCTACCTCACTTCTCTGCTGCAGGTGGTGCAACCCTAGTGTTCGAGGTGGAGCTGCTCAAAATCGAGCGACGTTCAGAACTGTAGCCAAGCTGGGGAGGGCCGGTGGAGAGGCCCCCATCAGGGACCAGACTGTTTAAGAAAAAAAAATCTTAAAGCTCATGAAATGAGCCTGTGTTTGTTTGTGGGCCCTGAGAGACTTAGAAACCACAGTCCCAGCCTCCCCTCTTCCTCGGCATCCTGTACCCGTCTCCTTTTGTGGCTTTAGAACCTTGGGATCTCGGCTCAATAGCCTGGGGGTCAAGATAGCCAGGCCTTGGGTGGTATGGTGGCCCTTGCCCAGAGTGAAAAAAGTATTCTTGCTGCCAACAGCAACATTGCCCCCCCCGCCGCTCCCCAGCCACTTTTAGCTCCAGGTCTGGGAGCCAGCACTGGGCTATCACCATGACTACGTGGCCTTCAGGAAGGCCTACAGTCACTTGGGGAGAAGCTGAGCTGGTAACCATTACAGAGCAGTGTGTCCCCCTAAAAGAGACCAACCAAGCCTGTTAGCTGCACCAAAGGCATATCCTAGCTTTATTAAAGGGCCCGCGTCGCAGAGTCAATATAAAAACACAAAAAGTCCCATCAGTTTAATAATAATAAAAAAACCCCAAAATGGAAAACAAGGGGCAGGGAAGAGGCCCCTAAGTGAGGGGCACAGGGAGCCCTGCTCATGGCACCAGGCCTGGCCGCAGGGCCCCTTGGTATTGCTGTTGCTACGAGGTCAGGGGGCAGCGATTGTCCTGTGGGAGCCACCGTTCACCTGGGTTGAGGACCCTTACTTCTTCTGGGGTGTGCTCAGCTTCTGCATGCCCCGGATCTTGTCCAGCAGGCCAGAGATGAAGGCCTGGACAAGAGGGAGGACATTAGGAAGACAAGATCCCAACATGGCAGGAGCCCAGGTTCTTATCCCCCACCCTCTGGGGAAACCACGTACCTCAGTGGGTTTGTAACAGTCAACCAGCAGCTCCTAGTGGGACATAAGGGAGAAGTATAACGGAGTTCTCAGGAACAGGGGCCTGGAGTTCACCCATGCCCACTTCCAAGGGGCTGGGGCCACCCCGAAGGTCAGGATGCCATCGCTAGGCAAGTGGCATGGGCCCCATTTGCTGGAGGCAGAAGCTGAGGCTCAGTGCCACAGATCTGGCTGCATCAGGCAACAGGCCTGGCTCCAGAATCTTGCTTACCCCATTGGCACTGCCTCCCTGCAGCCCTCTACTCCAGCTCCCCCCCCAACCTGACCCTGGCACCCCTCTCTCACCTTGACCCTGGCAGCCCGGGTATCATCACTCTCCATGTCCAGGAGTTCGTCCACATCAATCTCCAGCTCGGGGATCTCCTCTTCCTGGGGTGGGGGGAGGAGGGAGAGACAAAGGCCTGAGTTTGTCTTCCTGGGGAGGGTATGAGAGGGTCTTGCTGGCTGAGGCCCCTGCCCTACTCTGGGCAGAGCCAGCCCTCTTTGCCCAGCAGACAGCAGCAGCTGCTCTGAGAAGAAAACAGATCAGGCCCTTGCCAAGGAAAACTGCCCGATGCGGGGGGGGGGGGGGGGTACTTCCTGTCTCTGCCAGTTGGGCACCCTAGGTGCCAGACAGCTAGGGCTGGGGACCCTGGGCTGGGAATACTGCAGATGTGTCTCCCTAACTTCTGGGCCCCCCATTTCAACCAGAGCAGGTGGGGCCAGCTGTCCCAGCTTATCACAGCCCTTTCCCCTCCCCCAAACACCTGTCACAGCTTCCCAGGAGTGAGGAGGAAGTGAAGGGTGAGGGGTCAGTGAGAAGGACCCAGGCCTGGTAAGGGGGAAACAAAGAGCACATGCTTTGCTGTGGGAGGGGTGCCTGCCACCTCTCCTCCCGAGGAAGCACCTAAGGTCCGGAGCCAGCAGCATTCCAGGGCTGGGCTAGGACAGGCAGCACGGGCAAGCCCACTCCTCCACCCTGCCCCCAGGGGTCTGAGTCACCATGTGAGCAAGGAAGGAGTCATGGGGTGGAGAACCAGAACCCAGGGAGCCGGCTAGCCTGCCCCGACGCCAAGATGGAGCTACAGGCTACCGCTAGCCCATTGGAATAATCCCGATGCTTTATGGTCCCCTCACCAACCAGGCTAAGGTCCTGTAGCCAGTCTAGGCTAGCGGGCACTAAGTAGACCTCCTTCCACTGCCAGCGCGGGCTAACCCTATGCCTCCTGCCCAAGGCCCAGGCTACCCCAAACCTGACCAGGGTAGTGGCATGAGGGAGGCAGCGGAGAAGATTGGAGTGACTTAAGTCAGACAAAAAAGAGCATACATTGGGGGCGGGGGAACAGACAGGCGGGGAGCGCGCGCGCGGAAGCGATGTGCCCATTGACTTCGGGTGACAGGCAGGCTCAAGGTGGGGTTCCCAGGCAGCCCGACTTGGGACCGACTTTAGGGTGCCGGCGTGGGGTGGGGGACACACCTGGCAGTCGTAGAGGCGAGTGAGCTGTTCCAGGATCCATTCCTCCAGGTTGAGGCGCTTCCGTAACTCCTTGCGGTCGTACTTGACCGTGACCTTTCCTTGGCGCCTCACTGGGCCATCGTCGTCCGCGCTACCCGGGCCCTCGCCTGCAGCACCGGGCGGGCTCTGAAAGTAGACGCGGGGCCCTGGACCGCCACCTCCCGGCCCGGGGGCCGGGGCGGCCAACGCCGCGCCCCCCGCGGGGCCGCTGTCCGCCATGGCGGCCGCCGGGGCCACGTGCGCGCGTCCGGCCCCTCCCTGCGCCGCCGCCTCCCGGACGCCCGCCGGCTGACTGCGGGCCGTCGGCTCGGGTTAGCTGGTGGGCTCGACTCCGCACGACTCCGCGATGAGGGCGGCGGCGGGGGCGCCCGGGGGCAGCTGCTGCATGCGGAGCCCCCGGGCCTAGCTTGGCCGCGCCCCGCCCCCTCCCCGCCGATCCGCCCGCCCTTTGTCCCCCGCGGCCGCCGCCCGAGCCGCCGCCGCCGAAGTCTCTTTCTCTGTCTCGCTGGCTTCCCCCGCCCCCCGACCACACCCCCTTAAAGAGCCAGTCCTGCTGCAGTCCCCTCACCCCTACCCCGCCCCCGGGCAGGGGCTGGAGGAGGGTCTACTCGTCCGGGGTTCGGGCCCGGCTGTCCTCTACCCCTATTAATTGCCCTTTCCAAACTCGTGTCCTAAGCGCCGGGTACCAGGACTTGTGCCCCCATTGGGACCCTAGAATTCTGTCCTCACTGAAGCAAAAACAGGGCCGTCTGGAAAGGGAGGGGAGTGGGCACTGTGTGCCGGGCGGATGTCGGGCGAGGAGAGGTGGGAGCCCCCGGCGTCTGGGTCCTCCAGCGCTTGGCCAGCGGGGGGCGAGCAGGCTTCTCCGCGCGGGCCGACACGTGGACCGGGCTCCCAAGGGTGGAGGAGTGGAGAAGGCGGGCAGGAGCTGCCCAGGCCCCCGGACGCCCTACTCGGCGGGGTCCTGCGCCCCTCATGGTGGAGGCCCGGTATGGGGGTGAGCAGAACGGACCTGGCGGTCAGAAGGGCCAGACCCCAGGCAGCCACCGCCCACCGGCCAAGATGGCGGCGGCGAACGGAATTAGGGGAAGTGTAGTTCCCGGGGTCCGGCCTCGCCTGGCAGTTCCTCCCCAGCAGCGGAGCCGGGGCTGGGAAGCACAGAACTTGTTTGGGGTGCCCTCGTAGGGCTGACCTTCACAGGGTGCGGCCCTGCGCACCCCAACGAGGAAACGCAGGCATAAAGAGCTGGGAAGTGGGGGAGCCGGTGCTCATGACAATAAAAATAATAACTGACCCACAATAAGCGTGCCAGGAGTGGGCTCCACACAGCCGGTCCCAGCGTGCGGGCACCTCACTCGCTCCCCCGCAGGTCCTGGCCCTCAGATCTCACGGGGCCTTTTCCTGCCCCGCCTCTCTTAAGCAGAATGCTCATCTCTTTCCCGCCCGCCACCCGCACCCCCCCCACACACACACACACATCATCCCGTCTGCTTTTCTGTATTTTTAAAGAGTCTCTCTCATTCACTTGTTCATTGTCCGTCTCCCACTTCCAAACTGTGAGCTCCATGGGGCCGAAACCTGCCGGACTCGCGTACTGCGGAGGCTGGCGATTGAGTGGGCGTGCTCAGCTACAAACCCACGTGTACCAAGCAAATTACCTGATCTTGCTGAGCTCTCGGCATCTATGTCAGACCCGTAGGAGGTGGTCCATAACTATTGGTTGAACAAATGACTGAATGAAAGAATGAATGGCTTCCTGTGTGCCTACATTTCCTCCTGGGGTTGTGGCGAAGGTTATATAGGAAAACGCATAGAAGGTTCAATGACTGCACCACAGAGGTTCATTAAGTCTCACAGAAAGAGATGCAGATCAGCTTGTGATCCCAGGCCCCTGACACAAAGTCTCTACTCATCCCCTGACCTCCCCGTAGACACCACCCAATAGGGTTGTGCAGCTCCGCTGGGATGTCCCACCGAGGGCAGGCTCACTCTCCAGTTTCGAGCAGAGTATCAAGGTCTGAGAGGCAGTGTTTCTGTGTCCACCCCTCACAGACACCCTCAGGATGCCTGAGAAGCCCTCTGCAGCGGGAGGGATTGAGAGAGGTTGAGACGGTAGCCGAACTCAAACCCAGGACTTCAGGCTTACCACGTGGTTGCAGAGAAGAGAAGGCAGAACCTGGGAATGGGGGGAGATGCAGAGGGGTTGGGAGTGTGCTTCCCCGGGAGGGGCCTGGCTCACTGGGTTGTGGGCAGGCTCACTCAGCTTAGCCTGGGAGCAGGCAGAGTGAGCAGATGTCTCCTCCCTCCCTCAGTCTTCCCTCTGGCCTTAGTCTCCCTTCAGCCAGCCTGGGGGACAGGGGAAGGGTTGATCCTTGTCCTTATAGATTAGGGAGGACCCACCCTTACCACCAGGAACCCCATTTCTGGCCTGGCTTCCTGGCCTCCTGCTCTGAGCCTGGGCTGTTAGGAGGAGCAATTTACCCAAGTCCAAATTCCCCAACACACCCCATCTTAGCGCATCAGAGCCGGTCTGCGCTTTCTAAACCGGAACATGGATTAGGGCCTTGAGTCCTCGTGGTTTAGGAGGGGCTATACCACAGCTTGCTGTGGGAGGGGGGCCTAGAGGCCATGAAGACCTAGGTACCAGCCCTAGCTCTGTCCTCCAGGTGCTGTGACCCAGAGGCTACCTTCCTGTCCCTCCTCCCTTCAGGGCTGGTGTGAAGGCTTCCTGTCACGTCCAAATTTCATGGGGATAACCGATAACCCCTGTGGGTTCTCTGGGCAGAACAGGGAGGATCCAGTATACTCTTCCTATCTTTTCCTCTCTCCACCTCCTATGCCACCCCCAGGGCACTCCCAGATTCCTGGGGCCAACTCCCTGTCCATCAGTCCTTCCCATGGCCACCCACACGGAGAAGAGTTAGTGCAGATGGCCATGCTGGCCCGCAGCCTTCTCGGAGGCTGGGCTGCCTTGCACAGAACCTGGGTTCACATCCTGGCTCTGCCCAGTAGGGTTCCAAGACATGGGCAAGTCACTTAGCTACCCTGAGTCTCTCCAGGGGGCTGTTTCTACCGACCTCCAGTGGTTGGGGGCTGAGAGCTCAGTGCTCCGTGCCCACATCCCAGCCCTAGACTTCCTGCCTGGCTCCCCCTGGGACTGGAGTGTGCTACCATGGCTGCTCCTCGTCCTTCCAGCCTCAGGCCATGGCCTCCCCAGCCCCACTCTTCCTGGGGTCCCAGCTCCCCTCCACCAGAGTGCTCCATCAGCTCAGGCTGCTTTCAGTGCTTCCTTGAAGCAGAGGCCCTGGGAGGGTCCCGTGGGCCATGAACACTCCCTTAATCGAGGGTAGAGACCGGAAAGGCGGCCTTCCTTCCACCATTACCGCTTGCCGAGAAACCCTATTATCATTACCAAGGCTGGAAAAAGTGTCCGAGGAGAATGGAGCCCTTTAATGGGGGCAGCCCTGGCCTCAGGAGACATGGGGTGAGAGGAGCGGCTCAGGCCCAGGAAAAAGTCTCCCATCCTGTTTTTGAAGGAGCTGCTGCCCAGTGCTTCCAGGAGGTGCACCTGTCCAAGGCCTAGGGCCCACCGCTCAGACCCCTAAGCTCAGGCCCTGGCTCCAGGCCCTGCTAGCCCTGGCTGGCAGGCACCCTGCCCCACAGTTGATCCATGCCCTTTCCTCCTTTCTCCCTGATGCCCCCACAGCCTGGTAGCCATCCTTTAGATGCCCTGCTTCCTGTAGCCAGGGGTCACAGGTTACCCATTTGTTTATTTCATTCTCCAACAACCTCCCGCTTCTGGACAAGGTGACGGAGGCACAGAGGGACTGGGTCCTGTGGGAGCAGAGGCCAGTCTCCACCCTGCGTGCTGGCTGCGCCCAGTAGACGTGGTCCCAGGTCTCTGAGGGGCACAGCTCTGCTGCTTTGCTGAGAGGAGGATGACAAGTCCAGCTCCCCTTTCTCTTTCTCCTCAGGGACAAGGGGTGGAGGGATCACAAGTTGACCTTCAGGACACAGGCTGACAACCTCCTACTGAGCGGTGTGACCTTGGGCAAGTCCCTTCCCCTCTCTGGGCCTCAAGTGGAGAATAATCACAGCCTCACACGGCCTTGGCCAAAGACAAGGAGATCCCTTAGGTTAGGGCTGGTGTCCCACGTGGCTGGGATTTTGAGGAGAGCCAGTTCCAGGCAGGACTCCCCTTAGCAGTCTGAGAGCCTGGGGCAAAGAGGCCTGCAGGGCACACTCCTCCTTGGCTGACCCCTCCTCCCCCAGAACCAGCTTCATCTTTTCTGGGTTTCTAGGTGACTTGGCTGGCCCCTCTGGATGAGTTCTACTTTAAACTTGCGGCTGCCACTGCCTCTGTATTGGGGGGGCTCCCACAGGGGCCCCCAGGCAGGAGCCCCCCCAGCCAAGCCCTGCGGGAGGGGCTGTAGCCCCATCCATCCCAGCGCCCAGGCGCCTTCCTCCTCCCATCCCTGGAACAAAGATTTCAGGGCACCTGCTGTGAGGAGGCTGGCGTTGCAGGGCCGGCTCCCCGCCCCCCCCCCCCCGCCCCCGCCCCACCACCTCTCCCTCCACCTGGAGGCTTCAGACCCCTCTGGGCAATGAGCAGCTGTCCGCTTCACAGTGCTTAGTAAGGAGCCCCCGGGGACCAGCTCCGTGAAGGTCTGCAGCACAAGAAGGGACTGTCCTAGGCTCTCTCTGAAAGGCCAGGACGCTTGGGTCCTCGAAAGAGGTCTCCCCGGGCTAGGGACGGAGGTGGGGCGCCTGGCGGCGGGAGGCCCATTAGCTAAGTGCTCCCAGGGAGGGGGCCGCGCTGCTGCAGGAGGGGTTGAGGTGAAGCGAGGGGGGGCGAGGAGGGTGGTGGTGGCTTTTCCTGCACTCGGTTAAGTGCTGCAGGAGTGGGATGGGGGAAGGGCTCTGCACCCCCGGGCACAAGTCTGGCCCCCCCAGCCCGCCCCTCAGAAACCTTAACGGGCAGCGCCTCTACCCCATGCCTCCAGCTGCACCCACAGCCCCCCGGTCCCCAGCGCCCTCTCCTCACAACGGTCTCGTCCAACTGAGCCCCCCCTCCTGCGAAGTGCCGGAGGTTCAGCGACGCCCCCACCCCAATCCCCGCTCAGGCTGCAGTCGCCGCCCCCGCCGCCAGGGGGAGCCGACGCGGGGCGGGCGGGCCGACGCGGTGGGAGGGGGCGGCGCCGCTGTGGCCCCGCCCCCGCCCCGCCCCGCCCGGGCCCCGCCGATCCTTGGGTCCGTCCCGGACAGACTGGCGGGCAGGCGGACGCTGACGCCGCGGGGCCGAGGCGGGCCGCGCGGGAGCGCGCGGAGGGAGCACCCGCGCCGTCGGTCCCCGTCGGGGCTCCGCGGGTTGCCCGCCCGCCCCGCGCCCGGCCATGGCGGGCGCCAGGCCCGGCGTCCACGCGCTGCAGCTGGAGCCGCCCACCGTGGTGGAGACCCTGCGGCGCGGGAGTAAGTTCATCAAATGGGACGAGGTAGGTGCGGGGGGCCCCTGCCCCGCCCAGATTCGGGGACTCCCTCCCTCAAGCTCTGCCCCACGCTGAGGACCCCATCCCAGCCTGGCCTGGCCATGGCGCCCCCCCATCCCAAACAGGCTGTGCTCCGGAAACTTGAGTCCCCAATCGTCCCCGCACTGAGGACTTTGTCCTCCACCCCCCACACAGCCCCTCAGCTGCGGGAAATTGGGCTTTCCACCCCTTGGCCCGGAGACTTCGAACCCCAATAAATCCCGGCCCCCTTTTCACTCTCCCTTCCTACCCCTCCTTGCCAATCTAATTCCTGTTCCTCCAACCCTGGTCTGATCCCCAGACCCTTGCCCCGCACTGGACTCTTTGGTTCGAGGACCCTGATCCCCAATCTGGCCCAGGTGCACCTCGCTTCTCGGTGGGAGCCGCTGGGACCCTACGCTTCCCCATGCCCTAGTCTGAACATTCTTCTCCATTCATCACTTTTTCACCCTATTTTGGTTGGCACCCCTTTGCCTTGCTTTGGATCCCAGTCCAGCTCCCAGCTCAGATGGTACCACCAAGTCACCCCCTACTGGAGACTTTGCCCCCCAACTTCCTCCACCCCAGGGAAACTTTGCACTCCACTCCTTAGCCTCGGGACTTTGAACCCCAATAAATCCAAACCCCTTTTTACCTTCCTTGCCTCGACTGTCACCTGCGGCTCGGGCCCCAGTCCTGTGCCCCACCCTCATTTCACACTGCCCCCTTCCCTGCCCCCTGAACCCCTCCTTCCCCAGGGGCACCACCCGGCCTGCCTGAGCTTCCTCGCTGCTCTCACCCAGTCAGGCCAGAGGCCTGGAAGTGCCTGGGCTCCTTTCCGGCTGGGTGGGGCGGGTAGGCGTGGGAGCTGGGGGAGGGGCTGGGGGCGTGGCCTGAGGCAGCAGGTGTGCCATACACAGAGGGTGCCTGGAAGCCCCAGGGGCCCGGGGAGACCCCTTCCCCAAGATGGCCTAAAGGGAAAAGTTTCTCTTTTTCCTCCCAGTGTGATAAACCCAAATAAGGAAGTGGGAACAGGGAGAGGGCCCTGGGGGGGGGGGGTGGTGCTGACAAGGACTTGGGGCCAGAGAGCAGGGGGCCTGGGCTGCTTTTGAAGGCCGGAACCCTGGGGAGGGACAGGGCTCGGTCCTGGGGGCATTACTACAGAACTCCCCCCTCCTCACACTATTGGGGTATCCTGAGTCCCAGGGCAGGGTCAGGAACCCCAAAGGGGGGCTGAGGATGTTTGTTAGCACAAGGAGGTGAGGAGGCTCAAGCTTCCCCATGTTCCAGGGCTCCCTGAACCCTCTGCCCTCAGATCAACTTCCTGTCCTTTGTAAGCAAAGCCTGAGATGGGCGGGGCTGGTGCAACCCCATCTCGGGGAAGAGGAAACTGAGTCTGGAGAGTGGAGACTAATCCCAGGCCCCACGTTGGGGTTGCAGCTGAGGCCAGGAGCTGGGAGCCTTGGCGGGGTCCTGCTTCCCTGCCTCCTAGGCCACAGGGCTCTGGAGCCGCACTGGCCGCATGCAAACCCTGGCTCCTCTGACCTTTCATCAGCTAAGCAGCCTCTCCAGGCCTCAGTCTGCTTGTTTGTGAAATGGGAAGAAGAATAGTGCATACCAAGTAGGGTTTGTTAGGAGGACTAAGTGAGCTCCTGGATGTTAAGTGCTTAGAAATGGCCCTGGCACGCAGTAGGGACGATGTGAAGGCAGATGTTTTACTGATGATCTGATTGCCAGACTTCGAGCGGCAGTTTGGGGGTGACACCAAGGTGAGGAGGGGTCTCCTACTGGGGCAGGAGAGTTCTAGCTGTGGCCACTTGGCCGCTCAGGCCCTACCCAAGTCTAAGTCCCTCTTGACCGCCCCCTCTGGCTGCTGTCCTCCGTTGCCTGGGGTGGCCCTGGGAGTGTGCCAGGGACCGGGTCCTTCTCAGAAAATGGGGCCAGCACACCCTTCCCTGCCTCTGCAGGGCTATTCAAGGGAGGACAGATTTCACTCTGGTTCTGAGGGTGGGGTAAGTCCCCCGCTGAGTTAGTCTGTGCCGTGTAAGATGGGGCGCGCTGCGGGTGGCAGAGTGGGGGGTAATGGACTTTAAGGCAGATGTAAGGGCTGGCTGGTCGTCATGGGGTTCCTAGGGCTGTGGGGGTCAGATTTCTGAACCCTCTGCTTTCATCCCATAAATATTCCCAATGGGGCTGCACAGCTTCAGGGAGCTCTCAGGCTTCTGGGGAAATGAAGCCTGAGGTTGGGGTCCAGGAGGCCTCCCCAGGCGGGTGGGTCAGATTTCATGGATAGAGAAGGAAGGAAAGGGTATCTTAGCGAAGGAACAATGACGCAGAAGCTGGAAGTGGGGAAAGGGTAGTCCATGTGACGGAGTCTTAATTGAGAGAGAGGTGACACTGGGAGGGGTGTCAGGACCCCAGAGGACACTCCCAGACCTCAGCTTTGTCCTGAGGACCGTAGGGAGCCACAAAGGACCTTGGGCTGGGCGAGGTTTCGTCTTTGCTCACGGTCAGACACACTGCCCCGGTGGCCCCAGGGTCTCCAAGGACCAAGCCTGGGCTGCAGCCCTCACTCCTTGACCCCTATTGTGCCATCCCATCCCAGGAGGCCTCCAGTCGGAACCTGGTGACCCTGCGCGTGGACTCCAATGGCTTCTTCCTGTACTGGACAGGGCCCAACATGGTGAGGGCGGGCGCTGGTGCAGCTCACTCAGGTCGAGAGCCCCTGACCCAGACCCCCAGCTGCTGGCTGACCCCTCCCTTGGCTTGCCGGGAAGGAAGTGCCAAGGGCAGGGGCTGAGGCATGGGTGCAGGGGTGGCCAGGCCTTGGCCAGGATGGGGAGCTTGGGGGCTCTGGGATCTCACCCTGTAGCCAATGAGAACCCAGCCAGGCATGTGGTTTCCCCAGGAGGTAGACACACTGGACATCAGTTCCATCCGGGACACACGGACAGGCCGTTACGCCCGCCTGCCCAAGGTGAGCGATGGGGACCAGGACTAAGCATGGGAGTGAGGTGATGGGGGGTAGGGATACCCCTCCTGACCCTTGGCTCTAACCTACTCAGGACCCCAAGATTCGCGAGGTGCTGGGTTTCGGGGGCCCTGATGCCCGGCTAGAAGAGAAGCTGATGACAGTGGTGGCCGGGCCAGACCCAGTGAACACAACGTTCTTGAACTTCATGGCCGTGCAGGATGACACAGCCAAGGTGGGCTGGGACTGAGCGGTCGCCCAGGGGAGTCACCACCCCACTAGCTGAATCAGCCATCACTAGTGAGAGCCTGTTGTATACCAGGCTGTTCTCTGCCCTGAATTCTCACCATCCCCTGACAAAGCAGTATTTAAGCACTTACTGTATACCACACCCGGTTCTGGACAGGGGCTGTGGCCGAGCCAGCCCTTCCGGCCCCACTCACCCTCTTCCCCTGCATCCTGACCCCTCAGGTCTGGGCTGAGGAGCTGTTCAAGCTGGCCATGAACATCTTGGCTCAGAACGCCTCCAGGAACACCTTCCTGCGCAAAGCGTGAGCCCCAGGCTTGCCTGGGGGGTTTGGGGGTGCAGGTGGCCGTCCCCAGGGCATGAGCCTTCTGCCTGTCTCCCCAGATACACAAAGCTGAAGCTGCAGGTGAACCAGGATGGACGGATCCCGGTCAAGAAGTGAGCACCCCTTCCCTTCGGCACCTTGCCCTGATCTTGGTGACCTTTGCCCCCACTGACCTTGACCCCTCCCATCTATTCAGCATCCTGAAGATGTTCTCAGCGGACAAGAAGCGGGTGGAGACGGCACTGGAGTCCTGTGGCCTCAATTTTAACCGGGTGAGGGGGCTGGGGGCAGGGGCCAGGTGGGTGTAATGGGCACCTGCTTTGGGGGCTGGCTGCCCCTGGTTCTCACCCACATACTCCTCTTGGCCCCCAGAGCGAGTCCATCCGGCCTGATGAGTTTTCCTTGGAAATCTTTGAGCGGTTCCTGAACAAGTTGTGTCTTCGGCCGGACATTGACAAGATCCTGCTGGAGATGTGAGCAGGGCGGGGCCCGCTTACCAGCCCCAGTACTCTGCACCGGCCTCTACTCGGGGTTCTTTCCAGCCCGGGGGGGCGAGGGAGCTGTTGGGGTCCCAGTGCACGGGCTATGGCTGAGCTCAGAGCCGCTTTGCCTGCAGCTCTGTTCTCTGCTGCCCGGTTACATCCATTAGCCCATGCTGGGGATGGGAACAGGTGGCTCAGACTGTTGGGGACTTGCCTGAGCTCACACAGCAAGTGAGGGCTGGAGCGGAGTTGGGTCCAGGGTCTAGAGGCTGGATCGGCAGGCCAAGCACTTGGTCACTTCCACTGCCCTTGCTAATGCCAATGCCAATGTCGAATGGGAGGGAGTGGATGGGAAGCCGAGGCTCAGAGCAGAGACTTGCCTAAGTCCCAGTCAGTGGGTGCCAGCTCCCTCTGCCAGGGCAAGGGCTTGACGCAGGGCCTGGCGAGGTTCAGCCTGACCCGGTTTCCCTGCCCGCCAGAGGTGCCAAGGGCAAGCCGTACCTGACACTGGAGCAGCTCATGGACTTCATCAACCAGAAGCAACGGGACCCAAGACTCAATGAAGTGCTGTACCCGCCCCTGGGGCCCTCCCAGACCCGGCTGCTCATTGAGAAGTATGAGCCCAACAAGCAGTTCCTGGAGCGAGGTGAGCCAGCCGGGCGGGCTGGGAGGTGGTGGGCAGGGACCAGAGCAGGGCCAGCTGACCCTGACCCTGCTGACCCCCCGGCCCCCAGACCAGATGTCCATGGAGGGCTTCAGCCGCTACCTGGGAGGGGAGGAGAATGGCATTCTGCCCCTGGAGGCCCTGGATCTGAGCGCAGACATGACCCAGCCGCTGAGCTCCTACTTCATCAACTCCTCACACAACACCTATCTCACAGGTGAGTGAGCTGCCCTCCACTGGCCAGGAGGGAGGAATGGCATCGTGACCTTTGCCTTCCGGCCCTTCCTCCTTTTGGGGTGGCCAGTACTAGGAATGCAGGCAGGGAACAGACAGCCTGCCCCCGGGGACCAGGGCTTCTCTGCATGGGTGCGTCTCCTGGGTGGTCTGGAAGGCTTCCTGGGGGAAGGGCCGAGGTGGCTTTGGGAAGGAACAGCCTGTGCAAAGGCCCAGAATAGAAGACTGCTTGGTGCTTTTAAGAAGCAGAAAGGAGGCCGGGAGGAGGAGGAGGTGGGGAGGCGAGGTGGGGTGGGGGCTGGGGCAGGTAACTGGGAGAGGGGGCCGGAGAGGGAGGTAGGACTAGACCCAGCAGGGAAGGAATTTGGATTTGTCCTACGTGATCAAGAAGGGCTTTTTGGAGGGTGTTGAGCGGGGGGTGTGACCTGGTATGATTCAGAAGGATGACGCCAGGCGCTCTGCAGAGACTGGATGGGAGGCAGGGAGGGGCGTGCTGTCCTCCGGCAGGAGCAATGGAGGCTGTTCCAGGGCAGCAGCGGTGGAGGGGGAAGGGGAAGTGAGGGGCCATGGGGGCGTTGGGTGTGACTCGCTGGTGGGATGGGAGACGGTGGATATTTAGGTGAGAGGGAGTGAGCCCTGGTGAAGGAGCCAGCCCGTCCGCCGGCACTGGTAGACGCTGACGGCGTGGGTGGGTGCCGGGCTGGGCGGTGGCCTGGGCCCTGCTCTGGAGAGACGGTGCTGGTTGTACAGTGAACTAGGGATGATCGGGGCTGGCCGCCATGGGGCTCTCCGTGTCCCTAGCCTGGCCTGGTTCAGAGGGGCCTGGGGAGGAGGGGAGGAGCCGGCTGGGGGGCGCTGTGGTGACAGAGCCGCGCCTCCAGCGGGGCAGCTGGCCGGGACCTCCTCGGTGGAGATGTACCGCCAGGCGCTGCTGTGGGGCTGCCGCTGCGTGGAGCTGGACGTGTGGAAAGGGCGGCCGCCGGAGGAGGAGCCCTTCATCACCCACGGCTTCACCATGACCACGGAGGTGCCGCTGCGGGACGTGCTGGAGGCCATCGCTGAGACCGCCTTCAAGACCTCGCCCTACCCGGTCATCCTCTCCTTCGAGAACCACGTGGACTCGTGAGTAGGCTGCTGATCAGGCGTCTGGCCCGGCACCCTCTAACACGCAGGCTTCTGGGGACCCCTGACAGCCCGGGGGCAGCCTCCCTGTGGCCTGTGGAAGGCTCCTATGACCTCTGACCTTGGGACCTTGCACTGACCCTGAAGACCTCTGACCTACCCTGGGGATCTCTGACCTCTGACATTGGCCCACAGGGCAAAGCAGCAGGCCAAGATGGCCGAGTACTGCCGCTCCATCTTTGGGGATGCGCTGCTCATCGACCCACTGGACAAGTACCCGGTATGGGGGCTTGGGCCGGGGCAGGGCGTGGGGGGTGAGGGTGCCCCGGCTGGCCCTGACCTGTCTGTGCCCACCAGCTGGCCCCGGGCGTCCCCTTGCCCAGCCCCCAGGACCTGATGGGCCGCATCCTGGTGAAGAACAAGAAGCGGCACCGGCCCAGCACCGGCGTCCCCAACAGCTCCGTGCGCAAGCGGCCGCTGGAGCAGAGCAACTCGGCCCTGAGCGAGAGCTCCGCCGCCACCGAGCCCTCCTCACCCCAGCTCGGTATGACCCGGCCCGACCTTCGACCCTGATCTGACCCTAACCCTCCACCTCACTGAGCCCAACCCTCCCTTCTACACCCAGCACAACCTTTCTCCTCTCCAAGCCACTCGCCACCTCCTCACTGAGTATGGGACCTCTGACCCCTGACCCCAGGCACTCACCTCACCTCACTGAACTAAACCCAGATTGGATTTGGCTCCATTGAACTCCTGACCCCTCAACTGCAAACCCGCACCTCACAGAGCCCTCCCCTCAACCGGTCCTGATCTCTGCTTCAGTGATCTCTCCACATGCTTTGAGTGCGATCCTCAGACTTCTGACGCCTGTCCTGTGACCCCCGTCCTGTGACCCCCACAGAGTCTGCCCACTTGACCTCTCACGCTATTAAAGTCCTCCTTATCTCTGACCCCTGACTGACCCCTGACTTGGAATCGCGCCATGTCATCCTTTATCCTTGCTGAGCCACCTACCTACTTTTTTTAAAAAATATATATTTTATTGATTTTTTACAGAGAGGAAGGGAGAGGGATAGAGAGTTAGAAACATCGATGAGAGAGAAATATCCATCAGCTGCCTCCTGCACACCCCCTACCGGGGATGTGCCCACAACCAAGGTACATGCCCTTGACTGGAATCGAACCTGGGACCCTTCAGTCCGCAGGCCGATGCTCTATCCACTGAGCCAAACCGGTTAGGGCTCTACCTACTTTCTTGATGTCAATAACTCTGAACCCTGACCTTTGACCCCCTCTGCCTCACCACTACATCCAGCTCCGACTTCTGCCCCTCCCCCAGCCACACTGTCCTGAGAGTGCCCTCGATTCCCTACTGAGTCACTCCACACACCATGGGCACAACCCCTCCCGGCTGCTGAGTGTCTGTGTGTGTGCCCTGACTCCCGACCCCCTGTGCCACCGTCCTCTGCAGGGTCCCCCAGCTCCGACAGCTGCCCCGGCCTGAGCAATGGGGAGGAGGCGGGTCTTGAGAAGCTGAGCCTGGAGCCTCGGAAGTCTCTGAGCGAGGAGGGGCCACAGCGGGGCCCTGATCTCGGACCTGCCGACCGTGAGGAGGAGGAGGAGGACGAGGAAGAGGAGGAGCAGTCAGACCCCAAAAAGCCGACCACGGATGAGGTCAGGCCTGCCGGTGGGAGGCGTGTGCTGGGCCCCCTCAGGGCTGGCTTTGGCCATGGTCAGACACTCCCTGCTCTCCTGGAGTTTGGGGGCGCGGGGCATGGAGAGGAGAGGTCTTAGGTAAACAAGCAGGGAAGCAAATGTGAGATTATGCTCGAGACATGGGCCAGGGAGGGCTGAGTTAGGGTGCAGACGCGGTGGGAGAGGGGAGGAAGGGGCGTCTGACCTGGGCAGGGAGCTTGGGCGAGCAGATCTGAGGAGGGAGCAGGGCCGAGTGGTCAGGAGGGGCCTGCAGACCAGGAGAGTGTTGAGCTCTGAGGAGTGGAGGTGACAGAACAGTCAATCATGAGGTCGGATTTGGGGGGACCCAGAGTGGGGAAGGGTGGACGGGCTGCTGAGCTCAGCAGCATGGGGGTTGTTTGAGTCTTGCTGAGAGGAGATGGAAAGGTGGTGGCTGGAAATAATGGCTGGGGATGGAAAATTGGGGACCTGTCTGCATGTGGCTAATTGAACCCTTGTAACTGAGTGAGAAATTCCAGCTTCCAGAATAAGGGAGCAGGAAGCAAATTAGGAAGGACCAGGAAGACTTCAGGGCAGAAGGGCCCAGGGCTGACGGGCCATGGAGGGGCTGCAGCCCTTGCTGAGGCTCCTGGGTGGCGTGACTGCCGGGGCGGGAAGAGGGTCAGAGCCTCCTTCATGGCGCAGGGCAGGTGAGGGGACGTCCAGCTGATGACTGGGGGACATGACACTGCTGACCCTGTGCTTGGGGGCCACAGGGCACTGCTAGCAGTGAGGTCAATGCTACTGAGGAAATGTCGACACTCGTCAACTACATCGAGCCTGTCAAGTTCAAGTCCTTCGAGGCTGCTCGAAGTAAGTGGGGTGGGAGACGGTGAGTGTGGGAGCCAGCTTGGCCCTGCTAGGCCTGACCCCCATCTGGCCACCCCCAGAGAGGAACAAGTGCTTCGAGATGTCATCCTTCGTGGAGACCAAGGCCATGGAACAGCTGACCAAGAGCCCCATGGAGTTTGTGGAGTATCCTTTGGTGGCACTGGAGCCACTGGGCCAGGCTATGGGCGCTCCGAGGCTGGCAAAGATGTTCTGACCCCACTTATGCCACCCGCACAGGGTCCTGATGCTCCAGGACCCCCATCCGGGCTTTGGAGGGGTCTGGGAGAATGCACAGGGGCTAGGCCAAGAAGTGGGGACCCAAGGGGGGCCCTTGAGCCCAGGCCGGGAGGTGGGTTCACAGGAGCTGAGGCTGGGCCTGCAGCGCTGGGCTTCAGGCAGGAGGGGCTGAGTGCTCGGCGTGGCCCCTGACTGCCAACCTAGATACAACAAGCAGCAGCTCAGCCGCATCTACCCCAAGGGCACGCGTGTGGACTCGTCCAACTACATGCCCCAGCTCTTCTGGAACGTGGGCTGCCAGCTCGTTGCACTCAACTTCCAGACCCTGGGTGAGCACTGGCCCACCTCGACCCTTGACCTCTGGCCCCCATCCTCACCGACTTCTGCCCCATGACCCTGCTAATTTATTTTAAACAGATTTTTATTGATTTCAGAGAGGAAGATAGAGAGAGAGAGAGAGAGAGGTAGAAACATCAATGATGAGAGAGAATCATGGATTGGCTGCCTCCCACATACCCCACACAGGGGATCGAGCCTGCAACCTGGGCATGTGCCCTGACTGGGAATTGAACCCTGACCTCCTGGTTCATGGGTCAGACACTCAACCACTGAGCCACGCCAGCCGGGCTAATTTTGTCTGAATGGACCTCTGACTTATCCCAGATTCCCAAACCAAACCGAGACCTTGGCTAACCCCAACTCCTGACCTTGGCGGACCCTAGGCCCTTCCTCCTGTCTAATCTTTCCTAACTGTGGACCCCTGACCCCAGTTGTTCTGACCCTAATGACCCCTGGTCCCCCTCTGCACGGCACTGTCCTTCCTGACCCTCCTCCCTGTGTTGCCCCCAGATGTGGCGATGCAGCTCAACGCAGGCGTGTTCGAGTACAACGGGCGCAGTGGCTACCTGCTCAAGCCTGAGTTCATGCGGCGGCCAGACAAGTCTTTTGACCCCTTCACCGAGGTCATCGTGGATGGCATTGTGGCCAATGCCTTGCGGGTCAAGGTGGAGCCAGGGAGGGCGCAGGCCGGGGTGTGCTGGGGGGCGGGACTCCCAGCAGCCGCCTTACCCTCCTGCTCCGCCAGGTGATCTCGGGGCAGTTCCTGTCGGACAGGAAGGTGAGCATCTACGTGGAGGTGGATATGTTCGGCCTCCCCGTTGACACGCGGCGCAAGTACCGCACTCGGACCTCTCAGGGGAACTCATTCAACCCCGTGTGGGATGAGGAGCCCTTTGACTTCCCCAAGGTGAGCCTGGCGCCCGCCCACCTGCTGGGCTCTCCGGGGGGGGGGGGGGGGACAGGAACCAGGTGCATGGTGGCAGTCAGGGGTGGAGAGCGGGGTGCCGAGCCACCTCCAGGCTGGGCCTGGCACCTCCAGACCTCTCCCCACGTCCTGCATGTCCCAGGGTCAGGCTCAGGTGCCCTGCCCTCTGCAGGGTGAGAGAAGAGGACCGGAAGGTGAGGCAGTGGGAGGTCCCATGGTCTTGCTAGAGGAGTGGGCACAGCCTGCCCCACCTCCCAGACAGGAGCCTGAGATCAGGCACAAGTTCACAACGGCTCCTCCCCCCGCCCAAAGGGACTGCAGCTCTGAGCGCAGCTGGGCTGGGTGTGGCCTCGGTGCCAGAGTCCTGGCTCACTCTCCCGTCTCTAAGCCGGTGATCACCAAGCCTGATCTGTCCCCGGGAGTGGTGCTGGGAGGGGGGGTCAGCCCATTCCTTTGGCTCAGGGGCTGCTGGCTGTCCAACTGGCCATGTGCCACGGAGGGGTGGGTCTGCCATTGGCTCGGTAGTGACAGTGACGGATGTTACTCATTGGGTCAGCGTGTCCAAGGGTCCCCTCTGAGCTCTGGCCTTGGTGGCTGTGGTCAGCTGTGGCTCAGTGGCCAGGGGTCAGCTCTGTGACTTAGCGCCAGTCTGGGCCCTCAGGTGGTGCTGCCCACGCTGGCTTCGCTGCGCATCGCGGCTTTTGAGGAGGGCGGCAAGTTCGTGGGGCACCGGATCCTGCCCGTCTCTGCCATCCGCTCAGGTGAGGCCATCTAGGCTCTGGGCAGCCCCGGGCAATGTGTGCGGGGACCCAGTGGGGTGCATTCACCTTGCCCTCCGCCCCCCCAGGGTACCACTACATCTGCCTAAGAAACGAGGCCAACCAGCCTCTGTGCCTGCCAGCCCTGCTCATCTACACTGAGGCCTCTGACTACATCCCCGACGACCACCAGGGTGAGCTGCAGGGGCAGGCCACACGGCGTGGGGGGCAAGGGCGCCCCCTGGGTCTGGGAACGGCTAGGCTGAGGGGCCCCAATTGAGGGTGAGTTCTGCAGTCCCTTCAGGAGACCAGAGCTGGTGGGAGGGTGTGGCCCTGGGGTTCTGACTCCAAGGCCCTGGCCCTCTGCCCCTCCCCAGATTATGCAGAGGCCCTGATCAACCCCATCAAGCACGTCAGCCTGATGGACCAGAGGGCCAAGCAGCTGGCCGCCCTCATCGGAGAGAGGGAGGTGAGCCAGGGCAGGCGGGGTCGCTGGGGTGTGGGTGCAGGTGAGGGTGGGGGTGCGGGCTGAACCCCGTTGGCCCTGGCGGAGAAGCACCTGCAGCCTTCCCTGCCTCCTCCGCCTGCACCAGCCCATTCCACGGGTACCAACTCCCGGCTGGCAGTCTGGCTTCTCGTCCCAAGAGCCAGAGGGACTATTCATGGCCCTACAGCAAACACCAGTGTCGTTTACCCTCTGCCCGAAGGCCTGTCCCCTTTCTGGGTTCTTCTCTCACCCAAACCAGAAAACAAAGCCAAGTGCATGCTGGGCGCCAGGTGTCAGCTCTTTTCACCAACTTGGCTCACATACCCCTCCCCCCACCTGAGCTTGCGATCCCCCGGGGAGAGCGGGAGACACTGAGGCTCCGTGTCACAGAGGCCTGGCCTGGGCCTTCAGCCTCGGCCTGTCCGCCATGCTGCACGGTGTGCGGCTTCTCACAGTCGGCTCAGCGGCCCTGGGTTGCTCCGCATTTTAAGGAGGCGGAAACCGCCCCTCCCATGTGAGGAGGCCTTCAGGACGCACCGGGCTAGAGTCCTCCAGCTGCCCGCAGGGCCGGAGCTGGGGTGCGGGTTCTGCCGCTCCACCAGGCAGCTTTTAATACGGCTCCTGTGCGCCATGAGATGTCAGTGGCTTCTGTGGGGAGGGGTCAGGGGCAGAGGCTCGCCCGCACATCTAAACCCAGTCCCCTGGGGCCTGCGGCAGGCAGGGAGAGGCCGCTGCTAGAGGCTGTTAGCCAGAGAGGCTGGTGCCCACTCTGCACTCACTTCCTTCGTTGATTTAATCAGGAGCTAAGTAACTAGGAAGATGAGCAGCTGTGGGCAAGGGTGGAGACAGGAGGAGACTTGGGGCCGGGCCAAGGCTTTCCAGAACAATATGGAAGTTCCTGAGCACATGCAGTGGGGCCCAGCATCTTGGAGTCACATCTCACATGATCTCCCCCGACCCCATGTGGAAAGGGGTTTAGACCCCTTGTTTCTCATGTAGTGGTCTTAGCAGCCCCATGTTACAGATGAGGAGCCCAGGGCCAGCCGGGCAGAGGGAGGCGGACCAGGGGCCTGGGGCCGCCCCCGGAGGTTGTGGAGGGCAGAGGGGCCATTCTGGAAAGAGCATCTTGCTTCCTCCCCCACAGGCGCAGGCTGGCCCGGAGACAAGCCAGGAGACCCAGTCTCAGCAGCAGGGATCCCAGCTGACCCCAAACCCCACACCCAGCCCACTGGACACCTCTCCCCGCCGGCCCGCAGGCCCCACCACCTCTCCCACCAGCCCTTCCCTTAGCAGCCCAGGTAAGGGGCGGCCTGGGCCTGGGGTGGCCTGCGGGGCAGGGCTCCACTGTCCCCCGGCTTTTCACAGTCCCGCCTCTGCTCCCCAGGTCAGCGGGATGATCTCATTGCCAGTATCCTGTCAGGTAGGGCCCTGGCTTGTGGGGATGCGGCTATCCCAGGAGGGGGGCCTGTTCTGGGGTGGAGCTTCCCGGGGAGGCAGGACCCCTCCTGGGGGTGCGGGTGCCCCTGCAGGGTTGGCCTGGCCCCGCTCAGCCGCCTTTGCTCCGCTGCGCACAGAGGTGGCTGTGGCCCCGCTGGACGAGCTCCGAGGCCACAAGGCTCTGGTGAAGCTCAGGAGTCGGCAAGAGCGCGACCTGCGGGAGCTGCACAAGAAGCACCAGCGGAAGGCGTTTGCTCTCACTCGCCGGTTGCTGGACAGCCTGGCCCAGGCCCGGGCCGAGAGCAGGTGCTGGCACCGGCCAGGTGTCCTGTGCGCGGCCGGTCTGCCTGTGTGCGACGGTGCTGCGTGCATCGGCGTGAATGTGGGTGGCGGTGTGCGAGTTCTCCTGCACTAGGTGGGCACGGAGGATGGCAGGGTGACCAAGGGATTCTCCTGGACCCCCCAGGAGGAGGGTTTGGTGCCAGGAAGGGAGGAGGCTTTCCTGGCTCAGTCCCACCCTCTTCCCACCTGGGGGCAATACCTCGTTGGAAGACAAGAGGAGCATGTGTTTTGAGAAACTGTTGCCCAGACAGGCTTCCATCATGTCAGTGAAATGAACTGGCCTCCTTATTAGCATAATAAGCCCCGCCCCAGGGCCGGTGTCCATCATTGCCAGCTGGGAAATGCCCTGCCACCCTCTGCCCGCCCAGCCCAAGTTCCTGTGATGACCTGAGCATCACCCAGGGGGGTTCTTCACACAGAGCTGGGGAGGACAAGAAGGAGGAGGAGGAAGAGGTGAGGCGTTACCAAGAGTTCCAGAAGAGACAGGTGCAGAGTCTGCTGGAGCTGCGGGAGGCCCAGGCGGACGCCGAGGCCGAGCGGAGGCTGGAGCACCTGAGACAGGTGAGGGGGGCGTCGTCAGGGAGTGCCTGCTTCTTGGACAGACCTGTCATTAGCCTGTCGCACCTACTGGTTACCTGTGTCCACAGGCTCTGCAGCGGCTCAGGGAGATTGTCCTGGATGCTCACACCACTCAGGTCAAGAGGCTGAAGGAGATGAATGACAGGTGAAGGCACAGGATCTTGGATGGGGGAGCGGGGAGGACTCCCTGGTGCCAGGACAAGGGCAGAGCCCCCAGTCCTGCCACTGACCCTTCCTTCCTCTTCCCCCACTGGCTCCTCTAGGGAGAAGAAGGAATTGCAGAAGATCCTGGACAGGAAACGCCACAACAGTATCTCAGAAGCCAAGACAAGGGAGAAACATAAGAAGGAGGCGTAAGGGCCTCGGGGCCGGGAGCCGTTTGGGCGCTGGGCAGGCAGGGCTGGGTGCCGGCAGTGAACCCACTCTGCCTTGCTCCTGTGCAGGGAACTGACAGAGATTAACCGCCGCCACATCACGGAGTCTGTCAACTCCATCCGCCGGGTGAGTGAGGCCCAGGTGCCACCCTGTTCCTTCAGTCATCAGAAACCCAGCTCCTTGGTGCGGGCCTGGCGCCCTAGAGGGGTTTCCAAAGCCTTTCCCTCCGGACCCCACAGCCCCCTCCAGCCCCCTCCAGCCCACACCATCAAAGCCAACTGTCTCTAACCGAGCCCCATGGCTTCGGAGGCTGGGCCTGCAGCATTTGCCACAAGGATAGTATCTCAGAACCCTGGCCACGCAAGGAGCCTGGCCCCTCCCTGAGGACCCGCGGCTGAGCTCTTGTCCCCCCACTGACAGCTGGAGGAGGCCCAGAAGCAGCGGCACGAGCGCCTTGTGGCTGGGCAGCAGCAGGTCCTGCAGCAGCTGCTGGAAGAGGAGCCCAAGGTGAGTGCTCGGGCGAGGTGGGCACTCGGGCAGCAGGCGGAGTGCTAGGTGGCCTGTCCTGTGATCCTCCTCCTCCTCCCACAGCTGCTGGCCCAGCTGGCCCAGGAATGTCAGGAGCATCGGGCCAGGCTGCCCCAGGAGATCCGCCGGTGTCTGCTGGGCGAGACGCCGGAGGGGCTGGGGGATGGACATCTGGTGGCCTGTGCCAGCAATGGTCACGCGCCTGGGAGCAGTGGGCACCTGTCCGGCGCTGACTCCGAGAGCCAAGAGGAGAATACGAAGCTCTGAACTGGCTGAGCAAGAGGTGGCCACCGGGCCAGGGTGGGTGCTGGGAGGTGGCCGGAAGCCAAGACACTAATGCTCTTTTTTTCTTTTAACTTTTTATCTTTAGAAATTTTATTTTTTTAAACTGAGGCGAGCACCCTGCACTAACTTCCTTCCTTCACCCTCTCGGGGCCCCATTAGTCCCCAGCCCCTCCTTCCTGTCCTTAGTCCTAGGGAAGGTGCTGGTTCACTCTGGGCCAGAGAGCTTGAGCGGGGCCCTTGCCCCCCATGACACCCACACCCCAGAGTGGGAGCTATCTCCCTCACTTCCCTAGGGAACACCATGTGGAGACAGAGCGCTGGGCAGTAGGGGTCACATTCTTTTTCTATTCTCTGGGGACTTTTTTTTACGTGAATAAAAGTGGATTTCAGGGACCCTGTGTGCAGTGTGGTTTGGGGTGGGGCAGTGCTAGAGAGGACCCTGGGTCGCAGGCCCTCTCTGTCCCTTCTTCTGGGGCCTCAGTTTCCTCATATATAATGGGCTTGTGGGCACTCTGGGGCTGAGGTCAGGCCCCCAGTGACGGGTTGCTGGGTTTGAACCTTTTTATTTAAATTATTAATGTTTTTATTGATTTCAAAGAGAGGAAGGGAGAGAGAGAGAAACATCAATGATGAGAGAGAATCACGGATCAGCTGCCTCCTGCACACCCCACATTGGGGATGGATCCCACAACCCGGGCATGTGCCCTGACCCGGAATCTTACCATGACCTCCTGGTTCATAGGTTGATGCTCAACCACTGAGCCACGCCTGCCAGGCTGGGTTTGAACCTGATACCCGCTTGCCTGGGGCCTGCAGATCTCCCCACTAACCTGGTGCCAGAGGCCCTGTGGCCTCCCCAGGCTTTTCTGCCCCTGTGCCCTCTGCTCCTGGACCGTACTTTTCTCCCTTCCGTCCTCTCTTAATGGAGGCTCGGGCCTTAGCTGCAGGAAGCCTTCCCTGCCCCCCTTCCTTCTGCCTAATATGACCCAAGGGCCCAGCATCTTCCGCCGAGGCTGCTCTGGGCTCCATGCAGGCAGTTGACTCTGTGTCAGGAGATGGACTAGGGGTGGAGCTGGGCAGCTCAGGAGCTGGGCAGCGATAGGTGGGAAGTGGGTGGGCCTGGCAGTGGCCCGTGGGAGAAGGGAAGCTGGCAGTCATAGACACAGGGGCTGGGAGACCCGGCGCCCCTCATCCCTGTGAGGGAGATGTTATGCCTGTTTTACAGGTGAGGAAGCTGAAGCCCAGACAGAAGTCACGTGTGCCAGGCCAACTCAAGATGTCCTGACCCGGAGGCAGGGCAGGTCTGAAGCCTCCGTGGCAGATGGTCTACAGCCGGCCTGGAGGACCTGCTCCATGCCTCCCGTCCTGCCTCGGGGCAGCGAGGAGTGGCAGAGACCCGCGGCGCAGCGAGGGTGCGGCTGGGCTCTGCTCAGGGGCAGGCTGGCACTCCTTCAAGGCCTCTCCCAGCTTCCTGGCCGAGCTTCCCAGACTGCCTGCCTCCCTCCTCCAGAGGAAGGCAGCCTCTTATCTGGGCTTATCTCCTGCCAATTGAGTGTTTTCTTTTTGTTTTTGCTGCAGCCTCAGGCAAACAGATGGGGTGGGGAGGCCGGAGATACTGGACTTCCAGAGTGGGGGCTCTCCCAGGGCAGGGGACCTCTACTTTGGGCCTTGCTTCTGCGGTCAGTCCTTGTCCTTTCCCCAAATCTGACCACCGCATTGTGTGTCCAGGCCCCGCAGCTGCCAACTCCTACCTTCTTGGCTTGCCTCCTCTTACAGAAACACTACACGCCAGTCCCCTGGTCCTCACAGATCAGGCTAAACTCCAAACTCCTGGGTATGACATACGAGCCCCTCAGAAGCCCGGCCTCTGCTGCTCCCCTATCCTTCCACGGGTCCATTCTTTCCTCTCCCCAGAATGACAGCCCGCTCCCCCAGCTCTCCCTTCCAAGTCCCAGCTCTAACTCACCGGCTGTCTTAATTCATCTCTGTGTACCCAGCACAAATCACTGGCTCATCTATAGGGGGCGCCAATAAATCTTTCTGAAATCGAGCTCGGAGCTCTGCTCCCAGGTCCTGGAGCTTCTCTGGTTCCCTATTTATCACTCTATTCACAGCCCTTGGCCAGCCTTCCGCAACCCCCTCCCCCGTCCTGCGCGCCCAGCCAGCTCCCTTAGCAGCGCTGGCCCCAGGCCGGCCACACAGTAGCTGTTCTAAAGGACTGACCCAAATAGGAACAAATGACCCTCCCTGGGGGACGGCGGCACGGTTTGCAGAGCACGGAATTCCGGCGGCCGGCCCGCGGTTCCCAATTACCAGATTAGAGATAAGGGCCTGGAAGTCCCTGGGGCTCAACTGGCCAAGAGGCCCTGCTCCCCGCCTCGAAAGCCCCCCCGCCCCACCGCTGTCACTCAGAAAGAGCCCAAGTTTCCCTTATTCATAAAACGGTGGCGTCTTCTGGAATTGCCAGCGCTAGCGCTGCCGCGAAGCCCCCAGCGACGGAGAGGAAGCGCGGCGGCATAGGTGTGGGCTTTATTAGTGCATTCCGTGGCGAGCGGCACCGCGGGGTCACCGCGAGGAAAGGGTCCTGGTGATCCCGGCCAGCAACTTGGCGCGGGCGCCGGGGCAACCCACTTCCAGCGGCTAAGGGCGGAAAAACTTCAAAACTTCCGCTGAGATGGAAGCCTCGGGAGTCCCCGCACACACCGGAAGGGAACCGGCTCTGGGTCAGGACTCCTCCTTCCGACGCGGAGAGAACGGATCCTCTGCAGAGTCCCGCGGAGACGACGTCCGCCCACACCCAAGATGGCCGCCGGGCGGCGCGCAGGGGCGCTTCCGCGTGGGAAAGAAGGTCATTGGGAGGGGGCGGAGCCTCCTCTCCCCGAGTTCCGACCCCACCAGGACTGGAAAAAGCGCGTCCAGCTGGAGTTTTGCCGCATCTGCGTTGCTGTGCCTGCGCTCTTCGGCCGAGGGAGTCCCTTCGGGTGGGAAGATGGAAGGGTTATATGAGTTAGCAGGGTCCGCCATTCCGGAATCCCATCTCTTAAGATAAAGACCACGGCTCCCAGCATGCCCTGTACCGAAGGGGTCTCCTGACCACTTTCCTAACCGGCTCCGAGATCACTTGTTTGGGCCCTTAGGGTCGGGCGGTTTAGATCCAGACGCTCCGTGTTGGGGGCGGGGAGAGAGGACCGTAGGACCCTGTGTGTTGGCGCGAGAGCCGGAAGATGGGACCGCAGTCCAAGAATTAAAGAAGGGGTCCGAGGGGTGCTCTCCCTCCACGGAGCACGCCTGTGCCATTCCCCCACAGGCACGTATTCCCTAAACTCTTAAGGACCCCCACGGGACTTGCAACCAGGGGAGCAATGGGCAGCGGCAGCTCCGGGGCTAACCCCCTGAACCTGTCTCTAAGGCCCCCTTTTCTCTGACTCCCCGGTGAGGTAAAGCAGCCCAGCGTGGGCTCTCCTGTTGCTTCCTAAGTATGTTTTTGCTGTGATAGTACATTCTTGCTTGCTTTACTTAAAAAGGAAAGTCCAAAGTTTAAGGCAAAGAACCCGGACACCTGGAAGGGGTCGCCTGGGAACACAGATGCCCACGGGCTTTGCGTTTCACGGATTTGAGGCCTCAGATCTCGGCCTTCTGGAGCGGGATCTGGACTACAGATCCCGGCATGCTCTGGGACTCGAAAAGTCCCGAGACTGCAAGTCCCGGCATGACCCGGGAGCCCGAGGGGAGGGGGCCCGGGAGTCCAGGTCCCGGCATGCACCGGCACTGGTCCTCCCCTTCGCCGCGCAGCGCTCACCTTAAAGGAGCCCTGGAACTCGTCGCTCATCCTCCGGAGCTCGCGGCCGTAGCGCTGTGCTGCCCAGAGGTTTGGGGGCGCTGAACGCGAACGGCCGCGGAAGGGGCTGGGCTCCCCCTCCTCGGTGTCGTCATCTTCATCGGCCCCCGTGGGGTACGAGCTATGGCGACTCCGCGGCTCCACAGACCCAGCGCCTGCAGAGAGGGTCGACAGTGCGGGATGGCGTGAATCGCAGCTCCTCCGCGCCCCAGCGTTTGCTCCTGAGGCCGCTGATGTACTTGTGTGCACATCAGCTTGTACCTTTCGGAGCTCCAGCTCCCGCATGTAAATCGAGGGAAGCTCCTGGAGCTTTTGTGAAGATTTGAATTAACTTCTCATTAATCCCACAAATCGTAACTGAGCCCCAATAATGGGTACGGCCTCAGTGTATAAAAGGACCTTCCGCTGTGCCTGGCACAAAATAAGGGCATAGTAAATAGTAAGTTGTAGTTATTAGTGCAAGGCCTATGGGTTGTTAGCTCTTTAATCATCTCCATCCTGCAGCAGAGCAGACCAGTCAGTCCCCTGGATGAGGAGGTTCCTGGCCCGGCTGAACTCCAGCTCTGCAAGCCACCCTGCTGGTGCTCATTGTTTCACTTCTGTGGCCTACAGCCTGCAGGAGACCCTGGAGAACCAGGAGCAGCGCAATGTTTGTCCCTCCCACAGCATCTGCGTTGGAAAAAATGTCCTGACCAGTGTGTTGACTTTTTTAGGTAATATTTATGGAGCACTTATTATGTGCTACTGGGCATTACCTCATTATCCCCTTAACCATGTGGGGAGTGAGTACTAACTCAGCCTGTGTTCTACAGATGGAAGGCTAACAGGTTAAGGCGTGCCCAGGGTGAAGCTCTGAGGCTGGACGTGCCTAGAGGTTTGTTGGAATCCAAAGTCCAATGATTACCCTTTGAGCTTCACCTCTTTCCTGGATATCCACCCACCCTTCACTCTGAACCTGTGTCTTCACCTCCATGTAGGAATGAACCCCGCCCTTACTGCCAGGGACTGTGGAAAGGCCACAAAATAGAGCCTGAAAGTGCCTTGTGAACTGAAGGTGCATGGCGGGTCATTATTCTACTGCGGTGGGAGTTTGACTTGTGTACTGTGTGCCATCCCCCCACTTCTGCCAACCCCGCCCCCATATCCAGATCAACAAAGACCTAGAACTACTCCCAGGAGCAAACACCCAGACCTAAGTAATAGAGTGGAAGGTGGGTCTGGAACAGGGGCCCAGAGCGTGCTCAGCATACATGGCAGGGCCGGCTGTCGGGGAAGGCATCTTGAAGGAAGCAAGATTTAGGTCAGGTTTTGAAGCCAGGGGACAACAGTGTCTTATTCTCCCTCCAGAAGACCTTCAGCAGAGCCCTGCCGGCCAGCTGCAGGGCCTCCAAGGGTCCCAGCTCCAGGAACATGGCTGAGAAAGCCAAGAAGGGAACAGAGGGCTGAATCCAGAAAGGCTTAGGCCAAGAGGGTGTGGTCAGAGCGTCTGGCTATTCAGAGCTTCACCAAAGCCCAGGCCCACGGTCAGGTAGAGACCCCCATAAAGCCTTTGAGGATGGAGGTGGCAGTGGGGAACAGACAGCTAAATCAGGAGTGGGGTGGGTATAGGGACCAGAGGCGCTGGGAATAGGAAGACCCCTGACAGGGTCAGGTCCATCTGCAGGTCACTTTCCAGTTCTGTGGGATGGGCAGTGAGGGAGGGGCATTAGCTAGGTAGGACCCACCTCAACCTTATTTCCTACTCTCATCGCCTGAAGCCTCCTACCTTCCCAATGAGGTGGATGCCAGTTCTCCCTATTTTACGAATGAAGACTGAGGCACCCAGAGATTAGGAACTGGTCTGAAGTCACACAAGTTGGCCACGTAAGTGCTCAGGAAATGTCAGCTATTATTCTCCTTTATCCGCGCTAAGAACCCCAACAGCACCACACTTGACAGACGCAGGGCCCGGAGAAGGAAGGGGAGTGATTGCAGATGGACCCAGTCTGGGCACTGCCTCCTCCTCAGGAATCACAAGCAGGACACTTGGTGTGTCCCTTGGAAGTGCTTCACTTGCATTCATTCATTATGTCCTCCTCACACCCTCGCCGGGAAGTTACTCGCTGTCCCCATTTGGCAGTGGAGAAAACTACGGCAGAGAGAGTAATCTGCCCAGGTCACTTAGCCAGTAGGTAGCAGAGCAGAAATCTAAACCTGAGTCTGCCTGTGTCCCTCATTCTCATGGCTCAGGCGCCCCCTTGGGGGCCGCGGTTGGAGAAGGCACCCTGGGCTTTCTGCTTCCGTCAGCCTTAGCTGGAGGCTACCTGTGGGGTGGAGGGCTTTCACCAAAGCAGTGGATTTAGCAGTGCCAAACTAGCCACTGTCCAAATGACACACATTCGTGTCAACTGGAATTTTAAGTGTCCTTTTTTAAAAATATATATATTTTATTGATTTTTTACAGAGAGGAAGGAAGAGGGAGAGCGAGCTAGAAACATCGATGAGAGAGAAACATCAATCAGTTGCCTCCTGCACACCCCCTACTGGGGATGTGCCCACAACCCAGGTACATGCCCTTGACCGGAATCGAACCTGGGACCCTTGAGTTCGCAAGCCAACGCTCTATCCACTGAGCCAAACCGGTTAGGGCAAGTGTCCTTCTATTTACTGGGGAAAAACCCAGGAGATTTTTGTGAACCTGTGGGGAGGGAACACTGCCATCTGAACCATCCCACCCTCAATCAGCAATCACCCCTACACACTGCTGGGCGGGGCAGAGGGGACCCCACTTCGGAAGGTAAGGAAGAGGGAGGGGGCATGGCTTCTCTGGGTGGGAGCATGGGTGGGTGCCTAGACCTGCCCACTCATACCACCCTCCCAGAGTAAGCCTGGGGCTGGAGTGGGGCAGTGGGAGGAGTCTATGGCTGGAGATACCCCACACTTACAGTCCAGTGGGGGCCAGGAGGCAGGGAGTATGAAGAATGAAGGGACCCTGCTCATCTAGAAGTTCTTTACCCCCGTTGGGCTTCCAGGTAAGCGGGAGGGACTGAACACATCCCTGGTCAGGCTTCGGTGAGCATCCTTGCAGACTTAATGAAACAGTAGCCTGCAGACAGCGTGAGGCAGGGAAGCTTTGCCATCAGCAGGGCCCAGTTTGCAGGTGCTCTCCCACTGCCTGCCCCAGCAGGCAGAGCAGCACGCACCCCATGTAGCTTCTAGCACCTGCAGGCTCAGGCCCGGACTCCCTGTGTACCCTAAAGCCATTTGGGGACCAAAGCCCCTTACTGGCCTGCAAAGAACATATACCCCCATCTTGCTCAGAACTGACAAAATCAGGAAGCAGGAGCTGGCAAATGTCTCTGGAACGTCAGAGTAACGTCAGAGTCTGTCCCAACTGCTCAGCTTTGTGCTCAGCTGGAAAGAGCACGCTAAACGATTGCATTGCTGTGTTGCACTAAGGTGTCACGTAGGGACACGGAAACAAATTCCAGATCACTTTCATGCTATGAAATGTTCTTGGACCTGTTGTCAACTATTTAAAAATAAAAAAGCCATTCTTAGCTCATGGTCTGCACAAAAAGAGGGATCTAGCCTGTGACTATGGTTTGCCAGCCCCTGCTCTAAACCCAGCTATGTCCGTCCCCTGTCTGAAACCTTCAATGGCTCCCTATTGCTTATGAGATAAAGTTCACTCTTTGGAATACTTCGCTTGTTTGCCACCAGAGGGGTACTGGTTATTCACGTCTTCCTCTCTGCTTAATGAATGGCAACCCCCAGGGCTGCTCAGAGCCTGCTCAGAGCAGCAATAACAATGATGGCAGTAATAGTAAGAACAGCATACCCTCCTCTGTGCCAGGCACTGTGTCAAAACACCTTTCCTGTACCAACTCATCAGATCCTCATTACAACCCAGTGAGGTGGGACTGGTTCTATTCCCATTTAACAGATAAGGAAACTGAGGCAGCGTAAGTTAACTGACCTGTTCCAGCTCCACCTGCTAATAAAGGGTAGGGACATGTTTCAACCCTCCAGTCTGGCCCTGGTGCCCAGTGCTGAGCTTCTTCTCCCACTGGGTGTCCTTCCTTCCCTCTCCACCGTCCATCACCCACAGCTCACCAGGTACCAGCCCTCCCAGGCACCGGGCTGCGGGCTGGGCTGGCCCAGCACACGAGGTGGCTGCAGTCCATGCCCCGGGGACACTTACAGTCCAGCGGCGGCCAGGAGACAGGGAGTATGAAGAATGAAGGGACCCTGCTCATCTCGAGGAAGGCAGTGGCTCTGGTAGGTCCCTGGCACTAAGGGGTCTTTTATGGAAAAATCACTTGATTTTGAGACATTGAAAAGGTTTAAGCAATCCGCCGTGTAGCTCAGTGGTTGAGCATCAACCTATGAACCAGGAGGTCATGGTTTGACACCTGATCAGGGCACGCCCAGGTTGCAGGCTCGATCCCCAGTAGGAGGCATGCAGGAGGCAGCCAATCCAGGGTTCTCTTATCATTGATGTTTCTATCTCTCCCTCTCTCTGAAATCAGTAACATACATTTTTAAAAGTTTCAGAAAGCCTGTGTAATGGTGTCTGTTTTCTCCCCACAGCCCTCCTCGCGGCATCCCCTTGGCTCCTGTTGCTGCTTCAGACCATCCTCATGCTCTCCTCCCTAAATCTAGTTTCTCAGGATGTGCCGGCCCTCCTCTCCGGCCCTCCTCTCCGTGCCTCAGGCACCCCCAGCCCCAGGTCACACCCCTAGTTTGTGCAGGAGGTTACTCCAGCTCCCTGCCACTTTGCCACGCCATTCATAGAACAGACGAGGTCCTTCCCACCTCCCCGCCTTTCCTTTCCTTGACTTCCTTCTCCACCCCTCCCCTCACTCTCCTTCCCCTGGCCAGAACCTAAACTATTTAAAAACATAAAAACCATTCTTAGCTCATGCTCTGTACAAAGAGGGATTTAGCCTGTGCCTATGGTTTGCCAGCCCCTGGTCACCATCAATAACTCAGTCCCAAGCCGCCCACAGGCTCACCACCACCTCCTGCACAGGCCCTGGTGACGCCCTTGATGCCCGAATCCCATCACTTGGCTCTACTCAAAGCCCTCGCCTGTCCTCACCCAAAGGAAAAGTCAAAGCCCTTACACTGCCTTCAAGGCTCTGCCCAGCTCCCCTACCCCTCCTGTAACTCCCCCCTCTCCAACTCCCTCCCCTCACTCCATCCCCTCAGGCCACACTGGCCTCAGAGCCTTTGCCAAACCCACCCCTTCCAGATCTCTCCACGCATAGCCCCAGGGCTCAAGCCTCATCCCTCCCAGTCTTTGCTCAAACGGTGCTTCTCACCAAGGCAGACCCTGGCCACCTCAGTTCAGATCACTCCCCTGGCCCCCAGTACTCCTGATCTGGAGAAGGGAAAGACTCTGTCATTTACTTGCTTGTTTATGGCCTGTCTCCCCCACAGACTAGAATGTAAGTACCACAAGGGCAGGGACTTTTATCTCATCTGTTCACTGGTGTGCCCCTGGCAGCTGGGACAGCACAGGGCACAGATTAAATACCTAATACAGAGGAGGAACAGCCAGGTGTGAGTGGGAAGCTGTTGGGAGCAGAAATACAGCAAGTGCAAAGATCTGGAAGTTAAAGTGTGTTTGCCAGTGTGTGCTCATGGGCTGAGAGGAGCCTTCTGCTCCTGGAAATGGGGAGGGGGTCCTTTAGGCTTCAGCAGGCAAGGGACCTGTTTTTCTTTTTTTCTGTTTCTCTTTTTTAAAGTTTTTTATATTGACTTTTTAGAGAGAAGAAGGGAGGGAGAAAGAAAGAGAGAAATACCAATGTGAGAAACATCGATTGGACAGCATGTGCCCTAGACCACTGGGGATCGAACCCCGCCACCTTTTATTATTTTTTAAAAATATATATTTTATTGATTTCAGAGAGGGAGAGGGAGAGAGAGATAGAAACATCAATGATGAGAGAGAATCCTGGATTGACTGCCGCCTGCATGCCCCCTTCTGGGGATTGAGCTGGCAACCCCAACATGTGCCCTTGGCTGGAATCGAACCCGGGACCCTTCAGTCTGCAGGCTGACTTTATCCAGTGAGCCAAACTGGCTAGCCACCCCCCCCCTCCCCTTTTAATGCACCAGACAACACTCCAATCATCTGGGCTACAGCAGCCAGGGCTGGGGGCAGGGCGGGGGGAGGAGGGGATAGCTTTTGTTTTCAAAAGATCTCTGTGGTTTTTCTGAGGTGCCAAGGCCTGTGCCAGGCCCTGGGAAGTGGAGACAGAAATGGTCACTGCCCTCCAGTGCCCATCCTTCCATTCGGCTATGCTTCTCCTCTCCCTCCCCCCACCCCCCGCCCCCCACCCAGACTAGGTGCCTTGGAGGGCTGTCTGCTTCTAGTGGTTACTAGCCTCTGGCAACCAGCAAAGATAGCCCTGGTGTGGGTGTGAGCCACAAGGTGAGGAAGAACAGACTGGGAGGCTTAAGCCCTGCTTTACCCCAAGGAGCCAGCAAACAAGTGTGACCTTAGGCAAGTCACTTCCCCTTTCTGGTTCACGGCCTGACTCTCAGTGATTTGTTGTGGTCCTACCCTAACAGTCACATTCTTTGAGCATGTCCTAAGCACCAGCACGGTAATTTACTGCTTCTATATATTCTGCTAATCATCCCAGCAGCCCTACAATGGTGGTGATTAATTGCTCTGTTTTACCGAAGAGGAAAGCTGAGGTCCGGAGAGGTTAGGGACTTACTCAAAGCCACCGGGTGAGTGTGGATGAGGCTCAGGTGCAGGGAGCTGGTGGGGCAAAGTGGACAGGCAAGTGGTTGGGTGGGGGGTGCCTACCTCCATGGTGGCTGCTGCTGGCCGGCTGGCCCTGCTGGTGATCAGCTTCCCCCAGGAGACCTGGGACCGTACTCCAGTGCTTGTTGAGGCCTGGGGGCTGGTCCCCTCTGGGGCTGGGGCCCAGGCCCCTATCTGCAGGGCTGGAGTCTTCCTGCTCACTCGGCTCAAACTCTGGGATCTGGAACATGCTCTGGGCTGTAGGGGAGAGAAGGTAGGTAGTTATGGCACAGCCTGGGAAAACGGTCGCAGGCGGGGGCGGGGGAGCTGGCGCCCCTGTTCCCTCTTCCACCTTAGAACCCCAGGTCCGCCCTGCCTCCCAGGCCCCAGTCTGTCCTCTGAGTCTGGCCGGGCAAGCTCAGCCCGTCCACCCAGAACCTAAATCTCCTTCCGGAACCTTGGTGCTGTGGCCCCTACCCAGGCTGGCTGACTCGGCCGGCCGTGAAGACGGCACGCAAGACTCACCCCAAGCCCGATCTCGAGGCCCCTGACCCGAGCCTGCGCCTCGCTCTAGCCCTGAGGGAGCCCGGCTCTAGTTGCCTGAGCAACGGGAACTGTCACCGACCAGACCCAATCGGTTATCGAAATGTCACCAGGGCTGGCCCGGAGGTGGAGCCACGGAAGGCCCCGCCCCCGGGGCCCGGCCCTGCTCTCCGCCCACCGCCTTCCTCCCTTCCTGGTCTCCCAAGGCTCTTCTCCCGACTTCCTTGTAGCTGGGGCGTGTGTGGGAGCAGATGAGGGGTTCTCTGGGGTCTGGCTTCTGTTGACAAGTCCTTCAGCCCCTCGGGGCCTTAGTTTCCGCCCCTGAAAAATGGGGATAATGACACCTCCCTCAGGGGCCAGTGAACCTTGTAAACCGAGTGCCGAACACTGCGGTGAAAGCACTTAGCAAAGCCCTAATCCAAGTTCAGCCGCAGGACGCCTTGTTGCTGTTGTCACGACTCTGTCTGCATTGGTGACTGCGTCCCTCCTCCCCACTGTGGAAACCTCGCACCGCACGCATCAGGGCACCCTCCCCGCGCCATCTGGGGAGCCTCGAGATAAGCGGGGCGCCTCCCCATGGCAGGATGACTGTCTCGGCGCAGTGGAAGGGATAAGGGCCGCTGTAAGGGTGGCCGTGCGGCTCGGGGGGACTTTGCGCCTGACAGGCGGCGGACCAGGTGAGCGGGAACCGCGCCCGGCAAGGCGCCCCCTCGGGGGCGGCGGGGTTCTGTAGGCTCAGTCCCAGAGGGCGGGGCCCGAGGGCCATCTTGGCTGTGGGCGGAAGTTTTCTTCAGAGGCCGGGCGAGGGGAAGTCGTTGCCGCCCTCGGCCCGGCGGCGCAATCTCGGTTTGGGAATGGGGGAGAGAAGCGTGGGAACTGGCGGCTCCGGGCATGGCCCACCCGGCGCCTGCCGAATGCGGTGCCGCCCCAGCACCTCGGCCGCCTGCCGCCTCTCGTAACCCCTGGCACCCGCCGGCGGCGTATCTCGCGCCCATTCTCGAACGACTA
Organism: Plecotus auritus; assembly: GCF_963455305.1. NCBI lineage: Eukaryota > Metazoa > Chordata > Mammalia > Chiroptera > Vespertilionidae > Plecotus > Plecotus auritus. The sequence goes on along the minus strand of NC_137783.1, from coordinate 151,407,926 downwards.
CGCGCCGGGCGCGGCGCGGGGTTGCGGAGCCGCGGTTAGACCCCGCGCAGTTTGCGTAGCGAACGGCGCCCGCGCAGGCGCAGGAGGGGGCGGAGCCGCAGGAGCCGGGGAGCCGGAGCCCGGGTCCCAGCGGCCGGAGCTGGCTCCCCCAGAGGTGGACTGAGAGCCAGGCGCCGGCCTCCCCCCGCCTCCCGCGGCTGGAGAGTGGACGCAGGGGGGTGGGTTGGGGCCAGCGTCCGGAATCCCGAGGCCTGAAGGCAGAGCCCCCACCCCCACCCCGTCCGGATCAGTGGAGGGGAGAGAGCCCGCAGTTTGAGGAGGGGGAGAGCCGGGTGTTGAGCGCCTCACGCCGCAGCCGCTGCCCAGAGCCAGCAGGCATCGGCGGCTCTCCCCCTCCTGCCAGGACGACTGGAGCGGCGAAGGCCAAGGACCCTTCTCCTTCAGCCTCTGCACCCCCAAGCTCCTGGCTCTGGGACTGGCCCACGGAGGCGACACTCCCCACCCCCACCCTCAGCCCTGGAGAGGAGAGACTGTCCTTCCCCGCTCCTGAGTGCAGGGCCCCCGCCCAGGCCCCAGGCTGCGAGTGCCCGCAGCAAGGGCTGCTACAAAGCCAGTGCCCCTCTGGTTCAGGGAAGGGCCTGGCCAGCCACAACTTCTTTCCTCCCAAACTCCCCCGCTCTGTTTCTGCACCCTGCAACTCCCACCCCTGCGTATTTATTTGTATTTCCCTGGCCCCCTGCCAGGCCCTCCATCTCTGCCTCAGGATTCAGGCCTCCCTCCCTGACATGGAGAGTAACCTGTCTGGCCTGGTGCCTGCTGCTGGTCTGGTGCCTGCGCTGCCACCGGCCGTGACCCTGGGGCTGACGGCGGCCTACACCACTCTGTACGCCCTGCTCTTCTTCTCCGTTTATGCCCAGCTCTGGCTGGTGCTCCTGTACGGGCACAAGCGTCTCAGCTACCAGACGGTGTTCCTGGCACTCTGTCTGCTCTGGGCTGCCTTGCGTACCACCCTCTTCTCCTTCTACTTCCGAGATACCCCCCGAGCCAACCGCCTGGGGCCCCTGCCCTTTTGGCTTCTCTACTGCTGCCCTGTCTGCCTGCAGTTCTTCACACTGACGCTTATGAACCTCTACTTTGCCCAGGTAACCGTGGTAACTGGGTGGGGATGGGCTGTGGAGTGGCCAGCCTGGAGGCCCCAAAGGAATAACGGGCATCTCTGCTCCCAGGTGGTGTTCAAAGCCAAGGCGAAACGTCGGCCAGAGATGAGCCGAGGCTTGTAAGTACTCAGGCCACGGCGGGCTCAGGCCATGGTGGGCTTAGCCCCGGGCCAGGAGCAGCCTGGTGTCTGTCCCTTCCCCCATGGCAGGGCTGAGGTGAGGACAACTCAGGGGATGCTTGTGAAAGCTGGGGAAAGTGAAGCGCCTGGCACAGAAGGCCCGGCAGAGGTGTGGCATGTGTGAAGGGCAACAGTAATAGAAGCAGCTGGGAGACGGGACCAGTGTCGTCCATGACAGAGGAAGAGCTGGAGGCGCCAGCCCTCGGAAGCTCCAAAACCAAACCACTTCTGGGTGACCGTGGGTGGTGATGCTCCTGTCCTGGGTCCAACATCTTGCAATTTAATAAGCGCTTTCACAGACATCTTTAATTTGTACAACTTACCTGGCAGACTGTTACTATCTACTTGAGAGATGAGGAAACTGAGGCCCAGCAAGATAAAGCCACATGTTCAAGGTCATAGATGTGGCTGGAAGCAGAGCCAGGGCTTAAGCCCAGATTTCTGACACCCAGTCCAGGGCTCCTTCCACTGTATACAGCTGTCAGTCACCTTCTGACCTCCGTGGGCCTCAGTTTCCCCGTCTGTAAAGCTGGGGGAGCAAGGTGCAGACTGGATGGCCTGAGGTTCTGATGGACGCCGAGGTCTCCTGGGGGAGGTTGGGTGGTAGGTGAGCGCGAGGGGCAGGAGTCTGGGGCTGACTGTGCTGTGGGCTGCAGGCTGGCTGTCCGAGGGGCCTTCGTGGGGGCCTCGCTGCTCTTTCTGCTGGTGAATGTGCTGTGTGCTGTGCTGTCCCGCCGGCGCCGGGCACAGCCCTGGGCCCTCCTGCTGGTGCGTGTCCTGGTGAGCGACTCCCTGTTTGTTATCTGCGCACTCTCTCTTGCCGCCTGCCTCTGCCTTGTTGCCCGGCGGGCACCCTCCACCAGCATCTACCTGGAGGCCAAGGTAGGGTCACAACCCTGATGCCTGGTGTCTTTTGGGGTCTTTGGGCATCATTCTTTGGGCGGAGGGGAAGCTGGACCTCCCCTCTCTGAGGGTCCCCTGTTGTCATCTGTTTCAGGGGACCAGTGTGTGCCAGGCAGCTGCGATGGGCGGTGCCATGGTCCTGCTCTATGCCAGTCGGGCCTGCTACAACCTGGCGGCCCTGGCCTTGGCTCCCCGGAGCCGGCTGGATGCCTTCGATTATGACTGGTACAATGTCTCTGATCAGGTGGGCATTTTGGCATGTCTGCTGCCTCCTTAGTAGCCGTGGCTCCTGGGCCCTGTCCAGGTGCCCCACTGGCAGGTTGGCTGAGCCCTGGCTTTCCCACAGGCGGACCTGGTGAATGACCTGGGGAACAAAGGCTACCTAGTGTTTGGCCTCATCCTCTTTGTGTGGGAGCTGCTGCCCACTACCCTGCTGGTGGGCTTCTTCCGGGTGCACCGGCCTCCACAGGACCTGGTGAGGGCCGGCGTAGGGGGGTGGCACTGGGCCGGGCCGGGGTGGCTGTGGGAAGCCAGTGGGGGCTGGGAGAGAGCATCAATGGCGGCTTCCTCCCCCCAGAGCACCAGCCGCATCCTCAACGGGCAGGTCTTTGGCTCCCGTTCCTACTTCTTCGATCGGGCCGGGCACTGCGAGGATGAGAGCTGCTCCTGGGAGCACAGCCGGGGCGAGAGCACCAGGTAGGAGCCTCCGCCCACCTCGGGCCCCCTGAGCTCCTGGCCTGCTCCAGGGAGCCATGGGGACCCAGAGCCAGGTCTTGGCATCTAGCCCCAGCCCCTGCCTTGGCCTCTGTTTCCGTCTGTACTTGGTGGGGGCCCCTCTGGTTTCCCCCTCTTACCCCGAGGGTGCAGTTGGCTACGGTGTGCAGTGCTCAAGCCCTGGGTCCTGGAATGTCTGGGTTCCTGGGCTCCGTTCTAAGCCTCTCTCCCTCCCCCAACTCCTGTGCATGTGGCCCCGGTCACCGCCTGTAACTGACCCTGTTTCTCTGTCTGCAGCATGTCAGGCAGCCTGGGCTCTGGCAGCTGGTACGGCGCCATCGGGCGGGAGCCAGGCTGGTCCGGGGGCAGCCAGACTCGGACCACTCCTCTGCTCTTCTCCCAGGTGCTGGACCCAGGCAGCCACCACCACAGTCTCTACTCCACTCCACAGACGTGATCCCCTCCACCTGTCCCCAGAACACTCAGACCCCAGTCCCTCCTACCCAGGCCCCTGTGCCAAGTTCATCTGCTGCTTCTTGCCCAGGATCCCAGGGGCTGTGGCCACCTCCTCCCCTGGCCAGCTCCTTGGCTACTTCTGTTGTAGTGAGTCTGTGCTGATGGGGACATGGCCCTGCCTGCCAGATGCGCACAGCACCCTGGCATGACCTGCGCCTCCGCTTCTCTGCTGGAGCCAGCTACCTCTCCTGTGTCTGCCACTCAATAAACAGTGTCTGTGCCCCAGGACTGTCAGCTGTCTGTGCTCCTCAAACCTTGTCTGCTTGGCTGAAGGCTGGTCAGACACTGGCCCTTGAAGGGGGCTGCTGGACGGGCAGGGGCTGCTTACCTCCCCCAGGCTGCGGAGAAGGGAGACCAGGAGCCGTGCTCTTACTCCAGTCCCCTCTCTACTTGAATAATTTCTACTCCTTCCTTAAGACCTGCTTCAAATGTCACTTGTTTTTAGAAGCCTCCCCTCTCTGGGTCAGGGAACCGTGTCCCCTGCTGGGTCCCGTGGCGCTGTGATTATGTGGTTATTATGCCTCTCATCCCCGAGTGGATGGGATTTCTGGAGACCCTGCTCCCCTATCATCCCATCCAACCTGGCCTTCAGGTCAGGGGCTAGTCCAGGGCCTGTGGGGGAAGAGTTGGCCCCCATTTCCCTGCCAGATGTGGATTTGGCTGGTAGCCTGGGTCCCCCCCCCCCACAGTCTACCTGGTAGTCCTGGGCCCCCTTCTTGGCCACCGCTAATAGCACAGCCATGCCCTCTGCACCATCGCCCTGCAGGCTTGTCCCCGGCTGGGAGGTGCTGATGGGAAGGTCTGTCTCCTGCACCAGACCTGACCCAGCTCTTCCCAGTCCTGGGGCCTAGCACTAGCCTGTCTTGAAGCCCTGTACTTGGGACTGTCCTGGGCCCCTGGAGAGGGCACCATCACTTTTCTTTGAACAGAAAGTTGCTGTCATTTGTGTGCCAGGCTTACAAACACTGACCTCTTTAATGCTCAGAATAGCACCCCAAAGTGAGAATGAACACCCCTTTTTCTACTAGTGGGACCTGCAGGCTCCAGAGCTTGGGAATGCCTTTAGGCCCCCTACTGGTGGGGGTCAGCCTTAGCGCCCATGTTTCAACCACCCACCCCGAGGGCTGAGGACCCCAGCAGGGTCTTGGGAGAGATGGGGGTTGTAAAGTGGGTAAGAGCAGAGAGGAACCAAGTTCCAGGACATGCCAGGGCCCTGACAGTTCAAGCAGCTGGGGAGGGAGTGCTGGCCCCAGTTTCATGCTGGGACGGGCATGGGGAGAGGACCAAGGGATGGGGATACAGGAGCAGGGACAGGAGGTGCCCCAGTGTGACTCCCCAGAACTGGGCCGCACCGCACCTGGGGCAACTCCAGCCTGCCTGAGTGGATCCCCTCCCTCACAGTGTTGAGCCCAGGGCCAGGCTGTCCGCAGGGGGGGAGTAGAGGGCCCTCCCTATCCCATAGTGAGCCTGGAGATTAGTGTGGCGCCCGTCCAGGGAGGTGAGCCGGCTGATGTCCAGACCCGGCCGCTGGCCACACTGGCTAGCCAGCGGGGCAGGGCAGGGCTCCGGTTGGACACTCCAGGCCGGACCCAGCGGCATCCCTATCGGCTCCTTTGCCATTCATCTCCAGGGAGAGGGCGGCCCAGGCTCAGCCCAAGGGAGGCGCGGCACTGGAGGGGTTAAACGCGGTAGGAGGGGGGCTTCAGGCGGCGGGAGGGGGGTCCCAGCCCCAGCGGCCGCCCGCTCCGCCTCTGCCACTGCCTCCGCGGCCCAGCCGGCACCGGCACCGGCACCGGGTAGGCCGCGCGGGGAGCGGGTCGCAGCCTCCGTCGCAGCGGGGCCAACAGTGAGTGCGGGGCGGAGGGGCGCGGCAGGGAGTGCGGACGGACTCCGCGCAAGGCGGCAGGGGCGTCCGCTGGGTGGGGCGCCACCTCCCTTCCCCGCGTGGGCGCCTCCGGGAATCGTGCGGCGCGCGCCGACACGCTCCGAGGTGTGGGCATGGAGACTCGGGAGGCGGTGGGAGCGAGTGCGGTGTGCGGGGCTGGCGGCCGGCGCTGCCCAGTGGCCCGGGTCTGAGATGCTCGCGCAAGTGTGGGCACACGTGTGACTGGCCCTCCGGGTGCCGCGGCCCCGGGTGCGGTGTGCCCGCGAGTGTGGGCGAGTGCAGGTGGAGCGTGTGCGTGGCGCCCGAGCAGCCGGTGGCCGGGCTGCAGGGCGGAGCGTGGGCACGCGAGCTTTGTGCGGCGCGTGGGCGCGTGGGCGCAGCCGCCCGGGGGAGGCTGCCCTGGTCCGGTTTGTAGCCCTCGCCCTGCTCTGCTCCTTCCCGGAACCGGCCCCCACCCCTGCCTCGCACCTGCACTGGGACCGGACCCATCCCTGGGTTCCTCGAAAGCCCGGCGGGGCTCTGGGGGGCCCTGGAGGCTCCCCGCCCAGCCCATCTCGGCCAAGAGAAGAAGTCACGAAGATGCTGCGGCAGCAGCAGCAGGCGAACCGGACCAGCCATCCTGGTCCCCGCCCAGTGCGGTCGGCTTTCCTCCCACTTTTCCTGCCAGCGCCTCCCAGCGCGCTCGGCCCCTCCTGGAAGGCCAGTTCCCACGCCTGCCCCCCCCGCCCCCCCCACCCCCACCCTCTGGCGTTTCCCTGCTCCCCTGCCTCTTCCTCAGCAGGCTCAGTCTCTCCCTCTTCCACTCTCCTCCCTCCTCTTCCCTTCCGGGTGCCCTCTTCTCTTCTCGCACCCAGAGGCCCCCCAGACAGGGGCTGAGGGCCCTGAGGGCCGGGCAGTGGAGGTAAGGGGGGACCAAAGTGGGGGGAGGCCTGGGTGTGTCCTGGTACCAAGTGTCCAGCCAGAGGGATGTAGGGAGAGGTCCTCGGAGGACAGTAGAGCTGGAGGCTCCAATGACTGACTCATGGGTGGGTAGGGGCTGGAGGAGGGCTGTCAGGCCAGGTTATTCATCCGAGATCCCTGGTTCCGCCCGCAGTGACCACAGCCCTCCAGGAGCCGCCTGCCCGGCCTCCCCACGCGGGCGCTGGACCTGGCCGGGCCCCTGGGCACGCCATGCGCAGCACCACACTCCTGGCTCTGCTGGCGCTGGTCCTGCTCTACCTGGTGTTGGGTGCCCTGGTCTTCCAGGCCCTGGAGCAGCCGCTGGAGCAGCAGGCCCAGAGGGAGCTGGGGGAGGTCCGAGAGAAGTTCCTGCGGAGCCACCCATGTGTGAGCGACGGGGACCTGGGGCTCCTCATCAAGGTGCGTGGGTGGCGAGAACCCCTTCAGCAGTCACCCATGACCCTCTGGCGCCAGCTGCATGCCTGTGGGGCCGTGTGCTCGGGTGCTGCTTCCAGACTGGCCCCCCTGAGGGCTGGGTGCAACTGGGGTGCCGGGCAGAGGCTGGGGGCACGTCTCAGTTTTCAATGTGATGTGTGTGGGGCGCGTGCTCTCCTCGCTGTGCCTGGCGTTGGACTGTGCCCTGGACGTCTCCTTCAGTGTGGAGGGGCGGAAGGAAGGAAGGAAGGAAGGGAGAATGAGCAAATGGCTGTAGCAATGAGAGAGGCTACATTGTCACAGGTCTCACTCCCTGGTTTAGGGTTACCAGATAAAAGTCAGGGCACCCAGTTAAATGTGAATTCCAGCTAAACAAGGAATCGTTTTTAAATATGACTGTGTCCCTGGCAGTATTTTTATTTGCTAAATCTGGCAACCCCACACTGGCTCCTATACTTCCTCGGAGCCACAGACTCCTTAGAGAGGCCCAGGAACACTGCGAGCACCCCAGAAAAGTGCACCTACAAACACGTGCAGGTGGTTCCGGAGGCTTCCGGGCTCGCCTCCTCCTGGGCGTGCATGGTGAATGCGGTTAAGGCCCCTTTACCCAGGACGCGGTGCTTATGCTGTAGAGGTTGGAGGGGAGGCAGCCAGGGACCCGGCCAGGGACTAAAGTGTGGGCTTGTCTTCTGGGAGACTGTCAGGCCACACCTCTATGGCTTTCTCTGATTTCGGAGTCACTATCACATTAAAAGTCTAAGATTTAACTTTGATAAATGAGTGTTTATTACTTTAGGACAGATTACTCCTCTTTCCCTGTCTGTTCTTTGGGAGGGAGGAGCCATCAGCATGGAGGCCTCTGTGGATTCTCATTGTGGCAGGACCAGAGCAGAGATGAGGATGGGGCGGGCCCGGCAGCCTGACCTTGTCTCTGATGCATCTAGAATAGAGAGAGAGAGAGAGAGAGCCTCAGAGAGGCCTGGGCGGGAGGGAGTGTCTGACCAGACCACAGGGCAGAGGGAGGGAGGGAACCTGACCTATTTTATCTTCACAACAGAGTTACTTTTTTCCCCGAATAAAAAGAAGCAAAGGAAGGGCAGAAACTAGAAGGATGGGCAACAGCTGCTCTATTTCTTCTCCACAATCAGCCATACAGCAGCCATGCCCTGCTGTGAACTAGGTGCTGTGCCAGACACCATAGAGTCAGCAGGGAAATGGACGTTGGGGCGGGACAGATGCAAGCTGTGTCCTAGAGGATGTCACATCTGGGCAGGGGGACAGCTCCGTGGACAGATCACTACAGGATTCGGTGGGAAAGGCACTTTCCTCACTTCCTTCTTTGTTAACCGCCTGTTGTAGGATGGGCCCTGGGCTGGGTGCTGGGGGCAAAGAGGGAGGTGCCAGGGGCCTTCGGGAAGAGCTGGTAACCGACGGGACGGGCGAGATGGGTGGAATTTAGAGATGTGTGGTTGGGTTGCGAGGGACTACGGGCAGAGGCGCAGCGGGCAAAGGCGTGGAAGCTGGGATGAAGGAAGAAATGGGTAAATGGCCATAGAACTCAGATTTAGCAGATGCCTAGTCATTTGAAACAAAAATTGGGACACAGGATGACAAAGGATTTTTTTCCCCCTTAAGTAGTGAATTTACCAGAAAAAGTGTTGCAAAATAAATATTAAATCACTTTAAATCATATATTTCACTTCTTGGCTTTATTAAAAAATTATTATTACAGGAAATGAGATCATCTCAGAAATTTGGGGTTAAGGTCACCTTAACTTGGGTTCCCAAATGGGAGACTCCGGAGGGGAGACTGGGAAGGGGAGGTTGGAAGGAACCAGGTTGAAAAGTGGCATAAAGCCTGGGCTGGGGCTGGGGGACTCCGTTCTGCGGACAGCAGGGAGCTGCGGAGGGTTTGGGGCCCTCGTTCAGGACAGTTGATTTGGAAAGGGTCTTGCTAATGAGGACAGTAAGAGAGAGAGGTGGTTTGTGATCTCCCTCTCACTCCCTGCCTTCGTGTGTTGGCTCTGTGCGCCCTGAGGAAGGGCCCCATTGCACCCCCTCCTATTGTGCTCCGACCTCTGGCTCTTAGGGCAAGCACTCTCAAAACACAGACCCTGCCCTGCCTGGCAACAGGGACAGACACATGGCCATGGCATTCATTTAATCGTATTTGCTGAGCATCTACTATGTAGCACAGGACTTCAGCGGGCGGGCAGGGGTTTGTGTGTCCACAAACCTACAAAAATGGGATGAAAATGTTGATGCACCTGCCTGGAGGGAGGGTCCCTAACTTTCATCACATGTTCTAAGGCAAGGGACTCAGATGCAGCTTCCGTGGGGCAATGGGAGTGGTGGGTCTGGGGAAACCTGGAAATCCTAGGCACGGCCACTGCATGGGGACACAGCGCTTACTTTGCTGTGGGGGCTCTAACGCTTCACAAGTTGATACGGTAGGTGCTGTTAGCATCATCCCTGGTTGGTGGTAGGTGCTGTTAGCATCATCCCCGGTTGGTAGATGTAGAAACAAAGGCACAGAGACTTCGCCATGTTCACGTAGCACCAAGATTTGAAACCAGACAGTCTGGTCCCAGAGTCTGTGCTCTTGAGCACTGTAAAATGGAAAATCTGTTGTGTGAAATTAGGGGGCAGATAAATGTTTCTAAAACAATGTGGAGGTCAGGCAACATTGGGTCGCCCCAATTTGCAATGTGTGTTCAAAGGGACTGCCTTCAGGAAGGCCAGAGGGAAGGGGAGAGCTGGGAGGGGCAGGGAGGGAAACATTCTAGAGGCCGGAGGGCCAGGGGGTGGCTAGGACCGGAGGGAAGGACTAAGGCTCCTCCTTCTGTGCCTTGTCCTGCAGGAGGTGGCTGATGCCCTGGGAGGGGGTGCAAACCCTGACATCAACTCCACCAGTCACAGCAACTACTCAGCCTGGGACCTGGGCGGCGCCTTCTTTTTCTCAGGCACCATCATCACCACCATCGGTGGGGGAGGGGACTGGGCATGTGGAGGGGGGCAAGGAGTGGCTGGGCTTTCTCTAGGGGGAAGGAAGGTGCAGGGGGAGACGGGGGTGCCAGGTAGCCCCTAGATCTCCTGCTCTGCCCCTCCGCCCAGGCTATGGCAATGTAGCCCTGCGCACAGATGTTGGACGCGTCTTCTGCATCGTCTATGCTCTGGTGGGGATCCCGCTGTTCGGGTTCCTGCTGGCAGGGGTCGGGGACCGGCTGGGCTCCGCCCTGCGCCATGGCATCGGTCACATTGAAGCCATCTTCCTGGTGAGCTGCTCCACCCATCCGTGTTGGGCTCAGGATACCTTTTCTACATCCCCTCCCGGAGGAAGGGGTGTGGGGTGTGAGAGCGGAGGACTGGGGGACTCCCGGGTCCTACCTGTTGCCCCTTCCTGCAGAAGTGGCACGTGCCCAAGGAGCTGGTGCGAATCCTGTCGGCGCTCCTCTTCCTGCTGATGGGCTGCCTGCTCTTTGTGGTCGCCCCCATGTTTGCGTTCTGCTACACGGAGGGCTGGAGCAAGCTCGAAGCCATCTACTTCGTTGTGGTGACGCTCACCACGGTGGGGTTCGGGGACTATGTGGCCGGTGAGGCCACCTTTCTTGTGCTGTCCTTTCCTGCCCACTTTATTCCTATCCTCGGGCTCTGCACTCTCGCTTCTCCCTCCAAACTCCACGTGGCGTTTGTGCGCTCAAACGGGATGACTCCAGCCCCTATATCCGCGCACGGAATGCACCCTCACCTCGTTGCACGGATGCAACACCTCGTGCACACTTTCATTCTTGCATGCCTGAGCCTCCATGCATGTTCACACATGGTAAGGTGCACCCCTCACCCATGCTCCCACTCTTGCACGTGAGCACTCCCACTCACACGCTCTTACCTTGCACCCCTTCGGGTCATGCACGCTCACGTTGCACGCGTTCACACACCGCACAAACCCGCCGTCCTGGGAGAGCGGATCCTCTCCGTGAGCTGGGTGGGGAGAGGGGCAGCGAAGCAGTGGCTTCCCGCTCAAAGCTGGCCCCACTTCTCTCTGCCCTCCCCCTGGTATCCCAGGCGCCAACCCCAGCCATACCCACGCAGCCTATCAGCCGCTGGTGTGGTTCTGGATCCTGCTCGGCCTGGCCTACTTCGCCTCGGTGCTCACCACCATCGGGAACTGGCTGCGGGTAGTGTTCCGCCACACGCGGGCCGAGGTAGGCGCCCTGACGCCCGCGCTGCACCCCAGCAGTTGTTTGGCGGGGCCGCCTCCCTTCCAGAGTGTGGGCTCCTCCAGGCAGGGACTGGGTGCGCCCCCATCGGCACCAGCCGGGGACAAGGGACTAAGCTCGGACAGGGCTGCAGGCGACCCCATCTCTGTTCTTGGGGACAGGGCTGCCAGATTCACCAAAATAAAATGCAGGCAGCGCAGTTGCAGGTGCATTTCAGAGAAGCAGCAAATAACGTTCAGTGTGAGGGTGTCTGACCCAGTGCACGGGACACACTTACACGACAATTTTACTTGTTGTTTGTCTGAAATTCAGACTTAATGCGACCTGTGTTCTGTCACCCCACTCGTCGATACAGGCCCAGGAGCTCGGAGTCTCTGGGGGCCCAGCGGGGAGAGCTGGGATAACCCGGGGTTTCTAGATAAGGGGGCGCTTCAGTGCGATGAAGGAGGGGGAGATGGGGCGGCTGGGGGCGGGCTGAGGCAGGAGGGCCCGGGAAGAGAGGAGCGACGCCTGGTTGGCGAAGGGCAGGCTCCCGGGGTGCCGCGGGGTGGAGGACCCCGGGTTGAGGGCTGCGTCGCCCCTGCCCCGCAGATGGGCGGCTTCACGGCCCAGGCCGCCAGCTGGACCGGCACCGTGACGGCGCGGGTGACCCAGCGAGGCGGGCCCGCGGCATCGCCGCCGCCGGAGAAGGAGCGGCCGCTCTCGCCCCCGCCCCCTGAGCCCCCTGCGCCCCCGGAGAAGGCCGAGCCGCCCTCCCCGCCCACCGCCTCCGCGCCCTCGGCCTCCGCGCTGGATTACCCCAGCGAGAACCTGGCCTTCATCGACGAGTCCTCGGACACGCAGAGCGAGCGCAGCTGCGTGGTGCCCCGCGCGCCCCGGGGTCGCCGCCGCGCCCCGCACCCCGCCAGGAAGCCCGCGCGGCCCCGCGGCCCCGGGCGCCTCCGGGACAAGGACGTGCCCGTGTAGGGCGGGACCGCGGCCCGGCTCGCAGCGGCTTCGTCCCGGCTCTGTCCCCGCATGCTTTGCTTGGTTGACCAAAGAGCCCTTGTGCGACCGGCCTGCAGCCTGGGGGCCGGCCAGGTGGCTTGCCTGGCACCCCGGCTCCTGGCCCCCTCCTCACTCCGTTCACCTCCAGCCCCCAAGGGTCCCCGTCTCCTGTCCCGGCCGGACCGGTGCCCCACACCTCACAGCTGAGCCGCAGAGCCGGCATCAATAAAGGAAAAAGTCTACCGCTGCGCGCGTGCGCGCTCCGAGGGCGCGAGTGGGGGCGCGAGTGCCGGCGTCGGGGCGCTCCCTGGCGAGTCAGGCTTCCGTGACTCTCCCTGCACCCACGTCGGGTCGGGCAGGGCCCGGCACCCTCGGCCGTGATCGGCCCGCGTCGCTGCGTGGAGGCCAGCACGCAGGGAGCGGGGTCGGCGGCGGAGTCTGCCGGATGGGCTGTGCGTCTCCAGCGCCAGCACGGCCTCAGGGGGGCGGGGGCGGGGGAGAAGGAATGTGTCCAGTGTTGGGGGCTGCAGCTTGACCGCTTCCTGCACGAGACCCTCATCGCCATTCCGGAACGGGACCCCGACCCTCCCCCTTCCCGGAGCGCGACCCCGCCCCTGCCCTCCGCGAGGCTGTGGCGACTGGGTCCGTTGGGGCAGAACCATGGAGGAAAAGCCTTTCAAAGTAAGAACTCATCCTGGGCCCCTCACCCTGTCAGCCCCAGACTCATTCAACGTGAGCCCTGGCTGTCCTCTCCCGCCCTCGCCCCCAGCTCCCAACAGTCCCCACGTGGCTGCCCAGCCTGCCTTCCTCCCTCCCCAACTCCCCGCGACCCTGGGCTTTCCTTGTGTGTTTTTTTTTTTTTTTAATTGATTTTATTGGGGTGATATTGGTTAATGAAAGTATATAGGTTTCAGGTGTACAATTCTATAATACATAATCTGTATGCCTGAAACCTATATACTTTTATTAAGTCTCCTACCGTCACCATTTGGCCCTCCTATACCCTCTCCTTACTGCCCCCCCTTCCTCCCCACCCCCCGCTGGTAATCACCAGACTGTTGTGGGTGTCTATGAGTTTTGTTATTGTTGTTTTTGCTGAGTCCTTCCCCTTTTTCACCCAGCCCTGAACTCCCTCCCCCCAGCTGTCAGTCTGTTCTCTATGAATCTGTTTCTATTTTGTTAGTTTATTTTGTTTATTAGATTCCACATATGAGTGAAATCATATGGTGCTTGTCTTTCTCTGACTGGCTTATTTCACTTAGCATAATGCTCTCCAGGTCCATCCATGCTGTCGCTAAGGGTAAGATCCCCCCTTTTTAACGGCCAAGTAGTATTCCATTGTGTACATGTACCACAGCTTTTTTTTTCTTTTATCCCCTCATACGTGCTGCTTCCAAATCTTGGCTATTGTAAATCACGCTGCAATGAACATAGGGGTGCATATATTCTTTCGAATTAGTGTCTTGGGTTTATTTGGATATATTCCAAGAAGTGGAATTGCTGGGTCATAAGGTAGTTCCATTTCTAATTTTTTGAGGTAATTCCAGAATGTTTTCCACAGTGGCTGCACCAAACTGCATTCCCACCAACAGTGCACGAGGGTTCCCTCTTCTCCACGTCCTCGCCAGCACTCCAACCCTGTCTGTTGATTTATTGATGATAGCCATGCTGACAGGTGTGGGGGGCTTTCCTTGTTGTATGTGGTCCACAGGGGACGCCCAAGTCTTTGAGCCCCTATGACTTAGTCAAGTCAGGCTCGAAGAGTGACATCCGGAATCTGTGGACCAAGGCCACGCTGTCGCAGCCCAAGCTGAACGTGCAGCTGACAAATGTTTATGAGGACTCTGACCAGGAGGACAGCGGCGCAGACAGAAAGGCTGGCCAGTGGTACAAGCAGAAGGCCGACTCTGACAGCGCCTGGGAAAGATGGAGTGAGAGAAATAACGAAGGCGGCATCAGGCAGGAGGAACTCGATGGCCACACCTTGGAGCTGGAGCAGAGCCCCAAGAGCTCCCAGAGAAATGATGTAGAAGGGGTCGAGGATTTCGGGAGCAAGATGGGTCAGTGTGGCTTCATGCGGCTGTGGGTGCCCACAGGGCAGGGGGCTGGCTGGCCAGGGCCTGAATGTCTGTTGGTGTAAAACACTGGGAAGCTGTAGGATCCCTAATCGGTCACGCTTAATAAACCAGACATTCTTGGAGCGCCCCCTACTGGGCAGGCACCAGGCAAGATCCTGTGCCAGGCCACACCAGGTCCCCAGAGACACGCAGGAAAATGCTCAGAGGCCGTGTCATTAGGACCTTGCTTTTAATGGAATCACCAGGAGAGTTGAGAGGAAGGAGTTAATTTCTTGTCGGTGGGTTTTCGAGGGTTGAGGAGGTGCCTGTCTCATTTATTTAGTCATTGGTGACGATTTTTAAAAAATATATTTTATTGATTTTTTTCCTTTTTTTTTTTTTTACAGAGAGGAAGGGAGAGGGAGAGAGTCAGAAACATGGATGAGAGAGAAACATCAATCAGCTGCCTCCCCCACACCCCCTATTGGGGATGTGCCCGCAACCAAGGTACATGCCCTTGACCGGAATTGAACCTGGGACCCTTGATTCCGCAGGCCGATGCGCTATCCACTGAGCCAAACCGGTCAGGGCATAGGTGATGATTTTTAAGTGCCTACTTCATGCTGGTCACTTTTGGGGATTTTTCCTTTCCCTTCTCCCCCTCCCCCAGCGCTTCATCAGATAATGGGAACTGATAGCAATATAATGACAGCTAATTATTATTATTTTTTTTAAATATGTTTTATGATTTTTACAGAGAGGAAGGGAGAGGGATAGAGAATTAGAAACATCGATGAGAGAGAAACATCAATCAGCTGCCTCCTGCACACCCCCTACTGAGGATGTGCCTGCAACCAAGACCGGAATCGAACCTGGGACCCTTCAGTCTGCAGGCCAACGCTCTATCCACTGAGCCAAACCAGTTAGGGCATGACAGCTAATTATTGAGCTCTTGCAGTGTGCCAGGCACTGGGTTTCCCTTGTATGATCACCTTTAAACTTCATCACCTCCATAAGGGGTTATTCTTTTTATTTTCCTTCTTTTTTAAATATGTTTTTATTGATTTCAGAGAGAAGGAGGGAGAGAGTGGAATGGAAACATCAATGATGATTGGCTGCTTCCTGCATGCCCCCTCCTGGGGATCGAGCCCACAACCTGGTCATGTGGTGGTTCATGGGTCGACGCTCAACCACTGAGCCACAATGGCCAGGCTATTTTTTTAAATTATTCATTTGAAAAAAAAATTATTGATTTGAGAGAAACAGAGAGAGAGAGAAACACTGACTTACTGTTTCATTGGTTGATTCTTGTATGAGCCCTGACCAGGGATTGAACCCGCAACCTTGGTGTATTGGGATGATGCTCTAACCAACTGAGCTACCCAGCCGGGGCCAGGGGTTATTCTTATTACCCCATTTTACAGATGAAGACCCTGAAGGTCAGAAAGTTTCGGTCACTGGCTCTAAGTGTCACACAGTGGGGCAGTCAGAACTAGACCCTTGGTGGGAGAGATAATAAAGCCCAGGGTTGGCAACCACTGTCCCCATGCTGCTTCCTGCTAAGGTGGCACCTGGAGCTGTTCTCTGAAGGCCACTGTCCCTGCCGGATGCCAGCCCACACATCTCTATTCCAGAAAGACCCAGCAGCCTGCCCATGACTGGTGTCTCTTTTCTCTTCTCCCAGAACTGGCTTCCTCGGTGTCATCACTCAACATCTTGAAGCACACACACCACCGAGCCTACTGGGTGGAGCAGCAGAACAGGGTTAGAGGCACCCAGGGAGGCTGGGCATTTTAGTGGTGGGGGGGGAATGGGGGGTTTAGGGATGAAGGGGGTGGGTGGTCTGTAGGGTGGAGGGGCAGACAGACTGGTTGGGCGTCTTGGGCTGCAGGCAGCAGGTGGGGCATTTCAGCTGTGGGCAGAGCTGGGGTCCCTTGGACATTCAGCCTCTTGCTGCCTCTTCAGCTGCCACTGCCCCTGATGGAACTCATGGAGAATGAAGCTCTGGAAATCCTCACCAAAGCCCTCCAGAGTGAGTCCCCCCCCCCCCCCCCGCCCCGCCCCAAGCTCCCATGAGACCTTAGGGGATTTTGCAGGATTTGAGTCCCTGGCAGTGGGATTTCGGGATGTGACTGCCTTGTCAGATTCTCTTACCGCTCACAAATATCATAACAGCCCCACAGAAAGTAAAAAGTTGGGGGACAGGACAAGGGAGACCAATGGAGAAACCATGGGGCAAATGTGAGGGGCTGGGCTCCACTTTAAGTGCAGCCCCCCTCTAGCTGGCGTCTTTCCTAAGGTGATTTCTCCATCTGTCCAGGGGGCTGACAGTCTCTGGTGGCCTTGGCTCCTTCCCTGGTTAATGTGAAGAGCCTTTGGACAGTAGATTATTTGGGTAAACCTTCACTGGTTTGCCCTGTTTATGATATGAGGGGTAGGGACTGGCTAATGGCTAATGATGAGTGCTCCAGGTGTCCAAAAAGCTGCCGCTGTCCAAGATCAGGCCCACAACATTTTCTTTAATCTTGCTCTCATTCATCCTCCACCTCTATATCCAGTCCTGCTCCGCATCCCCCATCTATTTGGAGCACAGGACTTGAAACAAAACCGGCAGGGCCCAGCACCTTGGAGATCCAAAGTTCCCTTAGAGCTCCTGTCAACCAAGTCACCCGTCCTTCCTCCAGTCACACATGTGGCACCTGCTGCTGGGGAGGTAAGGCCCCTGCTAATTGCCCTGAGTGGAGCTCTCTCCTCCAGGCTACCGGATGGCGATCGGCAGGGATCACTTCCTGACCAAGCAGCTGCAGCGATATATCGAGGGTCTCAAGAAGCGGCGGAACAGGAGGCAACACGTCTCCGCGCACTGAGAGCACCGCCTCAGGCTCGAGTGACTGCCCAACTCCAGCCCGGTCCGTGTCCCGCGCGGAGACCCAAACCCGACCCTATCCATATGGAATTTGAACCCTAGAGAAATAAAAGTCTGTGCAAGGTCTGTGAGTCAGTGCGTGGCTGTCTGCGTGAGGCGGACGCACGTGGCCCCGCCTTTCCCCATGACCTTCACTCGGTCACCGCAGTGACCTTGAGCGTTCTCCGTTGGGGCCATATCAGCTCCGCCTTCCCGGGACTCGAAATCCAGGACTTCTTGCATGTTGTAGATCTGCTTCTCCCATCCCGGATTCCGCAGGTTTGGAGGGATATTGGGCCTTTGGTCCAAGGGTCTCGACGGTGTTATCTGGGGGGGAAAGGGAAAAAGGGAAAGTGGGCAGCACTTGCCTTCCAGCTAGGGCATGCTAGGCTCCGCCCCTCATGCATATGCAGATGTCGCTTCTCCGCTAGTCAGGCCTCTCATTTACAGGAGCCTGTGGTCTCACGGGGCGCCTTCGCCCACTCCTCTCGCGCACAGCGCGCCCCGCCTCCTTCGTTTCGTAAAAGCGTTCTTGGCCCCACCCCCATCCCGAGCCACTTCGCGTCTCCCCTGGTCACGCCCCCCTCGGAGGCCCGTACGCGAGTGCGCCGCCGTGGCTTGCGGCGACGGGGCGGTACCTCCGCGAAAGCCCGCCCGCTGGCTTCGCCGGCACTTCCCGACTCGTCCCGGCACTGAGGCGCTGCCTTCTCCACTTGTCTGATTAGCATAGGGCGCCAGGCCCCGCCCCCTGCTTTGCATGCGCACGGCCGGCCCCGCCCCCGCTGTCAGCTGGAGGAAGCGGAGTAGGAAGCGGCCGCGATGTCCTTTTGTGTCCTACAAGCCGCCGGCGGCGCCGCCGAGTGAGGGGACGCGGCGCGGCGGGGCGGCGCGGCCCGAGGAGGCGGCGGAGGAGGGGCCGCCAGCGGCCCCCGGCTTACCCCGGCGCTCCCGGCCGCTCGGCCCCCATGCCTGCCCGCCCGCCCTGCCGGAGCCCCAGGTCCGGGGGCGGAGGGGACTGCCAATGGGGAGGTGGGCGGGAGGGGGCGGGGGCCATGTGCGAGCGCGGCTGGCGATTTCATAGGGAGGCGGGCGGGGGGCGGGCTCCAGGCGGGGTCCGGCCTGGGTCTCGGTCGGGACCCGGTGGAGAACCAGACGAGGTCAGGGTCCGGGCGGGATCTGCCGTCCAGTCTCAGTGTGCCGGCCTGGGGCAGGGGCCGGCTTCGGCTCCGGCTTCAAGTCCTAAGCCAGGGTCGGGCTTGGGCCTCGGATCCCGTCCTAGGGCAGGGTTCAATACGTCCCCTGGAGCTTGCCGAAGTCCCAGGGGCGGGCCGGGGTGGAAGATGGGGAGGGCTCCCTGTCGGGGAAGGGGCTTTGAAGACCACGTGGGGGCGCTCGTAGGGGCCTTGGGCCTCCCTCCTCTCTGGGTCAAAGGTCATCGCACCGGCTGGGGAGAACTTCCTCCTCCTTGGCACTGCCCATTTACTTCCTGATAACCTGATAGAGGTCCCCCGCGGGCGGAGGGGGAGGGGAACGCTGCAACTTTAGGCAACTTCCCATAGGTGTGCACGGGTCGGGGGGGCGGGGCGCCTCGGAGGAGGAGGACTCTGCGGCAGCCGAAGTGAACGAGTGAACGTGCTGGCGGGCGGGGTGTGGGGGATGTTCAAGGAGGTGGAGCCGCGCCGGTTGGTGTGCCTTGGAGTGGGCTTTTGGGACAGGACGGGGCAGTGTGTCAGGTGTGAAAGATCTGAATGGGTTTCCTCGAGGGTCTATGCCTGTTAGTGTGGGGGCAAGGTGAGCGTGGGAGTGAGCGTGTAAGAGTGAGTGTGTGATTATGAGTCTTGAGTGCGATTTTGTTGATGAGCTATGCACTTGGGAGGAGTGAGTGAGCATGAATGAGAACCGGGCTTGGGAAAGGCCATGTTGAATGAGCGTGTGAGGACACCTGACAACCCAGGTGAGTGGGAGTGTGTGAGGGTGTGAACACACATGTGTGAGCACATCCAACTGCCCTTGGGTTTGTGTACCTCTCTTTGCGCTCTGGAATGGGGGATACACAGGTGAGAGGGAGATCGAGGTCCCTGTCTGGAGAAAATTGAGAGGGTATCCCATTTCTAGTTGAAGGTCGCCTGGGGCCAAGGTTACCCTGCTCCCTGGCCTGAACAGGAGTAGGGGGTTTCTAAGTCTCTTGCAGGTTCCTAAATGGGACCAACTTGCTGTCAGTTACTGGCCCTGGAGGCTCTGGAGACTCTATTCCCATGGCAACAAGGGGGGGGAGGCCCCGCTTTTCATGGGCAGCCCTTCCTTGGACTCTGTACCTCCTCCTTCCCCCTCACTGATACTGTGGGGTTGGGCAACCAGGGTGGCAGGGTGTCTCTCCATCCCCCATCCAGCACCTCCCTGTGACCTGACAGGCTTCTCCCCACAGGTGACCAGCGCCATGTCCAGCCAGGTGGTGGGCATTGAGCCTCTCTACATCAAGGCAGAACCAGCCAGCCCAGACAGCCCAAAGGGTTCCTCGGAGACTGAGACCGAGCCCCCTGTAGCCCTGGCCCCTGGCCCAGCTCCCACTCGCCACCTTCCAGGCCACAAGGAAGAGGAGGATGGGGAGGGGTCTGGGCCTGGTGAGCAGGGTGGTGGGAAGCTGGTGCTCAGCTCCCTGCCTAAACGCCTGTGCCTGGTCTGTGGAGACGTGGCCTCGGGCTACCACTATGGTGTGGCGTCCTGTGAGGCCTGCAAAGCTTTCTTCAAGAGGACCATCCAGGGTGAGCCCCTACCCCCACTTCTGTGCCCTTTGCCCGCTGGGCCTGGCACGACCCAATTGGTGCCCTGCTGAGTGGCACTAGACCCCCAGACTACCACTTGGGGTTGGCAGCCTGGTCCTCCCAGCCCTCTTACCTCCGAGGAATGCTCTTCCCCTTAAAAGTTAAACAGAGCCACCAGGATGTTGATAGGTTGGATGTGGGATGTGGGCGAGGACTCAGGATGTCTCCCACGCTTCGTTTCTGGGTGTGACAGGCCCAGCACCGTCCACAGTGGCTCTGAACAACTCGAGACAGCCTCTGCCTGCTTCTAAACGTTGTTCTTGCTTCGGGCAGCTACTGGCGTCTCACTAGCATAGAACATCCCCACTTCCGCCCCCAAAACAGCGTCAGCACAGGTTCTTATAGCCGAGAGGGGCTACATCCTATTTCAGAACCTAACTTTAAAAAGACTATTAGGCGCCCTGCTGATAGTACTCAGGGGATTTCTCTCACTCAGGAAAGCATATTAAAATATGAGTGAGCAAGGTGGTGATGTGATAAGCAGTACCTGGGATGTGCCTGTTCCTTATACTTTCATGTAAACCTCTGGTTGCTTTGGGGCTGTAACATGGATAATTTTTGAGAACATTTCTTGAGTACATTCATGACCTGTTCCCCCCACAGCAACCTGCAAGGTGCCAGCAATATTGTAACTGAGGCCCAGTGAGGTTTTTAAAACTTTGTCCAAGTCCTAAAGGTAGAAAATGGCAGAACTAGGATTTGAACTTGGGTCAATTCAGGTCCAGAGTCGAGCTCTAAAATGCCAGACTGCTGCCTCTGCTTATTCCTAATAACTGGACTTTGGACAGGTGCCTCACGAAGGATTGTGACATACAAGCCATTTTGACTTTGCCGTTGCCAACACCCACGGGTGTAAAACCCCTGTGCTCCCTCTGTCTCTGAAGCCCGGGAGCCAACAGGTTCAGATACAGGTGTCTCCTGGCCACCCTGGGGCCCTTCATTCTCTGCTGATTCAGTTGACAGATATTTATTGAGCACTGGCCATAAATAACCACCTATTGATATGTAGGTGTTAGGAACCTTGCTAAATGTGGTGCTTCAGTTACCTCCTTCTCACCACTCACCTTTATAAGAAGTACTGTTCCTACCACCCCAGTTTTACAAATGAGAAAACTGAGGGTTCGGGGGCTTGCGGGACTTGTTCAAGGTCACACGGTTGGTGTATGGAAGTGTCCGGATAGGCCCCAAGGCAGCTGCCAGAGCCTCGGCAAACCTGGGCTTTGCTGCCCTGGTCACGGTTCCAGACACGGGGACTAAGGCAGGACGGCGGTCCTCAGACACTTTACATTCTGGCAGAGGGGAGGGAAATCAATGCACTGCACACAGTTGTTACAGCACAGCTGTGTGCGTGCTGGAGAGCGAGGAGCGGGGCGGGTACCAAGGAGCCTGGCTGGGTCTGGAGCTCTGGAGGGCTTCCCCGAGGGGGTGTCCCGAGCTGAGAGTGGAAGCGTGGGTAGGGTGTAGGAGAAACATGCGAAGGGCATGTTGGCTGGTGTGTCATTCAGCCCTTGAAGTAGTCCTGCGAGGCTGGGAGGGTTGCTGTCATGCACCAGTTATGAGCGCCCACTAAGTGCCAGGCCTTTCCCCTCATGGGGACAGCCCTGGCCCTCAGGGAGCTCACACTGAAGTCAGGAGACAGGTGATAAAGAAGATAAATAGGTACACAGGTAGCATATTGGATGGTGCTGAGAGCTGATGAGAAACTCCCCAGCAGAGGCCAGCACCGGAGATGTCCACAGAGGGGCATGTGGCACCCTCATCACCCCGCCCCTCGCAGGTGGCCAGGGAAGGCCTCCGCGAGGTGACCACAGGCAGAGCCTGAAGGAGAAAGCGAGCTGTGGGCCCTGAGATAGGGGCCTGGAGCCAGAACAGAGTACAAGGAGGAAGAGGTCAGAGGGGTGAGGAACAGGGGTGCAGGCCTCAGGTCACAGGGTGCACTGGGCTTTTACTCTGAGAAGGGAAATCACTGGAGGGTTTGAGCAGGGGAGGGACGGGATCTAACTTAGGTTTAATCACGTGCCTCAGGCAAGGGCAGAGCAGGAGGCCATATTGGGAGGTAAAGCCCACCAGGATCAGCTGATGGGTTGGATTTGGGGCGGGAGACAGAATGAGAAGAGCAGGAGGCCATATTGGAAGGTAAAGCCCACCAGGATCAGCTGATGGGTTGGATTTGGAGCGGGAGACAGAATGAGAAGAGCAGGAGGCCATATTGGGAGGTAAAGCCCACCAGGATCAGCTGATGGGTTGGATTTGGGGCGGGAGACAGAATGAGAAGAGCAGGAGGCCATATTGGGAGGTAAAGCCCACCAGGATCAGCTGATGGGTTGGA
Source organism: Plecotus auritus (assembly GCF_963455305.1). NCBI lineage: Eukaryota > Metazoa > Chordata > Mammalia > Chiroptera > Vespertilionidae > Plecotus > Plecotus auritus. The sequence continues at coordinate 151,385,878 of NC_137783.1, read as the reverse complement.
TTTGGGGCGGGAGACAGAATGAGAGATGTCTCCTAGGTGTCTGCGTGAGCAGCTGACGGATGGAGTTGCAGCTTTTGGAGGGTACAGCATGGGCTCCCTTTCGGACAGGTTAGGCTTGTGCGGCCTTCTAGACAGACATGCGAGATGTCGAGGAGGCAGTGGATGCGAGTCTAGTTTGGGCAGGTCTAGGCAGGAGATACAAATTTGAAAGCCCACGACTTAGGTACGATCAGCATGGGAATGAGTCAGTGCAGACGAGGTCTGAGGGCAGCCTGAGGTTCTTCAGTGGAAGGAGCACAGGGGATGCACAGAGCCCCCAAAGTGGCCAGTGGGTGGCACGGAAACCAGGAGGGTGTCCGAAAAGCAAAAGAAGAACAGTGTCTCGGTTCCTAGGAGTCGGTGTTAGGTACCCCTTTAGGCCATGGAAGATGGAGATGAGAATTGCCCATGAGAGGTAGCAATGGAGAGGCCATTGTCACCCTGGAAGAGAGCAGATGAGGGCAGGAGACCCAGAGATGTGGCTGGACAAGAGGCTTGGGGCAGATGCAGCCGGACTCCCCTGGTCCCAGCCCTTTTGCCCAGACAGGGGCCCCCAGCCCAGCAGCCATTGTCCTCACTGCCCCGGGCTTCCCGGCCCCACTCACGGCACTCCTGCTCTCCCCAGACCTGTGCTTGCCCGGGGAGTCAGGGCTCTCCTGTCTGCTGGGCCTCCTCCAGGCCCTGGGAGGCCGCCACTGGAGCCCTGCCTCTTCCTGGCAGGGAGCATCGAGTACAGCTGTCCGGCTTCCAATGAGTGTGAGATCACCAAGCGGAGACGCAAGGCCTGCCAGGCCTGTCGCTTCACCAAGTGCCTGCGGGTGGGCATGCTCAAAGAAGGTGAGTACTGGGCAGGAGCCTTGGCAAGGGTTGGGGGAGCTGGACGCATGGGGCTGGAGAGGGCAAAGCCTGAGACATTCTGGTGGAATGGATTGGGCAGGAGGGCTCTGTAGAGCAAGCCACCCCCAGCCTCTAGGACACAGCCCTGTCCTACAATTCAAGGGGTACGTCTGGACCGTGTCCGGGGTGGGCGACAGAAGTACAAGCGGCGACCAGAGGTGGATCCACTGCCCTTCCCAGGACCCTTCCCTGCCGGACCCCTGGCAGTAGCTGGAGGCCCTCGGAAGACAGGTGAGTCGGTGGGTCCTTGGAGCTCTAGGGTCGGGATTGTGCTAGGACGCAAGAGGCCTATCTGGTGTCATTCACTGAGGATAGGAGTTATTTTGGGCACTGGGACCCCACTTTTCCCTCCATCTATTCACTTATCCGTTTTCCCCAAAAAGCATTTTTGAAAAGACCTTTTTCTGTCAGTCCTGAGTAGTATAGCTGGGAACAGGGAAAGGTTTCCTAACACTCAGAACCTGTTCACAACAGACTGATTTCCCCTGGGAGTTAGGCAGAGCCCTCCCTGGAGAAAGGTGTCTGAGCCTGCTGACCAGTGGCTGTGGAGGAAGCCACGGGGGGACTGACTCTGGGAGATGTTTGACTCCAAAGGGCCTGCAAGGTGATGAATTCGAGTGCCTCTTCCAACTGTCACTGCAGCCCCAGTGAATGCACTGGTGTCCCACCTGCTGGTGGTAGAGCCTGAGAAGCTGTATGCCATGCCCGACCCAGCGGGCCCTGATGGACACCTCCCAGCCGTAGCTACCCTCTGTGACCTCTTTGACCGAGAGATTGTGGTCACCATCAGCTGGGCCAAGAGCATCCCAGGTAAGGGGCCGGGTGATGCGGGCTCCCCTGGGTAGGCCAGGCCAGGCCTGGCTCTGGTGCACCTGCTCAGCCCGGTGTGCTCCCCATGGTCCTCCAGGCTTCTCGTCACTGTCACTGTCGGACCAGATGTCAGTACTGCAGAGCGTATGGATGGAGGTACTGGTGCTGGGTGTGGCCCAGCGCTCACTGCCGCTGCAGGATGAGCTGGCCTTCGCTGAGGACCTGGTCCTGGATGAAGAGGGGGCACGAGCAGCTGGCCTGGGGGAACTCGGGGCTGCCCTGCTGCAGCTAGTGCGGCGACTGCAGGCCCTGCGGCTGGAGCGGGAGGAGTATGTCCTGCTGAAGGCCCTGGCCCTTGCCAACTCAGGTGAGCCTGGGCAGGTCCTGACGAGTCTCCAGAGGGCCCTCCATAGCTCTCATGGTGGCGCAGGCCCATTTTGCAGACAGGGAAATAGGCACAGGGAAGAACAGCGACTTGCTGCAAGCCACAAAGCAAGGCAAGCGCAGGCCCAGGAACTGCACCTAGGACTTTGAACCCTAGCGCCATACTTACTGGAAAGGTGAACCACTTAGTGGGAGGGGAGGTAGGGAGGACAAGAGGGCACCCTAGTTGAGAAAGGGTGGGCCCTGGCTCATGGGCACAAGCAGTGAGTGTTGCCTCAGTCAGGCAATCAACAAATCTGTGTCTGGCTCCTGTGTAGGCTCCATCCCTCGGTGCCCAAGCAGATGCGGGCTCTCTCCTTCCTGGAGATGGTCCGTGTCAACAGCTCTCTCCCCACTCCTTGCAGACTCTGTGCACATTGAAGATGCTGAGGCTGTGGAGCAGCTGCGAGAAGCTCTCCATGAGGCCCTGCTGGAGTATGAAGCAGGCCGGGCAGGCCCCGGAGGGGGTGCTGAGAGGCGGCGGGCAGGCAGGCTGCTGCTTACACTACCACTCCTTCGCCAGACAGCGGGCAAAGTGCTGGCCCATTTCTATGGGGTGAAGCTGGAGGGCAAGGTGCCCATGCACAAGTTGTTCTTGGAGATGCTTGAGGCCATGATGGACTGAGGCAAGGGGTGGGCATGGGTGGGAGTGCTGGCAGGACCCGCCCAGCATGGGGTCAGCCCCAAGGGGGCAGAGCTGGGGTCGGCAGTGCCACAGCCTGCTGGCAGGGCCAAGGCAATATCATCAGTCCCTGGGAGCAGGCCCTACGCCCTCCCCTCCCCCTTCTTCGGGGGTGTTAGAAGCTGGGAACGTGTGTGCCCAGGCTCTGGGCACAGTGCTGCCCCTTGCAAGCCATAATGTGCCCCCAGAGTGTAGGGGGTGCTGTGGAAGCCATAGGGGGCTGCAGGGGATGTGTGGGGGAGGGGGGCAGAAGCCTGATCTCAGGGAGGGAAGGGAGTGGAGGCCACAGTCTCCCAGTGGGTGATGCTTTTGCTGCTGCTTAATCCGACCCCCTCTCCAGAGCAGAGGGAAATTTGGAGAGCAAAGGCCCCTGCCCCCTTGGCTCCTCTCATCATTTGCATTGGGCATTCTGCCCCCCCACCCCTTGAAGCAATAACTCCAAGCAGGCTCCAGCCCCTGGACCCCTGGGGTGGGCCAGGGTCCCCCATCAGCTCCCACCCAGGCTCCTCAGGGGGTAGGGAGAGCACTGCCTCTATGCCCTGCAGAGCAATAACACTATATTTATTTTTGGGTTTGGCCAGGGAGGCGCAGGGACATGGGGCAAGCCGGGGCCCAGAGCCCTTGGCTGTACAGAGACTCTATTTTAATGTATATTTGTTGCAAAGAGAAACCGCTTTTGGTTTTGAACCTTTAATGAGAAAAACATATATATCAAGCTCAAGAACACTGTGTGGCGTATCACTGGGTCAAGAGCTGGGAATACACGTGACAAAACTAACCAACAAGATATACATAAAAACACACATGGTCACAGTATGAAAAACGAATGCCTGGCACGATTAAGTCTCGGTTTCCTCCTCATTCAGCAGCATGTTGGGGATTCCGCGGGTGATGGGGAACACACGTCCAGACTCTGGGCACTGCAGGGTGCCCTCCACCACCTCCACCTGCGGGGAAGTGGGGGAGAGCTGAGCACTGGCAGCCTCCCAGTACGGCTGTTAGCCAGGAAGCAAGTGACAGCCCAGTCTCACCTCCAGCAGCACGTGGTGCATCTTCCTCAGAAACGTCTCATCTTTCTCATACCCCTGAATCGGCCCTTTGGGCACCTCGACCAGACGCAACTGTGGGCAAGAGACCTAAATTATCTCTGGGCATCCCCAACCCTGGCCAGGAGCAAAGGGCTGGGCGCGCACGGGCAGGGGGAGGGTCCTCACGTGATCGGCCGCCTCCAAAAGCGCCGCCCACTCCACTTTGGGTATCATTCGAGCCACGAAGTCCGGGTTGAACTCCACCGGGATGACGCGGACCTCGGTAGCCTGCAGGACGGAGGGGTTTGGTTGGGCAGGGATCGGTGCCTGGTTCCCCTATCCCTCCCGGGAGACGGGCGCCCGAGCGTCCCCCGTGCGGTACCTCGAGACGCAGCGGGAATCCACGGGGTCCCACTCCTCGCACGTGCGAGCTCAGCAAATTGTGCGTAAGCAGCTTCATGTCGCCGCAACACTCTTTCCCCGGCCGGAACCGGAAGGAGACAGGCACTCCGCTAGGTCACTTCCGGGGCCGCCCCGCTCTCTATCCTATTGCAGGGCCGGGAGGAGCGGAAGCGGCCTAAGTTGCTGGAACTTCTGGTGCTCACGGGAGCGCAGGTCCTGCCAAGGCTTCTTCGCGTCACGCGTGGCTACCGGAAGCATCCCGGGGAGGTTGTCTCGGGGCAGGCCCCGTGGTTGTGACTGAGCCAAACCTCCACTCGCTACAAATCCTGTGCAGTGCAGGTTGTACGTAAGAAAGTCGCAGTGCCGGGGCCCTTCGGTGAGTGCGAAATAAGCGTGTTTTACTCTACGCAGGCGCCCGGAACCGTCGTCTCTTGCCCCTCGCTTTCGGTGAAGGAACGGTTCCCCTGCCCCAACCCGTTAATTAGGCGCGTCAAAACAACGTCGCCCCTCCTCGTATGCAAATAAGCCGCCCGGCTGCCGAAGGCCCCGCCCATCAGCCCAGCCCCAAATGCAAATAAGCCCGTCCTGCCAGCTCCTCCCCAACGCCCGCCCCTGCCCGCGCTTTGGAGGCGGCCCACCCCGCGGTGGTCTGAGGCCCCGCCTTTTGCAGGTTCCGCTGCGGCACGGCGATCCAGGCCCCGCCTCCCGCGGCCGCGCGGGGGCGGGGCGGAGGCGGTGCAGGGCGGTTGTGGCCTCAATACCCGGTGTGGGGCCTCCCGGGATGTGCATCCTGGGCCTTCTATCGGGCTCCATACTCGCCCGTGCGGTCGCCGTCCGTTGTGCGGCAGCAGCGGGAGGCGGAGGGTGCGTGGAAGGAGGCCTAGAGTGGACGCTCAGCAGAGCCCGCGGTTTCAGAAGAGCCGCTGTCGCTATGGCCCCGATCAAGGTGACCATGGGCCTAGTCCGGCCAGGCCTGACTCCCTCTCCCCGTCTCCCTCCATCTCTCCAAGGCCCTCCGTCCCGCCCGCGGCCCCAGCCCCAAACCCTCCCGGCCTCCCTCTTTTCCTGCCCTGGGGACCTCTCTCGGCCGCCCTAGAGGCTCCTCCCGTCGTCTGTCCCCCATACCTCTCAACAAACCCCACCGTTCTCTCCAGTTTTAAGGGTTTCGTGCACCATCTCCCGAGACTGCCCCTGAGGCTTTCGAGCCTTCTCTTCCACGTTCACCGCGACACCCTGTGATGGGGGCTCAACCCTATTCAGGCGATGGAATACCATGGCCTTCCCACCTTCTGGGACCTCCTCGGCGCCAGGGTCCCCTTTCAACCCCCATACATAACCCCGCTGTACCCTCCTGCATGCTTTTATCAGGTTATTATCGGGCCTCACTCACCCCATCTTCTGAAACATTGTCTCTTAGAGCCCTGCCATGCCTCCCCCATTCCACGCCAGCTAATCTCTCCCCCCCTCGCGTTAGCCCAGCGTGTCACTCTCTCATGCTGAACCCACACTCTTCTGAGACCTCCTCCTCCCTCTGCTTCATCCTATCCCAACTCCGACTTCCCTCCCTCTTGTCTCCCTCCTGCCATGACTCCCTCACACACTCCCAGGTAGGCTGATCTTTCCCTTCAAGAGGTTACTATTTTTTTTTTTTAATATATTTTATTGATTTTTTACAGAGAGGAAGGGAGAGGGATAGAGAGCTAGAAACATCGATGAGAGAGAAACATCGATGAGAGAGAAACATCGATCAGCTGCCTCCTGCACACCTCCCACTGGGGATGTGCCCGCAAACAAGGTACATGCCCTTGACCGGAATCGAACCCGGGGCCCCTCAGTCCGCAGGCCTACGCTCTATCCAACGGTTTTGGCAAGAGGTTACTATTTTTACTCTATACCCCCTGGATGTACCCCCACAACCGCACCCCCCCAAAAAAAATAACAACAAAAAACAACCAACCAAACCTTCCCTGCCTTCTGCTGTTCTTATCTTAGGATGGGACATAGACGGGCCAGGATCCTCTCCCTCCATTTTTCAGCCCCCCCACCCCCATAGAGCCCCCTGACCCTCCTTCTCCTGCCCAGTTATCCCACTTGTTTCCTGTAACCCAGAAAGCTTGTTGCGAGGTGTTGCAACTCCTTGCAACACCTCCTAGGCGTTCTCTCCCTTTTTCTGTTGTTACCAACAGGCCCTCAAAGAGGAATAGGGCCAACTTGAAACCTGGAGGATGTGGGGTAACTAGGCAGTGGGGGGAGAGGGAGGGAGACTGGGAGGGGCCTCTGGAAGCTCTGACAGGTTCAGACATCCTGCCATGAGTCAGCCCTGGCCTCACCAGTCCTGGCTTCCAGGCCCTCGGTCCCCCTGGCTCTTGGTTTGCTGCCCTTCCCTTGACCACCCTGCTTGTCCCGCGCTCCCTGACCCTTAACTTGTGTCCTTCCCTCTAGGTGGGAGATGCCATCCCATCTGTGGTGGTATTTGAAGGGCAGCCTGGGAACAAGGTGGACCTGGCGGAGCTGTTCAAGGGCAAGAAGGGGGTGCTGTTTGGAGTCCCTGGAGCCTTTACCCCGGGTTGTTCCAAGGTGAGGCCCTGCCCTTCTGGGGCTCAGCAGTTGGGAACTTGTGCACATGTCTGCATTGTTCATAGCCCTCCACGTTGTCCTGCAGCAGCTTGCAGCAGTAGTGTGCAGGTGATATGACGGTTAACGTAGCAGAGTGTTCAGAAAACAAACAGAGGCTGTGGAAAGGTAATGGTCTCAGGAGCGTAGAAGAAAGGGTATTACAATGAAACCCAACACCTCTCATTGATCCTGCTGGCTGACGGGCACTGTGGAAGGTATTTGGTAAATAAGACATAATTATGCCTACAGGAAATTCACGGTCTTGACCACAGAAATCTTAAGTATGGATCCAAGCTCCCCCGTGGCCAAGGCTAAAAGGAACCGTGGCTTACGCAGTTCTCGTTGTCTGATGAAAGGTGTTGGAGCAGGACAGTGAGAAAGACCTGGAGATGAAGCATAGACCAAGGAGTGGAGGCAGTTGTCCCTTTGCTGAGTCTTTGTTTTCCCGCCCCAGACTCACCTGCCAGGGTTTGTGGAGCAGGCTGGGGCTCTGAAGGCCAAGGGCGTCCAGGTGGTGGCATGTCTGAGTGTTAATGATGTCTTTGTGACTGAAGAGTGGGGACGAGCCCACAACACAGAAGGCAAGGTGAGCTGTGGGTCCTGCAGGGGGTCCGGGGCCAGGCAGGAGATTTTTCTGTGACCTTGACTTTCTCTTTAGATTCGGCTTCTGGCTGACCCCACGGGGGCCTTTGGGAAGGTGAGTGCAACCCCCACCCCACCCCTGCAGCTGGACTGGGGTCCCTCTACCAGGCCTTGGAAGCAGGAATTTAGAGGGTCATGACCAATGTGGGGAGCAGCTGGGGAGTTTGGCTGTTCTTGGGGTTCCTGACCCTTGTTTGTGTCTCTCTTCTTAGGAGACAGATTTGTTACTGGATGACTCGTTGGTGTCACTCTTTGGGAATCGACGGCTCAAGAGGTAAAAGTGGGAGGTTCCCCTGTGGGGTTCCCCCGCCACCCTCCCTCTCTATTCCCAGCCTCCAGGCCCAGCTCTTGTAACGGGCCCTGCCCTCTTTCTGGCAGGTTCTCCATGGTGATAGAGGATGGTGTAGTGAAGTCCCTCAATGTGGAGCCAGATGGCACAGGCCTCACCTGCAGCCTGGCCCCCAACATCCTCTCGCAGCTCTGAGGCCCTGGCCCAGACGTGCTCCTTCTGCCTTTTCCTCCCACACCTGCCCAGCCAGGGGCAGGGCCCAGTCCAGCTTCAGCTGGCCTCCAAGTTGAAGCCTTGGCCAGATTTCTGCAATAAACACTTCTGTCTGTCTCCTTGATTTTGAGTTGCTGATTCGCTGTGGCCCAGGCCTCATGGCAGTCGTAGCTGTGAGGGCAGTGGGCAGGGACTGAAGGGGGACTACTATAGGGGACCTTGACTGAATTTTGGAGGTGGTGAGGGAAGGCCTCTTGGAGGAGGAGTTATGAAGAACAGTCTGCAAGCAGAGAAAGGCCCGTGTTCTGAAGAGCAAGGGAAGGAGCAGACCAGAGGGGGCAGATCTGGAAAGGCCCCAGGCAGACGAGAGCTTGGCTTCTACCCAGACGTCTGCATTTGATCTCTGGGTGCGGGTTGATCTCATTTAGACCATAAACTCTAGGCTAGGAACTTCGGCTCTAGGCACTCCCCAACCTGGGTCATGCCCCAGCCCCACCATTTTTTCAGACTGTTGAACCCTTCCCAGGAGCACCCACATCCCAGGAAGGCACCTTGGGACCATCTGACAAGCAGAAGGCTTCATCAGTAGAGGCAGTGCTGGTTCAGTCCAGGAGGGCTCCTTGGAAGAGGGGACTAGGTGAAGTGTGGAGGGGAGAAGATGATGGTAAGGCCTGACCCCTGGCGGGTGTACTGTGAGCAGCTGGGATCAGGGAGGCCAGTGGGATTTGGGGCTGGGCTGTTGCCTTCTGCAGGCCCCGCTCTTGGGCCTTTGCCTTCTGTCCCCGGGAAGCCATGGACTTAGCAGCAAGCAGGATTATTAGGCCCCTGCTGTGTTGGGAGCTCACAGCCCAAGGTGGGGTGGGGTGCGGGGTACAGGGTGGGGGGCAATTCAGGTGGGCTATGTTGACGGAGCGTAGATGAAATCAGGAGGTTTTAACTAGAAATAAATGATGAAGATTTATTCAAAGGTCTTAGGGTTTGCAAACCAGAAACACAATGAGGCAATACCCAGAGTGTTCAGAGGAAATAAAAGTTGAGATGTCTTAGCGTTCGAAGCACATTCTTGAGAAGAATGGGTCCTGCACGCTTGCCTCTGGCCTCCGGGTTGGTCTGAGATGGTCCTCTAGCCCTAGATGATGGGGGCTGGTACAGGCACACCTTCCCTGTCCCCGGGGGAAGGAGGGCTCTCTGAGGTCTGATGTACGGGCGTGCCTCGGACCTAGGGGTGGGTTCCCAACCACCCTAATAAAGCCAGCGCTAATCTCTTTGCTGGTGGAGGGTCTTATCTTCAATTTGTAAAAAATGCCTCCTCTGTGAAGGGCAGTGAAGTGAGGTGTGCCTGTGTGTCCAGCTTGACTCACCTAGTGCTGCCCCGCCCGGTCCAGCCAGCACCAGCTCGGAGCCTCCTCCCCGCCCCCAGGGCCGACCAGGCGGGCTGCACTCACTGGAGGTCAGGGAGAAGGGTAAGGAGAGGCCTTTGGAGGACACAGTCCTTGAGGCCGTGGCATCGGTGCTCCGGGAGAGGGGTCCGGCGGCTGTAGGTGTGCAGGTGGGGTGGCCCCAAGTTGCGGCCCCACACAACGCACACAGCTGAGGGAGAGGATGCTGGGAGCCAGGCCAGTGAAGGATAGCCGCAGGGCCGCGTCGGGTCAGGTTCGTCCCTGGCCTGTGTGGAGGCCGAGCTGGATGGGAGTCAGGGAGAGGCACCAGGTGAGCAGTGCAGGAAAGAACGCAGCCGCATGGATCCTGCAGGTGGGGGCTGCTACGTGGCCACCTGTTGGGTGCTGGGAGGAAGGGGGCTTCTGGGACCTAAGGGGCTGGGAGGTTGGGGTGGTATTCACGTGGATAGGGTACTCAGCATGGGGGCCCACCCTCTGACCTTTGCCCCTTCAGTTCTCTCCCTCTCCCTGCTGTTCCTCCAGGGTCCTGGACTGGGGCAGGGCGGGGGCTGACCTCCCTGTCACAGCGCTGTCTTTGACTTGATGGCAGAAAGGCCCTTTCTTTCCTGGACTACACTCTCTTAATTCTCCTGTCACACAAATGAGCAAACGGAGGCATCCCGTCACCTGTGTGCGTACCAGTGGTGGTCTTGAACTCCAGGTGGAGAGAGCACCCGAGTCGGTCGCTGGTGCCCCCATCCCCTGCAGCAGACCTGTGTCGCCCTGGCAGCTGCTTGCTAATAGGCAAGCCCAGGCTCCATCGCTGCCCCTCAGCTGCCTGTTTGCTCCCTCCTGGCCGAGGCCCAGCAAGGCCCCGAGAGGAAGTGTCCTTCTTGCCACTGGCTGGGCCTTTAGGTGGGTGAGGGGTCCAGGCTCAGGTGGCCCCTGTGGACAGCATGATGATCACAGGGTGTGGGGGGAGACGGGGCCTTGGCCTCGGTGGCCCTGGCTGCTGGCCGTATGGTCCCGCTTGCCAGGTGGGCGTGCCCTGCGAGCTGCGGTAGTGGCCCCAGATCTATCGCGTGACGAGAATAGGGCCGCGCTGCTGGCGGGCAGGCCAGGTTTCAGACCTGTAGATGAGGGGAAATGTTAAAATCAACTAACCAGCATGGCCGGTGTGGCTCAGTGGTTAAGCATTGACCTATGAACCAGGAGGCCATAGGTTCAATTCCTGGTCAGGGCACATGCCCCGGTTGTAGGCTCCATCCCCAGTTTGGGGCGTGCAAGAGGCAGCCAATCAATGATTCTCTCTCATCACTGATGTTTCTATCTCTCCCTCTCCCTTCCTCTCTTCCTCTCTGAAATAAATAAAAACGTGTTTAAAAAAAGTCAACCAACCTATGCCCCACCTTGAAACATATCTCCAAATAAAACCCTCCTGTCTGTCGTGACCTGCCCCAGACAGCAAAGCTGACTGACCCCCAGGCCGAGGGTTTTGCTCAGCGTCCGTGGTCCTGGGCCTTTTCTGGTAAGTCGAGTTCCTTTGAAGTGCTGCCAAGAGCAATGCCCGTTCCCTTAGAAAATGCATGCTTGCACACGTGTGTGCATGTGCACACACAGACACCTACGTGCCGCTTAACGGTTTCATGGAATCCCTGGAGTCCTTCCAGGAATTGCAGGTGAGCCCTCCACCCCCGTCTGGAAGCCTCAGAGCAGAGCGGGGCCACCAGGCTTTGGGCCGAGACCTCCAGGCTGCGAATGCTGACCTGCTACCGAGAAGCTGGTGATCTCGGGCAGGTGCGTTCGTCTCCCTTGACCCCACTTCCCTCACCTTGAAGTGAGAAAAGTCCAGCCCACGTCACAGGGGAACCGATGAGACAATTGACGGAGCGTGTTCGGCACAGTGCCTAGCGCACAGTAAGTGCCCGATAAGCGGTTATAGAAACCGATAAAAAGAGCCCCCGCCTCCCGTGCGGCCCACGTCGGTGGGGGAAGCGCTAGGAGGGCAGAGAGAGGTCCAAGCTCAGTCCTGTCACCAAGGACTTTTGTGACTGTGCCTCCTGTGCCTCAGTTTCCTCATCAGTATAACGGGGCAAGTGGCTCTCTTCCTGTCTGCTGCCTCCAGGTCCCCAGGACCCTCCGTATCTTATTTGGTGCCTGAAGTCTCACCTAAGGATCTGGGAAGATGTCTCCAGGGGGAATGTTTGCCAGGCCCTAGAGCAGGGGTCCTCAAACGTTTTAAACAGGGGGCCAGTTCACTGTCCCTCAGACCGTTGGAGGGCCGGACTATAGTTTAAAAAAAAAAACTATGAACAAATTCCTGTGCGCACTGCGGGCCCGGGATGAGTCGGCTGCTAAGCAGGACAGGCAGCGGCACCCGGCGGGCCGGATACATGTCCTCGGCGGGCCGCATGTGGCCCGCAGGCCGTAGTTTGAGGACGCCTGCAATGATCTGAGCTTCTGAGAGAAAGCGTGGGCTGGAGGGGTCCTGGCATTCCTGGCCTAGACCAGGCTGGGGTGCAGCCACACCTCACCATGATCGAAGCATTGGAGGCTGCGGGCCCCGAGGCAACAGACCCTGCTGGTGGAATTTGGGGTTTGGCCACACAGGCGCCCGGGAGTGACAGCCGAGAGAGAAAATGTGTGTGTGGGCACGCATGTGTGTTCTGGAGAAGATAGGGTCATGTCTGTGTGAACGCTTGATTCTTGGTGTTAATGGGTATGCAGAGCAATCTGCCATTCTAATTAAAAAAAAAAAAAAATATATATATATATATATATATATATATATATATATATATATTTTTTTTTTAATATATTTTATTGATTTTTTACAGAGAGAAAGGGAGAGGGATAGAGAGTTAGAAACATCGATGAGAGAGAAGCATTGATCAGCTGCCTCCTGCACACCTCCTACTGGGGATGTGCCCGCAACCAAGGTACATGCCCTTGACCGGAATCGAACCTGGGACTCCTCAGTCCCCAGGCCGACGCTCTACCCACTGAGCAAAACCAGCCAGGGCAATATATATATATTTTTTATTGATTTCAGAAAGGAAGAGAGAAGGAGAGAGAGATAGAAGCATGAATGAAGCGAGAGAATCATTGGTCAGCTGCCCCCCACTGGGGATCGAGTCCGAAACCTGGGCATGTGCCCTGACCAGGAATTGAACTGTGACTTCCTGGTTCACAGGTCAATGCTCAGCCACTGAGCCACGGCTGGGCTGCCATTCTATTTATAATTGCATCACCTCCCTGCTTGAGCTTTTTTCTTGACACAGGTAAGGTGCTCTGCTCAGGATGGGGCGCGCAGGACACACAACACATGCTTGGGGCGGAGTAAAGCTGCGAGGAAAGGGCGGGAGAGAGAAAGCTATCCTCCCCCGCGTCCTGGTACTGTTCCCACTGTTTCGCCATGGAATTGACGGCAGTGGCTCTGAAGTAGATTTGGTTTGCTGGAGAGTGACGTGAGGACCCGTGACTGAACAGGCTTGGCTCACAGACATGCAGTGGGGAGGCTGACAGTCTAGGGCTGGTGTGGCAGCTCCAGGGTGATCAGGGACCCACGCTCCTCCCCTCTGGCTGCGCTGTCACTTTAAACATGTGGGTGCTCGAGTTCCAGCCGTCTGAACTCGCCTTTCATCCTACACAAGGAGGCGCAGTCATGGGCCAGCCAGCAGGAAGGAGATAAAAGACCCATGTCAGCTGGCTTTAAGGTTTTCTGGAAGCCGCCACGCTTCCTTTCCACTGGCATCTCGTTGGGCAGAGCGTATTCGCGTGGCCGCACTAACTATGAGACACTGGGAAATGTCGCCTTTGCTCCAGGCGCCATGTGTCCAAACCAGGGGTCTGTGACTAAGGGAGAAAGGGTATGGGTGAGCAACGAGCCCCATGACCACAGGGGGAGGATTGTGCCCGAGCAGAGGGAGCTTGGGGATCCCAGGCCTCCCAGAGGACAGTGTCACTTCCCTGCTGCTCCCGTCAGCCTTGGGGGGCACAGGCTGAGCTGTCCCAGATCCCTGCACTGCCTCATACCCCCAGTGACCCCTCTCCGAGCCTCTGTCCCTGCAACCTTGGTCTCCACAGTCACCTCAGTTCCTTAGCTGGGGGGTCCTCCAGCTTCTGCCTCTTCAGTATCTCCCCGACAACGTTCACCACCTGAGACCCCCCTCCCTTTCCTACCCGGCCCCACGCGCTCTAACGGCCCCCAGGTCAGTCCCATTGGCTGAGGGTGACAGCTTGTTCCTCGTCCCTTCCCCGAACTAGTCCACCTGGCCACACCCTCAGATTCATTAAAGATGGAGTTTTTTTTTTTTAAATATGTTTTATTGATTTTTTTTACAGAGAGGAAGGAAGAGGGATAGAGAGTTAGAAACATCGATGAGAGAGAAACATCGATCAGCTGCCTCCTGCACACCTCCTACTGGGGATGTGCCCACAACCAAGGTACATGCCCTTGACCGGAATCGAACCCGGGACCCCTCAGTCCGCAGGCTGACGCTCTATCCACTGAGCCAAACCGGTTTTGGCAAAGATGGAGTTTTTTTTAACACAATTCATGTATCAGAAACTTCAATTGTTTTTTTCAGATTTATTATGTTATTTACATTATTATTATTATTATTATTATTATTATTATTATTATTATTTTGTTAATCCTCACCCGAGAATACTTTTCCATGGATTTTTAGGGGGAGTGGAAGAGAAAGGGAAAGACAGAGAAACATCGACGTGAGAGACACATCCATTGGTTGCCTCCTGCACGAGCCTGACCAGGGCCAGGGAGGAGCCTGCAAGCAAGGTGCGGGCCCTTGACCGGACTATAACGCGAGCACTTTGGTCCTCAGGCCGATGCTCTGTCCACTGAGCCAAACTGGTGAGGGCAGAAAATTCACTCGTTACAAGTGTACAATGTGGTGGTTTTTAGTCTATTCACCAAGTTGTGCAACCATCACCACTACATCCAGTGGCTTCTCCCAAGATGAAGCTGCTCGTCTCTCTCTTTTTTTAAAATATATTTCTTTATTGATTTCAGAGAGAAAGGGAGAAGGAGAGAGAGATAGAAACATCAATGAGCGAGAATCATTGATCGGCTGCCTCCTGCACACCCCCTACTGGGGATCGAGCCCGCAACCCAGGCATATGCCCTTGGCCGGAATCGAACCTGGGACCCTTCAGTCCGCAGGCTGATGCTCTATCCACTGAGCCAAGCCGGCTAGGGCTGCTCGTCTCTTGTGAGCGCGGCGTGCGCCTCCTTGTGTAGGATGAAAGGCGAGTTCAGACGGCTGGGGGCTCTGCTTGCCCCTGTGCCTCCCACAGTCACATCAGGGGTCTTGCACACCCTACACACCATGCAGTAAGGGAGGGGAATGATGGCCGGCTGTGACGAAAGGTGACAGACAGCCAGGTACACGGCGGTGGGGAGGGTGATCCAGGCGGTGGAAGCAGCCTGTGCTGAGTCCTGCGTGAGAAAGATGGAGAAGTCTGGGCGGACCAGACCAGGTGAAGGCAGCGAGGGGTTTTGGCCACACGCCGCGGCTCAGTCGGGTTCTCTTGGTGGACATCTGGTCGTCTCCAGTACGAGGGGCGGCTTCAGACACAGTTCTATTTGTGTTTCCTGCTGGGCTGCTTCCTCGGGGCGTGTTCCCGAGGCCCGCGTGCCCGCGGAAGGACGTGGAAGGACGGTGGCAGTTTTATTGGGCTCTGGAAACTGTGAGGCTGTTCTGAGGGCCGTCGGCAACGTGTGCGTGTGCATCTCTCCCCACCTTCTGCCAACCCGAGTTTCACCTTCTGAATTTATTTTGCTAGCTTAATGGATAGTAATGGTGCCTTGGAGCTGCCTTTAATGTGTGCCTTTAATTACGAGGGAGGCTGGCAGCCTCAGGGCTTGGTGGTGGGTTGCCCCTTGCTTGCAAACTAGGTGCTGGCTCCAACCTTGCTCTACTGCCAGAGGGCAGCAAGGCGGCGGGAGGGGGATGACCCACCTCTCAGGGCCTGAGCACTTGGGTTTACCCTCAGATGCCCTACTTACCCCAAGCCCCTTGGCATTCCACTTTTCCTATTTCTGAAATAGGAATTCATTTGTGCCAAACCATTCATTTGTCTGCCTTCTGTATCTTGGCTCCACCACTTCCTGGCTGTGTGGCCTTAAGTAAGTGACTTAACCTCTCTGTGTATCAGTTTCTTCATAATAAAAGGGAGATGAGCCCTAGCTGGTTTGGCTCAGTGGATAGAGCGTTAGACTGTGGACTGGGAGGTCCCGGGTTCGATTCTGGTCAAGGGCACATGCTCAGGTTGCGGGCTTGATCCCCAGCAGGGGGTGTGCAGGAGGCAGCTGATCAATGATTCTCTCTCATCATTGATCTTCCTCTCTCTCTCCCTCTCCCTTCCTCTCTGAAATCAATATATATATATATATATATATATATATATATATATATATATATATGTATATGTATATATATATATATATTTAAAAAGGAGGGGATGAGCCTTAGCTGGTTTGGCTCAGTGGATAGAGTGTTGGCCTGCGGACTGAAGGGACCCGGGTTTGATTCCTGTCAAGGGCACATACTTCGGTTGCAGGCTCCCGGCCCTGGTCAGGGGCATGCAGGAGGCAACCAATGGATGTGTCTCTCTCACTTCAGTGTTTCTCTGTCTCTCCCTTTCCCTTACTCTCTCTCTAAAAATCAATGGAAAAATAAGCTTGGGTGAGGATTGCTTAAAAATAAATAAATAAAAGTTACATTAAAAAACAAACAAATACCCCCCAACCCCCCCCCCCCCCCCACTCACAAAGTACAGGGCAGAGCCACTGGGGTTTAGGGTGGGAAGGGTCATGAGCCAGCTAATATTTTCCAACGACTCCTTGGGCACTGGGTGGAGGCTGCCTAGAGGAGGGCCGGTACTTCGTCCCAGCTTTGGTAAAAGGCTCAGGGGAGACAGGGCAGGGTCCCCTAGAAGTGTGGGGTGCCCCGGGGAGAGCAGGAAGGGAGAGCTGGCCAAGTGGCAGGCAGTGGGGGCTGGAGTGTTTTCAGCTGCTAGGGCCCAGTTCTTGCAGGCCACACCCCGAGTCCCTGGGCACCTGGCCTGGCACTGGGCACTCGGCCCTGGCCCTGCCCTCCCTGGCTTTGGCTTCCACTGCCTCCTCCTACCCCACCCTATCTGCCTCAGATACTTGGGTGGTGGGGGAGGGAGCCCCTCAGACGCTAGACCAGAGGTCCAGGGGCCCAGAAGGCCCTGGAGGCTGTTTTAGTTTTTGAGCCTGGGGCCCTGCCCCATCAGGTTAGGGAGCTGCACCGCCCCCCACCGCCCCGGCTGCTGGGGTGCCAGGCGGGGTTCTGGGAGAAAACGCCGCTCTCTGACTCCGCCCTTGTTGGTCCAGGGCTCTGGCTGGACCAGGCCACCACCTACCCTGGCCTCCGTGAGCCCTGTTCCTCCCAGCCCCAGAGTCCTCCGCCCTGGCCTTAGGGTCGGACCCTGGCTCTTCCCACCCCCGCCCCCGCTGTGCAGATGGGACGCCGAGCCCCCAGGTGGGAGGCAGCAGGGAGACAGCGGCAGTTGCCTATGTTGTCCATTTGTCTGCTTCTTTCTCTGCTTTTCACCTGCTTCTTGGCCATGAACTCCTTAAAGCCTGCCAGAAAAAGCTATCTGAGAAGGGCACTCACTGTGGCACTGAAGCAATAGCAAAAGATGCAAATATGTAAAATATTTGTCAACAAGAGGAAGTTTAAATCAGCGGTCGCCAGCCGGTGGTCCGTGAGGTCCGAAAGGTCGGCGACCGCTGGCTTAAGCGATGCTGGGGTAGCAGCATGCTAGAATACCGCACAGCCATCAAGGCCAAGGCCAATGTCCTGAACAGCAGTGAAGCAGAGTGCAAATATATTGCACAACAAGGAGGTGCCCCGCTGTGCGTGTGGTTGCAACCGCCCGTTACAGAGGGACGCGGGCAGTGGCACCCCAGAGGGACGCAGAAAACGTGAAGGGGGGGCCAAGGACGGGGGCGTTGGGGGTGCTCAGGGGAAGACTTGATTTTTTTTTTCCTATACCCTTATGCACTCTTGACATTTTTGATCAGGTATCTGAAAACTTCTTCGAAGGAAAAATTTATTCAAAGGAGGGGACCATGCCAGCCTCTGATGAACATCCCTCAACCGCCCACTGAGCCTGGAAAGCCCAGGACCCGCGTGTGGGGGGTGAGGGAGCCCCTCCGCAGCCTCCGCTCTGTCCTGTCTCCGCCGGCCTGACTCAGCCGAACCAAATCAGAGAACCAGACGGGGGTGCAGCCAGGCATGTCTGGAGTGACGGATGTGAGAGCAATTGCGACACGGGCCCTGCCTCGGAGGCCGAGGAAGGCTGTGGCTTGGAGATGAGGCCCAGTGGTGACGCTTGGCTAACCCCAGCAGATGCCCCAGAACACTTCCTGGGCTGGAGTCCGCGGAGGGCATCCAAGCAGGAGTAAAACCCACAGGGGGGCCAATTGGGACGGACCCCTGATATCTGAACCGCCCCAGGGAGCATTTAAGGAACGTTGGAGTCGAACCTTTGACGACTCCCTGAGAGGATGACCCTCTTGAGGTGCACCTCGGGGGTGAGGCGGCTCCCCCGCCAACCACCTGCGTGGCTTCCCGTTGCCTGGTCGGACCAGCTCACCTCGGTCCTGAGCAACTTGGCGCCCTGGCCCCTCTGCCTTCCCCCAGTTGCTCCTACTGCTAACAGCCGTGTGCCGCTGAGAAGACATTGACCTCTCTGAGTCTCTGTCTCCTCCTCTGTCCACTGGCGAGAATCTAGAGTCCTTGTTTCATACACTTGTCCAGGGCAAATAAATTCCTAAGTGTACCGTACTTGTAACCAGGACTGGCGCATGGTAAGCCTGTGTGTGCCACAATTGTTCTGGTGGCCCCATATTTTTTTTAAAAAAAATGTATTTTATTGACTTTTTACAGAGAGGAAGGGAGAGGGACAGAGAGTCAGAAACATCGATGAGAGAGAAACATCGATCAGCCGCCCCCTGCACACCCCCCACCGGGGATGTGCCCGCAACCAGGGTACGTGCCCCTGACCGGAATCGAACCTGGGACCCCCCAGTCCGCAGGCCGACACTCCATCCACTGAGCCAAACCAGTTTCGGCGGTGGCCCCATATTTGATCAAACCTGAGGCGTCCCGGATGGTAAAGAGGCCGTTCAGGAGAAAGGCAACGCTGCCCTTACCCACGGAAGGCTCTCGCGTCTCTGGAATCTCTATTTCACGCTTCCCGAAGGAGCTCTTTTTGACCTAGCTGTGGATCCTCATCACATGGAATTCTGACGCACACATAAAAAGGAAAACAGAAGCAAAATAAATCGTTTACGGTGCCTGGAAAACTCCTCCCCGTGTAGAGTCCCCCCCACCTCACGCAGGCGCGATGTCTGTGCTTCCCTGGCACCTCCTCCTGTGAGTCGGCAGGAGTGGGTGCGGGAGATCAGCACCTTCCAGCCATCCGGCCACCAACATCCCTTCGAGTCGGCTCTTAAGTCAGCTTTGCACTCACTGCTGCTGGGGAATCGTTACTGACAAGTCTGGCTGTCCTCCCCGAGGGCTCCTCCCATTTGGGTCGGGCTTAAAAGAGGCTCTGCTCTCCGGTGGGTCCTTTCCCAAGCTGCTGCCCGCCTTTCTGCAGGGTCAGTGCTTTTGAAGTGTGAGCACGTGCAGACAGTGGCAGCTGTGTCAGAACTGCAGCCAGCCCGCCAGCAGCGCTACCACGCCACCTGACTTTAGAGATTTAAATGTGAGAAATCAAGTCTTGGAATCGATGAAACACAAATAATTTCTGAACCTCACGCTGGTCATACTTCGAGCTGCCACAGAACCATTGTACACTCTCTTCCCGCTGCCTGGAATGCCCTTCCTTCCCCCCCACTTTGCCTAGTTAACCCAGTCATCCGTGACCTCAGCTCCACTGTTGTTGTTTTTTAATGTTTTTATTGATTTTTAGAGAGAGAAAACGGGAGAGGGAGAAAGAGAGAGAGAGGAACATTGATTTGTTGCCTCCTACACGCACCCCGACCCGGGGTCGAACCCACAACCTGGGCATGTGCCCTGACCAGTGACCTTTCAGTGCATGGCATGATGCTCAACCAACTGAGCCACACGGGCCAGGGTTCCATTTATAATTTTTTTTAAACATATTTTTATTGATTTCAGAGAGGAAGGGAGAGGGAGAGATAGAAACATCAGTGATAAGAGGGAGTCATTGATTAGCTGCCTCCTGCGCGCCCCCTACTGGGGATGGAGCATACAACCTGGGCATGTGCCCTTAATTGGAATCGAACCCCGGACCCTTTAATCCACAGGCCAACGCTCTATCCACTGAGCCAAACCCGCTAGGGCCACTTATTTTCTTAATTTAAATTTTCTTGTTTATTATTTTAATCTTTTTTCACTTTCATTGTTGAGCCCCTTCCCATCCACGCACCTATCATCGCTGCAGCGTTACAGTGTGATTTGGGGGTAGCTGCCTCCCCAGGGACCATGTGGTGAATGAACGCGGCCGGTAGAGAGCAGTGTGGAACGGGGCGGTCCTGGCCTGTTGGTCTAAGAGACAATGCTGCTGGTCTCTGCGTTGAACTCCTCCCCTCAGAAGCCCCACCCACTTCTTTTACAAACGGGACACTGAGGCCCGTGAGGTCACCTGCCCGTGGTCCAGATGTCCTGTCTCAGCCTAGTGCACATAGAATATCGGGGTGGGGGTTTGCTGGGGGAGGTGGCATCGAGCCAGGGTTCACGGGTTGGCAGCAGTTTGGGTAAGTTGGAGAAACATCAAGGGGAAGAGAAGCCAGCAAATGAGAAGATGCAGCTGTGGGCACCCAGACTCACCCCACAAGGCTGGGGCGCCCTGAGAGGTTCTGGAATGTGCAAGGCCGAGGTCACCCTCTCGGGTTTCAAGTTGGGAAACAGAGGCCCCGAGAGGCAGAGACTCACCTGCCATTGCCCACGGAGCCAGGAGGGCTGTGGGCCTTGCTCTGGGGGCCTCGCCGTGCCCTGTGAATCTCAGTCCCTGCGGGAGATGCTGGGAGGGTGCAGCGTGGCGAAGTGGGGGCAGAGGAAGGACTCTGGGGGTGCACAGGCCAGCCTGCACCCGGAAGGAGGAAGCTGTACAGGGTGTCTGTGGCTAGGCCTGGGATCCCCCACCCGGGGACTTCCTCTTCCTCCCAGGGCAGGTGTAGCTGCCACAGCGCGACCAACACCCTGACCTGTCATGGACGGGGGCAAGGGACCCAGACTCAGAGACTTCCTGAGTGGGAGCCTGGCCACCTGGGTGAGGCAGCCGGGGGAAGGCGGTGGGGAGGGGAAGTGAGCAGTAGGGAGGGGCTGGTGTTGGGGTGGGGAGGATGGGGCAGAGACGGGGACTGTGGGGGCTGGACTTAAATATGGGGCTGAAGTCCAGGCAGCTGTGAGGCAGGAAAAGGGGTCCAGATCTTGGAGGCCCAGGGACATTCAGGGATTTGGTGAGGAGGGGGCTCTGTGGGTTCAGGGAGCTGGCCAAGGGGCTCAGGATTCACTCTATTGATGGGGGCTTCACCTGGGCCAGCTGACCTCCCTTTGCTTCCCACAGGCGCTGGGACTGGCTGGGCTGGTGGGAGAGGCAGAGGAGCCTGAGGAGGAAGAGGAGGAGGAAGGAGAGAGGCCCCTTTGCCCCGAGAAGAGGTTCTTGCGTCTCAGTGATGGGGCCCTGCTCCTCCGGGTGCTGGGCATCATGTAAGGGGCCTCGAGGTCTGCGGGGAGGGGATGAGACAGGCTGGTGGGCAGAGCCTGAGGTCTGGGGCGGAGCCTGGCTGAGGGGAGGTAGGTCCTTGAGTCCCTTTCCAACCAATGGCCCCCTGTGCCCACAGCGCCCCTAGTTCCCGAGGGGGCCCTCGGGTGATCAGGGGCCATGGTGATCCGGCAGCCAGTCGTGTGCGGAACCTGAACCACCTGTGGGGCCGACTGAGGGACTTCTACCAGGTGAGGGTCTGGGAGTGGGAGGCTGAGCCTGGAGCCCCCACGGGAAGGCCCGCCTCATCTCCTCCCTCTGTGCCCTCAGGAGGAGCTGCAGCTGCTGATCCTGTCGGCACCCCCAGACCTTCAGGCACTGGGGTTTGACCCCTTCTCAGGTACCCTCTCCCACCCCCCCTCCTGCGTCTACCCCTCCTGCCACCTGTTAACCCCCTGTGGCTTGTGCCCTGCAGAGGAGGCCGTGGAGAAGCTGGAAGGCATCCTTCGGCTGTTGCTGGGGGCGGCGGTGCAGGTGAGCCGGAGCGGGCAGGGCCCAGCTGGGGCTGCAGAGGTGGGAGGCTCTGGCCAGCCCTCACCCCCGCCCCCACTTGTTCCCCTGCAGTGTGAGCACCGGGAACTCTTCATCCGGCACATCCAGGGCCTCAGCCTGGAGGTGCAGAGTGAGCTGGCTGCGGCCATCCAGGAGGTATGGACCTGCACTGCCGGGGGCACCCTGCCCACAACTTCTTAGGCTGAATGCTTTCCCTGCCCCCCCAGGTGACCCAGCCGGGGGCGGGCATGGTGCTGGCACTGGCTGGGCCCGAGCCTGGGGAGCTGGCACCTGCAGAGCTGGAGATGCTGTCCCGGAGCCTGATGGGGACACTGCTGAGACTGGCCCGGGAGCGTGATGTGGGGGCCCAGGTGGGGACAGCAGGGGTATGGTATAGAGGGCCAGGTGGAGGAATGGGAGGACCGCGGGGACCCAGGTGTGTGGGGGAGATGGGAGTTGAGGCCCAGGTGTGGAGTTGGGGTTGGGGGTCTTTGGCTGACAGGGCTGTAAGAGCCAAATTCAGATTGTGGTGACAGGGTGGGGGTGGGGGGTGGGAGGGAGATGTGGGGGGCATTGGGTAGGTTACTTCTGACCCCTGACCCTTGACCTCCCACAGCGGCTGGCTGAGCTGCTGTTGGAGCGAGAGCCAGCCCCCTCGTTGCCTGAGGCGCCTGCTGGGATCCCTCTGGAGGGCCCCTCCAACCACTTGGCCCTGCAGCTGGCCAACACCAAGGCCCAGCTGCGCCGCCTGCGCCAGGAGCTGTGAGTGGGGAGAGGGGTAGATCAGGCCTGGACGGGGCCCAGCCCCATGCATATGGGTCGGATCAGGCCTGGGAAGGGTTGGGGTTGCTGGTCCCAGGTCCCTCCAGCATCTCTTTCCTCCAGGGAGGAGAAGGCCGAGCTGCTGCTGGACTCCCAGGAGGAGGTGCAGGGCTTAGAGGCCGAAATTCGAAGGCTCCGCCAGGAGGTGCGTTCAGGTGCTCCTTGCCATCGCCATCTTCCCTAACCTTTCCCGGCACCTCCCGCGTCCCATTGCCCCCTCTACCCGGGCTCCTTCACGTCCCCAGTCCCTGTGGCTGCGGCTGGCCCTTCCCAACGCCGCACCGTCTGGCCGCCCAGACCCAGGCGCTGTCGGGACAGGCCAAGCGGGCCGAGCTGTACCGCGAGGAGGCAGAGGCGCTGCGGGAGCGCGCGGGCCGCCTGCCCCGCTTGCAGGAGGAGCTGCGGCGCTACCGGGAGCGGCTGCAGGCGGCCGAGGCCTGCAAGGGCCTGCTGGAGGTGAGTCGGGGGGCGGGGCATGGGAGGGCGGGGCTTGCGGAGGGGCGGGGCCTGCAGGGGAGAGGGTAGGCCGCGAGGAGGAGCACCTTGGGGCCTGGAAAAGGGAGACTCAGGCCTTGCTGAGGTTATGGTCATGGCCAGGAGAAATGGGTGAGGTGGTATCTGGGTAAAGGCCCCCTGGACGATGGGGCAGATGGAGGGGAAAGTGGGGGTTGTGGGTAAGGGTAGGTCCTGGGGAGGAGGGCGGGGCCAAATGTAGGGGATGGGGTGTCTGGAGAGAGTCCCTAGCAGTGGGGGCTGATTAGCAGGTCCCGGTGGGATGCGACCTTGGAAGGCGGTTTCTGGGGAGAAGGGGCGGGGCCTAGGGAAGTGGTACCTGGAAGGGGCAGATGTGGGGTCAGGTGGGGGACGGGAGACAGGATTGGGGCCCTGGGTGCCGGGCACAGGAACCACTGGCCCTGTGTCCCCCCTTCACCCCAGGAGGAGCGGGCGCTCTCCGGGACCCTGGAGGCCTCGAAGGCCCTGCTGGAGGAGCAGCTGGAGGCGGCGCAGGAGCGCTGTGCTCGGCTGCATGAGACGCAGCGCGAGAACCTGCTTCTGCGGACCCGGCTGGGCGAGGCTCACGCGGTGAGCTTGCCAGAGTGACCCCAATGGTCCCCCAGGGCTCCCTAGTGACCCCTGGGACCCCTACTCCTCGTGTTCTTTAGTGGTCCTCTCGCCCACACACTGGGCCGGGCCTGGTGGGGAGGGCGTGTCTGACCCTGCCCCACCCCCAGGAGCTGGACTCGCTGCGGCACCAGGTGGACCAGCTGGTGGAGGAGAACGTGGAGCTGGAGCTGGAGCTTCAGCGCAGCCTGGAGCCGCCGCCGGGCTCCCCTGGGGAGTGTGAGTGGAGCCCCCGTGGAGGGGCTGGGGCTGGGGGCTGCCCGGGTGTCCCTGCAGCTGTGGTAGGGATGGCTTCTGACTTCATCCCCTTCCCCCAAGTCTCTGGGGGTGTAGGGGTGGAGGGAGTGTGGCAGGACTAAGGGTGGGGAGGGGTCCTGACCTCATCTCACACACCCCAGCACCCCTGCCAGGAGCGGCCCCCTCGATACATGATGAAGTGAGGGAGGCAGAAGCCGGGCAGCTGCGGACCCTGGAGCGGGAGAACCGGGAGCTTCGAGGCCTGCTGCAGGCCTTACAGGGGCAGCCAGGTGGCCAGGTGAGTGAGTCCCTTCCCCAGCCATCCTAGGTCCTTCCTGGTGGCACCGCTGGGCTTGACCCTCTCTCTCATGTGCCCTCAGCGCCCCCTGCTGGAGGAGCAGAGTGAGGACGCCCTGGTTCCGGCGCTGGCTGTGGCTCCCCAGACCTGCCCGGCCTCAGGCCATGGTCCCCAGGGCTTGGTCGGCCACGCAGGGGATGAAGACCCTCAGGCCTTGGACTTGGCTCCCCCAGCATCAGACTCAGCCCTCAAGGGGTCAGCTGAGTGTCCCCAGACATCTGATTCAGACCCTCAAGTGACTCAGAGGCCCCTTCAGACGGCTGCCATGGCCCCCCAGACCTTAGACCTGGCACCTCAGGAGTCAGGCCCCTCCGTAGAGACACAGGCGTCCCAGGAGGAGGCTGGCCACGGAGCCCCTCTCCGGACCCCTGCCTCTGTGACCCCACCTCAGGGTCCAGAGATCAAAGTTCAGGCCCAGCTGTTGTTGAGAGAAGAGACTGGGGAGTCAGTGCCCGAGGCCCAGGGGCTAAGACAGGGGGTCCCTGAGAGCCAGCCGGAAGCCACAGAGCCCCGCCTCCGGGCGCAGCTGGAGGAGCAGCAGGCCCCTGGCCGGAGGCTGGACCTCCCCGAGGAGCACACGGAGGCCAGAGAGCAGGAACCGCGGCTGGAGGGGATGATCAGGGACCCAGCTCAGGAGCCGGAAATGGCGCCCAAGGCCCAGGCCTTGGAGGGACCAGTCCCAGGGGAGATCTTGACCAGTGGTGACCCAGAGCAGGAGGCCCTCAGAGAGGAGGTGGCTCGGCTGAGGAGAGAGGCTGAGGCCCTCCGAGCTGAGCTGGAGGTCCAGGCTCGGAGGCTGGAGGCCCGAGGCGTGGAGGCTGCTCACCTCTCCGAGGAGCTGGCTCAGGCTCGGAGGGCAGAGGCTGAGGCCCACGGGGAAGCGGAGGCCCAGGTCCAGGAGCAGGCCCGGCTGCGGGAGGCAATGGAGGCAGCCCGACAGGAGCTGGAGGCTGCATCGCGGGAGCGGGAGGCGCTGGCAGAGGCACTGGCGGCAGCAGGCCGAGAGCGGAGGCAGTGGGAGCGGGAGGGACCCAGGCTGCGGGCCCGGGCCGAGGCCGCAGAGGAGCGGCTGCAAGTACTGGAGAAC
Organism: Plecotus auritus; assembly: GCF_963455305.1. Classification (NCBI taxonomy): domain Eukaryota; kingdom Metazoa; phylum Chordata; class Mammalia; order Chiroptera; family Vespertilionidae; genus Plecotus; species Plecotus auritus. Next base: position 151,360,547 of record NC_137783.1, on the reverse strand, counting down.
GAGAGCCAGCAGCACCTGGAGGAGGCCGAGAGGGAGCGCCGGGAGAGGCAGGCCCTCAAGGAGGTATGTGGGTGCTTATATTCATTCGGGGCCAGGAAATGGGGTTCCAGGCCCATTGGAACCAGTGGCTGGAGTTTTGGGTTATTCATTCCATCATCGGCCACTGCGCCCAGCATCGAGCTGGGACTGGAGATAAAAAGACGAAGTCCGTCCCTGCCTTCTAAAGGCACGCCTGGCCTGGGAAAGGGGCAGGTGCCCCCCACCTCTGATGGGGTGACTTTGGAGGGGATAAGAGTGTGGGCAGGGAGCCAGGGTGCCTGGGTGCAAATCCTGGCTCTCTGACCTCAGCAGTCATTCACCTGCACCCCAGTGCCTCCTTCTGTAAAAGGGGGGTACTCTTCATGGCTGCCTGGCGGGTCTTGTGGGAGACCAAGAGAGAGAGTGGTGGGATACCCTGGTTCATGCTGGTCGACACGTTGGCTATAAGAGCAGGGTTCTGTGGGAGCCTGCGGGAGAGGGAGCTGATGCCGGGGTTGGGCAAGAGGCTTTGGGGAGGGTTCTGAGGAAGGTCAAGATCCACTAGATGGGGAAGGACATTTCAGCCCCAGGAACAGCCTATGCAAAGTCTTGAAGGCATTAAAGATCTTCAGGGGCCCAGGAGGAGTAGGGGGCTGGAGAGTTGTGTTGGGCCTGCTTTTCAGGTGTTAGTACTCCACCCCCAGGGAGGGAGAGCCACCAGGGGGTGTGGCAGACCTGCGTGGGGCTGGGTTTGAGAAGGGTCACCTTGGTGTGCAGGGGCCTGGAGCCACTTGGAGGCAGTGCCTGTGGTCCAGGTGGCAGGTGAGGCTGGCTGGACCTGGATGGGAAATGGAAGAGAGAGGAGGCCTGGAAACCCCTTTATTCATTCATTCATTCAAGCATGTTTGTGGGTGTCTCCTGGTGGCCAGGCCCTGTACCAGGCAGCCAGCATGCCCATACTCGGGAAGCGCGCCCGATCTGGGGTGGAGACAGGACCGTGCGGGGAGCCGTGTTGGCTCAGGAAGCACACCCGTGAGGGAAGGCGTCCTGGGGGAGGGAGAGGATGGCAGTGAGCAAGGAGGAGGTGCAGCCGAGTTTGTAGGGTGGAACCTGAGGAGGGCAGTGGAGGGAGGTGAGAACTCATTTAGCCGGCTTCCTCCTGGGCGGGCCTTCAGCTTCCTTCCATGCCAAGGAGTTGCAGCCGTTTCCATGAGGCCATGAGCCCCTGGAGCAGAGTGGTCAGGGCTGTGTGGGGAAGGCCCCTCGGAGGACTCGGAGGAGACATGGGGCAATGCGAAGGGTGTTGGGGTCGGCGGGTCAGTGCTGTGGGGAGGGTGTGCCACAGACAGGAATGGAATCTTCTGCCTGAGCACCCCTATTGTACTGAGGTTCAGAAAGGAGGAGTAATCGGATCTGAGACTCCTCCCAGTGGAGAGAAGTGGGGTACAACACACTATTGGGTTGACGCCCGCAGTTGGGCATTATGCAGGAGGGGTCTGGGGAATGTGCAAATTCGACGTGTGGGTAAGAGAGTAAATCTGAGAGGCTGTCTCTGGGGTCCACTCTGAAGGATGTGACTGAGGTGCTGTCAGGCAGACCTGGGTGATGGCCTGAACCCCCTACTTACCAGCTCTGTGGCTTTTGGCAAGTTACTTAACCTCTCTGAGTCTTGGTTGACTCACCTGTAAAACCGGAACAAAAACGACCTGCCTCACAGGCTGCTGTAAGATAATGACTGTGGAGAGCTTGGGGCAGCTGTGGAGAGGGAATGCCAGCAGGTGGGCAGTGAGGGTGAGGGTGGCGCTGGCTGGCTGGAAGAGCCAGCTCTGAGGACGGAGTGGGTGGAAGAGGCTGAGGACAAAGTGGAGAATTTGGTGAGATTTCCTGGTCAGAGCACTTCCTGGTGATAAGTGGCTGTGGCGCAGGAGGAGGTGACCAGCCAGGGAACCAGGGAACCAGGTCAGAGAACCAGGAGCCGAGGGGGTTGTCCAAATGGGCCTCCTGGACTGCGTGGAGGACAGGAGGTGCAATGGAGAGGGTACTGAGAGCTGTGGCCAGGGCCTGGACGAGGCCCGAGCAGGACTCTGGGCAGAGGTTCAGTTCTTCTTCATTGAACCAGTATTCTTACCCTTAGCCCTTGGCGGTCAGCAGCAGGGCATCATGGGACTTGTAGTTTTTCCAGTGAGAGGCAGTAGGCAAAGGTGTCTGGAAGTGCATTGCTTCTGGGGGGAGACCTGAGGGGTGGGGGCTTAATAAGCCAGGAAGATCAGAGCAAAGGCTGTTGGCTTGGTTTCCGGAGGCAGGATTTTCAGGCTGCTTGGTCAGAGTTGGCCTTTCCCTGTGGTTTTATCCTGCCAGGGCCCCCACACCTCGGAATGGTTTGGTCTGCCTCCCCTCTGGGGCCCACAGCTCAAATTGGGCCTCCTGCCCCATTCTGCAATGGTGTGGCCCAACTGCCAGAGGCCCTGGGCCCTAGCATCTCTGTTCTCCCCCGCCCAGCCCCACTGTGGTTAGACCTGGTGTTCACCAAGTTCCTGTCTCCTGTGGCCATCCCCTGTGGCTGAGGGCTCTCTCCAGATCTGCTTCCGCTGAGCCCCTCTTTCCTTCATGGCTAGGATGGCCTCAGCACGCAGGGCACGTCCACCTGTCACTGGGCACATCAGGAAGCAAGAGCTCCGAGAGGTGAAGACTCAGAGAGGGGTCTCTGACGCTGGCCCAGGAGCCTCCCTCATGCCCTGCCAGGCTTACAATCCCCAGTTCTCTCATACCCATTCTGCCCAGCGACCAGGCTCTGCTCCCATTTTACAGATCTGGGAGTAGAGGCCCAAAGGTTAAAGCTGTTTGTCTAGGGTGACAGAGCAAGGACAGAAAGCCAGGTCTCCTGACTCTCCGGCCTCTGTGTCTGTCCCTCCCAGGGTGATGGTGGTAGTATGTCCTTCTGGCCCTGAGCCTGCTCTGTCTGCCCTCAGGAGCTTGAGAAGGCTGTGGTGCGGGGCCAGGAGCTGGGGGCCCGGCTGGAGCGTCTGCAGAGAGAGCTGGAGCAGGCGACTCTGGAGCGCCAGGAATTTCTTCGGGAAAAAGAGTTTCAGCAACAGAGGTGGGGGCATTGTCCGAAGGGCAGAGAGCGCCAGGCAGAGGCTTGAGGAGGGGTAGATGCCAAGGCTTCTCCTTGCAGGTACCAGGGCCTGGAGCAGCGGATGAAAACGGAGCTGCAGGCTGCGGCCACCAGCAAGGAGGAGGCACTGATGAAGCTCAAGGCGAGGGCCCTGCAGCTGGAGGAGGAGCTGTTCCAGGTGAGGCTTCGCCCTGGGAGCTGGGGGCCTCGTCCCGCCCCTCCCTCCGTCCTGCATGCCGACGTGCCAGGCTGCATGGGCCCCTGTCCCTCCAGAGGCCCCTCTGGTCTTGCCCCTCGATTGTTGGCCAGTTGCTCCCTTGTGACTCCTTGGGGGCCTGTTGGAAGGAGCACTGTGCTGAGAGTCAGGCCGACGCTGCCAAGGCCGGGTGGTCTCGGGGGCTTGTCTCCCCATTCCTCAAATGGACAGCACTGGTGGCTTCGTTCTGAGGTGACTGCTGTGTCTTTCTTTCTTGGCCACCCCCTCCCGCCACTTCCTAGTGAGCTCAATCGCTTTTGTCGTCGTCATAAACTTATTGCTGACGCCCCTGCAGTGTGTGGGCTCAGTGCTCAGCACGGGGGTGTGGTGGAGCCCAATGTCAGGCTGCCGTATGTAAGGGAGCTCACAGTTCACCTGGCATAGAGGCAGGAAAACGGGTGACTGTCACCGGTGGTGCCAGTGGCCAGTGGGCACCCAGCAGACTGCCTCGCTGGCACGTGTGGGGTTGGTCAGGGGAGACTTTCTGGAGAAAGTGATGTTGAAACTGGGGCCCCAAGGAGGAGTAGGACGTGCAGGAGGAGCAGCAGGGGCAAGGCGCGTGCTGTCGCCCCGAGAGAAGGTGACAAGGGCAGGATGAGAGTGATGGAGCTGTGGGAGCCAGCAGTGTGGGGTTGTGGGCAAGGGTCCACTGTTCAGGTCCCCGTGCCATCACCATGCACGGCCACTCCCCCGCGTGACCTCCCAGGCCTCTCCTTGCAGCTGCGCCAGGGCCCTGTGGGGCTGGAGCCCAAGGAGCGCGCTGAGCCGGGGACCACGGAGGCCCAGAGCGGGCGGCTCATCGAGGTGGAGCGCAGCGTGAGTGGTGGATGGTGGTGGGCACGGGGGCTGAGGGCGGCCGAGGCCTGGCCACTAACTCCCTCTGTGCCGAGCAGAATGCAGCGCTGGTGGCTGAGAAGACGGCTCTGCAGGGGCAGCTGCAGCTCCTAGAGGGGCAGCTGGGGAGCCTGCAGGGGCGGGCCCAGGAGCTGCTGCTGCAGAGCCAGCAGGCACAGGAGTGCAGCAGTCGCCTGCAGGTGGGTGGTGGCTGGGTGCCCGTCCCCCACCCGACCCCTGCCCACTTACCACTGTCCCCTGCCCCTTTGGTATTGTTTCCTGCCTTTTCCCCTGCCTCAGCTCCCAGGCAGCGTCCTTCCGACCCCTGCCCACTTCCCCTTCCCCTTCCGCCTGCCCCCAGCCCCTCTCCACAGCCAGCCATTAGTCCTACCGCTGTCTGGGCCACCGCAGCCCGTCTGTCACATCACGCCTTGTGCCCCTTGCCCTCCCCTCCACAGCCTGGCACCAGCCAGGATACCTCTCCCCTCTCCTTGCCCATTTACCTGCTGCCCCCATCCAGCCCTCTGCCTCCTCCACAGCTCCTTGTCCTCTGGCCGGCCCCTGTCCCTTGCTCCCTTTCTGGCCTGGGGTTCCACTCCCGCCGGGCCCACTCCCTCCTCTGCCCTAGGCTGAGAAGTCTGTACTGGAGGTGCAGGGCCAGGAGCTGCACAAGAAGCTGGGGGTGCTGGAGGAGGAGGTGCAGGCGGCGCGGCGGTCCCAGGAGGAAACCCGCGGGCAGCAGCAGGCCCTGCTGCGGGACCACGAGGCGCTGGCCCAGCTGCAGCGGCGGCAGGAGGCCGAGCTGGAGGGGCTGCTGGCCCGGCACCGAGACCTCAAGGCCAACATGCGGGCACTGGAGCTAGCCCACCGGGAGCTGCAGGGCCGGTGAGTCTCCCCACACCCCCAGCTCCTCTCCCCCTGACGGAAGCACTGGCCCCTGGTGCCACCTCCACTGCTGTGCCTCCTTGGGAGTGGTGAGCACGGGCCAGCGTCCTGCCCTGGGGCTTAGCCGGGGCCCATGCTGAGCAGGTCCTGGCAGACCTCCGGGTTCAGGCAGTCCAGCTGCCTGCTTGCCCTGACCCGGGTCCCTGCAGCCCTCTCAGCCTTTGTCCGTCCCAGGCACGAGCAGCTGCAGGCCCAGAAGGCCAACGTGGAGGCGCAGGAGTTGGCCCTCCTGGCGGAGCGCGAGCGTCTGATGCAGGATGGCCATCGGCAGCGGGGCCTGGAGGAGGAGCTGCGGAGGCTGCAAAGCGAGCACGACAGGTACCAGCCCGCAGCCGTCCGTGGGCTAGGCCCAGGGCTGCCCTCTGTGCGGGGCGGTGGTGAGTCAGGCACCGTCCCTGTGAGGTCCTGCTTGGCCTCTCCCTAGCACAGCCCTCTAGCCCTCAGGAGGCTGGGGGGCAATCCCCCACCTCCCCAGAGTGCCCCTCCTTGTCCCCACAGGGCGCAGAAGCTGCTGGCAGAGATGTCCCGGGAGCGCGGGGAGCTGCAGGGTGAACGTGGGGAGCTGCGGGGCCGGCTGGCGCGGCTGGAGCTGGAGCGGGCGCAGCTGGAGCTGCAGAGCCAGCGGCTGCGCGAGTCCAACCAGCAGCTGGACCTGAGCGCCTGCCGGCTGACCACGCAGTGTGAGGTGTGGTGAGGGCGGGTGGTGGCCTGAACGGGGTGGAGGGGCTGGCGGCTGGGGACAGAGTGGAGGGCATGTAAGGTAGCCACTCTGAGCCCCATTAAACCCCCACCTGCCCTGCTGCCTGCCCCCAACAGCTGTTGACAGAGCTGCGGAGTGCCCAGGAAGAGGAGAACCGGCAGCTGCTGGCCGAGGTGCAGGCCCTGAGCCGGGAGAACCGGGAGCTCCTGGAGCGCAGCCTGGAGAGCCGGGACCACCTGCACCGAGAACAGCGCGAGTACCTGTGAGCGGGTGGGGGCAGCAGGTGGGGGGCAGCGGGTAGGGGGCAGCGGGTAGGGGGCAGCGGGTAGGGGGCAGTGGGTGGGGGGCAGTGGGTGGGGTCAGTGGGTGGGGGGCAGTAGGTGGGGTCAGCGGGTGGGGTCAGTGGGTGGGGGCAGTAGGTGGGGGGCAGCGGGTGGGGTCTGGGTGGGGGTCAGCGGGCGGGTCAGCAGGTGGGGTGTAGCTGGAGGGGGCAGTGGGTGGGGGGCAGTGGGCTGGGGGCAGCCAGTGAGGGGCAGTGGTCTGGGGGCAGCTGGTGGGGGACAGCAGGTGGGGGGCAGCAGGTGGGGGGCAGTGGTCTGGGGGCAGCCAGTGGGGGACAGCAGGTGGGGGTCAGCCGGTGGGGGGCAGCAGGTGGGGGGCAGCGGGCGGGGGCAGTGGTCTGGGGGCAGCCAGTGGGGGACAGCAGGTGGGGGTCAGCCGGTGGGGGGCAGCAGGTGGGGGGCAGTGGGCGGGGTCAGCAGGTGGGGTGTAGCTGGAGGGAGCAGCAGGTGGGGGGCAGTGGGCGGGGGCAGCGGGCGGGGGCAGTGGGCGGGGGCAGTGGGCGCTGGTCCTGGAGACACCTGTGGTTGTTCAGGGGGAGACGCCCAGGGAGAGCCGGGGCTGAGCCCGGGGTGGGCAGTGGCAGTTCCCCCACACAGGCGTGTCAGTGTCAGTGTGCTCACCGCAGGGCTGTGCCTGCTGGAGCCTGAGCCTCGCTCCTGCCAGCCTCATGCTGCTCTTCCCGCCGTCTACCCCCCAGGGACCAGCTCAACGCCCTGCGTCGGGAGAAGCAGAAGCTGGTGGAGAAGATCATGGACCAGTACCGTGTGCTGGAGCCGGGGCCCCTGCCCCGGACCAAGTGAGTGGTCCCTTCACCCCCTAGTCTGGGGTCCTCCCAGCCTAGCCCTGCCTGCCCTCTGACCCTGGCCCAGCTCAGGTCCGGGCCCAAGAGGGTTTGCCTGGCCTCGCATCCCGGCCTGGCCCTCTCGTCCCCTTCCTCCCCGGCCTTACTCCCTCTTGTGCCCTCTTGCTCCCAGGAAGGGCAGCTGGCTGGCAGACAAGGTGAAGAGGCTGATGCGACCCCGGCGGGAGGGGGGCCTCCATGGGGGGCCACGCCTGTGGGCCAACGGGGCTGGCAGCACCGAAAGCCTGGGGGGCCCCCCAGAGATGGAGCTCTCCGAGGGCAGGGAGGCGGATGGGACAGGTGGGTCTGGGGGCCAGGTGACCGGTGGTCCCTACCCCGTGTCCTTTATCCGCCCTGGCACCTGCTCCCCCCGCTGGTCTCTTCCTTCCTGTGCGGCTTATACATGTGCCCCGATAGCCTTCCCTGTTGCCCCCGCCCCTCAGATGGTTCCAGTGGTGCTTTGCTCTGCGTCCCAGCTGCGTCTCATCTGCCACCTCCTTCCTGCCTGTGCTGCCACCCACCAGTCCTACCCACCCACCGCGGTGCCTAGGACCCCGGAGCCGCAGGGGATTTTAGTGAGAGGTCCTTTATTCCAGTCAGCAGGCGAGGAGACCGAGGCCCAGGGAGGGGAAGCATCTTGCTCAAGGTCACCGAGTGAGTTAGTGTCAGAGCCAGCAGAGGGCCCAGCCTCCCGTCACCACCCTCACGCACCCAGACCCCCTCCCGCCTCTGCCGCCTCCTCTCCCTGGCCCTGTGCAGCTTCACCCGCTGCCCTCACTCTGCCCGCCCTCTCTTCGCCACCCAACTGCGCTCACACCTGTGCCCTGCCTCTTGCAGGGTCCCCTTCACCCGCACCCATGCGCCGGGCCCAGAGCTCCCTCTGCCTGCGGGATGAAACTCTGGCGGGCGGGCGGCGGCGGAAACTCAGCTCCAGATTCCCAGTGGGGCGAAGCTCTGAGTCATTCAGCCCGGGGGACACCCCCAGGCAGCGATTCCGACAACGCCATCCGGGCTCCCAGGGCAAAGGTGAGGGACAAGGGTCCCTGCTTCCATTAGCCCCCCGACTCCCTGTGGACCCAGCGACTCCTTGGGGGAGGGGGTTCCTTCCTGTCCCCTGTGTCTCCCCACAAGCCCTGCCCGCCTCTGTCCTGGTCCCTGTGGCCCAGTAGCTGCCTTGTGTCCCCCCCCCAGGACCTGGCGTGGGATGGGATGGCTCCATTGAGACCCTCGCGGAACACGAAGCAGGTGCCGGCCGAGAGGGTGAGGGGGGCATTTGCCCTGCGTGTGGCCCTGGCAGTGCTCATCCATCCCTTCACTCACTGGACAAACGGCCTTTCTAAGTGCCAGGGGATGTGCTAGCAGGGGGGCAACGGGGAACGTTCTGGGTCGGAGGCAGACAGTAAGCCATATGCATGAGAATAGTAACGATACAATAGCCCAATGGAAATAAGACGTGAGCTGCATGTAATTTAAAATCTTCTGGTAGCCTCATCAGGAAAAGTAAAAAGAGACAGCTAAACTTAATAGCATTTTATTTAACTCAATAGGCCTGAGTATTACCATTTTAACACGTAGTCAGTGTAAAAGATCATTACTGAGGTACTTTATACTCCTTTTCCATACGAAGTCTTTGAAGTCCATTGGTGTTTTACTCTCAGGCACATCGTGGTTCAGTCCTCCTAGCATATTAGGAAGTGGCAATGCTCTGGGACAAAGGAGGTCAGAGCACTGGGTGGGGTGCAGTTGATTAGGGTGCCCGAGGGAGGCCGCGGAAGGGAGGCGAAGTCGGAGCAAAGACTGGGAGGTGAGAGTTGGTCGTGTTGCTATATGTGGGGAACAGCATTCCAGGCAGCGGGATGGCGGCCCGGCCAGGTGGCTGGTGCAGCTGGGATGAAGGGGGAGAGCCGAGGGAATGGGGGAGGGCCTGTGGGCCAGGTCCCTGCGGGAAGTCCCCCGAGGGCGCGGGCCTGAGCCGAGCCTTTCCCTCCAGGCCTCGAGGTGCAGGAACCTGAGAAGCACCCTCTCACCCCTTCCCTCAGCCAGTGACACCGCGTGGACTGGAAGCTTGGGAATGCGGGCCTTTCGCCGCTGGAGTCCCAGTGGGGGCCCCAGACAGCCCACGAATGTGAGGAGCCAGGGCGTCTGGGGCCAGTCCTCGGACAAGGAGGCCTGGGCCCCTGGGGCCTCCATGGCCGGCACTGGGGCCCTGAGGTGGAGCTGGGATAGGCCCGTATGCAGGAGGAATAGCTGGCCCCCACTAGCAGCTCCTTGCCAGGGCTCTGGCTCTGCCATGCGGCCCTCGCTGAGGAGGAGGTTTCTGGGGGACCCCCCAGATGAAGGAGGCAGGCAGGAGTGGACAAGAGAGCCGCCTCCCCGGTCTAGGTGGGGCGCCAAGGACCGCTCCTTGGTGCCCATGGCCTGGACCTATCTCTGAGCTCAGCTGGGACATGAAATAAAGCTGGAATGCAATCGCCTGAGTCTGCGCTGTGTCCACTGGCTGCATCCTGAGCCTTGAGGTGCCAGGGGCCCCTGCAGCCCCGAGTCCTCGCTGGTGGGGCCTGTGGCCACTGGCTTCCTTGCCTGGCAGCCGAAGCAAAGGGCTTTCCTCAGAGGAGGGGCCACGTGGGGTTGAGCCCTCCCCAGGGAGCTCCCAGCCTGGAGTGTCACCTAGAGCTGGGCTGTGGTGGAGGTACAAGGAGTGTGGACACAGGCATCTAGGGTGACATCCAGGAAGGGGGCGATTAGGCTGGTGGCAGGACGTGAGTCAAGCACCTGGGGCTGCCCAGGGTAGGGCGGGGCTGCCCAGGCGGAGGTGAGGCAGCCTGAAGGGGCGGTGGAGGGGGGGCGGTGGGGGGGAGGCAGGCAGAGCTGGGAGGGGTAGCGTGGGTTTCTGCAGGCCCCTTGGGCATAACCCACCACTCTGCCTGCCCCCTCTTAGCTCCGTTTCAGAGGCTGCTGGTGGGAGTGGACCCCTGCCTCTGACTGGAAGCTGGAGGCCCCTCCCATAAGCGTCAAGGAGGGAGTTTGATGGCTGACACCCCCGACCCCCGCCCTGTGGGCGGCTCCTGTCAGTTATCGGGGAGCAAAGAGGCTCTGGAGGGCAGTGGGCCAGGGCTCTGGGCCTGATGGTGAGAGGAGGCCACCCCGTGTGGCTCTCACACGCCTTTAAAAAAATAAAAATGAGAAAAATTTATGGATTTGAGAGAGAAGAAACATGGATTGCTGTGCCACGTGTAAATGCATTCATTGGTTGCATGTGCCCTGACCAGGGATCGGACCCACAGCCTTGGCGCATCAGGATGATGCTCTAACCAACTGAGCTGCCTGGCCTGGCTGACACCCCTCTTCGAGGCCTCCTCTAAGCTCTGCTGGGCACTGCCAGGCGTGGGGACAGAACCACGGGCGGGCTGTGAGGGGTGCTGAAGCCTGAGGTCCCTTTACAGACCAGCTACAGATTCCTTCACCTCTCCCTGCCATGGTGGGGCCTGGCTCCCGCCCTCCAGCACCCCCTGTAGGTGTTCCCTGGGAAGGGGGAGCCCAGAGACCCCGCTTTGGTTCTCAGGGCACCTAAGCTCCTAGACACCACCCCCTCTTCCCCAGCCCCAAAGGCAAGTTCCCAGGGGAGAGGGTCTCAGCAGGGCTGTGTGGCTCCCGGGACTCAAACACCCTCTCAGGCTGCCCAGCACCCAGTGGTGGCCACACTGAGTGAGGGGTGCTGGGTGCTGGCTGGCAGCAGCTGGACCAGGGCAGCCTGTGGCTCAGGCTGCTGGCTCATCTGTCAAGAGGACCTGCAGACCCCTCCCATCTGCAGCCTTCAAGGAGTGATCAGGGCCGGGAGCTTGATGAAATCTCCCGTTTTCACGGTGCCTGAGAATGAGAGTGCTGGGCTGCCTTGAGGCTGGCGCCCAGGGGAAGGCTCTGAAGCTCCGGGGGCTCCCCTAGGGGCACGGGCTCTGTGTCAGCACCACTGGCCCCATCCGGCATCAGACACCCGGGCAGACACCTGCCTGGGAGGACCTGCCCGGCTGGGGCCCCAGGTTATCCTCGGACCCGGGTCTGGCGCCCCAGCGGTGTTCCAAGGTCCCCTGCAGGGTCGCGTGCGGTCAGGGAGTGACGCCCGCCCGGCCGCCCCATCGCCGCCCACTCGCCGCCGCCGCCGCCGTCACGTTCCAGCGCCTGAGTCAGGCCGCGCAGGGCGGGAGCTGGGAGGCGGCGCCGGCGCCCGACCCGACCCGGAGGCGGCACCAGGAAGCGCCGCCCCGGCCCGAGCCGCCATGTAACCGGCGCCCGGAGCCCGCCCGGAGCCGAGCAGCGCGGGGCCCAGCGACCCGCCCGCCATGGGGGACGAGGATGAGGACGAGGGCTGCGCCGTGGAGCTGCGGATCACGGAAGGTGGGGCCGGGCGGCCGGGGACACGGGGAGGGGTGATGGCTGCCAGGGCCGGGGAGGGGTCATGCACCGGCTGGGCTCTTTCGTCCCCTGTGCCCACAGCCAACCTGACCGGGCACGAGGAGAAGGTGAGCGTGGAGAACTTCGAGCTGCTGAAGGTGCTGGGCACGGGAGGTGAGGACCCCCACCCGCCGGGCAGATGTCCCCAGGCCGGTGCCCTGGGCCTCCCCACTGGGCGCACCCGCCTGGGCCTGGGCCAGGCAACCGGCTATGCCCCCCACCCTTTCCTGGCACAGCCGCCTGTCTGCCCCGCCCTGCGGTGCCAGGGTTTGCATCCCACTCTCAGGGCCTCTCCGCCCTGCAAGGCCTCCCGAATGTGTCAACACCCTTGGGTGCTCGCAGCCCTCCCGAGGGGTTAGCAGAGCCCCTCTCCTGGCTGTGTACGATGCCCTCTCCTTTCTGCTCTGCAAACTCCCAGCTCAGGTTTGCACATCCCTTCCCTATCCGCATGCACCTCTGCCTCCTCCTCGGATTTGCATCCTCTCCAATCAGCCTGATCTTCCACAGGTTTGCACATGCCCCGCCCCCACCTTGCTCTGCAGGCCTCCTGGAGTGGCATGCCCCCCGCTGGCTTGCACAGCCCCTCCCTGGCTTTGCTGAGCACCCTCCTGGTGCTGTGCACACCTTTCCCTTCCCCTCACCCGGCTCTTTCCTCCAATTTGCACAGCCTTCTTTCTGGGTTGGCGTCATTCCCACCTCCACCAGTCTGTACCACCCTTCTGCTCACAGCCTACCCCTGCCCACTCCCTGCTCCCACAGCCTACGGGAAGGTGTTCCTGGTGCGGAAGGCGGGCGGGCACGACTCAGGGAAGCTGTATGCCATGAAGGTGCTGCGCAAGGCCGCACTGGTGCAGCGCGCCAAGACGCGGGAGCACACGCGCACCGAGCGCTCGGTGCTGGAGCTGGTGCGCCAGGCACCTTTCCTGGTCACGCTGCACTACGCCTTCCAGACCGACGCCAAGCTACACCTCATCCTGGGTAAGGGCAGGCACCTGCCAACCTTGGGGACCAGGAAGCAGCTGGGGCCACTCGTGGGGACTGCTTCCCAACCTCCACTCTACCCCCCAGACTATGTGAATGGGGGCGAGATGTTCACCCACCTCTACCAGCGCCAGCACTTCAAGGAGGCTGAGGTGCGCGTGTACGCGGGCGAGATTGTGCTGGCGCTTGAACACCTGCACAAGGTGGGTGAGGACCTGTCACATGCCTGTTGCCACGGGCAATGGTCTGGGCCTTCTAAAGGGCCTCCAAACAGGACAGCCTCCGGGCTTTCTCCCTGGGCCTCCCGGGGGGTGGTGGGGACCGGAGCTGCTGGCCTGGCCTCCTGGAGGGAAGGCCACAGCCCACCTGGCGGGGTCTCCGCTGGCACCTCCAAGGGGCTTTCCTCTCACAGGGAACTGGGGGTTGCCTTCTGGGACCGCGTTCACAGAACTTCCTCAAACCGAGACTTGTGCCTCGGCTTCCGAAGCCGTTTTGAAACGGGGCTCTTCACACAGGCTTTCCTGTCTCTGGGACCTTGGGGTCTGCTCCCCCGGGAGTCCCCCATGGAGTCCTCCTTCCTTGTTTTTGCCTCTTAAATGGCCTATTCGGTCTAGTGACTCAGTCCCCCCCAGCCCTGGAGATCCCCGTCTCCTGAGCAGCGACCTGTGTGTGTGTGTGTGTGTTGGGGGCGGGGGTGGTTGCGGGGGGGGGGTTTTGGGGGGGGAGGCTCAGTGCCCCTCTTGCTCCTGCAGCTGGGCATCATCTACCGAGACCTGAAGCTGGAGAACGTGCTGCTGGACTCCGAGGGCCACATCGTGCTCACAGACTTCGGGCTGAGCAAGGAGTTCCTGACGGAGGAGGTGAGTGAAGGCAACCTCGCATCCTGCACCCCAGGCAAGCCATCTTCTCCCTGCTCCTGCTCCGGGCCTGGCTCTGCGTTTCTCGGGGTGCAGAGGGAGACAGCCCCGTGCCCTGTGCTCAGGAAGCTGCCACTGCCCCAACCCTCACAAGTCTCGCGAGTCCTACTCTGAGCCTTGGGAGTTGCTGGGTGTCCAAATGGGTCCTCTTGCCCTCCCAGAAAGAGCGGACCTTCTCCTTCTGTGGCACCATCGAGTACATGGCCCCCGAAATCATCCGCAGCAAGTCGGGGCATGGCAAGGTGGGTTGGCAGGGGAGTGGGGGGTGGTGGTGGGGTGAGGCTGGGCTGGCCGCGGGCTCTCACCTTGGCTGGGCCCCGCAGGCTGTGGACTGGTGGAGCCTGGGCATCCTGATCTTTGAGCTGCTGACGGGGGCCTCGCCCTTCACGCTGGAGGGCGAGAGGAACACGCAGGCAGAGGTGTCCCGGTGAGTGGGGCTGGGTGCAGCGAGTGGGGCTGGGTGCGGGGCGAGGGGGCAGCTGAGGTGGCTGCGCTGGGCTGTGGGCGGGGCTCGCTGCCCCTGACGCCCCCCAAATCCTCCCAGACGGATCCTGAAGTGCTCCCCTCCCTTCCCCTCTCGGATCGGGCCAGTGGCGCAGGACCTGCTGCAGCGGCTACTTTGCAAGGACCCCAGGAAGCGGCTGGGTGCGGGGCCCCAGGGGGCACAGGAAGTCAAGAGCCACCGTTTCTTCCAGGTGAGCTTCTGAGCTGCCCCCACCTCTCTGCACATACCGAGCCCGGCTCCTGCTCTGGGCTTGGGGACACTGGAGGGATGTCTGAGACTGGCCAATTTCACTTGATTTAGAAGAATCCCGCCCGGCTGGTGTGGCTCAGTGATTGAGTGTGGACCTATGAACCAGGAGATCATGGTTTGATTCCCAGTCAGGGCACATGCCCGGGTTGCACACTCAATCCCCAGTAGGGGGCGTGCAGGAGGCAGCCAATCAATGATTCTTATCACTGATGTTTCTCTCCCTCTCCTTTCCTCTCTGAAATCAGTAAAAATATATTAATTTTTTTAAAAAAGAGAAAATCTGCAGATCAGGGAAGCAGGCTTATCTTCCCACCCACCTCTAGTGAAACTCGGGAGATGTGTGTTCCTGGGGAAAGAATTCTAGGCTCATCGACTGTCAGGACTGCCAGGGACTTGGGAATGGATTCGCCAGTCCTTTCATTGGATAGGTTCAGAGAAGGGAGGTGACCCACCCAGGATCGTACAGTGAATGTGTGGAACCGGACACAGACCCCACGTCTCCTGTCAGCCCAAATCAGCACGAAAATCCACACTGTGGCTGTTAGCACCCACCCATGCGTTTTGTTCTTTGTCCCTGTACAGTCCGTGCGCCTGTGCTTAGATGGGACGGTCAGTTAGTCACGTGGGTTTTATTTACTTGCTAGGAGCATACGCAGGTTAGAGTGCAGAGCAGAGGGAATTTGTCTCCATGTGAGACCTCTCTGGGGGGTGCTCTGCATGGCCAGTGTCAGTGCCTAGCAGGATCCTGTAACAGTGAACACCTACTGTGTGTCAGCCTGCCGGGGCTGACCAGCAACCCTGAGCGATGGATGAATGATTACGCTGACACAGGTTTGCTGTGAAAGAGAGGGCTAAGGGACTGCCTGGCTATAGGAACCCAACAGCCTTGTTCGCCTGCCTCTTCAGGCTTTTTTTGTGACAGCAGTTTGGGATAAAGTTTTTCTTTTAGATACAATCAGTAGGGGAAGTAATCCTGGGAGGACATGTGTCTGCAGTGTCCTTTAAGCAAGGACACCTAAAGATTAAGCGCAAAGATTCCGATGAACACCAGAGGGTCCACACGTGCACAGGCTTGTTTGGAAAGGTCAAGGAACAATTAGCCAACTCCCCTTTTCAGAATTTCCTCCTTACAAACTTTCCAACCAAGCCTCTTGCTACCCTTCATCCGCCCTTCGCTTGCATTATTTCACGTAACCTCAGAACCATCCTCTTCATTCTCATCTTTTAAATATATATATATTTTTAAATATATTTTATTAATTTTTTTTTACAGAGAGGAAGGGAGAGGAATAGAGAGTTAGAAACATCGATGAGAGAGAAACATCGATCAGCTGCCTCCTGCACACCCCCCACTGGGGACGCGCCCGCAACCAAGGCACATGCCCTTGACCGGAATCGAACCCGGGACCCTCCAGTCCGCAGGCTGATGCTCTATCCACTGAGCCAAACCAGTTTCGGCTAAATATATTTTTATTGACTTCAGAGAGAGCGGGAGAGAGAGGGAGAGAGAGATAGAAACATCGATGATGAGAAAGAATTATCGATTGGCTGCCTCCTGCATGCCCCCTACTGGGGACGGAGCCTGCCACCTGGGCATGTGTCCTGACTTGGAAATGAACTGTGACCTCCTGGTTCATGGATTGATGCTCAACCACTGAGACACTATTTCCCTCTTTATAGATGAGGAAACTGAGGTTCAGAGAGGTTAAGTAATTTGCCCAGGATCACCCAGCCCGGAAGTGGTGGAGCTCAGATTCAAACCTCCGTCAGCGTGACTTGAAGGCCCTTGCTCTTTCGTTTACATGTGGGCATCAGATTTGCCACTTGTCTGACGTGACACAAGCACCCATTTGTGGGCATTTGTTGTGGGGCAGGCACTCAGCACCTTTTTACGAGTGTCATCTCCTTGAGTCTTCCCTGCAAGTACCGCCTAGAAGGGCCCTGGGAGATGCTTCCTCAGACTGGAATCTAGGTCTGCAGTGAAGGCGCCGCTTTGTAGGGGGGAAGCGGCTGAGCCAGTGTCAGTTTCCTTAAGTGAATTCCTCAACCCACCCTGAGTGCATGCTGGGCCCTGGGTGCTGGCAGTGGGTTGACCAGTACCCCTATCAGAGAGACCCCAAAGTCTTTGAGGCTTGATGCTCAGAAGGGGTGTTCCCCTCACTCCCCCTTCTCTCAAGACAGCCTCTTTGGTGCTAGCAATGCTGAGGTCTCTGGTGGCAGAACTGGGGCCTTCAAGTCTAGGTCAGGCTTCTTGGCTTCAAGTGACAAAAAGTCCAACTCAAAAATGGTGGTATCCGTGGAGTAGAGTTTAGTGCTAACAGGTATTGGACTGCCCAGTGGTCTGAACAAGATAGAGGGCTATTTACTTACTTATTTTCTTTTTAAATATATTTTATTGATTTTTTACAGAGAGGAAGGAAGAGTGATAGATAGTCAGAAACATCGATGAGAGAGAAACATCGATCAGCTGCCTCCTGCACACCTCCTACTGGGGATGTGCCCGCAACCAAGTTACATGCCCTTGACCGGAATCGAACCCGGGACCCCTCAGTCCGCAGGCCGACGCTCTATCCACTGAGCCAAACTGGTTTCGGCCTTACTTATTTTCTTACATAGAAATCTAGAGGTCGGCAGACCAGAGCTGCTATAGTGTCTTCCTGGATCCAAGCTTTTTTTCTTTCTTTCTTCTTTTTTTTTTTTTTAATGCCCCTCCATTTTTAGCATGTAGCCTCCATCCGCAGGTTTGCTTCATGGTCCAACATGACTGCGGAGCACTTGCCATCCAGGCTGATATCCAGGCAGGAAGCAGGGAGGAGGAGGGGAAGGGCTAAAAGGGCATTTGCCAACTGTCCACCCTTCTCTGGAGGATCTTCGCCTTGATTCCTACCTCACAATATTTGCTTGCAAGTTATTGGTCGCTCCTAACTATAAGGAAGTTTGTAAAACGATTGTCTTCGTTTGCACAAGCTTCCTGGAATTAAATTGGGGCCGCGGAACCAAGGAAGACAGGGAAAATGAATGTTGGGCCGGTGATGAACAGGCTCTGCCACACTAGCTTAAGTATAAAAGGGCATGTTTTAGCTTCCATAGGAGGAAAGTTGAAGGAAAAGTGGGCTGACTTCAGGTAAGGCTGCATCCAGGTGCTGAACCTGAATCTCTGTCTCGTGGTTGCACAGGGACTTCATCCTCAGACCCCGAGGTGGTTCCCAGCAATTCTAGGCCCATGTCCTCTAAGATTTAAGTGTAATAGGGGAAGATATTTGTTTTGCAAGCCACTTCTATTCAAAGTCCCAGAATTGACTGAGTGTGGTGGAGGGTGATTCTCCAAGGGAATAGGAATTGGGCATCAAAGGGAGGGAAACAGAAGCTGGGGAGGCAAGAAGAACACCTTCCCCCCAAATGCAAGGTAGCTCGTTATTTCACTGAGGAGCTGAGCAGAGAGGGGTTTCCCCTTCCTGCCCTTTGACCCTCAGTCTCTCACTTCTTCTTTCCAGGGTCTGGATTGGGCCGCTCTGGCTGCCAGAAAGATTCCAGCTCCATTCCAACCCCAGATCCGCTCAGAGCTGGATGTGAGCAACTTCGCAGAAGAGTTTACTCGGCTGGAGCCTGTCTACTCCCCTGCTGGCAGCCCCCCATCTGGGGACTCGCGCATCTTCCAGGTGAGTGAGAGCCAGCCTGGGCCCTGGCTGACTCGTGGGCACTTCATAAACCCCGTGCCTGGTCAGGACTCAGTATCCCCCCCCAGGCCTCTCTGCTTGTGGGGACCTGGAGTTGTCAGTCATGGAGATCACCATGGCAGGACATCTTTGAACTTCATGGTTTATCTTTATTTTTATTTTACTTTTTAAATATATTTTATTGATTTTTTATAGAGAGGAAGGGAGAGGGATAGAGAGTTAGAAACATCGATGAGAGAGAAACATTGATCAGCTGCCTCCTGAACACTCCCCACTGGGGATGTGCCCGCAACCAAGGTACATGCTCTTGACCAGAATCGAACCTGGGACCCTTCAGTCCGCAGGCCAATGCTCTATCCACTGAGCCATACCGGTTAGGGCCATGGTTTATCTTTAAATTCCACATTAATTTTCCTTTTACTCCATCATAACTCTTTATTGGTACATAAACATATTGTTTTAAATTATTCACTTGCTTAAGTAGACACCTAGGAAGAGATGCCATATTTATCCCGTGGCTTTGTATGCCCGTTGGCATACCGTATCACATTCCTGGGGGCACAGGCCCCCTCCACCCACTTTTAGCAGCTTAGGCCTGTTAGACAAGGCTAACGCCTTTGCTCGGGATTCAAGGCCCTGCACGGCGTGGTCCTTGCTCTGAGCCGAGCCTCCGCGCTCGCTATCGCCCCACTTGGTGCTTTAGCAGCAATGGACTGTCACAGGGTCCGCAACACACCCCTGCACCTTTGCACATGCAGTTCCCTCCACCTGGAGTGCCCACCCCACTGTCGCTCACCTGGCAAGCCCCCGCGGACCTTTCTAGCCGGGACCTTTCTAGCCCCGGGGAAGGCTTCCCCACTCCCATGGCCCCGGCTGCACTTGCCTGTGCACAGTCCCCTGCAGACAGCACCTCTGAGCACTTTGTCAGGTTGTGTCCTGGCAGACTGCCTGCCCTGGTGTGGCGCTCCTGGAGGCGGGAACTGTTGTTTAATTTCCCCGTCCCCGCGCCCAGTGTGGGGCCTGGCTGTAGGGCCCGGTCTACATCTATGAAATAAGAATAGGCCAGTGTCAGCTGTGGATGGGTCAGTGTCCTCTGTGAAACTCTCATGAGTGACAGCTCTGTGCTTGAGCGTCTCTCGATCCATTGTCTCACAGATCTGAGAAAGTTCTTTCTTGCGAATGGATGGTTACTCACATTCATTCACTCATTCATTCATTCATTTCATGACTCAGAAATATGTGCTGAGTGCCTACAATGTGCCAGGCACAGATCCGGGCACTGGGGGTGAACCTAACAGGAAATGATCCCACCCACGTGGGGCTTGCATGCTAGCGCACAGGGGGCTGCACGTTCAGCAGAAACACATCAGAGTACCCCTGGACGCCCTTGAATTGGCAGGACGTGGCCCTTAGGAAAGGCAAAGTGGTAACTCTGGTTTCTCTTTACACTGCCTCAGAGCTCCCTCCTCGCAGAGGAGGCCAACGTTTGATTTGAAAGGAAGGAATGGAGACTTCCTGTCCTCAGAGGGCACAGTTGAATTTTCCTAAGTTAAACAGGTGTGATGCCAGGTCACAGTCCTTTCCTGCACTGCCCGGCCCTCTTTGGGCCACTGCATTGGCCAGGCGATGCCCTTCGAGGCTGCATCCAGGTGCTGAGCCTGCATCATGAGGAATCTCTCCGCCTCTTGGTTCTCCTTTTCTGCACAGCACTTCATCCTTAGACCCTCAGGTGGTCCCCAGCAATTCCGGGCCCACATCCTCTAAGATTTAAGTGTAATGGGGGGGGGGGGGCGGTGCAGAGGGTTGGGTTACTGTAATGAGAAAGGTGGAGTCACAGACTGGTGGGGGACAGACAAACCCCAAGTGATCATAGAACAAGTTGGAATAAAATGTCCACACATCCTGTTGTGTCAGGATGCAAAAGCAATTCCTCTCCCCCCCCCCCCCATTCACCCCTGGCCTGGGGTCTTCCTCTGTCTGCCCTCCTCCCGGCCAGGTCTGGCCCTTCAGGGATCCTCCCTCCCTCCCCCGCCCCTGCACCTCCAGCCCCCCATACCCATCCGCCCCTGATCCACCTCCCTCCCCAACCAGGGATACTCCTTCGTGGCACCGTCCATCCTGTTTGACCACAACAACGCTGTGATGACTGATGTGCTGGAAGCACCTGGCACTGGAGACCGGCCGGGCAGGGCAGCGGTGGCCCGGAGCGCCATGATGCAGGTAGGGAGGCTGGGCCGGGGGATTCCGGACCTGGCTCTGGCAGGCGCGCCCATGGTGTGGCAGCGGTGAAATCCGGGACCTCTGAGAGATGGGGTACGGCCTCCAGGCTCCCAGGTAGGACCTCTGACGCGCCCCTGTGCCCCCAGGACTCGCCCTTCTTCCAGCAGTACGAGCTGGACCTGCGGGAGCCTGCGCTGGGCCAGGGCAGCTTCTCCGTGTGTCGCCGCTGCCGCCAGCGCCAGGGTGGCCAGGAGTTCGCAGTCAAGATCCTCAGCCGCAGGTGGGCCGGCCTGGCTGGGTCCGGCGGTGGGGGGGGAGGGGAGGGCGGGGCCACAGGCCGTCCATCCTGACCCGTCTGCCCGCCCCAGGCTGGAGGCGAACACGCAGCGCGAAGTGGCCGCCCTGCGGCTGTGCCAGTCGCACCCCAACGTGGTGAAGCTGCACGAGGTGCATCAGGACCAGGTGGTGCCTTCAGGCAGGGATGCAGGAAGCGGCGGGGGAGGGCGGGGAGGAGACGGGGGTGGGGCTTGCTGGGGCCGTGGGCGGGGTCCGGGGACCTGAGAGGGTTTGAGGGGCGTAGGCCTGGAGGACTGGAAGCCGAGCTAGGGACAGCCAAGGGAATGAAATTTGAGGAGGGTGTGGAGGGGGGCAGGAGTAAGGGGGCCAACGGGGCGGGGGCCTGGAAGGGAGGAGGGGTGGTTCTCACGGGATCGGACAAGTTTGAGGCCTGGGCTGGGGGCGGGGCCTGGCTTGTGGGGTTGACCGTGGCCGGCCTGCTGCTGCAGCTGCACACGTACCTGGTCCTGGAGCTGCTGCGGGGCGGGGAGCTGCTGGAGCACATCCGCAAGAAGCGGCACTTCAGCGAGTCCGAGGCGAGCCAGATCCTGCGGAGCCTGGTGTCCGCCGTGAGCTTCATGCACGAGGAGGCGGGCGTGGTGCACCGCGACCTCAAGCCCGAGGTGGGCGCCGAACCTCGGCAGCGGGGTGGTGGTGGTGGTGGCCCGGCGGCGCGGAGGCCCGGTCCCTGACGGCCTCCGCCCCGTCGCAGAACATCCTGTACGCCGATGACACTCCCGGAGCCCCGGTGAAGATTATCGACTTCGGGTTCGCGCGGCTGCGCCCGCAGAGCCCCGCGGGGCCCATGCAGACGCCCTGCTTCACGCTGCAGTACGCGGCGCCCGAGCTGCTGGCGCAGCAGGGCTACGACGAGTCCTGCGACCTCTGGAGCCTCGGCGTCATTCTGGTATGGGACGGGGTCCCGGCGAGGGTTCAGGGTGCCCAGTCGGAGGTCAGAGGTCTTCCTGACGAAGGGCAACAGGGCGCCAGGGGCAGGGGTCACCTTGATGGGGGTGGCAAGGTTTGATATGAGGCTGGGGTCAGAGGTTGTCCTAACACTGAGGCGGGGTCGCACTGGTGCTGGGCTGGGGCATCTGAGTATTCCAGGTTGGAGGTCAGGGTCATCGCCAATGGGCCTAGGAGTGACCCTCCAGCAAAGCAGAGGGTGGATGGTCCAGGGGTGGGCTGAGAGTCAGCCTCCTGGCCTCCCTGGGCCCGCAGCCTGGGCCGGTCTCACTCCATCCCTTCCCCCCGCCCCCTGTCCCCCAGTACATGATGCTGTCGGGGCAGGTCCCCTTCCAGGGGGCCTCGGGCCAGGGCGGGCAGAGCCAGGCGGCCGAGATCATGTGCAAGATCCGCGAGGGGCGCTTCTCCCTCGATGGGGAGGCCTGGCAGAGCGTGTCTGAGGAAGCCAAGGAGCTTGTCCGAGGTGCGGAGCCAGTCACAGGTTGTCTTTGGGGAGGGGGAGGCCACGGGGTCACGCTGGGATGCGGATCATCCCTGGTCCAGTGTCCTGGTCGGAAGGAGAGTGGGGCTGTTAGGATCACACACCACCCGATACTCCCCACCCCACCTCCAGGGCTCCTGACCGTGGACCCAGCCAAGAGGCTGAAGCTCGAGGGGCTGCGGGGCAGCTCGTGGCTGCAGGACGGCAGTGCGCGCTCCTCGCCCCCGCTCCGGACGCCCGACGTGCTGGAGTCCTCGGGGCCGGCAGTGCGCTCGGGTCTCAACGCCACCTTCTTGGTAAGGGCGGGGCCCTCGGGTGGGTGTGGGGTGGACAGACCTGGGGAGGCGGGGCCCTCGGGTGGGTGTGGGGTGGACGGACCTGGAGAGGCGGGGCCTGCGGGTGGGTGTGGGGTGGACAGACCTGGGGAGGCGGGGCCCTCAGGTGGGTGGGGAGTGTGGGCGGACCTGGAGAGGCGGGGCCTGCGGGTGGGTGTGGGGTGGACGGACCTGGAGAGGCGGGGCCTGCGGGTGGGTGTGGGGTGGATGGACCTGGAGAGGCGGGGCCTGCGGGTGGGTGTGGGGTGGACGGACCTGGAGAGGCGGGGCCTGCGGGTGGGTGTGGGGTGGACGGACCTGGAGAGGCGGGGCCTGCGGGTGGGTGTGGGGTGGACGGACCTGGAGAGGCGGGGCCTGTGGGTGGGTGTGGGGTGGACGGACCTGGAGAGGCGGGGCCTCCGGGAGGCTTGGACTCCACGCCCTGGAAGGTGAACTGAGTCCTGGTCTCTGGCCATTTGGGGCCTGACCTTTGAGGGTGCTGGAGGTCGGAGGCCAGGCCTGTTGGCCTTGACCAGGTGGCTTGGGAGGGAGGGAGGGAAGGGGGAAAGCTAGGGCTAGAGGGTGAGGCCCCCGCGGTGGGGACTCACGCCCCATGTTCTGGCAGGCCTTCAACCGGGGCAAGCGCGAAGGCTTCTTCCTGAAGAGCGTGGAGAACGCGCCGCTGGCCAAGCGGCGGAAACTGAAGCTGCGGAGCGCAGCCGCCTCCCGCCGGGCCTCCCCGGTGCCCGGCGCCCCGGGCCGGGCCCCCACGGCCAAGGGAGCCCCCCGCCGAGCCAACGGTCCCCTGTCCTCCTCCTAGCCCCGCCACTGTGACCCCTTCCCTGCAGGGGCTTGACCTGGCCTCCAGCTCCTCGGCTCCACTCCCCGCCCCCACTCCCAGACAGAGCAGAAGTATTTTTATAAGCAGAGAATTTTTTATGTCTTACCAGATAGAGATGCAGGGAGGGGGGGCCTGCTGGGGAGGGTGTGGGGCCTCTGCGGAGACGCCTCAGGAGCTGCTCCTGCAGGGAAGGGCTCCTCCCATTTCTAAGCACTGAGGGGCCCCGGGGAGAAGCTGGGCCTCTCCCCTGCCTTCCCCGAGGCCCTCAAGCTGTCACTTTATGAACTGTCTGTGCAATTACGTCCACCAAAGACCTGTGTTGGGGGGTTCAGGGAGAGGCCTGGGGGACCCCCTGAAGCATTATTGCCTCACTTTGTGTCACCTGCTTCTCTCCTATTGGGGCTAAGGAAGGACGTAGGCGACCCCCTGAAGGGGAGGCCCCCTTCTTACCCACCCCTCCCCTTTGGCACAGCTGCCCCTGGCGGGGGTGGGGTGGCTTGGGGTTCGGGATGGGCATCCACAGCTCATCTGGGAGGCTGTGCCTTTGACATTAAAATAAAAACCCACCCAGTGCTGTCTGTGGCATCTGCGCATTGATGGGGTGTGTGGGGCAGAGGTCTTGGGGGAGGCAGACTGACGGCCAGTGGGGCCCGGGGCAAACCTGCTTGGCAAGAGGGTACCTTCTCTGTCCTTGGCTCCTGCAGTGAGCTGTGGGGCACCAGTCATCTTGGGCGTGTAACTGGACAGCTCTGCCACCCACACTGACAGTTCTCCTGGTTATAAGTAATAGAAAACCCACCCTAAACCTGCTTCAGAACAGGAATTTCAGGCTCTTGTAATTACTCAGTCCAGGGGGAGCTTCAGGTAAGGCCTGATCCAGGTGCAAATGTGATCAGGACTTAGCTCCCCAGTCAGCTTTTTATCCTGTTTCCTTGGTGTATTGCAGCCGGGGGGGTGGGGCGGGGGGGACTTCTTTTGACCCTGAGATGGGTTCCAGGTGCTCCAGGGGCTAGCGGGATGCACTGTTGAAAGCCTTCTGTCGTAAATGCTGCAGAGACAAGTTTGTACATACATCTGTGCATTAGGATACACCATATTATTCACCCATTTAAGAGGACAATTCCATGGTTTTTAGGGTATTTGAGCTGTGCAACCATCAACACAATCTAATTTTAGGACAGTTTTGTCACCCCCTCCCCCGCAAAGAAACTACCCATTGATAGTCACTCCCCATTTCCCCTCAACCTCTCATCGAAGTCCTGTCTCTATAGCTTTGCCTACAGACTTTGATAGACACTTTGACATAGACTTTCAAATAATCCCTAGTAACTATTTCACTGACATCGTCTCAGAAGCTGGACATGAAAAGGTCCCGTATTATCATATGGTCACAAGCACTGAGTATTATCATTTTAAAACCTATCTAATCTGATGGAGGAGAAATAGTTTCTCATTCTCAATTTCCTTATCCTTCATCCCACATGAGTCACAACCACTGTAAGAAAGGTGTCTGGGCCTCATTCCATGGGTGAAGGAACTGGGGCTCAGAGGTTGGGAATGACACCAAGAGGAGTCTGGTGGGTTGGGAAGGGCTGGGGCTCAGAAGAACGAGCCAGCTCTGGGTGGTCCCACCTCTGCTCCGTGTGGTCACTGCAGGGTGTGACCTGGGCCGAAGGCTGCACAGGGTGTGGACCGGCAGAGTGCCGGGAGGCCAGAGGCAGGGAATGGGGAGGCTGGAGGAAGGGAGGGCACTGGCAGTCTGCTTCTCCACCTTGACTTTGACCTCTGACCAGCCCAGCTACATGGCAGCTGTCTCTTTCAGGTCAGCCCAAGGGCCTCTAATTCTACTCTCTCTTTTTTTAAAAAAATATATTTTATTGATATTTTACAGAGAGGAAGGGAGAGGGATAGAGAGCTAGAAACATCGATGAGAGAGAAACATCGATCAGCTGCCTCCTGCACACCTCCCACTGGGGATGTGCCCGCAGCCAAGGTACATGCCCTTAACCGGAATCGAACCCAGAACCCTTGAGTCCGCAGGCCGACGCTCTATCCACTGAGCCAAACCGGTTAGGGCTCTACTCTTAAAATGGCCTTGGAGAGCAGCTCGGACGCTTGGCTCTGTTGAAATGCTGATGCCCCCGAGAGGGCTTGACAACCCTGCACACTTCCCAAGCGCCCTAACTTCTGTTAGACTGAAGTCGGGGTGCCGCTTTCTGCCTGTACTCTGCACAACCACCCTTTGACGCTGGGCGAGTTGTCCCTCGCTGTTCCCTGGGGCTCTCTGAGACTATCCCACAGCGATGCCGTAGGGATTGCAAACTGGCTGCCTGTGCCTGGCGTACAGAGACGTTTTTGGTAGCACCTGTTTTAAAATGAGAAAATGCATCTAAAACTCTGGGTGTTTGACTTTTATTGATAAATTGCAAGGGCTGCAGTCTTTACGCATGGCCTAATCAGCGGGAGCAGAAACATGTGGCCACAGAGACAGGGCCTCTGCTTTCTAGTTTGCCACAGTCCTCACGGCTCCCTATCGCTCACGCCAGTTCTGTTCCATTTATTTCCTGGACCCTCGAGTATTTGAGTTTGTAACTCCGATGTAAACGGTTTCCTTCCACATTTACGGCTGCACAAAAGTGGAGTTTGTGAAATGTCAAAGATGCTCCTTGAATCTTTTTTTGGTTGCCAGATTTAATTTTAGTTTATATTTGTGAAAAGATAAACTTATGTGATTCCAAAGTCAAAGGATACAAAAGAATCCAGAGTGGCCCTAGCTGGTTTGGCTCAGTGGAGAGAGTGTTGGCCTGCGGACTGAAAGGTCCTGGGTTCAATTCCAGTAAAGGGCACATGCCCGGGTTGCGGGCTTGATCCCTAGTAGGGGGCGTGCAGGAGGCAGCCAATCAATGATTCTCTCTCATCATTGATGTTTCTCTCTCTCTCCCTCTCCCTTCCTCTCTGACGCCCTTTTGTTACCTGAGGCACCAATGGCAACAGTCCTTGTGTAGTCTTTCAGGCATGTTTTATGGGTAGTCAAACCAGTATAATAATAGTAATAACAACAAGAACAACAACAACGTATTTTCAAAATATTCACCTTCATAGAATGTTAGCATTAGAAAAAAATCAGAAAACTAAAAAGGAAAAAAGAAAGGAAAATCACCTGGGGCATTAGTCTCCATAGATAATTTGTTAGTTCACATTTCATGCATTCTCTTCCAGATTTTTCTTTCTTTTTTAAAAAGTATATTTTCATTGATTTCAGAGAGGAAGGGAGAGGGAGAGATAGAAACATCAATGATGAGAGAGAATCACTGATTGGCTGCCTCCTGCATGCCCCCCACTGGGGATCAAGCCCACAACCTGGGCATATGCCCTGATCAGGAATCGAACTGTGACCTCCTGGTTCATAGGTCGATGCTCAACCACCGAGCCATACCGGCTGGGCCAGATTTTTCTTTTTTAAAGTTTAAACTTTTTTTTTTAATGCATTTTTTAAATTGATTTTTTACAAAGAGGAAGAGAGAGGGATAGAGTTAGAAACATCGATGAGAGAGAAACATCAATCAGCTGCCTCCTGCACACTCCCCACTGGGGATGTGCCCACAACCAAGATACATGCCCTTGACCGGAATCGAACCTTGGACTTTTCAGTCTGCAGGCCGATGCTCTATCCACTGAGCCAAACCGTTTAGGGCTGGGCCAGATTTTTCTTTACTGATGGAGACTTTTAATGGGAATGGGATAAAAATGTAAACAGCTTTTATAGCCTGTCTTAAACTCAGAAATGGAATATATGTCAATGACATTCCCATTGTATGGATATATTAGGATTTATTAGACTGCTCTCTATTTTTGGCTACTTGCACTGTTTGATTCCTTGCTATTTTAAACAGGGCTGCACGAACATCCTTGTGCCCACACCTTTGCTCACCTGTCCAAATATTTCCTTAGGATACGTTTCCTCCAAGTGGAATTAACAGCTATAGGATATGCCCACGCAAGCACATTTTAAAGGCTTTGATATATATGATCAAACTGCCCTTTAGAGCCATCCTATCATTTTATCTGACTTGCAGCAGCATGGACAAGATCCAAGGCGTGCTGTCTCCTTGAAAATGAAATGATGCGTCTCCCCCACTGAGTGTCCTTGCTCGCTTCCCCAGCAGCGCTGCTGGTGGTCCCGAGGGCCTCTCCCCGGCCTGGAGTCTGACTGGGGGAGGCCTGTGATCCATCTGTGGGGTGGGAAGAAAGCCCCTCTCTCCCCCCTCTATGCAGGGATAGGCTGGAGCATCTGTGAGGAGGTGGAGTTCCCAGGAGAGGGGTGCGGCCAGGGCAGCGGGGCATGGCCAGGAACCCCTGAGCCCAGCAGAACCTGGGAGCGGAGCAGCAGTGGGTCCAAATCCTGGCGCTGCCCTCCCAGGTAGGCAGTGGGGACCGAGCCACTAGGGTCCCCTCTGCCTCTCAGTGAAGTGGGGACAGCACACCCCGCCTCAGCGAGGGGCGGTGCAGCAGGGCCCCCGGCAAGGCACCCGCCCCCTGGGAGCCGCCACAAATCGCAACTTGTTAAAAACTTAAGAGAAACGGGGGTATCAGGATTGGCCCAGGTATGCTCCTGACAGCCACCCATGTCTGGGCAAGAGAGAGGGCACTCTTCCCACCCTCCTGGCAGCGGGCAGCCGCAGGGCCCTCCTTCCAGCGCCTCCTGAGTGTCCCGTCCTGGCGTGGGGACCAGATGGGCACCGGGCCCCGCTGCCGCCGTCACCGCCGTCTCTCTCAGCTTTCCGCCTGGCGAGGCGTGGGCAGCTTGGGAACAAAGCAACCAGCTGGGAGGGGGTGGTGGTGGGAACACACCCCCGTGTGTGTGTGTGTGTGTGTGTGTGTGTGTGTGTGGACACGAATGTGTGTGCATGGGAGTAAATGCGTGTGTGAGCACATGAAGGTGTGAGTGTGAGGGTGTGGCTGTGTAGGAGCGCGCATGTGAGCAAAGCGCTGTGCCAGGTGAGTGTGTAAGTGGCTGTGAGTGTGCATGCATGTGTGCTGAGTGTGTGAGCATGCTCTCACCCGCACCGAGGGAGGCACGGAGCACAGGGCAGAAGCTTTGCGGCAAACACCCTGTTCTTCCGTTTATCCCACGCCAGACCGGGCGCCGCAAGGATTTGTGGGACTTTCTTGACCGCAGGGGTTTGTGGGACTTTCTTGACCGCAGGGGTTTGTGGGACTCAGACCCGGACCCAGACGGATGGCCCTCGGCCCCGTGCAAAGCCCGGCTCCCCCAGTTCTCAGCCGGGACTGCCATTCCTTTGGGATTTCTGAAAACAAGGTAAGGGCTTCTCAGCAGGAAACGCAAGGAGACCCGTTTCCACAGGTGGGTCTCCCAGCAGCCCCAGTATTGGCAGCTGCCCGGCTGGGGCGGGGAAGGGGGTTGCCACGGTCCCTCTTGGACCTCCCAGTCGCCTAGACTCCCTGGGGCCCAGGAGACAGCCCTGCTGAGAGAGACTCTGGGACACCTGAGACCACCACTGAGTGACAGCCAGGGCGCAGGCCCCGTGGAAGAGGCACGGTGGGTCAGTGGGTACCTGGGCCGTCTGTGCAGCTGAATCCCGTTTCTGGGGGTGGGGTCGGGAATCTGCCTTAGTAGCAAGCTTCCCTGACGCAAGGTTTGCGCCACATAGCTGACCAATCCCCTGAACGCTCCTGACCCGGGACCAAGGCCCCCAGAGGGGGAGGACCCACCCGGGGGGGACCCACCCACCGCCCCAGGGCTGCAGATCGGCAGAGCCAGGGCTCCCGAGGCCCTCCTGCTCTCCTGCTCACCTGGCGAGCTTTGTGCAACGTGGAATTTTCCACAGGTCGCAGGTCCAGTTTTACGTAGGAGCTCTCAGAAATCAGAGTCTCTACCAGCGATTCTGGCCGGCGCCACGGTATTGGAAGGAGGGTGTGCTGCGGTCAGGGGTGTCTGCCATGCCCTCCCCCATGTCTGTTATTCCCTGCCCAGCGGGGTTAACAGGTGCCTGGCAGGGCCTGCTCAGTGACAGACATCCCAGCAAACCTGCCGCAGGCCAGGCCGGCGGGAGGCCACTGGGCAGGAGGGCTGGGAGGGGCTGCCTCTGAGCCCCCATCCCTTGGAACTGGCGGGTCCGTGGAGTAGGAGTCCCAGATGCCACGCAGGTGGTGCTCTTTAAGCTTTCTCACAGGCTTCGGTGCCCGCTTCTCCCCTGCCCGAGGTTTAGGGCTCTGGGCGGGAGACCCGGAGGAAGTGTCTTTAGCTGCCTGTGGAAAGAGGAGGTGCTTTCAGGATATTTCCTTCAACAACAAGGATAACCATGACGTTGAACCCATTTATCGAGTCTTACTATGTGCCGGGCCCTGTGCTAACCCCCTTCTGTGCCATCCAGATACAAGGCAATGCCATTATCACTATTGTCGTCAGACAAATAATAGTAATTGTTAATGTTACTGGGCACCTGCCGTGTGCCAGGAGCCAGGCACGGGGCTCAGTGGTGTCCACAGGTAATTTCATTTCATGAATGGGGTCCACATTATTAATCCGGTGTTAGTGTTCCATTCTATGCATGAGGAAAACGAGGTCAGAGGGGTAAATTGTCCAAGGTCACACGATGGCATCCAGGGAGGTCGACCCCAAAACTTAGGTCTCTCTACTCCAGACCCTAAGCTCTTCATCAGTGTTATTCTGTCTCTCAGGGTTATCTCTTTAAGACATTTCTAGCCCAGCCAGTGTGGCTCAGTGGTTGAGCATCGACCTATGAAACAGGAAGTCACAGTTCGATTCCCGGTCAGGGCACATGCCTGGGTTGTAGGCTTGATACCAAGTGTGGGTTGTGCAGGAGGCATCGATCAATGATTGTCTCTCATCATTGATGTTTCTCTCTCTCTCTCTCTCTCTCTCTCTCTCCCTCTCCCTCTCCCTTCCTCTCTGAAAAAAAAAATATATATATATCTGTGTGTGTATAATATATATAAAGACATTTCTATCCACCAGATTTGCTTTCCTCTACTTTAGGTTTTAGCTTTTTTTGCCCCTAGGGTCTGGTTCTCGCCTCAGCCCGTAGAGCCTGAAGCACCCTAAATGTCAGCTCTGGGCTTCCTTTATTGGAGGCAGACATGCCAGCTCAGAAAGGCAGACATGTCACAGCCTCTGTTGAAATAAATCAGGCCAGGCGTCACGTGACACTGTGGTGTTCTCCCTCTGAGCTCGCTTTCATTCTGATCAACAACTTGGTTCCACCATGTGAACACTGTGGCCCGGGAACTCCAGAAACGGGGATTTAGAGTAAATCGTTTCAAGAAGAACAGCAAACAACACAAACAAAAGATGGACGAGGGACAAGCTCTGTGCAGACCCAGGAGACAAAGACCCCGCGGTCCCCGTAGACCACCAGCTGAGCTTTAGTCAGGCGGCGGCTGCTTTACATCATGACTTAGCAGTGGACTCTGACAGTAGACTTGTGACGTGAGACCACCCATCAGGGTCACATTGCAGGTGTGGAGTGGGCTACCTCTTTTCATGATGCCGTAACTACTGCTTCTGGACTTGTATCATTCTCTCCTGTGACTCCCTCCCCATCTCCCACCCCCGTCAAAAAACGAAACCAGGCGAGAAATTAATCCGAGGCTCCATTTCTCTTTTCTTTTTTCTTTTCCCCTCCCTCCCTCCCTCCCTCCCTCCCTGTTAATCGTCACCCAAGGATAGTTTTCCATTGATTTTTAGAGAGAGGGAAAGACAGGGAGAAATATCGATGTGAGAGAAGCACATCGATTGGTTGCCTCCAGCATGAGTCCCAACCAGGGCCTGTACCGGGAATGAGCCTACAGCCAAGGTACGTGCCCTTGACCGGAATCGAACCTGGGACCCTTTGGTCCGCAGGCCGACACTTTATCTACTGAGCCAAACCAGCTAGGACTGAGGCTCTGTTTCTTTACTTTTGTCTAGCTCTCAAGACAGGGTGTCCAAAGCTGCTACTTACTTAACCACCATCCACGCCCCTGTGTGTTGGGAGTGCCAATGGGCTTTTTATAATACCACGTTTCTTAGCCTTTCAGGAAGAGGCAATGAGATGTAATAGAAAGTTATTGGTGGAGTTTCTGGGAAAGCGCTTGGGTGGAGGCTGACTCAGCTGGGAGGCATGTCCCTTTGCCCTTGCTGCTTTCTATTCCCTATGCCCGGAAGGTGGATGTAATGTCTGGAGCTGCAGTAACTATTTTGGGATCATGAGGTGACCTCAAGCATGGGACCCTCATGTGAAGGACAGCAAAGGCAGGATAGAACAGGGGTGGTCAACCTTTGGGTCCTCACGGACCACCAGTGGTCCGCAGACCATTGGTTGACGACCGCTGACCTAGAATGTGCTTGTCCTGGAGGGACCTTGTGGGCACCTGCGAGAAAGCTGGGAGTTTTTAGGAAAGTGTAGTGGGAGGGACGGGCGGGGATTAAATGAAACCACATATTGAAGGCACTTGGTGCTGGGCCAGGCTCAGAACTAGCACTTGTATTCCACTGGCTACTAATGAGCCCCTCTTCCTGTGTTGCTAGCAGTTTGGAGGGGGCAGAGCAACCTCTTCTCTAAGCCCTGGATGCTCCACTGGCCACATCCACACACGCCAGACCCGCCTTGGGCTCTGTCCGTGGAATGAGGTGAAGAGGCGCCTCCCTGACCAGAGGAGAGACCACGCTGTACAAGCTGCAGTGATGGCTGCTGCATTTCGGATCCCGGCTGCATGTTCTGCATCTTTATCGTGAGGATCCACCGGCAAAGGGAGGTTTCTGGGAACAAAGTCCTTCGGCAGATGGAAGGCCAGACAGAGCCGCTTAGACTGAGATAGAAGCTTTTTGCTTAAAAAAAAAAAAAAAAAAGGTGCATGTGCCTTTAAGGCCATTTGGCTGAATTGCTGACTCGGGAAGCAAATATTGACTGGACTGAGACAATTCGGTGTGAGCTCCACACTGGGAGGGCCCCGCACTTCCAGGATGTTGCGGGAGCAGTTGCTGGAAGCAGCTTGCACAGGGGAAGTCCCCCCAGGTAATAAGAGAGCTCAGCACTGGGGGCTGAGCGGAATTGATGATGTTAATTAAGTTCATCACATCCCTGCGCCCTGCATCACCGCTCAGCTGCCTGCAGCTGCTGATGAAGCGCTGTCCATATCCACGTCTAAATTACCGCACTCCCAGCGCCCAGCGGCACGCCACCGGGCCGCGGCCACCTCAGACCCCGCGGTGGTTCCTGTGGGCTCAGACCAGCCCACACTGCCTCCTCTCTGGCCTTGTCCCATCTGTGTTTTCTGCTTCTGCTCACCTGCTCTCTAGGAAAGCAGGCCCCCACTCCCACCCCCGAACCCCCTCAGCCATCAGGTCTGCCCCTGGTGTCCCCAGGCTGCCAGTCCTAGAGAGTCAGGGTCAGGCTGGGGTTGGGGCACAAATGCCAGGCTCTGGGCCACCCCATCGCTGTGCTGTCCTTTGCCACCCAGGCCTGGAAGGGACACTGCGTGAGCCCAGAGGCTGAGCACCTCTCACAGGAACGGCTCTGCAGGCCTCGCCTCTCCCCGCCCCCTCCACTGTTCTTGCCTCCCCTTCCTCCCCTGGGCACTTCTGCACCAAACCCTTTTACTCTCCTCCGGGCCTAAGAGATGGAACCACACATTTGTCTGTTCCTGCGAATGGAACCAGGCCACCACAGGCCCAGGCCTGCAAACAGCCGGCTCTGCCTCCCCTAGGGCCTCCTCAGGTCACCCTGCTACCAGTACATCAAGCTCCTCTTTATTCTTTTTTTTTTTTTTTAAATATATTTTATTGATTTTTTACAGAGAGGAAGGGAGAGGCATAGAGAGTTAGAAACCTCGATGAGAGAGAAACATCGATCAGCTGCCTCCTGCACACCCCCCACTGGGGATGTGCCCGCAACCAAGGTACATGCCCTTGACCGGAATCGAACCTGGGACTCTTCAGTCCGCAGGCCGACGCTCTATCCACTGAGCCAAACCGGTTCAGGGCACCTCTTTATTCTTGAAGAGAGGTGGGGAAACTTGCGCTCAAAACTTTTGGTATCGATAAAGAATTGCACTTGGCTACAAGTAACAGAGAACTGAAATAACAGTGGCTAGAATGAGAGAGAGAGAGGTTCAATGTTTGTCTCATGTTAAAAGAATTCTGGAGGCAGCCAGTCCAGATGTAATACAGCAGCTCCATGGCATCAGGGACCTGGGTTCCTCTATCCCAGCGGTCGCCAACCAGTGGCCCACGGACCACTGGTGGTCCGTGAGGTCTGAGAGGTTGGCGACGGCTGTTCTAGGTCACACTTTGGCCAAAGTCACTGGAATGTGCGGAGTGCACACTCCCTTGTTTCTACCCGTTATGGACAAGGAAGCGCCCCCTCCCCCAAAGCCACCTACCATCAGCTCAGGACAGCGTTGTGCCAGCTGGGTGCGTGCAGCTGGCGGAGGGGGCTCAGTGGTGGCAGGGCTTGCAGGGAATCTGGCGGGCTGTGGTGGAGGTGGGCACTGGTTGGCAGGCAGGCCCAGAGCTCTGGCAGAGGGACCGCACAGGACGGAAGGGCCGGGTGGTGCTCCTTCCACAAGCCCCGCCTGCCCTCAGGTGCGTGAGCAGGTCCCAGGGAGGGGCTGAGGCTTTGGGGGTGGCGGGCTGAGGTTCCTCTTCATTTACCAGCTTCAGTGGGTGCTGCCGAGGGTCCTCCTGTGTCCTGCGGCGGGCAGGGCAAGAATGGGAGCAGCCCTAACTGGTTTGGCTCAGTGGATAGAGCGTCAGCCTGCAGATTGAAGGGTCCCGGGTTCGATTCCGGTCAAGGGCTTGTACCTTGGTTGCGGGCACATCCCCAGTAGGGGGTTGTGCAGGAGGCAGCTGATCAATGTTTCTCTCTCGTCGATGTTTCTAACACTATATCCCTCTCCCTTCCTCTCTGTAAAAAAATCAATAAAAATAT
This sequence comes from Plecotus auritus, assembly GCF_963455305.1. Classification (NCBI taxonomy): domain Eukaryota; kingdom Metazoa; phylum Chordata; class Mammalia; order Chiroptera; family Vespertilionidae; genus Plecotus; species Plecotus auritus. The sequence goes on along the minus strand of NC_137783.1, from coordinate 151,326,608 downwards.
ATATTTTGCCGAAACCGGTTTGGCTCAGTGGATAGAGCGTCGGCCTGCGGACTGAAGGGTCCCGGGTTCGATTCCAGTCAAGGGCATGTACCTTGGTTGCGGGCACATCCTCAGTGGGAGGTGTGCAGGAGGCAGCTGATCGATGTTTCTCTCTCATCGATGTTTCTGGCTCTCTATCCCTCTCCCTTCCTCTCTGTGAAATATCAATAAAATATATTAAAAAAAAGAAAAAAAGAATGGGAGCAGGGGCTTGGCGGGAGGAGGGGGCATGCCGGTTGCTCCCACCTTTGGCCTATTGTGAATATGCTGCTCTGACATTTATGTGCAAGCTTTGGTTGAATGCCTGTCTTCAGTTCTTTTGGGTTTATACGCAGGAGAGGAATGCTGGGTCATATAGCTGTTCTAGGGATCGCTGCACTGTGCCCACAGCTGCTGCTCCATTTTATTGCCCCGCCAGCAATGTTACGAGGGTTCCACCTTCTCTACGTCCTTGACAGCACTTGTTATTGTCTGCTCTGCAGAAGGTTATAGCCACTCTGCTGGGTGTGAAGTGACAGCTCATCTTGATCTTTAAAAAATATCTTTGTATTGATTTCAGAGAGAAAGGGAGCGAGAGAGAGAAACATCAGTGATGAGAGAGAATCGTCGATCGGCTGCCTCCTGCAGGCCCCGCACTGGGGATCGAGCCACAGCCCGCACATGGGCCCTGCCTGACCGGGAATCGAACCGTGACCTGGTTCCTAGGTGAGCCCTGATGGCCGGGCAGTCTTGGTCCTGATTTGCATGTCCCTGGTGACTAGTGACGTTTGAGCATCGTTCCACGTGCTCGCGGGCCATTTGTGGAGCCGAGGAGTTTGGCCCGAGCAGCCAGAGGGCGGGCTGTCCGTGGATGGGAGGGCGAGGTGGCGGGAGAGGACTCAGTTTGACACACCGAGCGATGTGCCTGTTTGACCCCCGTAGCGGAGCCGGGAACTGGTTGTTGGCTGGGAGTCAGGAGTAGAGGGAGATCCGGGCTGAGTGGAAGCGCAGATGTCATCAGTCGGTGGTGACATTTAAACCCAGGGGGTGCAGGGAGTGCTGGGCACACCTTCGGCAGAGGCTGGGCTGGAGGAGAGAGGGAGAGGAAGAGCAGGTGAGCAGCGATGGAGGCGGGAGTGGGGGGTCGGGGCGGGGGGGAGGCGTGTCTCCGGCAGGGAGAGGGAGTGTCTGAGTGGGATGCGCTGATGGTGACGGTGACGCACACAGGGCTGAGCGTGGACTTGCTAACGCGGGATCCAGGTGACCTCAACAAGAGCAGTTCTCCTGCCCTAACCGGTTTGGCTCAGTGGATAGAGCGTCGGCCTGTGGACTCAAGGGTCCCAGGTTCGATTCCGGTCAAGGGCATGTACCTTGGTTGCGGACACATCCCCAGTGGGAGGTGTGCAGGAGGCAGCTGATCGATGTTTCTCTCTCATTGATGTTTCTAACTCTATCCCTCCTCCTTCCTCTCTGTAAAAAATCAATAAAATATATTAAAAAAAAAAAAAAAAAAAAGAGCAGTTCTCCCAAGCCTGCCTGGAGCGGTTCCCGGGAGAATGGAAGCGAAAGTGGAAAGAGGGCAGACCTCTCTTCACAGGGGCTTCGAGGGGTGTTCCTGCGAAGGGAAGGGGAGAAATGGCACTGAAGGGGGAGTGAGTTTTCACAGTGAAAGGTGGAGTGAAGAGCTGATGGGAAGGCATGCTTGAACCGGGGGTGGGGCTGGGGGAACTTGCCAGAAGGATGTCCTGAGCCTGATTGACAGGAGCCGGGTTCTGGTGGCAGCCAGGACAGACCCTCTGAAGACGAGGGGAGAAGGCCCAGGAGGGTGGTTGTGCTGGGGGCGCTGAGGAAGGTACTGGAAAAGGAAGCCAGGACGCAGGCTGGGCGGGAGGTGGAGGAGGAAGGCTGGGAAGAAGGAGGGACGAGGACCGCCCGCCTGGCAGCACTGACCGCCCGCTGGAGGCTACCCTGGTCTAGAAAGGACACATTTGTCTTCAGTGTAGTCTGCAGGGAGACGCTCTGCCCGCTGTGAAGTCAGCTGTTCGCATCTGTAAACGAGACCCTTCCACTCCTTAGAAAAGCTGCGGCCAGCACGCTACTTCTACCCGAACCAGGGTCTCCCGCCTGGGACCCATGCTCTCCCTGCGGTCCTCGGACGGATTTTAAAGACTCACAAGTTATCTATCTATCTATCTATCTATGTCTATATCATCTATATCTCTCTCTATATTTTTATTGATTTCAGAGAGGAAGGGAGAGAGGGGGAGATGTAGAAACATCATTGATGAGAGAGAATCATTGATCGGCTGCCTCCTGCACGCCCCACACTGTGAACCCGAGCATGTGCTCTGACCGGGAATCAAACTGTGACCTCCTGGTTCACAGATCGACACTCAACCACTGAGCCATGCCGACTGGGGCAAGACTCACAGGTTTGTTACAGGAATTCTTAAGGGGGGGCGGTTTGTGTCAACAACAACTTCAACAGCGAGGCTGGCCGGGCTGGGTGAGCACGGGTGGAGGCGCACTGCCGTGTGGTGTCCTGCTCAGCATGTGTGTGCGCTCGTGAGCACGTGGGGGCACTCACTGCCGCAGCTGATGGGAACACACAGGGCAGACGGGAGACAAGGGACAGGTGTCAGGCAGCGGTTCCAGTGGAGAACCGCCGTGGCACAGCCGCCGAGCCAGGGGCGGTTGGGTGTCAGCGAAATAACCCCATCCTCCGTGTCACCGTCGTGTTAGGGATGTTACTGGGCATTCGTTTTGTTTGCGTTTAACTTGCATATCCCTTCTGGCTTGCGGTGCTCTGAGAACCGTAAACATAGCTTTTGTGTTTGCTCATGTAAAACAATAATTGGTTCAACAGGGGGTGCTGGGAGAACTGGCTTTCCACAGCAGAAGGATGGAGTTGGGCTTACCTTACACCCTGTCCAAAAACTAACTGACCATGGACCACAGGCCCACACATCAGGGCTGAAACGATACCCTCCGAAGGCATCCTTGGATGCCACTGGACGGGGCTGTGACTTTTTGGCTGTGACACCGAAAGCACGGACAGCAGAAGGAAATTAGATGGACTGGCTCCATCAAAATTAAAAAAACTGCATCATAAAAGACTCACCAAGTGAAAGCCCCCTCCTAGGATGTGAGAAAATATTTGCAAACCATATAGTTCATAAGGGGTCAATATCCAGAATAGATGAAGCATTTCTGCAGCTCATCAACAAAAGCAAACAACCCAGTCAGAGAATGGGCAAAGGACTTAAACAGACGTTTTTCTGAAGGAGATACACAAATGGCCAATAAGCATAGAAAAGGATGCTCAGTATCACGCATCATTAGGAAACTACAAATGGAAACCACAATTAGGTACCACTTCATATCCACAGGAGGCCTATTATTGAGAAAAACACCCAGGAAATGACGCCTACCGGCGAGGCCGCGGAGAAAGTGGAAGTCTTGTGCACGGCTGCTGTGAATGTGAAGTGGTGCAGCCACTGGGAAAAGGGGCTTAGTGCTCCCTCAAAAACGTAAACATAGGATTACCGTACGATCCTAGAATTCTACTTCGGGCCACAGACCCAGAGGAACCGAAGTCAGGGTCTGGAAGAGAGATTTGTACATGCATATTTGACTATTTACTATGGCCAACGTGTGAAAGCAACCCAAATACCCACCAACAGATGAATGGATAAACAGAGTGAGGCATAGCCCTAGCCGGTGTGGCTCAGTGGATAGACCGTCGGCCTGCAGACTGAAGGGTCCCGGGTTTGATTCCGATCAAGGGCTCGTGCCTGGGTTGCGGGCTTGATCCCCAGTGGGGGGCGTGCGGGAGGCAGCCAATCGATGATTCTCATCGTTGATGTTTCTATCTCTCTCTTCCTCTCCCTTCCTCTCTGAAGTCAATAAAAAATATTAAAAACAAAACAAAAACCAAAAAAACAAAAGTGAGGCATAGCCGCACGGGAATATTACTCGGCATTAAAAGGGAAGGAGCGCAACCTGTGCGGCTCAGCGGTTGAGCGTCGACCTGTGAACTGGGAGGTCACGGTTCCATTCCTGGTCAGGGCACATGCCCGGGTTGCAGGCTCGATCCCCAGTGGAGGGCATGCAGGAGACAGTTGATCAATGATTCTCTCTCTCCATCTCCCTCTCTGATACCAATAAAAACGTATTAAAAAAATAAAAAGTGCCCTAACCAGTTTGGCTCAATGGATAGAGCATCGGCCTGCGGACTGAAAGGTCCCAGGTTCGATTCCGGTCAAGGGCATGTACCTTGGTTGCGGGCACATCCCCAGTGGGAGGTGTGCAGGAGGCAGCTGATTGATGTTTCTCTCTCATCGATGTTTCTAACTCTCTATCCCTCTCCCTTCCTCTCTGTAAAAAATCAATAAAATATATTAAAAAGAAATAAAAAGGAAGGAAATTCGGACATATGGATGAACCCTGAAGACATTGTAGTAAGTGAAATAAGCCAGTCACAGAGAGACAATTACTGCGTAATCTGACTTATAGGAGATACCTGGTCAATTTCATACGCATGTACAGCAGCAGGGTCCCCAGGGGTAGGGGTGGGGGGAGTGAGTGTTTAACGGGGACAGAGGTTCGGTTGGGAAGATGAAGTTCTGGTGATGGTGGCGGCGATGGCTGCACAGCACTGTGAATGTACTTCCAAATAGTTAAAATGGTAAACCTAAGGTTACATATTTCACCCAAATAAAAAGTTAAATGAACCCCGGGAGGGAGTTGATCAAAGCTTCCCAAATCCCGGGGGTTCCGGCCTTGGCCAGGGTCTGCAGACGGTGCATGCTGCCTGCCCGCCCCCGCCGGGCTCTGCCCGTGCCCACTGCGGTTTGGGGCATGCTTGCCGCTCATGCACCTCCCCTCTCGGGGAGACGGAGCCCACCGCGCCTCCCTGCAGGTCTGGGTGCCCCTCCTCAGGGCGGGAGGAGGCAGGGCTCGGTGCTGCTGGGGCCGGAAGAAGGGCTGGAGCAGGAGGTCACTGGGCTGGCTCCCTGTGTGCAGGCTGCACCTGTTCTCCCGTCCCCCAGGGGGCAGCCCGGGGTGGGGGCCCTCGTCAGGGGCCTGCGATGGCCAGGACCTCTTCCTGGGCCTGCCGGGCAAGGCCACTTCAGGGCATGGGAGTACGTGGGCTGGCTCTCCCTGCACTGAATCCAGCGCGGGATGTCCGTGCTGGTTCTGTCTGTCCGGCCCCGTTGGTCCAGGCCCCTCATCTCAGTGAGCAGTCCCGGGAGAGCCCAGGTCTGTCCGCCGGGTGAGGCAGCGCTGTGGCCTGTCCTGCGGCCAGGCTGGGGCTGGGTCTCCGGGAGAACAGTGCAGGGGGCAGCCTGTCCAAGGAGGGTCCTGGCGGAGGCGGGGAAGGTGTTCCCGGTTCCCCTGGGCGCTCAGGGGTCCCCTCCGCCCCTGCGCCCTGTGCTTCAGATGGTCCCTCTCCACCTGGGACCTTCTCCCACTGAAAACCTCCTGCCTCCCTCTTGTCTCTCCCTTCCCACTGCCTTTTTTTTTTTTGCTTTTTGCTTTACCCACAAACAGCCCCAAGGTCAAAACCATCACCAGGAGCTACTGTTCACAGAGTATCTACTATGTGCCCATCTGGATCCTTACTGACCAGCTTGTGACTTTAGGCAAATCGCTAACCTATCGGAGCCCCAGTTCCCTGTCCTGTGACATGGACAGGTTCATACCAACCCTGCAGGGTGCTGGTGGTTGGGTCCTGCCTGACACCGTTTGGCACTCAGCCATCATCCTTTCTTTCCTTGATTCCGCCCCGTCGCCTCGCCTGCTGATTGAGCTGGAGTCTGTGCCTTTGGATCCGCGCTGGGCGTGGCAACCCTGTCCCCACGCTCGTTAGCTTGTAGGCTAAGAAGTCTAATGAGGCTCTGAGGAGGTTAGAAAGCTGTCCTACGGGGTCAAGTTCCCAAGCCTCAGAGTGCGGACTCGTGACGTCTTTTGGGTCCCCAGAGACATTCTTCTCCAGCCATGTGGGAGGTTTCTGTGTCCCAGACTGTGAGGTTGCCAGAGAGCAGATTCCCAAGTCTCGGGGCGCTGTGGAGGGGTGTGACCCCCAGATCTGGAGGGAGCGGCCGCCTGCCTTGGGCTGCGCAGACTGTCGGGTGGAACCCCGGGAACCACATTTCGAGGAACAGCGATGAGACAGGAAGCAACTGAGGAGAAAGGCCAGGATAGAAAGCTCAGCCGACGGCACCCTGCAAAGCATGGATGCAGGGTGCCTGTGTCAGTCCGTTTTTGTGGGGTTGTGCTGGATAGCAGCCAGCCACCGACATGCAGTGGTTAGGATAACAGAGGTTGTTCTTGCTCATGGTTCATGCTGCCCGGGGTGATTGCCACCCTGCCCCATGTCCTCTTCCTTCCGGGGTTCAGGCCGAAGGATCCGCGAGGAAGGTGCTGTGTTTGAGGCAGAGGGGAAGAGTGACGGCAGAACCTGAAAAGGCTCCAAAGCCTCTGCTCACAGCAACGCCTAGACACGTGTCACTTCTGTTCACACTTCATTGGTCAAAGCAAGTCACGTGACCACGCCTGTCCTTAGTGGGCGAGGGGAGTAATAATGTTCTCACAAGGAGGGGTAGTGACTCTGTCTGGCACAGAGCAGATGCTCGATAACTATTGAGTGAATGCATAAAGGAATTTTCTTTTTTAAATGTATTTTTATTGGTTTCAGAGAGGAAGGGAGAGGGAGAGAGAGAGAGAAACATCAATGATGAGAGAGAATCATTGACTGGCTGCCTCCTGCATGCTCCCCACTGGGGATGGAGCCTGCAACCCAGGCATGTGGCCTTGTCTGGAATTGAAACTGGGACCTTTCAGTCTGCAGGCCGACGCTCTATCCACTGAGCCATACCGGCCAGGGCTAAAGGCATTTTCTGATCCTAGCAGGATTTAAACACTGTCTATTACTGCATGACAAATGACCCGCAGACTTAGTGGCTTCAGGCAACAATAAACACGATCTCACGTAGTCTCTGTAGCTCAGGCATTTGGGAGTGGCTTAGCTGGATGGCTTCGATTTGAGATTTCTTGTTGCATTGTAGCCAAGAGGTGGGCAGGGCTGTGGTCACCGACAGGCTCACCTGGGCTGGCGGCTCTGCTTCCAGGGCGGGTCCCTAGCATGGAGGGTGACTTGGGGCTGGCTGTTGGCGGGAGGTTTCAGCTGCTCCCCACGTGGACTTAGCCATAGCGCCGCTTGCGTGTCCTTACGACATGGCAGCTGGATTCCTCCAGAGGGAGTGACCCGAGAGGGAGCGAGACAGAAGCCCCGTGTGGTTTATGACCTGGACCCGCAAGCTCCACGCCATCATTTCTACAACATTCTGTGGGTTACCCAGGTCTTCCTGTTAATGTGGGAGAAAGTGTGAACACCAGGGGGGGGGGTCACATGGGAGCATCTACCACATAAGTCATGTTCCTCCCTCTTGTGAAGAGCTTTACCTCCTCCCAAGGTCCCCCAAAGTCTCAGCGTCCGGAATCTCATTATCGAAATCAGGTACAGGTGAGGTTTCTGGGGTGCGGTCCCTCAGGTATTGTTCTCGGAGTACAGTTCCTCTTGATCTGAACCCACCCACCCACACACCCACCCACCACTCACCATACAGTGGTGTGAGGGCCATAAGCTAACCATTAGAGACACCTCCAATTCAACAGAAGGAGGCAAACAGGAGTCCCTGGTCCCTAGCCATTGTGAACATACGGAGCCTTCCTTAGGGCTTACCTAAGGGCCAGAAGTGCTTCTCTGGTGCTTCCGGCTCTGCCCTGTGGGGTCTTGGTTTCACCTCTGAGTCTGAGTCATCTTTCCTTTTGCACCAAAGGCAGCTTATGTTAGCAGCTGCCCGAACATACACCCGCTGAGACTGAGCTGGGCCTTCAGAGCTGGAGGAGGACCAGGAGGAAGGACAATAATTAGCGGGTTTCCAGTGCTGCCCCAGGGCCAGGGGCCATGCGCCCGCCTTCACACTTCCCAGGTGTCATCGCCCGGATCCTCACAAGAACTCAGTGAGAAGCCCCTGGGGCCAGCCCCATTCTAGTGACACTGAATGTGTTGCCCCAGGTCCCATGGCCTTTAAGAGAGCCTGTCGTGAAACCAAGAGGACAGGGCTTCAAGAAGAAAGGAGTGTGCGTGGTGCACCAACAAGTGAGATACCTCGGTGGAATGGACACATTCCTAGAGAGACAGCAACTACCCAAACTGACTCTAGAAGAAATAGAAGATCTAAATACACCGATAATGAGGAAAGCGATGGGATGGGTCATCAGAAAACTATCCTCACACAAAAGCCCGGGCTCAGAGGGCTTCATTGATGAATCCTCCCAAACATTTAAACAATCAATACCAATTCTTCACAGATTCTTCCAAAACATACAATTGTTTCGGAAGAGAGAACACTTACAAACTCAATCTATGAGACCAGCGTTACCCTGATACCAAAATCCTATACAAAATCCTATACAAAAACACCACCAGAAAAGAAAACTACAGAACAATATCTCTATGAATAAATATGCAAAAATCCTTGACAAAATATAGTCCATCCTCATCCAACATCTAAAGTTTTTTGGAAACTGCATCTTCACGTGAAATGATGTACAACACCGATTTCACAGGCTGATATAAGCCAGAGTTAAGTTCCTATAGCAAATTTCTGGTCACAAAATCATCACCAGACTTCTAAAGACCCCAAACACTTCCAACATTAAACATGGAACTAAATGTGAGCTATATGTACATTTAGGAAAGTAAGACAGGTCTTCTCCAACCCGCTATTCTAGTGGAACGTTGAGGGTGGCCCAAGCCTCTCCCAGCAGCTCAGGTCGGAGGCAGGAGCTCGCTCAGCGGGGGCTGAGCTCGGGGCTCCTGATCCCCAGGACAGCAATCTTCCCTCCGACATCCTTTCCCTCCCAGGAGGTCAGAGTCAGCCATCTGACCCCTCGGGGGCCACGTACTCAGGCCCTGGGGCTCCCAAATGCTGATCTGAGGACCATGGCCTTGAAATCGCAGGGATTTCCAGACCTAGGAAAGAGACATCTCGGGAGTGGGTCAGAAGGAGCCGCCCCTCCCGTTGGGGGACATGGTACACATGTGGGCGTATACATGCCATGGAGTTGGCCTTCCCTTTGTCATCTTCACACCTTCCCCGATGCAGCATGGAGCCCACAGGACCCATTTGATGCCGATGCCACCACCCCAAAGGGGCCAGCACCCTGGGGAAGGTGATCCTGAGGGGCGGGCCACTGCTCTTCAGGAGCTCAAACCCACCACCTCGCTGAGCAGAGCCCCCACTTAACAATAGAGGGGTGAAGGCTCCCCGAAAGGTGACTCCGGAAGGCTGCATTCGTTCTTGATCAGGAACTGGGGGCTCCGGCTGCCACCGCCACACAGTCCTTCCGGCACGGGGTCAGGACGCCGCTGTCATGACCGGGGCTCCAGTGAGCCTGGCCACGACTCACCCCTCGCGGCCTCTGCCCTCGGAACCTCAGCTCCGCAAGCCTTCTCCCCGGTGGCCCGAAAGCAGAAGCAGGGCCCGGCCACACTTTGCCCTCAGATGTGGCCCAGGTGCAGCTGCTTGGATGCAAGGTCAAGGGCCGAGCTGAGCTGCAAGGGAGTCTGGGAAAAGCATTTCATTCTCCACCTTCTAGCAAGCAGCATGGCGCCCTGCAAGCGGCCAGAATGCTCGGGCTTCTCAAGTATTGGCCTTGTTGTCTTTTTCCCTTGCTTCACCTTTCCTGGCGTGAACAACTTCATTTTTACTTCAGGCCCCCCCACCCCTCTGCTCCCGCTTTAGAAGTTCCGCTGGGCTCCTGAATCCCACTCCCGGTTAGCTCCCCGACCTAAGCGACTTTCTTCAGATCGCCGATTCCCTCTTACCACATCACGTGTTACGTATCTAAGGCAGGGGTGGGCAAACTTTTTGACTCGAGGGCCACAATGGGTTCTTAAACTGGACCGGAGGGCTGGAACAAAAGCATGGATGGAGTGTTTGTGTGAACTAATATAAATTCAAAGTAAAGGAGCGGAGGGGAGAGCAAGAGAACCCTCCGCTCTTTCGGCTCCGCGGGCCGGATAGAACAGCCGAACGGGCCGGATCCGGCCCGCGGGCCGTAGTTTGCCCACGGCTGATCTAAGGCATTGAACATCCCCTGCCCCTCATGTTTGACGTGTCCACGCTGCCGCAGCCCCAAAGAGAACTCGGGGACACTTCACTTTCCCTCACTCGCTGCCTTGCTGCTGCCCGAGCTCAACTCCGCAGTCTGGCCGATGTCATTTTGAAACTTCCGTCCCATTCTTAGGTTCCTAAGTTCCCTTCTGTATTTCCTGGGTTTCAGTAATTACACTCTATTTCTCAGGCAATTAGCATCCACTGACATGCAACTATAAACAGCGTTGTGGCTCACTGCTGGTTCCTGTACTCTTTCACTCTCTTTATTTTAACTAACTAACTAACTAACTAATTAATTCCTTACCCAAGGATATATTAGAGAGAGAGAGAGAGAGAGAGAGAGAGAGAGAGAAGGAGAAGGAGAAAGAGAAATAGGTTGGTTGCATCCCGTATGTGCCCTGAGCGGGGTTCGAACCTGCAACCTTTTTGGGGTACCAGATGACGCTCCAGCCACCTGAGCCACCAGGTCAGGCTGTCTTCTACTTTTCTTTGTTTTGTTATTTCTCACCCGAGGATATTTTTTCCCACCGATTTTTAGAGGGAGTGGAAGGGAGGGGGAGAGACAGAGAGGAACATCGATGTGAGAGAGACACACCGTTTGGTTGCCTCCCACACCTGCCCCAACCAGGGCCGAGGATGGAGCCTGCAACGGAGGGACGTGCCCTTGACCGGAACCAAGCAGGCGACCCTTCAGTCTGAGGGCCGGCGCTCTAACCACTGAGCAACCGGCTCAGGCTGTCTAATACTCTTTTTAAACCTTTCGTTCTGATTTGATTCTGAACTTGTGAGAGCGCCTTCCGGTCTGTTTTCCTCGCTGGCCACGCAGGAGTCTTCCGTGGCTGCCTTCTGACCCCCGTTTGTAAATGGGTTCCCTCCCTCACGGAGCCCGCCTGTCTGTCTGCTGGGGCCTTTCTGTCCGGAGGTTTCCGACACCGTCTCTGTCCCAGGAGGTGGGACCCTGGCCAGGCTGCGAGCAGGGGTGTGCTTACTCATCAGCCTGCCGGCAGCCCGTTGAGACCTCAAGGCTCGCAGCCGTCTTCCGCGCCTCTGTCCTTAAACGAGCACATCTCCCTTGTTCACCTCTCCTTCCCGTTACCCACACTTTGGGGGCTGATTTCGCATGCAGCCTCTTTTTATTGGTGCTTTCATTCCTTTGTGCTTGGCTCCGTGCCGGAAAGAGCTCTCCCATCGAATCTTCCGGAACGAAGCTTTTGTTCTCAGAGGAGCTTTCTTTTTTCACTTCCTCTGTTAAATTTTAATTCTGGAAATCGCATGTGTGCCTGTGTTCTGAGTTCTCGAAAGTCTTCTTTCTGTGCCTGCCCCTCCCTTCCCCCCCAGACAGTTCTCATCGTATCATCAGGCCTCTTCCCTTGGCTGAGGCAGAGGCGCCCTGGTCCAGCGGGGCTGGCCGGCCCACGGGAGAGCTCCGGGGTCTGTGCGGGCCCAGCAGCGGGAATCTGGCGGGTGGAACAGCGGCTGGTGGCCAGACCGGGACCCTTCGCTGAGACGTGTACTGTGTGTACTTTTTATGTACTTTCAGGTCTTGATGGAAGGGGCAGAGAGCCAGGGGCAAAAGCCCGAAGAGGCTATGACCCCCAAGCCCACTTCAGATGTGGTCAGGGAGGTTGATGCCAAAGGACCCTGAGCCATGAATGGTGAAAGGGAGCTTTGCTAAGAGAGGAGGCTTAGGGCTCAATCAAGCACTGTCATTTACGTAGGCAGCGGAGCCACATGCTACGTAGTGACTAGCTGGGGGGGGGATTGTGGTCAGGACAGTGCTTGGTAGTCACCAAATTTGGCTCATTATCTTCCTGGCACAGAGCTAAACTACAGTTCCCAGCTTTCCCTGAAGCTAGGTGGGTCCACATGACCATGTGACCTATTCTGGCCAATGGGATGTGAGGGAAAGGCACCATGGGCGGTGATCTGGGGCCATGTCTTGAGGATGGCTGAACCATATGATGGAAGGACCTCAGATCCCTGAGTCACTGCTTGGAGTAAAACTGCAGAGGAAGAGCGCCCAACCAGGGGTACCCATGCTAGACTGTGCACAAGCAAGAGATGTTAGCGTAGAGATTTGGAGCGTGTTTGTTACAGCAGCTAGCCAAGCTAACTAATACGAGCTATTTCCGGGAAGCCCCTCAGCAGACCTCTCCATGCAGCTCATTGGCCACGACTGGATCACGTGCTCTCCCCTGACTTGTTTGCAGGTGAGGCTGATATCCAAACAACATCAGGGTTTTGCCAGCAAGGAAGAAGGCGGGGATTGATGTGGAGCAGGCAACCACCAGTGGCTGCTATATTAGTGAGGCTAAACAGCTTTTTCTATATTAACTAGAGGCCCAGTGCACGAAATTCGTGCATGGGTGTAGTCCCTAGGCTGGCCAGCGATTGAAGCGCGAGCATCTGGCATGGAAGGGCAGGTCCCAGCTAACCTCTGGGCCCTGGGCAGCACCTGGGCCCCCGAGCCCCCGTACGCCCCCCTCTGCCTGAGTCATCGGGCCCCTTCTCAGCTCCCTCAGTGCCTGGGAGCCAGGTGGCGGCCCCGCACCCCACCACCACTGCTGGTTGCCATCTGCAGGGCAATTGGTGGGGTGATCAGGCCCAGCTTGCACCCACCTTGGCCTGATGCCGCCCGCTCACCTGCTCCACCATCCCACCGTGGTCCTGCTCTTGTCAGGGCCCATCGGGGCCCGCAGCACTTCCACTGCCGCCTGCTGCCAGCGCCACGTCACCGATGCCCGCCATGTTCCGCGCTGCCGCCTGGTGGTCAGTGCACATCATAGCAAGCAGTCGAACTCCTGGTTGAGGAGATAATTTACATATTAGGCTTTTATTATATAGGATTGCCTTTTTATGTCCTTTGCCTGTTTTTCTGTCAAGTTTCATCCTTTATTTAATAAATCATAATGTCTTCTGATGAACTAGGGCTTGTAATGCACATCGGTCATTATTTTTGTTGTCCACCCAGCCTCTGATCCCCATCCTCTCTTTGAGGTATCCCCCGATTTCTGCTATGGAAGCTGCAAATGTTAGGAGCTCGCCTCCAGACTCCCTTGCAGCTAGGATGCCGGCCTGTGATTGAGGGTTTGCTATTCAGATGCTCTTGCCTCAGTCGTGCAGTTGGGAGCTAATGATCAGGGGTAGCAGGAGCTATGCTGACTTTATTCTGGAGAGAGAGGAAGTCAGTGTCTGCTGCTTGAAAGAAAACAAAACAACAACAAAAATAACAACAAAAACCCAACTGTGATATTAACCCTTTGTCTGCATTATCAGTTACAAACCCTTTTCCAGTTGTCATATGTCCTGCAGCTTATACGTGCAATAGCTCTTCCCATAAAGAAGTTTCAGCTTCTTGTGCAGCCAAATAGGTCAACCATTTCCTTAGTTGTTTCTGATTTTCAGGTCATGTTTAGATAGGTCTTCCATTATCCGAGTTTATCAAAATATTCACCCATATGTTAAATTTTAAAAATTTAAAGTTATTATTAACATATTTATATTTAGCTTGGCCAGTGTGGGTCAGTGGTTGAGCGTCGACCCATGAACCAGGTCACAGGTTCAATTCCTGGTCAGGCCCCATCCCCAGTAGGGACATGCAGAAGCAGCCGATCGATGTTTCTCATCAATGTTTCTGTCCCTCTATCCCTCTCCCTCCTCTCTCTCTCAAAAATCAGTAACATACTTTTAAAAAGTACACATTAAAAACAACAACAACAACAAATGCTTATATTTAAATATTTTGTTTAAATATATACATGGTTAAAAAAAAAGTCAATATGCCCTAACCGGTTTGGCTCAGTGGATAGAGCAGGGGTCCTCAAACTTTTTAAACAGGGGGCCAGTTCACTGTCCCTCAGACCCTTGGAGGGCCGGACTATAGTTTTAAAAAAAACTATGAACAAATTCCTATGCGCACTGCGGGCCCGGGACGAGTCGGCTGCTAAGCAGGACAGGCAGCGGCACCCGGCGGGCCGGATAAATGTCCTCGGCGGGCCGCATGTGGCCTGCAGGCTGTAGTTTGAGGACGCCTGGATAGAGCATCGGCCTGCAGACTCAAGGGTCCCAGCTTCGATTCCGGTCAAGGGCATGTACCTTGGTTGCAGGCACTTCCCCAGTGTGGGGTGTGCAGGAAGCAGCTGGTTGATGTTTCTCTCTCATCAGTGTTTCTAACTCTCTCTCCCTCTCCCTTCCTCTCTGTAAAAAATCAATAAAAAATATATATTTTTTAAAAAAGTCAATATTACCACTAGACTTAAAAAATTGGTACCCTACTCCATTTCCAATTCCTGAAACCCCCTCTCCAGAGGCAACCACATCCAGCTTTGTAATAGATGTTTCCTCTTTTTTGATCTCCATTTTTAAATGAAACGGTTTCTACTGTAATTCCTGGTTTTCAGGTTTAGCTCTATCTCTTTACTGGCTCCCATGGAGAAAGAGGTTTTGTTTTCTCACCCTCTGCCCTTCTGTTATCTGCCTCTGCCCAGCCCTTTGAGAATCGGCAGGCCGCCCCATTTTTGTCGCTGTGGCTGCAAGTTACCCGTTGAAGACCCGGGCGTGGGTCCTGTGGTTGCCCGCCCTGGCTTTGCTGGTTGCCCGCCCTGGCTTTGCTGGACATGCTCCTGTATTCCTTGTAATTTGGTAGTTGGACCTAAAGAACAGGGGTTGGCGAACTTTTTGGGTCAAAAGCCAGATGGAATATTTTCCAGGGGTCCTCAAACTTTTTAAACAGGGGGCCAGTTCACTGTCCCTCAGACCGTTGGAGGGCCGGACTATAGTTTAAAAAAAAAACTATGAACAAATTCCTATGCGCACTGCGGGCCCGGGACGAGTCGGCTGCTAAGCAGGACAGGCAGCAGCACCCGGCGGGCCGGATCCATGTCCTCGGCGGGCTGCAGGTGGCCCGCGGGCCGTAGTTTGAGGACCCCTGTTTAGGCTTTGTGGGCCCTCTGGTTTCTGTCGAAATTCCTCCATCTGCCGCGGTAGCGTGAGAGCAGGCACAGACCACACATGAGCGAACGGGCGGGGACCCGTTCCAGCCACACTTGGGGCCCTGATTTGCACCCCTGTGATGAGGGCCCGGTCAGGTTCAGGTCTGACTTGGCGCCCCACGGAGCTGCTGTGTTCCTAAGCAGGCGCTTCAGGTCCTGTTGTGCCCCCTCTTTTTCTGGTGTGGTGAAGCCCACAACACGAGTTACCACCTCACCCATGGCGGGGTGCGTGCAGGGTGGAAAACGGTCCACACTGCTGTGCAGCCACCACCACCACCATCTGTACAACTCTCTTCACCTCGGAGAACGGAAACTCCGTCCCCGTTCAACACTCACTCCCCGCTCTCCCCTCCCCCAGCCCCTGGCACCCCCCATGACACTTTCTGTCTTTATGATCCAGTTGTTTTCTTTAACTTGAAAAATACATAAAGGGGTAAAAAAAACGGGAAAAGCTCACTGGTGGTCCCACCACATTTTTGGGGAAGTGTATAAATTAAGAAGTGAAACCTCTGTCTCCTGCCCCCTCATCACCCGCCCCCCCCCCCCCAGCCTCTACCCGCAGGTGGCAGAAGCTTCCAGACCTTTTTATGTAGCTGTGAGCTCATGTATACACTGAGTGGCCAGATTATTATGATCTCTGAATGCATAATAATCTGGCCACAATATATATTATGTGTAATATAATACACATATATTAGAGGCCCAGTGCATGAATTCGTGCATGGGTGGGGTCCATCCAGCCTGGCCAGGGGGAGGGGACATGGGTGGTTGGCCGGCCTGCCTGCTGGTCGAACTCCTGGTCGAGGGGACAATTTGCACGTTAGCCTTTTATTATATAGGATATACACTGAGTGGCCAGATTATTATGCGTTCAGAGATCATAATAATCTGGCCACTCAGTGTATATACACACGCAGGTAGGGTGCTGACCTCCCACCCCACTTCTGGGTGCAGCTGGCTCAGCACCCTCCTCGCTCCGAGACACCATGGCAGTGGTCAGTGCCCCCTCCCCCCCCATGGAGAGGCCACCCTCTCACCTTTCTGACTTTGTCCTTGGCACCTCTTGTTGGGATAGGCACACACCAGAACCAAATGGGTTTTAAGTGACTTCCTTGGACTGTCCAGGAAATCCCCCACAGCCAGGGGAGCGGCAGAGACGGGTCATTGTGTGCAGGGGGGGCCAGTTCCCGCCCTCTGTGGGCAGAGGCGGGCGGGTGGGGCTCAGGCGGCTGTGGAAGCGCCTCGGTTCCTCCCCTTTCCAAAGTCCTCCCCCTTCAGTCCTTGTAGGCCAGCCCTGGGCCCCCCTCTCCTGCCCCCCCTCTCCTGGGCACCTACCCCTCTCCTGGACCCCCTTCTCCTGGCCCCCACTCTCCTGGGCACCTACCCCTCTCCTGGCCCCCCTGTCTCCTGGGCACCTACCCCTCTCCTGGCCCCCCCTCTCCTGGCCCCCCCTCTCCTGGGCACCTACCCCTCTCCTGGCCCCCCCGTCTCCTGGGCACCTACCCCTCTCCTGGCACCCCTTTCCTGGGCACCTACCCCTCTCCTGGCCCCCCTCTCCTGGCCCCCCCTCTCCTGGGCACCTACCCCTCTCCTGGCACCCCCTTCTCCTGGGCACCTACCCCTCTCCTGGCCCCCCCTCTCCTGGGCACCTACCCCTCTCCTGGCACCCCCTTCTCCTGGCCCCCACTCTCCTGGGCACCTACCCCTTTCCTGGCCCCCCCTCTCTTGGCCCCCCTCTCCTGGGCACCTACCCCTCTCCTGGCACCCCCTTCTCCTGGACCCCCCCTCTCCTGGGCACCTACCACTCTCCTGGCCCCCACTCTCCTGGGCACCTACCCCTTTCCTGGCCCCCCCTCTCCTGGCCCCCCTCTCCTGGGCACCTACCCCTCTCCTGGCCCCCCCTCTCCTGACCCCCCTCTCCTGGGCCCCCTCTCCTGGGCTCCAGCCGGCAGGGAAGGACCTTTCAGTCACTCACAGAGACAGACGCCACAGCATCCACTAGGTGGCGCTCTCCCCCTCAGCGTCCTTCCCTGCTCTGCTCTGGATGGTGCGGGAGGGATAGAGCTGGGGCCTCCTCTTCTGCTGATTTTTCGGGGTGAAGGTGGGTGAGCCCTGGCGCAGAGGATGAAGGGTGGGGAGTGGAGAGCTGGCATCTGACGCAGCTCACACTCCAGGATAACGGTGTTAGCGCCAGGCTTTCTGCTCCCTTTGGTGGAGGCTTAGGGGACACGGCCTGAAGCCCCATCCTTGCAGGGCTGGTAGCGAACTGGCTTGGGCACCCCAAGAGGACACTGGAGCCTGTCAGAGAGGCAGAGCCCAGGCCGGGTGGCCCTCTGGCTGAGCATCGTCCCGTCCACCGAAAGGTTGCAGGTTCAATTCCCGGTCAGAGCACGTACCTAGGTTGTAGATTCCATCCCCGGTCAGGGTGTGTACAGCAGGCAGCTGATGGATGTTTCTCTCTCACATAGATCTCTCTCTCTCTCTCCCCCTCCCTTCCTCTCGCCCTAAAAATCAATAAAAACATATCTTCAGGTGAGAGTTAAAAAAAAAATGAATTAGCAGGAAGCTGAGGTCAGACACCTTTGCCCAAAATTGAACCAGGCCTCAAAGTCACTGTCCATCAACGGGAAGAGGGGTCGGCCCCATGAGCGCTACCATGGCAACAGCATGGCACGCCTATAGGGTAGTGGTTTCTCCATCTTTTCCAAAGGACTGTGTGAGTTGCTGGGGCTGCGGTAACAAAGCTGCGCAAAGCGGGCGGCAAAACTGCAGACACGCAGGTCTCAGGGCTGGAGGCCGGGAGTCTGAGATCAGGGCGTGGCGGCCGGTTCCTCCGGAGGACCTGTTCCAGGCCTCCCCGAGCTCTTGCTGGCCATCCTGGCATCTCGGCTTCTGGACACATCACCCCGTCTCTGCCTTCATCTTCACATTCTCCCTGTGTCTGTCTCCTTGGCCAAATGTCCCCCCCTTTTAAAAAAATTCTTTTATTGATTTCAGAGAGGAAGGGAGAGGGAGAGAGAGATAGAAACATCGATAATGAGAGAGAATTATTGATCGGCTGCCTCCTGCACGCCCCCTACTGGGGATGGAGCCTGCCAACCTGGCATGTGCCCTTGACCGGAATCGAACCCAGGACCCTTCAGTCCGCAGGCTGACAAATGTCCCCTTTTATAAGGACACAGTCATATTGGATTAGGGCCCACCCTAAGGGCCTCCTCTTAGCCTGATACTCTGCAAAGACCCTATTTTCAAGTAAAGTCACATCCACAGGTTGAGGGGTCAGGACCTCAACATCTTTTGTGGGGGAAACAGGAAACTTCAGCCACCCGTTCTAGCAGCCGTACTGGGGGCGGGGCTGTGTGCCGGCTCAGCCCTCAGCGAGGGGGCAGGGGAGCTGGAAATGCAAGGGGTGTGGGGGTGCGGGGGAGGGTGCGGGGGGGGGGCATCGCCGTGAAAGGTGAGGGAGGGGCAGGAGCAGCCGGGCAGCTTTGGGGCTGCATTGCGGCTCTGAGGGGGTCAGGGCCCACAGACCTCCCCTTAGAGGAGGCCCCTGGGGAGGGAGATGCCAGGTCACTGCCCTGCTGGGTGCACTCATGGGCCAGGGGCGGCCAGGGGAGGCGTGGCCTTGGCTCCAGCCCTGCGGCGGCCGCTGTGGAGGCTGCGAACTCGCTGTCTCCTGGCAGGTATCCTCGCGAAGGGAGAGTTGGGTGGCCCTCGCCAGGGCTGCCACCGGGGTGCCCAGCTCATGGTGCAGGGTCCCGCGGCCATCATGGTGCCGAGTGAGCGTGCGTGGGGCCAGGAGCCTCTGGACCCCAGGCCGCCGGCTCCCCAGGCCTGAACGGCGAAGGCGGAACAGCAGGCAGAACAGGACCTTCGCGCGGGCGCCTGGGCTGAGAGTCGGAGCTGCTGGACTTGGAAAGGCGAGCGGAGCCCCTGAGACAGCCCCCTTGATCCTCGCCCACCCCAGCGCAGCTAAGATAGCAAATCAAAATCGATACTGCATTTCTGGACAAATGGCAGGGATTAGTCCATCTTCAGAGGCGCGGGGAGGCGGGAGGAGGCCTTTGTCACAGCCTGCAGGATCCACCCGTCCGGAGCTGATGGTGGCAGACGACGGTGGACACCAGAGACGCCACGGGGCGGCAGCCCCAGAGAGGACGTGGCGTCTTTCCCAGAGCTGGTTAACGTCCTCGCGGTACATGGGATGTGACTATTGATCCGGCCCGTGTTTGCATTCCCGGCCTCACCCCGGGGCTGTGTTAATTTTCCTGCTGTCTGTCTCGGCGTAATCCGAAGGGACGCGGCCCATCTGTCCAGCCTGCAGACGCCGCGGCGGCCGCTGGACCAGCAGCAGCCTGTTAATCAGACCTGCTGAGCAGGCAGCTGTGGGTGCGCTGGAGGCAGACACGTGTGCGCTGGAGGCTGGAGGGAGAGACCCGGAGACTCGGGGCCTGCCGCACTGGGCAGCTCTTAAAGGCCCGAGGGACTGCGCAGGTCGGGTCATCGCCCCCCAGTAAAGGGAGCTCATTGTGCCCGTGCCTTCCACCATTAGCGAGGAGGCCCGCTGCCGGTGGGCTTGGGGGCGACATATTCAGCACGAGGGCATCGGACTGCCCATCTAGCGTGTGACGCCGAGGCTGCTGCTAGTGTGGAGCTGCGGTGAAGTGTGTGCCCGTGCGCGGGACGTGTGCTCGGGGCGTGTGACCCGCCAGACCCTACAGGTAGCGGAAGAGGTCGCTACGTGGGAAGGTCTTGTGGGAAGCCACGGTGTGGAGCCCGAGGTGCTGGGCCAAGGCCGGGCCACCTGCAGCAGAGCCGGGCTCCTGGCCTGCCGCCGGCCCTGGTAGAAACTGAGCATCTGCCAGGGGGCAGCCAGGGACCAAGTGGCCACGACTTTTCATCAGGAGCTGAGGGATCGCCCACCGGGCCCCAGGTCCAGGCCTCTGCCATACGACGGAAGGGGCATGTCAGGGCTTGGGCTCACGAAGGCCCAAAGCAGCACCAACTGGTGGCCCAGACTTCCAGGTTCAGGAGGTAGGATGTGTCGGATCCCCTTTCTTTTGAATATTATCCCATCATCTGTAGAGACTGCATTTCACCTCTTACTTCCCATGATGGGTAGTACAGCTTCATTGACTTAAAAGTCCTTATTGAGAGACACTGAGGTTTCTGCGCACGCGTGCACACGTGTGTGTGTGTGTGTGTGTATTTTCTACAATGCAGAAAAACATACCCTTTAATATATATATATATATATATATATATATATATATATATATATATTTTATATATTTTATTGATTTTTTACAAAGAGGAAGGGAGAGGGATAGAGAGTTAGAAGCATCGATGAGAGAGAAACATCGATCAGCTGCCTCCTGCACACCCCCTACTGGGGATGTGCCCGCAACCAGGGTACATGCCCTTGACCGGAATCGAACCTGGGACCTTTTAGTCCACAGGCTGACAGTCTATCCACTGAGCCAAACCGGTTTCGGCTAAAAATATATTTTTATTGATTTCAGAGAGGAAGGGAGAGGGAGCGAGAGATTGAAACATCAACGATCAGAGAGAATCATTGATCGGCTGCCTTCAGCACGCCCCCCCACTGGGGATAGAGCCCACAACCCTGACCGGGAATCAAACCGTGACCTCCTGGTTCATAGGTCGACACTCCCCACTGAGCCATGCTGGCTGGACTAATACCTTTCTTACATACTCATGCTATTATTTCTGTAGGATACAGTTCTCCGAGTGGGGTGGCTGGGTCACAGGGTCTCGTCACTGTAAATGTTTCCAGAGGTGCCAAAATCGTTCTCCCAAAAGGTTGTACAGAGTCCTGTGTGCCACCAAAGTGTTTGCTGTGCCCTTTCCCCCACACTAAGCTTCCACCTTCTAAAACGTGGCCAATCTGGTAAGGGAATGATGAGCTCATTGTTATAACCTGCACATTCTTAAGCATTATCGAGGTATGCCAGGGTTCTTCTCCCAGCCGTACAAAGGGTTCAGCATTCTGGAGAAAGGGGTTGCACGTAGATGATTAAAGAGTCTGGAGATGAAAGATAATTTTGAAAGGCATTGGGGGTCAGAGGATCTTCAGCTGAAGGAGCTAAAGACTCTCCTCCTTCACTCAGGACCCTGCTTTTATTCACACGATTTATCCTAAGGCAAGGTGGAGTTAATACACTTCAAAGGGTACAGTATCAAAGGGTAGGGTAACAGAAGCATTGTCAGTTTGGGGAATAGCCTACAGCTGTTCAGGTGTTTGGCCAACAGGAGGCAATAAAATGCCCTGAGCTGTCTGGCAGTTAACAATCCTATTCAGGTTTGGGGGAAGTGCCGTTTAGCCATTTCCAACAGATAAACTACCGGTAAGTATGTGGCTCACCCTTGTTGAGCCGCCCAAGTCCCATCAGCCTTTTGATGGAACTCTTGTAATTATGACATGCTGGAATTGGTTCCTGGCAGAGGTAAACACGTTTTTGTGTCTTGGTCACTATATTGTTTACTTTGTGGAGTTCCTGTTTCTGTCCTTAGCTCATTTCCCCGTTCTGTCTGCGTTATTCTCTCTAGGACGTCCCTGCACATTCCTGTCACGGTCCTTAGTGCCATTCAGATGCCTCTTCCTAATCTGTAGCCGTTCCCGCTGTGTCTCTTGTGTCTTTTGTTGAACAGAAATACTGCGTCCTAACACGGTCACGTTTATCAGCCTTTCTCTTTATGACCTGCTTTTCGCATCGTGTTTAAGAAATCCCTTCCCCACACAGCGAGCAGCAACGGGCTTTCCTAGATTTTCTTACGAACGTTTTAAAGTTGCATTTCATCTTTTCATGTTTGGGGATGCCTGTGCACCTGGTTTATTTGTGTGTGTGGTGTTATCTCAGGTTTAGTTTTTTCAGGAGTCGACCCGAGACACAGATTTGGGTGCAAAGAGAAGGGGAAGGGAAGGGGGCAGGGAAGGGGTGGGGTGAGCGGGTGCCACCGTGGGCCCTGGAGACTCGGTCCCCTTGAGGGGCCAGGACGTGGTGGTGTTAACCCTTCAGCTCTGCCCACCCCAGAGCGCCATCCAGGGGGCATGAACTCAGCCCGCTGGTCTTTTAAAATATATATGTATATTTTTTATTGATTTCAGAGAGGAAGGGAGAGGGAGAGAGAGATAGAAACATCAATGATGAGAGAGAATCATTGATTGGCTGCCTCCTGCACGCCCCACACTGAGGATGGAGCTTGCAACCCGGGCATGTGCCCTGACCAGGAATTGAACCGCGACCTCCTGGTTCATAGGTCAACGCTCAACCACTGAGCCATGCCGGCCGGGCCCAGCCTGCTGTTCTTGCCGGGCGAGTGGAAGCCGAGGGCCTCGGGGGCGCTGGCAGGTGGACACCCGTGTATGTCTGCATCGGGAGTGTGAAGGGGCGGGACAGAGCCCCAGGTCCACCACAGCGTGAGGCTGGGGTCTACATTTATTTTATTCCAAATGGACAGCCAGTTGACCCAGACCCTTAATTAAACAGACCATCATGTTCTTACTGATTTTATTAAGTCAGAAACCTGGGTTCCCATTCTGGGTGCCTTTGTCTATTCCTGTGTTACTGTCATGTTGTCTTTATGATCATAGCTTGTATAAGCCCTGCTCTCTGGGAGGGACCATCCCCCTCCGCCCCCCCTTACCTCCACTTGTTCTTCAGACTCGTCTTGACTACCCTGGGTCCTTTATTTTCCGTTTGCATTTTAGGGTTATATTAAGTTCCCTGAAAGGCCCATTCAGAATTTGATTAGAATTGCATTAACTTTATAGATTAATTTGGGGAGAACGGGTATGTTTATGATGCTGAGCTCTCTGCCCACGAACAGGCCGTATATCTTTATTTGTTCCCGTCTCTTGGGCTCTGCAGTGATGGGCTCTAATTTCCTCGATGAGGGCGTGCACATCACTCTCTTTTAATCTCAATTCCTAATGGGTTCTGCCGCTGTTACACGCCATGCTTCTTGAGTGGTGCTTTCTAGTTGGCTGTTGCGGGGCACACGGTGTTATCGAGCTTTTACATTGATCTGCTACCTGGACCTTTATGAGTTTCGCAGTTTGCAGAAGCTCTTGGATTTCCTGTGCACACAACCATATTCTCAGCAAAGAGGCACGCTGTTTGGGCTCTTTCTTTCCTGTTATTACACTTTCATTTCTCTTTCTGGTCTTACTGAGTCGGCTATGCTCTCCAGTACGATGTGGGATGCAGGAGTGGCTGCTGGCACCCTTATTTTATTCCTGAATTGTCACTATAATGCTTTTACTGTTTTCACACGAAGAATGATGGTTTGCTATGAGTTCTTAGTAGATATCTTTGCTCAAACTAAGGGAATTTCTTTCTATTTTCAGTTTGTATCATGAATAGTGTTGAATTTTGTTACATATTTTTCTGCATCTACTGAGATGGTGATCTTTTCTCTTCTTTAATCTGTTAATCTGGCAAATTTTACCCAAATATTTTTCTAAAATTAACCATTTCATGCTTAGGGCAATCCCAACTTGGTCATAATGTAGGTATATTATTATTACTTAAAAATATTTTATTGTTATATTTTACTTCTTAAACCTTTGTTTGTTTGTTAATCGTCACCTGAGGATATTTTTCCATTGGTTTTTAGAGAGAGTGGAAGAGAGAGGGAGAGACAGAGAGAAACATCGATGTGAGAGAGACCCATTGATTGGTTGTCTCCTGCACCAGCCCGGACCAGGGCCCAGGCAGGGAGGAGCCTGCCCGGAAAGGAACCCAGGACCCTTTGGTCCGCAGGCCGACGCTCTATCCACAGAGCCAAACTGGGTAGGGTATAATGTTTGTATTTTAGAAATACACCATGAATTTGTTTTACTTAGGATTTTTACATGTATGTTTAAAGGTGAAATTGCTTTATAACTGTCCTTTCTTGTGCAATCTTTGTCCAACTGGTAGATCAGTTACGCCTGGGTCCAATCAGGGGAGCCACTCCCGTCCCCCAGGACGTGTGAGGTGGAAGAGTAGAGGTGAGAGGCCCGCCATATTCCTCCCTCCATTTGGAAGGAAGCCTCAGAAGTTGGGGACAGTTTTCCCTGATCCTAATTATTTCCAATATTTACATTTTTTAGTTTATTGACTTGAGAAAGAGAGAGAGAGAGAGAAAGAGAGAGAGAGAGAGAGAGAGAGAGAGAGAGAGAGAGAGAGACATCGATTTGTTGTTCCACTTATTGATGCATTCGTTGGTTGATTCTTGTATGTGCCCTGACCAGGGATCAAACCCGCGACCTTGTTGTATGGGGACGACACTCTAACCCACTGACTACCGGCCAGGGCTAATTATCTCCAATATGTAAAAGCCCCTATTTTATTAAGTGTTCTTTTACCATTTTTATTTCACTTCTTCTATTTTCTTTGGTTTTCTCTTGAATATTTTCTAGCTTCTGGAGTTGGATGCTGTAGTTACTGTTTTTTAGGAAATCTGATGCAGCGCAGGGTGTAAATTTAGAACTCAGCAGCTCCGCACTTCAGCTGCACCCCCCCTGGTTTTCTAAAGCAGCGCTGTTGTCGACACCCAGTTCTTAGTATTTTGTCATTTACTCAGAGGTTCCTTTATGATGTGTAGTTATCTAAGGCTAATTCTTCATTTCTAAGTGAGTGAGACTAGAAGAGTTTTTTTAAAATAGTGGCACTCCAGTTGAACTGCACTGGACTCGGACAAATTTCTCCAGATGTCCTCGGCGACCTCATCAATAGTCAACTTTTATCTGTGTTTGACAAGGGCTTGAAAATAATCAATATTGTTTGTTGGGTCCAACTATATAAAGTAGATTAAGCTTGTGAACTACGTTGTTCAGGCATTATTAATTGTTACAGCATTATTTTTATCTGCCTGATCTATTCGTTTCTGAGAGACGAGTGTAGGTCTTGGTCCCCGCCCGTGGCTTTTCAATGGCTCATTACAGACGAGGCAGGGTCTGCTCTGTGCATATTGCAGTTATATGCTGGGCGTGTGGGAAGTCACAATAGCACCCCTTATCATTGTGTTTCACATTCTTTTCTGTCTGCCTGGTAATGCTTTCTGCCATGAATGCTTATTTTAACATTGCCAGGCCGGCTTTCGTTGGTTAATATTTACCCAGCGTGGCAGAGGTTCTCGTTGCCATCCAGCATTAATATTTCCATTCTTTTTCAGTAGCAGGCCCCAGCTGCATGGGTGGTGGCAATGCAGCCGACTGAATGCCTCTAGTGCAGCCTCTCTTGCGACAGGATGTGGCCCAGGAGATGTTGGCAGGAAGGAAGGCTGCAGGCAGGGAGTCCATCTGGCAAGAAGGGAGCACATTTCTGTTGTGTCTCCCTGTCCTCTGAGTGCCGCCTGGGGTGTGGAGTGGATGGCTGGAGCTGAGGCGGCCCTGCTGGAACATAAGACTGCCTTGAGGAGGCACCAAGGACTGGAATCGTAGAACAGAAAGGAGGAAGGATGCTGGGTCCCCGCTGTACCACTTCTGGGCGCCTTCACCCACACCCTTTTATGCGGGAGAGAGAGGTCCTTTTGCTGTGTTAAAGTCACTGCTTTTTTTACTTTTTATGGCCGCTAAAACGAATCCTAATGTATGTCAGGTATGTCTTGTTAGTGTGTGTGCCTTTATTTTTAATTTTTGTTGTTTTACTTGTCCTTATTTTGTTGTTTACTTTCAAAGTTCTGTTTTAGGTATATCAGTTTACATACTTTAGATATGAACCCTAGTAACACATAAAATTAAAATTTTAAATGAAAATGCAAATTTATGAAAAGTTAAAAGTGCTGTTATGAGCACATAACAGTGTGCCTGGGACACAGTAGGTACTCACTAAATATTTGTTAAATAAGGAATGAACAAATATGCTACAAATATTTTCTCCCATCTGTCATTTATCTTTCAACTGTACTGAGAATGTCTTACGCTCTACTGAAATGAAAACTTTTATGTGGTCCAATATGTGAGCCTTTGCCATTTTGGCGTCCGGGTTTGTGTGTTATAGAGAAGCCCTGCCCAGCCCTAACGTATAAATACACCATTTATGTTTCAGATCACGGTTACATATGCAAATATATGTGTGTGACTATGGAGTTGGTTAGGATTTTCCTGTGTGTGTGTAGTGTGAGGTAGACATTCAGTTTTGTTCCCTCCCAAGTGGATAGCTAATTACACCACAATTTTCATGGGCTGTGCCTCCTGTCATGAGTGAATTGAGATTTTATGAGAAATGAAACCAGCTGGCTTTCTCAGTGTTGCTTGGGAAAATCAGTAACCATATTTACTGAAAAATTCCCACTCAGCACCCCAGAGAGTACTATAAAATTTACCCGCGAGCAGCAGCCGATTGGCTGCAAAGTGAGGTCTTTTTTAAAAAAAAAAAAAATTAATTAATTATTTTTTAATGTTTTTTTTTTTAAATTTAATAAATCTTTATTGTTCAGATTATTACAATTGTTCCTCTTTTTCCCCCCATAGCTCCCCTCCACCCGGTTCCAACCCCACCCTCTGCCCTTACCCGCCCACCCCCCCACTGTCCTCATCCATAGGTGTACGATTTTTGTCCAGTCTCTTCCCGCACCCCCCACACCCCTTTCCCCCGAGGATTGTCAGTCCACTCCCTTTCTATGCCCCTGATTCTATTATATTCACCAGTTTATTCTGTTCATCAGATTTTTTTATTCACTTGATTTTTAGATTCACTTGTTGATAGATATGTATTTGTTGTTCATAATTTTTATCTTTACTTTTTTCTCCTTCCTCTTCTTAAAGAATACCTTTCAGCATTTCATATAATACTAGTTTTGTGGTGATGAACTCCTTTAGCTTTTTCTTATCTGTGAAGCTCTTTATCTGCCCTTCAATTCTGAATGATAGCTTTGCTGGGTAGAGTAATCTTGGTTGTAGGTTCTTGCTATTCATCACTTTGAATATTTCTTGCCACTCCCGTCTGGCCTGCATAGTTTCTGTTGAGAAATCAGCTGACAATCGTATGGGTGATCCCTTGTAGGTAATTAACTGTTTTTCTCTTGCTGCTTTTAATATTCTCTCTTTGTCTTTTGCTCTTGGCATTTTAATTATGATGTGTCTTGGTGTGGTCCTCTTTGGATTCCTTTTGTTTGGGGTTCTGTGTGCTTCCTGGACTTGTAAGTCTATTTCTTTCACCAGGTGGGGGAAGTTTTCTGTCATTATTTCTTCAAATAGGTTTTCAGTATCTTGCTCTCTGTCTTCTTCTGGCACCCCCATAATTCTGATGTTGGTATGTTTGAAGTTGTCCCAGAGGCTCCTTACACTATCTTCAACTTTTTGGATTCTTTTTTCTTTTTTTTTGCTTTTCCGGTTGAGTGTTTTTTGCTTCTTTGTATTTCAGTTCTTTGACTTGATTCTTGTGATCCTCTAGTCTGCTGTTAGATCTCTGTATAATATTTTTTATTTCAGTCAGTGTATGCTTAATTTCTAGTTGGTCCTTTTTCAGATCCTCAAGGGTCTCGCTAAATTTATAGGCCTTTTCTAGAAAATTCTTGAAACACCTTATAACTGTGGTTTTGAACTCTATATCCAGTCATTTGCTTTCCTCCATTTCTTTCATTTGTGACCTGTTTCTTTGTCTCCGCATTTTGGCTACTTCCCTGTGTTGATAGTGTGGCTTTGTGTGCTAGGTGTCCTCTAGGGCCCAGTGGCTCAGCCTCCCCCAGTTACCTGAGGTGGACACTCTTGGAGTACCCCTTTGTGGACTGTGTGCACAGCCTTGTTGTAGTTAAGCCTTGATTGTTGTTGGTATCACTGGGAGGAATTGACCTCCAGGCCGACTGGCTGTGAGGATCAGCTGTGTCTACGCTGGGAGAACTTCTGTGCTGGAGATACCCTTATGAGACAAGACTTGCAAAAGCCTCTGTGCTCAGCTTGGATGGGGTGGAGTCTCAGGACGGAGCAGACAGCATTGGTTTCCTGTCAGCCCTGCCCTAATAGGCCCCTGTGTCTCAGTGTCCCATGGTAATCGCTATAAGCACCTCTGAGAGAAAGCCGCCCTCGAGTTCCGTCCGCTGCCAGACAGTCCAGTTTCTCCCCGAATGAGTCTGGGTCCCCAGAGTCTCACCCGGAACTGGAGTTCAGTGCAGTCGGGAGCTTTTGTCCCCCTCCCACTTGAGAAAGCCAGCTGTGCACTCAGTTGCCAGCCCTCTCCGTGCGCGCACCTTTGTACCTCTGCCTTCTGCAGTTCCTCTGAGTCTCAGTGTGCTTTTCTCTTTCCTGACAGTCCAGTTTCTCCCCGTATGAGTCTGGGTCCCCAGAGTCTTGCCCAGGACTGGAGTTTAGAGCAGTTGGGAGCTTGTATCTCCCTCCCGATTAAAAAAGACAACCGCTTACTCAGTTGCCAGCCCTTTCCGCATGTGTGCCTCCGTACTTCAGCCTTTTGCAGCTCCTGTGAGTCTCAGTATGCTTTTCTCTTTCCTTCTACCATGTTTTCCCGAAAATAAGACTGTGTCTTATATTAATTTTTGCCCCCAAAGACACGCTAGGTCTTATTTTCAGGGGATGTCTTATTTTTCCATGAAGAAGAATACGGTACACATTTATTGTTAAATGAAAATAAAGGAAATTTATTACCTGTATACGGTACGGTAGTACGGTAGTTGTCAACACAAACCAGACAAACTGTGAATCCTACAGTATCAAGAATTTACTCATTTATTCAATGACAATCATGTCATCATCTTCTGGAACATCATCATAACAATCCAATTCCTGAATTTCCTGGTGAATTTCTTGTGACTCCATTTCTTTCAGAATCAGTGGACCAAATCTCTCATGTTTAGCAATAGCACTGTCTTTAAATGAGTACTTCTTGTCAAGGTAGCCTGCTTGCAGTGCATTTGCAATGCAACTGTCAGTGATTTTCTCCCATGAATTCTTCATCCAAGTCACAACTTCTTGCAGTTTAGGTTTCACAAAGTTTCCACGCTGATTTCTCTCCATTCTGTTTTCAATGTAGTCATTAATTTCCATGCGCAAATTGTCTTTGAATGGCTTGTTTATTGCAATATCAAGAGTCTGGAGATAGGCCGTCATTCCTGTGGGAATCATTATCTGATCTATTTTTCTTTCGTGAAGAAATGTCTTCATGTCTTTAGCGCGGTGAGTGCTGGCTGCATCCCAGACTAGCAGACCTCTTTGGCTCTCTCGCATAATAAGCGGCAGCATTAAATCGACCCACTTCCTTATAACTGCTTGTGTGGCCCAGGCTTTTTCAGTTTCAAGAATAAAAACGCCCAAAACACATTCAATCTTTTCCTTCTTGCCCTTAGAAATGATTAAAGGTGGGATTTTTGTGCCATCCAGACAAATTGCCAAAATACAGGAAACACGTGCACTTTTGTAAGCAGTGGAGGGAATGTACGCTAAGGAGGCACCCCGCTGTTCAATTGTTTGAGATGATTGGCCCATAAACACTGCAGTTTCATCCATAGCAATCATGTTGGAAAGATTGTATTTAGAGAAGTCAGCATCATCAATAAAGGACTTGAATGCAAGTGCTCGCTTAATAACTTGAGTATCTTCCAACCTAAACAATGTTGTAGATCTTCTTAAAGACAGTTCACTTCGCTGAAGGAAATTATCCAGCCAGTGTTGTGATGCTTTGAAGTCTTTGGGGGCTATGTCAAACTGTGGTGCCATTGCAAGGGCAAATTCTTGAATCTGAGCCCTATTCACAACCAAAGCCTTTGCTCTCCTGTCAACAACCCATTCACAGATCAGGTCTTCCAGCTCGGGAAATAATGGTTGCCGACCTGATCCACACTTGCGCTTTTTAGCATTTCCCTTGTCCACTTGTTCAATGAGGTTACCATACTCTGCTCGCCATTTTCGGACCAATCGGATACTCAACATCTTCTCTTTGCAGAAAGCAGTAAGATTTTGGCCCCAAGAGTCTTCCACGATTCCTTTCTTGTACTCCACGGAGTAGCTTTTTCTTTTTGCGCTCATTTCTAGGGGTAAAAAAAAAGGAATTGGGGTATCAAGGTGGGGGGAGGGGGATCACTCAAAATGACACAGGGGGGATTAGGGGGGGAATCAAAATGGCACAGGAGAATCAGAGGGGGGATTACCATTTTAGTAACCCCTTTTGATCCTCCTGTGTCATTTTGATTGCCCCCTCTGATCCTCCTGTGTCATTTTAAGTGATCCCCCTCCCCCCACCCCTGTGCCACTGAACACCTTCACCAGACATCCCCCCTACCCCTTTATCAGACATTTACCCCCTAGGGCCTGCCTGGGGACTGTCACTGGGCTTGCTGGGGCCTGGATCTGGGCTGGAGCAGGGTCTGCCACTGACTGAGAACCTTCAGTCATCATGAAGGCGGCCGCGAGCATCAGGTAGTGTCACCAGAGACAGACCAGCACTCACCACCTTCGCCGCGTCCCGTTCGCTCTAATCCTCCTGTTCTTCTACACGCATCTGCGAAAGTCTCCTTCTCTCTCCCGCCCCGCGCTCACCGCCCACTCTGACCTCCGCTCCGCCTCCACACAGCAGTGACGTCAGGACTCCGCGTAACGTCATTGGTTGCTAGACGCCAGTCGGGGCGGCCCTAGTGACCAGTTTACGGTAAATTAATTTTCATTCTGAGACAGAGCATGGGGGCCTTATTTTCGGGGGATGCCTTATATTTCACTCAGAAGGAAACCTGTAAGTAGGTCTTATTTTCGCAGGATGTTTTATTTTCGGGGAAACACGGTAGTTGTAGAATTTCCACTCAGCCAGCCTTCCTGTGGTTCTGGATGATGTCCGTTTTGTCTTTTAGTTGTAGTTTTGAAACTGTTGTGTGAGGCAGCAGTTTAGGTGTTTACCTATGCCGCCATCTTGGTGTCTCCTGCAAAGTGAGGTCTTGGTGTGGAGTCCTTCGTCACCAGGTTCCCCAGAGCGTGCACCGCAGGGCCTGCCCTTAGGTCCCAGGTCCCACTTCCTGTGCTCATTCACGGACCTGTTCCCCGACATCCTGAACCCATGCTCCCGCTGTTCCTTCCTGTCCCCTGACTGTGGCAGAAGAAGGTACGTCCCCTACCCTCTGCCCCAGTTCCCGACACAGAGCTCCTGAGTTCCCTGGAGTCTCCGCGTGGTGGGGGTGTCTTTTGTTGTGATGAGGTGACTCTGGGTGGCCCCTAGATCACCTTAGGATGGAGACTGTTCACCGGAAGGACCAAACGCGATCAGAAGGTTGGAACTTTGATTCCCACCCCAACCTCTGCGAAGGGGAGAGGGGGGGAGATTGAGTTACTAATTGATCACGCCTAAATGACAGGGTTTGGGGAGCTTCTGGGTGGTGAACAAATGGAGGTGCTGGGAGGGTGGCTCCCCCAGACCTTGCCCTGTGCACCTCTTTCATGGGACTCTCGCTGAGTGTGTCCCTTATAATAAACTGTGATGGTCAGTGCAGCGCCGTCCTGACTTCTATGAGCCGTTCCAGCAAACTATCAAACGTGAGGAGGGAGTCGTGGAAACCTTCGACTTAGAGCCAATCGGTCAGAAGTACGGGAGGCCCAGGACACCACTGGGATCTGCAGGGAGGCAGCCTTGAGGGACTGAGCTCTTAGCGTGTGGAGTGGGACATATAGATAGAGTGAGAATGGGACAGAATTGCTGGACACCCAGTTGGGGTTGGAGAACTGGTTGATGTCTTAGTTGGGGCTGCGGTAACGAAGCTTGTGAGCCACGGTCCCGGAGGCCGAGCTCTGAGGTCAGGGCTGGCGTGGTCAGTCTGCTGAGACCCTCATCCAGCTGCAGACCGCTGACTTCTCCCACTGTGTCCTGGCACAGAGGAAAGGGGGAGCTGGCGCTCTGGCCCCTCCCCTGGGGCACTGGTGCCCTAGCCCAGTGGTCAGCAAACTCATTAGTCCACAGAGCCAAATATCAACAGTACAACGATTGAAATATCTTTTGAGAGCCAAAATTTTAAACTTAAACTTCTTCTAATGCCACTTCTTCAAAATAGACTCGCCCAGGCCGTGGTATTTTGTGGAAGAGCCACACTCAAGGGGCCAAAGAGCTGCATGTGGCTCGCGAGCCGCAGTTTGCCGACCACAGCCCTAGGAGGTTCCCACATCATGACCTAATGCCCTTCCCAAGGCCCCACCTCCGAACACTATCACATTGGGATTAGGGTTTCGACATATCCCATGTGAGGGGGACACGAACATTAGGTCCATCGAGTTGACATAAGAAAACTGTACCACACATTTGCTGTCGGGAGCATAAAGCCTCTCGGACTGACCATCCAGACCAAGCACCAGCCTCTGCCCAGGGGTCAGTGTAGGGCACCCTGGGCATCTCCCTCCAGGCCCGGTGGACAGCGGATGTTCTCCTCCAGACGCCCCTCCGCCCCGCGGGAGACCCCCCTTCTCCCGGTCCTCAGGGCCCCTCGGAGTGGGGCTGCACTTGTCCACCAGCCCCTCACCTGGTCTGGGGTTTTCTTCCTCAGGCAACTGGTAGGCAAGATGCTGCCCCTGCTTCAGACGCCCCCAGCAGAGGTGGAGGGTTCCTGTCCCTGCATGAGGGTCACTAACGGGGGTTTCCTTAGCAGGACCGCACAGCGCACTGTTCACTGAACCCGAAAAACTTTATTTTCTGGACTCTGGTGCCACTTATTTATTCATTTTAAAATAATGGTTATTGCCCAGCTGGTGTGGCTCAGTGGTTGAATGTTGACCTATGAACCAGGAGGTCATGATTCGATTCCCAGTCAGGGCACATGCCCGGGTTGTGGGCTCGATCCCCAGTAGAGGCATGCAGGAGGCAGCCAATCAATGATTCTCTCTCGTCATTGATGTTTCTCTCTCTCCCTCCCTCTCGGTCCCTCTCTGAAATCAATAAAAAAAAAATATATATATATATATATATATATATATAAAACAGTTAAAAAAGATTGCTATTTAAAAATAAAATAAAATAATGGTTATTACTTTCTTTGTCCAATGCAGAAAAATACAATAATCTAGAAAAGCTCAAGAAAAATACACCTCGAATTCCTAAGCCCTGCCCATTGTTAGCTTGTGGATGCATTTCCTGTCTCCTCTGTGTAAGCGTTTCTCATAGTTGGTTCTGTCATCAGGTGGTTTTCTTCTGCTGGCAGCAGTACGTTATGAACATCTTTCCAGCCGATAACGTTTCCCAGCGCGTGGTTTCTAACAGATGCCAGTTATTAGCCTGTGATTGTCCTGTCACCAGTGCCCTGTTGCTACCACAGCGGCTCTGGGATGGACATCTTTTTCCACGAGGTTAGCTTTGTTGTCTACGCGTCTCCTAGAGGTGAGATTGTGGAGCCCAGGGCAATGCATGCTTTTAAGGTTTTAATACCAATAACCCCTGGAAGACCCACACTGGCATTCGGGGCTCATTGCAAGCCAGAGACAGGCACTTTGTGAGGGTCCGAGCCCAGCTCTCCCCAGCCCCAGCCTTGGACGTGGCGCCCACGGGCAACACTCTGTCCTGTGCTTAGTGTCTAACAAAGGGCGTCTGTGTCCATGACGCCAGTGGATCCTCAGCATCGACCCTGTGAGGCCGAGAGGACAGGAACCCCTCCCTAGGGCAGCTGGAAATCCATGGCTCTGGAAGCTCAAATGACGTGAGTCAGCAAGTGGATCAGTTTGCTAGGGCCACCAAAACAAGGCCCCATCAGCTGGGTGGCTCCCACACAGGCATCTATTCTATCACAGTCAGGGCACATGCCCGGGTTGCGGGCTTGATCCCCAGTAGGGGCGTGCAGGAGGCAGCCAATCAGTGATTCTATCACAGTTCGGAGGCTGGAAGTGCAAGGTCAAGGTGTAGGCAGCTGGATTTTTTCCGAGGCCTCTCTCCTTGCCTTGCAGACGGCCACCTTCTCGCCGGGTCCTCACGTGGCCCTCCCTCTGTGCGTGTGCATCCCTGGTGTTCGTCTCTGCGTGTTCAACTTTCCTGCACGTGTAAGGACACCTGTCCGATTGGATGAGGGCCCAGCCTCCTGGCCTCAGTTTACCGTAATCACCTCTTTTAAGGCTCCACCTCTCCCAAGAGCCGGAACTCTGGCAGAGGGTGGGGAACTGTACGTAAATGCAGTGTTCATGGCAGTCCGCACCCAGCACCCTCCAGGGCCGGGCAAGTCACAGACACAGACTGTGCGTCTGCTAATTCGGTTTGGAAGGAGCAACAGACGCCTTCACCAGGGCATTCTCTTGCTGGACCCCACTCCTTGGGGAGGGGGAGGGATTCTCCTTGGATCGTTTTACTAGCCTTTGATGCAAGGATTCTTCTCGCTCAACGATTCTGGCCGCTTTCCCAAAGTGACTCCAATAAATGGGCTTTCAGTGTTCTTTTACCGCAATTTTCATTCATCCGTTTTGGGAGGAGGCAGCGTCGGCGAGACAGCGCTGAATGGAAGATGAGAGCCGAGGTGTTTTGGGGATTTGGTTTTGATCAGAAGCTGCCAGAGTCTCGTCTGCAGAGTCAGGGTGGCCCTGCTGTCTGGGGAAGCTCTCTGCAAGCTGTAAACAAAAGGCTTTATTGACATAGATAATGAAATAAAATAAAACAAGGAAGAAGAGAAATCGACACAGATTCTGAACCATTGGTATCTGTAGGAAAACAGCATCGGTACATTTTGAAATGGAAAAACTCTGCCAGGACTTAGCCGTGAAATTCCAACCATTTCATTCTCTCTGGGCACTAAGAATGGACGGGAAGACGGACTCCTGGCTCACCATTTGCACACAGCACTGGCAGGGGGCTGTGTCCAGGCCCCGGGGAGTCAGCCTGCTATGTTGCTTGCTTGCTGCGGGCGGCCGCCGAGGTTGCGGGATTGGTGAGCTGCCCTAAATGTTTCTTGGGGAAATCTGGGCCCAGATGGGTATTTGGCGACGCCTCTCAGTGGGCGGTCTGCCTGGGGCAAACTAGATCTGGAGCTGAAGACCACAGAGGAAAGCACAAGTAAATGAGAACAAAGAGGCGAGCCGTATTGACCACCGGGCGAGAGGAGGACGTGGCTCAGGAGGACTTGTCCCAGGAGTATCGCCTGCTTTGTAGCTGCTGAGACTTTAATTAGATTCAAGGGCTCTTGCTGAAGCCTCGACATCTTAGATTTATACTCATCAGCAAACGGAATCCTAATGCGAGGCATTGGGACATTAGGGGCCAGCCCTTAGGAGAGGGATGGGGCTGGCAGTACTGTCTCCGAATCCTCCACACAGCCTGGGAGGGCCCGGCTGGCATAGAAGATAACGCCGCAGACACTGACCTCACGGGGCAGGCCGGATTCTGTACCGCTGTGCCAGCAGCCACTAAATGCCCACGGGCAGGGCAGCGCTCTGTCCAGAGCGCCCAGCAAGGCCCCGGTGGCTGGAAACATGGGATGACAGCCAGCTGTGCAAGCATCAGAAACATCTTTCTTTTTGTCCCCATGGCCTCCTTCACATTTATTTAGTGGGTGTATCGTCAGAGGAGGGAAATGTGGACACAGACACGCATAGAGGGAGGGCATGTGGAGACACAGGGACACGGGAAAGGCCACGTGATGACGGAGGCAGGGATTGGCGTGATGTGTCCACAAGCCAAGGGATGTTGGGATCACTGGCAGCCACCAGAGCGGGAAGAGGCTAGGAGGGCCTTGAGCCTTGGAGAGAGCGTGGCCCTGCTGACCCTTTAATTTCCGTGAGAACGTAACTGCTGCTGTTTTAAGCCTCCCAGGCGGTGGTGCTTTGTTACAGCAGCCCCAGGAAACCAACGCTGTGACCTCTCATGTCTGAGAGGGGAGGGGCTCCCCTCGGCAGAGTGCGGGTCTTCCAGGTAAGAGCCCCTGCCAGCTGCGTCTCTGACAAGGGCTCCCTTGCCCTGCAAGAGTGGGGCCAGGTTCCTCGTCAGCTCTCTCCTCTCTTCACTCAGCTCAGCCACCCTCATGCACCCAGACAGCTCTTTCCATAAGGTTTGTTTGCCAACACCAGCTCCTCCCTTAATGCATCCTAGTGTAGTCATAGTAACTGCTAGGTAACCCTATTCCTGATGACGCGTTATACTCTTTTTATGATATTTACTAGAGGCCGGTTGCATGAAGATTCGTGCAATAGGCCTTCCTTCACCTGGCTGCTGGCACCAGTTTTCTTCTGGCACCCGGGACCCAGGCCTTCGCTCTGGCTGGAGTCTTCGCTGACTCCGGCTGGAGTCTGCAGGCTTCTGACTCTGGCTGGAGTCTTCGTTTCGCTCCAGCCAGAGCACCCCTCCTGTAGCTCCCTCCGTCCCCCCGCCTGCCTCTCACAGCAGGCATCCTGCCGCACCTGGCTGCTCGGTGCCTGGAGCAGCTGGGGGGTGGGGCCGCCGCCATATTTGTCCTGCCAATTTGCATATTCCCTCCTGATTGGCTGATGGGCATTGCAGAGGTACGGTCAATTTACATATTTCTCTTTTATTAGTGTAGATGAGAACTATTTATAATTAACATTTGTCTTTTTTTTTTAATCATTAAAAATATTTTTTTATTGATTTCAAAGAGGAAGGGAGAGGGAGAGAAAGACAGAAACATCAATGATGAGAGTGAATCATTGATCGATTGCCTCCTGCATGCCCCCTCCTGGGGATTGAGCCCGCAACCCAGGCATGTGACCTCCTGGTTCATAGGTCGGCACTCAACCACAGAGTCACACCGGCCGGACTTTAAGCATTTTTAAGGCTTTATCTTGATCTCATTTTACAACCAACCAAGTTTTAATAAATTCTCACTTTACAGTTGATGAATGTGAGCATCAGAAAGACGCTGTTGGGGTTTCTTACAGAAGAACTTGAAGTAGAATGGATGTTATAAAATGACCTTTATGAGATATAATTTGCATATGATAAAAGCACCCATTTTAAATGAGCGGTTCAGTGGGTTTGGACAACCCAGCACAGACTCATCGGAGAATCATTCCAGCCCATCGCACTCAGCAAAGACAAATGTCCAGCAGGGATGTGCCCAGGGAGAGGCAGGAGAGGCCCCGAAGGCATGAAACTTAAGGAGGCACCAACCTCAGGGTCAGGGTAGTGCAGGGCGGCTCTTAAAAAGGAGGGAGTGCTTCCTTAAAACCTTGCTCCCAGGTCATCCTGTGAAACCCAAATGGAATTCAACTTTCTAAAAACTCCTTTTCCACATGTTTGTTTATCGTTCGTTAGAAGACCTAAGTCAGTTTGCAGAAAGGAAACAGAACTATTCAAGTTTAAAAGTAGTTGAGAGCTGGTGTGCATTGAGTACGCATAAGAACCGGGTTTTCTATGGAAACAGAGTGGGCTCTAGGCACAGATAACTGGCGGGCAGTGGTGCCGAGGAGTGGCCTCCGGACATGGAGAGGCGGAGGGGCAGAAGCGCCCTCCCCCGTCTGTCACAGGCACCGGCTGCTCTGGCCCTGCCACCAGATGCCACCGACCAGAGCCCCCGCTAGCTTCCCAGTGCCCCCGGGAGCGGCCCTGCCACCCTGCAGAAACACTATTTTGAAAGTGCCCCGGGTGCTGGGTGGAGACAGGAAGGCGAGGTGGGGGGTTGCTCTGGCCTGGCCCAGGGGAAGGTGGGGGTGAAGTTGGAATCTGGCTTCATTCTGCGGGTGGCGCTGACAGGATTTGCTAGTGGGTGCGACGTGCAATGTGAGAGAGAGGGAAGAACCAAGGGTGACCGTGAGGAGTTTGGTCTGAGCCACCGGCTGGGTGCAGTTGTCATTCACCTGGGGATTTGTCATTCCACCCGGGGTGGGGGTGGGAGTAGATAGGACTCATTCTGGGCACGTTCACCTGACATGCCTCCTCGCCAGGCATAAGGGAGTTAAAGGTGTAGGTCAGGACTGGCGTGTGGCTCTGCTGACAACCGAGAGACTGGCTGGGACCCCGCAGGGGCTGGGGTGGGGTGGGCCACGCTGGTAATATGACAGGGGACAGATCTCCCCCCAGCACCCTCCCAGCCTGAGATGGGAGGGACGGGGGTCCAATATCCTGGGCTCCCTCTGGAACATGGCTGAGCACAGGCCCAGAGGCGACCTTGGGCCTCGTTTTATTGCTTTTCTCATTAGAGAGAAAATCGAAGTGCAGGCCTGGGATTGAAGATCACTTAAATGTAGACATCCTTCCAGAGAAAAGGATATCACGTTCTTGGTGACCCCCGTGGCTTGCTGAGGTCGCTGTGCGCCAGGGACAGGCCCGCTCCTGCGCGAGCCCAGGGTCCCCACCCCACGTCCAGCCGCTGCAAAGGGCGGGCCGCAGGGACAATCCGCTGGGACGGTGCAGACACAGCCGATCCTCACTCTTCGCGGGTTCCGCGTTTGCAGATTGGCCCGATGGCTAGAATCACGTGTGACCCACACTACTCGCAGGCACCCCCGTCATTCGCAGACACACACGGAGCATCACAGCCTGGAGGGGCCTGAGCTGGAACAAGTCGAGCCCGTCTCCTTCCCCTCTCTTACTGCAAACACGGGCCCTTTGCAAGTCTGTTCGGTGCCAGGGTTTTGCACGTTTGGGCTTTTTCTTGGTGATTTTACTGTTGATGAGGCCCCGGGGTTGTGCTGAAGTGCTGTCTCTGCTCCCAAGCACCAGGGTGGGTGTGCCCACGGAGAAGCATGTGCTGGAGGAGCTGCTGCTGGGAATTCAATATTAACGAGTTAACATCCAATAAGTAAGGTGGCATTTGTTCAACAGAAACACACCTAAAACAAGGTTATGTACCGACGAGGTGACAAAACGTTGTGACCAGCGGCTGGCGGGACCCTAGTCCTGTATTTCCGCTAGGAGCAAAGCTTCATGATTTGATAATTCCGTGTTTGCGGTGACTTTATCGAGCATAATTACCCCGAAGAGCGAGAATCAATGGTAATCTGCAATTCCTAAGAGGCTGAGAAGTGAGTTTAAGGTTTCCCTGCCTGGTGGAAAATAGCTATAATCTCCATTTTTTAGAGGAAGCCACCGATCAGAGAGAGTAAGCAACTCAGGGCCACACAGCGGGCGACAGGGGACGCAAACCCAGGTCCTGATTGGAGAGCCCGGGCCGCGCGTCCAGCTGTTCCCACAGGAGCATCCTCAGCACGGGAGAGGCACGTGCGCCCCGGGGGGAACCGAGGAGCTCGGGGTGGCCTGCCCGAGTGGACTTTCTTGAAACTCTCCTGTTTTACCTTTAAAAACCTCCTGGGCGTTGTTCATGCTACTTCGTGAGCTCTCTGCTTTTGTTTCCCTAGAAAAATGTGACTTTAAATCACTAGTTGAAATGTTTCACCGCAGGGAACTAGACACACGTGCTTGGGCGCCATACCCATTCCTCCCGGGAAGGAGTTTGGTGAGCGGCTGTCCCTTGCGTGGCCTGCGTCCCCGGTGTGGCCTGCGTCCCCTGCGTGCCCTGCGTCCCCGGTGAGGCCTGCGTCCCCTGCGTGGCCTGCGTCCCCGGTGTGGCCTGCGTCCCCTGCGTGCCCTGCGTGCTGTGTGGCCTGCGTCCCCTGCGTGGCCTGCGCCCCCTGCGTGCCGTGTGGCCTGCGTCCCCTGCGTGCCCTGCGTCCCCTGTGTCCCCCGCGTGCCCTGCGTCTCCTGCGTGGCCTGCGTCCCCTGTGTCCCCTGCGTGCCCTGCGTGGCCTGCGTGCCCTGCGTCCCCTGCGTGGCCTGCGCCCAGCCCAGTAGGGGGCTCATTGCACTTACGGATGAACAAGCAAACCAGTGCAGAGTGCACTCATTGCCAGAATGCCCGGGTGGGCGCCCTGCAGCGGGCAGACTCGTATCACCATGGTGGCCGCTCAGGAAAAGGCTGGCTTTGGCCACTTTTCTAGAATCCCTGTGGCTTGGTCTGTGGGACACTCATGCGTCTCTGCCTTGACCGGCCACTTGGGGGCGCCCCCCACAAGCCGGACCCCCATGGCCCTTGGTTTCACTCCCCTTGGCCTTGTTTCCAGGGAGGTGTGCATCCTCCGCTGTGGCCAGCCTGGTTGCCATGGGTACCGGTGGCTGCCAGCCAGAGCGGGGCTGAGGGGCTGGGGGCTTTGCTGGTTTGGGGCCATCAGTTCAGCGTCAGCCATCTTGGAGACTCGTGTTGGTAAGTACGGCCCCGGAAGAAGCCACCGGGTGTCAGGCGGGAAGACGGGATGGTTTTTCCTGACACACGCTCCGTGGAGGCCACTCAGGCTCGTCACCTTTCCTCAGGGGTTTCAGGGGCCCACCTGAAGGTCCCCAACACAGGAGGGCCCAAATCCCTATTCGCAGGGGCTCAGCGCCAGCGGGGGCAGCAGTTTCAGGGCCACACGCAGCCTCCCTCCCTGTCCCTGGCCTTTCCCATCTGCTCAGCGTGCGTCTTGCTGCGGGTCTTGCTTCGCCCTCCCCGGGCCGGGCCGTTGTGGACGGCTGCTGCACCCCGAGAACCGTGCTTTCTCACGAACACTGCTCCACGTCCGCCCAGCGGTCCCCCCGCCAGGCGCGGCCTCTGACTCCCTTTGGAAACCCCACTTCCACAGCCACTTCCACAGCCACTTCCACATGCCATTGGGCCCCGCTGGGCCACGGCTCTATCCACTGAGCCACTTGAGGGGTCCCCCCGAGGCCGGCTGACTCCCAGCCGCCGGGAGCCCCCCTGAGAATGGCGGCGCTGCCCCAGTCGCTCGCTCAGCCCACTTGCTGGGGCCCCTGGGCAGCCTTGTGCATCTCGGTCCATCCCGCCCGCTCTCCAGTGTCACCCGCCCCGCAGCCCCCGTTTCGGAGGAAATGCCCTCTTTTCCCATCGCCTTGGTCCGGGCTTCTCCGTGCCCCGAGGGTCAGGGTGCCGTCCGGACCGCGGCGCCTCCCTTCCTCCCTCCCTCCCGTCACCTCCACCTCGTCCGCGTCCTCTTCCCGGTCTCTTTCGAGTCCATTTGTTCTCCTTCCCTAATTTCCTGTGATGAATAGAAAGAGATGAGTTGCTTCATTCCCCACCGTTCTCCTCCAACACTAGCAAGAGCATTTAAACTTTAAATAAATGTCCTCTGAGTATCACTTTTATGTGAGGGTTTGCATGGATTCTGGAATGACATGTCCTCTTTTTCTTTGTTTTCAAGACAGTGTGTCATTGATGTAAAAAACATCCTTTTTAAGCCCAATGTAAGCGAGGAAGCTCTTCCAATGCC
Organism: Plecotus auritus; assembly: GCF_963455305.1. NCBI lineage: Eukaryota > Metazoa > Chordata > Mammalia > Chiroptera > Vespertilionidae > Plecotus > Plecotus auritus. The sequence goes on along the minus strand of NC_137783.1, from coordinate 151,285,299 downwards.
GTAAACATGTTTGGTCCTCTCGGTGTTGACCGCCCCTAATGCCAATGGCGCTGATTGTGTTTACAGGACGCGCTCTGCGAAGCCTCCGCGGTCAGCTATTCTCCAGGCGTTCTTTGTGACCCAACCCAGGAGCATGTGCCCGGACCGGACCGGAGCCAATGCACTTCCCTGGCAGGTGACAGGAGTACACTTGTGCACGTATGTGCCCGTGTGCAGGTGGATGAGTTGTGTGTGTGTGTGTGTGTGTGTGTGTGTGTATACACGGGATGTGGTTTTGTTTATAGTATTTATCTGTCCTGCTGTCTTATGGATGCAGGTTTAGAACCAGCCTGTTTTTTTCTTAAATGGTACCTCTCATTATTACACAGTGTTCCTTTTCCCCTAATCAGTGCTTTTAGCCTTAAATCCCACCCTCTTTCATAACAATGTTCCCACTCGCGTTTGCTTTTTGCCTAGATTTCTTAGGCACGTTTTTGTTTTGTTTTGTTTATCCTCACCAGAGGATATTTTTTTCCGGTGACTTTAAGAGCGAGTGGAAGGGAGGAGGGTGGGGGAGAGAGACCAAGAGAGGCAAGAGACACATCGATTGGTTGCCTCCCGCACATGCCCAGACTGGGGCCCGGAATGAACCTGCAACCCTGTTATGTGCCCTTGACCAGAAATCGAACCCGTGACCCTTCGGTGCACAGTCTGACGCTCTAACCCAGGGGTGGGCAAACTTTTTGACTCGAGGGCCACAATGGGTTCTTAAACTGGAACAAAAGCATGGATGGAGTGTTTGTGTGAACTAATATAAATTCAAAGTAAAGGAGCGGAGGGGAGAGCAAGAGAACCGGATAGAACAGCCGGATCCGGCCCGCGGGCCGTAGTTTGCCCACGGCTGCTAACCTCTGAGCATGCCGGCCAGGGCTCCATTCTTACTTTTAATGTGAAAGATTAATTAATGAATTCCTCATTTCATTCATTCTGAGATGATTTCATACTTATAGGAAACTATAAGAAGAGTACCAGTAGCTTCCCCCCTCATCTGAGAATTCATTACCAATGGGGTGCTCCATTATCTCAAATACTTTAGTGTGTTTTTCCCTGCGAACAAGGACATTCTTCTCCACAACCACAACACAACATCAAAATCGGGACCTCTAGACTCAGTGTCCCCCTCTCCTCAACAGAACCCCCGTTCAAGTTTTAGCAATTTTCTAACAATATCCTTTTTAAAATGTTTGTTGTTAATTCTTACCCGAGGACGTTTTTCCTTTGATTTTTTAGAGCGAGTGGAAAGGAAGGGGAGGGAGGGAGGCAGGGAGAGAGAGCGAGAGACATCGATGTAAGAGAGACACATCGCTTGGTTGCCTCCCGCATGCAACGTGTGTTTGACCAGGAACCGAATCCGGGACCCCGCGGTCCACAGGCTGACTCTCTGTCCACGGAGCCAAACCGGCCAGGGCCCCAGCGATGTCCTTCATAGACAAAGGATCCAGTCCAGGACCACAGGTCGCATTTAGTTGCCATGTGTCCTTAGTCTCTTCAACCTGTGACAGTTTCTGTCTTTCCTTGACATGCATGACCTGGACACTTGTGCAGAGTACAGGTCAGCTGTTTCGTAGATTGTCCCTCCAAGAGGATTCGTCCGCTGCTTCCTTTTGATTAGATTCAGGCGATGAGTTTTGGGCAGGAATTCCACAGAACTTTCGGTTTTCTCTGCATCTCATCAGAGAGAACAAGTTGGATTTGTTCGGCGACTGGTGATGTGACTGGCGACTTTGATCACCTGATTCAGGTGGTGTCTGCCAGGCCTCTCCACTTCCCCCGTGTGGGGAAGAACTGTGATACCATGTAAGGATCCCTCCTCCTTCAAATGTTCACCCACCAGGTTTAGCATCTATTGATATTTCTGGGCTAATTGATTAGCAATTATAATGGTTGTCCAATGATAATTTTTCCAATCCCATCTTTCCTTCTATTTTTTTAATATTTTTATTAATTTTTTAAAATATATTTTATTGATATTTTACAGAGAGGAAGGGAGAGGGATAGAGAGCTAGAAACATCGATGAGAGAGAAACATCGATCAGCTGCCTCCTGAACACTCCCTACTGGGGATGTGCCCACAACCAAGGTACATGCCCTTGACCGGAATCGAACCCAGGACCCTTCAGTCTGCAGGCCGACGCTCTATCCACTGAGCCAAACCGGTTTCGGCTATTTTTATTAATTTTTTACAGAGAGGAAGGGAGAGGGATAGTGAGTTAGAAACATCGATGAGAGAGAAACATCGATCAGCTGCCTCCTGCACACTCCCTACTGGGTATGTGCCTGCAACCAAGGTACATGCCCTTGGCCGGAATCGAACCTGGGACCCTTGAGTCCACAGGCCGACGCTCTATCCACTGAGCCAAACCGATTAGGGCTTTCCTTCTATTTTTATTAGTTAGCATTTTAGGGTAAGAAAAGTTTTCTCTTCTCATGTATTGTTGTGGAGCGAGCGCGAGTGAATGACCACTGGAGCCCAGACCAAATTAAAATTTAGGGAGCCTTTATTAGCCGGCCAGCCGGCCGGCGACTGCTCTGCCTTTCTCCACGCAGGGAGTCCAGAGAGCAGCCCCGACCCTTTGTGCAGGACCACTTTTAAGCCCATTAACCACATCCTGTTTTTGCAGAGCAAGTAACCCAAGACAAAACAGTTTTTCCTAAGTAACGTCAGGATCATGCCATTGACTGCCATGTTATTCACAGGGTCATCCTGTTCTTCAGAAAGCTGACAGTGTTCTATCTTGCAAGGCTATTTTGTGAGGTGCAGCAGGGAAGGGGCCATGAGACCATATCTCAAGGCCTGGCCTGGTGTCAGCACTGACAACTCTATCTGGGGCATAGTCCATGGCCCCTCCGGAGTGCTCAAAAATTCCCACTCTCCAACAGTATGTATTCATTCATCTATAGCTCTATGCTGTTGTTCTTATTCAGCAGGTCATTACCTGTTACCATTATTGTAGCACCCCAATGACCTCAGAGCCTGCGGGAGCCCCTTAGAGCTGGCTCCTCTGCCCTTTGGATTTGTCCCCAGCAGCTTCTGAGCATTTTGCTTTCCCTGCCTCAAGCCTGAACTTGGCCGTTTCCCCAAGAAGCCCTGGTTCCTTTCAGGGGGAGAAACCAAGATCTGGGTCCTGGGCGTGCCCACTCAGTGCCCAGGCGCGCTGTATCGGTGGCTTCAATATCCAAAGTGGTGTCCCTGCTGCTGCCATGGCTTCCCAATGGGCGACCGAGTCCCAGAAACACAACACAGCGCAGGTTTCCCTCATTTCCCACGAGAGTCCTCGAAAGCTTAGAGCAGTGGCTCTCAACCTTCCCGACGCCGCGACCCTGTAATACAGTTCCTCATGTTGTGGTGACCCCCGACCATAAAATTATTTTCGTTGCTACTTCATAACTGTCGCGACCCACAGGTTGAGAACCGCTAGCAGGGTCGCCTAAGACCATCGGAAAACACAGATATTTACATTACGATTCATTAACAGTAGCAAAATTACAGTTATGAAGTGGCAACGAAAATAATTGTATGGCTGGGGGTCACCACAACATGAGGAACTGTATTAAAGGGTCGCGGCATTAGGAAGGTTGAGAACCACTGGCTTAGTGTTTATTAAACAAAAAGTAATAACACTCATGTAAAATGATGTCAGGTGCCGAATGCTAACTCAGAATTATTATAATTCCTTAACCTTTTCAGACGGTAGTTTTATGATTTAAAATCCAGCCCAGTGGCCACTGGAAGTCATGCGGGAGGGGTGTGACTTTCACCCCCTCCCCCCCCCCCCCCCGCAGTGCCCCCTGTGATGCAGAGCCTCCCTGAGCCCAGGCCTCTCGCAGCCTGCTCTGCGCCCCCCTCCTCCCCCTCCAACCCCCCCCCCCCCCCCCCCCGTGGAGAACTCCCAGCGCTGGGCGGCCCGTGAGCGCCTCTTTGGCTGCCGGCTGCCTCGCCACCTCTAGGGGCTTTAATGAAGCCGCGGCTCCGTGCCGTGGAGCAAAGCGGATCACAGCCTGGGACAGACAGTCCTCATTGGGTTTTCTGCCAACAGGACCCCGGGGACGGCTTTGGCAGCGGAATGGGGATCTGGGCCCCGTCTGTCAGTTCTCCCAGTTCATTAGAGGAGAACATGGAGCGGAGAGGGGCTGGGAAGGGCCTGATTAAAGGCCAAAGAGGCGCTTCCGCACCTTCCCCGGGGAGAGAAGATGCCCCGTGGCACAGCGAGCGCCTGCGTGGCCAGCGTGTGCGTGTGGGCAGATGTAGGAGCCCTGCCCTCCGAGACTGGACAGCCTGGGTGCGCCGGGGGTGGGCAGACGCCAGCGACAAGGGAACACGTAAGAAGCACGTGTGTCTCAGCAGTCACGGCGAGAGCAGGTGCTGGCCATGAGGATGAGGATGAGCAGAGGGTCCGGGCCGCTGAGAGCTGAGAGGGGACGGTCCCAGGCTCTCTTCAGGCTGGCTGCGGGTCCCACGCGCATGTGCCCCGAGGCTGCGGGCTCCTGCCAGTGCTAGCAATGACGGGAAACCCCAGGGGCGGAGAGGTGGGAAGAGTCCTTTCACAGAGGAAAAGGTTGGGACTGTCCTGGGAAGAGGTGACGATCTGGCTGGACAGGCGGAGAAGGCCGAGCTGGGCATGTGCGGATTGGTAACTGGCAAAGATATTGTGAAATTCCAGCAAAATACAGCGTTTTGGAAGGAAGCCCTCCTCGGCCTTCGTTTTGGTGACGTATCATCAGGAGACGAGCCAGAGAAGGCGTGAAAAACGTAAACAACTTCCCAACTCTTTTTTTAATCCTCACTCCAGGATATGTTTCCATTGATGAGAGAGAGAGAGAGAGAGAGAGAGAAACATCAACTGGTTGCTTCCCACATGTGCCCTGACCGGGGATTGAACCCACAACCCAGGTAAGTGCCCAGGGAATTGAACCTGCAACCTTTGGGTGCATAGATGACCCTCTAACTACCTGGCCAGGGCACTAACTTTTAAGTTAGATCCAGATGCAATGACTTCGTTTAAATAAACACCTGAGCCTGGCCGGCGTGGCTCAGTGGTTGAGCATTGACCTATGAACCAGGAGGTCACGGTTTGATTCCCGGTCAGGGCACATGCCCAAGTTGTGGGCTTGATCCCCAGTGTGGGGCATGCAGGAGGCAGCTGATCAGTGATTCTCTCTCATTAATGTTTCCGTCTCTCTCTCCCTCTCCCTGCTCTCTCTCTGAAATCAATAAAAAACATATTAAAATAAATAAGTAAACACCCGATCTTACCAAATGCTGACACACACACCCTGCCGGCCACAGTAAAGAGATGAGCATCTCATTTAAAATGGCTCCTGGGGCCCAGCCCTCTGACTGGTGGATTCTGGTCAGATGGGCCCAAACAGGTCCGTAATGATGACCCGTAGACTGTGAGGCTCCAGTGGTACCCAGAGGCGGGCCTACTGTAGACAGGGCAGGGGAGCAGCAGCCGCCCCTCTAAGGAGGCCGTGCTGCTTTGTCCTAAGGCCTGGGTCCCAGGTGGGAGGGTGGAAGGGCTGAAGGGAAGACGTCTGAGGATGGTGTGCGTTTCCTTCTTCCTTCACCCCAACTTTAGAGCTTTCCTTTTTGTAAAAAGGATTTTTCTGTTCCAAGTTTTAACAACTTTTGAAATGTAAAAAATTTTTTTTAACAAATATGTTTTTACTAGTGGCCCAGTGCACGAATTCGTGCACATTGGAAGGAAATTAATTAGAATGTGGCCAGCAGGGCAGGGCTGGGTGAGACAGGCCAGACAGGCCCTGGAGCCAACCTCCCGCAGTCCCTCCCTGGCCAGCCGCACCTGGAATGGTGCCATGGCTCAAAAGGCGTCTGCGGAGTGAGTTGGGTCCCTCGGCCTGGCCTGTGGGGATCAGGCCAAAACCGGCTCTCTGAAATTCCCTGAGGGGTCCCGGAGTGCGAGAGGGCACTCTGCAAAGTTGCTGTCGTACAGGGTGTGGAACGCAAACACAAGAGTGCAGTTAACCAGATTCGGGGCCCACAGTGCCCCAGCAACAACATCACCCACGGCCGAAGGTGGAATTGCAAGGCCCCGTGAGGGATCGGGCTCCCTCCTCTCTGGTTTTGGGGTGCGTCACCCGAGAACCAGGTGACCAAGTCCCTGCAGCTTGGCAGCTCCTGCGTTGAGCGTCTGCCCGTGGTGGCCAGTGCACGTCATAGCGACCTGTCAGACGGTAGGAGGGACACTTAGCATATTAGCCTTTTATATGTATAGATTGATTTTAGAGAGAGAGGAAGGGAGAGGGAGAAATAGGAACACTGAGAAGAGAGAAACACCAATTGGCTGCCTCCTGCATGCTCCCTACTGGGGATCAAGCCCGGAACCCAGGCATGTGCCCTAACCTGGAATCAAACCGGTGACCTCTTGGTTCATGGGTCGATGCTCAACCAACTGAGCCGCACCAGCCAGGATGGAACTTATGATTTTAAAAGCAGGGTGAGCCCTCGGCAGTTTGGCTCAGTGGATAGAGCATTGGCCTGCAGACCGAAGGGTCCCAGGTTCGATTCTGGTCAAGAGCACATGCCTGGTTGCAGGCTTGGGCCAATGTGCAGGAGGCGGCCAATCAATGATTCCCTCTCATCATTGATGTTTCTATCTCTCCCTTCCTCTCTGAAATCAATAAAAATATATTTAAAAATAAATAAATAATAAAATAAAAGCAAGCTGAGCCCTGGCCGGGGTGGCTCCGTTGAGTGGAGAAGAGGATGGGGTTCCCCAGGCAGGGACATTATTTGGGTGGAGAATGCACAGCGGGACGAGGCAGCCAGAGAGAACCTAGGGAGACCGTTAGGAGGCCATTGCCCTGATCCCCTGGGGAGCCGGGGGCCTCTGCACTGGGGTGGCCGTGCGAAGGAGAGAGGGTGGAGGTGGAGCACAGGACTGGGTCACAGACTGACGAGGGGCGTTTAGATTGGGTTCGATTCCGGTCAAGGGCGTATGCCCGGGTTGGGGGCTTGATCTTCAGTCGGGGGCGTGCAGGAGGCAGCCGATCAATGATTCTCTCTCATCATTGATGTTTCCATCTCTCCCTCCCCCTTCCTCTCTGAAATCAATGAAAATATATTTTTTAAAAATGTGCTTATTAACATGCTTGTTCGGTGTTCTCGGGCTCGTGTGCCCTGACAATGCGAAGTGTTTCAGCAAGGAAGAGGCAAATGCCTTTGCAATTAGGACATTCAAAGTCACTTCTCCACTCAGGCCTTCGCTATTGCTTTAAGAAATCTGTTCTGCCCATAAAACCATGGCTCTGCTGTTCGCGCCGTTCAGTTGACAATTATTCCAACGTGCGGATAGCAGCTCCTTCGCTTCTCCTTCTGTAATCAAAATCGGCATCTTTAAGTCCTCGGGAAATCGTTTCTGTAAATATTCTAAATGGAAAATCCTTGCAAATGAGTGCTTTTTAGAGCTAGTGTAAATTTTCACGTCGAGTCTAAAGGAACCTTTTATGTGCGCTGTGTCTGTCCTGCGCATGACGGCGTGTCTTATTCTGTGCTTTGAGCTGTCTCTTGGCCCCGTGTCCTCAGGAGACTGGAATCGCTGGCTGCGCGGTGATTGCGAGGCGAAGGGTTAAAACTATTTGGCAGAAGGTGTGGAGTGGGGGGGAGGGGCGGAGGGGGGGCTGGGCACAGGTACTACATTCAAAAGTGTCAGTCATGCGAGATGTCCCTGCTTGGAGCCCACCCTCCCCCTCCTAGTCACGGCCTGTCCTGGTGCCTGGGAACTTGGGCTGCTGAGAGGGAGTTGGGTAGAAAATGGCCCACAGCATCAAATCTTACAGATCCTGACATTTTCCAAGAGGAATGTATCAACTCAGAGGAATCTCTGTAGAGGGATAACGTTTTGTGCTGGAGGATCGCAGGGGTCCTCAAACTTTTTAAACAGGGGGCCAGATCACTGTCCCTCAGACCGTTGGAGGGCCGGACTATAGTTTAAAGAAAAAAAAACTATGAACAAATTCCTGTGCGCACTGCGGGCCCGGGACGAGTCGGCTGCTAAGCAGGACAGGCAGCGGCACCTGGCGGGCCGGATCAATGTCCTTGGCGGGCCGCATGTGGCCCGCGGGCCATAGTTTGAGGACCCCTGAAAGGGTCTGATTCAACTAACTCAGCAGACACCTTCGACTCCCCTCTCCGTGGCCTCAAGCTGGGGTCCTCTGTTAGCGGGGCGGGGTGGGGAGGTGGATGCTGGGAGCGTGGGGACCTGCACACGTCCACAGCGCCCTCTCTGGCACACGGGCGAGGCCTGGTTCCCCTGGGAGCGCCAGTGGCTCTCGGCACGTACGCCAGTCCTGGCACTGACCGCAGCACGTCCTCCGTGACCCACTGCCTGCCCCGCCCCCGCCCCCGAGCCGCAGGTGACGCCCTCGGGGTCAGCACAGCGCCAGGCACATGAGCGCTTGGAGGCTGTGGATGAGACAGGCGTTGGAGGGGCCGTTCCAAGCTTTGAAACACAGGAACTGAGCCCTGTGAGCTGCCGGAGGGCACCGATGCCAGGCAGGGGGAGGGGAAACAGGCTGGGCAGCTGGGCCTGTTCTGCCGGGGCTTGGTGTCCAGGACGGGGAGGCAGCTTGCATCAGGCAACTCTGGAGAAGGAAAGTCCAGGAAAGCTGAACAGAGGCTCACCCCTGGCCCAGCAGGTGCTCCCGTGGTGCATACCCACCAGAAGGGGGTGCAGTGCTCACGAGACATCACCAAGCACCGGAGCCGCTCTACTCAGAGCCCCAAACTGGAACAGCCCTACCCCCCACGCCCCCCATAGCGCAGGCAGTGAGACAGGCATGGGCAGAGTAGGAACAGCAGGCCCGGAGCAGATGTCCCCAGGGCGGAAGTGCCGGGTGCCTAGCAACGGGCAAAACTAGAGAAAAACCACTGTTAGAGGCTAGGGCCTCGCCCCAGGGTGACCGTTCCTCCCCAGCATATGGCTGGTCACGCGGGTTAGCCCCCCCTCCGAGAGGGGAGCCTCACTGGCCTCCCACAGGAGCCCTTGCAGGGCCACTCCCTTAAGCAGTCAGCCCTCAGGACAGCGAGGTCCCGACCAGCCTCAGAGCATCTTAGGAACAAGGCCGCGGGCCTGCCGCCACAGAGACGGAGTTTTGGGCAAATGGAAGGTAACATCTAGGCCTCGGTGGTGGTTCAGTTCCAGGCGAACCCGGCAAAACCAGAGGAAGCGATGCCATGGCCGCCTGAGGGCCAGGTGCTGCCCTCCTGGGCTGACCAATCCGTAGAGACCAGGACCCTGGAAGGACACACCTGGAAAGCAGATGGATATTCTACTGGTTACAGAGAACCGGAGGAGAAGCAAGCAGCGCTCAGAGAGATGGACTTACATTTATTATTATTATTATTATTATTATTATTATTATTATTACACGCGGGCCCAGAGGAAAATGTCTCTCAAATTCTGGGCCCCAACATGGAGGAACTTTCCCTGTTTATATGTTTTTACCTTCTTTGTCTCCCAGGTATGGGGTGTTTCTGGTCCCCTTTGCAAGTTCTTAAAGAGCCCCTATGTGCTGGGGCCTTGAGACCTCAACCAAAGGCCTGGCCTGGCGCCAGCACTGATAACTTCGCCCGGGGAAGGTTTAATGGTCTCTCTGAAGTGGGAGTAGTCTTCTTTTCCTTATTATTTAAGCAAGCACACATTTACAGAAGCCAAATAGCAGGGTTAACATTTCAAACAGCAGGGTTTTTTTTAATATATATATATTTTATTGATTTTTTTACAGAGAGGAAGGGAGAGGGATAGAAACATCGATCAGCTGCCTCCTGCACACCTCCCACTGGGGATGTGCTTGCAACCAAGGTACATGCCCTTGACCGGAATCGAACCTGGGACTGTTCAGTCCGCAGGCCGACACTCTATCCACTGAGCCAAACCGGTCAGGGCTCAAACAGCAGTTTTTATATAAGATGGATGCGTCATTGGGGCCTCCCCTGAGACCTCCCCTGAAACCCCCACCTTTGGAAACCAGATAAAAACCCTCAAGAGGAAGGACCCAGGTCTCCCCCACTCCCTCCCCCACCTGGGCACAGCTGTGTCTTGCCCGCCCCTTCCTGCCTCCTTCCAGGCGCACTCTCTCTGGACCGTGCCAGCACCTCTCTCCCCCCAGGTGAGGTACCGTGGCCTTTGTTTCTCCTAAGCGCCAAGGGCCCACCGTGGGCCTCGGTAACTTTCTCCCGAGCCACGCAGCCCAGCTGGCTCCCGTATGCCTCGCGGACGCCCTAAATACCTGTCTTCTGCCAGAGCCCTTGGCTCTGAATTCTTTCTCAGCCGAACTCAAGGACGGGGTCTAACTTCTAACGCTCTGTCAGCACTTCCTGAGTGGAGAAATCCTGTGGACTATTCACAACACGGAAAGAAAACTCCATCAGAATAGAGTTGTGGGGCTCCGGGTGGGGGTTGAGAAGGAAGAGCCCTCCTCCAGCCGGGGGGGAGGGGCCTGCGGGGGGCCCGGGTGCCTGTGTGGCGTTGAGCACAGTGATGGCGATGAAGAGAAAACTGTGGCACTCATCTTTCTGCGTTCAGCTCGGAAATCTACTTCGTGTCTTTGGTGCTTTAAGAACTTACAAAGTCTGCCCTGGCCAGTATGGCTCAGTGGATAGAGCCTCAGCCTGCAGACCATAGGATCCCGAGTTCGATTCTGGTCAAGGGCACGCACCTTGGTTGCAGGCTCCTCCCCGGCCCGGGCCCTGGTCAGGGCTTGTGCAGGAGGCAACCAATCGATGTGTTTCTCTCACATCGATGTTTCTCTCTGTCTTTCCCCTCTTCCACCCTCTCTAAAAATCAGTGGAAAAATATCCTCAGTGTCAAACTACAGCGGGAAGGCAGAGGAGGTTTTGGGGTGGGGGGCTGTAAGAGATCAACTGAAGGACTTGTACGCATGCATATAAGCATAACCAATGGATAAAAGACACTGGGGGGGGGGGCAGGTAAAGGCATGTACTGGGGGGAAGGGGAGGGTGGGGGGAGGTCAATGGGGGAAAAAAAGAGACATATGTACTACTATTTTTAATACTTCAAACAATTAAAAAAACTAAAAACATTAAAAAATAAATTAAAAAAATAAAATACTGAAATGAAAAAACAAAAAAAAAATATCCTCAGGTGAGGATTAACAAAAAACACACACAACAACAACAACAACAAAGGTTAAAAAAACAACAACCCCAAAACTTACCATGTTTAAGAGAATTGGGCATATTTGAGTGTTAACGTCAGACTTGCAATTCTAATTTTAAATGTGCTCTGGAGTCGTTGACTTTGACCTGTGATTGTAAGTTGAAATCTTGCTCAGTTGATAAACAGTCTTGGAATATTTAAAAGTCGCCCAAATTGTAAGTTTAGTGCTTCTGATTGGTAAGAATCACTTCAGGGCCTGGGAAGATTTGTCAGTCAGATCACTGAAAAACTCCAAAAATGGAATATAATAAACTTTGATTGCAGCTTAAAATGTTTAAAGGGGTTTAATTAACTAAGTAGGTAAATGGTACAAACATTAATCAATGTTCACCTTAAAAATGATTGTTAAATTTGGCTGGATCTATTCAGGGAGTAAGATTTGAAAAGTGCATCTGAAAGCTCAGCGAAGAATCGGGGCTTAAAAACCAAAGGATTTCTGAAAAGGCTTTTTCTCTGCTCAAAAGCTGCCTCGGAACTCCAGGACAGTCCTTGGATTTGGACCAGGAGGAGGCTGGGGAGGGCGGGTGACTCAGCAGCCACCTGCCCAGCCTGTGCCTGGACAAATGGGTCACTAGGCATGGCAGGAGGTGCCCGCCAGGGGGCGGTGTGAGCTCAGGACCTAGGCTCTGGCCTTGCCCTCCCTGCCCCCAACGTGGAGGTGCTACTGCAGAGACCTGGGGGTCACAGGAGACCCCAGCCCCTGCGCCTCGAAGCCAAAGCTCTCCAGCCCCATCCCTGGAACCTGAGACAGTCACCTTACATGCCACCTTTGCAGATGTGATTAAGGGAAGATTCTGGAGATTAAGGGAGATTATCCTGATTATCCCCATGGGCCCTAAACGTGCTCACAAGTGTCCTTTTGAGAGAGGCAGAGGGAGAACTGACGAAAGAAGGCGGCAATGAGCTCCGAAGCAGGGGACACAGTTCCAGAAACGGAAAAGCGAGGCGCCAGGTTGTCCCCAGGGCCTGGGAGGGAGCAATCCCTGAGTCGCCTTCACTTCTGCCAGAGAGACGACCGTGCACGCCTGAGGCTTCAGGGAAGACTGTGTGTCTTCAGCCTCCACGTTGGCGTCACCATCGCAGCAGCAACGGGAAACAGGTCCCCGCACGGAGCATTCCGGCGCCCGGCTCACTGCTGGGCCCAGGCCTTCGCTGACCTCCTGGACCAGGTGGGGGCCTGGGAGGTTTCAGGCCTCATCTTCCCTAGAAGCTGCTGACGTGCACATCTCAAAGGCATCGTTTTAATGAGCTCCGGCCTCTCCGCACGTCTGCAGGCGGCCCTCCCTGCCCACAGACGCCGGCCTGTGGCCTCGGGCGGAGGGAGCGGGACGTGCTGGAGAGAAGTCAGGCTGTGGGTGCGCACAGCCACCTGACACGATGTGAAAAGCCCAGAGGGCCGCGCGGCTCCCTCATGCGCTGGTGACACTGAGCCCCTCGCCACGTCACCCAGACGGCGGGTGACAAGCCAGGGCCCCAGGCAACAGGCCTCGTGACCTTACCTGAGCTGACCGGCCAGCAGAGGCCCCGGCCCGCAGAGGAGGTGCCGGAGCTTGGTCAAGTGGCTCCAGATCTGAAACCTGGTTGCACCAGGCAACCCGCTCACCCTCAGGACGCCTGGTCCCACAGGGAGGGTCGGGCTCCTCCTTGATGCCCCGGGCCCCTGACTTTTAGCAGAAATCACTGCCCTAGGTCTTTGTCGAGTACTTATGTGATGCAGTGACTTTTACTATATGCAAGTCACAGTTCTACGGCTTCACTTACAGTGTCCAAACAACCTGGGTGACAGGAACTGCTATTATTTTTTTTAATAAGCTTTTTATTTTTTCAACATATTTTATTGATTTTTTACAGAGAGGAAGGGAGAGGGATAGAGAGTTAGAAACATTGATGAGAGAGAAACATCGATCAGCTGCCTCCTACTGGGGATGTGCCTGCAACCAAGGTACATGCCCTTGACCGGAACCGAACCTGGGACCTTTCAGTCCACAGGCCGACGCTCCATCCACTGAGCCAAACCGGTCAGGGCAGGAGCTGCTATTATTATTCCCATTTTACAGAGGAGGAAACCGAGGCACAGAGAGGTTAAGACCCTTGTCCAAAGTCACTGAGCGGTCTGGCTCCAGCCCCCATGTTCTTCACTGCTGTGCAGCGATGCCTGTCTCCTTGTCCGTCCATCCCTCAGACCGAGCTGTGTGAGGTCAGGGTCTACGTCTGCTGTTCCCCTTTACATCCCTAGTAATTGCCATAGCGCCCAGTCCTCAGGGAGGGTTTGCAATTGAAATAACGATGGACGGACGATGAAGGCCAAGGCCACCGATGTAATGCAAGAGTCACGCAGGAACTTGATGGACAGACCCAGCTCCATTGTTGGAGCGTGTGCCATTTTTTCATTACTCCTGCTCAGCAGTTACTGGGACCTCGCAGTCTAAAAGTTCGGCTCCGAGATACTTTTTTCTCTATTTTTTTTCCCCGTTATTTCAACTCTAATGATCAGTGTTTTCTCCAACATCTATCAGAGAGATGTTGAAAAACCTCGTCTATCTTCCACGTCCTGTAACTTTTTGTTCATATTTTTTATATTCTGCCCTCTACTCTGTGTTCTAGGAAATGCCCAAGTCGTGAACTTGCGGTCACTGATCCCCTTTATTGTTCAGCCTGCTCAGGGGCAGTTTCAGCATGTCAGTTACGCTTGCAATTTCCAACACGCCGAGAACGCTTCCTGCTCACAGCAGCCTGCTTTAAAAAAAGGAATTTCTCTGGAAATGTAAACTACGACTTCACTTTTTCTTCTGCTCACCGCATCGCTTCCCGCACCTCCCGAGCTGGTTCTTCTGTCTGTGGATCTGGCACTGCCCTGGAATTCCTGAGAGGTGGCTGTTCCCCGGTGGTCCGTTCATAGCTGTGGACGAGGGGGGTCTGGATGAAGCCGTTGCTTGCTGGAGGGTCCTTCCTTAGGCCCCGTGGGAATTCCCGCCACCGAACCGGGACTGAAATGTCTGAGTGTGAGATCCCCGCCACGGTCATGTGAGGTGGGGCCAGCAGGCGAGGCCCATGGCCAAGGGGAGCGAGCGGATCCTATTTTCTGAACGGAGGGCTCTCCACTGCGGGGCCTTTCGCTGCGGGGTGCCGCTGTTTTCTGTGGCCTCGCACCCCGTTTCCGAACTCTCGCTGGCTGTGCTGGAGCCCTTGGCCCTGGGAAACACGGGAGCCGGTGGCTAAGGGTGCTGGGCAGGGCGGCTGGCACGACAATGCTGCTGATAGCCCCTCTGGTGACAACCGACGCCCTTGGCCTCCCCCCGACCCCCACAGCCTCCCACCTGGCGCTATTCCGTCGACAAAGGCTCCTCCTCTTCCCGAGTGGGGTGCGGGCCCTCGGTCTGTGGGTTTCCTTGTCCATCTGCCCCATGATCTTTACGCGTCTTCCTTTCTCACGTCACCTTTTCTCAGCTCTCTCAGTCCGTTTGGATTTGGGGAGGGAGGAGAGGTCCATGTGTGCTCTGTCCACCCCATGCTCACTGCCGGGCCCTGGAAGCCAGGTGACAAGCCTCGGGAGACCCTGAGAAGTGGGGCGCGGGCCTCCTGTCCCCCGGTCAGTGTCACCGGCAGGTTCCTTCCAGGCAGGCTCCTCAGCTGGGGAAGGTGGCTGCGTGAGACTCGGGAAGAAGCGGAGTGTCTGGGTGCGGGGACAGTGGGGAGCACCGGGCCCGGGCGTCTGTCTGTGGCTCTGCACCAGAGCAAGCTCTAGCTCGGAGCTGGCGGAGGCAGCCTCCACCCCCTCACCTGCCCCCAGCTCCCGGCGCTGTCGCCCGATGAGGTGCAGAATAGAAACTGACGTGACGTGACGTGCGTGGCCCGCGGGCCTCTCTCTGACACGCCGCTCCTTCCTTCTCTGGAGTTCAAGGAGAGGGACTTAGACTGTGGTGAGGAGGCAGTGGTGTAAATGAGGACAAAGCCCCTGGTGGGCACCCCGCCGAGGAGGTGGAGGGGCTGAACAGCAGCGGCTGTGGAGGAGAGCGGCCGGCCGGGGCGAGTGCCTTGAACTTGAACGGGCCCACAAATGCCTGGGGCTCTCGGTACCTGCAGATTGTCTCAGGAGGTCTGGGCTGGCCCACGGCCCTGCACTGCTGCAAGCTCCCGGATGCTGCGGGCCCATGGACCACGCTTCGGGTAGCAAGGGGAGAGTGGGGAGCCACAGCCTCCTGCCTCCCCTCTGCTGCCATGCTGGGGGCTCGGGGGTCCCCGCCGGCACAGAGCTGCCCCTGTGGCCTCCGAGGGAGGCACTAGCCCAGCCCCAGGCCCACACAGGCCCTGCTGCCCGGCATCTCACTGGCCAGGGCTCATGCCAGCCCTGGGGGAGGGCAGGGTGGGGCAGCACCCATCAGCTTGGGGGCTAGGGCAGGGTAAGTTTTTTTCAGAACTGTGGGGGCTGGCTCTGATCTGGGGGCGGGGGCGGGGCGCCTTGGGTCAGACCAGGTCCTGTGGCTGTTCCCAAGCGCCTTGGCGTTCAGAGTCTGCTGCCCCCACGAGTGCGCGGCGAGGCCTGTTTGCGGAGGGAGCACCCCCGGCAGGTGCCCGGGGCCCTCGGTTCTCTCGGGGCTGAGTGACTCAGCAGCGTTTGCACAGCCTGTGCTCAGGCCCCATGGGGTCCCTCGGGGTCACGCCAGAGGTTCCCGCAGATGCAGAGTCTCGCTCTGGTGCAGCGCGTGACGGCGGCTCAGGGCCAGGACAGGTGTGGCCTTCCGGGGACCACGCTGGAACACTGTCCCAACCACGGAGCCTCGAGGGCTTTCAAGGCAGGAGGTGTGCCCAGGGAGGGCCCTGGCCCGGATTAACAGGCTTAACGGTTAACCCAGCTCAGGACCAAGCCAGGCTCCTCTGCAGCCCCGAGGGCAGGCTGCCCCAGAGAGACGCTTCCAAACTCTGACATGCTCTGCGTGCCATCGAGCTCCTAGCAAAGCTTACGTGGAGGGACTTCCGGGTCATTCTGTGGGTGTCTTCTCTCGGTTCCCCCCTTTGCAGCCCTTTCTCATCCAAGTCCATCTCCACACTGTGGCCAAGAAGGACTTTCAAACATGGCAGCGTAGCTGTGTGGCTCTGCTGCTCGCACACACTCATCAGCCCGGGGGCAGGGCCAGGCTGTGGGCTCTGTGCTCAGCGCCATTCCTGCCCCATCCCCACATGTTCTTCGAGGCTCAGACCCTCTTCTCCCAGCTCTCCTCTCGCAGCCCCAGGACCTTGGCACATGCTGTCCCACTTTCTCAAATACCTGTCCCACCTCGTCCACTCTGCCCTCAGCCACAGGCCCTCTCTCGGACCTTCCCAAGCTGCCATACAGTTGATGTGTCCGCTGTGTCCTGCTGTCTGAGTCTTTTTTTTTTTTTTAAATATATTTTATTGATTTTTTTACAGAGAGGAAGGGAGAGGGATAGAGAGTCAGAAACATCGATGAGAGAGAAACATCGATCAGCTGCTTCCTGCACACTCCCTACTGGGGATGTGTCCGCAACCAAGGTACATGCCCTTGACCGGAATCGAACCTGGGACCCTTCAGTCCGCAGGCCGACGCTCTATCCGCTGAGCCACACCGGTTTCGGCTGATCTGAGTCTTGGTAGATGGAGGGAAATTGCTGGGCAATCACTTCAAGAACCCAGTGGGACAAATAAGTGGGTGTCTTGGTTTCCCAGGGCTGCTGTCACAAAATGCCCCCAAGCTGGGTGGCTGACAAAAGACGTTTATTCTCTCACCGCCCTGCGGGCCACAGTCCAAAATCGGGTGTTTGCAGTGCCACGCTCCCTCCCGCAGCTCTGGGGCAATCTTGCCACGTGTCCTCCAGGTTCTGGGGGCTCTGGGGGTCCTTGGCTTGTGGCTGCGTGCCTCCAGTCTGTGCCTCCGCCTTCACATGACCTTCTCCTGTTCTCCTCATGCCTCCATGTGTGTCTCATAAGGACACCTATCACTGGTTAACCCAGGGTGACCTCCTCTAGATCTGTAACGTCACCTGCCAAGACCCTTTTCCAAGTAAGGTCACGTTCACGGGTTCTGGAGGTTAGGACATGGACATACATTTGGGGACCACCGTTTAAGCCACTACAGTGTCAATCACACTGGGATTCCGAACCCTCTGGAACAGAAGGAGAGCGAGTGTGCTAGCAGCTGGGAGTGGGGTCAGGCAGAAACAAGCCGGTGGTGACCGGACACGTATGGTCCTCCTCACATGGCCGCAGGCGGTGTAGAGAGGCCAGCAGGGGACGCGTGGCCCCAATCCCCCACCCCGGGGCCAGCACCCACATCTCTGAGCCTCTCCGTGGCCAGGGGACCCGCAGGAGCAGACGCCCTGGAGGGTGCTGGGGCCGGCGCTCTGGGGCAGAGGGCCCGGGTGTTGCTCCTGCTCCCGAGCAGTCACTGTGGGGCAGACTCATTTCCCGCCGGCCACCCGCCTTGCAGATGGTCCCACCATGACCGAGGCCACGCCAGGGACCGGCCGGGGCCTGCCCGCTGTCCCAGGGGCTGCTGTCACACCATAAAGAGGGTTGGGACTTCCTGCCTTGGGTGGGGTTCCTACAGGTATTGGAGTGTAAACATTTATTTGGAGGTGACCTCAGCTGGGGAAGTGAGACGGGAAGGGAAGGGAGCTAGCAGGGGACGCTACCGGGCTGGTTCACCGAGACTCAGGGCCAAGGGAGCTGGCGCCTCCACCAGCACAGCAGGGCGGCCGTGAGGGGTGGGGCAGGGGGGCGGAGGTGACTCAGGGGTGTCCCACCCCAGCACCTCCAACTTCCCCACGGGGGCTTCTCGAGCTCCCGCCACCAGAGGAGGCCCAGGATGAGCAGGTGGGTCAGGACGCCCAGGGGCTCCCACAAACCAAAGGGAATAAACAAGGCAAACGCGGGGGGCGGGGGGAGGGGGGAGAACTGGTCGCGGGAGCGGAGGGAAGGTGCTAAGATTCCAAGAGTTTCTGGACTCACAGTCTGGCATCATCGGGGCTCGCTGGCAGCGGGAGGAGGTGCACTGGAGGCGGAGCCCAGGCCCGTGCACAGCAGCCCGGACCCAGTGGGGCACATGAAGCCCGGACCCACTGGAGTGCAGCAGCCCGGACCGACTGGAGTGCAGCAGCCCGGACCCAGTGGGGCACAGCAGCCCGGACCCACTGGAGTGCAGCAGCCCGGACCCACTGGAGTGCAGCAGCCCGGACCCAGTGGGGCACAGCAGCTCGGACCCACTGGGGCACAGCAGCCCGGACCCACTGGGGCACAGCAGCCCGGACCCACTGGGGCACAGCAGCCCGGACCCAGTGGGGCACATGAAGCCCGGACCCACTGGAGCGCAGCAGCCCGGACCCACTGGGGCACAGCAGCCCGGACCCACTGGGGCACAGAAGCCCGGACCCACTGGGGCACAGCAGCCCGGACCCACTGGGGCACAGGAAGCCCGGACCCACTGGGGCACAGCAGCCCGGACCCACTGGGGCACAGCAGCCCGGACCCACTGGGGCACAGGAAGCCCGGACCCACTGGGGCACAGCAGCCCGGACCCACTGGGGCACATGAAGCCCGGACCCACTGGGGCACAGCAGCCCGGACCCACTGGGGCACAGAAGCCCGGACCCACTGGAGTGCAGCAGCCCGGACCCACTGGGGCACAGCAGCCCGGACCCACTGGGGCACAGGAAGCCGGACCCACTGGGGCACATGAAGCCCGGACCCACTGGGGCACAGCAGCCCGGACCCACTGGGGCACAGCAGCCCGGACCCACTGGGGCACAGCAGCCCGGACCCACTGGGGCACAGCAGCCCGGACCCACTGGGGCACAGCAGCCCGGACCCACTGGGGCACAGCAGCCCGGACCCACTGGGGCACAGCAGCCCGGACCCACTGGGGCACAGGAAGCCCGGACCCACTGGGGCACATGAAGCTCAGGCACCAGCCCGGCTGTGAGAGCCTGCCCCCCGGGGTCTCAGCTCCGCTCAGACCCTCTTCCACCACCTCTCCCCGGGCCAGAGCCTCCCCACACATTGCAGGCCAGACACAGAGGAAGGAACGAGACCCTCCCTTATGTAAACCGAGGCAGGGCGCAAGGGAACGTGGCCAAATTCTCTGCAGTGAAGTGAGAATAACGTTGATACCAAAACCTGACAACGGTTGTAGGAAAGAAGGAAAAAGAAGGAGGGAGGGAGGGACCAGAGCCCAATCTCATACGTGAAAAACTTGAAATAAAACATTAAAGCAGCCCTAGTTGGTTTGGCTCAGTGGATAGAGCGTCGGCCTGGGGACCAAAGGGTCCCGGGTTCGATTCCGGTCAAGGGCTCCTCCCCAGCCGAGCCCCGGTGGGGCACGTGTTCTCTCACATTGCTGTCCCTCTCTGTCTTTCCCTCTCTCTTCCACTCTCTCTAAGACTCCATGGAGAAACACCCTCAGGTGAGGATTAACAACAACAAAACGCTCACGCAGAACCCAGGCGCTTTGAAGGAATAACACACTTGCCTGAGAACGCTCAGCCTGGAATGGACGGGTGGCTCCGCATTCTTTGGAAAACTCATTAATATAACCCAGGAAATTCATTAATGTAATCCATCAGATTCGTAGATTTGAAAAGGCGCTGAAAGGCACGTGACAAACGCACCAACCATTCTTGATTAAAAAAGACAAACCGTGAAAGGATCCCTTCATGCCAGAGTGGAGAAAAGCCATTCCAATTATGATACAAAGTCCAAAAGTCAACAAAGACAAGACTGAAAATGCGGTCACACCCAGAACATGCGACAGGCCAAACACAGCAGTAACAAGCTAACAAAGTCAAAAGACAAAGTGAAAAACACATTTCCAACTTTTCTCACAGGCAGAGCGCCAGCCTAACATACAAGGGGCTTACAGAAATTGGTGAGGAAACCACAAACCAAAGGAAAAGATAAAGCATACGAAGAAGCAGTCCGTAGAAAAAAGCAATACAAATACACTTCAGGTATATGAAAAGATGCTCCATCACTTAGTGACAGAAACATAAAACGACACTGAGATGCCATTTGTCACCCGGGATATTGGCAAGGCCCCGCAGGTGTGGCGATGGGGCCCGTGGTAGGGGCTGGGGAGTGGGCGGGAGTGTCCCCGGGGGGGGGGGAGGGGCTGCCTCTTGAAGCCATCCGCTCGCTCATGCCTCCGTGGGGCCTTCTGGCTTCCGAAATGTTCACCCCACAGATTCAACAGCACATTCCAGACAGTGCACACATTTCGGCGTCGTCTGTGACATCAGAATGTTCGATGCAATCCAAGTGTCCGTCCGCAGGAGGCCCGTTAAGTCGCTTCTGGAAGTCCAGGCCGTGGGATACTATGCAACTGTAAACGAAGGGGGACCTTGCAGGTGCGCAAGGTATAATGTGGGAGAGAAACGCAAAATTACTTTCTGTGTGAAAGAGAGTAAAATAAGAATGCACATTTACCCGTCCTTGTGTGTGGAGGGGGAATCTGAAAGGATTCGGGAGAAACTAAGAATGGTGACCTGCGGGGGGGGGGGGGAGGGTGGTGGTAAGTGTGGTCCCTGTGGGAGGGGTGGGCTGAGAGAGCCTTTTCATCAGGGGCCTTATTTTATTTTAATATATTTTATTGATTTTTTACAGAGACGAAGGGAGAGGGATAGAGAATTAGAAACATCGATGAGAGAGAAACATCGATCAACCGCCTCCTGCACACTGCCCACTGGGGATGTGCCCGCAACCAAGGCACATGCCCTGGACCGGAATCGAACCTGGGACCCCTGAGTCCGCAGGCCGACGCTCCATCCACTGAGCCAAACCGGTTAGGGCAGAGGCCTTATTTTACATTTCCTGTTTTTGAACCCTGTGAACCTACTGCCTGTTCAACAATTTAAAATCCAATGCAAACGTTTGAAGGTGCTCTAAGCGCTTCTGGGAGAGTGTGCATTGCTGGTGGCAGCTGCCTTCGGGCAGTGCAGGGTGGTGGGGGAAGGAAGTACTTGTCATTTCTCACATTCTGGCCCATCGGGCTGTTTGCCATGTACACATCCAACTTCTCAATTAAAACAAAGTCTATGTCTTTAGGGTGACGTGTTTCTGAATACATGGAAGCAAGCAGTCATGTGGGGTCCCCTTCGGCGTGGGGTTGTCGGGGCCAGGGCACCAGAGAAGGGGTTTCCTTCCGTTCCTGACACGAGTCCGTGGCTTTCACTATATGTGTGCTGCGAGAGAGAACAGGGGAACTGAGCTGACAGGGTCCCTTCACCCTCCCTCCCCCAAAAAAGACACATGGGTGCACTTGGGAGGGGTTGCAGAGATGAGGTTTTATAACGTGTCAGACCTAGAGGATCTAAGTGACTTGTGGAGAACTCCAGAGGGAGGACAGAAGTGACTTAAGCTCATGGTGTTACGGGGGGGGGACCCCCAAAGTATGTCCTTGGAGGAAGTCAGGCCCTGGGATGGTGAGACCTGGTTTGTTCCTGTTGTGATTCATCGGTACCTCCTACCCCGCGGGTGAGGCCTGCTCTCTAGACAAGAAGGTAATTAGACATCTTATGGTTATTGTCCCTTTGACTTTCCAGCGGCTCATCGGTTCTATTCATATGGGTATCGTGGGAGAGGCATTGAACCTGGAGTCAGGACTCCAGACCCTGCACAGCCCTGTCCCCACCCTGATCTGTGAGCCTAGGAAAGACCCCCCTTTCTCCCAACCCCAGGTTCTTCCAGGAGTGCAGGCAGGGCCGGACCGTGAGCCCAGCTGTGTCCTAAATGCTTTGACTTCAACTGGGAAAGAAACAAAAGAAGAATAAAGGGAGGGTGCTGGCAGCGATGGTGGTGCTGGCGGCGATGGTGGTGGCTAATCCTCACTGTCACTGGATCTTACTACCTCTCGGGGAAGCCTCCATGGAGAGCTGAGGAGCTGAGAGTCTCAGGAGGGAGGTGAACTGCCGAAGGTCATTTGGCAGCCGAGCTTGGCCTTGGCTTTAATTGACGGAGCCCTTGGCTGGGAAAATCAACCCCAATGGCAATTATGGTTCAATGAGAACCAAGGGTTCAATTTACACCAATTAATTTGATGAGACACTTGGAGGACTTGGCGGCTATATCTAAAGCGGCCTGTCTCCCGCCTTCCCGCCCCGCACCCCCTCCTTAAGCCTCTTCTCCCTCCGCGGGCCTGGGAACCCTTGGGGGATGGGCACCTAAGCAAGGATGAGCGGATGCAGATGCTGGAAATGCTGCAGTCCCGGGTGTGACCACCAGGTGGCGTAGCGGCTGTAGGAAGCCCTGCCCCCAGCGGCTCCAGAAAAACAGAAAATACAAATGAGAAATTCCTTGGCCTGGAAGCAGAGAGTCGGTTGGAAATTCCTGGTGCCTTCTGTCAAATCCGGGAGGTTTGACCTTCTGCAGTAAGCAAAGCCTAGGGCGTCCACGACAGGCACAGGGCAGGGGAAAGAACCTGTTTAAAGCACCTGGGAGGAGAAGGGTGAGAGAAGTCTCTCGATGCCTTGTGCTCAGCGGCCTCCTCTAGCCCAGCCGCTCTGCGAGGAGGCTGGGTCCCAGGGCAGCAGGACCGCCTGGGGGCTTGTGGTGAATGCATATTCCTGGGCCGGGGAACTGCGTCTGGGCCAGCACTCCTGTGGTTGCTGGTCCGGGCGCAGGTGTGAAGCAGCCACACGCAGCGTGTCCTTTTCCCAGGCCAGAGACCAGGGCCAGCGAGGGGAAGTCCCGCCCCGGGAATGGTCCGCCCGGCCTGGGAGCGGGTGTGCGAACACAGCGTAAAGCACAGTTCTGTCCCGTGAAGCTCCGCCGTCGGCGGCTCCAGATTGGGGCTACGCCCAATGGCCTCCGGCGCTTTAGTGCGAGTCGCTTCTCTCTCCGCTTCTCTCTATTTGCTATTTTAAAATGTGCAATGGATTCCTGCCCGGAGAGCAGAGGAAGGAAGCAGCCCCGGCTGTGCATCGGGCCTGGAACCCCGACTCCTCGGCTTCCTGGCTGATGCCATCTTGGCCGAGTTCCCCGCGTCCTCTGGGAGCTTCTGGGAAGCTCAGGGTCACCCGCCCAGCACTCAGCCGCTCCCCGGACTGACAGCCGATTCCTCTCACATCCTGGGCTCCTGGCTGGCCCTCATCTGACCCAGACCCCGAATTCCAGCCTTACGCTGAGGTCTGGTCCATGACAGGCGCCAGGCCACGCAGCAGCTGGCCCGGGGCACGGGGAGAGCAGGCTTTACTTTACTTGTTTATTTTGTTAGTCCTCACCCGAGGATATTTTTTCCCATTGATTTTTAGAGAGAGTGGAAGGGAGAGGGAGAGACAGACACATCGATATGAGAGACACATCGATTGGTTGCCTTCGCACGCACTCCCGCACCAGGGCCGAGAAGCGAGCCTGCCACGGAGGTACATGCCCTTGACCAGAATCGAACCCGGGACCCTTCAGTCCGTGGATCGACGCTGTATCCACGGAGCCAAACTGGCGAGGGCGGCTCAGGCTTTAGAGTCTGGTTTGAACCCTGACCCCTCTGTGTGACCTTGGCCGAGCTGCCTGCCCTCTCTGAGCCTGTGTTCTTGCCTGGGGCTTAGCACCGCCGTTCTCCTGGCTGAGGTGAGGGAGCGAGGGTGGAGGCAGCATGGTCAGCACACAGCAGAGCACACAGCAGCCCCCGTGACGGCGGGCCCAGGCTGGCTTCCCGCCTCCTCACACCACCCACACGGGCCGGCCGGCCTGAGACACGGGGCCAAGGGGGCGTGCGTTTACTCCTTCCCCGGATCTGCATGCCTGCCCCGCTCCACGTCCCACAGGGGGGCTTCCACGGATGCCAGGAACTTGTAGCCATGGTCCTCCCCGCCCCCCGCTCCGCCCCCTCCCGGGAGCTTACAATCTAATTAAGACAACCTGAACCTCAAAATAGAAGTGTCCCAAAATAGTGCGGCCTGCGAGCCGGGCTCCCGTGCTGCCTGGCAGGAGGCGCCAGGTAAGGAGAGACTGGGCCCAGCCCGGCCCTCCTCCAGCTCCGGCCCCACCCCCACCCGGCCTCCTCCAAGTCCGGCCAGGAGGGCCCTGCCAGTCCTCACCTCCCTGCTTTGGCAAGGGCCTGAAATGGTGAAGGTCAGGCCGATGTTTCCTGGTTTAAAGGGCCACGTGCCAAGGGCTGTGCAAGTTTAAGATTCAGGAGCACGGGGAGCCGCCCGCGGGGGCTGCTGAGCCCCTTCTCACCCAGGAGCCGCGGGGAGATTGATCTTTAACCGAGGCCGCGCCCGGTGGAGATTCCTCCACCAGGTAACTCAGTAACACCAAGGCGTTGCATCTTATCATCTTTTAAAAACCCACCCGACCTTTCACTAGTGTTGGAGAGCCAGACACCCCAGGCAGCCCTGGGGTAACGAAACGGGGTAACGAAGCATCGGGGTCCACTCGGGACGGACGACCGTGCGGAGAGGTGATCGAGGCAGATCTGGGCCCGCGGGCCTGTGCTCGCCAGTGGTTCCAGGCGGCAGCCGGACACTCAGGCTCCCTGACCCCCACCCCCAGGAGACCTGCCGGGGTGCCGGCCGCTCTGGCCATGGCGTTCACGGAGCTCCTGGAGCGAGCGGGGGGCGTGGGCCTCTTCCAGACCCTGCAGGCCCTCACCCTCCTCCTCGCCTCCGTCTTCTTACCCTCCCAAATGCTCCTGGACAACTTCTCGGCGGCCACCCCGGGCCACCGCTGCTGGGCCCACCTGCTGGACAGCAGCTCCGAGGCCCCCACGAACCTCACCCCGGAGGCCCTTCTGGTCATTTCCATCCCACGGGGCCCCAACCAGGAGCCCCAGCAGTGTCGCCGCTTCCGCCACCCACAGTGGCAGCTCCTGGCGCCCAACGCCACGGCCACCAACTGGAGCGAGGCTGCCACGGAGCCGTGCGTGGACGGCTGGGTCTACGACCGCAGCACCTTCACCTCCACCATCGTGGCCGAGGTAAGCCCCCCCCCCCGCCCCCCCCCAGCTTTCCTCCTTCTGGTCTTCCAGGGCCGGCCGTCCACCCTGCAGGAAACGGCATGCTGTTCCCTCAACTTGCTCAGGCCCGATTCTGCTGTGCGGCCAGGGCCACAGGACCAACAGGGAGCCTTAGGACCTTACAGCCTGTTGGCGGATCCAGAATCAGTCAGCATTCAAACCGTTCATAGCAGCGTAGCCAACCTCCACCTTTCGCCTCTGACGCGGCAGGCACTGTTCCAAATGCTCTCCCTGTTCCAAATGCTCTCCCTGTCGCACAACCTCCCTGTGATCTCGTGGGCTGGGTCTTATTTTAATCCCCATTTAATAAAGGACCAAACAGAAGCGCAGAGAGGTGTCCTACCTTGTCCCAGGACACACAGCTAGAGTGTCCTGGGGGCCGGAGCCTGGTTCTGGGTCCCTCTCCTGTCCCGTCTCCAGTGGCCTAAGTGAGCGCCAAGGAGACAAGCAGGCCCTGTGAGTGGGGGAGGGACAGGCAGACGGGAAGGCCCCTCTGAGGAGGGGACATTGGAGGTGAGACCTGGGATACAGTGGGAGGAATCAGCCCCGTGGAGGTGGGGCAGCCTGGTCCAGGCGGGGTCTGAGTGGGAGCGCGTGGGCCTTGCTGGGGGGGCGGTGAGGGGCAGAGGCGGTGCTGCTCCCTGAGCAGGAGGGGCGGAGCCCCGTGGGGGAGGCGGGGCTCCATAGGGGAGGCGGGGCTCCATAGGGGAGGCGGGGCTCCACGGGGGAGGCGGGCCCCGTGGGGGGAGGCGGGGCCCAGTGGGGGAGGCGGGGCCCAGTGGGGGAGGCGGGCCCCGTGAGGGAGGCGGGCCCCCGTGGAGGGAGGCGGGCCCCGTGAGGGAGGCGGGCCCCCGTGGAGGGAGGCGGGCCCCGTGGGGGAGGCGGGCCCCCGTGGAGGGAGGCGGGCCCCGTGAGGGAGGCGGGCCCCCGTGGAGGGAGGCGGGCCCCGTGGGGGAGGCGGGCCCCGTGGGGGGAGGCGGGCCCCGTGGGGGGAGGCGGGGCCCGTGGGGGGAGGCGGGGCCCCGTGGGGGAGGCGGGGCCCCGTGGAGGGAGGCGGGCCCCCGTGTGGGAGGCGGGCCCCGTGGGGGGAGGCGGGGCCCCGTGGGGGGAGGCGGGGCCCCGTGGGGGGAGGCGGGCCCCGTGGGGGGAGGCGGGCCCCATCGGGGAGGCAGGTGAGGGCTGGGTTTTCCTCACAAGGTAAGTCCTGGGGCTCTGGGCAGGAAGTGCTGCGGCCTGGTTGCATTTTCCGGAGGTCGCTTTGCAGGTGGACCGTGCCCCTCAGGGACGGGGCTCCTACTGCCGTCACCCCCTCACCCCCAGAGAAGGACAAGAGCTCAGCTGTCAGGCTCCTGTGAGGACTGACCGGGAGGGGGCGGGGCGGGGTCAGAGGTCAGGGGTGGGTGCCCGCCCTGGGCCGGAGGCACAGCCCGTGAGAAGCAGCTGTAGCCCCAGTTCGGAGGAGGAACCAGGCTGCGAGGTGCAGCAGCTCGCCGCCCGCGTTCCCGGCCCGCAGTCAGCGGTTAGCACTGAGCTGTGGTTCACCCGTCCCAGGCCCACACCGTCCCCCCCGAGGGGCCTCCCCACTCAGACCAAGGCCCTGCCACACTGTGCCACGCGGTGGGCTGTGGGCAGAGGGAGGCCTGCGGCCAGCACACCGGCCCCCTCTTCACCCGGCCCCAGGGAGGGCCCCATGGTGGGCGGCCGAACCCGCAGGACCAGGCTGAGCAGGCGGGCCTGGCTGGGAACTCCCGGCCTGGGCCGCCCTTGCCACCCGGACCCCGCCGGTCCTCGCCCTGAGCCGGCTGGCGCATCTCCTTCCCTTCCAGTGGGGCCTGGTGTGCGGCAGCCGAGGCCTGAAGCCCGTGGGCCAGGCTGTCTTCATGGCCGGGAACCTGCTGGGCTCCTTGGCCTGGGGCCTCCTCTCCTGCTGGTGAGTCCTCCTCCCTCCCTGCTGGCGCCTTCAGGGAATGAGCGTGGAGCGTGCTTGTGCGTGCGTGCGCGTGTGCGTGTGCGTGTGTGTGTGTGTGTGTGTGTGTGCACGCATGTGTGTGCGCGCGCGCGTGTGTGGAGGCGGGCAGAGGTACAGAGATGTCACGAAAGGGTTCATGGTCCCTAAGAGAGTGGATTCTCTTGGTCCAGGTCTGGCCATGGGTCCCAGGTCACCAGGGGGCAGTGATGTCCCGAAGCCCTAGGCCAGTTAGGTGCCTGCCTGGGAGAAACCGCCCTGAGCACTGTTGCCCTCTGCCCTTGGCCATGGCACCAGCCTTTACTGAGCACCTACTGTGCGCCAGATGCTGCACAGTCCCTGCCTCAGGGAGCTCAGTCTTCTGGGGAGAAACAGACCCTCTTTTTAAACTTCAAGTCCATGACCTGCTGTGACATAGAAATACTCCCCCCACTTCTCCTCCTTCTCCTTTGCCCCCCCCGCCCCCGTCCCCCAGTGATGTGCCCAGGAAGTAATCCAGCGCCTTCCCCTCTGCCTCTGCCCTCTCCTGCCAGGCACCCCCATCCAGGACCCATGCCACCTACTCTGGCCCCTCAGCTTGTGGCCCTAACCGGCTGCTTGGAGCTTCCATTTGGAGGCCTCACTGCCAGGGCCCAGCCAGCCCCTCACACCAGCTCCATTCTGGAAAGCAGCCCCACCCTATGGCGTACCCCAGAACCCTAGAGCCACCCCTGTTTTCCTCCCCTCACCCCACTTTCACAAACACCCCAGCCCCACCCCTCCCTCTGCACGCTGCCCCCTTGCTCAGGTCACCACCATCCCAGGCCTGGGCAGCCCCCCGCCCCCCTCAGCCTCTGCTGGGCCGCAGCCAGCCCTGCACACTACGGTGACCTCGCAGCAGCTTGTGTGAGGATCAGGTGGGTGCTCAGGTCCCTGCCCACGGCTGCCTGGCGCTTGGCAGCCACCCCTCTGCTTGGTGCCCAGCACACAGGCCTCGGCTCCAGGCTCCTCCTCAGAGGGCCTTCCAGCCTGGCCGAGCTGGGGTCCTGCCCCTCCCTCAGCATAGCACCCCTCTGCGGCACCCACCATGTATTGTGTCCCCTCCAGACGTCGCTCCGAGAAGGCAGGGGCTCGGGGGTGGCACCCCAGTGCCGGCCTTGGCACAATTATAATGTCATAAGTGGGTGAAGGGTCTCCCAGCTCTGGCTCTCCGGGCAGCGGGCCCTGCGGTCCCACTGCTGAGTCCCAGCTCCCGCTCCCGTGTCCTCGCTTCCTGAAGCGGGTCCTCCTGTAAGTGGGGACCCGCCCCCGCCCTGGGGTTGCGGGATGTCATAGTGAGTCAATCGCGTGGAGCTCGCGCCGAGCCTGGCACAATGCTGGCCTCGAGCCTGGCGGGAGCCGGGCGCAGCGAGGGGCCCGCAGCCTCTGCTCCCTCCGCGGTGCGATGGTCCGCGTCCCCGTGACCTGGGTCAGAGCCAGGTGTGGCCCCGAACGTCACCGGTGGGCGGCGTCCTTGCTCGGGTGCTGCTCAGACAGGCGGGGCCCAGGCTGGCCCCCCTCTCTCCCATCGAACACTCACGAGCTTAGCTGAACGCAGGCAGCGGTTCAGGCTGGGCAGGCCCCGGGCTCAGCCCCCCGGGCGCGTGTGGGCACCGGGCCGAGGGCCCTCCAGGTGTGTGGGTTGTCACCTGGGAGCCCCTGTCACCGGGCACAGATAGGCGGCAGCTGGTTGGCTGGCTTGCCCAGGGCCCCCGGTGCTCAGCTCAGTCCCTTCGCTCAGTGTCTCGATTTTCACAGCAGCCCTGCAAGCAGGCCCTGGTGAATGCTTCCATTTCACAGGTGGGGAAACTGAGGCTCCGAGACATTGAGTAGGAGCTCAAGGTTACCCAGGACTCAAACCCATTCTTTTTTCCCCCATAATTTTCAAATTATTGTTTGATTTGAAAGAGAGAAGAAGAGAGAGGAGAGCGAGAGAGAGATGTGTTGTTCCACTTATTTACGCCTTCAGTGGTTAATTCTCGTATGTGCCCCAACCGGGCATTGAACCCACAACCTTGGCATATTGGGACAATGCTCTAACCACTGAGCTACCCACCCAGGGCCCAAAGTCCATTCTTGACCGTGAGGCTGCGCTGCCCGCTGAGAGCCAGGCGGCTGCCATTTCTGTGACACGCAGTCGCACGCGCTCCGGGGTCCCGAGCAGGAGGCGCTGCCTGAACTGGCATGCGGGCACGTGCGGCTCCAGCAGGCACCACCTCCTCCTCGATGTCCCAGGCCCTCTCCAGGCCCCGCGGTGCTTCTTCTCCCCAAACAGGTTTGGGCGGAAGTCCATGCTGAGCTGGTGCTGCCTACAGGTGGCCCTGGCCAACACCAGTGCCATCTTTGCCCCCAATTTCCTCGTCTACTGTGGCCTCCGGTTTTTGAATGCTTTCGGACTGGCCGGCATCATCCTGACCTCGACGACGCTCAGTGAGTCACCGGATCACCGAAGTGGGGAGGTGGGGAGGGTGGGGCTCCAGGCCACCACGCGTGCGCTCACCTGCACCTCCATCGCCTTCCAGTGGTGGAGTGGACCACGACCCGCAGGAGGGCTGTCACCATGACGATCCTGGGATGCACCTACTGCACAGGCCAGATGGTCCTGGGTGGTCTGGCCTTCGCCCTGCGGGACTGGCGAGCCCTCCATCTGGCCACGTCGATGCCCTTCTTTGCCATCTTCTTGGTATCCTTGTAGGTACAGTGTGGGGCCTTTTCCCTTGGGGAGAGCATCGCTGAACAGGAGCGGGACCCAGGGAGGGAGGGTGCCCCCCCCACCCCAGCACTCTGGCCGGCCACGGGTTCCAAAATGCTGAGAGCCATGGGAGGGAGTGATGTGAGCAGAGCCCCGGCTGGTGAGAGACAGTCTGGGACTCAGAGTTCCAGGGCATTTCAGCCAGAGGTTAGAGGGCCCCATCCAGCCCACTGGCCTCCCGCACATTGGCATCATCGCGCCCTCTCCCCACCCCACCCCCCCGCCACACACATTCACACATCACCTATCATGCCTGTGGGCATCCGTGTCGGTGAGGACTGGCATCAGATACGGAAGGATTTCATCCTCACTATTACGTTGGTGCCATGAAAATCCCTGGGGTCTGCAAACACCTGCTGGGGTTTGGGCGGGGGGCGGGGGGAGATACAGGAACAGACACAAATTCAGGTCCCCATAGGTTCTCGGTGCCTGTGAGTCAGCGTTGAGCTCACCTGGGCCCAGGTACATCTGTCTGCTCTGAGGTGTAGCGAGTCCTAAGGGCTCATTCATTTCTTCTCAAATGTTTGCCGCACTCCCACCCATGCCAGACATGGTTTTAGGCACAGGGGCCATAGCAGCAAATACAGCCACTGACCACATGGAGTTTTGTTGTATCAACAGGCTCCGTGGCAACGAGGAAGACAGCCCATAATTACACTAATTCGGCAGCCCCCCTGGTCGCACTGAGGGGCGTCCTGGGTGCTGTTGGTAACACCAATGAGGGACTGAGGCCCCAGAGAGAGAGGTTCAGTGACCTGCCCGAGGCCACACAGCAGGACTGGCACCCAGGCAGGCTGACTGCAAGCAGGGCCGAGAGCCTGTCGCTGGGAAAGCTCTGCCCCCTTCACCAGGGAGACCCCTCTCCCTGCCCATCTGCCTGAGGCCGGGAAGGAACAGACTCGCTTATAAAACTGTCTCCTCTGACTAGGGATGTTTTAAACGTGTGGTGTGTGTTTTTTGTTTGTTTGCTTTTAAATTCAGCATGGCGTACGCTTTCTGCCTTAGAAATGCCCCAGAAAAAAAAAAAAAGAAAGAAATGGCCCCAGGATCACCCAGGCCCGGGCAGCCTGTGTGCTGGCTGTGCCCCGTGCTCAGACGGGCAGGATCCCGGCAGCCAGGAAGCAGATGGAGCGGGCCCGGGGGAGCGGTGGCCAGGTGGCAGGGCGCATCTGAGACCATCAGGGACTGCGCTGCCCAGCCTGGCATTAGCAGTGGAGACGTGCTGCCTTTTCACGCCCACGGCAGCGGGAGGGTCTGCCGCCCACCTGACTGGGGCAGTGCCCGGCCTGCTCGAAAGAAGCAGAGGCCCAGCAGCACCCGCTTTCCTAACAGGTGGCTGCCGGAGTCCGCACGATGGCTCATTATCACGGGCAAACCAGGACGAGCGCTCCAGGAACTCAGAAAGGTGGCCAGGATAAACGGCCACAAGGAAGCCAAAAAGGCCCTGACCATAGAGGTGAGACGCTGCTGTTGGTGACCCAGAGTGTGGGACATGGCTGGGGAAGGGCACCCACCGATGTCTTATCAGTATTACCACCAACTTCACCACTGCCCACACCACCACCACCGCCATCACCACTACCATCACCACCATCACCACCTCCATTATCACCTCCATTATCACCACCACCATCACCACCACCTCCATCCTCATCACCACCACCACCACCACCATCACCACCATCACCACCTCCATTATCACCACCATCACCACCACCACCATCACCATCACCACCAGTACCACCACCATTACCACCATCACCACCACCTCCATCCTCATCACCACCACCACCACCACCTCCATCACTACCTTTACCACCACCACCTCCATCACCACCACCTCCATCCTCATCACCATCACCACCACCACCACTATCACCACCACCATCACCACTATCACCACCACCACCACCACCACCTTTACCACCACCACCATCACCACCACCTCTATAAAACACCACCACCTTTACCACTACCACCTCCATCACCACCACCACCACCTTTACCACCACCACCATCACCACCACCACCACCACCATCACCACCACTATCATCATTTCTACTCAAACCCAACTACCATCACTCCCACCAATAATAACACTACCACTAACATCAACACCATCATCAACAGCATTACAACTATCCACACTCCACCATCACCTCCATCACCTTCATCATCACCAGCAGACCACACTATCAACTTTATCTTCATCACCACTAGCATCACCATCAGCATCTCTACAAAACACCATCAACACCATCACCATTACCTTCACCACCATCATGACTGTCATCACCATCACCACCAATCACAATACAACCATTATCAACAACATATCCACATCACCACCACCTTATTATTCACCGCCTCAATCCACATGCTAGTACACTGCACACTCACCTCGGGCTTCTCCTTGTATTTGGGAACCAGGATGTTCTTATTTGAAGGTAGCTATCTCAAGGAGGCAGGTGTGGAGGATGTGCGGCCAAAGATGAGGGGAGGCAAAACGCCCTGGGGCGGGAGGATGGGGGAAGGCTTCTAGGAGGAGGCAGGCTGGAGCCGAGCAGGCCTGAACTGAGCACAGGGCAGGCAGGGCTCAGAGGCGCAGGAGGAGACTGGATGGGCACTGGGGCACAGGGAGCCCGTGCGGCTGGCACGCCCTGATGCCAGCCTTGGTGAGTGAGCGGAAGGTGGGCCTTGTGCAGCACCTGCCAAGAGCAGCCTGCGGCCTGCAGCCCCGAGGGCCGGAGCTGGGACACAGACTCGCCTTGCTTCCGAGTGGGTGGCCAGGTCTGCAGAAGCAGCTCAGCCAGGAGGCAGGGCAAACCTGCCTGTCCCCCTCCCCCTGGCCCCCTGGGGTTCTCCAGCCTCCACAGTCAAGGCCAGGCTCCCCATCATTCCGGACACCATTCCCGGGCCTGGGGGTGGGGCAAGGCGCCGCCCCATCCTCACGCCCTGTTCTCATTCTCCCCGGAGGTGCTGATGTCCTGCATGGAGGAGGAGGTGGCCTCGGCGAAGGCCCACCAGTCGCTGCTGGATCTGTTCCGCGTGCCCATTCTCCGCCGGAGAAGCTGCTGTCTGTTAGTGGTGAAGTACGCCACCCTTACCTCCCCTCCGGGACACAGAGCTGCGGAGGGCGGGGGAGTGCTGTGTGTGTGGGGACCCCTGCAGGCCTCTTTGGGGTGCGTTTCTGGCTGGGACAGGCAGCCCCCCAGGAGGCAAGAGAGAGGCAGTGCGTGGAGATGTGGTTGGACTGGAGGTCAGCTCCGCAAGAGGCCAGCTGGGGGGGAGGCCGCGGTCAGGCTGAGAGCACAGGGCAGGCGGGAGCCCCGGCCCCGCGGTGGCTGAGCGGACCCCTGCTTGTCAGCATTGGACTCACCCCAACAGCTCACCCCTAGCGGGCTGAGTGCCTGGGGCACCTGCTAACTGCTCTGACCAACCCTGTGAGGAAGTTCATTTACCCCCCACGCACAGGAGGGGACAGGGGCCCAGAGCGCAAGTAACTTGCCCGAGGTGACGAGAGGATTTGAGCCGAGGCCGAGCTGTCTCCTCTCCCAGATTCACCTGCTGGGCCCACGTGGAGCATGGAATCCTCGCCCCACCCCAGGAGGCCCTGTCTTGGCACCCCAGGGTGCCAGGGACCAAGAAAAGTCCCCTTAATAAAGCGATCGCAGTTAAAGTGACTTCTAGGAGGGCTTGTTGAAAGCGAGGGTCAGCTTCGATGGGGACTCATCCTATATAATAAAAGCCTAATATGCAAATTGACCAAATGATGGAACAACCGGTCGCTATGACAGGTACTGACCACCAGGGGGCAGACGCTCAACACAGGAGCTGCCTCCAGCCCGCAGGCCCCGACCAGTGGTGGCAGGGGGCGGGGCCAGCCAAGGCGGGTGCCAGCAGGGCCCCCCCCTCCCCATCACCCTGCTGGTTGCCCCACAGATCGGCCCTGATCGCCGGCCAGGCCTAGGGACCCTTTCCATGCACAAATTTCATGCACTGGACCTCTAGTCTTGAAATAAAACTGAAGGTTATGAAGCGTTTATTTTATGCTGTATTTGACCACATATAGGCTGTCTGGGTTATAATGGCAAACATTTGCTGCATGTTAGAACAGAGGCTGGATCACATGCTCTTTGTGTGTTCACGTTTCTTTCTGACATGTTAGAAGGACCACCCAGGTCGTCCTTCCCGCCTCCAGGCTTCCCGGGCGCTCCCCGGGGCCGCTCTGCAGGTTCTGGTGTTCAGAGCACAGGCTGGAGGGCGCCCTCTCCGTCTCCTTGGCTGTTAACCAGCGACTGGGCTGAGGCTCTGGGCCTCAGTGTCAGCCCCGTGTGTGCGCCGTGTCCCCTTCACTCCCTCCCTTCGCCGACGCGGAATCGCTGCGGCTACTCTACTGTGCGGCCGGCACAGCCTTCGGGTGACCTGACGCAGCAGGGGGGCGGGTGGGGGTGGGGGGCGTGTCCAGGTGAAACAGGGATGGGGACAGATTTGAAAAGTGGTCGAGAGCAAGTTCATGTCATGGCCACTTGTGGATCCAAATTCAATCTCCAAACCGGAAATTCAGCTGCTGTAGGTTCAGAGCCTGTGGCAGGGTGCCCTTCCCCCCCGCCCCCCAAGCAGACTGAGGTCCGCCAGTGGGGACCAACTTGGCAAGGGGTGGGGCCAGGTGGGGGAGAGGGAGAAGTCCTGTCACATTCACAGCCAGGCCCCAGGCCACCCCTGGGAGCTGGTGGCCCTTCTGCTTGTCCCTCTGGCCGGGGCCACCTGTCACCCAGCTGGGAGGCAGCACCCCAAGGCTGGGGAATGCACTTCCCATCCTGAAGGTGGGCCCAGCCGCCTTCCCCACAGAGACGTCCTTCTCTCCTGAGTCCCATCTTTAAAGACAGAATGGCCACCGAGAGGGGCAGTGGCCTCTGGTTACTAGAGCCGGAGCCAGGCTGTGGTTCCAGAAACAAAGCCAGGGGCACTGGAGCCGGACCGGGAGCAGCTCAGCTGACCGCAGGGCCCTGTCCACCTGGCCGGTCAAGCCTCCGTCTGATGGTGGCCAGGAGCCCGCCCAGGCCCCTGGCCACGCCCCACCCTGGAATGGAGGCGGCCACGGCCCTCCCCACCCTTTCCCGGGGGACAGCCTGGCCCTGGGGAGGCAGGTCCTGCTCTGGACGGGCTCCTGCAGGTCCGGCTGTGCGGGGTCGGGGGGCCTCTCCCCGACTTCTGGCTTTGCCCTGCAGCTTCTCCCACATGATCTCCTACTACGGGCTGGTCTTGGACCTGCAGAACCTGGGCCGTGACGTCTTCCTCCTCCAGGTCCTCTTTGGAGCCGTGGACTTCCTGGGCCGGGCCGCCAACAACGTCTTGCTCAGGTTCTTTGGCCGCCGCGTGGTCCTGGCCAGCTCCCAGGCCGTGGGAGGCCTCTCCATCCTGGCTAATGTGCTGGTGCCACCAGGTGAGGCCAGGGCAGCGGGAGAGGACAGGGCGCCGCTGACCGCCTGGGTCCTCGCTGCCCTGCCTGGCACCGCACCTAACACGCTGGCCTCCTCCCCTCCCGGCCCCGAGGCTGCGGGCCCATCGCCCCAGCTCTGCCCACGTCCATCACGGTGGCAGCCTTTGCCACGTCGTCTCAGGAGTCCAGTCCCCAAGCAGCCCCGCCCGTTTCCCTACGACATCGCGGTTGAGAGTGGTGAAGTCAGGCTGGCGGGAGCGGGAGCCAGGGCTGGAGCAGCCTCGGGCCGGGCCGGAGGCTGGAGCTGCAGGGGGAGAAGGGCCAGGAGGCTGGAGCTGCAGGGGGAGAAGGGCCAGGAGGCTGGAGCTGCAGGGGGAGAAGGGCCAGGAGGCTGGAGCTGCAGGGGGAGAAGGGCCAGGAGGCTGGAGCAGCCTCGGGCCGGAGGCTGGAGCTGCAGGGGGAGAAGGGCCAGGAGGCTGGAGCTGCAGGGGAGAAGGGCCAGGAGGCTGGAGCTGCAGGGGGAGAAGGGCCAGGAGGCTGGAGCTGCAGGGGGAGAAGGGCCAGGAGGCTGGAGCTGCAGGGGGAGAAGGGCCAGGAGGCAGACGGCCGTTAGGTTGCTGGGATGAGGCCGGACAGGCACCAAGTGTGTGGTTCTCTTCTCAGAAGCAAGAGGCAGTGAGCTGGGGCGGCCGGCGCCCTGACCTGGCTCTCCCTGCACGAGGCGCGATGCCTGGAGGCCTCTCCCGTCCCTTCTGTAGCTCAGGAGGGCCCCGGGCGGGGCAGGGTGGCTCCATGCCTGGACCTGGGCTTCCGTGAACCCAGCTATTCCCCGTGGTTCTCGGTGACCCCAGGACCCCCACAGGCAGGCGTTGGGACAGTGAGAAGGATTCTGGGTACCTGGGTCCCACATGATCCTCTCCTTCACGGGAAGGACCCAGGGCGCTCAGGGCCAAGAGGCCCCGCACAGCCACGGCCACCTGCTGGCCAGCTCCCCCACCCCAGACCTGGCTGGGTTCTCGCCTTGCACCCCCCTGACCACCGCCATGAGGTCCTCCTGCCCTGGCCGCCTGGCCCTGGCCGCCACCTGCTTCCGGCCCAGGGAGGCCTGTGAAGAGCCCAGCCTCCCTGCAGGCCGCCGGACACCTTCCGCAGACCCCGTCTCTCTCTCCTCTGCCCAGACCGGCAGGCCCTGCGTGTCGCCTGCGCCGTCCTGGGGAAGGGCTGTCTTGGCCTGTGCCTGACCTGCTACTCGGTCTACAAGTCGGAGCTCTTCCCGACCTCACTGCGGTAGGCGGGCTGCGGCCGTGCCCGGCTGCCAGGCGGTGGGTGAGAAAGGGACACCCTGAGAGGGCCGGCGGGGAGGCCAAGGAGGGCTGGGCACCCAGGGATACACAGCAGAGGGCAGAGGGGACCGGCTGCCAACATGGAGCTGAGCGCACGGCCCGCGTCCTGCCCCAAAGGCCACCCTCAGCCAGGGCCTCAGAGCAGCCCTTCCCGGCGTCGGGCCGGAGGCAGCCACACAAAGGCCCTCGGCCTCCAGGCCCGAGAAGAACCCTGGTGAGGGAGCCAAGGGCTGCCCTGGTACAGTGGGGACCCCTCCTTCTCCTCCCTGCCCCTCCCTGTCCCGGCAGAGTCACCCCTCAGAACCAAGGCTCCGTGGGACACGGAGAACCAGGGGTCTCACCCCCACATTGGGCAGCAGGGTAAACTGAGGCTTAAGGACTCAAATCAGAGGACTTCCTCAACAGACGGCAGGAGTGGCCCTCCGTTCCCCGACTCCCCCCAGTGCGCTTTCCCTCACTCTTGGCGCTCGCGTACTCGCTTGTCCATCCTTCCGTTCGTTTGTTGGATGTGCGTTGATCGAGTTTGTTGCTATTCTATACAAAGCGCAAGCTGGCAACGCAGGGGCTAGCAGGAGCCCTGAGCAAGCTTCCCAGTCCCCTAAGACCAGCATGGAGTGGGCCCTAGAGAGCTCCCAGAAGGAAGCTGGAAGGAGGCAGAGGCCCCCTAGAAGGGACAATCTGGGTGGGCTCCATGGAGGAGGTGACATTGAGGGAGACCTTGAGGAGGGCGACTCCCTTAGCCCAGTTTTTCCTCCCCTGGCATCTCCTGACCCAGCCAGATGTCCCCCTTTGGGGAAGTCCCCCCTCTGGAGTGCCAACTATGACAAGGGTTGGGGCCACGCCCTCTGCCCACAGGATGACGGCCGATGGCTTCCTGCAGTCGGCTGGGCGGCTGGGCGCTGTGATAGGGCCCCTGATCATGATGACCCGCCAGGCTCTGCCGCTGCTGCCCCCCCTCATCTACGGGGTCATCCTCATTGTTTCCAGCTTTGTCCTACCCTTCCTCCCGGAGACTCGGGGCCTCCCTCTCCCTGACACCATCCAGGACCTGGAGAGCCAGTGAGTGACCCCTGGCCCCTGGGAGCAACCCCTGGCCCCTGGGAGTGACCCCTGGCCCCTGGGAGCGACCCCTGGCCCCTGGGAGCGATCCCTGGCCCCTGGGAGCGGCCCCTGGCCCCTGGGAGCGACCCCTGGCCCCTGGAGCGACCCCTGGCCCCTGGGAGCGATCCCTGGCCCCTGGGAGCGGCCCCTGGCCCCTGGGAGCGACCCCTGGCCCCTGGGAGCGACCCCTGGCCCCTGGGAGCAACCCCTGGCCGCTGGGAGCGGGCGGCTTCCTCTCGCACACACTGTCGCGGGGCGGGCAGATGTGGTGGCCACCGGTCAGAGAGCCGTCCTGGGTGGGGAGGGCGGGGCCTGGGCTGGGCTTGTCATCGGGTGACCCCACGCCCAGGGCAGCGGCACAGAGGGCGGCCAGCCTTCTGTCTCTGAAACCATTTCACCCTGACAACAACCCTGCGCGGAGAGACCATCGATCGCGCTCTGCATTTACAAGGCGAGATGAAGCGGCTTATCCGAGGTCCCACAGGGAGAAAGGGACGGTACTTGGGCAGGAACACGTGATGGTTCCGAGCCAGCTCTGCAGCCAGGCTGCCCGCAGCTGAGTCCCTGCGTACCTGGGCGTGTGGCTAACCTCTCCCCAAAGCTGATGGAGAGGCAGCCTCAGCGGTCCGGGGCGGGGGTGCGCCGAGGGGGGTTCCCACAGAGCATTCCAGGCCCACAGATCCGCAGGTGCGTGGGTTCTCTTGGGCCCTCCAGGAACAAATCATGCCACCCTCATGGATGTTCCTGGAGAGACTAGAAGTGAGGGAACATTCCTCAGCGCTTCCTATAGTCAGACTCACCTTTCCGTGTCCGCTGCCTCGTTTGTAAAAGGGTGTTAAAAAAGGAAAGAACACGCAGCTCGCTCCAAGAGTCGTTTTGGGGTTTAAATTATACAAAAGCTCCAAGGCCAGGGCCTGGCCCCGCACCCCCTCTATGGGCGCGGCTGCGGTGTCCGGGGCGAGGGTACTTACGGGGAGCCCTCAGGCAGAGCAGGGCCAGGCCACGATGACAGTGACAGCGACCGCGGGTGCTTGGCGGCCTCCTTGTTTAAGACAGCCTCTCCCTGCATCCAGACGATACCCAGGGTGCCACGTGCAGCTCCGCTGTGGAGGCCACGGAGGGGCTGGAGGCGGTGCACTTGCTGGGGTGCCCAGCCGAGCAGCAGACGCTGGCACGTGGCTCACTCGGCGTGTGCCGCAGGGTTCAGGCACCTGCTGTGCTCCGGGTGTAGGGTAGTCAGAGGACCCTCATCCCTTAGAGCTGCGCTCCCCTAACAGCCGCCCCGTTCTGCCCCCACGCTCCCAGGAGCGGCCATCCAGCCCCTCATGGTCTCTCTGTTGGTCCTTCCTTCCAGAAGGTCGGCAGCAGCCGGGGGCACCTGGCGAGAGGCGGTCATTACAGAAAGCACCTGGTTCTAGAAATGATCCACGTGGAGGGACCTGCCTCATCTCCAACCAGAGGGCCGAAGCCACGCGGGCAGCCTGGAGGGTTGGGTGTGGCCGGGCCAGGCGGCCGTCCGGCTCTCCCTACCCGGGTCCGACTCCCCACCTGCTTCGGCCTAGAGGAGCCCGGGGCTGCCCCACGTCCACTCCATTAACAAGGCGGCCCCTCCTTCCCTGCCAGGCTCCGGCTTCTCCCCTTCCCTCAGCCCCTCCCCCACCGCACAGCCCCTCCCCCTAGTTCCAGAGTGGATCATAGGACAGACCAGGGCAGGGTCCAGACAGACCTGGGCTCCAGTCTCACCCCACCCCTTACAGAGTCCTCATTCGTACCATGGAGCCATCACGGAACCTACCCCCCAGGGTGGGCAACGGGGCTCATGGGCCTTAGCACAGACCAGACGCCCCGGGCACCCGTGAAGGAGGCGGGGGGGGGGGGGGGGGCGGGGAGGGCGGAATTCGGGCCCAGCCCCTCACCTGACCGGGCTGTGTGCACTCTGAGAGGTGTCTCCTCGGCCTCCTGTTTACCCTGCGGGCGAGGGAGTGGTTGCAGGGATGGCCGCACACCTGACAGCGGCCCTGACAGGTGGATGGGGCCGTGCGAGCTCCCAGCGCTGGCCCGTGGCTGTGCTCAGGGCAGCGAGCCGCCTGGGGCTGCCGAGGAGGCTCGTTGGTATCCAGAGGGCGGTGCCCCTGGTTGCTGAGGGAGGGGTCATGGCTGATTTGAACGATGTCACAGGTTGGCAGGAAACTAAAACACTCTTCTCAGGGATGCGGGGACTGTGCCCGGTCCCCTAGAGACGAGGTGTCATCCGGCCAGGGGACCTTGTCCAGGGAGCAGGAGGGGGAGAGAAACTCGCTGTTAGGCCTCCGAGAACCTCCTGGTTTCACCAGAGGTCACAAAGCACGAGATTTAAATTCACGCAGACCCGCCCTGTGCGGGCAGCAGCCCAGGCGTTGAAACCGTCGGGTAATTGCGCTGACCACCTATGTGGGAGGTGAAGAAACTAACGTCCAGAGAGACGGAGTGACAGGGTGAACCCCGGCCCGACTCCCAGCCCAGGGCCCTTCCGGACACCGAGCTCCTCCCTCACCTACACCTTCCGAGCCCGTTATCTGCAGCCTCATCACAAAGTTACGAGTTTCCCCGGAGATCGGACTCAGTAGACAACTGTCCACTCTCCTTGGCCAACTCAGGGAACCCTCAGGCCCCAGGCTCCCCATCCAGGCATTCCCGCTCCCTCTCACCTTGATGCACTGGAGTGATCAGACCCAATTCAAGTCAAATCCCCTTTCTGCTCAGAACCCTCTGGCGCCTTGTGATCAAGATCATACTCCCCCAGCCTCCCTTCACATGTAATAAATTTTAAGTGACTTAAATGACACATCGTCTGTTCTTGGATCATCATGGAATTAAACTAGAAATCAGTAACAGAGAGAAATCTAAAAACCTCCTTCAACCTAAACAGCACATTTCTAAATGACCCATAGGTCAGAGAAGACATCACAAAGCAAATTAGAAAATATTTTGAACTATTTTAAAATTTTTAATGATATATCAAAAATTGTAGGATGAAGTTAAAGCAGTGATTAGAGTAAAATTTATATCATTAAATGCCTACATTAAAAAGGAAGAAAGTCTCAAATCAAATACATCAGCTTAAGAAATGAGGAAAAAAAAAGCGAATTAAACCTAAACTAAGTCGGAGACAGGAAATAATAAACAGTACAAACCCAAGAAACAGAAACAAACCTGAAGCTGGTTCTTGGAGAAGATCAATAAAATCTATAACCTCTAGACACTGATTTGGAAAAAAGAGAAAAGACACACATTACCGATATCAGAAATGAAAAGGGAAGCATCACTATAAATCCTACAGACATTAAAATGATAAGGGAATAGTATGAGCAATATTTTATTACCAACTAGAGGCCCAGTGCACGAATTTGTGCACCGGTGGGGTCCAGCCGGCCCAGCCCCAATCGAGGAGGATCACGGCTGGCCTGTCAGGAGGAGGAGATGGCAGGAGGTTGGCTGGCCAGCCCACCCCCAATTGGGGTGGGGGGACCAATTGGGGGCCAGTGACCTGGGGGAGGGGCCATGGGTGGTTGGCTACCTGGCCCCGCCCCCTATTGAGGTGGGGGTACAATCAGGGGTGAGGCTGGCTAGGGGGGTGGCTGCAGGCTGAGCAGGGTGGTGGGGGCCCATTGGGGGCATGGCCAGCCGTGGGGAGGAGCTGCAGGAGGTTGGCCAGCCAGCTCCACCCCCTATTGGGGTGGGGAGGTGCAATCAGGGTCAGGCCAGCTGGGGGGGGGGCTGTGGGCCTATCATGGTGGGGCGGGCTGATCAGGGGCGGGGCTGGCCAGGGGGAAGGGAGGGGGTATTTGGCCAGCCCACCCCGCTCTTGATCCGGGTGGGAGAGTCCGGTCAGGAGCAGGCCGGCAGTGGGGAGGGGCTGCGAGGTTGGCCGGTCAGCCCCACACCCTGATCAGGCCGGTTCGCTGGCCACAGTGGGGGTCATAGTGACCGGTTGTTACAGTCGTAGGGCCATTACGGTTGCTGGCTTTTTATATATATAGATTAGACAACTTGGATGAAATTAACACATTTCTTGAAGGATACAAACCACCGAAGCTCACTCAAGAAGAAATAGATAACACTGTTAGCCCTGCATCTATTACAGAATTTGAACTTACGGCTTAAAGCCTTCCCACAGAGAAAAGTCCAGGCCTTGTTGGTTAATGGTTTCACTGGCTAATTCTGCCAAACATTTAAGCAAGAAATACTGCCAATTCTACTCAAAGTCCTCCTTAAAATTGAAAAAGCACCTCCTGGACTTAGCAAAATTCATACTGTGAGGGCAGCATTACTCTGACAGCAAAGTCAGAAAACACACACATCTATATATATAAAAGCCCAGTGACCGGAACGCTGGAATGACCGGAATGACTGGTTGCTATGATTGGAATGACCGGTCACTATGACATGCACTGGGGCTAGCCAACCTCCACGTCTCCCCACCCCCGCTGTCCCAGTCCGATGGGCCCCCATCAGGGCAGGCCGGCCGGACGCCACCTGTGTACAAATTCATGCACTGGGTCTCCAGTAAGAAAAGAAAACTACAAGTCAATATCTCTTGCAAACACAGACACACAACTTTTTTTTTTTTTGCATTTTAATTTCTTTATTGGTTAAGGTATTACATATTTGTCCTCATCCCCCCATTACCTTAAAACTGCCCCCCCACCTCTGCCCTCACCCCCTGTTGTCTGTAGACACACAAATTCTTAATAAATATTTAGGAAATTGAATCCAACAATATATTAAAAAGGGCAACACATCATGACCAAGTGGAGTTTGTCCCAGGAATTCAAAGTTGGTTTAATATTCAAAAATCAAGGTAAATAATCAAAACCATCTCAATAGAAAGAGCATTTCACGAAATTCAGCGTTTA
This sequence comes from Plecotus auritus, assembly GCF_963455305.1. NCBI lineage: Eukaryota > Metazoa > Chordata > Mammalia > Chiroptera > Vespertilionidae > Plecotus > Plecotus auritus. The sequence continues at coordinate 151,242,577 of NC_137783.1, read as the reverse complement.
GTCCTTATAAATGGCATTCAGCAAACCAGGAACACAGGGGAAGCTGCTCCGCCTGGTAAAGGCACCTGCGAAAAACCTAGTGGTGCACCACGTTAATGGTGGAGAACTGGGGGCTTTCCTAAGTTATAAATGAATCTAGGATGTCCACTTTTATCCCTTCTGTTCAACATTGGTCCTCATCAGTGCAACTAAGGCAAGAAAAAAATAAGTAAAAGGCACACAGATTAGAAAGGAAGACAGAACTGTCTTTATCTGCAGACGGCATGATTGTAGAAAATACTTAAAAATCTACTAAAACGTTACTAGGAATAATAAAGGAGTTTAGTAAGGTTGCAGGATACAAGGTCAATATACAAAAATCTATTGTATTTCTGTATGCTAGTAATAATCAGAAAATACCACTAAACAGCACAGGGCAGAAAGGCAAGATCCATACATACACTAAAAACTATGAAACATTGCTGAAAAATTAAAGAAGACCTAAATAAATGGAGAGATATACCATGTTCATGGATTGGAAGACTCTATTACCAAGATGTCAATTTTCCACATAGGAATTTATGGATTCAGTGCAATCCTAGTCAAATGCCAGCCCAGCATGCCGGGTGATACCCCGCGGGGGTCCTGGGCCTGGCAATGAGGGGGGGGCATGACATCACAGGAACCACTCAGGTCTCATCAGGCTCTGCGGGTGGCGGGGGGCTGGTGGGGCTTCCGCCTGCCTAGGTCCCGGAGGAGGTGCCTAAGGGAGCCTGTGGCTTTTCCAGCCAGTCACGTGTAGCACGTACAATTCTAAGAGCTGAGAACGGACTTCCTGTCAGAGATACAACTGTCATGGCTCAGGAAAACCCCTTGGCCAGGCCACGTGGGGAAGGTGAGACCCCGAGGACATCTGTTTTTGCAGAAGAAAGAGCAGCAAAAGGGAGAGAAGGAGCAGACCTCTGTGGTGGGGGAAAGCAGAGGAGAGAGAGGGTGGGGAGGACAGCAAGTGGGACTATACAGTCCACATAGGCAGGGGTGTGCCCAGGGCTGTGGGCAAATGTGCCCTCTGTCTCCTTGAGCCTCGAGGACTTAGGCAAATGGTGCATGTGTGTGTGCACCTGTGCGCATGCGTGTGCATCTGTGTGTGTGTGTGTGTGTGTGTGCCTGTGTGCATGCATGCATGTGTGTCTGTGTAAATGAAGGTGGGGGCTGACACCCACATGCATATGCATCCAGGATACAGGTGAGTCCAGGACAGAAACACAGGGACGATCACAAGTCCCGTGGCAGACAATGGGCGGGGACAGGATCCTTCCAGGAGCTGGGAGGCCCCCCTGCACCCTCCCCCCAAACCTTCCTGCATTTTGCTCCAACGGTTCGGGTGGGAGTGAGCCAGAGGGCCCAGACCCCTGTCCCCTGCATTCCAGGTGTTTTTCTCAGAGAAGAAGAAGAATGCTGCACTAAAGCCATCACATCGCCCGGCCGGCGGGCTCAGTGTTTGAGCGTCGACCTGTAAACCAGAAGGTTCCAGCTGGGTTCCAGGTCAGGGCACAGGCCCAGACTGCAGCTCAGTCCCCAGCGTGGGGCGTGCAGGAGGCAGCCGATCGTGGTTCTCTCTCATCACTGATGTTTCTCTCTCTCTC